>NC_142337.1:22900000-24245000 GCF_054954075.1 Amborella trichopoda | reverse complement strand
ATCCAAATCACTTGAAATTTTAGGCGTGTGTTCATAAAAAATAGATGAATCTTTGAAAAAGTTTCGGGGGGTGTTTTGGTCATTTTTTTTTTTACTAATAATTATCATCCACGTAATTTTGTAGTCTATTCTTTAAAAATAATTATCTACCACTTAGCCTGAAGGCCCTTTAACTTCTTGTACATGGCATTAACTCATGCTTTCTACATGGGATGTCCATATACCCAGCCTGAAGGCTCTTTAACATCTTATATATGGCATTGCCTCATGTTTTCCACATGGGATTTCCATATACCCACCAATATGATGTTATGAACTATTATTGAATTTTCATTTGGACTTATCTCAGTCCCACAGCTGCTATATGTTTCTCGAAAATTTCTCGGCTTAAAGCCTTAGTCAATGGATCTACAATCATCTCATTCGAAGGTATATAATCAACTATTATATCTCCATATTCCACTACATCTCGAATAAAGTGGTACCTCTTGCGAATGTGCTTAGATTTAGAGTTTATTTTTTAATCCTTGAGAACGGAAATTGCTGCTTGATTATCACATAACATGTTTATAGGCCCATTTTCAATGCATTCAAAATTTAAATCCATGAGGAAATTTCTCAACCAAACAGCCTCTTGTGATCCTAAACTGCAAGCCACATATTCTTCGTCAATGGTTGATAAAGCAACACAAACTTGTTTTTTACTGCACTATGATACATCACCTCTACTAAGCCTGAAAATGAAACTCGAAGTGGATTTATTATCATCATAGTCACCACTCCAATCTACATCAGAGTAACCCTGAGGCCTAAGGGAAGAACCTTGATAGTGCAACTTGTATTTTTTTGTTCATGGGATATATCTTAATATCCCTTTTACTGCTTGCTCGTATATCATTCTGGGGCTTGTTTGATACCTGCTAACAAGTCCAACAACAAAATATAGATCTAGCCTAGTGCTTGACACAACATAATTAATGTACCCAATGGCTTGAGCATATGGAATATTTCTCATATCATCATTATTATTAGTAGGACATAAATTAATGGATAATATAACTACTTTATCAAAAGGGGTGGACACAGGCTTGCATAAATCCATTTTAAACTTTTTAAGAACAAATTCTAAATAATGCTCTTGAGATAAGCTGAGCATCCTTTTTGATCTATCTCTAGTAATTTCAATTCCTGAAACATAGGATGCAACCCCCATATATTTCATTTCAAAAATATATTTGAACCATGCTTTTGTTTCATTAATCATATCTATGTCATTTCTAACAATCAAAATATCATCCACATATAAAGACAAAATTATCATCCACATAAATTTGTAGTCTACTCTTTAAAAACAGTTACTTTTGTGGGGCAATTTTGTAAATATTACTACAAGACAAATGGTACTTTTGTCATCTCCATAAGGGGTAAAATTGAAATTTTAACTAAAGGATAAGGGCACTCTACAAATAAAGTTTCAGGACACTAATTTTCAAAATGCTATTGTAATTTTGTGAAAATTTCAAATTTGTACTTACTTAATGGTAAAGTTACCTATTTAAATAATTTTTAAATAAAAAAGTAATGATTGTTTTCATAAATACACCCATCACAACCTCTTCTAACTTGAACCTTTGTATTTTGAGGGGATGTTAATTGTAGACAAACATATATATATATATATATATATATATATATATATATATATATATATATATATATATATATATATATATATATATATAAGGAAAATATCCTATCAGCCCAAGGGCTGATCTGACGATCCCGAATGTCTGGTAGTATTTGAGTTTTAATTTTTTTCCACAAATTGGATTGATCTAAAATTTAGAACATGTGTACATAAAAAATAGGTGAATCTTCAAAAAATATAAAAAAGTTATTTTACCTGAAAAAATTGATTAAAATACCCTTGTGAAGTTTCGAGGGTATTTTGGTCAATATTTTATGGATTATTTTTTTTATATTTTTATTAGGTGAGCCTTGATGAGAAGAATGTATACCTAAAATTTCAAATGATTTGGATTTGTATAAAAAAAATTAAAATTCAAACACGAAAAGAGGTTATGACCGTCAGATCGGCCCAAATTCATTCTGGGCCATTGGCGTTTACTGTAGCGGTCAACTAGTGGGCGTACAGAATCGACTCCCATATATATATATATATATATATATATATATATATATACATGTAAAATATATTTACATATATTTTTACATACCTTTTTATATATATGTAAAGCTTGAAAAATGTCAGTTACATATAACTGGTTATATGTATATACATGTAACTGGTTATATGCATATAATTGGTTATATGTAATTGGTCATATGTATTTCAGTTTTAAAGTCTAACCAGTTATATGTAAAGTTTGAAAAATATAAAGCTTGAAAAAAGTTGGGGAACATGTGATACTTGTAGACACCCCATTTTAAATCTGGTAAATTTTGTGGTTTCCTGAACTCTTAGGATAACATTTAATCTAGTAAACTCATTTTTTTGGATAAGTATGTGTTGGTTATGTGAGTATATCCTCCCCAACGGATTTTGACTCTTATAAACCATCTTTTCGTGGTCATTTGGGAAGAAGACGGAGCGAGACGAAACCCTCGGAGAGAGGAGATAGGGATAAAAAATATGAGAAATCAAAACCCTAAGGTAGAGAGCAGAGAGAAAAAACTAGAGAGAGAGTTACACGAGAGAAGAGAAAACCCTAGAAACTACTTCAAGAACCCAAGCCTTCTGAGAGAAAACCTAAGTCTGGAAAAACCTAGACCTAAGGTACAACCACCCTAGATCTCCCCTTAGGGCACAACCACTCTTCTTCAACCAGAGAGTTGCTAGTGAACATCCAACTTAGAGAGACAAAAGCAGACCAATTCTTATATGGGAGAGCCCCAGAAGGCTCGGGAGTTCTGGGCCGTCTGGCCCGGTTCGGTATCATTTCTTTTTTTTTTAATTCTTCTTTCATTTTTTTAATTTCATTTTGATCTGTTTATTTGCTTTAAAATTGTATTTTCATGTCTTGGATCATGCTGGCTATGCCACAGATCTAAGAGTAGATCTGCTCGTTTCTGGGTAGATCTAGCCTCAGATCTGAATTCAATTTGTCCCACTTTCTTTACCACTATTTTATTGCATTTTTATTTAATTTAATGTGTCAAAAATCAGAGAGATCTTCACCTAAAGTTCGTTCGATTTTTCATCATAAATAGTTTGGCGCCCACCGTGGGGCGTCAAACTGTTTATAGTGCAAAATCAGAGAGATCTTTAAAGGAAGATCCCTCAAATCTGAACACCACAAACTGATTTTAAAAGAAGATGATAGAGAATGTGGGGAAATTCGAATTTTGATCTGAGGCCAGATCCACCAAGAAATGAGCGGATCTGTTCTCAAATTAGTGGCAGCGGCAACATTGATCCAAATATGAAATACGAAATAAAAAACAATTAAAACTAATCTAATGTAATTAAAATGAAAAAAACCAGAAAATAAATAATAATAGAGTAAGAAACGATACCAAACCGCAACAAATGGCCCGAGACGCCCGAGCATTCTGGGGCTCGCCCGTATTAGAACCGGTCCTCTCTTGTCTCTCTGAGTCGGATGTTCACCAGAAAGTCTTTGGTTGAAGAAGGGTGGTTGTGCACTAAGGGTAGATCTAGGGTGGTTGTGCCCTAGGTCTAGGTTTTCTCAGACTTAGGTTTTCTCTCAGGAGGCTCGAGGCAGTTTCTAGGGTTTTCTCTTCTCTCGTGCAACTCTCTCTGATTTTCTCTTTCTTATCTCTATCTGTTCTAGTATGTGACTCGTATGAACTGGCTGTTGGGCCCATGTACCGGGTTGCCCCAAGGACTGAGCCTGAGGAATGTGTTGAACTTAATGTGCCAGTTGTCGGCTTGTAGACTCACCCGAGTTAAATTGGGGCAGAGTATATCCATTACTCCGAGGTTGCACAGGTTGCACAACTTGGCCACATGATAGAATCACCACTTAATTGGGATGGACGATTCAAGTTGCTATGACAACTAGACCTCTTACCTTGGGCGGCTAGGTCTACCAGACCCTGACCTTGATTGAATAATCTATCCTTAGGGTTAGGGTACTCTCTTTCCTCAGCACTAGGCTGAAAGAGTGAAGAAATGCCATAACTACTGCCAGACAGAGTCTGCCCTCTAGGTAGTCTTGAGCTCGAGTGATGATTAGATCTAGACCCCTAGCCAATGGTGGGTTGGATTGGCAAGCTAACAGCCTTAGAATTATCTTGATTTGAGCCAAAATGTTGGGCTTGGGTTATGGCTTGAACTTCTAACCTAACTTTCCTAGATTGAGTGTGCTGGATGGTGTATCCTCTATTGAGCAGGTCTTGAAAGTAAGCATGCACCTTAGGATTGTCTTTATATCGAGTTAGGTTAAAACCCTGATATTTATTGGTGATGGGTTGCCTGGGTAGACTTTCCCTAGTTGTATGTGAACCCATTCGCCCACTAATTGGCTGATTGCCAAGACTGGAATGTTGGGCTACTAAATTGACCATCGGGGTTCATACAGCTGAGATCGGCTGACTCAGAGATTTTGGTATGTCTTGGAGGATTGCCCCCGGCTTGACCCCTTGACTATTCAAGGTGCTACGAACCTTATCAACCTGTTGGCTCGTGACTTCTAAATGGTGGCCTTGAAGGCGGCTTGGACAACTAAGTTTGGTTCTATGTGGGTCGAGAGTCAGCTTATTGACACAAGTGCTATGGATGATTTGTGAGAGAACAATGTGACGGTGCCTCTCGGATTAACTAGGTTCTTTGAATCTAGAATGAGCAGGGGCCACAGGGTTGAACCTTGCTTTACTATGATCCTGGGTCATGATTCCTAGACTCAGTGAGATCTAGACTCGACACCTCAAGGTAGACCTAGTCAGACTCTAGGGGCAAAACCCTAAATAAGATCTAGGCTAGGACTAGCTGGATGAAACTTGCAAGACTCAATGGGTTTTGTTCAGACTTTGAACTAGGGTAAGCCTAGGCTAGCGCTCGAGGCAACTCTAAACTTAGACTTATACTAGAACTTAGATTGAGATCTAGACTAGGTGGGTACGAGTCTCAGCTCAGATCAAGAGTGCGTCTAGGTTCGGACCTCGGTGTGGGCCTGGTTCGGACCTAGACTGAGCTGGGTGCAAGCCTAGGCTTGGACATAGAGGGTTTTGAAGATCGGACAGGGTGTGGACCCGGATTGGATCAAGGTTCGTTTAGGCACGAACCCTAGCTCGGACCAAAAGGAGGCATAGGTTCGGACCTGAGTGTAGACCTGGCTTGGACCTGGGCTAGGCTGGGTATATGCCTGAACTTGGGCCCACAGTGTTCAACTCGGACCAAAAGCGAGTCCGGACTGAGATCTGAGATTAACCAAGAAAAATAAGCAAGCACAACGTATAAAAACGTTTGACCTAGATTATAGGTAAGCTTGGCTTGAGAGTGGGTTCCTAACTATTGAAATGCAGCTAGGTTGATATAGGTCCCCACATAGGTCCTGACCTCCAGTTATAAGATATTCACCAGGTCCTACTATACGCGGAGTTGCTTTGAGGCAAAGGATTACAGAGGGGCGCTCACAGTTAAAGTTACGCGAATCCTAACGGCCATGACTCTCAAAGCTAGGTTCCCCTCACACCGTTAACGCGGATTTTGGGGGCTTTCGAAATATTTGTTTGCTGGTTTCCCAAGCAATCTCGGTCCGGTATGTGCTGGAGTGTGTAAAGAATCACACAATAAAAAATAAAGTAGCAAGCAAGCAGGCACACAATGCAAGAAAAATGTGAGCACTTGGCACAAATCGTGCCTAGTGAGGTATGCTTCGGGTCGGGTTTTTGACTGACCAAAAGCGCATTTCAGATGTGGGGGTAAGCAACCCCTAAGAAGGTATAAAGTAAATGAAAGTGGAACTAGGCACAACCTGTGCCTAGTTGAGCGCGCCCTAAGTCGAGGGTGACTCGATCTAGGCACAATTAGGGAGAGAATGACGGTGACCCTGAAATGTTTTTTAACCCCTTTTTGTTTAAAGAGGAGAGAAAAAAGCGACAAATGCCGAATTAGAAGAAATGAAATGAAAGAGATTTTTTTTTTGGACAAATTTTTTTTTTAATGTGAAGATTCTCTCTTTTTAATTTTAATTTTTTTTTTTTGAAAACGAAATGACTTAAAAAATGAAACTTTTGTAGAAAAAGTGATTTTTTATTTTTTTTGCAAAGCAGATTTTTTCTTTTCCAAAAGTGAGAAATGCCCCAATTTTTTTTTTTTTGTTTTTTGTTTTTTTTTTTTTTTAAAGTAAGATGGCCTTTAAAAGATTTTTTTTTTTTTTAGACAGGTGCCTAATTTTTAGAAATGAGAAATGCCTTATATATATATATATATATATATATATATATATATATATATATATATATATATATATATATATTTATTTATTTATTTATTTATTTATTTATTTTTGAAAGCAAGATTGCCTTTAAAATGAGAAAGGCCTTAATTTTTTTTTTAAAAAAAAAACAAGATAGCCTTAAAAGAAATTTTCTTTTTTTTTTGAAAGACCTGTGGCTTTTAAAATTTATTTATTTTTTCTCTGTCCCACACCCTAAAATTCTCTCTCTCTCTCAATCTTTTCTTCCTATTGTCTCTAATTCTCCTTTCCCTATTTCTTCTCCCTATTTTCTCTCAGTCGCCCTTCCCTATTTTCTCTCAATCATCTTTTCTTATCCATCCCTATCTAAATCTTCCATAAATTTCATCTGAAGGGATTTGTTTGCTATCTAAGTAAATCTCTTCTCCAGATAATAGTTTCTATCCATTCTCCAAATCCTCTTAACAACTTACACACCTCATCCCACTTAACTTAAAGTCACTTATTATTGATATGAAAAACTACCCCATGAATACCAAAGAAGAAAAACTTATTCCAAGAATATCGAAAAAAGATTAAGGAAGAAGAGACCAAAGAATGTTTTAAACATGAATACTAGTAGAGACTGCTAACAATTAACCCAAAGTGATACGCTACCCAATCCAAAAAAAGAAAAAAAAGAAAAGAAAATTGCACATTTAGGCATAAAAAAAAAAAAAAAAATCAGCATTTTTTGGTGTCTTTGTGTATAAAAAAACTAAAAAAAAAAAAAAAGAAGAAAAGAAAAAGACTTGCACCATCTCATGTTCATTTTCAAGTCTTCCATCTTTTCAAAAAAAAAAAAAAAAAAACTTTGTGAAAAAATAAAATTCTCTTTTGTTAAAAATTGCTTCTTCCTTTTTAAGCCACTTTGTTTTTCAACAAAATAAAATAAAAAATAGTAGATTAAGTTGTCAAATTCCTTATTTGTTGCTTTATCCTTATTTGTGAATAGATTAGTTGTGAAATACTTTATTTCTTATTTTTATAGCTTGATTAGATTTTTAATTCCTTACTTTTTGCTTCTGTCCCTATCTTCCATATGCTTTCTGCATTATCTGTTCAGAAGTAGATCTTTCAAAAAAAAAAAAAAATCACTTTCTTCCCCTCCAAAAAAAAAATAGAAATTTTTTTTTTTCAGCACCCTTTTTTTTAGGCCTCTTTGTTTTTTTTTTTTTTTTTTTCACAGTCCATCTTTTTCAAAAAAATAAAAATTAAAAATCCTAAAAATCATTTTCCTAAAAAAAAAAAAAAAAATTCTTTTAGGGCCATCTTACTTAAAAAAAAATAAAAAATTTAAAAATTTTAAGGTCATTCTCATTTCTAAAAAAATAAAATTTTCTTTGCACAAAAAAAAAAAGATCTTAAAGCTTATTTGGTTTCAAAAAAAAAAAAACTCTTTTGCAATAACTTACTTTTTTTTAAGCCATTTTGTTTTTCAAAAAAACAAACAAAAAAAATCTTTTAAGGGCATCTTGCTAAGAAATTAAAGACGTTTTCCATTTTCAAAAAGAAAATTTTGTTAGACAAAATTTTTTTTTGGAAGTCTGTTTGTTTCAAAAAAAAAAAAAAAGAAGGAAACCTCAACAAAAAAGAAGAAGAAAAGATCGTTCAAGACCTTTCATCTTAACAAACAAAAAACTTTCTGCAAAAATAAATAAATAAATAAAATAAAATAGATTTTGATGGCCTATTTTGTTTTTTTTGAAAAAAAGAAGTCAGTTTTGCTATTAAAGTTGCTTTTTTTTAAAGCCACTTCAGTTTCTAAAAAGAAAAAAGAATCTCCACTAAAAAAAACGAAAACAACTTTAGGCATCTCCCTCTTTCCAAACAAAAAAAAAAATTGTTAAAAAAAAGATAGAAATCTCTTGCATTTCTTTGTTTGTGATTCAACATTTGCTGCTTCTTTCTATTCATCAAAAAAAAAAAAAAATCCAGGGTCACCCTCTCTCTCTCCAATTGTGCCCTGATCGAGTCACCCTCTACTCGGGGAGCACTCAACTAGGCACAGATTGTGCCTCGTTTCACTGTTTTGACTGAATACCTTCTTAGGGGTTGCTTACCTCCACATCTGAATTGTGCTTTTGGTCAGTCAAAAACCTGACCCAAAGCACACCTCACTTGGCACGATTTGTGCCAAGTGCTCACATTTTTCTTGCATTGCGTGTTTGCTTGTCTGCTATTTTTTCTTTTCACTTGCGTGCTTCTTTACACACTCTTGCAGAGACTAGACTGGGAATGCTCAAGAAACCAACAAATATTTTCTAAAACCCCCAAAATCCCTGTTAACAGCATGAGAGGAACTTAGCTTTGAGAGTCGAAGCGGTTGGGATTCGCGTAACTTTAATTATGAACGCTCTTCTGTAATCCTTTGCCTCAAAGCAACTCCGTGTATAGTAGGACCTGGTGAACATCCTATAACAGGAGGTCAGGACCTATGTAGGGACCTATATCAGCCTAGTTGCATTTCAATAGTTAGGAACCCACTCTCAACCCAAGCCTACCTATAATCTTAAATCTCAGACCAGGTCTACTTTTAGTCCAACCTGAACCCTCTGGGTCCAAGTCCAAGCTTGTACCAGCTTAGCCCAAGTCCGATCCAGGTTTCGCCTTGATCCTAACTTAAGCCCCCTCTCGGTCCGAGCCAAGGGCATGTTCCTAGTTCATCTTTGATCCAGTCAGGGTCCATACCTGGTCTGATCATCAAAACTCTCTGGGTCCAAGTTCAGGCTTATACCCAGCCTAGCCAAGGTCCGAACTAGGTTCACACCCAGGTCCGAAACCTAGGGCCCCCTTTTTGGTCCGAGCCAAGGGCTCATGCTTAAACCAAACTTGATCCAACTGGGTCCACACCCGATCTGATCTTCAAAACCCTCTTGGTCCAAGCCCTGGCTTGCACCTTGCTCAATCTAGGTCCGAACCAGGCTCACACCCAGGTCCGAACCCAGACTCACTCTTGGTCCGAGCCAAGACTTGTACTCCTCTAGTCTAGGTCTTAGTCTAGGTTCTAGCATAGGTGTAAGCCTAGACTTGCCTCTAGAGCTAGACTAGGCTTACCCTAGTTCAGGGTTCAAAAAAAAACCCATCAAGTTTAGTAGGTTTCATCCAGTCTAGTCATAACTTAAATCTTAGTTAGGGTTTTGCCCCGGGAGTCAGACTAGGTCTACCCTGAGGTGTCGAGTCTAGATCTCACCGAGTCTAGGAATCATGACTCAAGATCATAGTAGAGGAAGGTCCAACCCCATGGCCCCAACTCAGTTTAGATCTAGAGAACCTAGTCAGTCCGAGAGGCACCATCACAGTGCTCCCTCACAAATTATTCATAGCACTCGTGTCAGTGAGCCGACTCTCGACCCCACATGGAACTAAACCTAGCCGTCTAAGCTGCCTTCAAGGCCACCATTTAGAAGTCACGAGCCAACATGTTGATATGGTTTGTAACACCTTGAACAATCAAGGGGTCAGGCCGGGGGCAATCCTCCAAGACATAGCGGTTAATCCAGTCGGCACAACAAGAATAAGGCCTCGACTCAAATCTCTGAGTTAGCAGATCTCAGCCGTGTGCACCCCGATGGTCAATTACCAGCCCAACATTTTAGTCTTGGCAACTAGCCAGTTAGTGGGCGAATGGGTTAACATACAACTAGGGAAAATCTACCCAAGCAACCCATCACCAGTAAAGATCAGGGTTTTGACCTACCTCGATATAAAGACAATTCTAAGGTACATGCTTACTTTCAAGACCTGCTCATTAGAAGATACACCATCCAACACACTCAATCTAAGAAAGTTAGGTTAGAAGTTCAATCCATAAGCTAAGCCCAACATTTTGTCTCAAACCAAGATAATCCTAGGGATGTTAGCTTGCCAATCCAACCAACTACGGGGCCAGGGGTCTAGATCTAATCATCACTCGAACCCAAGACTACTTAGAGGGCAGACTCTCTCTAGCAATAGTTATGACATTCCTTCACTCTTTCAGTCCAGTGCTGGGGCAAGAGAGTACCCTAACTCTAGGGATAGATCGTTCAAACAAGGTAGAGGCAACTTGAATCGTCCATCCCAGTTAAGTGGTGATTCTATCCTGCATGCCTCCTTGCATGACCAAGTTGTGCAACCTTCGCGTAATGGTTATACTTTGACCCAATTCAACTCGAGTGAGTCTACAACAACTCTTGAGGGGACAAATGAGCAAGTGCTAAAAGGAAGCTCTTCACGCCAAAACTTTGACGACCTACCCAAGTGGGATCAATACGATGAGGACAACATGTTAGAAATTGATGTGATCCATATCAACGAGAAGGGATCATCTTTCAAACAAGGGGCTAACACCCCAAAGTCCCCCATTACGCTTCCAAATAAGGGATCAGTACCTCAAATATCAACAGAATATGAACCTTTGGAAATTCTAAGGGGTCCACCTGGGCCACTTCACCAAACTTCTTGGCCAACCCACCTATATGGGATGAGGAGTCGAGCTCAGAAGATTTAATCGAGTCTCCTCTCGAGGTGAACCCAGTTATAGATGATGGAGAAGCAAAGAACCCAAATTTAACTATTCCCAAAGATTTGATATCTTCACTAGAGTTGATAGAGCTCGAACCTTTAGAAATTCTAAGGGCCCCACCTGGACCACCTTCACAATATTTCTTTAATGATCCACCAATTTGGGATCAAGAATTGGATATTAAAAATCCGACCATATTACCTCTTCAAGAGGTAGGCTCTCTAAAAGTCATTAACAACATGAGCACAACTGTGATAACTGGAGCACCACCATATCAAGAGAATTCATCATGTGAAGAACAAGTTCCCAATGGAACAGAAAGCTCTACAGGGGCAACCCCATTAAAATATTCAATAGGGGCAAACTCCTCTCTTGAAGATGATACAATAAGGGCAACTAGCAAGATTGAACCCTTCTTCGTTGACTCCCAACATGCCGTGAGATATCTAATACCAACTCAATCACTCATTTGATCCGAGAGTCTCACCCTAAGCTCGAGCACTAAAAAGGAGTCTACTACAGAGTTAAACCCCAAAAAGCAATTCAAAATTTGCAATGAAAACGATTATCGAAAAGGAGTCGAGTGATCAATCACCTCTTGGAAATAACCAAATGAGGCATTCATGCATCACACTTCAAAAGTCATTCACGCCTAATGTGTAACATGAAGTACAAACCCTGATGAGCCTATCCGTCCATACAGAAGGCTAAGGGATTTGGAAACTGAGATTGGTTTTTAGTCCCAAAATCAAGGTTCAAGTGGAGCAATTTAAAAGAAAAGTTCAACGAAAATTCAACAACCATTGTCAAAGAGATTTTGGATGCCAACCTGGGTTAAGGGAAATCAGAGGAAGACCGATAGAAAGATGATCGAATTCTTACACAGGCGAATTGCTAAAAAAGAAAAAGAAGCACCTTTGACTCTTCTTCCTCCTCCTCTTCGTTTGTCATTGTTCTCTTCTTCTTCTTCAAAAAAAAAAAAAATCCACTGGGCTGAAAATCCTAAAGGAACCCCAAGCGTTGGAAAAAAGGCTACCAAGCTGAAAACCCGAAAGGGACCTCAAAGCGATGAAAAAAATAGTAAAAAAACAATTCGCTGGGCTGAAATCCAAAAGGAACCCCAAGCATCGGAAAAAAGGCTACTGAGCTGAACACCTGAAAGGGACCCGGGGCGACGAAAAAGAATAAGTTCTTTCCTTCCTTCTAATCTCCAAAGTCTTTTCTCCCTAAACATCTTCTTTTCCTCCCCTGAGTCAAAGTGGTGTTAAAAGAAAAATCAATAAGCATTACCCTGACGAAACATTGTTAAGGACCTAGATCGTCTGAAACTTCGAAAGGTGAGTGGTGGAGGAATGAAATCGAAAATCCAAAAAGATTCTGAACATCTAGGGACGGTATCCTTTATTTTCAAAACTATGTTTTTCTCGAAAGCTCCAAAGAACTCTCCTTTGAATTGAAATGCAAGAGTTAGGTTGGAAGATAGAGAATTACTTGATGATTCCTTGTCACGAAGATTGAAGCAAAGACCCCATACGCTCACATAGGGTCCACAAAAGGGGTCACAAGTGGTTAAACTATAAGACCTATACTAAAAGAAAACCACCCCCCAACAGGGGCAGCAAAAAAAATAAAATAAAAAAAACTCCACTGTCGTATGAGTATAACTGCCGATTACACTGTCCATCGCTGCATGACATTAAACTGCTTAGAGAGCCCTATGGTTGCAGGAATTTAAACTGCTAACCAACCTTGTTTTTTGAAATATTTTACCCTTTTCAAAATTTTCACTATATGTCTTATGTTTCAAAAAATTTTAAATTTTTTGTTAAAATCGTAACATGTCCCTACTCCGGGTTCTATTTCAAATTTCCCCTTATGTTCAAAATTTCTAAAACGTCTTTTAAAATGAAGGAGCTTGGACACCCGTACATGATTAGTGCAGCATTTGCCGTGATTTTTGCATTGCTGCCTCGTCTTTCACTTTGGATTCGGCTAGACAAGTCTCTTCATATAGAAAGTCTTTCCTACAGACAGCCTTAGGAAACCTTAAGGAGATCAAAGAAGATGCCAGGTTTAAAAATTTCCGAACTGCAAAACCTCTGAAGTTAAGTGGCATGGCTAGAAAATCCAACTCGAGTTTCAAGCTTATGTAACTCATCGACATCTCACACCGAAAATCTTAAGAGGAAAAATGCCCTAGGTGGGTAAGCTCGATGAGCGCAATGACTTGGATGGATAGTTGGTGTGCCCTCTAACCACGTGACCTCAGCAAGAAATCTTTGACGCTCACCTGGCCCTCGAAGGATAGGGAGTACATGTTCGCCTGCCCCTCGAAGGATAAGGAACACCAAAGTGTCTACTTCTTTCCCACTCACCTATCCCTTGAAGGGCAAGGAGTGCCAAAGAGGGGCAACTGTAGACACCCCATATATCTGGAAAATTATGTAGTTTCCTGAACCCTTAGGATCACACTTAACCTAGAAAATCCATTTTTTTGGATAAGTACGTGTAGGTTATGTGAGTATATCCACCCCAATAGATTTTGACCCCTACAAACCCTCTTTTCGTGGTCATTTGGAGAAAAAAAAGAGAGAGACCAAACCTTAGGGGAGAGCAGATAGAGATCAGAGAGAAAAAACCAGAGAGAGTTACACGAGAGAAGAGAAAACCCTAGAAACTGCTTTAGGAACCCAAGCCACCTGAGAGAAAACTTAAGTCTAGGAAAACCTAGACCTAGGGCAGACCTACCCTAGATCTACCCTTAGGGCACAACCACCCTTCTTCAACCAGAGACTTGCTAGTGAACATCCGACTCAGAGAGACAAAAGAGGACCGGTTCTGATATGGGCAAGCCCTAGAAGGCTTGGGAGTCCCGGGCCATCTGGCCAGGTTTGGTATCATTTCTTTCTTTCTTTTATTCTTCTTTTATTGTTTTAATTTCATTTTGATCTGCTTATTTTCTTTAAAATCATATTTTCATGTCTTGGATCATGTTGGCTATGCCACAGATCTGAGAGTAGATCTGCTCGTTTCCAGGCAGATCTGGCATCAAATCTGAATTCAACTTGTCCCACTTTCTTTACCACTCTTTTATTTCATTTTTATTTAATTTAAGGTGTAAAAATTTAGAGAAATATTTGCTTGAATTTCGTCCGATTTTTTCTCATAAACAATACTCTTTATGCTCCTTCCATACGTTGTAACTTGCTGTTAGTCAGGAGACTTGATGCCAAGGGATATGAAGTTCTTTTCAAGGTTGAGAAAGTTTCAATTGGGAATAACAGAAAAATCATTGTATGGGGAAACTCGAGGGGATATATATTTACTTGATAAAATGAATGAAATTTCATCTTCTTCTGCTTACTTGAATGTGCGTGATGATGAAACTTCTTTTTTGTGGCATATGCGTTTGGGTCATATTAGTAGAAATAGAATTTCTAGACTTGTTAATGATGGCTTGATTCCTAAACTGATGAATTTAGATTTTAAAAATTTTGAACCATGTTTATTTGGTAAAATGAGTAGAAAACCCTTTTGTAAGACAACTAGCCTTATGATTTATTGTCTATTATTCATTTTGATATTTGTGGGCCACTTAATGTAAAAATACATAGGGGTATGGACTATTTTATTTCATTCATTGATGGTTATTCAAAATTCAGTTATATTTATTTGATTAGTAGAAAATCTGATGCACTTGAAATATTTAAGGAATTTAAATTAAAAGTTGAAAACCAATTAGATAAAAGAATTAAAATCCTTAGAACAGACTGAGGAGGGGAATATTATTCTAATTGTTTGATATTTTTTCTGAAGAAAATGGGATAATACATCGTAAGACCATGCTCCACACACCCCAACAAAATGATGTTGCTGAAAGACGTAACCGAACTCTTATGGAAATGGTGTGATCAATGATGAGTCATGCTAGCTTGTCCTCAATTTTTTTGGGGTGAAGCATTGCATACTGTTATGTATATTTTAAACCGAGTTCCCTCAAAATCCGTAGAGAAAACACCTTATGAGTTATGGACTGGACATAAACCTCGATTGTAACATTTAAAAATTTGGGGTTGTGATGCTCATGTACTTATCCCGAGCCATGAGAGATCTAAGTTGCAGACTAAAACTAGAAAATGCTCATTCATAGGGTATAATGATACTTTGAAAGGTTATAGGTTTTATGACCATGAAACCAAATATTTGGTTGAATCTAGAGATGCAAATTTATTAGAAGAACATATGCAAATAGGCAAACTCTCTCTTATAGATATACATGAATTAGACAATAACAAAGGAGTAAATGAAAATATAGGACATTATGAATCTAATGTAGAAAACCTTGATAACTACATAGATAGTGGGAGTGATACATTTGAACTTACTAATGTAGATGACAATGAACCTAGGAGAAGTTCTAGGAACAGAAGAGCACCATATCATTTAGAACCATTTCAGAGTTTTTTTTGCATGGACACTTTTGACCAATACTATAATTTTGCTTGTCAAGATATTCCTGAACCTTCCAATTATAAAGAAGTTATTAATTCTGATGAATCTGATTTTTGGAATAATGCTATGAATGAAGAAATGAATTCTATAACTAACCATGTATGGGAGTTGGTTGATTTGCCTAGTGGGAGAAAACTCATTGGTTGCAAATGGATATTAAAAAAAAAACTCAAAGCTGATGGTAGTATAGATAAATATAAAGCACGACTTGTTGCTAAAGGGTATAACCAAAAGGAAGGTATATATTTTGTTGATACTTTTTCTCCAGTAGTAAGATTTTGTTATGTTAGAATTTTGATATCTATTGTGGCCAACCTTGATTTAGAATTGTTTCAAATGGATGTTAAAACTGCATTTCTCAATGGAAATTTAAATGAAGAGATATACATGTTACAACCTGAAGGATATATTGTTGAAGGGAAAAAAATAAAGTGTGCAAACTAATTAAATCACTATATGGATTGAAACAATCTTCTAGACAATGGTATTTAAATTTCATAATGCAATTATGAAACTTGGTTTTGTTTCCAATGAAAGTAATCATTGTATTTACATTAAGATTAGTGGGAGTAAGATAGTGATATTGTCTTTATATATGGATGATATTTTGATTGCTAGAAATGACATAGATATGATTAATGAAACAAAATCATGGTTCACATGTTTTAGGAATTGAAATTACAAGGGATAGATAAAAAAGGATGCTTAGCTTAGAATCTGTTCTTAAAAAGTTTAAAATGGATTTATGCAAACCGGACTCCACCCCAGTTGATAAAGTAGTTAAATTATCCATTGATTTATTTCCTACTAATGATAATGATGATATGATAAATATTCCATATGCTCAAGCGATTGGGTGCATTAATTATGTTGTGTCATGCACTAAGCCAGATCTATGTTTTGCTATTGGACAAAGAAACCCCCGAATGATACACTAGCAAGCAGTAAAATGGATATTAAGATATATCCAATGAACAAAGAAATACAAGTTGCACTATCAAGGTTCTTCCCTTAGGCCTCAGGGTTACTCTGATACAAATTGGAGTGGTGACTATGATGATAGTAAATCCACTTCGGGTTTCATTTTCACACTTAGTGGAGGTGATGTATCATAGTGAAGTCAAAAACACGATTATGTTGCTTTATCAACCATTGAAGAAGAATATGTGGATTACAATTTAGGATCATAAGAGGCTGTTTGGTTGAGAAATTTCCTCATGGATTTAAAATTTGAATGCATTGAAAATGGGCCTATAAACATCTTATGTGATAATCAAGAGACCATTGCCGATCTCAAGGATTTGAAAATAAACTCTAAATCCAAGCACATTCGTAGGAGGTACCACTATATTCGAGATGTAGTGAAATATGGAGATATAACAGTTGATTATATACCTCAAATGAGATGATTGCAGATCCATTGAATAATGCTTTAAGTAGGGAAATTTTCGAGAAACATATAGCAACTATGGGACTGAGACAAGTCCAAATGGAAATCCAATAATAGTTCATAAAATCAATTGGTGGGTACATGGAAATCATATGTGGAAAACATGAGGCAATACCATATATAAGATGTCAAAGAGCCTTCAGGCTGGGTATATGGAATCCCATGTAGAAAGCATGAGGCAATGCCATCTACAAGAAGTTAAATGGCCTTCAAGCCAAGTGGGGATGTTGGAAATATGGCCTATCATGCCCTTTTATCCCGGGAATTTATTTTTCCAATAATGGTACAAAAGCTACATTGAATAGTATATGTGAAATCCCATATGGTTGACATGAGGCAATACCATATACTAGGATCCATTTTAGAGCTTTTATAGAATGTTGAACTAGAGGGAAGACCGAGTGTCATTGTAAGGAAAACCCAGTGATGTGTTTAAATTCTTTGTAAGACTTTTTTTTATATGATAGATGTACAAAATTATTTAATTTCTAAATATCTTTTATCAAGTTGTAGGACTGCTTGGATGACTTCCTATTATGAGAGTCATTAGTGCACTAATGACATGTTTAGCTCATTGCATAAGATTAACAGTTTGGTTACCACTTGTTAATCCTAATTGGCTACACTTAATGAAATTAAAGTTATACTTGGATCTCAATTCCTATAGACCATGAATATGAGAGTTACAAAATTATGGTTCTCTATATAAAGAGGTTAACCCTTCAAGTACGACAGAGAGAAGGATGGAAAATTGGTGAAGGAGATTCACCAAGAGGACCCTCAAGGTAGCCTGTCACCCGATGGCTTGGTCTATAGGATTTGGTATGGAACCGTAGGTCCCTCGTGTGATTTAAAGACAGGTCCGAGTAAGTTGTTTATCAATTTGAATTTTATTTATTTGTTATTATTTTTATTGGGACTAACATTTATAGATATGCAAAACCTAGATAACAAAACGATTTTTGCCTCAAACAGCCTTTTGCCCTCAAAACTAGGTTATATAAAACTTGATTTTCTGCATCTACGGTTCCCAAATGACTCATTAGGAAATTTATTAATGCCAATCCCTAGTTAGGTGAGTCGATCATGTCATCTAGATCCTGGATGATAGGGCGGAACATGTCTCGGGTTTCAAGGGAAGACCCGGGATGTTTTTGAGATCGCTCTCTCAAGAACCTTGTTCGAGAACGGGGGCAGGTGTTGCCAACCGGTGAGAGAAATTTTAAGGTGGGTTCGGGACTTACTTGGGCTGGCTCGCGTGTGCGCCCTCTTAGATCACGAAGAAAGCCCCCCAATAATGAAACTGGTTCAGAATCACCTCCCTTGGATCGTATTCTTCTTATTTTCTGCAATCACACATATTTATGGTAAAGGTTGTAACACAAGTGGGCCAGACCTCACCCTTTTCCTCTTTGACGATCGTCCAGAAGCATGCGCATTCAAAAAGAAGAAAGGAAGAAAGACAGGGGAGAGAAGAGTTCGACTGAGTGAGAGGATCAAGCTGGCGAGTAATTGGCCTCACGTGGTAGCAAAACGGGCTCGGTATTAAAACCGGCTCATGAGATCACTGCTAGACATCATTGTTAATACCGACTAGCTAAGCACGATGGTCATTCTGTCATGGTATTAAAGCGGGCCAAGTAATCCAAGGACAACAACATTACGGCTAGATGACAAGACTTCCATGAGTGGCTTACCTCAATCCCTCTTAGTCGAATGAAAGAATAGCATAGTGGTGGTTATGGGGGAAAGAATGAGGTAAGAAAAGAAGGGAACAGACAGAAGGAGGGAGAAGAGACGATAGGATAAAAGATAGTGGGAAGGAAGATGCAGTCAGTGTTAGACATTGCTGATTGTTTCAGAAGAGAACAGAGAGAGGACCCAGTCAGCGCTAGGCTTTGCCGCTGATCAAAAGATGAGAGAGGGAGGAAGAGAACCAACCGACGCTAGACTTGTGCTGGTTGCAATGGGAGAGAAGCAAGGGAGAGAGATCGAGCCGGCGCTAGCTTCGTCGACTGCAACATAAGAGAGACAAATCCAACCGGTATTAGGCTTCATCGACTGTGACAAGAGAGAAGAGAGAAGTCCAATCGATGCTAGGCATTATCAACTGTGACAAGAGAGGAGAGAGAAATATAACCGGTGCTTAGCTTCTTTGACTATGACAAGAGATGAGAAAGAAATCCAATCGGTGCTGGGCTTCACCGACTTTGATAAGAAAGAAGAGAGAGAAATTCACCCGACACTGAGGATGAAAGAAGAAGAGAGAGAAATTCAATCGACGCTGAGGCTTAATCGATTGCATTAGAAGAGGTGAGAGAAATCTAGTCGATGCCAGGCTTCACCGACTAATAGAAGAGGTGAGAGAAATCCAACTGGCGTTGGGCTTTGCTGATTGTGACAAGAGAGGAGAGAGAAATCCAACCGGTGCTGGTGATGAAAGAAGACGAGAGAGGAATTCAACCAACACTGAGGCTTCATCGATTGCATTAGAAGAGGAGAGAGAAATCCAACTGGTGCTAGACTTCATCGACTAATAGAAGAGAGACATGAGGGAGAGGGGAAAGAAAGAGATAGAGATGAGAAGAAGAGAGAGAAAGAGATAGAGATGATAGGAAGAGAGAGAAAGAGATAGAGATGAGAAAACTTTATCGGTACTGGGAAGAAGAGAGGAGAGAGAAAAAATAAAAAAGAAGAGAGAGAGATAGAGATGAAAAGAGAGAGAAAATAAGGGAGAGAAAGAGATAAGAGAGAAAGGAGAAAAGAGGAGAGAGGACAGAGAAAAGAGGAGGAGAGAGAAAGAGGGGAGGAGAGATAAAGATGGAAGGAGAGAAAAAGTGGGGAGAAGAAAGAAAGTTTCCTGCCCAAAGGGTACCGGCCCTTTTCTTCTCTCTCCTCTCTCTCTCTCTCCAAGACATACTCACAGGCACAAGTAAGTATGGAAATTTCTATTGAATGGTCAAAGAATGAACCTAGCGTTTTTTACAATTTAGCTTTGCATGTTTATAAAGAATTGGGCCCAAACATGGGTGGACGCCAAAAAACTACCTAAAATTGATGATAATTACAATTATAATGAATTGAAAAAAATTATGAAAATAAGGTGCAAAAGGATTGTTTAGCCCCTGTCTAACATATCATGGATTTTAGAAAAGTCCCTGCTGCTGCCCTAGAACTTGTATGATCTTCCATGACTGATCCAAGGTTGCTCTAATGCCTGTGTGATCGAAAGATGATCATTTTCTTATAGGGCTTGGCATGATGATCATTTTGATACCAACTTCGAGCTATGGATCGCATTTTTGAGCCACGATAACAAGACTTGAAATTTGATTAAATCTTGGAAACTTTGAATCGATAGTGTGCTCATTCCTTAATGTTTTTATATGATTTCTTCATCGTAGTGCACTAAGCATGTCGTCACGATCACGTGGCAATATACGAAACGTAATTTGAAGCCTGAACAAAGATTTCACAACGTTTGCGTTTTGGTAGGAATCAGGAATCCGATTGTCGGAATATCAGTTACTTCGTCGGCTTCGTGCATGAAATCTGATCGTTCATCATGTATGGAGTTTTGACCAATGATAGCCACGGGCTTTACACACAAAATGGAATTGGTTTCGTGTTGATCCGTTTTGCGAGCGTCATGATTTGATCCATTGAGTGAGGTGTGTCATTGCTGAATTTTCTATAACTTCTTCATGGATCGGCAACTTCTCTCTAGCTTTTCTCCCTGCTCGAACATCGTCTCGAGACGTACCACATATCGAAACGCTAGTCTCGACGAGATGAATAGCTCACAAAATTTGAGCGTGATCTAATTCGGAACGAGTGAGATATGGGCCTTGAAAGTCACTGCCCGAGACTGTGAAAACAACCACTTTAATGGTGTTTTGGTGCAGTGAGGCCACACGGGAATAGTGTGCGGCCTACCCCTTTTTAGTCTTTTGATCATAACTTTGTTTTAGAGCATCCAATTAAGCCGAAAATTAACCCATAGGGGTTTCCAACCGTGCCAGATCCATTGGCGATAGTCCCACAACTATTTGACGTGCCAAAAATGTAGTTCCAATTATTAGGTCTGTTTCAGGCTGCTAGAGGCCAATTTTTTGAAAATTGCGTTCCCTACCTTAAACAAGTCGGAATGACACGAAACTTGGCGGTTGCCTTTTGGAGTGCTTATAAAGATCCTGACCAGTTCTGGGGCCGTTTTGAGACAATCGATAATTTCTACTGTTTTGTAGGTTTTATTGACTTGCATCCTACTTATTCTCAGTCAGGGACCAAGGTGTTGAAAAATACGTTCAAACAACTTGCCCCGCCGGATGTTGTGCTTCAAAAAAAGCTAGAAGGACAATCATTCGAAACTTTACATTCGGCTGTTAATTTTTTCCTGCCTAGCCACAGGACCACGCGAACGTCGAGGAGATTCACGTTTTAGTGTAACTAGGCTGCTCAGACATAGGGATGCATTGTTCACGGGTCTGTCCGTGGAGACTTTAGGGGAGAAGAGACTTTTTGACGATGTTTGTTTGCTGCTACAATAGGTTTGCTTTTGATAATCGGAGTATCACTATGGGTCTTGTCTACCAAGTCTAGTCGGGGGTTGGTTAAATTAGTTGGTCCCATAGGTTTGATCATGGCGGCTAGACGAGCTGACATCTCTGGCAGGTCCCGCCCTTGCTCTGTCTGTTTCCTGCCTTGGAAGGATGATGACTAGGCTACTTTGTCACCTAGCCTCATGGAGAGAGGCATGCACATTTCATGCAGGGGAGAAGGTCCATAAGAGAAGGAGAAGGCATGCACATTTCATGCATGGGGAAGGGGGTTCATAAGAACAGGATAGGGTAACTGAGCAGGTTGTTTCCCAGCTTCGAAGAAGGATGTTGACTGGGTAGGCTATTACCCAGCTTTGAAGAAGGGACGATGACTTGGTAGGTCATTACCCAACTTTGAAGAAGGATGTTGACTGGGTAGGTTATTAACAGGCTTTGAAGAAGGGATGAGGACTGGGCAGGTTGTTACCCAGCTTTTGAAGTAGGAATAATTATCGAGCTACATTGTCACCCAACCTTTGAAGAAGGGATGGTCCTTGAAGAAGGATGTCGACTAGGCGACCTGTTCACCATGGACTGAAGAATGATGACGACTGGGCTACATGTTCAGCCAGGACTGAAGAAAGATGTCTACTAGGCTACCTGTTTACCCAGGACTGAAGAAGGATGTTGACTGGGCTACTTATTCACTTAGGACTGAAGAAGGATGTCGACTGGGCTACCTACTCACCCAGGATCAAAGAGGGATGTCGACTAGGCTACCTATTCACCTAGGACTGAAGAAGGATGTCGACACGGCTACCTATTCACCTAGGACTGAAGAAGGATGTTGACTGGGCTATCTGTTCACCCAGGACTGAAGAAGGATGTCGACTAGGCTACCTGCTCACCCAGGACTGAAGAAGGAAGATGAGGGGTAATTTTAACATCTACACCCTGCTGGAGGTTTTGATGATGATGGGAGTGTTGGCTGAAGTCGCCTGTGGAAGCGAATGTTGCATCAAGCTGATTTGCTTTGAGCGCCCTTTGCGGGTTTTCACTTGGACAGGGGAAGTGGTGTCGTAAAGATTGTTTTCACCAATCCTCCTTTTTATTAGGCTCTTTTTCCCATGGCTTGATGACCATGTCTGCCCTTTTTCTATTTTTACTCACGATGCCCTTTTAGGTTTTCACCGTGCCCATTTTTTTATTCACGGAACTCTTTTACTCATGGTTTCATGACGATGCCCGTCTGTTGGGCCCTGAAAGTAACTGCCCATGACGATGAAAGTAGCCACTTTTAATGGTGTTTTGGTGCAGTGAGGCCTCATGGGAATAGTGTGCAGCCTACCCGTTTTTAGTCTTTTGCCCATAACTTTGTTCTGGAGTACCCGATTAGGTCGAAACTTAACCCAGAGGGGTTTTCAACCGTTTCACATCCAATGGTTGTGGTTCCACAGCTGTTTGACGTGCTGAAAATGTAGCTTCAGTTATTGGATCCATTTCAGGGTGTCAGAGGCCAGTTTTCAAAAAATTGTTTCTTTGTGTTCCCTTCCTTAGACATGTCGCAATGTGACGAAACATGGCAGGTGGCCTTTTGGAGTTCTTATAAAGATCTTGACAAGTTTTGGGGCCATTATGTGGCTGTCGGGAATTTCCATTGTTTAGTACGCTTTATTGACCTGCTTCCTACTTATTCCTAATCAGGGACCAAGGTGCTGAAAATACGTTCAAACAGCTTGCCCTGTGGAATGTTGTGCTTCAAGAGAAGCGAGAATGACAATCATTCGAAAAATTTCCTTCTTCTGTTACTTTTTCCCTTCCTAGCCACAGGTCCACGTGAACATCGAGGAGATTCACATAATGGTGTAACTAGGCTGCTCAGACGTAGGGATGCAGTTCGCGGGTCTGTCCGTGGAGATTTTTTAGGGGAGAAGAGACTTTTTGACGGTGTTTGTTTGCTACTACACCAGGTTTGCTTTTGACGATCAGAGTATCACTATGGGTCTTGTCTACCGAGGCTAGTCGGGAGTAGGCTTTATTAGCCGATCCCAAAGGTCTGGTCTTGTCGGCTAGACGAGCTAATGTCTCTGGCAGGTTTCGCCTTAGCTTTGTCAGTTTCCTGCTTTGGAAGGATGATGACTAGGCTACTTTTTCACCTAGCCTCAGGGAGAGAGGCATGCACATTTCATGCACGGCGAGAAGGTCCATAAGAGACGGAGAAGCATGCACATTTCATGCATGGGGAAGGGCGTCCATAAGAAATGGAGAGGGTAACTGGGAAAGTTGTTACCCAGCTTTGAAAAAGGATGTTCACTGGGCAGGTTGTTACCTAGCTTTGAAGAAGGGATGATGACTGGGCAGGCCATTGCCCAGCTTTAAAGAAGGATGTCTACTGGGTAGGTTGTTACCAATCTTTAAAAAAGGGATGATAGAGCAGGTCATTACCCAGCTTTTGAAGTAGGAATAATGACTAGGCTACGTTGCCACCCAACCTTTGAAGAAGGGATGGTCCTTGAAGAAGGATGTCGCCTGGGCTACCTGTTCACCCATGACAAAAGAAGGATGCCGAATGGGCTACTTATTCACCCAAGACTGAAGAGGGAATTCGACTGGGCTACCTGTTCACCCAAGGCTGAAGAAGGATGTCTACTTGGGCTACCTGTTCACCCAGGACTGGAGAAGAATGTCGACTGGGGTACCTATTCACCCAGGACCGATGAAGGAAGTCAACTGGGCTCCCTATTCACCCTGAACCAAAGAAGGATGTCGACTGGGCTACCTGTGCACCCAGGATTGAAGAAGGATGTTGACTGGGCTACTTATTCATCCAGGACCGAAGAAGGATACCGACTGGGCTACCTGTTCTACCACGATCGAAGAAGGATGTCGACTGGGCTACCAGTTCACCCAGGACTGAAGAAGGATGTCGACTGGGCTGCCTCTTTACCTAGGACCGAAGAAGGATGTCGACAGGGTTACCTATTCACCCAAGATATTGGACTACCAGTTCATCCAGGTCTGAAGAAGGAAGTCAACTGGGCTACGTGTTCACCCAGGACAGAAGAAGGCAGATGGGGGATGAGTTTAACGTCTACACACTACTGGAAGTCTAGATGATGAAGGAAGTGCTTACTGAAGCCGCCTGTGGAAGTGGTGCCGTAATGATGGCTTTCACTAATCCTCATTTTTATTAGGTTGTTTTGCCCATGACTTGATGACCAAGTCTACCCTTTTTCAATTTTTTCTCACGATGCCCTTCCGGGTTTTCATCATGCTCATGTTTTTATTCATAGAACTCATTTACTCATGGTTTCCTGACCATGCCCGTCCGTCATATTTACTCATGGTGTTCACTTGTATAGGTATACTCCATGCCCGTTATTTCATCATTTTTTTTGTGAAGGCGTGTTTAGGGTCCTACCTGCAAGACCTGTGCGCAACAGTTTAATGTCATGTGGCTAGAACGTGTACTATAGTTTTAGGGTCCTACAGCTGGATTGCGGTGATGATGAATAGTAGTTTGTGGAGGCCATGGAGTGAGTATGGTGGTGGTTTGACTCACTTGGGGAAATGACATTAGGCTACCAATGAGAGATGGATGATGTATGAAATGTGATTGGACGATGGTGACCCACGAACTTACAACGAATATAGATGGCATCACGGTTCGCTATTTTGTGAGCGCGGGTGAGACTCACAGGGGAAATGAGAAATGGTGAAGAAGTGAATGAACTAAGTGAAGCAGTAATGAAGGTGGCGCGTGCACACTAACAGGTAGGATAGGGAAGGCATGCGTGAAAGTGCACGTAAAGGCATGTGTGCGTATGTGGGGGGTAAGTTTATGGTGAAACCTTCTAGACCTGTGCGAAGCAGTCTATCGTCGTGCCTGCAGGACGTGCACTATTGTTTAAGGTCATACAGCTGGACCGTGGTTATGCAGTTTAAAGTCATACAACTAAGACCGTGTAGTTTAAGGTCATGCAATTAGACCTCCGCTACAGTTTAGGGTCATATAGTTTGGATCATGATGCTGAGCCTTTTAACGTCATGAGGTAAGGATGTGTACTATGGTTTAAGGTCATATAGCTAGACCGTGGTTGAGCAGTTTAAAGTCATACAACTAGAACCGTGCAGTTTAAAGTCGTGAAACTAAACTTACGCTACAGTTTTAAGGTCATATAGTTTGGACCATGGTGCTGAGCCTTTTATCGTCATGTAGCTAAGACGTGTACTATGGTTTAAGGTCATATAGTTGGACCGTGGTTGAGCAGTTTAAAGTCATACCACTTGGACCGTGCAATTTAAGGTCATGCAACTAGACCTCCACTAAAGTTTTAAGGTCATATACTTTAGACCGTGGTGCAGAGCCCTTTATCATCATATAACTGGGTCGTGCATATAAACCAACGCTACAATTTAAGTTCATATAGTTTGGACCAAGCAGTTTAGGGTCGTGCATCTAGACCGCCGCAGCAGTTTAAGGTCATATAGTTTGGACCATGCAGTTTAGGGTCGTGTATCTAGACCACAACTACGGTTTAAGGTCATGTAGTTTGGACCATGTAGTTTAGGATCATGCATCTAGACCACCACTACAGTTTAAGGTCATATAGTTTGGACCATGCAGTTCGGGGTCGTGCATCTGGACCACCTCTATAGTTTAGGGTCATATAATTTGGACCATGCAGTTTAGGGTCGTGCATCTAGACCACCGCTACAGTTTAACGTCATATAGTTTGGACCATGCAGTTTAAGGTCATGCATCTAGACCACTGCTACAGTTTAAGGTCATATAGTTTGGACCATACAGTTTAAGGTCGTGCTTCTAGACCACAGGTACAGTTTAAGGTCATATTGTTTGGACTATGCATTTTAGAGTTGTGCATTTAAACCCCCGCTACAGTTTCTGGTCTTATAGTTTAGACCGTGAAGTTTTGGGTCATGCATCTAGACCACCGCTATAGTTTAAGGTCATATAGTTTGGACCATGCACTTTAGAGTCGTGCATCTAAACCACTGCTACAGTTTAAGGTCATATAGTTTGGACCTTACAATTTAGGGTTGTGCATCCAGAACACCACTATAGTTTAAGGTCATATAGTTTGGACCATACAGTTTGGGGTCGTGCATCTCGACCAACGCTACAGTTTAAGGTCATATAGTTTGGACCATGTAGTTTAGGGTCATGCATCTAGACCACCGCTACTGTTTAAGGTCATATAATTTGGACCATGTGGTTTAGGGTCGTGCATCTTGACCACCACTAAATTTTGATGTCATGTACTTTGGACCATGCAGTTTAGGGTCATGCTTTTAGACCCCCGCTAAATTTAAGGTCATATAGTTTGGACCATGTCGGCTACCACTAGACCATTGCTACAGTTTAAGTCACAAAATTTGAGTGTATTTCAGCTCGAAACGAGTGAGATATGGGCCATGAAAGTCACTGCCTGTGACTGTGAAACAACTACTTTCATGGCGTTTTGGTGCAGTGAGGCCACACGGGAATAGTGTCCGACTTACGCCTTTTTAGTCTTTTGCCCATAACTTTGTTCTGGGGTACCCGATTAAGCCGAAAATTTAGCCATAAAGGCTTTCGACCGTGCCAGATCCAATGACGGTTGTTTCATAGCCATTTGATGCACCAAAACTGTAGTTTCAGTTAATGGGTCCATTTCAGCATGCTAGAGGCCAATTTTTCGAAATTGTTTCTTTATGTTTCCTGCCTTAGACGCATCAGAATGCAACAAAACTTGGCAGGTAGCCTTTGGGATGCTTATAAAGATCTTGACCAGTTCTGGGGCCATTTTGAGAGTGTTGGGAATTTCCACTCTTCTGTAGGCTTTATTGACCTTCTTCTAGTTATTCCTAATCAGGGACCAAGGTGCTAAAAAATACGTTCAAACAACTTGCCTCGCTGAATGTTGTCCTTCAAGAGAAGCGAGAAGGATAATCATTTGGAAAGTTTCCTTTGGCTTTTACGTTTTTCCTTGCTAACCACAGGACCACGTGAACGTCGAGGAGATTCACGTACTAGTGTAACTAGGCTGCTTAGATGTAGGGATGCATTGTTCGCTCCGTTCGTAGAGACTTTTTAAGGGGAGAAGAGAGTTTTTGAAGATGTTTGTTTGCAACTACACTAGGTTTGCTTTTGATGATCAGAGTACCATTATGGGTCTCGTCTATCAAGTCCAGTTGGGGACAGACTTTATTAGCCGATCCCAAAGGTCTGGTCGTGCTAGCTAAACGAGCTGACGTCTCTGGCAGGTTCGGGCCTGTATTTGTCAGTTTCCTGCCTTGGAAGGATGACGACTAGGCCACTTTCTCACCTACCCTCATGGACAAAGGCATGCACATTTCTTGCATGAGGAGAAAGTCCATAAGAGAAGGAGAAGGCATGCACATTTAATGTATAGGGAAGGGGGTCCATAAGAAAAGGACAGGGTAACTGGGCGGGTTGTTACCCAGCTTTGAAGAAGTATGTTGATTGGGCAGGTTGTTACCCAGCTTTGAAGAAGGGATGATGCCTGGGCAGGTCGTTACCCAGCTTTGAAGAAGGATGTTGACTGGGCAGGTTGTTACCCAATTTTGAAGAAGGGATGATGACCAGGTAGGTGAAGTAGGAATAATGAATGGTCGATGTTGTTCCCCAACCGTTGAAGAAGGATGTCAACTGGGCTACCTTTTCACACAGGACTAAAGAAGGATGTCGGCTGGGCTACTTGTTCACCAAGGACTGAAGAACGATGTCGACTGGCCTAGCTGTTCACCGAGGACTGAAGAAGGATGTCTACTAGGCTACCTATTCACCCAGGACTAAAGAAGGATGTCGACAGGGCTACCTATTCACTCATGACTGAAGAAGGATGTCAACTGGGCTACCTATTCACCCAGGACCGAAAGAGGATGTCGACTAGGCTACTTGTTCATGCAAAACTCAAGAAGGATGTCGACGGGGCTACCTGTTCACCTCGGGCTGAAGAAGGAAGATGAGGGATGATTGTAACATCTACACCCTGCTGAAGGTCTTGATGATGAAGGGAGTACTGACTGAAACCGCCTGTGGAAGCGAATGTTGCGTCAAGCTGATTTTATTGCTTCGTGTGCCCTTTGCGGGTTTTCACTTGGACTGGGGAAGTGGTGCCATAAAGATGGTTTTCACCAATCCTCCTTCTGATTAGCCTCTTTTGCCCATGGCCTGAAGACCATGTCCGCCCTTTTTTCCTTTTTTACTCATCATGCCTTTTTGGGTTTTCACCGTGCCTATTTCTTTATTCACAAAACTCTTTTACTCATGCTTTCGTGACCATGCTCGACCGTCATTTTTATTCATTGTGTTCCCTTGTTCAGGTATACAACATGCCTGTTTTTTCATCATATTTTTTTGTGAAGGCGTGTTTGGGGTCATGCCTTCGGGACCTGTGTGAAACAGTTTAATGTCATGTGGCTAGGACGTGTACTATAGTTGTAGAGTCACACAGCTGGATCGTGGTGATGATGAATGACAATTTGTGCAGGCAATGGAGTGAGTATGGTAGTGGTTTGACTCACTTGGGAAAAGGCATTAGGCTACCTATGAGAGATGGTTGATGTATGAAATGTGAGTGGACGATGGTGACCCACTAACTTACAATGAATATAGATGGCAGGATGGTTCACCATTTTGTGAGCACGGGTGAGACTCACTGGGGAACGAGGAATGGTGATGAAGTGAATGAACTCAGTGGAGAGGTAATGAAGGTGGTGTGTGCACACTAACAGGTAGGTTAGGGAAGGTGTGCGTGAAAGTGCACGTAAAGGCATGTTCGCATATGTAGAGGGTAAGTATATGGTCATACCTCCTAGACCTGTGCGAAGCAGTTTATCATCGTGTCAACAAGACATGCACTATGGTTTAAGGTCATACAGCTGAACCGTGGATATGCAATTTAAAGTCGTACGACTAGGACCATGCAGTTTAAGGTCGTGCAACTAGACCTCCGCTACAATTTTAGGTCATATAGTTTGGACCATGGTGCTGAGCCTTTTATCGTCATGTAGCTAGGATGTGTACTATGGTTTAAGGTCATATAGCTGGACCGTGGTTGAGCAGTTAAATTCATACAATTAGGACCGTGCAGTTTAAGGTCATGCAACAAGAACTCCGCAACAGTTTTAAGGTCATATAGTTTGGACCACGGTGATGAGCCTTTTATCGTCATGCGGCTAGGACATGTACTTTGGTTTAAGGTCATATAGCTGGACCATGGTGGAGCAGTTTAGAGTCGTAGACTGCGAACCGAGGCTGTGCAATTTAGGGTCTTGCAGTATGGATCGTGGTTGAGCAGTTTAAGGTCCTTCACAATGGACCGTGCAGTTTTGGGTCATGCAACTACACCTCGGCTACAATTTAAGGTCGTATATTTTGGACCATAGTAATGAGCCTTTTATCGTCATGCGGCTCTGACGTGTACTATGGTTTAAGGTCATATAGCTGGACCATTGTTGAGCAGTTTAGAGTCATGCAGCGCGGACCGAGGCTGAGCAGCTTAGGGTCTTGCTATATGGACGGCTCAGCAGTTTAGGGTCGTACATCTAGACCAACGCTACAGTTTAAGGTCATATAGTTTGGACCAAAGAGTTTAGGGTCGTGCATCTAGACCAACGCTCCAGTTTAAGGTCGTATAGTTTGGACCATGAAGTTTAGGGTCGTGCTTCTAGGCCATAGCTACAGTTTAAGGTCATATAGTTTGGACCATGTAGTTTACGGTCGTGCATCTAAACCACCGCTACAGTTTAACGTCATATAGTTTTTTGGACCATGCAGTTTCGGGTCGTGCATCTAGACTACCACTACAGTTCAAGGTCATATAGTTTGGACCATGCAGTTTAGGGTCGTGCGTCTAGACCACTGCTACAGTTTAAGGTTTGGACTATGCAGTTTAGGGTCATGAATCTAGACCACCGCTAAAATTTAAGGTCATATAGTTTGGATCATGCAATTTAAGGTCGTACATCTAGACCACTGTTACAACTTAAGGACATATAATTTGGACCATGCTGTTTAGGGTCGTGCATCTAGACTATCGTTATAGGTTAAGGTCATATAGTTTGGACCATACAGTTTAGGGTCATGCATCTAGACCACCGCTACAGTTTAAGGTCGGATAGTTTGGACCATGCAATTTAGGGTCGTGCATCTAGACCACCGCTACAGTTTAAGGTCATATAGTTTGGACCATGTTGTTTAGGGTCGTGCATCTAGACCACCGCTACAGTTTAAGGTCATAGAGTTTGGACCATGCAGTTTAGTGTCATACATCTGGACCACTGCTATAGTTTAAGGTCATATAGTTTGGACCATACAGTTTAGGGTCATACGTCTAGACCACTACTACAGTTTAAGGTCATATAATTTGGACCATGTTGTTTAGGGTCGTGCATTTAGACCACCGCTACAGTTTAAGGTCATATAGTTTTGACCATGCAGTTTAGGGTCGTGCATCTAGACTATCGCTACTGTTTAAGGTGATATAGTTTGGACCATGAAGTTTAGGGTCGTACACCTAGACCACCGCTACAGTTTAAGGTCATTTAGTATGGACCATGCAGTTTCGGGTCGTGCATCTAAACCACCACTACAGTTTACGGTCATATAGTTTGAGCCATGGTGCTGAGCCTTTTATCGTCATGCGACTAGGACGTGGTTTAAGGTTATATAGCTGGACCGTGGTTGAGCAGTTTAAGGTCATGCAACGCAGACCGAGGCTGGGCTGGTTAGGGTCTTGCAGTATGGACCGTGGCTGAGCAGTTTAGGGTCTTGCAGTATGGACCGTGCAGTTTAGGGTTGTGCAACTGGAACTGCGTTGTAGTTTAAGGTCATATAGTTTGGATCATGTAGTTTAGGAGTCATCACATTGATCGCTTAGTTAACCAGTTCGGTTTCGAATGGAGGTACTCAACTATGTACCACCTTCAGGCGAATGGATTGGCTGAGGCTTTCAATAAGAGTCTGTGCAATGTTCTGAGAAAGCCGATATAAAAAACTAGGAAGAACTGGCATGAGAAGCTTCCTGAAGCACTGTGGGCTTATCGTAGCACTACACGAAATTCTACTGATTGCACTCCTTATTCTCTGTTCTATGGGGGTGAAGCAGCTTTACCTCTCCAAATACAAATCCCTTCATTGTGAGTCACTATTCACAAAGGAATAACCGAAGAAGAGAGAGTCGAGCTCCGGTATCAAGAATTGGATGCACTCTATGGAAAGAGGTTAGAGGCTCAGTAGAACCTCGAACTTAACCAAGGGAGAATGAGGAGGGCTTTTGATAAGTCTTTCAATATCCATTCATTCTCCCGTGGCATACTAGTCTTTCCTATTAAGAGGCCTATTGTTATGCACGGCCAGCATAAAGGGACGTTTGAGCCTAAGTGGGAAGGCACCTTTATAGTAAAAAAGGTCTCGCCTAACGGAGCCTACATACTGGCGCATCCTGACGGAGAGGAGGCGATGCCCCCTATCAATGGACTATACTTAAAAAAGTATTATCCCTGATGCGTATCCAAAAGAAAGGAACTCAACGTGAAAACAAGCAAGGAAGTCCAAACAAACTCTAACTCTTTTTATTGCAGTAAAATTGAGTTACAATTTACAACGAAGCCCATTATTAGGGAGGTTACAAGTCTCTTGCATCTGAGAATAAGAGAACGGTTACAGGCCAAAACAAATGCCTGTCTCATGAGGAAGAAGCAAACCCACGAAAGAAAGGACCTCCTCAAGAAGAAGAAGCAAATCCATGGAAGGAAGGCCCTCCTCATGAAGAAGAAGCGAAACCACTTGGAGAGTCAGCTTTAATTCATCTGACGAGTAAGAGGATGGTTACAGGCCAGAAGACAAAGCAGAGCCACTCCAAGAAGTTAACCTTGATCCATCCAATGTGATGTCAAATATACAAGCCAGATACCTCATCTGACATGTAAATCGAACAGACGACGTAGGATTCACTTGACGTGTATATCAAACATACAAGGTAGGATGCCCTGGTAAGGAACTGACCTTGATGGAGAGAATGCCCTATTCACCGTGGATTCCCTTCCACAGAACAACATGGACCTCACTATTGTGCTGGAGGATTTGGCTTCCAATAGGTATTACAAGCCACGCCACATCCTTCACCACTTTTTATCTGGCCCATGAACATTGACGTACGTAGCTCATCGCAGAACATCGCAAATACCGCACGTGACTTACTACCACATGTGAGCATCACTCTCTGCATCATGATAAGCCACACGTGCTGATGAGCACCGACTGAAGCCAACGCCAGTTGTGGCCTCCTAAGGCCAGCGTCGGTTGTGCTCCTAACCCCTAACGTCGGCTGAGTTTTTTGAAGGTCAGTGCCGATTGTGTCAGCACTCCAAAGGTAAGAGCCGATTGTGCTCCTAACCCCCAACGCCGACTGCTTTTCTTGAGCGTCAGCGTCGGTTGTGTCAGCACTCCAAATCATCAGTGTCGGATGTCTCAATACCGGCTGCACTTTTGTTAGCGCCGGCCCCGTCGTGACTGTTCACTTCTCGAGATTCCTTGTTTTTCAAAACTTAAGTTTTCGCACCTCCTTAATGGCCGCACGAGTTCTGGAGCAAACCGTCACCCCACCTCCAGCAATCATACACTTCCCCATGACGGTTAACCTCTTGCAATCGTACAGCCCACCTCCTGTGACCGTTCGTCTCTAACCGAAACTTCTAGTATATGGCCGAAAACTCTGGTATATGGCCGAAAACCCACCAAAAAACTTTCCCACCTATGTTTTGGGCCCTAAGAGCCACTAGAACTGGGCCCTAAGAGCCACTAGAACCTCACTGAAAACTCCTCCAAACTTCCCTTAAAACCTCTGCAACACCACGAACAGTGTCGAAAAGTTACCACAACCTTTGGGAAAACCCCTTAAAAATCCCCAGAAATCCCTCAAGACATGCGAAAATGCTCATTGTTGCGTTTCCCGCCTTGTCTACCAGAAAAAAAATTACAGCCGGAACCCCATCCATTTCCCAGAAAGATCCTCGGAGAGCTCTCCTTTCCCTACTGCTTTCTCTCCAACCTCACTGAATTCTTCGCAAAGTCTGATCGTCGAAGGTCTTCCCTGCCAAACTGCTGGAATCCTGCTGTCTACCAAAGAACCTTCCCTGCAAAACTTTTGTTGAAGTCTTACTATTCACCGAAACTTCAACTGACCACCCTCTTCTCACTGTTAAAGAAAGCTGTTGCTTAAGTTTTTTTTTACCCTTGGTCAAAAATGAGCAAAAACGGGATTTTACCCTCTTATATAGACTACACTGCCCTCAATTACCCCTCACAAATCGGGAATTCCAGTCGCATCCAAGGGAGGCCAAGCGACGATGAGCCAGGTCGGGCTTTGACTCAAGGCCCAAGGTAACTATCATCGATCCATGACTTAGCGCTGGGTGAATTCCAAACAACCCTAGCGCCAGTTGACTTAGCGTCGAGTGAAGTCCAAACAACCCTAGCGCCGGTTGCGCAACGCTGAGTGAGTTTCAAACAAATCCTAGAGTCGGTTGAGTTTTAAACCACCTCAGTGCTGGTTGACTTAGCTTCGGTCGTGTTCAAACAATGTCCTGGTTCACGCTAGCACCGGCTGTATTACAAATAGCCTATTGTCACCTACTCGAGGCTGAAGTCGTGTATGTCCTAGCACTATCCCTAGTGGAGTTGCATCCAAGCCATCCCTAGTGGACTTGTACCTGGGCCATTGCACCCAAATCGTGACCTCCCCAATGGAGTTAGGAGCAGCCACTCATCCCCCAGTAGGAGTCACATCTATACTGCAGCCCATTATCCCTAGTGGATTTAGGGTAATTCTTACCTTTTCAATTCCCAGAGGGCTTGTTTCACACTAAGCTATCTCATCCCCAGGAAATCAATCTCATCTTTCATGCCAGAGAGCATGCTTGCCCCCATAATCCCTAGTGAAGTCCACTTCTGTTGGTCATCCTTCTTCAGGTCACCATTTCCATCTGAGCCCTCAGTTTGTGAATGATCTTAGCCATTTTATCCTTAGGGAGTCGGATTACCAGGCACATGACCTATTCCCTATGGAGTTCCATCTACTTGGCGAACCACATGGTGGTTTAGATGTACGATCCTAAACTGCATCGTCCAAACTATATGACCTTAAACTGTAGCTGTGGTCTAGATGCACGAACTTAAACTGCATGGTCCAAACTACACGACCTTAAACTATAGCGGTGGTCTAGATACACGACCCTAAACTGCAAGGTCCAAACTCTATGTCCTTAAACTGTAGCGATGGTCTAGATGTACGACCCTAAACTGCATGGTCTAAATTATATGTACTTAAACTGTAACGGTGGTCTAGATGCATGACCTTAAACTGCATGGTCCAAACTATATGACCTTAAACTGTAGCAATGGTCTAGATGAACGACCCTAAACTGCATACTCCAAACTATATGACCATAAACTGTAGCAGTGGTCAAGATGCACGTAAACTGCTTGGTCCAAACAATATGACCTTAAACTGTAGCGGTGGTCTAGATGCACAAACCTAAATTACATGGTACAAACTATATGACATTAAATTGTAGCGGTGGTCTAGATGCACAACCCTAAACTGCATGGTCTAAACTATATGACCTTAAACTGTATAGGTGGTCTAGATGCACGAAATTAAACTGCATGGTCCAAACTATATGGCCTTAAACTATAGTGATAGTCTAGATGCATGACCCTAAACTGCATGGTCCAAACTATAAGACCTTAAACTGTAGCGGAGGTCTATTTGCATGACCCTAAACTGCTAGAGCCATACTGTAGGACCCTAAACTGCTCAGCCACGGTCTACACTGCAATACCTTAAACTTCTCAGCCTCGGCCCGCCCTGCATGACCCTAAACTGCTCAACCACGGTCCAGCTAAAGGACCTTAAACCATAATACATTTCCTAGCCGCATGACGATAAAAGGCTCAGCACTATGGTCCAAACTATATGACCTTAAAACTGTAGCAAAGGTCTAGTTGCACGACCCTAACTGCACGGTCCTAGTTGTATGACTTTAAACTGCTCAACCACGGTCTAGCTATATGACCTTAAACCATAGTACACGTTCTAACTGCATGACGATAAAAAGCTCAACACCATGGTCCAAACTATATGAACTTAAACTGTAGCAGACGTCTATTTGCACGATCTTAAACTGCATGGTCCTAGTTGTATTACTATAAATTGCATAACCACGATTCTGCTGTATGACGTTAAACCATAGTGCACGTCCTGTTGGTATGATGTTAAACTGCTTCGCACAGGTCTAGGAGGTATGACCATAAACTTACCCCCTACATACGCGAACATGCCTTTACGTGCACTTTCACGCACACCTTCCCTAACCTACCAGTTATTGTGCGCACACCACCTTCATTACCTCTCCATTGAGTTCATTCACTTCATCACCATTCCTCGTTCCCCAGTGAGTCTCACCCGTGCTCACAAAATGGCATACCATCCTGCCATCTATATTCATTGTAAGTTAGTGGGTCACCATCGTCCAGTCACATTTCATACATCATCCATCTCTCATAGATAACCTAAAGCCATTTTCCCAAGTGAGTCAAACCACCACCATACTCACTCCATGGCTTCCATAGACTGTCATTCATCATCACCACGGTCCAGTTGTATGACCTTAAAACTATAGTACATGTCCTAGCCACATGACGTTAAATTATTTCGCACAGGTCCAGAAGGCATGACCCTAAACACGCCTTAAAAAAAAAAAAAAAACAATAATTGATGAAATAACGGGCATGGTGTATATCTGAACAAGGGAACACCATGAGTAAAAATGATGGATGGGCATGGTCACGAAACCATAAGTAAAAGAGTTCAGTAAATAAAAAAATAAGCACGGTGAAAACTCGAAAGAGCATTGTGAGTAAAAATGGTAAAAGAACATACATGGTCAACATGCCATGGGAAAAAGAGCCTAATAAAAATGAGGCTTGGTGAAAACCGTCTATACGGCACCACTTCCCCATTCCAAGTGAAAACCCGCAAAGGGCACTTGGAGCAATAAAATCAACTTGACGCAACATTTTCTTCCACAGACGGCTTCAGCCAGCCCTCCCTTCATCATCAAAATGTCCAGCATGGTGTACACGTTAAAATCATCCCTTATCTTCCTTCTTCAGTCCTTGTTGAACAGGTAGCCCAGTCGACATCCTTCTTCAGTCCTGGGTGAACAGGTAGCCCAGTCGATATCCTTCTTCGGTTCTGGGTGAATAGGTAGCTCAGTCGACATCCTTCTTCAGTCTTGGGTGAACAGGTAGCCCAGTCGACATACTTCTTCGGTCCTAGGTGAATAGGTAGCCCAATCGACATCCTTCTTTGGTCCTGGGTGAATAGGTAGCCCAGTCGACATTCTTCTTCAAAGCTCGGTAAAGACCTGCTTAGTCACCATCCCTTCTTCAAAGCTGGGTAACAACCTGCCCAGTCAACATCCTTCTTCAAAGCTGGGTAACAACCTACCCAGTTACCCTCTCATTTTCGTATGGACCCCCTTCCCCATGCATGAAATGTGCATGCCTTCTCCTTCTATTATGGACCTTCTCACCAGGCATGAAATGTGCATGCCGCTCTTCATGAGGCTAGGTGACAAAGTATCCTAGTCATCATCCTTGCAAGGAATTATACTGACAAAGCTAGAGAGGAACCTGTCAGAGACATCAGCTCATCTAGCCGGCACGACCAGACCTTCGGGATCGGCTAATAGAACCTGCCCCCAACTGGACTCGGTAGACACGACCCATAGTGGTACTTTGATAGTAAAAAAAAAACCTGGTGTAGCAGTAAACAAAAACTGTCAAAATGTCTCTTCTTCCCCTAAAGTCTCCATGGACAAACCCTCGAACAATGCATCCCTACGTCTGAGCAGTTTAGTTACACCACTACGTGAATCTCCTCGGCGTTCACGTGGTCTTGTGGCTAGAAAGGAAAAAAGTAAAATCTGAAGGAAACGTTCCGAATAGTTGTCCTTCTCGCTTCTCTTGAAGCACAACATTCAACGGGGCAAGCTGTTTGAACGTATTTTTCAGCACCTTGGTCCCTGAATAGGAATAAGTAGGAAGCAGGTCAATAAAGCCTACAAAAAAGTGGAAATTCTTGACAACCTCATAATGGCCCCAAAACTGGTTAAGATCTTTATAAGATTTGCAAAAGGTCACCTACCAAGTTTCGTCGCATTCCGACGTGTTTAAGGCAAGGAACACAAAGAAATAATTTTCGGAAAATTGGCCTTTGGCACCGTAAAACGGACCCAATAATTAGAACTACATTTTTGACATGTCAAACTACTAGCCATTTGATCTGACACGGTCGAAAACCCCTATGGGTTAAGTTTCGACTTAATCAAGTACTCCAGAGCAAAGTTATGGGAGAAAGACTAAAAAGAGGTAGGCTGCACACTATTCATGTGTGGCCTCATTACACCAATACGCCATTCAAGGTTGTTGTTTTCATAGTCACAGCCAGTGACTTTTAGGGCCCATATCTCACTTGTTTCGAGTTGGATTGCGCTCAAATTCTGTGAGCCTGTTCGTCTCGTCGAGAAGAGCATTTCGATATGTGGTACGCCTCGAGACATATCTGAGCAGGGAGAAAAGCTAGAAAGAAGATGCCGATCTGTGAAGAAATTGTAGAAAGTTCAGCAGCGACATGACTCGTTTGATGGACCAAATCACAATGCTTGCACAAAGGATCAACACAAAACTAATTTTATTGTGTGCGTAAGGTCCAGGGTTATCATTAGTCCAAACACCATACATGATGGATGATTAGATTTCATGCACGAAGTAGACAAAGTAACTGAAATTCTGGCCGTTGAATTTCAGATTCCAGCCAAAACTCAAAAGTTGAGAAATCTTCATTCGGGCTCCAAATAGCGTTCCATTTTTTTCCACATGATCGTGACGGCATGTTTAGTGCACTACAATGAAGAAATCACAGAAAAACATTAAGGAACAAATGCACTATCGATCCGAAGTTTTCGAGATTCATGCAAGTTTCAAGTCTTGTGATCGTGGCTCAAAAATGCAATCCATTATTGGAAATTGGTATCAAAATGATTGGCATGCCAAGCCCTACATGAAAACGATCATCTTTCGATCCAATGGGCATCAGAGCAACCTCGAATCAGTCATGGAAGATTACGCAAGTTCTAGGGTAGCAGTAGGGACTGTTCTGAAATTCTATTAATTGTTAGGCAGGGGCAAAACAATCATTTCCACCTTATTATCTTAATTTTTTTAATTCAAAATAATTGTAATTATCCTCAATGAGGGTAGTTTTTGGGCGTCCACCCATCTTTGGGGCCAATTTTATATCAACATGTAAAGCTAAATTGTAAAAAACACTCGGTTCATTCTTTGATCATTCAACATAAATTTCCATTCTTGCTTGAGCTTCTGAGTACGTCTTGGAGAGAGAGAGTAGAGAGAAGAAAAGGGTCGATACCCTTTGGGTAGGTAATTTTCTCTCTCCTCCCCTCTTTCTCTTTCCTCCCATCTTTCTCTATCCTCCCCTCTTTCTCTCTCATCTTTTCTCTCTCCACTCTCTCTTTCTCGTTTCTCTCTTATCTCTTTCTCTCTCTTATTTTCTCTCTCTTCTCATCTCTATCTCTCTCTCCCTTCTTTTCACTCTCTTATTTTCTACTTTTTTTCTCTCTCCTCTCTTCTTCCTAACACCAGCTAGGTTTTCTCATCTCTCTCTTTCTCTCTCTTCTCCTCATCTCTCTCGTTCTCTCCCTTTTTCTCATCTCTATCTCTTTCTCCCTCTTCTTCTCATCTCTATCTCTTATTTTCCCCTCTCTCTCATGTCTCTCTTTTGTCAATCGGTGAAGTCTAATGCCAGTTGCTTTTCTCTCTCCTCTTCTAATGCAATCAGCGAAGCCTCAGTGCTGACTGAATTCCTCTCTCTTCTTCTTTCATCCCCAGCATCGGTTGGATTTCTCTCTCTTCTCTTGTCACAGTCGGTAAACCAAAATCGATTGGATTTCTCTCACCTCTTCTGTCAGTCGGTGAAGCCTAACACCGACCAGATTTCTCTCTCATCTTCTAATGCAATCGGTGAAGCCTCACTGAGAATCGAATTTCTCTCTCATCTTCTTTCATCCCTAATACCAAGTGAATTTCTCTCTCTTTTCTCTTGTCACAGTCGGTGAAGCCCAACACCAGTTGGATTTCTCTCTCCTCTCTTGTCACAGTTGGTGAAGCCCAATGCCGATTGGATTTCTCTCTCCACTCTTGTCACAGTCGGTGAAGCCTAATGCCAATTGGGCTTCTCTCTCCTCTCTTATCACAGTCGGTGAAGCCTAGCGCCGATTGAATTTGTCTCTCTTCAGTTGCAGTCGGTGAAGCCTAGGGCCAGCTCGATCTCTCTCCCTTGCTTCTCTCCCATTACAATCGGCGCATGTCTAGCACCGATTGGTTCTATTCCTCCCTCTCTCATCTTTTGACAAGCTGCGAAGCCTAGCGTCGACTACGTCCTCTCTCTCTTTTATTTTGAAACAGTCGGCAATGTCTAGCATCGATTGCTTCTTCTTTCACTCTTTCCTTTATCCTCTCATCTCTTCTGCCTCCTTCTGTCTGCTCCCTTCTTCTCTTACCTCATTCTTTCCCCAATAACCACCACTCATTATTCTTTCGTTCGACTAAGAGAGATTGAGGTTAGCCTCTCATGAAAGTCCTGTCGTCTAGCTGCATTGTTGTTGTGCCAGGATTACTTGGCCCACTTTATTGCCACGACAGACTAACCATCGTGCTTAGCTACTCAGTATTGGCAATGACGTCTAGTAGTGATCCCATGAGCTGGTTTTAATACCAAGTCCGTTTTAATACAACGTCAAGCCAATTACTCGCCAGCTTGATCCTCTCGATCAGTCGAGCTCTTCTCTACCCCGTCTTTCTTCTCTTCTTCCTTTTGAATGCGCATGCTTGTGTACGCTCATCAAAGAGGAAAAGGGTGAGGTTAGACCCACTTGTCTTACAACCTTTGCCATATATGTGTGTGATTGTAAAAAACAAGAAGAATACGAGCTAAGGGAGGCGATTCCAAACCAATTTCATTAATGGGGCACTTTCTTCATGATCTAAGAGGGAACCCACGAGAACCAGCTCCAGTAAGTCCCGAACCCACCTTAAACTGTAGCGGTGGTCTAGATGCATGACCCTAAACTTCATTGTCCAAACTATGTGACCTTAAACTATATCAGTGGTCTAGATGCACGACCCTATATTGCATGGTCTAAACTATATGACCTTAAACTGTAGCGATGGTCTAGATGCTGACCCTAAACTTCATGGTCCAAACTATAGGACCTTAAGCTGTAGCGGTGGTCTAGATGCATGACCTTAAACTGCATGGTACAAACTATATGACCTTAAACTGTAGCAGTAGTCTAGATGCACGACCCTAAACTTCATGGTCCAAACTATATAACCTTAAACTGTAGCGGTTGTCTAGATGTATGACCCTAAACTGCATGGTCCAAACTATGTGACCTTAAACGTTAACGGTGGTCTAGATGCACGACCCTAAACTGCATGGTCCAAATTATATGACCTTGAACTATGGTGGAGGTCTAGTTGCACGACCCTAAACTACATGGTCCATATTGTAGGACCCTAAACTGCTCAGCCACGGTCCATACTGCAAGACCTTAAACTGTTCAGCCTCGGTCCACACTGCATGACCCTAAACTGCTCAACCACGGTCTAGCTATGACCTTAAACTATAGTACACGTCTTAGCTGCATGACGATAAAAGTCTCAGCACCATGATCTTAACTATATGACCTTAAAACTATAGAGGAGGTCTAGTTGCACAACCCTAAACTACACGGTCCTAGTTGTATGACTTTAAACTGCTCAACCATGGTCCAGCTATATGACCTTTAACCATAGTACACGTCCTAGCCGCATGACGATAAAAGGCTCAACACCATCGTTCAAACTATATGACCTTAAATTGTAGTGGAGCTCTAGTTGCACGACCTTAAACTGCATGGTCCTAGTTGTATGACTTTAAACTGCATAACCACGGTCTAGCTGTATGACCTTAAACCATAGCGCACACCTTGCTGGCATGACAATAAACTGCTTGGCACAGGTCATGGAGGTATGATGATAAACTTACCCCCTACATACGCGCACATGCCTTTATGTGCACTTTCACGCACGCCTTCCCTAACCTACCTGTTAGTGTGTGTGTGCCACCTTCATTACCTCTCCACTGAGTTCATACACTTCCTCACCATTCCTCATTCCCCAGTGAGTCTCACTCGTGCTCACAAAATGGCGAACCATCCTGCCATCTATATTCGTTGTAAGTTAGTGGGTCACCATTGTCCACTCACATTTCATACATCATCCATCTCTCATAGGTAGCCTAATGCCATTTCCCCAAGTGAGTCAAACCACCACCATACTCACTCCATGGCATCCACAGACTGTCATTCATCATCACCACAATCCAACTGTATGACCCTAAAACTATAGTACACATCCTAGCCACATGACATTAAACTATTTCGCACCGGTCCCGAAGGCATGATCTTAAACATGCCTTCACCATGGACGGACCCATGAACAACGCATCCCTACGTCTGTGCAGCATGGTTACACCATTACGTGAATCTCCTCGGCATTCATGTGGTCCTGTGGCTCGGAAGGAAAAAATTATAAGCTGGAGCAAACTTTCCAAATGATTGTCCTTCTAGCTTCTCTTGAAGCACAACATTCGGCGGGGCAAGCTGTTTGAACGTATTTTTCAGTAACTTGGTCCTTGAATAGGAATAAGTAGGAAACAGGTCAATAAAACCTACAAAACAGTGGAAATTTTCGACAGTCTCAGAATGGCTCAGAACTGGTCAAGATCTTTATAAGAACTCCAAAAGGTCACCTTCCAATTTTCTTCGCATTTTGACATGTTTAAGGTAGGGAACACAACGAAACAATTTTTGGAAAATTGTCCTCTAGCACCCTTAAGCGGATCCAATAACTTGAATTACATTTTAAACGCGTCAAACAGCTGTTGGACCACCGTCATTGGATCCGACATTGTCGAAAACCCCTGTGGGTTATGTTTCGACTTAATCGGGTACTCAAGAAACAAGTTACGTGCAAAAGACTAAAAAAGGGTAGGCCACAAACTATTCCCATGTGGCCTCACTGCACCAAAACACCATTAAAGGTGGTTGCTTTCACTCTCACGGGTAGTAACTTTTAGGGCCCATATCTCACTCGTTCTGAGTCAAAATGTGCTCAAATTTTGTGATCGTGTTCATCTCGTCGTGACGAGTGTTTCGATATATGATACACCTTAAGACGATAGCTGAGCAGGGAGAAAAGCTAGAGAGAAGTTGCCAATCTTTGAAGATGTTGTAGAAAATTCAGAAGAGACGCCTCACTCAATGGACCAAATCACGCCGCTCACGCAACGGATCAACGCGAAACTAATTTCATTATGTGCGTCAGGTCAAGGGCTATCATTGGTCCGAACCTCGTACATGATGGGTAGTTAGATTTCATGCATAAAGCTGACGAAGTACCTGAAGATTCGACTGTCAAATTCCAGATTCCGGCCAAAACTCAAAAGTTGTGAAATCTTTGTTTGGGTTGCAAATCGAGTTTCCTTTATTGCCACTCGATCGTGATGGCATGCTTAGTGCACTACAATGAATAAATCACAGAAAAACATTAAGGAACGAGCACACTATCGATCTGAAGTTTTCAAGATTGAAGCAAATTTAAAGTCTTGTGATCGTTGCTAAAAAACATGATCCATGGCTTGAAGTTGGTATCAAAATGATCGTCATGCCAAGCCCTACAAGAAAATGATCATCTTTCAATCAAACGAGTATCAGAGCAACCTTGGGTTAGTCATGGAAGATCACGCAAGTTCTACGACAGCAGCAAAGACTGTTATGGAATTCCATGAATTGTTAGGCAAGGGCAAAATAGTCCTTTTGAACCCTATTTTTTTAATTTTCTTTAATTCAGAATAATTGTAATTATTGTCAATTTTAGGTAGTTTTTGGACGTCCACCCATGTTTGGGCCCAATTTTATATAAACATGCAAAGCTAAATTGTAAAAGACGCTCGGTTCATTCTCTAATCATTCAATAAAAATTTCCATTCTCGCTTGAGCTTGTGAGTACATCTTGAAGAGAGACAGAGAAGAGAGAAGAAAAGGGCTGATACTCTTCGAGCATGTAACTTTCTCTCTCCTCCCATCTTTCCCTCTTCACCTTTCTTTTTCTCCTCCTCTTTTCTCCTTTCTCTCTTATATCTTTCTCTTTCTCTCTCTTCTTCTCATCTCTATCTCTTTCTCTCTCTTCTTCTCATCTCTATATCTTTCTCCCTCTTCTTCTTATCTTTATGTCTTTCTTTCCCCTCTCCCTCAAGTCTCTCTTCTGTCAGTCAGTGAAGCGTAGAGTCGGTTGGATTTCTCTCTCCTCTTTTAATGCAATCAATGAAGCCTCAGCGTCAGTTGAATTTCTCTCTCTTCTTCTTTCATCCTCATCATTAGTTGGATTTCTCTCTCCTCTCTTGTCACAATCAGTGAAGGCCAATGTTGGTTGGATTTCTCTCACCTCTTTGTCAGTCGGTGAAGCCAAGCGTCAACTGGATTTCTCTCTCTTCTTCTAATGCAATTCATGAAGCCTCAACATCGGTTGAATTTATCTCTAGTCTTTCATCCCCAATGCTTAATAAATTTCTTTCTCTTCTCTCTTATCACAGTAGGTGAAGCCTAGCACCTGTTGGATTTCCCTCTCCTCTGTTATCACAGTCGGTGAAGCCCAACACCAATTGGATTTCTCTCTCCTCCCTTGTCACAGTCAGCAAAGCCTAGCACAGATTGGATTTGTCTCTTTTTTGTTGCAGTCAGCGAAGCCTAGCATCAGCTTAATCTCTATTCCTTGCTTCTCTCCCATTGCAATCGCTGCAAGTCTAGAGCTGATTGGTTCTCTTCCTCCCTCTCTCATCTTCTGACAGGCGGCGAAGCCTAGCGTCGACTGCGTCCTCTCTTTCTTCTCTTCTAAAAAAGTCGGTAATGTCTAGGGCCGACTGCATCTTCCTTCCCTCTCTCTTTTATCCTCTTGTCTCTTCTCCCTCCTTCTATCTATTCCCTTCTTCTCTTACGTCATTCCCCCATAACCACCACTCTGTTATTCTTTCGTTCGACTAAGAGGGATTGAAGTTAGTCTCTCATGGAAGTCCTATCGTCTAGCCATAATGTTGTTGTGCCAAGATTACTTGGCCCGCTTTGTATCCACGACAGACTAACCATCGTACTTAGCTAGTAGATATTGACAATGACATCTAATAGTGATCCCATGAGAAGGTTTTAATATCGAGCCCGTTTTGCTACCTCGTCAGGCCAATTACTTGACAGCTTGATCCTCTCGCTTAGTAGAACTCTTCTCTCCCCTGTCTTTCTTCTCTTCTTCTTTTTGAATGTGCATGCTTGTGTACATTTATCAAAGAGGACTAGGGTGAGGTCTGACCCACCTATCTTACAACCTTTGCCATATATGTGTGTGATTGCAAAAAATAAGAAGAATACGCGCCAAGGGAGGCGATTCCGAACTAGTTTCATTACTGAGGGGACTCTCTTCGTGATCAAAGAGGGAGCACACGTGAGCTAACTCGAGTAAGTCGCAAACCTACCTTAAAATTCCTCTCTCACCGGTTGGTAACACCTGCCGCTGTTCTTAAACTAGGTTCCCGAGAGACAGATCTCAAAAATGTCTCGGGTCTTCCCTCAAAACCCGAGACGCGTACCGTCCGATCCGCTCTAGATGTTTTTGAGATCGCTCTTTCGGGAACCTTATTCGAGAATGGGGGCAGGTGTTACCAACTGGTGAGAGAGAAATTTTAAGGTGGGTTTGGGACTTACTCGGGCTGCCTCACGTGGGTACCCTCTTAGATCACGAAGAAAGCCCCTCAGTAATGAAACTGGTTCAAAATTGCTTCCCTTGGCTCGTATTCTTCTTATTTTCTGCAATCACACACACATATGGCAAAGGTTGACCCTTTTCCTCTTTGATGAACGTATACAAGCATGTGCATTCAAAAAGAAGAAGAGAAGAAAGACGAGGAAGAGAAGAGTTTGACTGACCATTGTACTTAGCTAGTCGGTATTAACAATGACGTCTAGTAGTGATCTCGTGAGCCGGGTTTAATACCGAGCCTGTTTTGCTACCACGTCAGGGCAATTACTCATCAGCTTGATCCTCTCACTCAATTGAACTCTTCTTTGATTTTGACCATTAACTTGAAGCCCCCTTGTGCCTCTCTCCTGAGATCATGCTGACAGGCAGATATCATGTCCTTCTTCTCAATGCAAGCGTCTATCTTCTCGTGACTACGCAAGATCAATTCCTCCAAGGAGGCTATCCTGCTAATTGCTCCCTCGTGGCGCAACACTTCCAACCGCCAGCTCTCCAACTCGTTTAGAGTTATATCAAAATGGGAAAGCACCTCTGGCACTGTCCCGACCGCAGTAGTCACGATGAACTTCCTCGTCTTTGTCAAAGCTTCTCCCAGTTCATTGAAAGGTAGCTCCCTCAAGCTTTGTAGGCCTGCTCTAAGCATGCTTATAATCATGCTAGAAACACCACTAAAATCAGGCCTAGATGGTGTTGCTGAGGCCACTACTGCTGAAGAAACCTGGACCTCAAGGACCGAGTTCGATGAAGTAATGGCCATCTGAGTCACCGACTCATCTAAAATAAGGGTAAAGCCTAGGGCTTCTTACCCTTCGGGCTCATTGGCAGCCCCAGCCTCAACCTCCCTGGGCTCTTCAATGTCAGTCTCGCTGTCTTGGCCCTCTATTATGAAGACCTCTACTTGCTCTTCATCCTTCTTAACTATCGCCTCAGCATCACCAAGTTCAGGAACTTCCTCTTCTCTTTGACCTTCACCGGCTAACTCATCCCTGGCAATGACTTCTTCCATTCGACCTTCACCTTCAATGGCCAGAACCACAGCGATGAAGAGCTCAACCCCTTCATCTTCGCAGCCTATTCCCACGAGGGCAGCGACATCTTGGTGCTTGGGTACGTCATCAACTTCACGCTCTTCTTCTTGAGCCATTGCCCCTGCCTCTGTCGGGGCATTGAACTCTTGATGCATGGAGTCCACATCGACATCAGAACCCTTATCTAGAGCAGTTGCTTCAGGGATTTCATCATCCTCAATCTCCATCCGAGTCGCCTCTGACTCAGGAACTACCCCTGAACTCAAGGGCACATCCCTAAGATCAGGAGTCACCTCCCGATTAGAAGCAATGTCAATAGGCTTAGAGCTGTCAAAGTCATCTACCTCAGTTTTTGAAGAAAAAGAAAACATTTCAGCAAAAGCAGAAGATGGTCCAAAAAGCACAAAGGGTAATACTGGAAGAATTCCTAAAAGATTAGAAGAGGAAGGATTACCTCCTGGTTCTAACCTCATTGGAAGCTTGTCACTCTTGTTTCACCGAGTACGCCTACTAACTGAAGACGGTGCATGAGTATCAACAGCAATCATGCACTTTCTTTTCTTTCCCCCTACTGGAGTAGGAGTTGCCGCTTTAGATCCACCTCCCTGAGAAGAACCTCCAACTAATTTGCTATGGGGACCACGCAGTCACATATAGAATAAGGGGTTTTCCTAATACTTGTGTAGAGAGTACTGGAGCGTTGAGTGAATAATGCTTGATGTCGTCAAGGGCTACTGACATGCTTCATCCCAGGTGAATGGGGTATCTTCCTTTAGCAGGTGTGTAAAGGGTTTACAATGACTTGAGAGGTTCGAGATGAACCTACGAATGTATGCCAGTTGCCCTTGGAGGGAGCGCAGTTCTCGAAGTGTAGTCAGTGATGGAATTTCTTGGATTGCCTTGATCTTAATTGGCTCAACTTCAAGACCTCGGTGTCTGATGATGAACCCCAAGAATTTTCCCGAACGCACGCCAAAAGTGCATTTCAGCAGGTTCTTTTTTAGCTGATGGAGAAGCAAACTCTTGAACACCTTTTCAAGATCCCTTATGTGAGCATCCTTCTATTTGGATTTTACCACCAGGTCATCCACATAACATTCCACCTTTTTGTGCATCATGTCTTTGAAAATGGTCGTCATTGCTCTCTGGTACATGGCGCCAACATTCTTTAATCCAAAAGGCATCATTGTGTAACAAATGACCCCTTTTGGAGTTAAGAATGTTGTGGCCTCTTCGTCTTTGGGAGCCATCCTTATTTGATTATACCAAAAGTATCCATCCATGAAGGAAAAGATTTCACAGTGAGCTGTGGAGTCGATGAGCATCTCAGTGAATTGTGATGGGAAGTCATCCTTGGGACAGACGGTATTCAAATTGCGAAAGTTTATTTGACCGTTCTTCTTGACCGGAACGATATTTGCTAGCCATTTCGGGCACTTGACTTCACGGATGAAACCTTTTTGTCTAAGTTTGGTTATCTTGGCGTCTATCTGTATTTGGAGGTCAGGCCTGAACCTTCTTGATTTTTGTTTGACAGGTTTGATAGTTGGATCAATGCTGAGACGATGAACACCGACTTGAGGGTCCAAACCAGGCATCTCATGGTATTGCCAAGCAAAGACGTCCCGGTTCGTTTTCAAGAAGGCAGTGAACTCATCTTTCTCGTCTAGAGACATTCTCGCTAAAATGAAGGTAGGTCTGGGGTCCGCTTCTTCTCCAAGATTTATTTCTTTGAGTTCGTCAGCTGTGGCCTGACCACCTTCATCTAATTCTTCTGGAGCCTCTTGCAACTCTTCTTTGTTGTTCTCAGATGCCTTTTCATCAAGCTTGTGCGCGGAGACCCATGATCCTGACACCTTTGCCTCCAATAGGGCCCCAGGGGAGGTCATTCTTCCTGTGCTTTTCTCGAACCGAGCGACAGAAAGGTCAACCTCAAACTTGGAAAACACGTTAGGTCGGAGAAATTTGTCTTGAAAGTTAGAGGGAAATTGACGTTCAGCCATTGCTACGTAAGGAATGTGCCAATGCAGATCACAATGCGGATCACACGGTTTTTTAGCGGCTATCTGCAGTGTTTGGTCCACACTGGCTGGTGCTTCACAGACTTGTATCATGTGGCAAGTTTCCTGAGAGTAGAAACTTTGCCCCCTCGACTCTCTCAATCTATGCTCGAAGTCAAGCTCATGTGGCCACTGGGGTTTCTTTGGCTTAGACTTCTTATGCTTCTTCGAAGAAGGTGGTTGCGCCTTAGCTTTAGCTGCCAGTGAATCAGCTATTGTTAAGAATCTTGCTACCTGCGCCAGGGTCTTTCTCAACTACTTCTGTTGCGTCTTGGTTATGTTCGACCCCTCAAGTTCTCCATCGAAAGCCTCGAAGTTCAGACATATCAAGGTTGTACCTACAAGAGATAGAGACGAGGAAGAATGAGAAGTAGGAGAGGGAGGAGGAGTAGGGCTAGAAGGTGGGAGAATTTTAAGGTCGTTCTCCTCATCAGACCGATTTGGGCCGCTTTTCACGTCATCACCAGGGTTGGACTGGTGTAGGAGGTCTTTTAGGTCTTTCCCTTGCTTAGACCGTTAGAGAGTGCTTTTAACGTCGTCACCCTCATCGGACGTTTGTTGAGTGGGAGATGAGACAGAAGTATCTTCTTGACAGGATGAAGAAGGAAAAAGGATTGTTCCAAGGATGAATTCTAGCAAAGTTGGCAACAGGGGAAGGGGCTTGAGAAATTCCTGCTCGACGATGAGTTGAGCGGTCTTGTTTCTTCGGCGAGTAGCCCTTGGTTCCCATCACTTTCTGGTTTTCTGAAGTGATGTCTGATTCGTCTTGTTGGGGTGGCAAACCGCTCTAGCTTGGCGAACCTCTTCTCGTCTTAAGGACTTGAGTCTGCTTCGGCCATGGTAGGTTATCCACGGCGGGGAATCCGAGGGTTCTGCAAAGTCTGAGTTAGTGATAGGAAGGTCCTGGTTTGTGATATCTTCTTGTCCCTATGGAAAAGTGATTTGGGGATCAGTTATGGGGAGATTGTAAAATTCTTGACACTCCCACATCTTCTCTACAAATATATCAAGGAAAGTTGTGCATTCTGACAAATAATGACCTCTTATTTGATGGAATAGGCACCAACGATCTTCAGTCCGCTTAGCAAGGAAAATTGTGCATTCTTGCGTGCTTCAGTGTGATTATGCCTTCCTGAAGCATTATAATGAAGAAGGCGTAGAGAATACCAGGCATTTCGTCTTCCTCTTGAATGGTTACGGCATGGGAGTCCTCAGCTGCCCCGAAGGCCTTCTTTAAATCTTCAAGCTTTATCTGGCCATTCAGAATCAAGGCCTCAATGATATCCTTTAGCGTGTAGTAGTCATCTGTGGAATGATTGATCCTCATATAGTAGGCACAATAATTCACCTGAGTGTCAAGGTTAGATTGCTCAAGAAACCTGGTTTATGGAAGGTGGATCATATTATGTTCCAATAATAACCGGAACAGCGCAGGGACCCATTCCTTCTCGAAGGGATAGACCTTGTTCCTATGCTTGGTGAAATAATCACCCCGATCAAAGTTGGCTGGTGGATGTACCTGATTGTATGACTGTTGCTTCTTGCCAACCTAGGGTGTTACCTTCGTGGTGCTTACCTCTTTAGAGAGGTCCAAACTTTGGGAAGGAGTCTTCTTTGAATCAGTGACCATGACGGCTGCACTGACTACCCCTCTGTTGGCTACCCCGTATGTTATTTCGAGAGCTACCATTGCCCCGGGTAGTTGCTGAACTTGCAGATGGTCGTCATGAGTGACAAACTCTCTATGCGAACTGATTTAGAGATCAACTCTGACATGGAGGTTGGATTAAAGCCCTTGGCATGTAGAGCGATTTCAGGTCGCATGTTCCGCATGCAAGTCTGGGCTGCTTCCTTCTCAGGCATAGGATTAGGATGGCGAGAAGCCAAGTTTTTCCATCTTGATATGAACCAATCCACAGGCTCATCGGGGTCTGGAGTCAGGGTGAGAAGTTTGATGGTTTGAACCTCTCTCTCAACCTCATAGAAGCATTGATAGAACAATTTCTCCACTCCTCCCATGTATGCACCGAGTTTGGAGGAAGTCGGGCATACCATTGGAATGCTGGGCCATCAAGGGTCTCAACAAACTATTGGAGAAGAAGTCTCCCGTCAGCCATTGTTTCCCGACATGCTGCCTGGAAATGGACAATATGCTGGTTTGGGGACATGGTTCCACTAAATAGAGGAAACTTCCCTTTCTTATAGTCTGGGGGAAGCGGGACCTGATCAATATAGGAGGAGTAAGGTCTTTGATAAGGCGTCGCGCCCTATATCCAAGGAATTTGTCTGTTCTTCAGGGTATGGGTGACCATAGCGTCAATATCTAACTAAGAGACTGGATGAGGGACATAATTGTCCTGTGAGGTAGACGGAGGGGGCTACCGTGGAGGTGCACCATCAAAGTGATGGGAATTGACCTCATGGTTAGCTGACTGGCATGCTCCATCATCGCGTGCACCATGTCCTCAAACTTGTTCATGCCCCCTTCCTGCGCATCACCGGGCTTGCTTACGACCATTACGCTGACCATTTCATTAGGGAGGTCAATGTTAGTGGTGACTGAGAACTTGCGAGCTTGACGAGTTGTACATGGTAGGTTAGTCAGTAGGGGGCCAACATGCCCTGACTGAACTAGACTCCTGTATGCGGATCACGTTTGGATCAATTCTTGATGGTCTTGGGACCGCGGTTGCTGAGTGGCTAGGCCTTCATCTGCGACGATCACCACAGCACAGGCTCATGGAGCTCTTCTTCAGGCTTCATCATCTGAAGGGGGTAGAAGGGATTCAGGTTAAGAGAGTCGCCAGAATTGGCTGTTTTGACTACCTTGATCACCTCCTTAGTCAAAATTTGCAGACCTCTATCGCATTTAGCCTTGAGGTTTCGATGGACCTCGTGCCAAAACTACCATCTAGGTCGTCGTTGGTTAGCTCTTCTTGCACAGGAGAGAGTTGTCTCCATCAGGTACGGCAATGGATGAGGTCAAGGAACTAGAGTCATCTTGGGCCGAGGAGGATGAAGGACTCGATCTTCCATCAGGTCCATGCCCCGAGCTCTCTTTTGAGCTTCAGAGACACGACCAAGGTGAAGAGGATGGTTCATGATAGTACTCTTGGGAAAACATTTCGAGTACCGCGGCTGAAGGTGCTTGCTCAATGAAGAAGGAGCACGCAGGAGAAGGGTTGACTCATGAGGAGGCCTGAGTCGAGGGCGAGGGGACATCTGAGATGGAGACACGTGTGCGCCCCTTGGAGAAGGATTACGGGAGACTGGAGGGTCAATCTGAGCTTGTGCAAGTGATCTGACCTCAGGAGACCGAGAACTATGAGCAAGTGTCTGTAAGAGAACAACTGTAGGCTTGCTCCTTTCAGGGTGTGTTTGTGTGTGCGTAGTAGGAGGACGAGGTGGTTGTCTCTTGTGTACTCGGGTTGGCGTAATAACGGCGTCGCCCCAAGCAGTGAGATGCACATGAGTGGCGTGCGCAGGATTTGGCCTTGGAAGATTCGATCTTGAACATGGTCTCGAGGCAACATAAGGGTTTCCCCAAGGTGTGACTCAAGTGGGTGACCCACGATGATGTGTGCGAGAGGTGGAGACCGTGGAGTTTCCGCCTCGATGTGTTGGGCCTCTAGGGATGGAGACTAGTGGTGCAAAGATGTGGGGGTTAGCCTTAGGGTGACCCACAGAAGCAACGACAAATTGTTTGCCTTTTGCAGAAAGGGACTGAGCGGCCTTCCAGCGTACCTCAGGAACACGACCAGTAAGTGGCTGGGTGCATGTTGTGTGGGGCAACAGAAGTTTTGCCAATGCAGGGCGCCTTGGTTGAGTTTCCACCAGAGCGATGAGATGGGGAGTGAGGAACCTTCAAGTCCCTCCTCACACCGGTCCAGGTTAAGACCTGAGAGCTAGACAAGGGGTCTTTGCTCAAGATGATGGTTGGGAACGAAGTTCCCTATCGAAGGAACTTGTTCCCGATCCAGATAAATGGGTTAATGTGAAAAGATAATGAAAGCAGAAAATAAAAGAAGAAAGTAATCAAACAAGAACGATCCGACTATGGGGTAGTACTGCAGTCGCCAAGCTGGTTAGGTGCCTCGATCTCTCCCTCTGGATCCTGGATGATCGGGCGACACACGCCTCGGGTTTAGAGGGAAGACCGGAGACGTTTTTGAGATCGCTCTCTCGGGAACCTCGTTCGAGAACGGGGGCAGGTGTTACCAACCGGTGAGAGAGGAATTTTAAGGTGGGTTCAGAACTTTCTTGGCCCTCTTAGAACATGAAGAAAGCCCTCTAGTAATGAAACTGGTTCGGAATTGCCTCCCTTGGCTCGTATTCTTCTTATTTTCTGCAATCACACACATATATGGCAAAAGAGAAAGGGAAGGAAGATGCAGTAGCCGCTAGACATTGCTAACTGTTTTAGAAGAGAAGAGAGAGAGGACGCTATCGACCCTAAGCTTCATAGCTTGTCAGAAGATGAGAGAGGGAGGAAGAGAACCAACCGACGCTAGACTTGCACTGGTTTCAATAGGAGAGAAGCAAGGGAGAGAGATTGAGTTGGCGCTAGGATTCACCGACTGCAACAAAAGAGAAACAAATCCAACCGGCGTTAAGCTTCGTCGACTGTGACAAGAGAGGAGAGAGAAATCCAACAGCATTGGACTTCATCAACTATGACAAGAGAGGAGAGAGAAATCCAATCGGTGATGGGCTTCACTGACTGTTACAAGAGAGGAGAGAGAAATCCAACTGGCATTGGGCTTCATCGACTATGATATAAGAGAAGAGAGATTCACCTTGTGCTAAGGATGAAAGAAGAGGAGAGAGAAATTCAACCGGTGCTGAGGCTTCACCGATTGTAATAGAAGAGGAGAGAGAAATCTAGTCGGTGCTAGACTTCACCGACTGATAGAAGAGGTGAGAGAAATCCAACCAATGCTGGGCTTCACTGACTGTAACAAGAGAGGAGAGAGAAATCCGTCCGGCATTGGGCTTCACCGACTGTGACATGAGAGGATAGAGAAATGCAATCGGTGCTGGGAATGAAAGAAGAAGAGAGAGGAATTCAACCGTCACTAAGGCTTTATCGATTGCATTAGAAGAGGAGAGAGAAATTCAACCAGCACTAGACTTCACCGACTAACATAAGAGAGACACGAGGGAGAGGGAAAAGAAAGAGATGGAGATGAGAAGAAGAGGGAGAAAGAGAGAGATGAGAAGAAGAGAGAGAGAGATAAACATGAGATGAAGAGAGACAGAGATAGAGATGAGAAAACATAACCGGCGTTGGGAAGAAGAGAGGAGAGAGGAAAAAAATAGAAAAGAAGAAAGAGAGATAGAAATGAGAAGAGAGAGAAAGAGATAAGACATAAAAGAGAAAAGAGGAGAGAGAAAAGAGGAGGAGAGACAAAGAGGGGAGGAGAGAGAAATGGAAATTTTTATTGAATGATCAAAGAATGAACCTAGTGTTTTTTACAATTTAGCCTTGCATGTTTATTTAGAATTGAGCCCAAACATGAGTGGACACCTAAAAACTACTTAAAATTTATAATTGAAATTATTCTGAATTAAATAAAATTAAGAAAATAGGATGTAAAAGGACTGTTTTGCCCCTGCTCAACAATTCATGAAATTTCAGAACAGTCCCTGCTACTGCCCAAGAACTTACGTGATCTTCCATGACTGATCCGAGGTTGCTCTGATGCCCATTTGATCGAAAGAAGATAGTTTTCTTGTAGGGCTTGGCATGAGGATCATTTTGATACTAACTTCGAGCCATGGATCGCATTTTTGAGCCACGATCACAAGACTTGAAATTTGCTTAAATCTTGGAAACTTTGGATCGATAGTGCACTGCACTCGTTTCTTAATGTTTTTCTATGATTTTTTCATTGTAGTGCGCTAAGTATGCCATCACCATCGTGTGGCAACAAACGGAATGCGATTTAGAGCCCGAATGAAGATTTCACAACTTTTGAGTTTTTACCGAAATCTGGAATCTGGTGACCGGAATTTTAGTTACTCATTGGCTTTGTGCCTGAAATCTGACCGTCCATCATGTACGAGGTTCGGACTAATAATAGCAGTGGACCTTACGCACACAATGGAATTGGTTTTGTGTTGATCTGTTGTGCGAGCGACATGATTTGATCCATCGAACGAGGTGTGTTGCTGAGCGAGGTGTATTGCTGCTGAATTTTCTGCAACTTCTTCACGGATCGACAATTTCTCTCTAGCTTTTCTCTTTCCTCGGACATCGTCTTAGGGCGTACCACAGATCGAAACTCTCATCTTGATGAGATTAACATGCTCACAAAATTTGAGCGCGATCTAATTCGAAACGAGTGAGATATGGGCCCTAAAAGTCACTGTCCATGACTATGAAAAATAACACCTTTAATGGTGTTTTGGTGCAGTGAGGCCACACAGAAATAGTGTGCAGCCTACCCCTTTTTAATCTTTTGCCCATAACTTTATTCTGGAGTACTCGATTAAGCCGAAACTTAACCCATTAGGGTTTTCAACTATGCCGAATCCAATGGCAATGGTCACATAGTTGTTTGACCTGCCAAAAATATAGCTCCAGTTATTGAGTCCATTTTAGGGTGCTAGAGGCCAATTTTATGAAAATTGTTTCTTTGTATTTCCTACCTTAGACATGTCGGAATGCGAAGAAACTTGGCAGGTGGCCTTTTAGAGTGCTTATAAAGATCTTGACCAGTTCTAGGGTCATTCTGAGACTGTCAAGAATTTCAACTATTTTGTAGACTTTATTGACTTGCTTCCTACTTATTCCTAATCAGGGACCAAGGTATTGAAAAATATGTTCAAACAATCCCAATCGATAATGAGACAGTTTTTGTGCCAAACTACCTTTGGCCCTCAATACTAGGTTACACAAAACATGATTTTGTGCATCTACGCTTCCCAAATGACTCATTAGGAAATTTATTAATATCAATCCCAATCCCACATAATATGAGATTTTTTTAGGAAAATGTTGGTGCAGGCTATATTGCCCCAATAGCCTAATGTGACGGACATGATCTCATTTCATATTTGAATTTAAATTTTTTTTCTACCAATCTAAATCATTTAAATTTAAATTTTTTTTCAAGACAACAATCACAAAAGTTCAAGCGATTTGGATATATATATATATATAAATTCAAATTCAAATAAAAAATGCAATCGTGATCATTGGATCGTTCAGTATTCAATCTAGACCATTGAGCGTATATGTAGTTGTAGACTAGTGGATATACGTCAGCATGTCCCTTATATATATATATATATATATATATATATATATATAAATGCTCCCGTGAACCAGCTCGTGCATTGGAAATAGGTGTGTCGAAAGGCTCGGATGGTTTCGTCGAGTGTGAATGGTTGGATGTTGCCCCTTACAAAATAGTAGGATGTTAGTCGTAGCTGACAAGCTCAGTCCTACTCGCAGAGCCTCTCTCTCATCTCACACAACCAGCATGCACTCTCTCTCTCATCTCGCACACCCAGCACGCAATCACTCTCTCTCATCTCGCCATCCCTGCTCCCATAGGTCTCTCTCATCTCGCCATCCCTGCTCCCAAAGGTCTCTCTCAACTCGCACACCGAGCACGCAGTTTCTCTCTCTCATCTCGCCATCCCTGCTCGCAGAGGTCTCCCTCATCACCTCCTACTAAAAGCAATGTCTCTCTCATCTCACCCTCCCTGCAGTTGGGTTTTTTTCTGAGCAGCTTCACAACGAAGGTAATGGTGATTTGATGTTTTACTTTGTGTTTTTTTTAGGGCTTTATATATACTTGAATGGAATCCATGGATTTTAGCCCTTTTTAGTCGATTATGGGGCTTTTTGTAACTGCTTGCAGAGGTATTTCTCATCACGTCCTACTAAAACCAGTCTCTCTCTCATCTCGCCCTTCCTGCAGTTGGGTTTTTTTTTTAGCACCCTCACAATGAAGGTAATAGTGTTTTGCAGTTTTACTTTGTTTTTATTAGGGCTTTATATATACTCGAATGGAATCCATGGATTTTAGGGCTTTTTAGTTGATTATGGGGCTTTTTCTTCATTACAAAAATTTCCTTTTAAACAAACCTGCAATTTGGGTTGTTAAAGGAAATTTTGATTTTTTATTATATTTTGTAATACTTAAAGGCCATCCATTAGTGTTGCTCTGTTAGCTGATTTACGGTTTCCTTTTATGTTAATTCTTGGACTGGTTGTTAATGGAAAATTGGATATTTTTTATGTCGAAATACTCGAATGTCATCCATTAGTGTTGCTCTAATAACTGATTTATGGTTTCCTATGTTGATTCTTGGGCTGGTTGTTAATGGAAATTTAGATTTTTTTTTTTTTTTTTGTAATACTCGATCGCCGTCCAATAGTGTTGCTCTGTTAACTGATTTGTGGTTTCCTTTGAGGTTGATTCATGGTTTTTTGGTTCATTAGCATTGTTTCCTTTCAATAATCAAGAAATTTTTCTTTCTTAATGGTTCGAACGTGATTTCTTCTTACTGTTGGAGTTGATGTTGCTATGTTTAGTATTGATTTGAAATTTTTTTGAAATACTCGAATGCCTTCAGTTGAGTGACTCACGGTTTCCTTTTGTATAGATTCTTGGGCTTTTTGTTCATTAGAAAAGAAACCAGTCATTTTTCAATCATCAAGCATTTTGGTTTGTGTATGATACAATCAATGTTTTTTCTTACTGTAAGAATTGATGTTGCTCTGTTAAGTACTGATTTGGAGTTTTTTTTTTGTCAATACTGTAAGAATTTAGTGTTGCTCATTTAACTGATTTACGATTTCCTTTAATGTTGATTCTTGGGCTGGTTGTTAATGGAAATTTGAATTTTTTTTCTTTTTTTTATTACTCGAATATCGTCCATTAGTGTTGCTCTGTTAACTGATTTGCGATTTCCTTTGGTGTTGATTCTTGGGCTTTTTGTTCATTAGTTTTGTTTCCTTTCAATAATAATCAAGCAATTTTTCATTGTTAATGGTTAGAACGTGGTTTCTTCTTACTGTTGGAATTGATGTTGCTCTCTTTAGTACTGATTTGGATTTTTTTTGTAATACTCGAATGCCTTCTGCTGAGTGATTCAAGGTTTCCTTTTGTATAGATTCTTGGGCTTTTTGTTCATTAGAAAAGAAACCAGTTATTTTTCAATCATCAAGCATTTTGGTTTGTTAATGATACAATCAATGTCTTTTCTTAGAATTGATGTTGCTCTGTTAATTACTGATTTGGAGTTTTATTTTTTTCAATACAGTAAAAATTTAGTGTTGCTCTGTTAACTGATTTACGGTTTCCTTTTATGTTGATTCTTGGGATGGTTGTTAATGGAAATTTCGTTTTTTTTTTTTATTTGTAATACTCGAATAGCGTCCATTAGTGTTGCTCTGTTAACTGATTTGCGGTTTCCTTTGGTGTTGATTCTTGGGCTTTTTGTTCATTAGTTTTGTTTCCTTTCAATAATAATCATGCAATTTTTCGTTGTTAATGGTTCGAACGTGGTTTCTTCTTACTGTTGGAATTGATGTTGCTTTGTTTAGTACTGATTTGGATTTTTTTTGTAATACTCGAATTCCTTCTGTTGAGTGATTCACGGTTTCCTTTTGTATTGATTCTTGGGCTTTTTGTTCATTAGAAAAGAAACCAGTCATTTTCAATCATCAAGCATTTTGGTTTGTTAATGATACAAATAAGGTTTTTTCTTACTTTAAGAATTGATGTTGCTCTGTTAAGTACTGATTTGGAGTTGTTTTTATTTTTTCAATTCTGTAAGAATTTAGTGTTGCTCGGTTAACTGATTTACGGTTTACTTTAATGTTGATTCTTGGGCTTATTGTTAATGGAAATTTTTTTTTTTTTTTTTTTCTTTGTAATACTCGAATATCGTCCATTAGTGTTGCTCTGTTAACTGATTTGCGGTTTCCTTTAGTGTTGATTATTGGGCTTTTTGTTCATTAGTTTTGTTTCCTTTCAATAACAATCAAGCAATTTTTCGTTGTTAATGGTTAGAACGTGGTTTCTTCTTACTGTTGGAATTGATGTTGCTCTCTTTAGCACTGATTTGGAATTTTTTTGTAATACTCGAATGCCTTCTGTTGAGTTATACACGGTTTCCTTTTGTATAGATTCTTGGGCTTTTTTTTCATTAGAAAAGAAAACAGTTATTTTTCAATCATCAAGCATTTTGGTTTGTTAATGATACAATCAATGTTTTTTCTTAGAATTGATGTTGCTCTGTTAAGTACTGATTTGGAGTTTTTTTTTTTTCAATACTGTAAAAATTTAGTGTTGCTCTATTAACTGATTTACGGTGTCCTTTTATGTTGATTCTTGGGCTGGTTGTTAATGGAAATTTCGATTTTTTTTTATTTGTAATACTCGAATAGCGTCCATTAGTGTTGCTCTTTTAACTGATTTGCGGTTTCCTTTGGTGTTGATTCTTGGGCTTTTTGTTCATTAGTTTTGTTTCCTTTCAATAATAATCATGCAATTTTTCGTTGTTAATGGTTCGAACGTGGTTTCGTCTTATTGTTGGAATTGATGTTGCTCTGTTTAGTACTGATTTGGATTTTTTTTGTAACACTCGAATTCCTTCTGTTGAGTGATTCACGGTTTCCTTTTGTATTGATTCTTGGGCTTTTTGTTCATTAGAAAAGAAACTAGTAATTTTTCAATCATCAAGCATTTTGGTTTGTTAACGTTACAAATAAGGTTTTTTCTTACTTTAAGAATTGATGTTGCTCTGTTAAGTACTGATTTGGAGTTGTTTTTATTTTTTCAATTATGTAAGAATTTAGTGTTGCTCGGTTAACTGATTTACGGTTTCCTTTAATGTTGATTCTTGGGCTGGTTGTTAATGGAAATTTGAATTTTTTTTCTTTTTTCTAAAACTCGAATATCGTCCATTAGTGTTGCTCTGTTAACTGATTTGCGGTTTCCTTTGGTGTTGATTATTGGGCTTTTTGTTCTTTAGTTTGGTTTCTTTTCAATATTAATCAAGCAATTTTTCGTTGTTAATGGTTAGAACGTGGTTTCTTCTTACTGTTGGAATTGATGTTGCTCTCTTTAGCACTGATTTGGAATTTTTTTGTAATACTCGAATGCCTTCTGTTGAGTTATACACGGTTTCCTTTTGTATAGATTCTTGGGCTTTTTGTTCCTTAGAAAAGAAAACAGTTATTTTTCAATCATCAAGCATTTTGGTTTGTTAATGATACAATCAATGTTTTTTCTTAGAATTGATGTTGCTCTGTTAAGTACTGATTTGGAGTTTTTTTTTTTTCAATATTGTAAAAATTTAGTGTTGCTCTATTAACTGATTTACGGTTTCCTTTTATGTTGATTCTTGGGCTGGTTGTTAATGGAAATTTCGATTTTTTTTTATTTGTAATACTCGAATAGCGTCCATTAGTGTTGCTCTTTTAACTGATTTGCGGTTTCCTTTGGTGTTGATTCTTGGGCTTTTTGTTCATTAGTTTTGTTTCCTTTCAATAATAATCAAGCAATTTTTCGTTGTTAATGGTTAGAACGTGGTTTCTTCTTACTGTTGGAATTGATGTTGCTCTCTTTAGCACTGATTTGGAATTTTTTTGTAATACTCGAATGCCTTCTGTTGAGTTATACACGGTTTCCTTTTGTATAGATTCTTGGGCTTTTTGTTCATTAGAAAAGAAAACAGTTATTTTTCAATCATCAAGCATTTTGGTTTGTTAATGATACAATCAATGTTTTTTCTTAGAATTGATGTTGCTCTGTTAAGTACTGATTTGGAGTTTTTTTTTTTTCAATACTGTAAAAATTTAGTGTTGCTCTATTAACTGATTTACGGTTTCCTTTTATGTTGATTCTTGGGCTGGTTGTTAATGGAAATTTCGATTTTTTTTTATTTGTAATACTCGAATAGCGTCCATTAGTGTTGCTCTTTTAACTGATTTGCGGTTTCCTTTGGTGTTGATTCTTGGGCTTTTTGTTCATTAGTTTTGTTTCCTTTCAATAATAATCATGCAATTTTTCGTTGTTAATGGTTCGAACGTGGTTTCGTCTTATTGTTGGAATTGATGTTGCTCTGTTTAGTACTGATTTGGATTTTTTTTGTAATACTCGAATTCCTTCAGTTGAGTGATTCACGGTTTCCTTTTGTATTGATTCTTGGGCTTTTTGTTCATTAGAAAAGAAACCAGTCATTTTCCAATCATCAAGCATTTTGGTTTGTTAATGTTACAAATAAGGTTTTTTCTTACTTTAAGAATTGATGTTGCTCTGTTAAGTACTGATTTGGAGTTGTTTTTATTTTTTCAATTCTGTAAGAATTTAGTGTTGCTCGGTTAACTGATTTACGGTTTCCTTTAATGTTGATTCTTGGGCTGGTTGTCAATAGAATTTTTTTTTTTTTTTTTTTTTTTTGTAATACTTGAATATCGTCCATTAGTGTTGCTCTGTTAACTGATTTGCGGTTTCCTTTGGTGTTGATTATTGGGCTTTTTGTTCTTTAGTTTGGTGTCCTTTCAATATTAATCAAGCAATTTTTCGTTGTTAATGGTTAGAACGTGGTTTCTTCTTACTGTTGGAATTGATGTTGCTCTCTTTAGCACTGATTTGGAATTTTTTTGTAATACTCGAATGCCTTCTGTTGAGTTATACACGGTTTCCTTTTGTATAGATTCTTGGGCTTTTTGTTCATTAGAAAAGAAAACAGTTATTTTTCAATCATCAAGCATTTTGGTTTGTTAATGATACAATCAATGTTTTTTCTTAGAATTGATGTTGCTCTGTTAAGTACTGATTTGGAGTTTTTTTTTTTTCAATACTGTAAAAATTTAGTGTTGCTCTATTAACTGATTTACGGTTTCCTTTTATGTTGATTCTTGGGCTGGTTGTTAATGGAAATTTCGATTTTTTTTTATTTGTAATACTCGAATAGCGTCCATTAGTGTTGCTCTTTTAACTGATTTGCGGTTTCCTTTGGTGTTGATTCTTGGGCTTTTTGTTCATTAGTTTTGTGTCCTTTCAATAATAATCATGCAATTTTTTGTTGTTAATGGTTCGAACGTGGTTTCGTCTTATTGTTGGAATTGATGTTGCTCTATTTAGTACTGATTTGGATTTTTTTTGTAATACTCGAATTCCTTCTGTTGAGTGATTCACGGTTTCCTTTTGTATTGATTCTTGGGCTTTTTGTTCATTAGAAAAGAAACCAGTCATTTTTCAATCATCAAGCATTTTGGTTTGTTAATGATACAAATAAGGTTTTTTCTTACTTTAAGAATTGATGTTGCTCTGTTAAGTACTGATTTGGAGTTGTTTTTATTTTTTCAATTCTGTAAGAATTTAGTGTTGCTCGGTTAACTGATTTACGGTTTCCTTTAATGTTGATTCTTGGGCTGGTTGTTAATGGAAATTTGAATTTTTTTTCTTTTTTCTAATACTCGAATATCGTCCATTAGTGTTGCTCTGTTAACTGATTTGCGGTTTCCTTTGGTGTTGATTCTTGAGCTTTTTGTTCATTAGTTTTGTTTCCTTTCAATGATAATCAAGCAATTTTTCGTTGTTAATGGTTAGAACGTGGTTTCTTCTTACTGTTGGAATTGATGTTGCTCTCTTTAGTACTGATTTGGATTTTTTTTGTAATACTCGAATGCCTTCTGTTGAGTGATTCACGGTTTCCTTTCGTATAGATTCTTGGGCTTTTTGTTCATTAGAAAAGAAACCAGTTATTTTTCAATCATCAAGCATTTTGGTTTGTTAATGATACAATCAATGTCTTTTCTTAGAATTGATGTTGCTTTGTTAAGTACTGATTTATATTTTTTTTTTTTCAATACTGTAAAAATTTAGTGTTGCTCTGTTAACTGATTTACGGTTTCCTTTTATGTTGATTCTTGGGCTGGTTGTTAATGGAAATTTCGATTTTTCTTTTTATTTGTAATACTCGAATAGCGTCCATTAGTTTTGCTCTGTTAACTGATTTGCGGTTTCCTTTGGTGTTGATTCTTGGGCATTTTGTTCATTAGTTTTTTTTCCTTTCAATAATAATCATGCAATTTTTCGTTGTTAATGGTTCGAACGTGGTTTCTTCTTACTGTTGGAATTGATGTTGCTCTGTTTAGTACTGATTTGGATTTTTTTTGTAATGCTCGAATTCCTTCTGTTGAGTGATTCACGGTTTCCTTTTGTATTGATTCTTGGGCTTTTTGTTCATTAGAAAAGAAACCAGTCATTTTCAATCATCAAGCATTTTGGTTTGTTAATGATACAAACAAGGTTTTTTCTTACTTTAAGAATTGATGTTGCTCTGTTAAGTACTGATTTGGAGTTGTTTTCATTTTTTCAATTCTGTAAGAATTTAGTGTTGCTCGGTTAACTGATTTACGGTTTCCTTTAATGTTCATTCTTGGGCTGGTTGTTAATGGAAATTTTTTTTTTTTTATTTTTTATTTGTAATACTTTAATATCGTCTATTAGTGTTGCTCTGTTAACTGATTTGGGGTTTCCTTTGGTGTTGATTATTGGGCTTTTTGTTCATTAGTTTTGTTTCCTTTCAATAATAATCAAGCAATTTTTCGTTGTTAATGGTTAGAACGTGGTTTCTTCTTACTGTTGGAATTGATGTTGCTCTCTTTAGTACTAATTAAGATTTTTTTTGTATTACTCGAATGCCTTCTATAGAGTTATTCACGGTTTCCTTTTGTATAGATTCTTGGGCTTTTTGTTCATTAGAAAAGAAACCAGTTATTTTTCAATCATCAAGCATTTTGGTTTGTTAATGATACAATCAATGTTTTTTCTTAGAATTGATGTTGCTCTGTTAAGTACTGATTTGGAGTTTTTTTTTTTTCAATACTGTAAAAATTTAGTGTTGCTCTGTTAACTGATTTACGGTTTCCTTTTATGTTGATTCTTGGGCTGGTTGTTAATGGAAATTTCGATTTTTTTTTTTATTTGTAATACTCGAATAGCGTCCATTAGTGTTGCTCTGTTAACTGATTTGCGGTTTTCTTTGGTGTTGATTCTTGGGTTTTTTGTTCATTAGTTTTGTTTCCTTTCAATAATAATCATGCAATTTTTCGTTGTTAATGGTTCGAACGTGGTTTCTTCTTACTGTTGGAATTGATGTTGCTCTGTTTAGTACTGATTTGGGTTTTTTTTGTAATACTCGAATTCCTTCTGTTGAGTGATTCACGGTTTCCTTTTGTATTGATTCTTGGGCTTTTTGTTCATTAGAAAAGAAACCAGTCATTTTTCAATCATCAAGCATTTTGGTTTGTTAATGATACAAATAAGGTTTTTTCTTACTTTAAGAATTGATGTTGCTCTGTTAAGTACTGATTTGGAGTTGTTTTTATTTTTTCAATTATGTAAGAATTTAGTGTTGCTCGGTTAACTGATTTACGGTTTCCTTTAATGTTGATTCTTGGGCTGGTTGTTAATGGAAATTTGAATTTTTTTTCTTTTTTCTAAAACTCGAATATCGTCCATTAGTGTTGCTCTGTTAACTGATTTGCGGTTTCCTTTGGTGTTGATTTTTGGGCTTTTTGTTCATTTGTTTTGTTTCCTTTCAATATTAATCAAGCAATTTTTCGTTGTTAATGGTTAGAACGTGGTTTCTTCTTACTGTTGGAATTGATGTTGCTCTCTTTAGTACTGATTTGGATTTTTTTTGTAATACTCGAATGCCTTCTGTTGAATGATTCACGGTTTCCTTTTGTATAGATTCTTGGGCTTTTTGTTCATTAGAAAAGATACCAGTTATTTTTCAATCATCAAGCATTTTGGTTTGTTAATGATACAATCAATGTTTTTTCTTAGAATTGATGTTGCTCTGTTAAGTACTGATTTGGAGTTATTTTTTGTTCAATACTGTAAGAATTTAGTGTTGCTCTGTTAAGTGATTTACGGTTTCCTTTTATGTTGATTCTTGGGTTGGTTGTTAATGGAAATTTGGTTTATTAATGATTCAATCAGGGTGGGATTGACGTTGCAATGTTAAGTCACAATTTGGAGATTTTTTTATTTTCTTTTTTTAATACTCGAATGGCATCCATTGATGTTGCTTTGTTAAGTGATTGCTTTTTGTTCATCATGTTTGTGTCCTTTCAATCATCAAACATTTTGGTTTGTTAATGGTTCAAACAGGGTGGAATTGATGTTGCTCTATTAAGTCACAATTGGGGGATTTTTTATTTTATTTTATTTAAAACTCGAATGGCATCCATTGTTGTTGCTCTACTATGTGATAATTTTTTGTTTATTAGTTTTGTTTCCTTTCAATCACCAAGCATTTTGGATTGTTAATGGTTCAAATTTGGTTGCTTCTTACTGCAAGAATTGATTGCTCTATTTAGTACTAATTTGGTCATTTTTTTTTTTTTTAATACTCGAATGGCATCCATTCATGTTGCTCTATTAAGTGATTGTTGTTTGTTCTTGTTTGTTCATAAGGTTTGTTTCTTTTCAATTATGAAGCATTTTGGTTTGTTAATAGTTCAAACAGGGTGGATGTTGCTATGTTAAGTCCTAATTTGTATATTTTTTTTTCTTTTCTTTTTTAATACTCGAATGGCATCCCTTGAGTTAAATTTCGATCCTAATCTTATAATTTTGTGTTCTTAGCCTCTTGTTGGAGAGTGTTACTAACTTGGCCCTTCCGAGGTGGAGTTGGAGCGAGTTCCACAGCTACTATACCACCATTAGTGAGGTCAATAAATTCACTTTCAGCTTTGCATTAGCAATTTTCCATGAGCTTTGCATTTTCAATCTAGTATGCTCATTGAATTTAAAATTTGGTGTTCAATGACATGGAAACCAGTAAACATATTTAGTTCTCAAACTAGTGATTATAGATTGAACCTGAAATAAAATGTGTTTTGTGTAGGGTACTTAGAGTACCTTAGATGGACCTCACCATTTCAGAAATTGTGGCACCACCCATATTGTCAGACGATGACAACATGGGGGATAGTGTACAGCCCATGGAGAGACTTCATATTGCTACAAGATGATTTGCTTCTTATTTATGTGTCAGTATTGCAATTGCTTCCTTCCAAGTGCAACATGAAGCTCTTATTCTTGAATTTATTACTTTTGTACAAAAATGATTTTGAATCGAACACGCTCTTATTTCTATTGTTGTATCAGAGAATATCACAGAAACAAAAGAATGTATCAATATTTGAATATGTACTGATTGGGTTGCTATTTGGTGTTAAAAAATTGAATAGGTACTGATTGGGTTACTTATGAGACTTTTTATCTTTTCCCTTTACTTTTTATGAATGTTCTATTTCTCACATTTTCTCAGGTTATGACATTTATCAAATGGACAGCCATCATATTGCTACAAGATGATTTGCTTCTAATTTATATGCCAAGATTGCAATTGCTTCCTTCTAAGGGCAACATGGCAAAGTTGGTGAAATGGAACATATTTCTAGGAGGGTTGTTGAGAGCCTTTGTATGGGCCATGAAGCTAATATTCTTGAATTCATTACTTTTGTATGGGCCCTGAAGCTCTTATTCTTGAATTCATTACTTTTGTGCAAAACTATATTTGAATCGGATGCGCTCTTATTTCTATTGTTGTATCAAAGAATAACACAAACAAAATAATGTATCAAAATTTGGATTTGGTGTTCAAAATTTTAAATAGCTATTGATTTGGTTACTATTTAGTGTTCAAAAATTGATTAGGTACTGATTTGGTTACTATTTGTTCCATGGTAATGACATCATTACTCAAATTTGTTCCATGGCAAGGATTTTTTCTTGCAATTATAATTATGGCATGGTCTCAACATCTAGTCTTTCAGTGAGAGATGGAGCTATAGTTTCATTTGCATATGGATCTTTAGTTCAATTATAGTTATTACGCTGTTTCAGCTTCCAGAGTTTCAGTAAGAAATGGACCCCTATTTTCATTTGCATAAGGATTTTGGGTTAATTGTAGTTGCGGCACTGTCTGCAGCTCTAGTGTTTCATTGGGAGAAGATGAAGCCCATGAAGCTCTAACTTCATTTGCACAAGGATTTGTGGGCAGTGCTAGTCATGGCATTGTATTAAAAATTATAGTTCATTTTCGGAGATGAATATCTAGTTTTATTTGCATTTTTAAAATGGATTAATCTGGTAAATGTTATGTGTTGGTTTTGTTTCTCTTGCATTTTAATGGTGGAAAGATCATTTTTTTGGTGATTCAGGTTATGTCCCTAGATGTTTTACCTCATTCCTTTTAACTTAATACACCTACCCAGGCGGCACCCGTCCACCGATCCCTCAACATCACCACACACACACAAAAGAAGGACAAAAAAAGAAACAAAGATTACACTTGATTCTGTATTTAATTGCATGGATAAGATGATTGAAAATAAGATATTTGAATTTATACAATGAGTCAGAAAATGACATTTAGTATCAGAATGCTGAACAATAGGAACTGCAACTCACAATCCAACAAAAGCCATCCGAACAGAAAAGAGCAATTAATTGCTCATCTCTGTCGTAATCCAACAAAAACCATCCGAACAGAAAAATATAACAGTATATATAACCAAAATATTATATGCTCCCGACAAGTATATCGCCCATTCACTATACCAAACTCCCAAAAAAATGCACTACAACATTTGCACACGAATGCATGAAAAAGTGAGGAGTCCCATAAACGATAATAAACAATGCAAACAACTCTGTCGCTGTTTTTTCTCCACCGCTAACCCAAGTCAAACTGAAAGAATAACCTGCAACATTCCAAGATTTAAGAAGGCACCACGTGACTCATAACACCCATAAATATACATATCCATAGCCATAAAGTGTTTGTGAGGGAAATGAAATTAAAAAGTAAAGGGATCATATTTCTGATGCCAACTGTAAAATCCACCCACTAGATCAATACACAACAACAAATATTATTTACCTGCCAACTTTTGATACAAAAGAACAACAGATGTTACATCCACAACTCCAATAGTGCATTAACAATAGAAGCTATTGTAAATTTTAACAACATAAGCTATTGTACATTTTATGTTCATATTATTACTCATTATGTTCGTCATTGACATGGATTCAACCACATAAGCATAAAAATTTATATGCAATAAAATTTATTACAATGCTAGATCAATGCAAAGAATCCTTGTTTACTGATTACAATGGAAAGCAATAGAAATCTTACCATCACTCATCATGTTCCACATTCTCACATGGCCCATCCGTGCATCTTATATTTACAATTAACCTAAATGAAAAAACCCATTTCAAATATTTATATTTAAGGAATTCATATTAAAAAATCACAAAGAGTACAAGAGATGGACCAATAGTTCATTCATACTTTGAATGTCTGAGAGATGGACAATTCATTTTGTCATGTCCACTCCCTTTTCAAACTGCACACTTTTGGGTGACCTCTTTCTCTTTCGCTTTGGTTTTCTCTGTATCTATCTCAGCCCGAGGTACATATCTATCATTGGTAGATCTCCCCTTTGTTCGGGACTGGGGGGCTCAAGGATGTTATAGCATGCATGTCCCTCAAACTCAGCATAGTTGCTACTGCCGGCAATCACATTCTCATTGCAACTGCTGCAAGGGGTCTTAAAAGCACCATCTGGTAATACCGCACCCCCAATCTTGGCCTTAACCTTTGCAAGTGTACTTGATAATTCAGATATTATAAATACATGGAGTTCTACTTTTTCTGAAGCATGCTCTGCTAGTTCTCTAGTGACTTGACAAACCTCATTAAAAAGAATCGAACGGGGTAGATCAGAAGTACCTTGAATTTGTTTCCCATTTCCATCAAGTACCTTTCATCACATTTTTCATCCACCTCTTCATTATGTAATGCACAGGGATTTCAAAAATATTATTCACCATCAAGACCTAAGCTCATGCCTACAAATAATGCCAAGGCTCTCATACATGTGGCAAGTACAGACAAAAGTTTGGTCGTGACTATTGAACTCTACATTGCAGGCCCTTGTTCCACTTCCATGTTTTGATACCTTGAAGAATGCAATTGTGCCATTCTCTTCATTAATTTAACTCGTGTAGTTGACGCCTTCTGTAACTTCTTCTCTAAATAGCTTCATAACTTTATGTGTATATACCTTCGAAGCGTGAGCCTCGATGTCACACGTGGTCCTCAGAATAGGTGTAGATGTCATGTTTTGTAAGTCATTTTCTCTCTTCTTAAGAAGTTTTATATCATGCACTTTTATAGTAGTTTCCAACAGTGTGCACAAGCTTGAATTGGAAGTCACGTACTTTTTAAAGTGCTTATTCATTTCTTCGTTTCTTTGAGTCGATGACATACCTGTTGTATACACCGATCCATTGCTTTCGACATTTGTACAATCTATTGAGTCATCCATTCTCTTGCAGATGATATTTCTCACTAAGGGATTTCCATTTTGACTCAAATTCTTCCTTAGTTTGGCTCATTACACAGTTTCTGAATGTTTTTGGAAAAGATGGACTCCTTCGCAAGGCATGACACAATTTTTCTTTGACATTTGAGAGTATGTGCCACTTACAATAATGATGTCTGCTACTATTCAGAACTTGTCTCACTGCAATGGTCATTGTAGGATCCTGATTGGTGATAATTACTCCCGGTTGACATCCACCTATTGCCTCTAGCCAATTTTCAAATACCCATACAAAAGACTCCACTTTCTCATCAAATATAAGGGCAAACCCAAAAAATGTTGTGTTAAGGTGGTGATTCACTCCAAGTATGAGAGTAAATGGCATGCCAAAAGAATTTGTCTTATATGTAGTATCAAACGTGACTACATCCGAGAAGTGATGGTAGAACACCCTTGACATAGCATATACCCATAGTAGACTGATAATGTGATCTTCTTCATCTAATTTCACTTTATACAAAAAATATGAATTCGAACTCTTCATATCGATTAACCATTCCATCGCACGATTGCCATCTTCCCCTTTGAATTTTCTTCTCTTGTTTCTTAATTGGTTTTCGATGTCTTTTTGTGAGAAAGGGAGATTATCAATCCCTCCAACCTGCTCTAAAAAGATATCATAGATATTCTTAGATTTTACCAAAGCAGGGCTCATGGTGTTTATCATTATCTTTGTCGCATCCGATAATGTTCAATGCGATCACATGAGTCAAGTTTTCCTTAGAGTTATAAGGTTGTGATTGTGATCATCAACAAATCTTATGACAACCCACTCATTGTTGGCATTTATGCTTACACATATCTTCGCTGTACATCCACACCTTGTCTCAGGGATTTTTTTTCTATCTAGCACTTGCTTCACCACACGGAATCCTTCTTTAGAATATGTATATATTCCCTATCAATTATGTTTCCATTGTTATTGTTGTGAGTCTTTCTCTTTTTGACACCAAATGCATAAGCCTTGTAAAACTCATATGCGTCATTTTCAGCATTGAATTTCATTCCTACGTGGGGTTCCTCTATTTGTGACCCCATGGACGACAACACATGTTCTCTATTTTTGGGATTTGTAGACATATTGGGGGACGGGGTTGCAAGCAAGGGATCTTGCTCCATGGGCTCTACAATATCGCCCATGCTGTCATCCTCAGACCATGAGAGAGATGTGATACTTTCTGAAATGGTGAGGTCCATCTTAGGTACTAAAATTACCCTACACAAAACACAATTTCTTTGTCAATTAATGACTTCAACATTTCACATATTTTTAATCACAATTTCTTTGTCTCAACACTTCACATATTTTTTATTAAATGATTTGACAATTTGCATAACTTTTCCTTTGGTCATTAAGTTTAGTTAGATATCGAGCCTTATTCCTTGAACGAAAAGCCCTAATTCTTCATTCAGGATCATTCGCCTTCAAATCTCAACTAAAACAAACCCTGTTTGATTTAAAGGAAACAAACCTAATGAACAGAAAACCCTAAAATCAACACAAAAAGAAAATGTAAATCACCAATAACAATGAGAAAAATAATTGGTTTCTTTTCTGATGAATAAAAACCCCTAAAATCAGCACCAAATGAAACCCTTAACCACCATTACCATTGTATTACTACTTAACAGAACAACATCAATGGATGCCATTCCAGTATTAGTAAAAAAACCTTCGTATTACTAGTCAACAGAGCAATATCAATGGATGCCATTCGAGTATTGAAAAAAAAAACGTCCAAATTAGTACTTAACAGAGCAACATCAATTCTTATAGTAAGATAAAACCATATTTGTATCATTAACAAACCAAAATGCTTGATGATTGAAAAATAACTGGTTTCTTTTCTGATGAACAAAAAGCCCAAGAATTAACACAAAAGGAAACTGTGAATCACTCAACAGAAAGCATTCGAGTATTACAAAAAAAATGCAAAGCAGTACTAAACAGAGCAACATCAATTCCAACAGTAAGAAGAAACCACGTTTGAACTATTAACAAAGAAAAATTGCTTGATTATTGAAAGGCAACAAAAATTATAAACAAAAAGCCCAAGAATCAACACCAAAGGAAACCGCAAATCAGTTAACAGAGCAACACTAATGGACGGCATTCGAGTACTACAAAAAAAAAAAAAATCCAAATTTCCATTAACAACCAGCCGAGGAATCAACATAAAGGAAACCGTAAATCAAGTAACAGAGCAACACTAAATTCTTACAGTATTGAAAAAAAAAAACTCCAAATCAGTACTTAACAGAACAACATCAATTCTTATAGTAAGAAAAAACCTTGTTTATATCATTAACAAACCAAAATGCTTGATGATTGAAAAATAATTGGTTTCTTTTCTATTGAACAAAAAGCCCAAGAATCAACACAAAAGGAAACCGTGAATCACTCAACAGAAGGCATTCGAATATTACAAAAAAAATCCAAATCAGTACTAAACAGAGCAACATCAATTCCAACATAAGAAGAAACCACGTTCAAACCATTAACAAAGAAAGATTACTTCATTATTGAAAGGAAACAAAAGTAATGAATAAAAAGCCCAAGAATCAACACCAAAAGAAACCACAAATCAGTTAACAGAGCAACACTAATGGACGGCATTCGAGTATTACAAAAAAAAAAAAAAAAAAAATCCAAATTTTCATTAACAACCAACCTAAGAATCAACATAAATGGAAACCATAAATCAGTTAACAGAGCAACACTAATGGATGGCGTTCGAGTATTTCAAAATTAAAAAAAAATCCAAATTTCCATTAACAACCAGCCTAAGAATCAACATAAAACGAAACCGTAAATCAGCTAATAGAGCAACACTAATGGATGACATTCAAGTATTATAAAATAAAATAAAAAATCGAAATTTCCATTAACAGCCGAAATTGTTGGTTTGTTTGAAAGGACACTTGCGTAATGAACAAAAGCCCCTTAATCAACTAAAAAGCCCTAAAATACATAGATTCCATTCGAGTATATATAAAGCCTTAATAAAAACACAAAGTAAAACTGCAAATCACCATCACCTTCGTTGTGAGGGTGCTCAGACAAAAACCCAACTATAGGGAGGGCAAGATGAGAGAGAGAGACTGGCTTTAATAGGACACGATGAGAGAGACCTCTGCGAGCAGGAATAAAAAGCCCCAGCCCTAAAATCCATGGATTCCATTCGAGTATATATAAAGCCCTAATAAAAACATAAAGTAAAACTGCAAATCACCAATACCTTCATTGTGAGGGTTCTTAGAAAAAAACCCAACTGTAGGGAGGGCGAGATGAGAGAGAGACTGGTTTAGTAAGACATGATGAGAGAGACCTCTGCAAGCAAGGATGGCGAGATGAGAGAGAGAAACTGCGTGCTGGGTGTGCGAGATGAGAGAGACCTCTTGGAGCAGGGATGGCAAGATGAGAGAGAGAGATTGTGTGTTGGGTGTGCGAGATGAAAGAGAGTGCGTGCTGGTTGTGTGAGATTAGAGAGGAGGCTTGCAAGTAGGACTGAGGTTGTCAGCTACGACTGACATCCTACTATTTTGAAAGGGGCAACATCCAAGCGTTCACACTTAACAAAACCATCCGAGCCGTTCGGCGCACCTATTTCCTATGCACGAGCTGGCTCACAGGAACATTTTCCATATATATATATATATAGGAAAAATCTTTGCAACGCCTCTAGGCGATAATGTATAGTATTTCCACCCTCACCTTATCGACCGTCTGTTGAACAAATTGAAATCAAGGGTCGTGATTAACTGAAAACGCTCCGCGCGCGAAACGCTCCTGATTGTCTAAAAAAGCTTCAAACCTCTAAAAATTTCTTTTTACGCTTAGTTTCTATTTCCTCTGCGACCTCCCTCTCTCTGTGAGGCTTCCCTCTTTCTACGAGGCTCCCCTCTTGGCTTGTCCTCTTCTCTCCTCTGCTATGTGAAGACCCATTTTTTCTAGTTCGTCCCCTCCTCTCTCTGCGAAGCCCGATCGCGGTCATCTCCGTCGTTCTCTCCTCTCTCTGAGAAGCTCTGGTTCTGCCACAGACGCCACACACTCCTCCTCTGTTTAGGGCATCAATCGGGTGAGTGATTATTGTTTGAACCCTAATTCATGAAATCTCTCTATTAATCGTGTAAAAAACCCATTTTTTTTTCCAAAAACCTACCCAAGATATTCAATCGGGTGAGTGATTATCTTGATTTTTTTTTGCTCAAACCCAAGCCACAATCTAACCCTGGGTGAAATCTCTCTATTGCTCTTGTAAAAAAACGTAATTTTTTTCCATAAACCTACCCAAAACCCTACGTTTTGGTCCTAACGCCCTACTTTTTTTTTCCCAAAACCCAACTTTTCAGTGTTTCATTTCAGCAGTTAAACGGATCCTGCCTTTTCCCCCTCCTGTGTTGACTCAACCAAGGTATGTGCGCTATATAAGCATTTTACCCAATTTTCTTCTGAATTAAATCACAAAAACAGAGAAACAATCGTTAAATTGGATTTTATTACTGTATTTTATCATTGATTCTGAAAGAAAACTGAATTAGATAGTTATAAATGGGTTTCATTACACAATTTTTATTATTTGGATCTATAACTTGAAGAAGTTGCAATGAATACAGGTGAATTCCCTAATAGAAAAAATAATGCATGTCTTTCAATTGAAATTTTAATACAATTATTTCGTTAAAAAAATTTACTGCATAAATCACCATAGAAAATGCTTAAAAAGATATATATGGGAGAGAGAAAATTTTTTAGGGCATTGTGCGTTCGTTTGAATGAGAACAATGTATTCAAGGTTTTGGATTTTGAGAATACGAACAGTAATTTGGTGAGCCTTTTGGCTTTATACCTTATTGCATTTTTTCTCGTTTTTGAGAATACGAACAATGATTTATTTTTTTTGGAGTATTCATATTTCATTTTATGTATTTTTTTTATTTATAAAATCCATAAAGCAGTTGTTAATTGGCTAAGTTTTCTGAGTTGATGTTGATTACTATCATTAGCACTATTATGTTCCTTTTCCAATAGAATTCAATGTTTTTTCTTTTAGCTTATTACTGTTTTTTATTTTAGGGAGCATGGAAATGTTCATTTTCAGACTCTTTGCTGAGAGTCTTCGCAATCTTGCACGTTTGGATGTGGTAGACATGTGTACAAATACACAGGTCTGTACACATCCTCCAACCAACATGATTCTGTAATTACTTTAGTTTTATTTGTATAGGTGATTGAGATAGCATATAGACAGAAAGATGTGCCCATAACTGACTTGTAATATTTCTCATACCAGAATTTTTTGGAGGTTACTTTTATTTCTAGTCCATCATGTTAATCAATTTTTATTACATAGAAGTGGGTCGTAACTTGGTTCATTTCCATATAATTATCTCTTTTGAGTTTGAAGATGTAAAGAAAGGTCTTCTTTGTCAGGCTTTACCTTCTTGTCATAGCTTTTCATTTACAATGGTTTTCTTTTTCTTACAATTTGGATGATTATGTTTATAGTGTACATTCCTTACATTTGATGTCACAGCTATTTGGTGGGAATGCTCTAAAACTGCCATCTGGGGCTAATTTTTATGGTGAAATCAACATCTTGCTTGTTGGTGATCCTGGTACTAGTAAATCTCAACTTTTCCAATACATACACAAATTACATCCACGAGGAATTTACAGTAGTGGGAGGGGGAGCTCAGCTGTGGGTCTGACTGCACATGTCTCCAAGGAACCAGAAACTAGAGAAACAGTATGTTTTTGAATTCATATGTGCTTGAACCTTACGGTCACATTTTTTGTCTTCTTCTGATGGCAATCATATTTTACAAAATAAATATAGGTCGTACTTTTAGGATAGTTTTGCTCAAACTCGTCAGACACCACACCTCTTGACTTTATTGGAATTTCCTAACTCTTTAAGATTAATCTCCTCCTGCTTTCTATTAACCAGAAGTCATTATCTTTCCTATATCTCTCTGAGCTGTCAATTTTAGTTACCAATAAAAAAAGCTGCTTGATTTAGTTGCTTTTGGATGTTAATGTTATTTTAGTTTTTTTATTGGTTAGATCAGTGGGGAATACAAGCGCCTGCTCATTTTTAGAAATAATTAAGGTTTTTCTAATGCGTCAGTGGGAATGGAAACCTAGACCGGTAGGGTGAGGCCTTGAGATCTTAAGTGTTTTGTTGGTTTATATATTGGCATCCTTGGTATAAACTTTATAAGGACATGACTTTGGCTAGATTTTAGATGAGAGCACTTAGCAGTCCTCATAAAACATGATATATGAAGAAAGAATTGGATTCCTGGTGGCAAACAGCAGATGCCATGATCCAGTTTAGTCTTTTAATCACATAAAAAAATTGCAGAAAAGTGCAGGGCCCTTCTGAGGTTTTCATCCTATGTATTGCATGCCTTGTTCTCATATGGTTCTTATTTTCTATTTAGTACTGGTATATGAGAAAATTCTGGACTCATGAGTCTTTGAGCAATTGAATAATTTGCAAGCCTTTGCATTTCATAATGTGCAGGTGCTGGAAAGTGGAGCTTATGTTCGAGCAATAAAGGCATTCGTTGTATTGATGAGTTTGATAAGATATCTAATAGCGCAAGAAGCATGATGCATGAGGTCAACCTCTAGCTTAGCTGTCCAAGGTTCTCTAGTTGTTATGACTTGCAACAGTTTTATTATTACATTTTCTCTATTTTTTTTCAATGGTGCTCGTTGTCGCTGATCCCATATTTTTGTCATGTTTATTTATTTGAGCGTATTTTTGCTTTGAATTCAAACACTTAAAGAGTTCTCAAGTAAATATGAGGAGAGAAAAGGCAAATAAATTGTGCAGATAAATAGGCATGACTAATCCAGTTGAGTGTTTTGATCACATATAAAAATTGCAGAAAAGTGCAGGGCCCTTCTAAGGTTTTCATCTTATGTATTGCATGCCTTGTTCTCATCAGGTTCTTATTCTCTTTAGTACTGGTATATGAGAAAATTTTGGACTCTCTGAGTCTTTGAGCAATTGAATAAGGTGCGGGTGCTGGAAAGTGGAGCTTATGTTTGAGCAATAAAGGAATTTGTTGTATTGATGAGTTTGATAAGATATCTAATAGCGCAAGAAGCATGATGCATGAGGTCAACCTCTAGCTTAGCTGTCCAAGGTTCTGTAATTGTTTTGACTTGCAACAGTTTTATTATTACATTTTCTCCTCTATTTTTTTTCAATGGTGCTCGCTGTCGCTGATCCCATATTTTTGTCATGTTTATTTATTTGAGCGTATTTTTGCTTTGAATTCAAACACTTAAAGAGTTCTCAAGTAAATATGAGGAGAGAAAAGGCAAATAAATTGTGCAGATAAATATGCATGACTAATCCAGTTGAATGTTTTGATCACATATAAAAATTGCAGAAAAGTGCAGGGCCCTTCTGAGGTTTTCATCTTATGTATTGCATGCGTTGTTCTCATCTGGTTCTTATTTTCTCTTTAGTACTGGTATATGAGAAAATTCTGGACTCTCTGAGTCTTTGAGCAATTGAATAATCTGCAAGCATTTGCATTTCTTTGATAAGGTGCAGGTGCTGGAAAGTGGAGCTTATGTTTGAGCAATAAAGGCATTCGTTGTATTGATGAGTTTGATAAGATATCTAATAGCGCAAGAAGCATGATGCATGAGGTCAACCTCTAACTTAGCTGTCCAAGGTTCTCTAATTGTTTTGACTTGCAACAGTTTTATTATTACATTTTCTCCTCTATTTTTTTTCAATGGTGCTCGCTGTCACTGATCCCATATTTTTGTCATGTTTATTTATTTGAGCGTATTTTTTGCTTTGAATTCAAACACTTAAAGAGTTCTCAAGTAAATATGAGGAGAGAAAAGGCAACTAAATTGTGTAGATAAATAGGCATGACTAATCCAGTTGAGTGTTTTGATCGCATAAAAAATTGCAGAAAAGTGCAGGGCCCTTCTGAGGTTTTCATCTTATGTATTGCATGCCTTGAGAGAGTTTTTTGAGCAATTGAATAATCTGCAAGCATTTGCATTTCGTTGATAATGTGCAGGTGCTGGAAAGTGGAGCTTATGTTTTAGCAATGAAGTCATTTGTTGTATTGATGGGTTTGATAAGATATTTTATAGCGCAAGAAGCATGTTTCATGAGGTCAACCTCTAGCTTAGCTGACCAAGCTTTCATAATTGTTGTGACTTGCGACTGTTTTATTATTTCATTTTCTCTTCTTATTTTTTTCAATGATGCTCGGTGTCGCTGATCCCATATTTTTGTTGTATTTATTAATTTGAACGTTTTTCTTTTATGAATTCAAACACTTAAAGAGTTCTCAAGTAAGTGAGTAGAGAAAAGGTAACTAAATTGTGCAGATAAATAGGCATGACTGATATTGGTCTACAAATATCCAGACCCAATTGCAAGATGGTCTAGACTTGCCCACTTTGATAGCTTATGTTAGCTATTCTAGAAGGCACATACATCCCCAGATTACTGATTAAGCTATTGATGATTTGATAATGGGCTATGTTGACATGAGGAGAAGGCGTAACTTCTGGTATTTGTTCTCTTTCTAGTCTTCCATGCTTATTTGTTTATCTATTAATACATAGTTGGGTTTGGATAGTCAGAGATAAGGATTCTTGTTAACAGGTGATAACCGTTACTCTTAGGCAAATAGGAGTGTGATTCGTTTTAGTGAAGCCTTGGGTCGGATCCGTATCTCTGAGCAGGTAGGCACAGACATGCCTTTGCTGCATCATTCGAATGGAAGAGTGAAACTTGATGAAGCAGAAAGAAATAAATTACTTGGTGGTTGAGTCAGCTCAATTGGGTTACCTTTTTTGAAGCTTCATTTGTATCGGGTTTTTCATATTTCATGAGGTGTTTAACCTCCAATGGTTTGTAAATGATTGTAATTGGTCGTTGTTTAATTAATGGTAATCTTTTGTGGATGAAGTTCTCTAGTTTATGGTATTATTAAGTTTGTCTTCTTTTTTTTGAGACACATGCATAGAGAGAGAGAGAGAGAGAGAGAGAGAGAGAGAGAGAGAGAGAGAGAGAGAGAGAGAGAGAGAGAGAGAGAGCTGGTTATTAGCTACAATGAAACAACATAAACTCATTTATTTGATTGAGACGAGAAAGAGAGAAAGAGAGAGAGAGATAATTGGGAATTATTTGGATATAAATGCATTTTACTATCTATGTAAACCACATTGTATACATAAATGTCATACATGAAACAATAAGGCCGTTACAAAAAAGTACTTTATTATCCAAGTAAACCCACATTTCATCATAAATGGATAGTAATTTTACTATCCATAAATCGACCCTTTACATGATCCAAAAAAAGGCCTTTTATATGATATGAAAATAGGTCCTTTACATGCCCCCATAATTAAGTGCTTTACATGTCCTTATAAATAGTTCCTTTAAATGCCCTATAAATAGGCCATTTACATGGCCCCATAATTATATGACTGTCTTATATTCACATAACCCCGAAAGTCAATTACAAAAAAGGGTTTTTTACATATTTCTAAAATTTCAAAAATTAATCAATATAAAAAATCCTTTATGCATATATGCAAATGAAGCCCTGCAAGTTGCCATATCTTCCATGTGAATTATAAGGGCCACAATTTTCTTTCAAGCCAATATCGTCGCGTGAGAAGAGAGATATAATGTCGTGCGAGAAGGAGCAAGGATTTTCGCCGTGTAATGAAAGGTGTGTGGAGTATTGCCGTCTGGACATTGTCGGGCGCCGGTTGAAGCAGCGCCGATTAGAACAGCGCCGGTTGAGATAGAAGAGAGAGCGGCATTGGTTGGAGCAGCGCTGGTTGGAAGAGAAGAGAGAGCGGCGTCGGTTGGAGCAGCTCCAGTTGGAAGAGAAGAGAGAGTAGCACCCGTTGGAATAACGACGATTGGGAGAAAAGAGAGAGAGGCCTCGGTTGGAGCAGTGCAGGTTAGAAGAGAAACGATGGCAGCGCCGGTTGGAAGAGAAGAGAGCGGCATTGATTGGAGCAGCGCCGGTTGGAATAGAAGAGAGAGCAGCGCTGGTTGGAGCAGCGCCAGTTGGATGTTTGATAGTGCAGCACCGGGAGTGTCTTAGTCAACCCTTATGTGTCAGAGCAATGAGTGATTGCGTCAGCCACAGTGTTTTTCAATCACCCTCTCCTTTTAAGCCCTAAGCAACACGGGTCTCTCCCATTTTTCTCAACTTTTTCCACTCTCTTGAGTTCACTGCTGCCCCTTTCAAGACAACCCACTGGTGAATCCAAGGAAAGCCCGTGAAGGCCATGAGTGAGGATTTGTGATACCATGAGAGGTCAACGTAAGTGGGTTTAGCTTTATGCACATCCATGAGTGTTGGAAAAATGTTGAAATGGATTAGATGATATAAAGGAAAGTGTGAAGAATGAATTGGTTAACATGAGGTTGAAGTTTAAGCTTGTGCTTCTCAATGCCATGACTGTGTTTACCACATATTTGATCTTTTTATTATGGAAACTCATGAAATCGCTCACTATGAGACTCCTCATCACGAATAGGGTTCCAAGCCTAAAGTATAGCTTGGCTAGGAAACATTAAGTGTTCTTTAAAAATATATTAACTTGAGAATGTAAATTTCCAGAACTGTGAATACTTTTGCATCGATATGTTCGATGACCAAATGGCATCCAAATAGGGCCAAATCGGTCCCAAATAAAAGACGTGTTTATATTCCAAGTTTCCTTTTTGTCATGATAATACGTTGCATGGATAAAAAGATGTGGCCCTAAATGTCGAGGCATGACACTGTTCGCAGTTGCTGCTATTTCCAGTAACTGTGCCCCTCTTTAGGTAATGCTTTTGATCTAGTTAATGGTATTTAAAAACCTTGAAATTGCCTCCATTGGAAAGGTTTATTAATGTACTTAAAGTTGCATGTTTTGAGATGTTTGAAACTCCCCACGGATTTTGAGCTATGACCCGAATTGCGCGAACACGTAACTGCACACTGTTGCAGGGAAATTTCCAGCAACTAAGGCTCACTTTGTACGGAGTTATTGACCCATTAAATGGCACCCAAATTTCTTCAAATCACTATTTTTGTAAAGAAATTGTATTAGCTCAAGGTTTCATGTTTGAGGCATCTTGAAACTCCCCATACATCAGGAGCTACGCCTTCGCTACGAGGGACACGTCACCGTTAGTAGTCACTGCATCATTGTAAGACCATGCGACGCTAAGTTATCTTAATATATGATAAATGTGAATGCCATATGATAAATTCCATGAGAATGGCATAAAGATATGTGAATGATGTTGTGTAAACTGCACTTTGTGAGAAAGAGGGGCCACGAGCGCGATAATGATGAAATAAATTAACAATGAACGCCAAATGCTATTGAGAAAGCTTATGTGTAAATGCCTTGTGAGAGCCTATGAAATGCATGCCTTTTGCTAGATGCTATGACGTTATGATGAAATATGATTCATCTGTTATGAGGCAATGAATGACCATTACTTATATTGTTACTGACCACTACGCGGTGGGACACTCACCGGTAGTGGATACTGTTATGATAATGTAAAGAATGGCCACTGTTTAAATTGATATTAGCCACTACACAGTGGGACACTCACCGGTAGTGGATATTGTGTTGTTATATTGATGAGAGTGTTGACCACTACGCATTGGGACCGGAGCCCTTTGGTAGCGGATATTGGACTTATTGATGGGAACATTGGCCGCTATGCGGTGGGACCCGAGCCCATCAATAGCGAGAGCTAGGTTCACCAAGGCATTGATGAGAATATTGACCACTATGCTGTGGGACACTCATCGGTAGTGGATGCTGCTATTATGTTGCCTGCTACGCGATGTGACACTCATTGATAGTAAGAAAAGAGATACCGGTGTATCTCATAACCTGCACAATGATAGGAACGAGTTATGGGAGAGGATAAAGGGTCACACCTTAGAATTATGAAATGATATGTGATTGATGCCTTGCAAAGTAAGGACTTATCGAAAACCCAATGCACGCTGGGGACTGTGTGTGTTGAGGGTATTATGACTTTATGTTGATAAACTATTGCCACATATGGATAATACCACTACAGATGTATAACACTAGACCTACTTACTGGGCTGTATAGCTCATCCTATTATTTCTCCTCTCCTTGTAGATTGATAGCAGTAGACACAGGGCTAGAAGTTCGTGTTTAGCGGCTGGAAGACAAAGCTAGTGTTCTTGAAGAAGGTGCTTAGACCTTGTTTATGTCTGGGCTGTTTGGCTTTGATTTTGTTTTGTTCTTGGTGGATATGTGTAATATTGGGCCTAAATGCCCCGAACTGAATGTAATATTGTGAAAGGTTTTTATATTATGAATTTTGGTGTGTGAAGTTTTCCCTTACTCTTCTGCTAGTTAAGCTCGTTGCTTTAGCTCTCTTCCATGGTTTGCTCGATTCCGAATATAAAGGCATTGAGTCCACTCTTACCTGAATAACAAACGTTACATTGAATCACGAACCCGCACTCGACCGCCCATCGTCGCGTAAGGTACGGTGGTTGGGGGAGGGGTCGTGACACGAATGCAGTTTCGCAATTTGTCAACTTGATTCGAGGTCCTCAGTGGCTTTGTAGGAGAACGATTTATTGTTAGTCGGTCAGTCCAACATATAAAGCAGAAGATAAATGAAAACTAAAAAACTAAATAAAGACGGTTATACTTATTATGTTCAAAACATAAAGGAAACAAGTACTTACATCCCACACACCCTCACTAGACAATCACGCCTGTCATATCCACTCCTATTGCAAACTTTACACTTCTGAATTTCTTGAATAATTTATTGCAAACTATATAGCATATAAAATAAAAATATTAACCCCACAGAAAAGAACCTGGTGTATAAATCAAGGGTATTTTCTGCTCTCCAAAAAACTCATATTCAATCAACAGAGATTCCACTATGTGTTGGAAAAATCTTCTAAGTAAAAGGTATTTTGCCACATTTCAGCCACTAAGTAAACACATATTAAAGGCTTCCTGTGCAGGAATATGGTCCTTCACGAAAATACATCCTTGATTGATATCCCCAAAACTTAAGTCTAAGACTATGTGTGAACAAAACTTCCTATTTGATGTACATCAAGCCCAGCTGCACAATGATTCGAAAATGTAAAGGACAGTTAAAGGAGATTAACTCAATAGAATGATGACTAGCAAAAAATGGATTATAAACCTCTCAATCACAACACAACAAACCCAATGAAATGCTTTAAGAACTTCATATATGTCATCAAAAAATAAGATAAGAAAAAGAAGTCCAAAATAATACACAAAAGGAGCATGTTACATGTAATGTTGAAGAGCACAATGAGTTACCAAAAATTCTCAGAAGGGTTTGCCTAGAAGAATCCATTTTGTAATGTATTGAACCAATGTGGAAAATACGTTCCCCTATATATAATTCAATAGTGTTAAGCAACTAATCCAATTAGGTTTTTCCTTCAGAACAAAAAAGAACAAATAACGAAACACGAGATCATGTCAATCCATTTTGTAATGAACTGAACCAACGCAAAAAATACGCTCTCCTGTACACAATTCAATAGCATTAAGCAACTTATCCAATTAAGTTCTTCCTTCAAAACACAAAAAAGCAATTAACCAAATAGAAGATCATGTCAATGCCTTACACCGCTTGCCGGTACATTTACAATAATTAGTATTCAAGGAATAAAACCATAAAGTAAACACGATAATAGTGTAGTGTCAATGTCAAAGACCTACCTGGCACAGTTCAATATCCGAAATTGCCTCGCAAGAGTTATGCTTCCTATCTTATGCAGACGTAATCTTTTTAAGAGATCTTTTCTCTCTTTTCTTTCTAAGGCAGCAATAGCCAGTGTCGCTTGCTACAATCAAATGTAAACAAGTAAAACACTGCATACAATTAATATCAATCATGTAGCAGAAAACCAACATATCCTCTAATCAAAGAAATTCAGTTTTCAGCATTGATGTAGGTCACTATAGCCGACCCCAAATCATTAGGATAAGGCTTGGGTGATGATAATGATGTAGGTCACTACAACACAGAATACAGTAAATCAGTGAAGAAAGCTAAGAAGACCAAGAGGAACTTAGGCAAATCATGTTTTATGAGGACTGCTAAGAGCTCTCTTCTAAAATCTAGCCAAAGTCATGTCCTTATAAAATTTACACCAAGGATGCCAATATATAACCCAACTAAACCAATCAAATACTTAAGATCTAAAAGCCTCAGCTACCGGTCTAGGTTTTCATTCCAGACGCATTCAAAAAACCCTAATTATTTCTAAAAATGGGTAGCATGTATTCCCTATTGATCTAACATAAAAAAAAACTAAAATAACATTAACATCCAAAAGCAACAAAATCAAGCAGCTTTTTTTATTGGTTACTAAAATTGACAGCTCAGACAGATATAGGAAATTAAATTGAAGGAATGGGATAAGGACTTTTGGGTAATAGGCAGCAGGAGGAGATTAATCTTAAACAGTTAGGACATTCAAATAAAGTGGAGGGGTATGATGTCTGACGAGTTTAAGCAAACCTATCTTAAAAGTACCACCTATATTTATTTTTTGAATATGATTGCCATCAGAAAAAGATACAAAATGTGACCGTAAGGTTCAAGCACATATGTATTCCAAAACATACTGTTTCTCTAGTTTCTGGTTTCTTGGAGACATTTGAGTCAGGCCCACAACTAAGCTCGCCCTCTCACTACTGTAAGTTCCTCGTGGATGTAATTTGTGTATACATTGGAAAAGTTGAGATTTACTAGTACTAGGATCACCAACAAGCAAGATGTTGATTTAACCATGAAAATTAGCCCCAGATGGCAGTTTTAGAGAATTCCCACCAAATAGTTGTGACATCAAATGTAAGGAATGTATGCTATAAACATTATCATCCAAATTATGAGAAGAGAAAAAAACCATTGTAAATGAAAAGCTACAACAAGAAGGTAAAGCCTGACAAAGAAGACCTGTCTTTACATCTTCAAGATCCCAAATAATTAGTGTCAGTGACCTGGTGTAAGGGCCATAACTTTCACCCAAGCCAGTATCACCGCGCGGGAAGAGAGATGTAATGTCGAGCGAGAGGCCGTAAGGATTTTCTCCGCATAGTGAAAGGCGTGTCGAGTATTGCGGTCTGAGGCATTGCTAGGCGGCGATTGGAAGAGAAGAGAGACTAGTGCCAGTTGGAAGAGAAGAGAGAGTGACGCCGATTGGAGCATTGCCGGTTGGAAGAGAAGAGAGAGTAGCGCCAGTTGGAGCAGCGCTGGTTGGAAAGAGAACAGAAACAGCAGCACCGGTTGGGAGAGAAGAGAGAGCTGCACTGGTTGGAGCAGCGCCGGTTGGGAGAGAAGAGAGAGCGGCGCCGATTGGAGCAGTGCCGGTTGAAAGAGAAGAAAGAGTAGCGCCGGTTGGGAGAGAAGAGAGTAGCGCCGGTTGGAAGAGAAGAGCGAGCAGCGCCAGTTGGGAGAGAAGATAGAGGAGCGCCGTTTGGAAGAGAAAAGAGACCAGCACCGATTGGAGTAGCCCCGGTTGGAAGACAAGAGAGAGTAGCACCGGCTGGAGCAGCACCAGTTGGATGTTTGATAGTGCAGCGTAGGGAAGTGTCTTAGTCAAACGTACAGCCTCTGTACATGTCAGACCTGCCTAGTACGTGTTAGAGCTATGAGTGCATCAGCCACAGTATTTTCCAACCACCCTCTCCTTTTAAGCCTTAGTCAACATGGGTCTCTCCCATTTTTCTCAACTTTTTCCTCTCTCTTGAAGTTCACTGTTGCCCCTTTCAAGACATCCCACTGGTGAAGCCAAAGAAAGCCCGTGAAGGCCATGATTGAGGATTTGTGATACCGTGAGAAGTCAAGGTAAGTAGGTTTAGCTTTATCCATCCATGAGTGTTGTAAAAAAGTTGAAATGGAATAGATGATATAAAGGAAAGTGTGAAGAATGAATGGGTTAACATGAGGTTGAAGTTTCAGCTTGTGCTTCTCAATGCCATGACAGTGTTTACCACATGTTTGACCTTTTTATTTATGAAAACTCATGAAATCGATCACTATGAGACTCCTCATCACTAATAAGGTTCCAAGTCAAAAGTGTAGCTTGGCTAGGAAACTTTAAGTTTTCTTTAAAAATATGTTAACTTGAGAATATAAATTTCCAAAACTGTGAATGTTTTTGCATCTATATGTTCGATGACCAAATGGCATCCAAATAGGGCCAAATCAGTCCTAAATGAAAGACATGTGTATAATCCAAGTTTACTTTTTGTCATGATAATATGCTGCATGGATAAAAAGATATGGCCCTAAATGTCGAGGCATGACACTGTTCATAGTCGCTGTTATTTCCAGCAACTGTGGCCCTCTTTGGGCAATGCTTTTAACGTAGTTAATGGTATCCAAAAACCTTGAAATTACCTCCATTGGAAATGTTTATGTATGTACTTAAAGTTGCATGTTTTGAGATGCTTGAAACTCCTAACGCATTTTGAGCTATGACTCGAAATGCGTGAACACGTCACTGCACACTATTGCAGGGAAATTTCCAGCAACTAAGGCTCACTTTGTACTGAGCTATTGACCCATTAAATGGAACTCAAATTTCTTCAAATCACTGTTTTTGTAAAGAAATGAATATTAGCTCAAGGTTTTACGTTTGAAGCATCCCGAAATTCCCCCTACATCGGGAGCAACGCCCTCGGTACGAGGGGCATGTCACTGTTATTAGTCACTGCATCATTGTAAGACCATGCGACTCTAAGTTATCTTGGTATATGATAAATGTGAATAGCATATGAAAAATTCCATGAGAATTCCATAAAGATATGTGAATGATGCTGTGTATACTGCACTTTGTGAGAAAGAGGGGCCACGAGCACGATAATGATGAAATGAATTAATAATGAATGCCAAATGCTACTGAGAAGGCTTATGTGCAAATGCCCTGTGATAGCCTATGAAATGCATGTCTTTTGCTAGATAGTATGGCGTTATGATGAAATATGATTCATCTGTTATGAGGCAATGAATGGCCACTGCTTATATTGTTACTAACCACTACGTGGTGGGACACTCACTGGTAGTGGATACTGTTATGATGATGTGAAGAATGGCCACTGTTTATATTGATATTGGCCACTACGCGGTGGGACACTCATCGGTAGTGGATATTATGTTGTTATATTGATGAGAGTGTTGAGCATTACGCTTTGGGGCCCGAGCCCTTTGGTAGTGGATATTGGACTTATTAATGGGAACATTGGCCCCTAAGCGATTGTACCCGAGCCCATCGGTAGCGAGAACTAGGTTCACCAAGACATTGATGAGAATATTGGCCACTATGCAGTGGAACACTCACCGGTAGTGGATGTTGCTATTATGTTGCCTGCTACGATATGGGATAGTCATCGGTAATAAGGAAGAGATGACGGCATAACCCCTAACTTGCATATTTATAGGAACGGGTTAAGGGAGAGGATAAAGGGTCGCACCCTAGAATTGTGAAATGATATGTGATTGATGCCTTACAAGGTAAGGGCCTATCGAAACTCCAATGCGCGCTGAGGACTTTGTGAGTGTGTTGAGGGTATTACGAAGTGGACACCCCACTTGTCATTACCCTCCCTCCTGCGTGACAGTAGTGGTCTTAAGCAATGAGATTGGCTTAGCCAGATAGATAGGGCCTCTACTGTGGGAGTAGCTGATTTAGGGAGTGCATGGGTAATGATTGAATTTTTTTGTAATGAATATTTATCATTATAATGATGGAATGATTTATGATTTCACTAACTAAAGGCTCTGATCGCACTGATTTAGTGATGACTGCCGTTTAAATGAAATGTTCATATTCAATGTCTTAACTTGAAATGCGTTTATGCTAAATTATGACTTTATGTTGATAAACTGTACTATTGCCACATATGGATAACACCAATACAGATGTGTAACACTAGACCTGCTTACTGAGCTGTTTAGCTAATCCCATTATTTCTCCTCTTCTTGTAAATTGATAGCGGCAGACACAGGGCTGGAAGTTCGTATTTGATGGTTGGAAGAGAAAGCTAGTGTTCTTGAAGAAGGTGCTTAGACCTTGTTTATGTCCGGGCTGTTTGGCCCTGGTTTTGTTCTTGGTGGATGTATGTAATATTGAGCCTAGATGCCCCGAACTAAATGTAATATTTTGGAATATTTTTATATTATGAATTTTGGTATGTGGATTTTTCCCTTACTCTTCTGCTAGTTAAACTTGTCGCTTTAGCTCTCTTCCATGGTTTTGCTCGATTTCCGATTATTAAGGTGTTGATTCCACTCCTACTTGAGTGACAAACGTTACATTGAATCACGAACCCACGCTCGACAGCTAGTCGTTGAGTAAGGTACGGTGGTCGGGGGCGGGGTCCTGACACCTGGTTAGCCTAACATATATGTCGGGCTGCTTGGACAGTTCTTTCAAATGTTCTACCTAGATTATGAGGAATAAAAGAGTCAAAGAAAACTCAAAAGTGATAATTATATGGAAATGAACCAAGTTACGACCCACTTCTATATAATAAAATTTGATTAACATGATGGACTAGAAATAAAAGTAACCTTCAAAAAATTCTAGTCTGAGAAACATTACAAGTCAGTTATGGGCACATGTTTCTGTCTATTTTCTATCTCAATCACCTATACAAATAAAACCACAATAAATTATAGAATCATGTTGGTTGGAGGATGTGTATAGATCTATAAACATATGAAAATTTCGAAAACGGATGGTGTAGATAATATATTGTAAAATGTACTATTTCTGAGACTTAAAAATATTTTTAATTTTCATGGTCATACATCTCGATGTCGAGATGATTAATCAAAGGGTTTTTCAATAGTAAAAATACCTTTTCTGATGGATTTTTTATATGCATCCGTTGTTCTACATTATAAGGTTGCATCCTTATATAAAAACATTTTCCCGTATATATATATATATATGAAAACGATTTATCATACCCTCATCACCATCCAAACATCATCGCACGGTCACAGTTGTTTCGTAATGTTTCAATTTTAATTTTTTTTTTAGAAATCCAAATTAATTGAAATTTGGAATGTGTATGCATCTTAATGAGGCGCACCTAATAAAAATATGAAAAAAATAATTAGCAAATATACGTTGATCAAAATACCCCCATAAAATTTACGGGGGTATTTTGGTCAATTTATATTTTACTAATTATTTTTTTCATATTTTTATTTGGTGCGCCTCACTAAGATGTACACACACTCCAAATTTTAGATCATTCTGATTAGTAAAAAAAATTGAAAATTAAAACACTATCGGACAACTGTGACCGTATGATGAAGTTTGGATGGTGATGAGGGCAGGTGAAATCATTGTTCATTTTCGCCTATAGGCGTTCTGTAGTGTCTTCTACATATATATATATATATATATATATATATATATAAAGAAGCTTCTCATTAAAACTATTGAGAAAACTAAATCTACCATAACATATTTCAGTGGAGTAGAAATAACTAACTAATAGTAACAATAAAAAAACCAGAAGAATAAAATGCAAAGCAACAAGAATATAATAAGCAACGCAACATGAACAATAGAACCAGGACTAATAAAACATAGGAACATAAAACTTACATAAGATAAGTATGATACAGATAAGATAAGCTTGATACACCACCAGGGTAGTTCACTTCTGCTCAAGCCAATGCACTTCATACACAAGTACTCAGACTAATACTGAAACTCTCATACTCAAACTTACAACACTCTGACTCTTACTTAGATAAGCACTCAAACACTCAGACTCGCACTCCAACATTCAGCCTTGCACTCCAACATTCAACCTCTCCAGGTATGTGGCTTCCTCCTTTTATAGATGGGAAGTAGCCGGATTTGAAATCGTTTGAAATCCACACCGACCTCTTTAATAATGCACCGACACCTTTTGAAAAAGTAAGATTCCATTTGCATAGTGGAAAGGTGCCACGTAGTTTTGCTACAATAGAAAGTTTGTCGGTAGCTATAGTAAGATTCCATTTGCATAGTGGAAAGGTGCCATGTATTCTTGTTACAGTATAAAGTTTTTTGATAGCTATAGTAATCTGTCAGTGGCTATAATACCCTTGTATTTTGTTGGTGGTTTTAGGGACACGTTTTTTGAGTAGATTTGGAGTTGTGCCGTCCTTGCTTAAGAATTTATTTTAGTTCATTGGAGGAAAACTAATCCCTGTACAGTCATCACCATTTAGAAAGCTATAATCCTTGATCTCCTCTTCTTCTTTTATTGATGTAGACATTTTATCAACATCTTCTACAAGTGCTAATAATAGCTTTCTTTTAAGTTATGCTTTTGATAATTTTGGATTTTTCTATTGCATTATTGCAACGCATTCTGTTACATCCATATTAGAATTTTGTGAAGAGGAAGGTACTAACTTTATATAAATTTTTTCTGGATCCAGGGAGTTATTTTAATAGTTGTCCCACCATTTTACCGATATTTGTCGATGTAACTCTGAGATATAATCCCATCTATCCATATTTCCTTTTGAGAACTAATATGTCTATTTAAGAATCCAAAGGACCTGATATAAGGCCATGAAGTATAAATGATAGTCTCTTTTTAAATAATGTTTATTGTAGTCAGAGAACTTTCTTTGTGATATTTGCATTTCTGTAGGAAGTATCTGGCTGCATGATCCCCATAAAATGAACCAATTTTTTAATCAGTTAGGGAATTCTACAAGTTTAGTTATTTTAAACTGCATATTCCAACTACGTGAATAGTTGGTATTTTGATAGGCAAATACTTCATCCCATGCTTCTATATATTCGAAATAATGGTAGGATTTAATTTTAAATCCCTTTGGTATTTAACATCCTAGGTTTTAAAGGATCAAGTCCCCAATCTCTATAAGAGATGATCTTATGAATTTTAAATTTTGAGTACGCAATTTCTACGTCATTATTTCTATAGCGGTTAACTATAGTCACTGATCCCCGTTTTCATGAGTATGGCCTCATACCATTCTTTACATTTTTCTCCCATATTGGGATGCATGTGGTTTCATAAATAAATTGCTGCTATTTCAGTAGGGTGTTTTGTTTTGTGATCATTTTCAACGACTATGAGTGGTATATAAGTCATCCCAAGAAAAGAAGTTCTATTAACACTCGGACCAAGACTATTAGTGCTTAAAGGAGATTGTTGGGGAGATATATCAATCTCTTGAGCTTGCTTTCTTATTAAAGCACTTGGAGATGTTGATGGTGTAGCCAGGCCTTTACTCGGACTGAGAACTATATCCATTGGGTGATTTTAATTTTTCTTTCTCCTGCCTTCCCTGCAAAAATTCTCGGGTCAAAAAGTTAGGAAGCTGGTTATTTTTACCACTAATGTTTTCAATTGTAAATTTGAACACTGAAAGGATACCTTTCCATCGAGCAAATATTTGTTTTGAGACGAGATTTTTTACATCTTTTTCAAGGATATCTTTAGCTAACTTATAATCAGTGTGAATAAGAAAACATTGATTTAGCGGGTCGCTTTGTAATTTAGTTACACAATGAACAATGGAAAGAATTTCTCTTTTAATAGTGGAATAGTTTTGTTGAGCTAGGTTCCAGGTTTTTGAAGTATATCGGACCAATTGTTCTTGCTCATGAACTTTTTGTCTAAGTATACGACCTAGCCCTTGTTCAGAGGCATTGGTTTCAGTGATTTTAAAAGCTGGAGGATTAGATAATGCTAACCACGGTAATTCTTTGGCTTTCAATTTTAGTTTTCTAACTGCTCTAGTATGTTCGTCAGTCCAATTAGGAGGGTTCTTTTTTAAACATTGAAACGAAGGTTTAGCGTCTACAGCAAGGTCCTTATAAAAATCAAAGATATAATTTAGGCAACCAATAAATTATTGAAGTTCGGTTTTGTCATTAATGATATCTAGGAATTTTGACACAAATTCAATTGCCCTATCAATGGGAATAATCTTTCTTTGATAAATGTTATGTCCAAGAAACCTTATTTTTGTTTGGAAAAGATTTATCTTTTTTGCTGACACTACTGACCTATCATTTTTAATAGCTTTTAAAAATGTGCTTTGATATTTCCAATGTTGATCAATGGATTCAGAAAAAACAAGTATATCATCAATGTATACAGGTTTAAGGATTGGATATATCATTCATAATGTTTTGAAATTCAGATGGTGCATTTTTTAAACCAAAAGGCATAACATTCCATTCATAATTCCCGAAAGGGACATTAAAGATTGTTTTATACTTATCTTTTTATATTTTTTGGATTTGCCAATATCCAGATTTTAAGTCAAATTTTGAAAATATGCAAGCATCTATCAATCTAGATAAGAGATCTCTTTTATTTCGAATTAAATACCGAATCCATCTTAATGCTTTATTTAATGGTTTATAATTTATAACCAATCTAGGGGCTCCTCTTTCGATTTCAGAATTCTTCTCAACATAAAAGGCTGAGCAGCTCCAGGGTGAAGAACTTTTTCTGATAAGTTTTTTATCAAGTAATTCTGGTATTTCTTTTTTACAAATTTCAAGGAGCCTACTATTCATTTGAATAGGCCTTGCTTTCGTAGGTATTTTTTGCTCATCGAAACCTGGTTCATAAGGAAGTTCAAGTATATATTGTTTTCTATTTCTAAAAGCGTTAGGACATCAAAGCATATTTCTTTTTCAATGATTGTTTTGAAAGTACTAATTTTATTTTGTATTTTCGGAGATAGTAATTTATCTTCAATGGTTTTATACTTGATTTCCTCTTTTAGAAAAAAAGAAGAATTTTTCATTAGTAGATATTTTATTCTTAATGTCATTTATTTTATGAACTCTAGGCTTATCTATGAAGGTAAATTTTACCTCATGTCCCTCAATGTTAGCCTTAATACCAATAACATCAATTTTGATAGGGTAAAGCATATTTAGGAATGGGTTCCAAGAATAACCGGTTGGCTTAATCCTTTAACCATGACAAAAGGAAATTTAAAACATGCTTCATTAATGCAAACTGCCGCATCAGATAATTTATAGTTTATTAACATGTTACTTTTGTAAGCGGTGTTTAAAACTTGGAAAGTTTTACTAAATTATTTTGTAGGGACTAAGCCCTCATTTATACAGTTTAGATCTGCTCCAGAGTCAATAAGGGTACTGGTTTGGAAACTATATTCATTTTGTACTACTATTTTAGTGATAGTAAACCATCGTTGAGTTATGACTTTATCTAAAAGGTTGACATATTCACAGTTTTGAAGTTTGATTTTTTCTAGCAATGTTACATTTGTTTGAAGTTTCAGAGTCATCATTTTCTAGAACTTTCGGAAGTGTATCTTCCACTTCAGGTGGTAGGCTATTATGGTGATATTCATTCATCAAGTTTCTGAATTCTACTTCAGTATTTTCGTCATGAATACCTTCTTTCCTATTAAAAGTAACAGTTGTCATTTCCAAGATTTGAACTCTAGTTTTCAGGGTTATCTCATGTTTTAACTAAGGAATTGAAGGTTCCCTGATAGTTTGAGTTTTGTTTTGAACCCTTTTTAGGATGTCATGGAAACTGTATTCTTCTCTTATTGGTACGAGAGAAGGTTTTGGAGTAGTAGGTCTAGATGGATCTTTTGCCATGTTGATATATTGAACCAAGGCTTCTTTTTTAGCCTCTGGGTTACTAATTTTTTCAATCAGGTCAATGATTAAACTTTCCACTTTTGTAAGAGTATTTAGGTTTAAACCATTTATAACAATGATAGCCTTGTAAAAATTATATTAGCAAGCATTACCAGGATTATCATCATTATCTGAATCAGAGTCAGAGCTAGTGAGGATCAAATCCTTATCATTTATTTCTCCATTTAAAATTTCTTCGTCAGAGTTATCAGAATTATCTCTATTCACTAAAAGAATATGAAATAATATTTTTTTGATATCTTTGTCGATTTCGAGTGCATTGTTTTTCTTTTTAACTCTGCATTTATTTTTATAATGGCCTACATTCCCGCAGTTATAACAAACAGATATCTTTCTTTTTTCCTTTTGTTTGAAAGAGTGATCTTGCATAAATCTTTTAGGAAATGTTTGTTTTCTTCCCTGTGATTGTTTAAATTTTGACTTTTGTAAATTCTTGTATTTTTCTTTGTGAGATGGTTTAGAAGAGGGTAAAATATTATACTCAAACTGTTCACAAAAGTCTTCTAGTTCTTTTTTCCCAGTCATTCTTAGTTTTTCTAATTGTCTTTAGAGTTCAGATCTGTGCACAAAGCAAGGCTTTCAGCGCAGATGGGGAAATCTAGCTATGAATTTTTCCTTCCAATGATTTGCCTTACTATCTTCTCTATATAATAATCTAGAGTAGAAAACATCTTTATACCATTTAAAATGAGAAAGTGTTGGGCAACATAAATTTGAAAGCAGATCTTCTAATCTAACGGCTAAGAGAGTCGTACTTCCAACAAAGTGAAGGGTGATAGTGTAGATCAGTGTATTATCTGCATCACCTTCGTCAACTACATTTTCTTGGACCTGTCCAAGCCGACTTTCAGTTTTAATAATCCATTGTTTAGTAGCATTTAGGATTTGATCCTTTCTAGTCTCCTCCATCTGAAAATCCCACCAACCTCTAAGCCATCCTGTAAAACCACATATAATAGCTTTGGCAATTTCATGATCTTTGTTTCCACTTGCTTTACAAGCGGTGTCAACAGGAGTGGGTCTAGGATAATACATTCTTGTTTGGGCAACTGGCCTAGTTTTCCTCCCATAATCTATTCTGTTAAGATCGAAGCTTTCTGTTTTAAAAGAATTTTCTATCTCATAAATTTCTTGGTTTGTATAATTCTAATCTTTTTGTAGGACTTGCAGCTCACCGATGAGAGGTTTTCCCTTCTCATTAATATTAAGTTTTACAAGTCTTTTGACTAACTCATCTACCAATTCTTTATTATCTTCTTTTTTGTTTATTCTTTGCATGCTGAATTTTCTTGCTTCTATACTTGGTGGTGGTTTGAGCAACACTGCTTCCTCTTGATTTTTTTCATTCTTTTCTTGTCGTATAGAATTCAAATTATTTAAAACATTTTCAATTCTAGTGAATTGTTTTCCTATAGTTTGTAAGAAGAGATTTGTGTAATTATTTTGTTCTATGATGTGTGGTATTCCCTCTAATTTGGGCATATGATTTTCAGATTCCTTAGGCCCCAACTTAAAGGGCGAAGCATTAGTTTCAAGCTTCTATCCTTTTAATTGTAAACTCGTTTCTGGAGGATGAATAGATTTGACAGTTTCTCCTTTGATAGTGTGAAAGGTCTGAAAGGCCTTTTCAGCCATATTTATTTTAAACTCTGGAACCTTAATCCCTTCGTTTTTGAGGATATACTTAAGTCATTTGAAGAATTTCACATTCTTTCTATGCTGTATCATAAATTTATTAAACTTTTTATGACAAGCATCCCTTAATTCTTCTTTAAATTCTTCAAAAAATAATTCCCTTATTTGTCGATATTCTTCTGAAATCAAATATCTTTTAATCCATTCTTTATCAATGACAAACTCGTTTTGACTCTGGATTGTAAGTAGATCAAAGTCAAATTTTGATAAGGTTGGTTCTTCTGGTTCACTTTGAGAAGAACTATGAGTGTTAACTATGTATATTGGATGTTGGACTTGATTTGAAGCCTTTCTAAGTCCTTCTAGGATTATTCTTTCATTATGGGCTTTTTCATAATCTGATTGAGGAATAGAGGAGGTTGAGGTTCTTGGCGGATTTCTAGGAAGTGTATTGGAAATACTTAATCTAGTTTTTCTAGACAATGGAAATTGTATTTCAATTTCTCCATCCGGGTATTCTATTATTTGTTCAAGCTCTCTATTTTTAGGAATCTGAGTCTGATTCAGACTGAAAAGACCATCTTTTCTGTAATTTAACCTGTATCCAAGATACAGACTTAGGTATAACCAGATTAGATTTATTCATATTTGTTTGAAAGAAAATGGTTTGACCCATTGTATCCATTTGCCTCGCATTTGGACATAGAGTGTTCATAACTTTATAACAAATTCTATAAACAAAAGCTAAGTTTTGAGATCCATGATCCATATTAAAACCTTGAGTTTTTAGATTCAGAGGTAAAACTTTCAAAACATTTGGATCAGATAAGGCCACCTAAAAATTTCGAAAGAAATTAAAATATATAAGACCATTGCAAAGAGTTGATTCAACGATTCCTAATAAATTATCTGTTATCCCTTAAGTAAAGCAAAATATAGTTGTTTAACCCTGTCCTGGTTAAGGGTTTAACAATTATCTGGATTAAGCCAATATGCAGATAGTTAAAATCTTTTCTTTTGTGATATTCAACCATCCTTCAGGATAGGAGTTGGAAACTATCTTGAATTTCCATGACAAAAATAGTTTTCTCAATAGTTTTAATTGAGAAGCTACTTTACTATACAACTGTTGCATGAAATCATTGCCCATATATATATATATATATATATATATATATATATATATATATATATAACAGTTGTATAGTAATATGATGCAACAACCTTAAAAACCCATGTTATGGTATTTGTTTGATCCAAAATTTGAAATATACACTCTTTTTATTTTAATGAACAATCACAAAAAAGAAAAATTTGAAAACACAGCTTAGAAAGTATTTTTTAGTTGGTGAGATGCTTAGATCAAGGCTTTCGAGGAATTTTTTCATTTCCAATTTTTTTGGATGGCTTTTTACCATTAGATGGACAATGTAAAAATGGAAAAAAATGATTTTGAGATTATAAAGGCTAAAATCTTGAAATTGACCAAATAAATGGTCTAGATTCATTTTTGGAGTAGACTCATTTTGACCGTATCTAGGGTTCAAATTGAACTTTTGTTTTTGGGTGGATTGATAATTGTGATGAAGAGAGTGTGTGCAGAATTTTGGGTCATACAAATACCACAAACATGGTTTTTTAGAAGTGTCATTGCATTAAACTATGATACAACCGTAGCATGAAATCACTGTTCATATATATATATATATATATATATATATATATATATATGGAAAACTCTTCCCAACGCTTATAGGCGAAATGAACAGTGACTTCACCTACCCTCATTACCATCCATACTTCATCGCACTGTCACAGTTATCTGGTAGTGTTTCATTTTTCATTTTTTTTCTACAAATCTAAATTACTTGAAATTTGGAGCGTGTGTACATCTTAGTGAGGCGCACCTAATAAATATATGAAAAAAATAATTTGTAAATTTTAAATTGATAAAAATAACTTAAAAAATCTACGGATATTTTGGTCAATATATATTTTACGAATTATTTTTTTCATATTTTTATTAGGTGCATCTCACACGTTCTCAATTTCAGATCGTTCTGATTAGTAAAACAAAAATGAAAACGTGATCGTCAGATCTGATTTTGAAGGTTCACCTATTTTTTGAAGAACTTTTAGCTCTTTATAAGCATACGTCGGAGAATTCAATTGAATAGGGTGAGCTGTGTGAGGTTACCAGGTTAGAGTGCGAGCCTTTGAGAGAAGGGTCGTGACGCGTGACATAGTCCGTTGTGTCTTCACTTTATGAGAAGTGGATAAATCAGAAATAAACAGATAATCGGTGGCTAATTAAATCGAGTAAAAACAAAGTTTTATCTAATTATGTTTTATAAGATGGGATTTTGTACAAGTGTCGACCTCATATAGAAGTAAGGTGCAGTCCATGACATAAAAGTAAGGTGTACTTTTAAATTTTGCTGGAAGATGCACTTCACGTGTCGAAAATTTTATAATGGCTTGAAAATCTGTTCAACCTTAATTATGAAATTTAAATTGTTATAAATAAAACGATATAGTATATATATAAACATTTAAAAATCTTGAAAATAGACGGTCTAACTAACTTGTTACAAGATGCATAATTTTTTTGACTTGAAATCCCTTTTTTTTTATCTTTAGATCCACATATCTCGAAGTGGAGATAATCAATTAGAAGGTTTCCAACTTTACGACACTCTTTTGTATTGGATTTTTTATGCGCATTTGTATAGTATAAGGTTACAACCTTTTATAAATGTTTGCGATATTTTAATATGAATTTTACACTACGAGATCATTTAATGAAGACAATTGTAATTAGCCACTGGATGTAAAATTGGATAGCTTAAGGTGTATCACAAAGGTTGATAATTTGTTTTAAATTTTGACCTAGTCAATGACACACTAACAACTACCCAATTTGAAACATGACAGATGAGAGTGATTGTGACCACCTTGCATTAAAAGTAAACGGTTTCTTTATTTATTTTTCTCTTTAGTAATATTTATTTAAGAATGGTAATTATATTTGAATATTACTTCCTTCTTCTCTCATATGTGTGCATGAAAAAGTTATGCCTATAGATTAGTGATTTAAAAAACGTTAGGTCGAAACGCAATCGTCTCGTCCAACTTGGGAATCGGTCACCCTGTATCAATTATATCAAAATATAAGAAATCGTCCGGGTTTAAAAGAGAATCGGCGATTTGCTACAGTAAAAGAGCATTTTTGCTATAGTTTAAACATTGTTTTTCTACCTGTATTCCCCATTTTCTTCCCTTTTTTAACGAAAAGTTGCTACTAAATTCAATCCTATGAAAGAATCTTGCTTTCAGTCATTTTTTTTTTTTATCAATAATTGAGGAAAATCATTGTTGAGATCTATAAAAAACTATTTGGGGTTGGATTGAAGCCAAAACAACTCGTTTTTGTGCATTTTTTTGTGCATTTCATGAAATTGGTGGTTTTTTGCATTAATTTGTTTCAATTATTTTTTTAAATGATCATGTTAATGCGAGCTTCAATCTAAAGTTCTCAATTTCTGAAAATTTGTGACATGGAATCACCAATCGTTGCCCAAAGTTTCATGCTTTGTTTCACCAATAGTTCATGAAATGCTTCAATCTATCTATGTAGAAGGATCGATTCTTCGAGTTTCGGTGGGTGTTTCGATCTCAAGGGCTTACCTTTCATAAAAATCCAAAAATGTGAATTTTTGTTTTGTATTTTTTTGTTTTACAATTTTTTTTTTGTTGTTCTATTGTTCATCAAAGGCCTATAGTTAAATCCGCCATTTATATCATTTCTCCTACAATTTTATATCAAACTTCTTTAAATTTTCTACAAAATAATTGTAGACAACCTATCTACAATTATACATATCCAATCTAATGGATCTAGACAAATTACAGCATGGATTGAGCCCAAAGCTGTTCTAAGTTTTAGAGTTTTTGGAGTTTCTGAAATAATAAACTTTGTTTTACGAATTATTAAATTACATATTGTTAGATAATTTTTTTAAATTTAATGAAATCCAGATTTTTTTAAATTTAATTTAAATTTTTATAGTTTATCTTTAATTTCATTCTTAGATCGAATCAATGAATTGTCTCACCAATTTAACGATTGGAGACATTGTGACCAAGATGAAAGACAAGTCTTTCATTTTGGTTTTAGGTGGTAGTTTATGATTTATATACTTTATTGTAGTCCATATATGATCATAGACTTCTGCTATGATGATTCTATGCTCATTCTTTTGTGTGATGTAAATTTAATTATTAACAATAGTTCATACAAGAAAAGAACATTTCAATATTTGTATATTGATGCAAAACAATCAAAGTCAATAACGTAATACCCTCATTTCTTACTGGACTCCTAAAAAATAACATTTATAATTTTGAATTTTTTTAAGGCCGATCCAACCTATCTGGCCGATCTACCTACCCACACCATCGGGGTGCTCGATCTAAGTCATTGATCTCTTTTTTAAAGAATGAAGTTTCTATAACTAGGCTTTATGAAAACAAAATAATGCCTCACCTCAAATCCTCATCCAGAAAGCCCTTTTGGCATCAGAAATCATGGCTCTAAAATTAATTTCTAACACCGACAATGAAATTTGAAACTATAAAAACGATATAGATCATGTGGATCTGTGAATATTTATTTTAAGACAAAATAAATGGTCTAGATGATTTATTCCAATATATACTATTTTCAAATTTAAAAATCCTAATTCTTTTACGCAATTATAATGTTCAAGCGGAGATGATGGATTTAATGAGGTGAGACTTTTATTTTCAGTTTCCTTTTCTAGATCATTCCTATCGTGATTCAAAGCTTCCTCGGATATGTCACATTGCAAGATGGCATGAGACGTATAGATAAAGGAGAAAATTTACATAAGGTTGCAACCTTTATATGTAGAACTACATATGTTCCTCAAAAATCCATAGGAAAAGGTAGTTTTAATGTTGAAAAACCCTTTGATTGATCATCTTGACATCGAGATGTATGATCATGAAAAATAAAAAGATTTTAAGCCTCAGAAATAGTGCATTTGACAACATATTATTAACACAGTCTATTTTCAAGATTTTCATATGTTTATAGATCTACTTGATTTTAACCATTTTTGAAATTCAAAATTTTATAATTAGATATAAAAATAGATTTTGAGATAATCCTAAAAACATTTTACATTAAAACTATGAGCAATGATCCCATGAGATCCTCCCACACTAACATGTCTAAGGCAGTGCAGACAAAGAAAATGTTTTGGCAGAATCAGCCTCTAGCACCTTAAAATGGACCCTTATAACTACAACCCTATGTTTGGTGCATCAAACGATAGTGGGACTACCGTCATTGGATCCAACATGGTTGAGAACCTCTAGGGGTCAAATTTTAGCTTAAACAAACACTCAAGGAAGAAGTTATGGGCAAAAAATCGAAAAAAGAGGAGCCGCACACTATTCCCATGTGGCCACCCTGCAACTAAACTCCATTAAAGCACAGTCACGAACAACGAACTTGTGACATCCATGTCCCCCTTGTTCGAGATTGGAGCACTCAAATTTGTTGGAGCCTGTTCGTCTCGTCGAAACGAGCATTTTGATATGTGGTAGGTCCCGTGACGATACCGGAGCAAGGAGAAGAGCTAGAGAGAAGTTGTCGATTTGAAGCTGCAAGTTGCAAAAAATCAGCCAGGCATCCACTCACTCGAGCTGCCAAATCATAGCGCTCGCGAATCCGATCGATGCGAAAAAAGTTGCATCGCGTGCGGGTCCATGGCTATCACTACTCCGAACCCCGCACATGATGAACGATCAGATTTCATACAAGATCAAGTGGAAGTCATGTAGATTCTGGCAGTCGGAATCTCAAATTCCGGCCAAAAGTTCAAGATTGTCAAATCTTCGTTCAGGCACCAAATCCCGTCCTGTTTGTTGCAATGCGATCGTGGTGGCATGCTCAGTGCAATTCAGTGAAGAAATCTAAGATAAACATCAAGATGAAGATGAACTATCAATCAAAAGTTTTCAAGATCTATTCAAATTTTAAGTTTCATGATCATGGCTTTAAAGTATGATTCATGGCTTAAAATTGATATCAAAATGATCGTATCATCAAGCCCTACGCGATGGAAATCATCCTTTGTTCATTCGGATGCCAGATAGTCAATGGATCATCCGAGAAGAATCAAGAATATCCCAAGTTCTCAGTAGGGATTGTTTCGGAATTTTCCCAATTGATAGGTAGGGGCAAATCAGTAATTTTCACCCTATTTTCTTATTTTATTTAGTTAAAAAAAAATTATAATTATCATCAATTAGGGTTAGTTTTGGGTGATCCACCCACATTTTAGCCCTAGTCTCCAAATAGACGCTACCTCTCGTTCAAAATGGAGGAGAGAAAAAATCACTGTAGGGGCTCTCTTTTGATTAATGAAAAATTCTTTTTTTAAGAGGAAGAGTTGGGTCACGTTTCTTCTTTAGAGAGAGAGAGGAAAGAGAAAGTTTAGAGCAGTACCCCTCTTATTTTCAAGGTATTTTCTCTCCCTACCCTTCTTCTCTCTCTTCGGTTTTCCTCTTCTCTCTTCTTCTCTCTCTTTTTCACTTTCTTCTTCTTCGTCTGTCTTCTTCTTCTCTGCTGAGTCTTCTTCGGAGACCATGCACGGTAGTGGCAGTACCATGCATGCCTCCTTCTTACTTTTCCTTCCCTCAACATGGTTCACGCACGGCTTTAGTCGTTGTTGTCGTAGTGCCGTCTGAAGGAGCACACGGTGAGCTGAGCCACACTCAAGCAGTGGGTCGGGCTCCCGTTTCGATTTCAAGACGGGTGTCACGTGCAGCAATGTGCATCGCTGGCCGCAGACTATCTCTCTTTCCTCTCATGGGTTGCAGACGGCGTTGCTTACTGTCGTCCGCAGGTGTGTCTTCGGCGCCCTACGCAAGCGCAGACAGCGATAGTCATTACCGTTTGCAGACTCTCTGTTCCGCCTTGTGCCTATCGTAGATGGCGATGCTTAGTAGATGGCGATGCTTATCGCCGTGCTCAGGGTTCTCACCTATGCTTCACATCTATCGCATACGGCAATGCTTACCGCCGTGTGTAAGTCTCGCTCTTGTGCCTTGTGCCTATCGCAGATGACAATGCTTATCATTACGTGCGGGGGTCTCACCCGTGCTGCGTGTCTGTCGCAGACGGTGTTGCTCACTGTCGTGCGCAAGCTGCTTTATTTCGCTCTGCACCTATCGCAGATGGCAATGCCTATCGCTGCCCTCGAAGGGTCGCGGCGATGCTTACCGCCATCGGCAAGCCCTCTTTTGAGCGCTATGCCTATCACTGCTTACAAGGGTTGTTGTTGCCTTCCTGTGTTACTGACGACGATAACCAACGCCTTCTGTAGTTCACTACCCACCCTTCCGCCGCAAGCAGCAATGTCAAGCACCGTCCAGGGGCCACAACACCACTACTCCATGGCTATGGATGGTAATGCCTAACGCCATCAGGACCTTCGTGCTTCTTCACCACGCGTCTTCTCTTCGCTCTCTTCTCTTATATTTTCTTCCATTCTCGCTTGACTAAAGGATAGACTCAATCTAATACTGTCATAACGATTTGGCTGTCGAGCAGTATTGTCGTCGTGCTGGTTAAGAGTACCATACCCATCTTGCTGCCGCACCAAATTAAGAAGGTCATATCGGCCTTGGTTTCGAGTAGTATTGACATCATGCCGATCTGAGTTACCGTGCCCGTCTTGCTACCACTCCGAGTCGATCACTGTATTGGTCCAGCTATCATGCAAGTCTCGTCCCCTTGTGAAGTTCTCTTTTCTGTTCTCCCTTTATTCATATCCTCTTCTTCATCACCCTAACTCATCCTCTCCTCTGCCGTTTGGATGTGCACATCTGTGCAAGTTCGCCCCAAGACAAGGGTGGGTCCCTCGGCCCACTCGTCTTGCAAATTAACCATGTTAGTGATTTGCAGAAAATAATGAGATTGTTGATTAAGGGACACGAGGCTGAACCACTTGAAGCAACTGGGGGGCCCTCCGTCATGATCTAAGAGGGCACCCACGGGAGTCAGCTCGAGTAAGTCACAGACTCAGATGAGGTTGGTCCCCACCTAACGTTTAAAATTCCTCTCACCAGTTGGGCACTTGCCCTTGTTCTCTGAATAAGGTTCCCGAGAAAGCGATCTCAGGTCCCTGGCCTTCTGAACCTGAGACACGTGTCACCCGATCACCTAGATACGGGGAGGAAAGATTGAGGCATCTGACAAGTGTTGAAGATGGTGGCAAGAGGGTACTCTGAGGGAAGCTCTTTGAACACCAAGTCTTAAGAGGCTTAGGTGAAGCAGAGGGTTATAGAAAGTAGGGGGTGTTGCCGGCCCTTCCCCATGGGGTTAGGGGGAATGATGGGCCTGCGTGTGTGTGCATAACCTGAAGACAGGTTTAGGGTGACTCTAGATCCCACTAGAGATTGAGCAAAGGTTTGACCTTAAAATGGCAATCGTGTTATGTCACGTGTGCGAGAAAGAAACCTTGTGGTCGCCACTCACAGAGTGGTCATGCGTGTGCAGTTTCAACCCATGGTTAAGCCGTTGCCCATGTGATTGTTGCGGAACAACTGTGGGGTTGCTGCGGGCAGAGTGTGCACCATGTAATATGAATGGAGTGGCCTTTGAGCCACTCCTCACTGGGGACCTAGATCCCAAAAGACATGAAGCACTTGAGTGAAGTGGGGTGACCTTTTGATCACCTCGAGGACTTGAGCCAAGGGCAAGGCCACCACCCCTAAAGGATATGTGAGAAAGGTGGCCTTTGGCTACGCTTTGTGAGGCTAGCCCGTTGCCGCCATAGGTGGTGGTGAGTTGAGTGGGCTTGTGGCCCTTCAATCGAGATGTGTCAGTGGCTAGGCAACCAATTTAGTGTGTGCTCTTGGCGATTCTGGTATTATTAAAGCTGGCACGTGTGCGGAGTAGTCGGTGTGACCTTTCAGTCAACCTCAGAAACAACGACGTTAGAGAAGTCGGTTGCGATAGGGAAAAGGGTGGCCTTTTTGCAACTCTTGGACTTGAGACTGATAGGTGGGCCGCCTGTGACGGGGTGTGATGTCAGGGTCCTGGTTTCCCTCTGAACGGGGAGGCAGAAACGCTCTCTCAAACAATCGCGGAGGTCCGATGCTTGACGCCCACACAAGGCCTCGTGTGAGCGGATAAGAGGCTGACAATGAGATAGATTTTTGGGATTTGGGCGCGAATTCCCTGAGATAGATTTTTGGGATTTGGGCGCGAATTCCCTTACGCCGCTTTGGGGATTTAGGGACACACCCGAGCAGATGGCCCTCTTAGAGTAATTATGTAGACCTCCAGCTGTTTGTCAGCACAGTTTGAATGGGAGCCCTCTTCAAGCTTACAGCCTCTCTCCTCTCTCTATCTCAATGCTTTTGGGGTAGGATCCGAATGTCCCTCCTCCTTGGCCCCCTTTTATAGTGGGGACTTACTGGCCACTGAAGGGATGTGGAGAAACCTAAGGGATGAGACCCGCGGGTTCGTAGACGGATGCAGGCTGTCGCATGGACGGGGGTCATGCGCGTAGAGGTGAAGGCGAGAGAGTGAGAGAGAGAGAAGAGGCAACTTGGCTTACAAGAGGTGGGGGACCCGCACGACCGGGGTGCTTGTGGGGCCATGCACTCTAAGGTATCCTCATTCCCTCAAAAATTTCTCTCACTCTCTCTCTCAAGGGCTTACAAAGAAAGACAATCCAACAAATAGAATCTAGCCTTGATTCTTCCCAACATTGAGGGATAATGTTATGGAGTCTCTCCAAATGAGGGCTCCAAGGCCTTTTTATTAGTGAGTTAAGCTTGCTTATATATAGGATTCACCAAACAGGGGTGAACGCTCAAAATTCAAGCTTAATTATGATTAAAAAAATTCAAAACAAATCAAAAAATTAGGCGCAAATGACAAAAATTCCCTTGTGATCTTTTGCCCAAATGACGAAACCGTCCTTGCATGCTGGCTACTCCACCATGGGAAGACCTTGAAAGTTGGTTTTGTAACTTGTGGCAATTATTTGGCTATTTCAGTGACATATCTTTGTTCTTCTCTGGATTATGAGCATTTTGATGCTCTCCAATCGTGTTGTGGTGGCCTTTTTCCCCGAGGTAAAAGTCCAGCCATTTTTGTGAACTGTGTTTACCAATGCATCCTCGAGCTGCATCGTTTTGGCTCCTAACTCTGCTTGCAAGTCAAATAGGAGGCTGCTGCAGTTGTTTTACACTAAGTATAGGCTGATTTGGTGTCGATTTGTGCATTTCCCTAATTTTGAAGGTTGCTGGGGAAAGAGATTTTGACAACCTGTTGGATTTTCTTCTTTGGTGACCTGAGGGCTTGCATTCATCGAACCACAGATTGAATGCAAGAGTTGTACCAGAACGTAGCTATTTGTGAGGGGATTCTGTTGAGCTCCTCCTCGCGTTAATCCATTACTTGGATGTTGAGCTATGCTTCACTGAATTCAGATCTCTGTAAACCCTGTTTCCTTCTTAGTTTCTCCGACCACCTTCCTTCTCAAGGAAATAGGGCTTATCGGTTATGTCACAGTGTTTCCCATAGGTCAAAATGATAGGGCTAGCATGATTTGGAACATATCAATGTTTCAGCTCTGTCTGGTTTCAGAGGAAGGCACCGTGGGTTAGCAAAGTTACTGCCGGGAAATATCATAGCAGTCCCCATTTTTGGGATTGGTTTGGTGAAGCCGCACTGCACTATGCTACAACCCATAAGTTGTGAGGCCGCATGAGCGTAGACACCTCTATGGAGGTCAGGTCGATCCCAAATTTTGTCGTCGGGGCTTTTTCAACGTTCTGAGCGCAATGACGGTGGTCTGGTCTCTTGTTGCAGCCGCTATCATGGGGCTACGGTGAAGGGTCCTTCTTTGGTGTGAAGGAACCACACCTAGATCACCAAGCTGAAGACTTTATTTTGGCACATTCCTGGTCTGTGGGTGTTTTGTAAACGCGCGAGATCAGACTGTCGTCTGTTCTCTCCTTATTTGCATGGGCTCATGAAAGTACATCAAAGCTGATGTACAAAAACTTGCCTTGCCGGATGTTGCCGTTCGAGGGAAGCGAGAAATGCAACATTCAGAAAAATTTAATGTCATAGCTCATCTGACGAATCCTTGCCAAGACGTGTTTATTGTCTCTTGATAAATATTTTTTCTCTTGATCACTGGCATAGCGTAATCCTTGAGGGGTAGACCTTGCTAATCGTTTCCCTTCACCAAGGGGCGACTAAAGTGGGTTCTAGTGGTCCGGTACCTTGTTGAGGGGCTTTCTCCAAGTCCTGTCAGAATCCATTTCATTTTGTTTTTGGAGCTGATGCTGATAATCTACCGTCGGCAGGCTTACGACTTCTCAACGCGAACTCCTGATTTTCTAGCCAATGAGGGCCCTTCTTGTGAGCTTTATCCCATTCTGGTAGGGGAGGTCCTAACGTTCTAGTTGGTAGGTGCCCTTCTTATGCGCTTTATCCCTATCCAAATAAAAATTCAAGGAGCAAACAAGGTACCTCTTGGATTACGCCCTACTGGCCTGGTTGGGGGTTCTCGGTGTGTCCCGATTGCTCAGGCGTGATAGGAGGATGACCTTCGAGGTGATCCCATTTTAGGGAAATTCACCCTAGATGGTTGAAGATTGGTGGAGGAAGAAAAGGCATGCAAGGTACCTCTTTGGCTTACGCCCTACTTTCCTGGCAGGGGGTTTCTCGGAGCGTCCTGATTGTCGAGGCTTGATAGGAGGATGGCTTCTACGGCAGTCCTATTTTAGGGGAATTCACCTTGGATGCTGGAGTTTGATGAGAAGAACGACAGACAAGGTACCTCTTTAGTTTATGCCCTAATGGCCTGGCTGGGGGTTTCTTGATGTGTGCCGATCGTCCAGGCATGATAGGAGGATGGCCTCTGAGGCGGTCCCATTTTATGGGACTTCACCTTGTCAACAAGATCTTGATGGAAGAAAAGAGGAGGAGAGGATATTTTTTGTTTTTTTTGTTTTTGTTGTGGCTACACCAAGGCCCATGATAAAAGGGTGGCACCAGAGCACTAAGGCACCAGTGCCGAAAATGAGAAGGCGGCACTAAGGCCCAGGATAAAAGCGTGGCACCGGAGCACTAAGGCTCCTATGCCGAAAGTGAGAAGGCGACACTGAGGCCTAGGATAAAAAAGGTGGCACTGGAGCACTAAGGCTTCGGTGCCGAAAATGAGTAAGCAGCGCTGAGGCTGGGGATAAAAAGGGTGGCACTAGAGCCGAAACCTTTTTTTGAAGGCATTGGGGCCAGAGTTTTTTTTTTTTGGAAGGCACTAGGGCTTGAGTTTTTTTTTAAAGGCACTGGGGCCGGAGTTTTTTTTTTAGGAGACACTAGGGTCGGGGTGGGGAGGTTAGGCCCGGAGGCCTGAAGAAGGAGATTTGGTCTAGGTGCCCTTTGAGGGTTTTCACCTTGATCGGGGGGATATGGTACCAGCATATTAGTTTTCACCATATCCTTTATTAGGCGTTTTTACCTGTGACTTCGAGGCCACGTCCACCCGTTGATTTCCGTTCTTACTCATGACGCCCTTTGCTGGTTTTCGCTCTGCCCTGATTTTTTTATTTTAGGACTCTTTTACTCATGGCTTCGTGGCCATGCCTGCCTATCATTTTTACTCATGGTGCCCTTTGAGGGTTTTAACCATTGATGTAGGATGGGTCCTGGTTTCCCTCTCGTGGGGGTGAGGAAACCCTCTTTCGAACAACCGCAGAGGTCCAGCACATGGGGGTTGTGCGGGCCCTCTTACTTGTGGATTGGAAGCCGACGGAGAGAGAGGTTTTTACGACTGGAGCACGAATCGCTCTTACACCGCTTGGGGGTTCGGGGAGCCCGAGAGGATGGATGTCTTAGAGAAATTACGAAGCCCTCCAGTTGTTCGTTAGCACGGTTTGGACATGAGCCCTCCTCAGGTTCTCAATCTCTCTATATCCTTCCACTCTCTCCATGCTATCAGGATAGGATCCTGATGTCCCTCCTCCCAGGATGCCCTTTCAGAAGGATTTTCTTACCACTATAGGGGGTGTGGGTAGAAGTCGAGGACAGAGGCCCGCAGGTTAGCACACATCCGCAGGCTGGCAGACGGGCGCAGGCTTCCACTTGGAGAGGGTCACGGGGGCAGAAGTGTGAGGAGGAGAGAGAGAGAGAGAAAGAGAGAGAGAGAGAGAGAGAGAGAGAGAGGGGGCAGGAATGACTCGACTCAGGATAAATGGGATGACCAGCACGACTAGGATGTCCGCCAGACCGCGCACTCAGGGTTACCCTTCTTCCCAATGTTTTCTCTCTCTTCCTCTCTCCTCTCCCGAATGGACTAGGGGCTCACAGAATAAGACAAGACGAGAGTAAACTAGCCTCGATTATTCCCAGGCTTTGGGGTATCGGAGCTTCCAAAAAGGGGACCTTCTGGAGTGATTTCCTTCCCTTTTACAAATGAGCTAAGCTTGCTTATATAGAGGATTCACTAAATACGGGTGAATGCTCAAAAGCCAAACTTAATTACAATTAAAGAAATTGAAAACAAATCCAAAAATTAGACGCAAATGATCACAATGTCCCTGCCATATTTTCCCCAAATGATGAGACCATCCCTTCATGCAAGCTGCTCCTCCATGGGAAGACCTTGGAAGCCGGTCCTGAGACTTGAGATCACTTTCTCGGAACCTTGATCGAGGGCAAGGGCAGGTATACCAACTAATGAGAGAAGAATTTTAGGTGGGTTCAGGACTTACTTGGGCTGGCTCGTGTGGGCCCCCTCTTAGATCACGAAGAAGACCCCCCAGCTGCTTGAGCTGGTTCGAAATCACCTCTCTTGACCTGTAATTCTCCTATTTTTTTGTACAACACTTCTACGATTAATTTGTAAGACAAGTGGGTCAAAAAGGACCCACCCTTATCTTAGGGTAATGCACATTCATGGGAGAAGGCGATGAAGTGCAAGGTTAGACAAAAGGTAGAAAGGAGAAGAGAACTTGAAACAAGGACCAGTCTAACATGACGACCGGAAGTTGCTGACTCGAAGCTGTAGCAAGACGGGCATGGTTCAAGGACCAGCACGGCGACAATACTACTAGAAACTGAGGTCGGCGCATCGACGCTAGGCTAGTCCTACCCTCAATTAAGTGAGAAGAGAAAGAGGTGGAGGGGAAAGAATGAGACGGTGAAGAGAAGGGGAAAGTCGGACATCGATAGACGTCGCGGTGAGCAATGTAAGGAGGCGACACATCCCTTGTGGATGATGCTATCTCCTGACAAGGCACACGATGACGGTTTCTCTTAAGTCGCACGGCGATATGCATGGGACACAGGGGGAACGACGATAGGCATCGGACGCACGGAAGAATCTCGCAGATGTCGATGGGTATTGCCGAGGTCTCTAGCTGGCGGCGATAAGTATCGCCATCTAGGTTAGACGCACAACAGAGGAAGAATCTTGTAGGTGGTAACACACTTCGGCATCTAGGTTCTTCACCAAGACATCAAAGCTACATCTGTACGTGGTGATGGGCAGCGCCATCTATAGACTTCACTGAGAGAAAGAGACAGGCGAGAAAGAGGGGAGGAAGACTCGCGCATGGTGCTGCCTTCGCCATGCGCGGCCTGTGAGACCAAGGAAGAGGCATGCAGGGCACTGCCACTGCCGTGCAGACCTCCGCGAGGGACTTAGAAGAAGAAGAGGGAGAAGAGAGGGGAGAAGGGAGAGAGAAGAAGAAGAGAAAAAGAAGAGAAAAAGAAGAGAGAAGATTTACCTCAACCCTAGGGGTACTGATCGAAAGTTTCTCTCACCTCACCCTCTCTCTTATGAGTAACACCACAATTGTAAGAAAGAGAAACTTATATTAAGTAAAAACTCTCTCTTGTGTATGTATGTGTCTGCCTTCTCTTTCTTTTTTGCGTACAATGATGGTACGTATATGTAGAAGTATGCCCCAAACATGGGTGGATGTTCAAAAGTAACCCTAATTACTAAAAATTAAGATTAAATTGATTTAAAAGAAATTAGAAAATAGGGTTCAAAATAACAGATTTTCCCCTTCTTAACAAGTTGTGTAGTTCCAGAATAGCCCTTGTGTTGCCCTACGATTTGCGTGTTCTTGCATGGCTGATCCGGGGTCATTCTGATGCGTGGTTGATCTTAAGATGATTGTTTCCTTGTAGGGCTCGACATGGCGATCGATTGGATACCAACTTCAAGCCATGGATCGTGTTTTGGTGCACAATCATGTGACTTGAATTTTGAGTAGATCTTGAAACTTTGAATCGATAGTGTGTTTGTTCCGTGATGTTTTTCTATGTTTTCTTCGCTGAATCACACTGAGCATGCCGGTACAATCACGGGGCACTAAACGCAGCTCGATTCCGTGGCTAAACAAAGATTTTGCAAGTTATGAAATTTTGGTCGAAATCTGACCGTTCATCATGTATGGGGTTCGGGTCAAAGATGGCCCGAAACCTTACGCCCGCAATGGAATTGGTCTCGCATTGATCGGGCTTACGAATGATGTGATTTGGCTACTCGAACGAGGCCTGAAGCTGCTGAATTTCTTACACTTTCTTCACGGATCAACAATTTCTCTCTAGCTTTTCTTCATGCTCAAGTATCATCACGGGGCATGCCACATATCGAATCGCTCGTCTTGACTAGATGAATATGCTTACCAAATTTGAGTGTGATCCAATGTTGGACAATCGAGTTGAGTGTTGAAAGTCACTGGTCATGACTGTCCCTTTAATGGTGTAGTGTTGCAGCGTGGCCGCATGGGAATAGCGCGCGGCTCCTCCTGTATAACTTCTTCCTAGAGTGTCCGTTTGGGCTGAAACTTGACCCATCGGGGTTTTCAATTGTGTCGGATCCAATGATAATGGTCCCACAGTAGGGGTCCGTTTCAAGGTACTAGAGGCCGATTCTGTCGAAACTGTTCCTTAGTCTGCACTGCCTTAGACATGTCGAAATACATTGAAACTCGGTAGGAGACTTTTGAGAGACTTCATGAAGATCTTTGCCTATTCTGGGGTTGTTCCAAAACTGTCAAAATTTCCACTACTTGCTTGGCCTGAGCGGGGGCCTCATGTTGATGAAAAATACCTTCCAATAGCATGCCCCACCGAATTTTGTTCTTCAAGATATCTGAGAAATGTAATCATTCGAGAATTTTGAGGGATATTTGTAGATTTCGCACCCTCAAGAGACTATTTGTGGTTTTGAAGCATGAGGCCTTTGTCAGGACCTCCTCGTACAGAACCAGGCAGTTTTGAAGGCCAAATGCTACGAACTTCTGGTCGGCACTGTCTACTGGTATACCAGGTTTGCCTTCGATGTGCAGGGTATCCCTATAGGTCCCATCTAGCGGAGTTCAGTCGAGGCTTCTAGCTCATCTGAAAGTCTGGTCCCCTGCTGGCTAGAGGGCTTTGGCGAGACGTACCCTAAATCCTATGGCAACCCTAGCCTTGTCAGCCTCTTGCCTTCGTAATGGCCCTTAGCATTTCTGGAGGGATCTTTTCATCATCATCCTCCCCCTCAAGGACTCTCTGTGGTTTTGGAGCATGAGACCTCTGTCAGGACCTCCTCATACAGAACCAAGCCTTTTTTAAGGCCAAATGCTACAAACCTCTAGTTGGAACTATGTGCTGCTACACCAGGTTTACCTTTGATGTGTAGGGAATCGCTGTAGGTCCCATCTAGCTGAGTCTAGTCAGGGGCTTCTGGCTCGTCCGGAAGTCTGGTCCCATGCTGACTAGAGGGCTTTGGCGAGACGTACCCCGAATCCTGTGGCAGCGATGGCCTTGTCAGCCTCTTACCTTCGTGATGGTCATTATAATTTTTGGAGCGATCTTTTCTTCATGGTCCTCACCCTCAAGGACTCATGTTGTTGCTGAATTGGGAAGATCTTATGAGTATTTCACTCCCTGATGAGACATTGAAACTGGGGAGATCTTGTGGGGCTCTCACTCCATGACGAGCCATGGAAATTGGGGAGATCTTGTGAGGCTCTCACTCCCTGTTGAGCCATGGAAACTGCGGAGATCTTGTGAGGCTCTCACTCCTTGACGAGTCATGGAAACTGGGGAGATCTTGTGAGGCTCTCACTCCCTGACGAGTCGTGGAAATTAGGGAGATCTTGTGATGCTCTCACTCCCTGACGAACCATAATTGCTGGGGATATTTTATGAGGCTTTCACTCCCTGATGAGCCTTGGAAACTGGGTAGATCTTGTGGGGCTCTCACTCCCGGGTGAGCCATAGAAACTCGGGTGTCGGATGAGACTGTGGAAGTGTGTCTACCTGCTTTGTCGGTCCAAGCACCCTTTCAAAGGTTTTCACTTGAACAGGGGAAGTGGCGTTGTGAAGATGACTTTCACCAACTTTTGTTATTTTCGGGCTCTTTTACCCATGACTTTGTAGTCATGTCCGTCGTTTTCATCCATTTTTGCTCATGATGCCCTTTTGGGGTTTTCATCGTGCTTGGGTTTATTGTTCCATAAAACTCTCTTACTCATGGTTTCGTGACCATGCCCGTCCGTCATTTTTACTCATGGCGTTCCCTTGTCCAGTTGTACACCACGCCCATTTTTTTTTAGAGAAGGCATTTTTTAGGGTCGTGCCTTCGAGACCTATGCGAAGCCTTTTAACATCATGTGGCTAGGACGTGCACTATAGTTTTAGTGTCATACAGCTAAATCGTTGTGGTAAGGAGTGGCAGTTTGTAGCCGTAGAGTGAGTCTGGGGGTGACTTTGCCTCCTTTGGGAAGGTGTCATGAAGTTGCCCTTAGAGAGTTGATTGGATGGTAGGTGAAAGGTGGTGAAGTACTAGGTGGCAGCGAGATGTCTTGTCATTTGGTGAGCATGGGTAAGACTTTAGGTAATGAGATGAAAGATGGTGAAGGTGGCCCTCGCACAAGAATGGGCCGACAAGGGAAGATGTGCATGGCGATGCATGTAAAGGATGTGTGCATGTACGCAGACTCACTGGGGAGGAAATGGGAGTGGTGTAGGTGGCCCATTCACATGACCGAGCCGGCTGGGGAAGACGTGTGTGGTGATGCACGTATAGGGTGTGTACACGTACGTAGACTCACTGGAGAGAACAAGAAGAGGGTATGTGTGCACCAATGGGCCGGTTAGGGAAGGCATGCATGAAGATGCACATAGAAAGGGAGGTGTGTGCGCACATGAAGCATCTTTAAGGTCTTGCCTCCTGGACCTGGGTGAAGCAGTTTAACGTCATGCGGTCAAGATGTGCACTATGGTTTAAGGTCATATAGCTTGGACTGCGGTTACGCAGTTTAAAGTCATACAATGAGGACCGTGTAGTTTAAGGTCGTGCAACTAGACCTCCGCTACAGTTTATGATCATATAGTTTGGACCGTGGCTATGCAGTTTTAAGGTCATGCAGCATGGACAGTGTACGGGTCGCCATGTCATTAGGGTAGCATGGGGGGTAGGTATGTGGCTAGAAATCTTACTCCCTGGGGATAAAGATAGTTAAGGCTATCCACAAGTAAAGAGATGTAGATGAAGGTGGTGACCTACGAGGGGTAGTTAATGGGAAAGGCTACACTAGGGATTAGGAGGGCTAGTGTGACTCCATGGGGATAATGAATATCAGTGTGCATGGAACTTCGAGAGGCCAGAGCACGGATGAAGCCCCCTGTGGGTTGAACGAAGGATGTCTTTAACTCTGTAGAGATGATGGGATGAGTACGACCCTTACATGCACCTAAGTCTGTTGGGGGTCAAGTTGGAGTTATGCGTATGGACCATTCAGCACGCTGCACATTATAGTTTTAGGGTCTTGTAGATCGAGCCATGGCTGTGCAGTTTAAAGTCATACAGCTAGGACCATGTAGTTTGTGGTCATACAACTAGACCTCTACTACAGTTTAGGGTCATATAGTTTGGACCGTAGTGTTAAGCCTTTTAACTTCAAACAACTAGGACGTGCACTATGGTTTAAGGTCACATAGCTGGACCATGGTCGTAAGTTTAAAGTCATGTGGCAAGGACTTTGCAGTTTGAGGTCGTACAACTAGACCTCCGTTATAGTTTAAGGTCGTATAGTTTGGACCGTGGTCATATAGTTTTGAGTCATGAGACAAGGACTATGGCTATGCAGTTTAGGGTCATGCAGCATGGACCGTGGCAATGCAGTATAGGGTCATGCAGCATGGACCATGGCGATGCAGTTTAAGGTCATGCAACGCGGACGATGGCGATGCAGCTTAAGGTCATGCAGCACGGACCATGGCGATGCAGTTTAAGGTCATGCACTGTGGATCATGACAATCCAATTTAAGGTCATGCAGCGCAGACCATGGCGATGCAGTTTAGGTCATGCAGCACGCATCATGGCAATGCGACTCCATGGGGAATAGAGCCATTACCAAAAGCTAGGCTCGTTGAGGGGTGAGGTTGTGGTGCAGGGAATGAACTTCCTGAGCATATGGGCCGATGGTCCAAAGGGGGGTGCCAGGGCCTGCGTATGACGTTAAAGCATTACACCCGGATGATGGCGTCAGGTCCCTTGGTGAAGCGCACGGCAGTAGCCTTGACCAGACGTAAGGCGATAACTCCTTGACGAAGCGCGTGGCAATAGCCTCCTGACGAAGCTCTTGGTGGTAGTCCCTGGATGAGACATGCGGTGACAACCTTCTAAACAAAGAGCGTGACACTAGTCCCCTAGTTGAAGTCTTGAAGAGGCGCGCGACAATGCTGCTTCGGGTTGCGGGCTCGGCTGCCTTGGCCTAGAATTATCGCCATCAAGAGCTAGGGACTGGAGAGTCATTTTGAGTTTTTCGAGGGCAGTCTCCGGCACTGCGGGGTAGAAAAGGGGGAGAAACCCCACATTAATGTTTTATCGAAGGGTAAAATAGTAGAAGGGCTTTTTAGAGAGAGAAAGCCAAAGCTCTTGGCGAGGGTTTTTCGACGAGCACTTCTCAGCCAGAACTTGTAGAGAAAGGTCTTTAAGGATTTTTTTGGCGAACTTCAGGAGGCGTGAAGCTTCGCAGCGTGCTTGCGAACAGTTTTTGGCCAGCATCGGAGATTTCTGAGCAAGGAAGAGGATCTCTCGAGGCCTTGGCAGAATTTGCAGAGGTGCCCTGCCGGAGTTCGAGTGCTTCTCTGGTCATTCTACTGTTGAAGGGGAGGTCGCAGAGAGTTCAGAGGGCTCTTCTAGCTCTCGGGTTGTCGGAGGAGAAGGAGAAGGGGCGCATTGAGCTCACCAGAAATTTAGTGAAATTTCAATCAGCCTTGATGGACAGCTGAAGTGGGAAACAACGGAGAAGGGCAATCCGTAGGGTCGCAGGGAAGATTTCAGGGATTTTCCCCAACTCCAGCAACAAGCAAGAGGCAGGAGAGGGTTTTCCCAGTGTATAAGAGTGGACTCCCGGTGAGCAGAAGAAAGCATTAGTGGGAAACCGAAGGGTTGGGTGACCATAACGGTCGAGGAGGTGTGGAGTCGTGGGACGACAATGGATCACCCTCTGCAAGTGCAGTGACAGGCCACGCCCCAAGTGTCAGGCGGCATGTCCGGCTTTGAAGAGCCACACGTGCGGCCCATGTTGATGGCTAGAGCGAGACATTAATGCGCCTTGGTTCACGGAACAACGATGGTCCTTGATTGATCGCGAGATGGCGATTCCCTCCTAGTGGAAGACAGTGAGATTTGGTGCCCCCCCGACACATGTCATCTCGATGATCATCTGAGGCTTTTAAAGCTTCTGAGAGACAAGCTTCTTCAGACAGGGACCTCATAGTTATTGAGGACAAAGAGCCTCTTATTACTGAGAATGCATCGCATCCCTTTCCTCAACCTCCTGTCTCTAGAGGTGAGAGTGAGTAAGATCTGATAATTAAGGGCAACCGGGTTATTCCCCTTACCACCTTCAAAGAGGGACTCATGTTTCCTGTTTGAAGGGAGCCCATCATAGGTGCGGCTTTTGTAGTCACCTCCTTTTCGAGACAAGTTATTCATCCTCTTATTTGACGCATTCGGGAAGGCTTTGTTGTTTCGCAGGCCGCGATGCCTTTCCCTACACAAATCACTAGGTTCAATCGCTGTAATGTCACTGCAGACGATGGACACGATCTTCTTAAAGCCCCTTATCAACTCTTCAGCTGGGCTTCTCTCTTTGAACTGATCATGTTCCCCTCTTTGGCAAAGAGGCTGGTAGACAACCTTTTAGACTTCGGTGTTCCTTGCGCGGACTTGTTCAAAACGAAAGTGATTGAGATGGCTCGACAAGCTAGGGAAGTTCTGTGTTTAGAAGAGTCGGCTTCTATTGAGGAATATCTCTCCATCAGACCTCTACTGAGGTTCTTTCCCCGGCCTTTGACTGTTATAGATTTTGTGGTAGCACACATGGGAAACCTTAGAACTAGCTTGCTCATGCGTTAGTTCGTTCACTCAGATTTCAAGATTGCGCACTCAAAAGTTCCTTCGATATTTAAAGAGGTCGCCTATTTTGAAAATGAGGAGGACATGACAATTCTTAAACGTAACATTGGTGATTTGTAAAGGTTGATTATCGTGGCCCGCGAGGTGGCAAAGGACCCATTTTCGCCTCAGTTGGAGCGTGGGGAATATCCTCCTTTGGTTAGAAAGTTTGCACTCCTACAGGCGGCAAGTTTGAAAGACGGGATCAAACGGGCACAGCAAGACCATTACAGGCTTAGCTTTGAGATTTGAGATAATATTTCTATTTGTACTTCTTCGTACCCAAATTTCTTGCAAAAGTGACAAAATCCCCTCTTTTTGCCTTTTCGCTAATATTTGTAACAACCTTTGATTGATGAATGAAGTGATTCTTTTCTCTTCCATGTGAATGGCATGTCTTTTGTTCTTCCCTTTTCTTTCGTTTCACTGCTTCTGCCCTTTCATGGTTTGAAATGAAGAAGAATAGCCTACTCCTCGCTTCATCTTGTGGCAGCCTGCTGTGGCTTCAATGACCTCGAACAGGGGAGCAGTAGCTTCCTCACCCCTGAGTGTTTGATTAGAGAGGGGCTCATAATTCACGGTGCTCATGATTTGATGAGCCTGCTCGATGTAAATGCTCCAGTCTGGGGGAGCTTTGGCTTCTATTCGAGGTACATTGCTTTTGAGCTTGTCGTAAGTCTTGGTCTTGGGGACAAAATCCCTTAAGTGCTTTGAAGCGACACGCATAGCCTTCAATTGATTCTGGAGGCTACCCACCTCGCTTCTCAACACTGCCATAGGGACTTTTTCCTGAGAGTCAGAGGGCTGACTCTTGTTCGTCTATACTTCTTGAATTACCCCAGAGAATTATAAGACCTTCTTTTGGCTGCTGGTTATCCCCTTGTTCAGGGAGGACGGAACCTGGAGCACCTTTCGTGGCGGTTGGTGCGCCAGTTCCGTCTCTGGAAGGGCGATGGGGACATGCAAAACCCTTTGCTGGTCTGATGTGTAGGTGACCCTAGGTGCTGACAGGTCCACCTTTGGGGCTTCCTCCTACTCAGGGGCTGCTTCTGACTCGTCATTTTGTTCTGGCAAATTAGAAGTAGAGGGAGAAGCTTCGCCTTCGGTAGAGGATACCATGACCTCGGAGTGGTGGAAATGTATACTTGGGTGGATAGGAGTAAAAAGGAGGATCTCGCCTTGTCTTTCCTCTTCTTTGAACATGTCTGTAATCATCCGCCCCAGATCCTCAACGTCATCATGAAACGAAGGTCCCGTCTCTCTCACAGACTTCCTCTCATCATCTTTTGACTTTTTTGGTGCAGGAAGATCTGTGAAATAGTACCTGGCGTCGGCGTAGTGAGTCTCGCCTATGGGGAATGGTCTTTTATCAGCATAGATTGTGTGTTATCTTCCATCTCGCCTGTACTTGAAACATTGGTGGAGCATGGAAGGAACCACCCCCTGATCGTGAAGCCAAGGATGACCAAGAAGGATGTTGTAAGAGGTATCGGTGTCGATTACGTGAAAGTGAGTGTAATCATTGATGTCACCGATCTTGAGTCTTGGTTTGTGACATTGGCTGACTTTGTTGTTCAGCCGGTGTGGTTTGGGTTGGTGGGGCAGTATTAGGAATTTGTACTAGGGATGTAGAGGTTTGAGGTTTAAGCTTAGGGGAAAGTGAGGAATCAGGAAATTTGAGGACCTTGAACTTTTGAGGTGTGAGCTATAGCTTATTTCTCGATCGTAGACCCATTTGCCCAGTGCTGCCTGGTACTTCCAAGATTTGCACCATGTGGGAGGCTTCATTGGAGCAGGAGCTCAAAGATGGATTGGTTTTGGCTTGGGTAGGCAGGGCGTCAGCAGCTGTCAAGAATCCTGCCACTTGGGCCAACATTTCTCTGAGGCATTCTTGCTGCGACATGGTGAGGATGATGTCTTCAAACTCCTTATTTAAAGAGTCAAAGTCTGGGCATTGCTGAGTAGTACCTGTAGAAGAAATAGGGGAGAGGGAAGGAGAAGAAGGGTTAGAACGTTCCGTGCAGATTTTTATGTTGTCGCTGGAGTTGAACATTTGTAGGGGCATTTAAGGTCTTGCCCCGATTTTGACCATTGTGGGGTGCTTTTAACGTCATCACCGGTTTTGGCCAGCTCCTGAGATATTGATAACTCAGGGCCATCTGCCTGATTAGACGATAAGATGAGGCAAGTTGTGCCTGGGATGAAGTCCCGCAAGGACGATAGTGAAGGAAGGGGCCTGCGGAATTCTTCATCTGACTGGTGGATGAGGAAGATGATTCCTTCAGCGGACCGACCTAGGTGTTCGCCATATCCTGCAAGAATCCCAAGGGGGTGTTTGGACTGGCCCATCAGGCTGACGAGAGGCAGTAGCCTGGCAGACTGCCTCACGTCTCAGGGACTTGAGCTTGCTTCACCCATGGTAGACTTCCTAGGGCTGAGAGGTCGATGGCCCTGAGGAGTCCAGTGCATACTCATGAGGGGCCTGCAGTGTGGCTTCTCCTTGAACCAGAGAGAGGGCTTGGACAAGTTCTGAAAGAATCGCCTAGTCGATGAGACCTTACTGGACTTTCTCTTTGACTATGGCCTAGAACCCGGAGCAGTCATTGAGTTCGTGGCCCCATACTTAGTAATAGGGGCACCAGAGGTTTTTCGTGCCGAGCAAGGCGTCTCGGCTGCCTGGCGAGCTTGAGAGTTATGAGACCTTGGTGGAGCATCGCTTCTTGCTCGGCACTTCCTTGGGCTTGCGTCGAGAGGCCTTCTTGTTCAGGCGAGAGAGGGATGCGAGGGTGTCATGCCGGGTCGCCTTGAACTTCCTGGCACTACTGCATCTTTCGACCAAGAGCTTATGGAAGCCAGTGCATTCGCTGACGAGGTGGACTCATATCCGGTGATATGCGCTTCAGAGGTTCTCGGTCCCTGGAGGCATGAACTTAGGCTGCCTTGTTGGCTTTGAGGTGGCAATTCCTTCGTCAAGCATTATGGAGAAGAATGCACGAAGGATAGCGAGTGCCCCATCATCTTCTTGGATTGTGATTATGTGAGATGCCTTAGCTACCCCGAATACCTTTCTCAATTCTTCGAGCTTTTATCTGACCCTTGTTGATAAGCACTTCGATAGTGTCGTTGAGCATAGAACAGTCGTGATTGGGGTGATAGACTCTCCGTGATAGGCCCAATACTTCTCATTTGATTCCTACCCAGCCAACTCCTTAGTATTGGCCTTCGGCAACTGTATCATGTTCTGTTCTAATAGCGATCAAAGTAGTGTAGGTGCCCACTCTGTGTCGAAGGGGTAAACCTTATTCTGGTGTTGGGCAAAGTAGTGCAGGTGCCCACTCCGTGTCAAAGGAGGCGGGACACTGTTGTAGGTCTACTACTTGGCCCTAACAAAAGATGCCTGTGCCTTGGAGAGTTCCAGGGTTTGAGAGATTGAGCCTTTGGTGACAGCCACGATGACGGCCCCGCTGATTATTACCTTCTGATTGCCCCGAATGTTGGGATGTGAGTTTGAGCTGGCAGGTTCCTGACGGGTGGTGCCGTGCTTGAACAATCCCTTAATACGGACTGCCTCAGAGATGAGCTCTGACATGGAGGGTGGATTGGATGCCTCAACATGTGGGGAGATCTCAGGAAGCATATTCCGTATGCAGGTCTGGACTGCTTCCTTCTCGGTCATGGGTGTGGTGTGAAAGGTCGCCAACTCTCTCCATGTTCCTTTAGACTTCGTAGAAGCATTGGTAGAATAACTGCTCCATTTCTTGTCAAGTGTTCACCGAGATCGGTAGCAACCAAGCATACCACTAGAAGGCTGGTCATTCAAGAGTTTCGACGAACTGGTGGAGGAGAAGACGTCGGTTAGTTGCCATCTCCGGGCAGGCGGCTTGGAAGTGGGCCGTATGCTGGTGAGGAGACATGGTACCATTGAACAGGGTGAGTTTCCCCTTATTGTAGTTCGGGAAAATTGGCACCTGATCAATGTACGAAGGATATGCCTTTTAATAGAGTGGTGTTTCCTATATGCCCGGGAGCTTGTTAATGAGGCTATGGGCCACCATAACATCTATGTCGGTTTGGGAGACCCCGCGAGAAGAGGAGCCATCTTGAGAGACTGGTCGGGGAGCCTGCCTAGGAGTTGTGTCTTCACCGATAGGGGAGTCAGGTGTAGAAGGCGCCCTAGAGGCCTCTAAGCGCTCCATCTTTCGGAGGATGGCTTGCATCATTTCCTCAAACTTGTTCATCCGCTGCTCCTGAGCGTCGTTCAGGTCATTGATCACCATGACAGTGACCATTTCTTTTGGAACGTCAAAGTCAGGTGATGCAGCGGACTGCCGAGGCTGGCGAGTCATGCACCAAAAGTCTGTATAAACGGGCTCAGCTTGCGTCGACTGGACTCAAGATTTGTGTGACGATCTTGTGAGAACTGGTTCTTGAGTGTCTTGGGACCGTGGCTTCTGGGTGGTGATCACTGAACAGTACTCCTGGACTTGCTCAGGCTCTAGTGTTTGAAGAGGGAAAAATGGTTTACAAGGCAGGAGGTCATCAGGGGTGGTGAATTCGACTACATTGGAGGCTTCCCTGGTCAGGATCTGTAGGCCTCTCTTTTGCTTGATCCTGAAGTGGTTGTGGACCTCATTCCAGAACTGAGCCTAAGACTTGGATTGCCCCGTTTTCTTTGAATAGGTGAGGGCCATGTCTATGAGCTAGAGCAGGGAGTGGGGCCCCAAGGATGGAGCACAACTTGGGTTCTTGTTTTGGAGGCTGGAGGCCTCTGTTCGACATCAAGTCGTTGCCCCGAATTCCTTTGTGAGCCCAGCGTGTTCGGATGACCCGGGGCTAGCTCAAGATGGTACTCTTAGAGAAGAGCTTTGAGTACCAAGGCTCGAGGTGCCTGCTTGGCTTCGGGAGAGCGACAGAGGAAAAACGGGCCGGTTCGTGACTCTGCCTGAGTCTGTCTCTGAACGAGATCTGCGAGCCTCTAGGGTTAGCCATCGGGTTGATTTGTGGGTCAGCCCGGGCCCAGTCAATGGGTTCAACCTGTGGAGGTCGAGACCCACAAGCTTGCGTTTGTGAGGGACGAGGCAGGAGCTTGTCTCTCACAACGTGAAGCTGTGTGTTCCATGAGGGAAGACGGACAAGTTGCGCCTCCTGTGCTCATGGTGGCACAGAGCTAGCGCTGCCTTGAGCTGTGGAAAGTGAATGTATGGCACATGCAGGGTTTGGCTCGAGAAGGCTTAGTCTTTTATGAGAGCTCAAGGAAACATGAGGGTCCCCTTGAGGTGTAGCTCAAGTGGATAGACCACGAGCCTTTGAGTGTGTGCAAGGGGTGAAGACCTCGGGGCCTTCGCCTTTGTGTACTGACCCTCTAGCTGTGGGGGCTCGGAGTACGGAAGGAGCACGAGGGTTTACCTTGCAGTGAACCTTAGGAGCGACGACAGTGTGCTTGCCTTTCACAGGGATGGATGGGGCAGCCTTCTGACGTACCGCAACAAAATGACTGGCAAAAGATTTGCCAGTAGCAGGATGCGCGGCAGCAGAAGTGCTACCCATGCAAGGGGCCTTAGTGGAGAGTCCACCAGGGCGAGAAAATCTGGAGGCAAGGACCTTTATATCCCCTCTCACACTGACCCAAGTGAGAACCTGGGAGCCGGACTGTGAGTCCTGACTCAGAAGAAGAGTAGAGAAGGAGGCTTGAGCAGCTTGCTTCCCTGGGACAGCCACAAGCACAAGGATAAGGAAATCCCCGATCTGGATGAACAAGTTGAACAACCCAGGTGCCATAGAAATGAGTGCAGAAAGTAAAAAAGGAAAGTGCTTAAAAACAGCGCACCGACTAAGGGGTAGTAAGTCCCCAGTGGAGTCTCGAAGTTGGTTAGGTGTCTCGATCTTTCCCTCCAGATCTAGGGGATCTGGTGGCACGGGTCTCGGGTCTCTAGTGGACCCGGGACTTAGATTGTTCTCTCGAAACCTTGCTCAAGGGCAAGGGAAGGTATACCAACCAATGAGAGAGGATTTTAGGTGGGTTCTGGACTTACTTGGGCTGGATCGCTTGGGCACCCTCTTAGATCACGAAAAAGGGCCCTCAGATGCTTGAGCTGGTTTGGAATCGGTTCTCTTGACCTGTAATCATCTTGTTTTTCTACACAACACTTCTACAATTAATTTGTAAGACAAGTGGGTAGAAAAGGACCCACCCTTGTCTTAGGATAATGCATGTTCATGGGAGAAGGAGATGAAGTGCAAGGTTAGACGAAAGGAAGAAAGGAGAAGAGAAAGGGTTATCATCGCGTGTTTTTGCCAAGGGCTACTGGCGCATGCTTCACCAAGGGGCATAATGTCGCGTGCTCCATCCAACACTTAGTGCCACGCGCATGCCATGGCACTCTCATCTTGACCATCGCTCGATACTCTCAGGAAGTTCATTCCCTGCAGTACAGCCTCACTCCTCCGAGAGTCTAGCCTCCGGTGATAGCTCTGTTCCTCATGGAGTCACATTCCCTCACCACACCACGGTCCAGATGCATGACCCTAAATTGCATGGTCAAAACTATATGACATGAAAATGTAGTAGTGGTCCAAACTATATGACCTTAAATTATAGCGGTGCTCTAGTTGCACAACCTTAAAATTGCATAGTCCTTGTCTCACGACTCAAAACTGTACGACCACGGTCCAGATGCATGACCGTAAACTGCATGGTACAAACTACATGACCTTAAACTGTAGCAGTGGTCCAAACTTTATGACCTTAAACTGTAGCAATGGTCTACTTGCACGACCTTAATCTGCATAGTCCTTGTCTCATAACTCCAAACTGTACGACCATGATCCAGATGCACGACCCTAAACTGCATGGTCCAAACTATATGACCTTAAACTGTAGAGGTGGTCCAAACTATATGACCTTAAACTGTATAGTACTTGTCTCATGACTCAAAACTGTACAACCACGGTCGAGATGCACGACCCTAAGCTGTGTGGTCCAAACTGTACGACCATAAATTGCAGCGGTGGTCTGGTTGCACGACCATAAACTGCATAATCCTTGTCTCATGACTCAAACCTATACGACTACGGTCCATGCTGCATGACCTTAAACTGCACAATTGTGGTCCAAACTATACGACCTTAAACTGTAGCGCAGGTTTAATTGCATAACCTTAAATTGCACGGTCCTAGCCGTACGACTTTAAACTGTATAGCCATGGTCCGAGCTACAAGACCCTAAAACTGTAACGCATAGCACGAAAAATGGTCCATACGCACAGCTCTAAGAATATTTCATCAACATTCCCAGTAGAGTTAGATGTATGCAAGAGTTATACCTACCCCTTTAACCCCTAATGGGTTTGTTTCGCATCAACATCCCAATGAGAGTCACATCTTACTACGACCCACTATCCCTAGGGCGTTTAGGGCCATCCTTATCCTCTCAACCCACGTGGGGTTCATCTGTGCTCTGGCCTGTCATCCTCAGCTGAGTCACATGCATGTCACTTTCTTATTATCCTTGAGAGGTCGCACTGCCCTCCTAATCCCCAAGTCTCGTCCGTCTGCCACTCCTCGAGTGCAGCCATCTCTATCTAAACCTCTCTCATGTGTGTAGCATTAACTATCTTATCCCCAGGGAGTCCAATTACTATCTACAATCCATCCCCCATGTAGTTTACCTACATGACGACCCACACCATGGTCCATGCTGCATGACCTTAAACTTGATAGCCTTAGTCTGCATTGCACGACCTTAAACTGCATAGCCATGGTCCGTGCTGCATGTCATTAAACTACATAGCCATGGTCCAAACTATATGACCTTAAACTGTAGTGGAGGTCTCATTGCATGACCTTAAACTGCATGATCCTAGTTGCATGACAATAAACTACATAACCACGGTCCAAGCTATATGACTTTAAACTATAGCGCACGTCCTGTCACATGACGTTAAACTGTTTTTCCCAGGTCCAGGAGGCCTGACCTTAAAGACGTCCCCACATATGCGTACACACCCTTTACATGCATCTTCACGCATGTCCCCCCTAACCAACCCGTTGGTGTGCTCACACCATCTCCATTTCCTCATCAGTGAATCTACATATGTGCACACGCCCTTTACATGCATCTTTAGGCACGCCTTCCTTAGCCAGCCTATTCGTGTGCACGTGCCACCTTCACCATCATTACCATCTTTTTCCCCTGTGAGTCTTACCCGAACCCTTTCGCAAGCCATTCTCATCGTTAGCTAGTGGATCACTATTTTTCACCCACCATCCATTCATCATCAACTCTTCACAAGGAAACTTCATGCCATCTTCTCAAGTGGGTCAAAGTCATCACCAAACTCACCCTATGGCCTCTACAAACTGCCATCTATCACCACTACGGTCCAGCTGTATGACCCAAAACTATAGTGCACATTCTGACCGCAGGACATTAAAAGGCTTTACACAGGTCTCGAAGGCATGACTCTAAATACGCTTTCACATGGAAAAACGAGCATGGTGTACACCTGAACAATGGAATGCCATGAGTAAAAATGACGGACGGTCATGGTCACGTAACCATGAGTAAAAGAGTGCTATGGAAAACAAAATCCAAGCATAGTGAAAATCCCAAAAAGGGCATCGTGAGCAAAAACGGATGAAAAGGGTGGACATGACCACAAGGTCATGAGCAAAAGAACCCTGAAATAATGGAAGTTGGTAAAAACCATCTTCACGGTGCCACTTCCCCAGTTAAAGTGAAAACCCACAAAAGGGAGCTTGGATCAACAAGACAGCCACCCCCTCAGCCGACATTCAGTTTCCAAACAGTCACAACCTTGGCTAATGAGGTCTACCTAAAATCCTCAAAATCCCGTATCCAATCCAAACACTAGATGGCTCGCCAAGGAGTGAAAATCGCATAAGATCTCCCACACGTCAACATGGCTCATCAGGGAGTGAGAGACGCATAAGATCTCCCAACAATCACAACAACATGGCTCATCAGGGAGTGAGGCCGCATAAGATTTCTCAATGACATGGCTCATTAGGGAGTGAGAGCCACATAAGATCTCCCCAGTTCAACAACAGTAGGAGTCCTTGAGAGTGAGGACGATGACTAAAAGATCCCTCCAGAAATGCTAAGGACCATCACGAAGGCAAGAAACTGACGAAGCCAGGGTCTAACCTACCACAAGCTTCAAGGTATGCCTCGTCAAAACCCCCTAGCCTACATGAGACCAGACTTTTGGGATGGGTCAAAAGCCCCTGACTGGACCCCGTTAGAAGGGACCTACAGAGATACCCTGAGCATCAAATGAAAACCTGATGTAGCAGCGAACAATGCCGACCAAAGGTTCATAGCATTTGGCCTTCAGAAAAGGCCTGGTAGTCCCTTGAGGGTGAGGACTTCGACAAGATCCCTCAAACTTCCTAAATAATTGCACTTCTTGATTCTCTCGAAGCACAACATTCGACAGGGCATGCTGTTCGAAGGTCTTTTTCATCAACATGGGGCCCCCACTCAATACAGGTTAGCAAACAGTGGAAATTTCAGCAGTTTCATAATAGCCCTGGAATCTGCTAAGATCTTCATAGGGTCTCTCAAAAGTCTCATGCTAAGTTTCGTTGCATTTTGACATGTCTAAGGTAGTGCAGACAGAGAAATAATTCCAGCAGAATTGGCCTCTAACATCCTGAAATGGCTCTGATAACTAGATATACATTTTTAGTGCCTCAAATTGTTGTGGGACCATCACCATTAGATTTGGCACGGTTGAAAACCCCTACGGGTCAAATTTCAGCCCGAACGGACACTTCAGGAAGACGTTATAGGCAAAAGAGTGAAACACGAGGGGCCACACGCTATTCCCACGCGGCCGCCCTCCAACTCCACACCATGGAAGGGGCAGTCACGAAAAGTGTATTTTGACGCTCATATCTCACCTGTCCCAAGTCGGATCATGCTCAAATTTGGTGAGAATGTTTGTCTAGTTAAGACTAGCGATTCAATATGTGGCATGCCCCGTGACGATACCCAAGCACGAAGAAAAGCTAGAGAAAAGTCGTCGATCCGTAAAGAAAGTATAGAAAATGCAGCGGCATTATGCCTCGCTCAAACTGCCAGATCACGCTACTCATGAGCCCGATCGACGTGAAACTAATTCCATCATGTGCATAAGGTCTCGGGCTATCACTGACCCAAACCCTGTACATTATGAACGATTGGATTCTGCACTCGAAGCCGATGAAGTGATTGCAAATCCCATCGTCGAAATTTCAGATTCTGGTCAAAATTCTAAAGTTGCAAAATCTTCGTTCGGGCACGGAATCGACCTACGTTTGTTGTCCCGCGATCATAATGGCAAGCTCAGTGTAATTCGCCAAAGAAACTACCGAAAAACATCAAGAAACGAGTACACTATCGATCCGAAGTTTCAATATGTATTCAAATTTCAAGTCACATGATCGTGCACTAAAAGCACGATCCATGGCTCAAAGTTGGTATCAAATTGATCGCCATGTCAATCCATACAAGAAAACAATCATCTTATGATCAACCAAGCATCCGAACGACCCCGGATCATCCATGCAAGATCACGCAAGTTTTAGGGCAGCACAGGGACTGTTCTAGAATTTCATGAATTGTTAGGAAGGAGCAAATCTATCATTTTGCACCCTATTTTCTAATTTATTTTAATTAAATTTAATCTTAATTTCCAGCAATTAGGGTTACTTTTGAATATCCACCCATGTTTGGGGCAAATTCTATATATACGTACCATCATTGTACGCACCAGAGGACTCAACCTTTCACAAAAAAGAGAGTTTTTACTTAATACAAGTTTCTCTTTCTTCTCATTATTGGGCCACATTTGAGAAAGAGGGAGGTGAGGGAAACTGTTTGATTTGTACCCCTAGGTTCGAGGTAAACCTTCTCTCTTCTTTTCTTCTTCTTCTTCTCTATCTCTTCTCTCCTCTCTTTTCCTCTCTTCTCCCTCTTCTCCACCTGAGTTCCTCACAGGGGTCATGCACGGCAGTGACAGTGTCGTGCATGCCTCCCCTAAGGTCACACAGGTCGTGCATGGCAATGGTAGCGCCATGCGCAAGTCTTGTTCTCCTTCTTTCCTTTTATCTCTTTTGTTCAGTGAGGTCTGTAGACGGCGCTGCCCATCGTTGTCCACAGACATAGCTTTGACGGATCAATGAAGAACCCAGACGATGAAACCCATTGCCACCCGCAAGGGGTCCTTCATTGTTGCGTGTCTATAGTAGACGGCGATACCCATCGCTGCCAGCTAGAGGCCTTGGCAACGCCTATCGCTGTCCACGAACTTCCTTCATGTATTCAGTGCTTATCTCCGTCCTTCATGTGCCCCACGCCTATTGCCATGCACCTCGTGGGGATTACTGTCACGCACTTCACAAATGACCATTGTCGCGTGCTCCATAAGAGACTATCGCCGCCCGCGCAGGGGCGTGTTATTTTATTATGTTGCCAATGGTGATGCCTAACATTTTCTATAGTTTATTTCTCACTCTCTAGCCATGAGCTGTAGTGTTCAGTGCCGCCCAAGGGCCACGATACTGTTACTCTACGGTCGTGAGTCGTAATGCCTAGTGTTGTTGAGACCTCATCTCTCTACTATCTCGTGTCTTATTTTCACTGTCTTTTCTCTTCTCACTTAACTGAGGGTAGACCTAGCCTAGCACCGCCACATCGGTCTCGGTTTCAAGTAGTATTGTTGTTGTGCTGGTCTTAAAGACTATGCCCATCTTACTACCACTCTGAATCGATGACTTCCTGGCTGCCATCCTAGTCTCGCCTCTTCATCAAGTTTTCTTCCCTTTTTTATCTTTATTTGAACCTTACTCTTCATCGCCCTCTCGTATGAACGTATAGTGCCCTAAGACAAGGGTGGGTCTCTTTGACCCACTTGTCTCGCAATTTACCATAGAAGTGTTGTGCAGAAAAACAAAAGGATTGTAGGTCAAGGGAGGTGATTCTGAACCAACTAAATCAGTTGGGGGGCTTTCTTCGTGATCTAAGAAAGTGCCCACGCAACCCAGCCCAAGTAAGTCCCAAACCTACCTTCAATTCCTCTCTCATCATTTGGTATACCTGCCCTTCTTCTCGAGCAAGCTTTTGAGAGAGAAATCTCAAATCCCGGGTTCGTCAAAAACCCAAGATACATGCCGCCAGATCATCTAGATCTGGAAGGTGAGATCAAGGCACCTAACCACCGTGCAGTGATAAATCAAAGGGGGGAGAGCTAGAAAGGTAGAGACTCAATCTCTGGAACAGTCATCATCTTGCCCTCTGTGGAGTGTGACCATAAAACAGGCTCCGAGTACCCCAAAAACTTTTTCGAGGTCCTCTAAATAGATCCACACCTTTTGGACCAGCGCTCCGATGTAATCTCTCAGCTGGAAGTAGTCTTCCATGAGGTGTCCCAGCATCCAATGAAAAGCACAGTAGTTAGGATCATCGGCCCAATCTACATGGTCGGGCCATTTGCTGGGAGGGAGGACTACCATGTCCTCTTCAATTAGCGTTCTGAGGAGGGCCGGCACCCATACTCTGCTGATGGTGCGTCGTTGGTTGGGCTCATGTTTGAACCTTTTGATTTGCTAATAACTTTATGGTTGGGGCCACCCTACTGTAGTCTTAGCTCACGACCAGCTGTTATCGCACTGCCCCCTAGTTTGGCATCTAAAGGTCTCGTACAGTGTCCCACACAAGCGAAGGGACTGCGTCGTAAGGGGCTTGAGGCATGGTTCTGGTCATCGCATGGGTTATGCTCATTGGCTGCTCGACGCGGGTGTTAACATGAACTTGCCGAGGTTAGCCTGCTTCCAAGATTCGGGCAGAGTCCACAGGGATGGGAAGCAGAAGTGAAGCTCTTTTTTCATAGCATACTCGAGTCGCAGGCTCCGATGGACCTTTTCTCCGATCTGGAAGTGGGTTCGGCTTTCTCAGGCGGGAGGGAAGGAGTGACTAGTGGACGGGTCAACCATCATCCACCCTTCCTCATGACCGTGGGTTTCTTCGGATCTTCATGTGTGTGTATGTCCCATAATGGTACTTGGGATGGCCATGGGGCTTGTCCCTTTGTGTGGTGAGGGGCGGAATGCGTGTGACATCTGCCCGTTTAGCTGGTGAGGCCATCAGGTCACCCGTATGCATGTGTGCTTTCTTGGAGGGCTTCTGATCATCTCGAAAGTCTCATGCCAGTTGGAGGCCATCCTTTGAGCTGGCCCGAGCCGTGGAACTGTTATGCATGCCGCGGGCGGCCTCCGAGCCACCAGCACTGTGTCCGAGTCGAGAGTGACCCAAAATAGTTTGGGGGACTAAGGTAGGATGCCCCCTGTCCCGATTCATTATTATGATGGTCGGGTCACCAGGGAATCTATAGACATAGGTGTTCACATTGGAGTAATCGCATTGTTTGGCATGGTGATTTCCAAGGGGTAGTATATGTGCAGGGGTGTCAAATGTTGACGACGCCCCTTTGTGAAACCAGTGGGGTCACCTTTTGGCTACCCACGATGACGGCAGTCCTGACGGGACTAGCCGAGTGAGGGAGAGTAGCGCCATGGGAGCCGTTGTGGGATCCGTGGTAAGCGGAGTGCCTGCCAGCAACAAAGTGTTTAAGTGAAGGGGCAGTAGTAGAGTCGCCCATTCAGTGGGCATTAAGGGGTTCCCCTTTAATGTCGGAAGAGGCAGGGCAAGGTGCTTGAGGGTTCGTGCCCCGCATTTTCCCAGTCGAGGCCGGGATGGTTGAGCCAGCATGGCCGAAAAGAGGGCACGCAAAAGAGAGAGGACTGAATGGTTTAGCCTCCCCTGGAGTGGCTGCGGGTATGGGGATGTAGAACCCCTCAACCTGAAGAAAGGAGGGATACGAAATCCCCATAGAAAAAGTGGATAGAGGGGAAAGAGTGATTGGTACCTAAAGACGGCTCAAGCTAACGATAGCATGATGCGTCCCCAGTGGAGTGACCAGTTGATGTCGGTGGGGACCTAGTTTCCCTCCGTGCAGGGGTGAGGAAACCCTCAAACAACTGTGGAGTTCCAGTGCATGGGGGACGCGTGGGCCCTCTTACTTGCAGAGCAGAAGCCGACGGTGAGAGACGTTTTTGCAACTGGAGAGCGGAATGCTCTTACACCGCTTGGAGGTTCAGGGACACGCCCGGGTGGATGGCCCTATTAGAGCAATTACGAAGCCCTCTAGTTTTTTGTCAGCACAATTTGGATGGGATCCCTCCTCAGGTTCTCAATCTCTCTCTCTCCTTTCACTCTCTTTGTTCTATAGGGATAGGATCCTGATGTTCCTCCTCCCTAGATGCCCTTTCAAAAGGATTTGTTCGCCGCTCAAGGGGGTGTGGGTAGAAGTCGAGGGTAGAGGCCTGTAGGTTAGCACACATCCACGGGCTCGCAGACGGGTGTGGGCTTCCTCACGGAGAGGGCTAAGAGAAATGGGATGAACCATGCGAATGGGATGTCCACGGGACCGCACCCTAAGGGGTACCCTCCTTCTCGAAGTTTTGTCTCTCTTCCTCTCTCCTTTCCTAAATGGAATAGGGACTCACAGAATAAGACAAGACAAGAATAAACTAGCCTCGATTCTTCCCATTCTTTGGGGTATTAGTGCTTCTAAAAAGGGGACCTTTTGGAGCGATTTTCTTCCCTTTTACAAATGAGCTAAGCTTGCTTATATATAGGATTCACCAAACAAGGGTGAACACTCAAAAGCCAAGCTTAATTACAATTAAAGAAATTGAAAACAAATCAAAAAATTAGGCAGAAATGAACAAAATGTCCTTACGATCTTTTGCCCGAATGATGAGACCGTCCCTGCATGCAGGCGTGGGAAGACCTTGGAAGCTGGTCCTGCAACTTGTGTCAAGCTCTTTACTTGTGACGTGGCTGCCTTCTTCCTTGGGGTGAAAGTTCGGCCAATTTTGCGAACTTTGTTTGCCAATGCATCTCCAAAATGTGTCGGTTTAGCTCCTGGCTCTGCTTGCCAGTCAGAGAAGAGCTCGTTGCAGTCGTTTTGCACCAAGTTGGGGCTGATTTGGTGCAGATTTGCGTCTTCAACTATTTTGAAAGGTTACCGGAGAAAGGGATCCTAGCAATTGACTAGATTTGCTTCTTTGGAGACCTGAGGACTTGCATCCATTGAACAATGGATTGAATGCAAGAGTCATACCAGAATGTAGCTCTGTGCGAGGTGGTTCTTCTGAACTCATCCTCGCATTGATCCATGGCTTGGATTTTGAGCTATGCTTCACCAAATCAGGAGCCTGATGAACCTTTTTCCTTTCTTGGTTTCTACGGCTGCTTTCCTCTTCAGAGCAATAGGGGTTCCCGGTCATGCCACAGTGAGTGCCTTAGGTCAAAACGACAGGCATGGCGTGATCTAGAACATGTCAACATTTGAGCTCTATCTGATTTTAGAGGAAGGCGCCATGGGTTGGAGAAGTTGCTGCCGGAAAACATTGTCGCAGTCCCCATTTTCAGGACTGGTTTGGTGAAGCCACATCGCGCTATGGTAAAACCCTTGAGTTGCGGGGCCGCATGAGCATAGACCCTTCTATAGGGGTCCGATTGAGGCAAAATTTGGTCCTCGAAGGTTTTTTGACGTTCTGAGTACAATGGTGATAGTTTGATGCCCTGTTGCAGCCACTATCATAGGGCTACAGTGGAGGGTGGCACTGTACCCAGGTCGCTAGGCAAGAGGATTTATTTTTCAGCACAATCATGGCTTGTGGGTGTTTCTTGAACCCTCGAGACCAAACTGTCGTTAGCTCTCTCCTTATTCGCATGGGCTCGTGGAGGTATGTTAAAAATGACTTACAACAACCATGCCCCTTTTTTTTGTCTAGTAATTTTACCCATAGCCTTTCTGGCTATGTCCGCTTGAAGATCTTTTATTTTTACTTGTGATGGTTGTCATCGCGCCTGGCTTCTTTCGTACTTTTTTTTTTTTGAAGGGGGAGGAGGGGTCATTAGTACAGTGAGCCTTGGCAGAGGAGTCTTGAGAGTCTTGAGGGTGTGACTCTGCCCCCAGTTGATTGTAGCGGCTAGTAGCCGAGGTGGGGGGTCTTCTCTCTTTGTTTTTTTGTAGGGTGTTGCCCCGAAGAGTAGTTTTACAGTGACCCAGGCGTTTTGTGCCCGCGCGGGATCGATGACGGTGGTGTCCGCGAGAGCTATTGGGTAGTGCCCGCAGTGTTGGGATGTTGGAAGTACCCACGGGGAGGTGGAGTGATGGAGGCACCCATAGGGGGGTGGAGTGAAGAGGTAATCGCAAGGGGTGGAGTGAAGAAGCCACCCGCAGGGGGTGGAGTGAAGAGGTACCCGTGGGGGGTGGAGTGAAGAGGTACCCGTGGGGGGTGGAGTGAAAAGGTACGCGTAGGGGGTGGAGTGAAGAGGTACTCGTGGGGAGTGGAGTGAAGGAGGCACCAGCGGCGGGTGGAGTGAAGAGGCACCCGCGGGGGGTGGAGTGAAGAGGTACCCACGGGGGGTGGAGTGAAGGAGGCACCCACAGGGTGGTGGAGTGATGGAGGCGCCCTCGGGGGGAGGAGTAAAGAGGTACCCACTGGAGGTGGAGTGAAGGAGGCACCAGTGGGAGGTGGAGTGAAGAGGCACCTGTGGGGGGTGGAGTGAAGAGGTACCCTCGCGGGGTGGAATGATAGACTGTCCCAAAGAAAGCGTTCTTAAAGAGGTGACGCTCGGTTGATGAGGCGACTACATGCTGGGGTGAGGTTAGGTGGGGCATGCCACGTGGATGGCGATGCCTTGGCACAAGATCCATTGGAGTGATCTGCTGGTAACGCTAGGCTGGCAGCAAGGTGGTGCGAGATTTAACAGTGACGCTTCATGAGCAACACCTGGTAGGTGAGACGTGAGAAGGTTTAAATTTTGTAGTCAACGAGGCACCATTGTGGTGACACATGGCCGAGCAGCTGGGCAGCATGCTGCTCGGAAGCAGCAAGTTTGATGAGCCCAGGCCCTCTAAAAGGGGGCTAGGCAGGAGAGTGTGAGGGCAACTTTTTCTCCTTTGTGACGAAGTCACTTTTTCTTAATGCTCATTTGTGTGGTCGCAACGCGGAGACTTCGTTTTCTTTAAAGAACATGGGCATTAAGCGATGCCCGATGCGGGGGCTGACTGCTTGACACCGGCCTTTGGGGCATGTGCAGGCATGGGGCGCTCTTGTGACGATGTTCACCCACGTGGAGGCGACGATGGACCCATGACAGAGGGTGAGCTTGTTGCTGCGAGGCTTCTCTTTTTGTGAGAGACCCATGGCGTGAGGCTCGCAGCCGTGTATGAGGCACTAGGGACCTGTTGTCACTGTTGGTGGGGGCGGTATGCCTAGATCTGGGGCATGTATTACCCCCTTCGAGGAGTGCCTTGCTCTTCATCTTCGTAAGGTGACGGGAAAGAGGAGGAGAAACTCGCTCTTTCCTCCAAAGCATGCTTGAAGCGAGTGACACCCTCTCTTGGAGGAGGCCACACTGCTGAGGAGGTGGCAGAGTTCATGGAGGGATTTACCCTAGAACGGATGTACACCTTTTTTTTTTTTGTTATGAACTGTAACCACAAACCTGTAATCCTTTCATTCATGGAATAAAAAGCAATCCTTCCTTTTTAGTTTGCCTCTTTGCTTGCTGCTCCTCGTTTTTTTTTTGTGAGCTGGTGCAGTCCTTAACGTTGCTAATGATGGAGATAAGGAATGGCCGATGAAGTGCCCGTTGTGCCCATGGAGCGATTGCTGCTTGTTGTGTGATGGTTGGGATGCCCTTGTGGGTTTTCACCCTAACAATTAGGGGATGCGTAGTCGCTGATTTTCGCAAGACCCCTCATTTTTTTATTTTTTGTTAAGGATCGCAGAGGGTCCCACACGTGGGCGAGACAAAGAATGAGGTTCGCTTGCCCGCAAAGGAGAGTGGTGCAAGGGCGCGAGTGTGTGAGTCTTGCAAGCAGGCTGTGAATGGTACTTGGATGGCGATGGTCGTGCCGTTTCTGACGAGCCATTTCATGGATGCAGAGCAGTTAATGCTAGTTGAGAGAGGCGGCATCGATGTCGTACAATGATTCAATTACATTCTCTTAATGCTTCCTCCAGATTGAGCGTAATCTTTCGCATGTGTGGCACATCACTTCACGTGTTATTCGTACAGCCGTACCTTCGAGGCGCGTGGTGCTGGCTTGTACGACGCTTTGATTCATACACTGGCGGTGCTTTTGTTCCAGCCTTCATCATTTCGCTTCGCATGCCGTCGGCATTTCTCTACGATTGGAGGGCGGGCGCCCGTTGATTGGCCCTTTTTGGCTGCTGAGCTTTATAAAAAGAGGGGTGGATGCTTTTCGCTCTTATCCTGGTTATGCACCCCCCAGTAAGAGCAAACACCCTTTGTGCCTTCTGCTTAGGGCTGCTTTTCGATGTTCGCCTTTTTTCGAAGTACCACTTTTCGAGCAGGGACCATGGCCGGTAGGGGTTCGCTTCCTCCTCCAAGTAACATTGCTTGCTCGGGTCGAGCAATCACCCCCTCTCTTCTTTTTCTTTTTTTTTATTTGGGCGTGGCGGCCTGACTCCCTCGTTCTTTTGTTGCAGTAGCTAAACGTGTGAAATTGGAGGCCCTACCTGTTTCGACCTCTTTTCTTGCAATGACACCACTGATCATCGTCTAAAGTGAAGGACAAGGCTTTGTGATGGAAATGGAGGCACCTGTCCCAGCTGTACTTGAGTCGTCACAGGGGATGGGGTCAGGCTCAGTGACCCTCCCTTTGGGATCATCGGGTCTCGAGGAGCTTATGCCGGAGGTGCATGTACGGGATTCTTCCTCCGAACGCAATATCTCCCATCCGACGACTCTAGTCCTTGCTAGTGGGGCTCCCCTACCCAACACTCAGCCTCGCGTTTCTGCTGGTCCCATGGCTCTGGCCTCTTCCATGCCCGATGTTGGGGGGTTAATTGTGAGGTGTATGATCCGTGTGGGCCTCCAGGGGCTGAGAGAATGTGCCCCGCTTGACTTGAATAGAGGAATTGAAGCTCTTAGGGTTTGCATGGCGAGTTTGGAGGCCGTGCACCCAAAAGGGGAAATTTCAATTCAGTTGAGGCAATTATTGGAGGACCTCGTGAGTTGGGGGTCCGCAGCTATCCTGAGCGGGACTGATATGTCATAAGCCCTGAATGCACATATCGCTTCCTTTTAAGAGAAATCCGCTAGCGAGCACACCTTTTTGCTCTCTTGCGAGGAGGATAGGGAGTGTCTTTATGCCATCAATGCCCGCTCCCTCGACGAGGGGGTTGGCTATTCTCGCCAGATGGCAGTGATAAGGAATGAGATTTCATCCCTACAGGGTTGCACAGCTGACCTAGGGGTTGGACGTCAACAGAACATGGAGGCTATGACCGAGAGGTAACGGCAATTGAGACATCTGATGTTCGAGATAACGAAACGCCTCGAGACATCTGAAAGGATTGCAAAGAATGTCTCGCTTTTCGAGGTGCAGAAGCATGTGGAGCTAGACGACATGTTGGCGCTGAGGGAGAAGATACACTATGCACTTGATCTTCTCCCAATTATTTTTTTGTGTAGAGCCGAGGCCCATCCAGACTTTGTAGGTTCATTTACATGTGAATAAGGCAGCGATATTTTTCATTCTTCTTTTGTTTTTGATGCGTATAAGGCTTCCCTTTTCTTCGCGTCTTTTTTTTTCCCCCCTCGTCATTTGTTTTGAATTCTACGTTTCCCCCTTTTCTGGGAAAGGGGGCTGTGATTAGCGAGAATTTAGATGCTTATCGGGAGGGTATTTGCATGCCTTCCCAGGGGTGCCACAGACTCCAGCTGGTGTGCGGTTGTGCCTTTAGGAGGTGGTTTTAGAGTCATACCTCCACGACTGTAGTGAGGCATCCTTAAAGTCCCGCCTTTGGACTTGACAGTAGCGTGCACCTTTAGGTCCTTGCGCTCACATAGGGAGAACCCTGAGGGACTCTTGTGCAGGAATGCCGACTTTTCCTGACGAAGAGGACTTGCCTCGGGATGAAACCATGTAGTGGTAAGTCAGTGGCGGGGGCTAGCATGAGAGAGTCTCAGGGACTTCGTCGTATAGTCCTTTGTGGAATACAGCTGCATAATAGGGTTCGGGCATCCCAAAAGCTTTTTCAAGGCCTTCCAAATCGATCTGCTCTCTTTGTACCAGGGCTTCAATGTATCCCCTTAGCTGGAGGCAGTCTTCCATGGGGTGCCCTAGCACTCAGTGAAAAGCGCAATAGTTGGGATGACCTGCCCACTTTGCGTGGTTGGGCCATTTGCTGGGAGGGAGGACCACCATGTCCTGCTCGATCAGCATTATGAGGAGGGTCGGCATCCAAGCTCTGTTGACGCTGCGTCATTAGCTGGGCCCCAATTTGAACGTTTCGGATGCTGGTAACTTTTCGGCGGGGGCACCCTGCTGTAGTCCGGTCTCAGGGTCAGGTGTTATTGCATTGTCCTCTGGTTTAGCAGCCAGAGGTCTCGCATGGTGTCCCACATAAGCGAAGGGACTTCATCGTAAGGGGCTTGAGAGGCGATTGTGGTCGTTGTCCTGGTTATGGTCGTCGGCTGCTTGGCATGGGTGTTTGCTCGGCCTTGCCGGGGTTGGCCCACTTCTGAGATTTGGGCCGAGTCTAGCAGGACTGGAAGCATCGTCTCTGGTGTCAGGAAGTGGAGCTCCATTTTTGTAGCCTGTTCGATTCGCAGGTTCCGATGGACCTTCTATCCAATCTGAAAGTGAGTCTAGTCTCCTTCTTGGCACGCCCACTCTATCAATGAGCAGGCAGTACCGACGAGCTCTGGTAGAGTGAAATACCCAGGAAGAAGACGTTATATCATTGACAACAAAATTTGACGACTTACGGCAGGAGGGAAGAAGTGGCTGGCGAAGGGGCCAACCGTCGTCCGCCCTTCCTCGTGGCCATGGGTTTCTTAGGACCTGCATGTGTGTGCATGTCCCATAGTAGTATCTGAGATGGCTGTGGGGCCAATCCCTTGTGTGGTGAGGGGCAAAATACGTGTGACGTCCTCCCGTTTAGCTGATGAGGCCATCGGGCCCCCTCCATGCATGTGTGTTCGCTTGGGGGAATTTCGATTGTCTCGAAAGTCACGTGTCAATCGAGGGCCAGCCTTTGCGCTGCCCCAAGCCATGGGGTTGTCATGCATGGTGAGGGTGGCGTCAGAGGCACTGGAACTATGCCCGGGTCACGAATGGCCCCAAACTAGGGTAGGCTGCCGCCTGCTCCAATTCATTATTATCCTAATCAGGCTACCAAGGAGTCTGTAGATATGGGTACACACGGTGGAGTAGCCACGTGGGCTGGCAAGGGAGTTGTCAGCGGGTGGTTTGTGCGCGTGGGTGCCGGTGTTGATGACACCCCTGTCTGATCCAGGTCGCCTTTCGGCTGCCTGCAGTGGTGACAGTCCTGTAAGGACCATCCGAGTGAGGAGGAGTGGCGGCACAGGAGGCAGAAACCCTCTCTCAAATAACCACGGAGCTCCGGCATGTGCCGCACACAGGCCCTCGTGTTAGCGAATAGGAGGTCGACGGTGAGAGATATTTTTGTGACTAGGGTGTGGATGCCCTTATGCTGCTTTGGGGTTTCGAGGACACGCCTGGGTGGATGGCCCTCTTAGAGCAATTACGTAGCCCTCCAGTTGCTTATCAGCACGGTTTGCACGGGAGCCCTCATCAAGCTTACAACCTCTCTCCTCTCGCTCTCTATGCTTTTGGGGTGGGATCCGATTGTCCCTCCTCCTTGGCCCCCTTTTATGGAGGGGACCTGCTGGGCGCTGAAGGGGATGTGGAGAAACCTAAGGGTCACTCGTGCTGGCAGGTTCGCGGATGGACACGGGTTGTCGTACGAATGGCGGTCACCCGTGCAGAGGCAAGGGCGAGAGTGTGAGAGAGAGAATAGATGACTTCACTTAGGCGAGGTGGGGGGACCCATGCGATCGGGGTGCTCGCGGGACTGTGCACTCAGGGTATCCTCTTTCTCTCAAAAATTTTTTTCTCTCTCTTTCTCTCTCTCTCTCTCTCTCTCTCTCTCTCTCTCTCTTAGGGGCTCACGAAGAGAGATAAACTAACAAACATAATCTAGCCTTCATTCTTCCCAGCCTTGAGGGGTAATGTTATTGAGTCTCTCTAAAAGAGGGTTTCAAGGCTTTTTTATAAGTGAGTTAAGCTTGCTTATTTAGATGATTCACCAAACAAGGGTGAACGCTCAAAAGTCAAGCTTAATTATGATTAAAAAAATTCAAAATAAATCCAAAGATTAGGTGCAAATGACTAAAATGCCCTTGTGATCTTTTACTCGAATGACGAGATCGTCCCTGCATGCAGGCTGCTCTGCCATGGGAAGGCCTTGTAACTTGTGGTAATTGTTCTGTTGTTTCAGCAACATATCTTTGTTCTTCCCGCGATTGTGAGCATTTTGATCCTCTCCAATCGTGTCGTGGTGGCCTTTTTTTTCGGGGTGAAAGTTCGACCATTTTCGAAAACTTCGCTTTCCAATGCATCCTCGAGCTGCGTCATTTTGGCTCCTGTCTCTACTTGCAAGTTAGAGAGGAGGTTGCTACAGCCATTTGCACCATGTTTGGGCTGATTTGGTGTCGATTTATGCATTTGCCTAATTTTGAAGGTTGCCGGGGAAAGGGATTCTATCAACCTGCTGGATTTGCTTCTTTGGTGACTTGAGGGGTTGCATTCATAGAACCATGGATTGAATGCAAGAGTTTTACTAGAACGTAGCTCTTTCTGAGGGGATTCTGCTGAACTCCTCCTCGTGTTAATTCATGGCTTGGATGGTGAGTTATGCTTCACTGAATCCAGAGGTCGCTGAACCCTATTTCCTTCCACCTTCCTTCTCAGAGCAATAGGGGTTCTTTGTAACACCACAATGTGTCACGTAGGTCGAAATGATCGGGCTGGCGTGATCTAGAACATATCAACATTTTAGCTATGTCTGGTTTCAGAGGAAGGTGTCATGAGGTGAAGTTATTATCGAAAAAGATCGTGGCAGTCCCCATTTTTGGGACTGGATTGGTGAAGCCGCACCGCACTATGGTAAAACCCATAAGTTGCGAAGACGCATGAGCGTAGACCCCTCTAGGGAGGTTGGATTGAGTCCAAATTTGGTCCTTTGGCATTTTTCGACTTTCTGAGTGCAATGGCGATGGTCTGGTCCCTTGTTGCAGCAGCTAGCATGGGGTTACAGTGAAGGGTCCTTCTTTGGTACGAAGGAACTGCAACCACGTCACCAGGCTGGAGGCTTATTTTCGGCACATTCCTGGTCTGTAGGTTTTTTGTGAACTCGCGAGACCAGATTCACCGGCTCTCTCCTTATTCGCATGGGCTTATGGAAGTACATCAAAGATGATGTACAACAGGGGTGCAGATGGTGTGTGGTGGCTTTAGAGCCACCCATGCATGTGACATCAATGGCATGGCCATTGGTACCAGAAGATGGGGAGTGAGGGACCGGATGGGCCCTTCTCATCCTAGGTTGGGCCGAAGCCCTAGTGCGAGTGATTTGGTCACCTTGCATGAGAAATGAGAGAAGTGTCGGTTGGAAAACGCCATTCCCGTGGGACAAGTTCATGACAAGTAGGAGTAGGTAAACTCCAAAGCCATTTTATGGTGTGGGTTATGTATTGTGCAAGTTTGCGAACAAACCAAACTAGCGATGGGGTAGTGCGTCCCCAGTGGAGTTGCCAGCAGGTCAGCCTTGAATTTTTGCGATCGCACGAGAAAGTCTTTTCTTTGAAACCGCGGTTCTCTTTTTCTTATTTTTAGAGAGAGTAAGAGAACAAAGCATGTGTGTGTGTTGCACCCCCCTTTTGAGCACACACTTGTGTGCACGTGAGGATGACTCTAATGCCCATTAAGATAAGGACGGTGCGGTGTGTGTATGGTTCTAACCAACGAAAGAAAGGAGTATGAGGTAAGGCCTACCTTGCTTGATAAGGATCGGGACGCACTCGTGTACTGAGCCGTTTTCGATCACTTCGAAAGCCCCTGACCTCTGAGGGCTTTGGCTCCCTTACAACTAATGCACAACTTTAATACCCACTTGATGAAATGGCTTCAAACTTCATCCCTTTTGCTCGCCTTTCGTGGTAGGATTTAAGGGATTTTGTGGGGGGGGGGGGGGGGGGGGGGGGGGGGAATTTGAATATAAGAAGTGAAGATAGAAAAGGAGAAGATAGAGTATAGAGAGAGAAGAAGTAGAAGGGAGAGAGACAGAAAATCACCTAAAAATTGGGCAACCTTCTAGCATCATGTCCCCAAGTAGGTATTTATAGGATGATAGGAAAGGTATCAAGCTCGAAACCTTGATACCTCGGGGGATTCACAAGAAACTATACTTGATGGACAAGCCCAACAGGGATGAATCTCGAAAGAGCCTCTTATGAATGATGAAAAAGGAGATAGATGAGAGAACGAGAATAAAGAGAGAGAAGGGAGATGAAAGAGAGAAGAAGTAAAGAGAAAGAAGGGAAAGAAAAGAGAACCTCACCCACCCCGAACTACCTTCTTTCGAATGCCCCTTGGTCAAAGGATTCACAATGGTTAAAAGCATTTTGGAAGTAAGGAGGCAGTGAAGAAAGTCTAAGGGGATGATAAAGAGAAAGAAACCTCTCGATTCTTGGGCCGCCTTCTGATGTTGCCCTTTGATCAGAAGACGCACTGCGATCGGAGGCAGTTTCCGAGATATTGAGAAGTGAAAAGCGAACAGGTGAGAAGTAAGGAACCTCTCAATTCTTAGGCCACCCTTCGATGTTACCCTTTGGGTAGAAGACTCGCTACGATTGTAGGTGGATTTTGAGATATTAAGAGGGGAAAAGAGAAGAGGTGAGAGAGGTAAAAGATGAGAGGGAGAGAAAATGAGGACGTGAGAGAGAAAGGGGAGAGGAGAGAAGAGGAGAGAGAGGAGAATAGAGAAAGAGGGAGAGAAAGAGAGGGGAAGAGATAATAGAGGAGGGAGAGTAGGAGAGAGAGTGAGGGAGAGAGAATAAAGGAAATGAGAGAGGGAGAGGTTCAGGGTGGCGGCTAGATCACATCCCCTTTAGTGAGATTGGGAGGTGAGAAGAGAGAAGAAATTGGGACAACAGCTAGGCCGTTGCCATTTGGGCAGAGAGAGAGAGAGATAGAGAAAGAGAATGAGAGGAAGGGAGAAGAGAAGAGAGGAAAGAGAGGGGAAAGGCTCGGGGGAGTAGCTAGGCTAGCTGCCCTTGGCTAAGAGAGAGAGAAAGAGGGAGAGAGAAAGAGGAGACAAGAGAGAGGGGGAGAGGCTAGACCCGAGAGGGGGGAGATTGTGAGAGAAAGAGAGAGATGATTGGGCCCAAGACTAGGTTGTGAGGGACCCAATCCTGGACAGAGGAGAGAGAGAGAGAAGTAAGGGAGAGAAGAAGAAGAAGGGGAGACAAAGAAGAAAAAACAAAGAAGAAGAAGAAGAGAGGAAGAAGAAGAAGAAGAAGAAGAAGAGAAGAATGGATCGGATACCTTGGTGGGTGAGGTGGTAGCTCAAACCCTCCGGCTAAGTGTCCTCCCCAAGTCCTTTGAAGATGCAGAGATAGAGTTAGGACCCTTGGATAAGAGGCTAAGGGAGTAAGATTAGGTTGGGATACTTAGGTTCAAGTAGGTATTGACTATGGTTTGATTTAGGCTAATGTGTATGGTAAAGCTAGTCTAGGTTTATTGAATTAAGGAGTATAGTTGATTTCGGTCACGTATGGAATATGGATTAGGATTAAGTGTGGTGTATGGACTAGGGTGGTTTAAGTGTGGTGTAGGGAGTATGGAGTATAGGTGGTATAGATTATGGGTGGTATGGGCTATGGACTAGGGTTGAGTGCTATAGGTAGTGTGGTCCAAGGTTTGGACAGGTGGTTCAACAATAGTCTCTCAATTGCAAATATTTTTCTCCTCTCTATTGGGGTGGAAATGAAGGCACAAACACAAGAAAAGAGCTAGCACAAAGCATGTTCTTAATAATTTTCCGCGTTATGTTACAAATGAATGATAAATAGCTTATATATGATCTCCCCTGAACATGGGTGGATGATAGAAGCAACACAAAGTTGCTAAAAATTACATTTTCTTCAATTAAAAGTGATTTTTGTTTATTGGGCCAAACGAATGTTTTGCTCCTCTGAACTTTCTTTGAAATGACAAAATCATTCCCAAAAAGAAGGCATCTTGCAATCCTTGTTGTTCAAGGCCCTTTTGGGCACTATCTAGTGAGCTTTCAGATGATCAATCATCGGAAAAATGATTGCCGTTTTGTGAGGATTGTTTTGATGTCTATGATTGAGTTTGAGTCAGAATTTTGAGGTTGTTCTCAAAATTTTGAATCTTTGATCTAGCTCATTTCTTCTTGTTTTCGATCATTTTCTTTATCACAAATCCAATGGAAAGATATTGTAATTATTTTGCAATAAAAATCCCTCGATTTAGGTGGGAAAAGATCACTTTCCAAATGTGGGAGGTGGTCGGAAAATAGGATTCCAGCCACCATAAAATGTGCCTTTTTTTTAGTCTTAATAGAACACCTTCCTGGTGTCTATTTTGAGCTAATGAATAATCAAAACAAAGCTCTTTGATCTGCGATCGCAACGGACCTAGCCGTGAGGCCATGGGAATATGAAATCTCAAGATATGGGCGTTGGAATGAGGAGACATATTGGTCAAATTTCTTGCATTTTCATGATTTTTGTTGATCTTCTCTCTAAGATTTCTCCCTATCCGTGGGCTCCCATGGTATGTGCCACCTACTGAATCCACTGAATCATAGAACTTGGTGAGGGGAACAACATACTCAAATTTCAGATCCATCCATCTTAAGACGAAGGAGATTCATGATTCCAAATTTTCCCCTTTTTTTTTGAAATAAAATTATTATAAATAACAATTTGTTTCAATGGATCAAGTGAATCGCAAAATCTTAATATTTTTTGGACGTATGACCTAGGAAGGTCGAATTGAGCTGAAATTCGCCATAGTAACTGTTATCGGCCTCCCAAATCTATTGGCGGTGGTCCCATAGTCATTGCAAGTCAGAGTTCCAACAATGGTGTATTATAACGTGCTAGGAACTTGTCATTTTTAGCAAGTACGACCTAAAAAGGTCAGATTAGGCTGAAATTTGGCACAGTGACTGCTCTCAACCTCTTGAATCCATTGGCGATAGTCCCATAGTCCTTGAAAGTATTTAGAGTAGAGTGCTAGATATGGTGCACTGTAACATAATAGGGACTTGAGCTGAAAACCGACTATGTACCTATTTCTTCCATTTTCATCCTAATTTACTAGAACTTAGAGAGGATTATTGGATCATCATGGGAGACTCATAAACTCAATTTAGAGGTGAAATGGCATTGCTATCAAGACTCTTAAAAATAAGGCTTATTTGGTTGGGGTTTCTATAGTCCTTAGGTATTTTTTGTACCTGTGGGTCTAGGTCACCACTGTCTTCTCTATTATTCATATCGAGAATACAAACATGTTAAAAATACCCTATAACAGGACAATGCAAGATGCCCCTGCTTTTGGGGCTAAATATATTTTGTTTGTCAAATTCATACATTTCGATTTTGAGATGATCAATTAGACGGTTTTCCAACTTCAAAATAGTCTTTTATAATATGATTGTTTAGGTGCACCTTAATTCTATATTTTAAAGTTGTAATCTTATATAAAGTTTTTTCTATAGGTAATATGTTACAAAATGCATTATTTTCATTACTTTACATCTATTTTTCTCATGTCAATACATATTGAGGTCGAGATGATCGAAATAGGATTTTTAGCATCGAAACAACATCTTCTATTGAATTTTTTATGTGCGCCTCAATTTGATTGTTGATGGCCACACCCTTATATAAATCTTCCACTATTGAAATTTCCTAGTGCACCACATCCATTTTTTATTTTTTTTTAAAATAAAATAAAATAATTATAATAATTTGAATTTTATTACGATACACCACTTGGTAGTGTAGACCCTTAAAGTGCTCAACATTTTTAGACTCTAAAATACCCTTGAATTGTAATACAAATTTTTTCATATAGGGGCATTTTTTGTCATTTAGAATGATAGAATAGAGATTTTATAAAAAAAATAGTGACATTCTATTAATAGTTAAAAACAATTAATGTATCGTATACGTTATGCCACACACTATATCGATGATGTCATCGTCTACTATGGTAAACAGTTGCTTTTATTTTAATAGGAATTTTTAGTTTATCATTGACTAATTACTTAAAATACCCCAAAACAAAAAGTTACCATACTATATGATAAGGGTATTTAAATGTCTAAAGATGTTGAACACTTTAAAAGGTGTAGTGTAACTTAACACAAAGCCTAATCATTTTTTGTTTTTTATTATTTTAAGAGTTGTATCCAGCCGATCTAGCCGATCCAACTATTTAGATTGCCAATCCGGCCAGCAGATCCTGTTTCCAAACGTTGGTGGTGAGTGATGATCACTTGATGTGTACTGCGTACCTTCACATGTGAATGAATACATAGGTTCCCCTAAATTTCCCTTGGAATGATACCATACCTGCAGGGTCCTTCGCTCCATCACTGTCCATTCCATTGGCAGGTGATGACACCTTCCGCCACTTCCTTTGTTCATTTCACTCCATCACCAAACCACAGTCTACCAGATGACTTTGACAGGTGGGGCCCATGATGCGCCACGTTAGCGGACGCCTCTCAGTCGTGTCAGTAAAACCTTCGCCAGTACTTGTCCGTGAAAAATCTTTGTAAATTACACGGGACTAAGGTTTGCGAATTTGGGTTCAATGGACGGTTCCGATAAGCTCGAAACAGACATATTTTAATGAAGGGTGTGGGGTTGTATAAGGCTGAAGCCTCAAACAATCAAAATAAGGCGCACCTTCAAATTGTATAGAAAGATATTGTTTCAATATTAAAAATCTTTGTAATGATATGATAATTTACTTTCATCTCTAATTATAAAATTTAGGGTTAGGTTTGTATAAAGTTGCTTTTTTATACTATAGACATAAAGTGCACCTATAAAATTTATTTACACATATCGTTTCCATGTCGAAAACCTTTTGATGGTTTCAAAATCAATGTTTATCCTCAGTTATGAGATTTAAAAATTTAAAAATGATACAGATCGAGTAGATAGATCAAAAAACACTTGAAAATATTGAAATTAGATAGTTCAAATTATTTGTTATAAGATGTATTATGTTTTAAACTTTGAATGTTTTTTTTTTTTTCTTCATATCCATTTATCTCAAAGTCCAAATGATAGGTTGAAGCGTTTTCCTATGCCGAAACACTCTCCATTGTAGGATTTTTGAGGTGCCTCAACAATATAAGGTTGTAACCTTATCTAAACTTTGTCCTAAAATTTAAAGCTTCAGAAAATAGGGTAGTTGGGGCAATCTACAAAAACTTTAAAATTGAAGGTCTGAAAATGAATTGGAAGATATATTATTTCGAGTACTTCAAATCTATATTTTTTCATTTCCATACATCTTGTAATCCAGATGATCAATTTGAAATTTTTGAGTATTAAAACAATCTCTTGTAGTGATTTTTTTGACATGCGCCTGAATATAAACCGTTTTCCTTTCAATCGCAACTCCTTGACTGGAGTTATGGGGCATAAACCGTGTGTTCGACTCAATGCCCATATAGTGTTCGCAATAGACTGGACCCGCCACCTCTAAGTTGTTAATGGGCTGGACCCACAGAGGCTTAGCCCTAGACTGGCCTGGTCTCTAACTGGCCGGCCCGTTCCTAACTGAGCTGAAGTAGGTCCAATACACTTGAAGGAAAAAAATAAAGCAAACAACAAGCCGGACAAGGTTGCGTTGGCCCTGACCTAGGCTTGTCCCAGGCTTGGCCATGGCTTGTGGGTGGCCAGGCCAGTCCATCCCCCTCACTGTCATCTCTGACACACAAGAATTAAGGAGTTTTATTAAAAAAGGAAAAATGAAAAAAAAAAAGGACATCAAATTCATTTTCATTAAAGCCAAAGTAGAATGATTGTCAATATAGGGGTAAAAGGAGGAAGCAGTACAGTACTGTAATTTCAATAGGTAACTAAAGCATTGGTATCTATCAGACAGTCAACTCATGTACAATGAAAAACACCGGTCATGCGAAACCACCCATGACCTCTAGGAACCGTTTCATTCGCTGCAGAAAACCGCCATTAAAACCACAGGCAGAGCTTTTCTGTACACAAGAATAATAAATTAAACAACTCCATAAATCCTCCCCATTTCTTTAAAAAGACAAAAAAAAAAAGGAATCCTCGCACCAAGATTGAGAGAGAAGAGTTTCCAAAGAAACCAGAAGCCATTAAAGGGCGAAGTTGGTTGTGTACAAAGAAGAGAAGAGAAAGAGAAAGAGAAGGACATTCAAGAATGTGTTGGGCCCTGCGAGACTACGAACGGTGGTGGAAGACTGACGGGAGGTCCCGCAGTCGTAATCGGAATGGGGTTGGAAAATACAGGGGTGCTGCCACTCCCACTCCCACCATTGTTGCCATTGCCATTGCCTTTTTGATGACTGAAGCCATGCTTGAAAAACCCCAACCCCAACACCACGCCTGTGACTACAAGAACTCCCACTATGAGTATGAAGATCTTTGAAGCCTTGCCCACATAACACATTGTGCCCAATTCCTCCCTCTCTCTCTCTCTCTCTCTCTCTCTCTCTCTCTCTCTTCAACTGCCCAAATGGACTCTCTCTTCACTGCCCAAATGGACTCTCTCTCTCTCTCTTGTAATGGGGCTTCGGGATTAGGGCAAGAAGCTCCAAGTGAGGAGAACATAAGGTATTTTGAGTAAAGGAAAATGGGGAAAGAGAGAGAGAAGAGAGAGCAAAAAAGAGAGAAGTTTTGTTTTTGCCCTGGTTATTGAAAAAGGTGTCACCACGTGAAGGCATGAACATAAAAGTAAAGTTCCAAAATAAGTAAAGTTTACCTGTTTCCTACGAGGGCCGCTGTCAAGTGGTGGGGATAAATTTGGGGAAGAGGAATTTAGAGCCCATGCTTTTTTTTTTGTGTTGCAGTTGTAACCCTATTGTTTTCTCTTCTATTTCCTGCAATTATTGAGTAAGGTAAGGGCATTGTTGAATTGGCAAAAGAAATTAACTGAGATTTGTAAATGTGGTGAACATTTCGGAGCTGGCGCCTGACAGCTATGTCCGCCAATCTCTCTCTCTTACTCTTTTTTGTTGTATTCTGCACAAATAGGGGCTACATTACAAACTTTGAAGAGCCCATGGGGTATTTAAAAATCCTTCGTGTACTGATCCCTGGTGGGGGAAAATATATGAATTATTCTTATATCACGTGGCAATGGAAATGAGATGCCCTCTTAATGGAATCGTTGAAACCATCATCTCTATCATTATTATTTTAGAACTATTGGATAATATTTCTTAAAGGAAAAAAAGGTTCATATAAGGTTGCAACTTTAAAATGTATAGAATCAAATATGCATCTCAAAATCCATCCAAAAAATATTGTTTTAATATTAGAAAACCCTTTAAATAATCATCTCGACATCGAGATGTATGAATATGAAAAAAAAATTTTATTTTGAGTCCTAAAGATGATGCATCTTACAACACATTATCTAAACCATCTATGTTTATAGATCTATTTGATTTTAAGTACTTTTGAATTTTAAAATTTTATAATTAGAGATGAAAATAGATTTTAAAATAATTTTAAAAATTTTTTATTCCAAAATTATATGTTATGATAAAATTTGGAGGTACGTCTTAATTAGATTGTTTAAGATTGCAATCTTATAGAAACCACACCCTTTCTATAAGGTATTATTATACTTTTTCAAGTACATAAGGGTGAGAAGTACGAATGGCTAAATTTAGATCAACCCAAGCTACAGATAAATAAAATAAAAATTCAGATAATTGGACATTCTCTCAACCATCTATTTTGTGGTGACCAATAGCCACACTATTTATTTTTTCATGTGATCGAAATCATACATTTTGTTACCTATGATCTTAACATCTCCGTCACTAAACTAATATCACCCTATCAAGATACCCAAGTATTTTGCGTGCTTCTGAGTATGTTATTTGTACTATATATGTTTCTATTTTGTTACGGGTCCTATGGATATTTTCCTTAGTATTTAACTGTTGTGTATAGACCTAATAGACCTGATTAAAGACTATTATATTTGGATGATCTATTGGCCATTTCCTATCATTTTAATGTACCTTGGTGTGCTGGAGGTGATTTTAACACTATTAGACGGCCTGGTGAATCTTCTTCCTCTCCTCTCATGTCGGCTATTATGAGCTTCTTTGAAAAATGTATTTAGCAGCATGAACTGGTTAACACTCCTTCTAATGAGGCAAAATATATATGGTCGAATCACAGTGCTTTGGAATCGGTTTTCACTCGGTTGGATGGACTTTTTGTATCTTCTCCTATTGAAAACCAATTTCCAAAAATCTGTGTTCAATCTCTTCCAAAAGTGACTTTTGATCATGTTCCTCTTCTTCTTAATACATATGGTTTTTCTTTTAGACCTTCGCCTTTCAGAGTGGAACTTACTTAGATTTCTGATCAATCTCGATAAATACTAAAGTGAAAGGTTGGAAAGGTTTCAGCTATCTAAGAAACTTAAAGCTACTTGAAGACAAATTATTTCTTAGAGAAGGGATTGCTGGAGTAATTTACAAACCAAAATTATTGTCACTAAAATATAGATTGAAGAGTTTGACAACATTAAGTTTACGGGATATTATCTCAGGAACAGATCAGAGAAAGAAGTAGTTGTATTGCTTCTTTAAAGGAATTGTTAAGGTTTGAGGAGTTTATTGGAGAAAAAGTTCGAGGATCAAATAGTTAAAAGAATGTGATCAAAACACAAAATTATTTCATATTATAGCTAGAGCTCGAAGGAAAGGCAATCTGATCTAGAATTTAAAAATCAAGGTATAGATTGTGAAAATATCTTGGAGATGGAATTGCCTTAATTGAGCATTTCAAGCAGGCCTTCACTTCTGCTAATAAATTGAATTTGACCTTAGACAAAGTTATCTTTAGAAAATTACCCCTGAAAGAAGTACAGTGGTTAGAAATGAGATTTGAAATGCAAGAAATGAAAGAGGCGGTGTTTGAGTTAGGAAGAGTTAAAACTCCTCCGCCAAATGGATAACCAGTAGCTTTATTTCAAACTTTTTGGACCTACTAAAATCTTATTTATATCAATTAATGGAGGAGTTCTATTGGAGAGGCAGAATTAATACCGCAATGAACTCAACATTCATTACATTAATACCAAAGAAACAGTACTTGAGGAGGTTATGGATATTCATCTTATAAGTTTGTTGGGGAACTTGTATAAGATATAGCCAAAGTTTTAGCTAACATATCACATCAGATAATTCATTTGGTGGCTAAAGGTCCACAATCTTCTTTCTTGAAGGATAGGCAGATTATTGATAACATACTGGTGGCTGAGAAATGCAGCTATTCAAGAATAAAAGAACATAAACCTAATTTAATCTACAAGCTCAACTTTGAGAAGGCTTACGATAAAGTTGACTTACAGGTTCTATGGAAGGGATGAAATTGTGGATCCAAGGATATTTAACTTCTACCCACTTCTCTGTGTTGGTCAACAGTAATGCTAGGTTTTATTAGGGCCTCCAGAGGGTTAAGACAAGGTGACCCACTTTTTCTTTTTTTTATATGTGATGGTCGCTGAAAGTTTTAGTGTGATGTTTAGGACAATGGTTAGTAAAGGAATCATCTCAGGAGTAAAGATTGGTAGTAACGGTCTGGTGGTCTCTCATATGCAATATGCGGATGATACAATCATCTTTTGTGATCCATGTGAGGTGGAGATTAAAAATTTCTGGATATTTCTAAAGTGTGTTGAGTTAGTAATTGGCCTCAAAGTGAATCTTAGCAAGACAAATTTGATTGGGATTGAATGACAAGAAATAATTGTTGCGATGTTGGCCAATTTGTTGGGGTGTGTTGTTGAAAGCCTACCTTGCAAGTATTTGGGTATTCCTTTAGTGGATTCCAATCCCCTAAGATCGGTACATGATTTAGTTGTATAACGGGTTCATCAATAGTGGGATTTATGAAAAGTGAAGCTCCTTTCGTTGGGAGGAAGATATACTTTAACTAAATTGTCACACCCCAAGAATTTACAATACTGATATTCCTGAGATGTGGCAGTCAAAACATATATATGCATCTCTTTTAGGACAAATTTACAATGGCGAATTTTTAAAAAGTAACAAAAGAAAGTTTAAGCACAACTTCAATATCCCAAAGTTGATCCTGACGAGCACTCAAATGAAACCGCAGTTATCCTGAAAAATGTTTATCATAGTTTGATGAGTTTGGCTACTCAGTAAGTGATCATCATAATCCTAAAAATAATCATGATTGAAAGATATCAATATTTTCCAAAATGAGATCTTTTAACAGAAATGCATCAACAGTTTCACTTTCAATAAATGCATAATTAAGTATAATCCAAGTAATTGAAATGCTTATAACACTTTTAACGGCAGTGCATAATTCAAAGGATTTCACAAAATACCCTACTGACGTCCCAAGTAGGTCACCTATATACCCCATCAGCGTCCTGATGGGTCCACTTAATCCCTATCGACGTCCCAGATAGGTCCACTTAATCCCTGCAGGTCCACTTATACCTCACCGGCGTACTGGATGAGTCCACTTAATCCCTACCGGCGTCCCAGATAGGTCCACTTATACCTCACCGGCGAACCGGATGAGTCCACTTGCATACTTAAATTATTTCTAAATCTCCTTAAACATTCGAAAGCAGCAATATCATGTACTCAACATATCACTGAAATCATTAATATGAATTTCACTTAAACCATTAATAACAGTCACTCTCTATAACATTTCAAAAATAACCAATCAAATATCTTGGGCTCAAATTTAGAAAGGTAGCAGTTTGTAAAGGCATTCTAGCATAATTGCCAATTTAATATGTATAGAAAAACTCTTATAGAAATTCAAGAATACGGAATTATCACAATTTATGGGATATCAATCCACAAATAAACATTTCACAACAATACTATAATCAATTGCAAAAATGTCAATTTTTAAATAATAAGGTAGTCATTTGCACATGAATTTTACAATGTCTAAATATTCAAAACAGTAGAAAGAAATATCACAATTTTACTAAAAGCAGAAATATCACATTTATTTTTAACAATAGACAAGAAAAATAAATAAATATATTTTTCTAAGAATTTACAGCATTTAAAATTTCTAACATAGATAAAATATCACAATTTTTTATTAAAAAGGTTATGCTTCAAAATAATGAAGTCGCGTGCGCATAAGATTTATCGCGCCTAGAATTCATGATAATAAGCAGAAATAATTATTTCATTTTATTTTTAAAAAGAATGGATTATTTTTCGAGACAATGAGGTCACTTACACATAAAACTGATAAAATAAAGATCCTAGACGGAAATATCACTATTTATTAAAAATAGACTATTTTTCAGGAAGACGATGTCACTTACTCACAAATATTTGAGAGGGAGCTTCCGATAAAAACTCAGCTCGAGAGAGCAGTTCACTGTGTTTCGACCAGAGAAAATATCTCAAAAGTTTTCTAAGGTAGGAGCCTTCACCTCTCTGAATTTAAATTCTACTAACATATTATTTTATTCTTTTATTACGTTACAGGTGTCAGCGTTAGTTTACGCTTTAAACACCTCAAGCTTTTATTACGTTACAGGTGTGAGCGTTAGTTTACGCTTTAAACACCTAAAGCCCACGTCCTTTAGTGGACGTGGCAAGAGCAAGGAAACACAAAGCTTTTAAACGAAAAGCTTTGAAAAGTAGCGATGGTCCCTAAACACCATCATGCTCAAACGAATCATCATGTATTAAAAGTTTATTTTCTTTCTTTTTTTTTCTTTTTTGTTTTTTTCTTTTTTTTTTTTTTTGAAAGTTTAGGATTGTTACATAAATCCACTTTGTCCAACATATTATTGCACTATATTTCTCTGTTTTGTATGCCTAAATAGAATATGAAGTTCTTGGAACGACATATGAGGAATTTCCTATGGGGGAGTATTGACAAAATTAAAAAATTGCACTTGGTCAGTTGGGAGAAAGTTTGTGCACCGGTGGGGGAAGGAGGCCTAGAAATTAGAAGACTTAAAATTATGATTTTGGATTGTTAATCAAATGGTGGTGGATAATACATAGAAAATATTGGGTGGATGCACCGACTAGTTTAATTAAGAGCCCTAAGAATAAATCACCTTTGTCGTATGTTTGAAAAGGAATTGATTATTGCATACATTAGACACCTCCATAAAGTAGTTAGAAATTGGGATATACATTGTTCAAGTTTGACATGTGCCTTGGGGATTATGCACCGAGATATTGTTTCCTTGAGGCGTTCTCCAAATTCTTCAACACCTTATCATATATCAATGAGGATAGAGGAGATGATTTTATTAACAATGTTTCGTCTTTTCCTTGCAGGTATAGGAGGGTATACGATCGCTTCATTGAGAAGTATAAAAGACTTTTGGATATTATCCATTGTGTTTGTATTTTCCCTCGTAAGGAGGACTCTCTCATTTGGGATTTTAATCACTCATGGGAATTTTTAATCAAATCAGTATATAATCTCGTGTTTGATGATCGAAACAAATGGTTGGATCCAAGGCTCTTTAAGTTAAGGAAGCTCCATGTCCTGCTAAAGGTTCAACACTTCTTATGGATTCTCTATGAAGGTAAATTGGAAAAGCGGTTTCACCTAGATAAATGTAGGTATCCTCTATAAATCTGATAATGAGATTGTACATCACGTATTTCGTCAATGCCTTTACGTTATGGATCGGTGGATTTGGGCTCATCAGCTCTTAAACTTGTTCTGCAAATACCGGGAGACACCAAATCTTTACTGAGTCAATGATGACTGGTCTCTCAAAGATGGGAATTATTCTTTAGATATCCGTTTGGGTTAACATACATTGGGGTATTCAGAAGGAACCTAATAGAATGGTATTTGAAGGGATCAATTTGGAAACCTCCATGTTAAAGTCTAATGTTTTGGCTATGGCAGAAAATTGGTTTTCCATAGAAAAGGACTGCAAATTTATCAAGTCAAATTATCTTGAATCCTTTTGAAGTTGCTAATCTAACCATTTCTCTATCAAGAAGAAGGGTTGTATGGCCCCCTCCACTAATGAACTCCTACATATTGAATTTCGATGGAAGCCCTTTAAGGAACTCTGGTGTAGCTGGCTTCGGTGCTTTGATAAGAAACCATAATGGTCATATTGATTGTTCTGTTTTTTTTTTTTGAGAAAGTATGATATTTATCAAGATAATGAAGAGTTACAAATAAGAGAGAGAGACCAAGAAAAGAAAACTGAAAGACAAAACACAAAATGAGCATAAAGGAAGATGACAGAGAAAGAGAGAAGAGAGAAGAGAGAGAGAGAAGAGAGAGAGAGAAGAGAGAAGAGAGAGAGAGAGAGAGAGAGAGAGAGAGGCAAACAATGCCATTCTAAGGAGCAGTAGCTTGTTTAGCTAGGGAATTCGCCTCAAAATTAGCACTACGATGAATATGGAGAAAATAAAGTTCATGATCATCAAGTGCCAAAAGAATTTCATCCATGACCACACTAAATCTCCACGGAACAAGACTTGGCTGAATACACCACGAAATAACATTGGTCGAGTCTCCTTCAAGTGTGATTGGTCTAAGAGAGACACACTCATCCTAAGGGCCCAAAGCTCTGCTTCATTAATCTCACAAGGATGGAGACTGTCGGAGTAAGACTAGATCAAGGCATCAATGTGATTTCAAAGTAGCCCTCCAAAACCAGACCGAGCACCCCTCATACTTCTATCAAAATTTGAACCAAACTTCCGGTGGTTTTGTCCCAACCCGACAAATCAAGGACGGCACATCCTAACATAAATAAGGTCTTTGAAATGGGTAAAAAATAGACGATTAGGCATTGCAATCAGAGGAAGAGAAGCATAAACCCACATAATAATAGTATGCTGAATCATGGAATGCAAAGTCAAGAGGTCCCTAGACTGGCCCTCTTTTCAAAGCATCTAGGGGTGTTTGAAGACATTTTTCAGCAACTTGGTCCTCGGTTAATAAAGCCCAACAAACAGTGGAATTTTTGACAGCCTCAGAATAGGTCCAGAACTGGCCAAGAACTTCATAAGAACTCTCAAAAGTCTCCTGCCAAATTTCATCGCATTCCGACATGTCTAAGGAAGTGTAGATTGAGGAACAGTTTCGGCAAAATCAGCCTCTCGCACCCTCAAACGAACCATATAACTAGAGCTATATTTTCGGTACCTAAATTTATTGTGGGACCACAGCCATTGAATCTGAAACGTTTGAAAAACCCCATGGTTGAAATTTCAGCTTGAAAAGACATCCCAAGAAGAAGTTATATGCGAAAGAGTGAAACAGGAGGAGTCACACGCTATTCTCGCACGGCCACCCTGCAACTCAACTCCATTAAAGGGGCAGTCATGACTAGAGACTTTCGATGCTCATATCTCACCCGTTTCAAGTCTAATCGCACTCAAATTTTTTGAGCGTGTTCGTCTCATCAAGACAAGCGTTTCAATATGTGGCACGCCCCATGACGACACCCAAGCGTGAAGAAAAGCTAGAGAGAAGTTGCTGATCCGTGAAGAAAGTGCAATAAAATCAATAACATCATGCCTCTCTCAAGCAGCCAAATCACGTCGCTCGCGAGCCCTATCGACCTAAAACCAATTCCATAGCGTGTGTAAGGTCTAGCACTATTTGTAGTCCGAACCCCACACATGATGAACGGTCGGATTTTGCACACGAAGCTGATGAAGTTACTACAAATTCTTTCACTGGAATTCCAGATTCCGACCACAACTCCAAAGTTGCAAAATCTTTGTCCGGGCAGGGAATCGAGCTGCGTTTGTTGCCTCGTGATCGTGACGACATGCTCAGTGTGATCCAGTGAAGAAATCATAGAAAAAAATCAAGGAACGTGCACACAATCGATCCAATGTTTCAAGATTCATTCAAATTTCAAATCACATGATCGTGCCCTAAAAACATGAACCATGGCTCGAAGTTGGTATCAAATTGAGCACCACACCGAGCCCTACATGAAAACAATCATCTTTCGATCAAACGAGCATCAGAACAACCCCGTATTATCCACGAAAGATCATGCACGTTCTAGGGCAACAAAGGGACTATCTTGGAATTCCACAACTTGCTAGGAAGGGGCAAATCTGTCATTTTGCAACTTATTTTCTAATTTCTTTTAATTCAGTTAAATCCTAATTTCCAGAAATTAAGTTTAATTTTGATCAATCCACCCATGTTTGGGCACAATTCTATATATACCACGTACCATCATTGTACACAAAAAAGGGCTTGAAACCCTTGACCAAAGAGAATTTTTACTCAATAGAATTCCCTTTCCTTGTCATTGTTGGGTTACATTTGGAGAGAGAGAGTAAGGAGAGAGAAACTTTTGGATTGGTACCCTTAGGCTAAAGGTAAACCTTCTCTCTCTTCTTTTCTTCCTTCTTCTTCTTTCTCGTTTGAGCCTCCCTCCGAGGCCATGCACAGCAGTGGCAGTGCCGTGCATGCCTCTTTCTTTTCTTTTTCCCCTTCCTGTGGTTTCACATGTCGCGCTTGGCGATGGTAGCGCCATGCCCAAGCTCCTTTCCCCCTTCTATTCGTTCATCTCTATCTCTCAGCGAGGCTTACAAATGGCGCTGCTCGTCGTCGTCTGCAGACTTATCCTCGACGCCATAGTGAAGAACACAACAGATGAAGCTTATTGCCGCCCACAGAGGTCTCCCTTTCTTATGTGCTTATCATAGACGGCAATGCTTATCATCGCTTGCGAGAGGTCGCGACAACATCTATCACCTTCCGTGAGCTTCCTTCTTACGCTCGGTGCCCATCGCCGTCCGCATGCCTTCTTTGTGAGCTCAGCGCCTATCGTCGTTCGCAAGCCTTCTTCGTGCGCTCGATGCCTATTGTTGTGCATAGGCTCTTCTTACGTCCCATGCCTATCGCCATGGGCCTTGGAAAGAGCTGTCGCCGTACGCCTCGCGAATGGCTGCATGCTTCACAAGAGATTATCACTGCCCGTGCAAGGGTGTCCTGCCTTCTTGTGTTGCCCCAATGGTGATGCCTAACGCCGCCCATAGTTCACTGCTCTCCCTCTAGCCGGGAGCAGTAGTGTCTAATGCCATCCAAGGGCTGTAACACTGCTACTCCGCAGTTACAGGTGGTGACGCTTAGTACTGTCGGGACCCCGTCTCTTCGCTGTCTCATGCATTATCTTCATTTTCTTCTTGCTTGACCAAGGCTGGACTCAGTCTAGTGTTTCCATAGCAGTCTGGCTGTCGAACAGTTTTGCTATCGTGCTGGTCCTTAATACCATGCTCGTCTTGTTGCCACACCAGATTAGGATAGTCATGTCAACCTTAGTTTCAAGTAGTATTGTCGTCGTGCAGGTCCAAAGTACCGTGCCTGTCTTGCTATCACTCCAGGTCAGTCATTACATTGGTTCAGCTATCATGCTAGTCTGGTCCCCTTGTCGAGTCCCCTCTTCTTTTTCCCTCTCATTCAAGCCTCCTTCTTTTTGTCACCTTAACTTTCCACCTTCTCAGCCATATGAAGGTACATTGCCCTAAGACAAGCGTGGGTCATTTGGTCCACTTGTCTTGCAAAATTAACCATAGTAATGTTGTGTAGAAAACAAGGACATTACAGGTCAAAGGAGGCGATTTCGAACCAGCTGAAGCAGCTGGGGGGACTTTCCATCGTGATCTAAGAGGGCGCCCGTGTGAGTCAGCCCGACTAAGTCACGATCCCAGGTGAGGTTGGTCCCCACCTCACATCCAAAATTCCTCCCTCACTAGTTGGATACCTGTCCTTGTTCTTGAATAAGGTTCCCGAGAAAGCGATCTCAGATCCCAGGTTTTTTGATCTTGAGACACGTGTCACCCGATCATCTTGATCAGGGGAGGCAAGATCGAGGCACCTAACTAGCTTGGCGACTACATTGGGGATTCATTACCCCTTCGTCGATTCGCTCTTGTTTGATCAGTATCTTCATTTACTTTCTGCACTACTTTCTATGACATCTAGGTTATTCAACCCGTTCATCCGAGTAAGGGATTTTCTCATCCCCACACTCATGGTTGTCCTAGGGAAGTGAACTGCTCAAGCTTCCTTCCCTACACTCCTTCTGAGTCGGGACTCATAGTTCGGCTCCTAGGTTCTTTACTGGGTTGGTGCGAGAAGGGACTTAAAGGTCCCTGACTCCCCTCTTCCTCACCCTGGTAGACCCTCCACCAAGGCCTCTTGCATTAGTAGCACATCTGCTATCACACACAACACGCACCCTGCTATTGGTAAGTCCCTTGTCAGTCATATTACTGAGGTACGTCGAAAGGCTGCCCTATTCACTCTCGCGAAAGGCAAGCAAGTTGGCACCGCTTCTGAGGGTCGTCGCAAGGCAATCCCCCATACTCCTTCACCACCTCGAATCTCTACACTTGGAGGCTCGACACACGAAGGTAGAAATCCTGGGGTCTCCACCCCATGCACACCTAAAATCTCATGGTTCAACCACTCGAGCCACACCTTGGGGCAAATTTCATGTTACCCCGAACACGTGTTCAAGACTAGGCCTCCTTGGGCCAAACCCTGCACACGTCATGCATCCCATAGCTCAAGACAGCGCCAGTTCAGCGTCAGCTCGACCACTTTGTCCTCCATCTTACCACACATAGCTTCACCTTGTGAGAGATGGGCTTCCACCCGATCCCTCAGAGACAGAAGCTCGTGGGTCTCGACCTCGTAAGGTCGAACCAGTTGAGCAAACCCGAGCTGACCCCCAAATCACTCGGATGGCTGACCCTAAAGGTGCACACGCACCGAATTTGTAGGTTCCTCCTCGATCTCGGCTCGGGAAGAGTCATGAATTAGCTCCTTCCTCTGTCACTCCTCTCTCACCCGATAAGCACCTCGAGACCTGGTACTCAAAGGTTGTCCCTAAGAGTACCATCTTGAGTCAGCAGCCTCAAGTCAAACATTCACCATGGCCTCACAAGGGAATCGGGGGCAACGACCTGATGTATGACAGGAGCCTCCAGCCTCCAAGGCAGCAACCCAGGTTGCCCTCAGTCCTTGGACCCCATTCTTTGCTTCAGCTAATAGACATGGCCCTCACCTGCTCAAGGTAGAGGGGCAATCCAAGCCTCAGGCTCAATTTTGGAGTGCGGTCTATAGTCGCCTCAAGATCAAGGAGAAGAAAGGTCTGCAGATTCTGACCAAAGAAGCCCCCAAGGTAGTTGAGGTTACCACCTTTGGTGACCTCTTGCCTCGTAATCCCTCATTCTCTCTGCGGATCCCAGAGCCTGAGCCAGTCCAAGAGTATTGCTTGGTGATCACTGCCAAGAAGCCGCAGTCCCAAGACCATCACGAACTGGTCTTCACACGGTCAGCGTACAAGGCTCGAGTCTAGTTGAGGCATGTTGAGCCCCTGCACACTGACTTGCCATGCACGACTCGCCAACCCCGGCTGTCCATTACTCCACCTGGCTCTTACCTTCCAAAAGACACGATCAGTGTCATGGTGATTAACGAGTTGAACAACGCCCAAGAAAAGTAGATAAATAAGCTCGAGGTAATGATGCAGTCCATCCTCGATGAGATGGAATGCTTAGAAGCCTCCAGGTCCCCTTCTGCCCACCATGAGGCCGATTCTCTGTCTGTTGAAGACACCGTTCCTAGGCAAACTCCCCCATTAGTCTTTTAGGACAGTTCTGCTTCCCGCGAGGTTTCCCAAATAGACATAGATGCCATGGTGGCCCACAGTCTTAAGAATAATGTCTCTGGCATACAAGATGTGCCGCTCTACCAAAAGCCGTACCCTTCATACATTGATCAGGTGTCATTTCCCCCGAACTATCAAAAAGGGAAGCTCTCCCTGTTCAATGGTACTAAGGTCCCTGCACCAGCATACTGCCCACTTCCAAGCGGTCTATCTAGAGATGGTAACTGACGGGCGACTCCTCCTCCATTAGTTCATCGAGATTCTCAAAGGGCCAACCTTCTAGTGGTATGCTCGGCTACCTAAAAACTCAATGCACACCTAGCAGGAAATGGAGCAGTTGTTTTACCAACGCTTCTACAAAGTCCAAAGGAACATGGAAACCATTGAGCTCCTCACTCTGACTCAAGACCCTGGTGAGCCAGTTGAAAAGTTCATCGCCCGATGGAGAGAGCTGGCCACCTTTCATGCCACTCCCATGACCAAGAAAGAAGTAATCCAGAGCTGCATACGAAACATGCTTCTTGAGATCGCCCTACATGTCTTGGCCTCTAATCCACCCTCCATGTCATAGCTCATCACTAAAGCAGTTCGTATCGAGGGTCTGCCCAAACACCATGGCGGATCTCGTCAGCAACCCTCTGCCTCGATCTCCTGCTCTAACAATCGGGGCAACCAGCAGAAAGCAGTGATCAGTGCAGCCGTCACCATGATAGACATTAATAAAGCTGCTCCTCAAACCTTTGACCTCTCCAAGGCACAAACGTCTCTGGCCATGGGCAAGTAGTAGTCCTATAATAAGGTCCCACTTCTAAAAAATATTACTCGAAGCGACTTCCTAATCCAGCACTAGAATAGGGTGTACCCCTTCAACAAGGAGTGGGTCCATGCACTGCTTCGACTACTACTGGAGCAAAACATGATCTAGCTGTCAGAGGTCAGCACTCCAGAACAAGCTGGACAGGAGACACACAAGAGGTACTGCGCCTATCACAATAAAGTTGGCCACCCCACTTAAGACTGCTATAAGATCAACGACACTATCGAAGTCTTTATTAACAAGGGTCAGTTAAAGCTCGAAGAGTTAAAGAAAGCGATCAGGGCAACTGAGGCTTCTCACATAGTGACAATACAAGAAGATGATGGGGCACCTACCATCCTCCGTGTACTATTTTCCATAATGCTCGAAGAGGGATGTTTGAATACATTTTTCAACACCTTGGTCCTTGATGCGGAATAAAGAGGAAGCAAGTCAATAAAGCCTACAAAAACAGTGGAAATTTCGACAGTTTCAAAGTCAAGATCTTCATAAGTACTCCAAAAGGCCACCTGCCATGCTTTATCGTGATAAAATATGTCTAAGATAGTGAACATAAACAAACAATTTCAAAAAAATTGGCCTCTGACACCCTCAAATGAACCTTGTAACTAGAACTATATGTTCAATGTGTCAAACAGCTATGAGACCATCACCATTGGATCAGGCACTGTCAAAAACCCTCATGGGTCAAGTTTCGACTTAATCAGGCACTCCAAGACAAAGTTATGGGTAAAATATCGAAAAGGGGTAGGCCGCACACTATTCTCGTGTGGCCACCCTGCAACAAAACACCATTAAAGGTGGATGTTTTCATAGTTACAGGCAGTGACTTTTGAGGTCTATATCTCACTCAATTTGAGTATTTCGATACTTGGTATGCCCCGTGATGATGTACGAGTAGGGAGAAAAACTAGAGAGAAGCTGTTGATCCATGAAGAAAGTTGCAAAAAATTCAGCAGCATCACACCACACTCTAGTGGCCAAATCATGATGCCCACGTACTCGATCGACACGAAACCAATTGCATTATGTGCATAAGGTCTGTGGCTATCTCTGGTTCGAACTTCACGTACGATGAATGGTTGGATTTCACACAAGAAGGCATCAAAGCTGGTGTAAATTTCGACAGTCAGAAGTCAAGATTCCAGCCAAAAAACTCAAGAGGACAAAATCTTAATCCGGACAGGAAATTGAGTTGCGTTTATTGCAACATGATCATGACAGCATGCTCAGTGTGATTAAGCGAAGAAACAGAAGAAAAACATCAAGGAACGAGTTTTCAAGATTCATCCAAAATTCAATTCTCACGATCATGGCTCAAAAATAAGATTCATAGCTCAAAGTTGGTAGTAAATCGATCTCCATGCCGAGCCCTACAAGAAAAAAATCATTTTTCCATCAAACGGGCATCAGAACAACTCCGAATTAGTCATGAAAGATCACGCAAGTTCTCGAGCAGCAACAAGGACTGTTCTGGAATTCCACACATTGTTAGGCAGGGGCAAAACAATCTTTTTGTACATATTTTTAGAATTTATTTAATTCAATTAAATTATAATTTTCTTATATTTTTTGTAGTTTTTGGGTGTCCACCCATGTTTGGGACCTCTATATAAACATGCAAAACCAAATTGTAAAAAAAAAAAGGAGAAAACCTTTGATGATTCAAGAAAATTTCAATTTTTGGCTTAGGTTCGTGGGTGCATCTTGGAGAGAGAGAGGAGAGAAAAGAAAAGGGTCGATACACTACGGTAAGGTAAATTTCTCTCTCCTTACCTCTTTCTCTCTCATCTTCTTTCTATTTCTCTCTCCTCCCCTCTTTTCTCATCCTTATCTCTCTCCTCTCTTCACATCTCTATCTCTTTTTGTCTCTTCTCATCTCTATCCTCTCTTCTCTCTTCTCATCTCTATCGCTCTTTCCCTCTCTTCTTCTCATCTCTATGTCTCTCTTCTTTTCTTAACATGACTGGCGATGCTCAGTGCCGACTGTGTTCTCTCTCTCTTGTTTATCTAACACAATCAGTGACGCTCAACGTCAATTGTGATCTCTTTCTCTTCTTTTCTTAACACATCTGACGATGCCCAGCGTTGATTGTGTTCTCTCTCTCTTCTTTGTCTAACACAGCCAACGATGCTCAGCATCGATTGTGTTATCTCTCTCTTCTTTGTCGAACATAGGCAGTGATGGTCAACACCAACTGTGTTTTCTCTCCCTTTTTTATCTAACACAACCGACGACGCTTAGCACTGACTGTGTTCTCTCTCTTCGTAGTCTAACACAGTTGGCGACACTCAGTGTTGACTGTGTTCTCTCTTTCTTCTTTGTCTAACATAGCTCACAACGCTCAGTGTCGACTGTGTTCTCTCTCTCTTCTTTCTTTAACATAGCCGATGACGCTCAACGCCGACTGTGTTTTCTCTCTCTCTTCTTTGTCTAACACAGTCGATGATGCGTCGCACCGAATGTGTTCTCTCTCTCTTCTTTGTCTAACACAGCTACTGACACTCAGTGTCGACTGAGTTCTCTCTCTTCTTTGTCTACCACAGCTACTGACACTCAACGCCGACTGAGTTCTCTCTCTTCTTTGTCAAACACAGCTGAAGACACTCAGCGCTGACTGTGCTCTCTCTCGTCTTTGTTTAACACAGCCGGCAATGCTCAGCACCAACTATGTCCTCTTCCTCGTCTTTGTCTACCACAGCCGACGACTCTCAGCTTCGACTATGTCCTCTTCCTTGCCTTTGCCTAGCATAGCCGGCGACTCCTTGTGTCGTCTATGTTCTTCTCTTTTCTCTCACTCATCTCCTCCTTTCTTTCTCTTCCTCTCCTTCTTTCTATTCTCTTCTTCTTCTTCTCTTATCTTACTTCTTGTTCTTTCTTTATGATCTCCACTCTTTCTATTATTCTTTCGTTTGATTAAGAGGGGTTAATATTAGCCTATCATGGTAGTCTTGTTGTCTCGCCATAATGTTGTTGTGTTAGAATTATTGTGCTTGCTTTATTGCCACGACAGACAAACCGTCGTGTATAGCTAGTCAGTATTGGTATTGACGTTTAGTTGTAATTCTGTTGAGCCGGTTTGAGTTACTGACCCATTTTACTACCACATTAGGCCAATTACCTACCAGTTTAGTCACTATGTTGATCTCCCTGCCTGATCAAATTCTTCTCCCCTATATTTCTTCTCTCAATCTTCTTTCCTTTTCTTTGAATGTGCACGCTAGTGTACGTTCACCAGAGAGGTAAGGTGAGGTCTATTGACCTACCTGTCCTATAACATTTGCCATATGTGTATGTGATTTTATAAAACAGGAGAATACAAGCCAAGGGAGGCGATTCTGAACTAGTTTTACGACTGGGGGGCTTACTTCGTGATCTAAGAGGGTACCCATGCTAGCCAACCCACTTAAGTCTCGAACCCACCTTAAATTCCTCTCTCATCGGTTGGTAATACCTGCCCTTATTCTCGAACGGGGTTCTCGAGAGAGCGATCTCAAAGTCCTGGGTCTCCCTTGATACCCAAGATGCATGCCACTCGATCATCTTGATCCGAAAGGCGAGATTGAGGCACCTAACCAGCTTGGCGACTCCACTGGAGACTTACCACCCCTTAGTCGGATCGTACTTGTTTGGCTAAGTTTCTCCTTTTATTTTCTGTATTCACACATCACTTATGGCTATTGGGTTATGTAACCCATTCATTTGGATCAGGGATTTTCTCATCTCCACATTCGTGAGTGTCACCAAGAACAAGTTCCTCCAACTTCGTTCCCAACCCTTCTTTTGAGCAAAGACCCAAGGTCTAGATCTCAAGTCTTAACATGGATTTACGTGAGGAGGTACCCAAAAGTCTCTCACTCCTCATCTCCTCGCTCTGGTGGAACCTCCAGCAAAGCACCTTGCATCGACAACATATTTGTTGCCCCACATAGCATGCACCCTGCCACCGACAAGTCACTTTTTGATCGTATTGTCGAGGTATGCCGGAAGGCCGCCCAGTCCCTCTCTACAAAAGGCAAACAAGTTGTCATTGCTCCTGGGGGTTGCCACAAAGGCTACCCCCCACATTCTTTCACCACCACGAGTCTCTATTCCTAGAGGCTCGACACATCAAGGCAGAGACCTTGTTGTCTCCACCCCTTACACACACCACAAGGCTCGAGGATCACCCACACGTGCCACACCTCGGGGAAACCTTCAAGTCACCCCGAGGAAGAATCCAAGATCAGACATCTCAAGGACGGGTCCTGCATACGCAGCTCATATACATCTCACTGCTTGGGACAACGCGTTCATTCCGCCAACCCGAGTACATAGGAGATGATCTTCTCATCCTCCTACTCAGCACACACAAGCACACCCTGTTAGAGGCAGGCCTCCACTTGTTCTATTGCAGACATTTACTCGCAGTTCTTGGCCTCCAAAGGCAAGACCACTTGCTCGAGCCGGGCATGATCTCCCAGGTCAGTTCGCGGGGTGCACACACATTGCCATCACAGACAGCCCCTCGCCCTCGACTCATGAGTCAACTACGCTCGTGCTTGCTCTCCCTTCTTCGAGCAAGCACCTCCAGCCATGGTACTCGAAGACCTTCCCCAAGAGTACCATCCTGAACCAGCCCCGTCATTTTGGTCATATCTTCGAAGTCCACAAGAGAGCTCGGGGCAAAGAGCTGATTGAAGATCGAGTCCTTCATCCTCCTCGGCACAAGATGACTCCAATCCCTGACCCTCATCCTTTGTTGCACCTGATTGGGACAACTCTCTCTTGTGCAAGAAGAGCCGATTAGACGTAGTCCCGATTACAGTTTTGGCGCGAGGTCCATCAAAGACTCAGACCTAAACGTGATAGGGGTCTACGAATTCTGATCAAGAAAGTGACCATGGCAGTCGAGGCAGCCAATGCTGATGACCCTTTTCGCTTGAACCCTTTCTACCCTCTTCAGATGACGAAGCCTAAAGAAGAGCTTTATCAACCTACACTGGGGTAAACGTTGTAGAAAACAACCCAGCCACTCAGCAGCCATGGTCCCAATACTGTCGAGAACCGGTCCTCTCACGATCAGCATATAAAAGCCGAGTTCAATTGGGGCATGTTGACCGATCTGTCGCTTGCGACTCGTCAAGCTCGCAAGCCCTCAACCACAGCTAACGCTGTCCCCTTAACGAAACAGTCAACGTGATGGTTATAGATGAACCTGACTCACAAGAAGACCTCATGAAGAAGTTTGAAGATATGGTGCATGGATGATGGAGAAGATTGATCGTATAAACGCCGCATGACAATCAGTTAACCACGAGGTCAATTCTCACCACTCAGATGGTGCACCTCCAAGGCGGCCCCTTCCCTCTGCTTCACAGGACAACTTTGTCCCTCACTCGGTCTCACAGGCATACATCGATGCTATGGTGACCCATAGCTTAAGGAATAGGCAAATTTCGGGGCTACAGGTGCAACACCTTATCAAAGGCCGTACCCTTCATATATTGACTAGGTCCCGTTTCCCTCAGATTACAAGAAAGGGAAGTTTTCCCTATTCAATGAGACCACGTCCCCTAACTAGCATATTGCCCACTTCCAGAAAGCATGTCGCGAAACAGTGGCTAATGGGAGACTCCTTCTCCGTCAGTTTGGGAGGAAATGGAGAAGTTGTTCCACTAGCGTTTCCATGGGTTGAGAGAGAGGTTCAAACCATCGAGCTTCTCACCTTGACTCAAGATATCGATGAACCTGTGGACCAATTCAAATCAAGATGGAGAAATTTAGCTACTCGCCATCCCAATCCCATGCCTGAGAAGGAAGCAGTCCAAACTTGCATGAGGAACATGCGACCTAAAATCGCTTTTCATGTTGAGGCCTCTAATTCGACTTCCATTTCAGAGCTAATTTCAAAATCAATCTGCATAGAAAGTCTATCATGCCACCACGACGGGTCACGACAACCGTCTGCAAGCTCAGGGAACAATCGGGGTAATGGCATCTCTCGGACTAACGCCCGGGGCAGCCAATAGAAAGGAGTGATCAGTGCAGCTATCACGGTCACTGATCCCATGAAAGCTCCCTCCTAAACTTTGGACTTCTTTAAAGGGGTGAGCACAACAAAGATAACACCCCAGGCGGGCAAGAAAAAATAGTCGTACAATCGAGTACCCCCACCTGCTAGTCTTAATCGGGATGATTATTTCACCAGGCATAGGAACAAGGTCTACCCCTTTGAGAAAGAATGGGTCCCTACAGTATTCCGATTATTGTTGGAAAAAAATATGATTGAGCTTCCAGAAGCCAAATTCCCGGAGCAAGTTGAGCTCAATACTCAGGCAAATTATTGTGCTTACCATCGAAGGATCAATCACCCCACAGGTGACTGCTACATGCTAAAATATATTATCTAGGCTCCAATCCAGAAGGATCAGATAAAGCTAGAAGACTTCAAGAAGGCATTCAAAGCAGCAGAAGCCTCCCACACAGTATCTATGTGAGAGGAAGATGAAGCCCCTTGTATCCTTCACGCCTTCTTTGTTATAATGCTTCAGGACGGCCTAATCACACTAAAGCTAGCAAGGCAGCCTCAACGCCTTGCTCAGAACACTGAGGACCATTGGTGCCCGTATCACCAGATATGGGGCCACTACCTGTGGGAATGCACCTATTTCCATGATATATTCACAAAGAAAATGCGAGAATATTAGGAGTTTTACAACGTCCCCAATAAGTGATCCCCAAGCCACTGCTCCACTGACACAAGAGGATCTCCCTACACAAGACCTTCCTAATAATGATTCTGATTCTGTAGAATCCTCGACTTCCCAGCCATGGATAGTCCATCATGGACGAAGTAGAGTCAAGTCCTTAAGACGAGAAGCAATTTTCCAAGCTAGGGCTGTTCACAAGGCTAGTGAGACAAATCAAGCACTACCTCAAAAAAGCAGAAGAAGATGGGCACTAAGAGATGCTAGTAAGAGAAACAAGACAACTCATCCTCCAGTTGAGCAGGAATTTCTTAGGCCTCTTCTCCCACTGCCAACTTGACTGGACTTTATCCCTGGCATGATCCTTCTTCCTTCTCCATCCCATCAAGCCAGGCCATCTTCTCATCAGAGCATGTCCAATGAGGGTGATGACGTTAAAAGCACTCCCCAATGGTCTCAGCAAGGGAAGACCTAAAAGACTCCCTGTACACGTCCAATGAGGGTGACGACGTTAAAATCACTCCCCAATGGTCTAAGCAAGGGAAAGACCTAAAAGACCCCCTGCACACGTCCAATGAGGGTGACGACATTAAAAGTACTCCCCAAAAGTCTAAGCAAGGGACAGACCTAAAAGACTCCTTGCACACGTCCAATGAGGGTGACGTCGTTAAAAGCACTCCCCAATGGTCTAAGCAAGGGAAAGACCTAAAAGACTCCCTGCACACGTCCAATGAGGGCGACGACATTAAAAGAACTTCCTAATGGTCTAAGCAAAAGAAAGACCTAAAAGACTCCCTGCACATATCCAATGAGGGTGATGACATTTAAAGCACTCCCCAACGGTCTAAGCAAGGGAAAGACTTAAAAGACCCCCTGCACACGTCCAACCCTAGTGATGACGTGAAAAGTTGCTCAAATCGGTCCGATGAGGGGAATGACCTTAAAAGTCCCCCACTTTCTAACTCTTATTCTTCTTGTTCTTCTACTTCTCATCTTTCTTCAACTATGTCTCTTGCAAGTACAACCTTGAAATGTCCGGACTTCGAGGCTCTCGATTGAGAATTCGAAGGAATCAACATAAGAAGGATGCAACATAAACGATTAAGAAAGACCCTGACACAAGCAGCAGGATTCCTAACAGTTGTTGATGCGTTGTCAGCTTAAGCTAAATCAGAGCCATCTATTTCTAAGAAGCGCAAAAAGTCGAAGCTAAAGAAACCCCAGTGGCCCCTTGAGCCCGACTTTGAGTAGAGATTGAGAGAATTGAGAGGGCAAAGCCTCTATGATCAGAAGGATTGTCATATGGTGCAAATCTCAAGAGCATCCCCCATCAGGGGGCAGATAAATCTTAGATCGGGGAAGATTCTGCAACCTCCACTGTAGAAGTCGGGCGCCTTGAAGTTTCCTAGTTCTCCATCATGCCCCAATTCAAAGACTTCTAGAGCTCCCTGGGCTCCTTCTAAATACCTCAAGCAACCCACCTACTCTCCAATTCCCTGGGATACCTCTGACTCAATCGCTTCCAAAACCTCAAACCTCCATCACCCAAATCAAACCTGTTGCGCAATCAAGATAGCCAGTTGTACAAAATAAACTTCTTCCACCTAAGTCTGCTCCTCAACCCAATATACCATCCAAACTAGTAGCAGGACTAGGAGCACAAGGCCTTGATCCAGAAAAGGTGAAATATGATGTGATAGGTCATCTGCAGAAGCTTCAAGCTCTCCTCAGTATCTATGATGCCCTCATGCTCTCAAAGGATTATCGGATGGCTTTGGTTCAGGCTCTCTCTAACCCAGAGGTGTATGAGATCGAAGTAGAACCTATTGTGGTGGACTTGGTGATTTTAGTAGGATGTATGCCAATTACCTTTTCAAAGGACGATCTGTAGCTGGGAGAGAAGTTTCATAATCGCCCTCTCTTTGTCATTGACGAATTGCATGCATTCCCCATCAACCGAATTATGTTAGATGGAGGGTCGGCAGTTAACCTTATCCCAATGAGGATCCTTACTCGATTAGGGTTAGGGTCTGAAGATCTTACTCCGACCCACGTCACAGTTCAAGGGTTCAACCAGTCAAGAGAGAAGCCAGTTGACACGGATCGCCTTCGTTTTATGATTGGTGAGTAGAACAATTACACGCAGTTCCATGTAATCGACACCGACACTTCCTATAACATCCACCTTGGACGGCCATGGCTTCTTGATCAAGGAGTGGTTCCATCGACATTACATCAGTGCTTCAAATATAGTCAAGTTGTGAGACAACATACGGTCTATGCTGATAAGAGACCGTTCCCTGTAGCCGAAACTCACTATGCTGATGCTAAATATTACTTCACAGATCTGGTGTCGCCTCCAAAGCTAAATGATGGAGGTCACAAGTCTTCAATGAAGACAGCATCTTCGCCACATGAAGATGTTGAGGATGTTGAGAGAACATGTTCAAAGAGGAAGAAAGGAAAGGCAAAATTCTCCCTCTAACCCCTATTCATTCTAACATCCCCACAACCATCTCTGATGAAACTCCATCTCCACTTTAAGAGCAGTCCTCACTCTCTACCCCCACTTCTGAGCCACCTTGGCCAAAAAATGACTAAGAGGTTATTCCTGAGATTGAGCAAGTCATGGGATAGAGTTAGCTCTAAAGATCACCTTTACGTCGGACCATCAAAAAGTCCTGCATATCCCTATTGCATTGCAGAAGTCGCGGGCCAACCACCAAGAAAGATTCTTCAAAATCCGATTGCTATAAGCATAGAGGATGCTCCTCCACCAGTGATTCGCAACAAGTTCTATTCTTCCCAGGTTTGGTGGAAAGCGAGCAGTTTGAGAAAGGACAATCTTGTTCCCCTCAAGAGCAAGATCCCCTGGCAAACTTAAGAAGTGAAGTTCGCAATCTCCTGAGCCAATTGAAAGTTATGCGTATTGCTTCAAAAAATCTCAAGGAGTTCATGCCTGAGACCAAAAGCTATGATGGGTTTAGAGTGAATACAACGCTAATGGAGGCTCAACGCTAATGGAAGCTAAGCCCCTCTTGACTGGACTATTTATAGTAAGAAGGCTCATCAAATGATGAGGAAACTGAACTACGAGCCCTTGGCCAATTAAACAATAAGAGGAGAAAAAGCAATGGCTCCCCATTTCGAAGCTATCCAAGCCACGACAGCCCGTCATGGAACTAAACAAGGTCTAGGGTATTAGCCCCTTGAGATGATAAATATGTTAAGAGGCATTAAAAACAAATCACAAGAGGTGCAGCAAAATAAGAGGAGAATGAAATCATGCATTGCATTCAACCAGTAGAGAAAAAGAAGCACTTTATTCATGAGTTAAAACTTTTTACAAGTACTGGTGAAAGAAAAGACATTCTTAAAAATGATCAATCATCTTATTGATCTCTGCACTGCATGCTGCAGGAGAAGTCTCGGTGCCTTGGACACGCTCCTTTTGTTCGGCCACCATTTGAGTCTCCTCCACTGCCATAGTTTCTGACACAATGGTGCGACTGAGTTCGGATAAATCTGCAACCAAAGAGGCCACCATGGCCCTCCTTTGAGTCATCTCTATCTCAAGAGCAGTTAATTCCTGCCTCAATATTTGTATATCCTCTGTTATTTCGATCATTCTCTTGTAGATGCCTTGTGCATCCTTCTTGAGATCCTGCTAATGGCCAGTCAGCATGGCCTTCTTCTCATTGCAAGAATCTATCTTCTCGTGACGACTCAAGATTGAATCCTCCAAGGAGGCTAGCCTACTAATTTCTGCCTCATGATTGAGCATTCCCGACCGCCATCTCTCCAACTCATTTAGGGTTGCATCAAAATGGGAAAAGACTTCTGGTACACTCCCAACCGCAGTGGTCACAGCAAATTCCTCAGTTTGGCCAAAGCTTAGCCCAGCTCATTGAAAGGCAGCTCCCTCAAGCCCTGAAGGCCTGCTCAATGAATGCCTACAATCATACCAGAAACCCTGCTAAAGATGGGCCTAGATGATGCTGTTAGGATTGCTACAGCTGAAGAAATTTCGGCTTCAAGGACCAGGCTTGTCGAAGTAATAGCCATCTGAGCCACTGGCTCCTCAGAAACAATGGCAAAGTTCAGATCCTCATGCACCTCAGATCCTGTGATAGCCCCAGCTTCAACCTGTATGGGTTCTTTAATACCAGCCTCCCTGCCTTGACTCGCACTTATGGGGGTCTCCACTTCTGTTCCAGCAGCCTCCAAAGAAACCCGTTCCCCATGCTTCTCACCCCCCCTCCTGAACTGCCATATCAACAACGACAAATTCAGAAACTGCCTCTTCCCTTTGGCCTTCGCCAATCACTGATTCAGCCTCAGCCATGGTCTCTTCCATCTGGTCGACACCCTCAACAGCCAGAACCTCGACCACAAAAAGCTCAACGCTTTCGTCTTCATGGTCTGGGCCCTCTGGGGCATCAACGTCTTGGTACTCAGGGACCTCATTAACTACATGCCCTTCTTCTTGAATAATAGCCCCTGCCTCAATTGGGGCATTAAACCCCTGAACCACAGTGGACACATCGGCATCAGATTCCCTTCATGAAGCAGTAGCTTCGGGACCTTCAGCCTTGTTAGTCTCCATCGGAGCTGGCTCTGACTCAGGAACTAGTCCTGGATTTAGGGGTACCTCCCCAAGATCCAGAGTTACCTCCCTGTCAGAAGCAATAACAATGGGATCAAAAGGGCCGGAGTTGTTTGCTTCAGTCTCTGAAGAAGAAGAAAACAATTTAGGAGAGATAGAAGATGGTGGAGAAAGCGCAAAAGGTGATACTGTGGGAGTTGCTAAATGATCAGAGGAGGAAGAACTACCTCTTGGTTCTGAGATCACAGGAAGTATGGTGCCCATACGTCCTTGAGTATGCCCACTAACAAGAGCCGGTGCATTAGTGTCAGTAGGGGTCAAGCGTTTCCTTTTCTTTCCCCCTGCTAGAAAAAGAATTGTAACTTTAGAACTCCCTCCTTGAGAAGCACTTGCAGCCAATGTACTATGAAGACCGCTTCCAATCAGCGCGTGCAAGTCCTGAGTGGGACGTCCCTCTTATAACCAGGAACCTATCAGCCCTCATCCCATTCAAATATGGAGCTGAGTTTATCAAAGATGCTCCCAATTCTCTGTTTCATGGCTAAAAAATCTTGCGAGACGTCATCAGTCGCTATCTCTCGATGGATCCCTAAAGCTTGCCAGTTCGAGCGATATTCCAAGACAATGACTTTGTCAGGAGCAGGAGGATTCACCACTCTCTGCTGCCTAGTCTCCTGGTGTCAGTTGTCGTTATCTCCATTCCAAGGGTGATCCTCATCCCAGTATCCCTTACCGGTGAGCCTCCACTAGTTCGCATAGGACTTGGTCATTTGGAACCTCCTGCCAAAGTGAAGTAACACATACTTGCTGATCTCTATCGTTTCTAGACACGTAGACCAAGCGGCCCATATATATTATGGCAGCCAGCACTCATGAAGAGTCCCCATCTCTTCCGGCTTCCCTACGTTTACTCTGCCCCGATGCTTTTTTATGAACACTGAGAAGGGGCAGCCCTGATCAAGCCCATGCTGACAGGCGAAGTGGTGGGGGAAATATCCTTCTAATCTAGCACTGTCGGGAGTCCGATAAGGTAGAACTCCTCCTTTAATGCTCAGGATGAACACGAGTTCCATGATGGTTGTTGGATCACTGTCTAGCTCCTTCTCCAGTTCATCAACGAAAGCACGGTCAGTGAAGCTCCCAACTGGAAATGGGACCCACCGCATGTTAAAAGAGTCATTCTCGAATATGCCCCGAGCTTCCCTTGGGCTGTGAAAGATAGCCTTTTGGCCAGAAATCCTCATCAAGAAGGGCCACAATTTGTTCCTTGTGCCCTAGCTCTTCACATAAGTGGAAGGAAATAGGCCTCTAGCCACCCATACATGTAATGAATGGGGAATGGAGTCTGAAAATCCCTTGGAAATGCCTCTCCTCCTACAATGCCATTCCCTCCCTATTTGAATTTGTGGGCCTTTCCATGGGAGATGGCCCCCAAGCCATGGTAAATGTTACACAAGACTGGCTGAACAAGGGCATACTCATGCCCTCTAGCCATGTCGCATGTCACATACAATACGCTTGGACGAATGTCGTCTGCCCACCCAGGGAGCTTGAGCTTGCACAAAAATAAGGCCAAATATGTGGCCAAAAAGACACAGTCATCGCTGGTCTCAAGTTGATACACAAGAGGCATCCCCTTCACAATTGCGTTCCCTTTCCCTCTCGAAGTACCCCGACCGCGTTCGGGATACTCCCCACAAAAGAATTTCACCCAGTCGGCGAAGGTTAATCGACCGTTGCTTGACTTGGCCTAAACTAACTGATAAGCCTCAAAGATCTTTTGAAGACTGGCAGACAGCTCTTCATCCCCCAAGCTAGCACCACCAAAGATGACCGAGTTCGGGGGCACGAACTGGTCATACATGGCCCCGATCGTTGGAAGGCCCCCAATAAAATGAAGATCTAGTAAAGAGATTCCTGCTTCCCCATGCCCAAGAAGTCAGGTGTTGCTAATGTGACTCTAGGTCTCCAATAATACTTTGACAGTGTTAGAGCATCGGTCATAGTAGTTGCTTGAACATTAGACCGCTTCTTGTAGAGAAGCACATTCAAGAATTCTTCTGTGCGACACTAACACCTTGGCAGCCCAGGAAGAGTATCCCTTCCAATATTAGTGTTCCCCCTATATTCGAAGGCCTTTTCCTGGCCACATTAGTAACCCCTTTTCCGATACCATTTGTTTTCCTAGGGCGAGCAAGTGCTCCCCAGAAGCTATGTTCATGTGCATTCAATGAAGGAGCGCTACCCCTTTTTCGATACTGACATTGTCATCGTTACCCTCGCGGTCTTCAAAATAGACTGAGTCAGTAATAAAAGTGACACTAAGGGGCCACTCTGGTTCGCATACTAGTCTTGTTGGCCAAATGGGATTCCCTCTTGTTAAAGCCTCACTAGTAAAGTTATCAGTACCGACCTCTCCTCCTGTCGAGAGATTCTTCACATTAGGAATTTGGTAAGAAGAACAAGCCATTATAAAGGGCTTAGTGGTTTACTCCCAACTCTTAGCACCGGCTGTGTCCTCCAAAAGCCAACGCCTATTGTGCTCCCAACTCCTAGTGCCGGCTATGTCCTCCAAAGGCCAGCGCCGATTGTGCTCCCAACTCCAAGCACCGGTTGTGTCCTCCAAAGGCCAGCATCGGTTGTGCTGCCAACTCCTAGCGCGGGTTGTGTGCTCCAAAGGCCAGCGTTTGAAGTGCTCCCAACTCCTAGCACCGATTGTGTCCTCCAAAGGCCAGCGCCGATTGTGCTCCTAACTCGTAGCCCCGACTCTTTTTTTAAGAATAGCGCCGACCGTGTCAGCGTCGATTATGCTTCTAATCCCCAGTGCCGGCTGTCTTTTGAGGATCAGTGCTGGCTATGTCAGCGCCGGCTATGTTTAGCACCGACTACCTGTCCTAAGTCAACGCCGACGGTATGCTTCACCACGGTTGTTCACCTCTCGATGGCTCCTCGTTTTCCAAGACTCCTCGCTTCCCTGAGGGTTGCATGATTTCCAATGCAATCATCCACCTCCTGTAACAGTCCACCTTCAGCGGCGGTTCTTTCCCTTGACCCTTCGGTTTCTTGTCGGAACTTCCTTTTCATCATCGAAAAACATCGGCATCTCCCCCAAGTTGCTGGAAAGACTGCTAAAATGAGCAGAAATGCTTGGGCAGCCCACTATTACAATCTGCCTCCTTCTTCCCTTTGTTAAAACTCGTGAAACCACGGTTGGAGTTCTCCCGCTTCCTGAAAACCCCCTGTGCTAACTAGCAAACATCTTGCTAACTCATGCCGAAACATCCCCTATTTGTTGGAGTTTCCACCGGGAACTCTCTTCTCATCATTAATATTTTTCTTGCTCAAGTCCTTAAACTTTTTACCTTCGGTAAGAAATGGCGAAAATGGGGTCTTACCCCTTTATATATCCAATGCTCTCCCCAAAATGCCCATCGTAAATTGGGAATCCCAGCCACATCCAAGAGATCAAACAACAATGGGCTAGACCAGGTTAGGCTCGAGTCGAACCCCAAATACAAACCCATGCCCAGTGCCTGCTGTGTGTTCAGAGACTTCAGCGCCGGCTGTGTGCTTGAAGTCTCAGTGTCGCCTGCATCCTCAGTAACTCCAACACTGGTTGATTCCTCAATAAAACCCAGCGTCGGTTGTGTGCTGCGCTCTCAATGACCCCGCGCCGCCTGCATGTTCAAGAAATCATATGGGTTGTTCTCAGTGCTAGCTAAGTGATCAGGAAATAATGGTCATTGCACTCGACGCCGACTGTGTTCTAAACAGGCCATTGTCACACACCCCATGCTGAAGCCATATGTGTCCTATTATTATTTTCCCCAGTAAATTTGCACCGTGACTGTTGCCTTTTATCCCCAGCAAAGTGGAACCTAGCTCGTTCAAACTTAAGTCATGACTCCTCACCCCAGTAAGAGAGTCATACTCGTGCTGTAGCTTATTATCCCCAACAGAGTTTGGATCATTTTTTTTACTACAACCCCTGGTGGGTCTGTCTCACCCATTGTTAGTCTATCCTTAAGGATATAAAGGACCCACATTTGTCCCATTTTCCCCAATAAAGTCGACCTTCCCATCTAGTCTCTTGATAGCCTTAACTATTTTATCCCTAGGGAGTCGCACTTAATCTCTTAATCCCCAGTAAGGTTTGCCACTCATAGGGCCACAATTTTCATCTAAACCTCCCTGCTTGATAGCCTTAACTATTTTATCCCCAAGGAATCAGATTGCTATCCACAGACCTACCCCTATGGAGCTTCACCTACATGGCGAACCATGCCATGGTCCGTGATGCATGACCTTAAACTGTACAACCTTGGTTCGTGCTGCATGACCTTAAACTACACAGCCTTGGTCCACGCTGCATGACCTTAAATTGCACAGCCTTGGTCCGTGCTGCATGACCTTAAACTGCACAGCCTTGGTCTGTGCTCCATGACCTTAAACTGCAAAACCTTGGTCTAGTTGCACAACCTTAAACTGCATGGTCCAAACGATATGGCCTTAAATCGTAGTGGAGGTCTAGTTGCACGACCCTAAACTACATAGTCCAAGCCACAAGACTCTAAACCGCATAGCCTTGGTCCTTTCTGTATGACCTTAAACTGTACAACTTTAGTCTAGGTGCATGACCTTAAATAGCACGGTCCAAACTATACGACCATAAACTGTAGCGAAGGTCTAAGTGCACGACCAAGCTATATGACTTTAAAACTATAGTACAGGACCTAGCTGCATAACGTTAAAAGGCTCAGCACCATGGTCCAAACTATACGACCATAAACTGTAGTGGAGGTCTAGTTGCACGACCTTAAAATTCATGATCCTAGTTGCATGACTTTAAACTGAATAACCACGGTCCAAACTATATCTCCCTAAAATATAGTGCACGTCTTGGCCACATGACAATAAATTACTTTGCATAGGTCTCGGAGGTATGAACTTAAAACCTTGCCCCAAGCACAGCTTTCCTGACCGGCCCGTTCATGTGTGCACACCACCTTCACTACCTCCCCAGTGAGTCCATTCAGTTCATCAACCTCCACCATTCCCCAGTGAGTCTCACCCGTGCTCACAAAACGGCGAACCAACTCGCCAACCATACTCGTAAGCTAGTGGGTCACCATTTTTCACCACCTTTCATACATCATCCATCTTTCATAGGTAGCCTTGAGCCATTTTCCCCAAGTGAGTCAAACCACTATCATACTCACTCCATAGCCTCCACACACAGCCATTCATCTCCACCACGGTCCAGCTGTATGACCCTAAACTAGATTGCACGTACTGGCCGCATGATGTTAAAAGGCTTTGCACAGGTCCTGAAGGCATGACCTTGAACACGCCTCCACGAAAACTAATGGGCATGGTGTATACCTTAACAGGGGAATGTCATGAGTAAATATGATGGACGGGCATGATCACGAAACCATGCGTAAAAGAGTTCCGTGAACAAAAACCGGGTAGGGTGAAAACCCAAAAGGGCATCGTAAGTAAAAATGCAAGAATAAGGGCAGACATGGCCGAAAGGTCATGGGTAAAAACCCCAAATGAAACGAAGTTGGTGAAAACCATCTCTACAGTGCCAATTCCCAAGTTCAAGTGAAAATCGGTAAAGGATGCTTGGACCAATAAACAGGTTGATGCAGTGTTCGCCTCAACAGGCGGCTTCAGCCCACACTCAAAAAGAAAAATCCCTGGTGTCACAATATCAACACCCAAAAATATAAGCTTCAAGGAAAAGATTCCTACAGTCTGAGTCTAGTTGCAAAAAGGACTCGAAGGATAGAAGACTCGCCAAGAAAGCAAGACAAGTCTCATGAAGAAGAGCATCATTCTCAGGAGCTTACAAATGTACTCCAAGATACCAGAGACGCTTGGAGAAGGCTAAGTCTGCCATGACTTTGGACCTGCTATGTAACGACCTGCACAACAGTGGTTAGGGGTTATACCTAAAGCTGGTCACCTCGATAAACTGCGGTACCCTACCCACCAAGGAACAACTGGAGCACAATGCAGACGAGCGTCAACAAAAGGCTCTTCAGAAGAAGAAACAAAAACAAGAAAGTCATTCCGACAAACCAAAGACGCCCATGAAGGCAAGTAACTAACAAGGCTAGGGAAAAACCTACCAGAGATTTCAGGGTGACGCCTCGCCATGAGGCCTCCTCCCCAAAATCCCTCCCTAGCCGACAGGCCCAGACTTTCAAGATCGACTAACAAAATGTCCCTGACTAGACCCGACAGGATGGACCGACAGAGGTACCCTGCTTGTCAAAAGCAAACCTGGTGTAGCAGCAAACAACACCAACCAAAAGCCCTTTGGCTGTCTATCCAAAGATAAACAAACCCAGACCAAATGGGAACAACGCCCTTCGACACAGCACTCAATTACCAGATGGGCTTGATTCTTACTGACGAGGTCCGTACAAAGTCCTCAGCTTCAGAATCATAAATAGTCCACACGAGGGTGAGGACTTTGATAAGATCCCTCAAAAAAGTCTCTTCTCCCCCTAAAGTTTCCACGAAAGGACCCGCGAACAATGCATCCCTACGTCTGAGCATCATAAGTTGCACCATTATGTGAATCTCCTCGACGTTCAAGTGGTCTTGTGGTAAGGAAGAAAAACGTAGTAAAGATGAAGGAAGATTTCCGAATGTTTTACTTCTCGCTTCTATCGAAGCACAACATTCGGTGGGGCAAGTTGTTTGAACGCATTTTTCAGCACCTTGGTCCCTGATGAGGAATAAAGAGGAAGCAAGTCAATAAATCCTTCAAAAACAATGGACATTTTGACAGTCTCATAATGTCCCTAGAATTGGTCAAAATCTTCATAAGTACTCTAAAAGGTCACCCGCCAAGTTTTATCGTGATCAGATATGTTTAAGGTAGTGAACACAAAGAAACAATTTCAAAAAAATTGGCCTCTAGCACCTTGAAATGGATCCTGTAACTAAAACTATATTTTTAGTACATCAAACAGCTAGGGGACCATCGACATTAGATCCCGTATGGTCAAAAACCCCTATGAGTTAAGTTTCAGCTTAATCGGGCACTCCAAGACAAAGTTATAGGTAAAATATCGAAAAGAGGTACGCCGCACACTATTCCTGTGGGGCCACCCTGCACCAAAACACCATTAAAGTTGGTTGTTTTCATAGTCACGGACAGTGACTTTCAGAGTCTATATCTCACTCGATCTGAGTTGGATCGAACACAAAATTGGTGAGTATGTTCGTCTCATCGAGACGAGCGTTTCAATAGGTGATACGCCCCATAAGGATGCTTGAGCAGGCAGAAAAACTAGAGAGAAGTTTCTGATCTGTGAAGAAAGTTACAGAAAATTCTGCAATAGCACGCCGTACTCTTGCAGCCAAATCATGATGCTCGCATACCCGATCGACAAGAAACCAATTGCATTATGTGCATAATGTCCGTCGCTATCTCTAGTCCGAACCTCGCATACGATGAACAATTGGATTTCACAGACGAAGGCATCGAAGCTGCTGTAAATTTCGGCTACCGGATTTCAAGATTCAGGTCAAAAACTCAAGATGACAAAATCTTCATCCGGACATGAAATCGAGCTGCATTTGTTGCAATGTGATCATGATGGCATGATCAGTGTGATTCAGTGAAGAAACAAAAGAAAAACATCAAGAAACGAGCGCACTATCGATCCGAAGATTTCAAGATTCATCCAATATTCACATGATCATGACTCAAAAACATGATTCATGGCTCGAAGTTGGTATCAAATGGATCGCCACGCTGAGCCCTAAAAAAAAACAATCATTTTTCCATCAAACGGGCATCAGAACAACCTCAAATCAGTCATGAAAGATTACATAAGTTCTCGGGCAACAACAGGGACTGTTCTAGAATTCCACACATTATTAGGTAGGGGCAAAACAATCTTTTTGCACCTATTTTTAGAATTTCTTTTAATTCAATTAAATTGTAATTATCTTCAATTTTAGGTAGTTTTTGGGCGTCCACCCATGTTTGGGACCAATTTTATATAAACATGCAAAGCCAAATTGGTAAAAAAAGTAGAGAAAACCTTCGATGACTCAACAAACTTTCAATTTTGGCTTAAGTTCGTGGGTCCATCTTAGAGAGAGAGAGAGGAGAGAGAAGAAAATGGTCAGTATCCTTCGATAAGGTAACTTTCTCTCTTCTCCCCTCTTTTCTTATCCCTATCTCTCTCTCCTCTCTTCTCATCTCTATCTCTCTTTCTCTCTCTTCTTCTCATCTCTATCTCTTTCTCTCTTCTTCTCATCTCTATCTCTCTTTCTCTCTCTTCTTCTCATCTTTATCTCTCTCTCTTCTCTTCTCATCTTTATCACTATTTCTCTCTTCTTTTCATCTATATCTCCCTCTTTTCTTTTCCTAAAACTGCCGACGACATTCAGCACCGACTGTGTTCTCTCTCCTTTCTGCGTCTAACATAGTCGACAATGCTCAGCAGCGACTGTCTTCTCTCCCTCTTCTTTTCCTAACATAGCGGGCGACACTCAACGCCGACTGTGTTCTCTGTCTCTTCTATGTCTAACACAACTGGCGACGCTCAGCACTGACTGTGTTCTCTCTCTCTTCTTTGTCTAATACAGTCGACGATGCTCAGCGTTGGTTGTGTTCTCTCTCTTCTTTGTCTAACACAATCGACGGCGTTCAGCGCCGACTGTGTTCTCTAGCTCTTCTTTATCTAGCACAGCCAGAGACGCTCAACGTTGACTGTGTTCTCTCTCTTCTTTGTCTAACACAACTGGCGACGCTCAGTGCCGACTGTGGTCTCTCCCTCTTCTTTGTCTAACACAGTCGACGACACATAGTGCTGACTGTGTTTTCTCTCTCTTCTTTGTCTAACACAGCCAGTGATGCTCATCGTCGACCATGTTTTCTCTCTCTTCTTTGTCTAACACAGCCAACGATGCTCAGCACCGACTATGTTCTCTCTCTTCTTTGTCTAACAGAGCCGATGATGCTCAGTGTCGACTGTGTTCTCTCTCTCTTCTTTGTCTAACACTGTCGACGACGCTTAATGCCGACTGTGTTCTCTCTCTCTCATCTTTAACATAGCTAGCGACGCTCAATGCCAACTGTGTCCTCTTCCTCATATTTATCTACCATAGCTGGCTATGCTTAGCGCTGACTGTGTCCACTTGTTCGTCTTTGCTTAGTACAGCCGGCGACGCCTAGCGTGATCTGTGTTCTTCTCTTTTCTCTCACACTATTCTCATCCATTCTTTATCTTCCTCTCCTTTTTATTCTCTTCTTCTTCTCTTATCTTACTTCTTACTCTTTCATTATGATCTCCACTCTTTCTGTTATTCTTTTGTTTGATTAAGAGGGGTTAAGATTAGCCTATCATGATAGTCCTGTGGTCTAGCCGTAATGTTGTTGTGCTAGAATTACTGTGCCCACTTTATTGCCACGACAGGCTAACCATCGTGTCTAGCTAGTTTTTGCCTCAAGGAACTGAGAACCTCTGGTGCTCAAAAGTAACGAACCAAATTTCTTGAGCCTAATGAAGTCGTTGTCACGGGGGGATAGAAGGGAAGGAAGAGAGCGCACGGCGATGGAAAGCATGCGGCGATTGGAGGAAGAAAAAAGGTGGTGATGGGGGACAAGAGAGCACGACGATAGGAGGGAAGTAAGAGAGCACATGATGATGGAAGGAAGAAAGAGCACAACGATGGGAGAATAGAGTATGTGGCGATGGAAGAAGAGAGTGCGCGGTGATAGTAGGGAAGGAAGAGAGCGCGCGACGAAGGATGAAAGCGTGCGCACGGCGATAGGAAGAAGGAGAGGGAGTGCGCGCGTGCGGTGATAGAAGAAAGAAAGGGAAGAGAGGAGTTGGCGTCGTGCATGAGCCATGACGGCCACCCGTTCACTGCATGCAGCCAGGCACGCCAGTTGGCAACCTGCATGCCTTTGAGAGGCCACTTGGCATGTGCAGTGTGTCGCCTCCCAACCCTTGGAGTACAAAGCCTCCCTTTCTCTCTACGGTTCATGTTTTGGATTGCCAAACTTAGCCTTTGTGCCATTGCTGGAGAGCTTGAAAAGCTTGGTGGAAGGGGGACTATGGAAGGAGATTGGGATCACTTTTGGAGAAACAAAAAGTAAGTAGATCACTACCTTGCAGACCCATAAGCATAGAACATGAATAAAGTAAGGTTTGAGCATAGTTTGAGCATGAGCATGTGCAATATGATGACTGCATTTTCCAGAAAGCTTGCCTTCTTTTGTATGATGAAAATAGATATTGAATTCCTTTTGATGGCCTTGAAATTGTGTCGGGTGATACTCTTGTGAGTTTAATTTAAGCTAGAATTGGTTTCATGTTGCCACCTTGCATAAATTAAGCATTAGGAGGTGATTTTGGGAATGGAGTCATGGCTAGACTGTGATTTTCCAGTGAACTTATATGTTTTTCTAATGAGACTTTGACTTAGAAAATTATATCCATTTGGCCTCAAATCACTACCATTTGTAATATCTTTGAGTCTAATTTGAGTTTGATGTATATACCCAGTTGAGATTCTTGCTAGTTTGGAAGATATGTTTTATTTTATGCATGTATATCATTATTAGCAGACTATGATAAATACAAAAGATAATTTTCCTGTTGTATTAAGACGTTGCCTGACCTATTGAAGTCCAAATGACACAAAACCATAACATTTGATAGATGCATGAGCCCTTTATGATTTTCATGTTTTAAGTTTCCCCAAATTCTATGTTAATAAGGAGCTATGCTCGAAAATGTTCCAGCATGTCACTATGGACAGACCTCACTGGAACCTAGAAATTTGGTCTCTGTTGCCATGAACTGTAGCTGAATAAATGGAGTCCAATTACATCGAAACGATAGCCATTTGAAATATTTGAATGTCTATTAAAAGTTGCATGTTTGAATTATTTTGAAATTCCTGCTAGGATGAAAGCTGCGACTCGAATTTTGTGACTTGAATTATGAACCTATGTCACTTTTGGCATAATTCAGTAAGATTTTGAATGATATACTAAATCCTTAACTGATCAAGAAATGTTCAGTTAAGAAATTGGGAATCGAAATTAAGTTAAATTCCCCTCATAATTGAAATGTTATGCCTCATTCTGTATATGCCCATGATTGATAAGAATGACAATGAATTTTATGATTGTATGTGAATTATGCGCATGCCTTGCATTGATGTTTTGAACATAACGTGAGCCTTTTGCAAGGTGATTGAAGTTTGTTTTTTAAGACATCAAAATGGCATGATTGTGATCTTACAAATGTTGAATGCTCCAGACTTTTTGAAAAGAGTAAAGTATGAATGAATGAATGTTATACATGCTTATATGTGGTGCAACTGATATATGTGACTTCTGGCCACTACGCAATGGGTCCTCCATTGGTAGTGGATTTCTGATTCTGTTATATGAACTCTAATATATGTGAGTTGTGGTCAGCACGCAATGGGTCTTACGTTGATAGTGGATGTTCTGATTCTGTTATATGAACTCTGATATATGTGACTTCTGGCCACTACGCAATGGGTCTTCCATTGGTAGTGGATATTCTGATTCTGTTATATGAACTCTAATACATCTAATTTTTGGCCACTATGCAATGGGTCCTCCATTGGTAGTGGATACTGTGTTGTCGGCAAATTCTGATTTTTACCTTGACACCAATGATAGGACTGAGTCAGGAGATAACTGTAAGTAACAAGGTGGGTCTGCCCCCCAAATTGTTATGGGCACTATGCATTGGGTCTCCAATGGTAGTGTAACGCCCCTTGCCTTAAGGCGTAAGGCCTCAGCCTATCAAAAGCCCCAAAGCGTGCTGGGGATGGTGTGCGTGAGTGAGGACAATATGAAATGGGGGACCTCCATTTGCCATTGTCCTCCCTCCTAAATGAGGTTAGAAGTTCCAAATTGCATGATTGTCTTAGCCTTGTCTATGTGACTTCTACTTCGGGACGGGAGTAAATTATTCTATTTCTATTTCTATTTATGTTTATGTCGGTCTGAATTAAGTACCCTGGATGATTGTCGGACTGTGACTGTGATAAGAATTAATGTAACTGCCATTTCAAGAAATATTAAATACTTTGACATCTGAGCAATTCTCATTTTATACTGATAGTGTGCATATTCTGATGCATGCTCTACTTTTTGATGCCAGTATGACCTTTGATGATCCATCGACAATGTTATAATTTTGTATGCTATTAGTCAGGAACAAAAGAGTAGTGACATATATATTGGGCTTTAGCTCGTACCACTTTTTTCCCCCTTCTTTGTAGAGTGAGAGTTGATAGCTTGTGTGTGGACTGCTGGACGGTGGTAGCATACTTTTTAAGTTCAAGTTCTGTCTAAGAATCTGTTGATTGTAGGTGTCTAGTGGTGTTGCCACAATGTCCTTCTGATGTATATTATAATTTTGATGTCAGGCCAGTAGTGCCTTTGAACCTTTTGTAAAAGAATTTGGAGACTAAATCGATATAAATGGTTTTTATTCTGCTCTGCTTGTGGCCCTTTATTTATGAGTTATTTTGATTTATGGTTTTCTTTGATTTTGCTTTTATAGACTGTGTTGATGCCACTCCCAGCTGAGTGACATACGCGACCTCCGGTCTCGATCCCACACTCTATCGTCATCTTGTTGGGAACGACAGGGGTCAGGGGGCAGGGTCATGACAGTTACGGTATCAGAGCAGCCAGGCAAGGATTCTTGGCTTAGAATATTATAGAGGTGTATCTATAATAGTTTTGAGTAGACTAGTGACTGAGGTGCCCCTATTGTAGAACAAAGATGCCAAGGACTCGTGCTAATAATGCGAGCTCCAACAACGAGAATACAGAAGCCCTTGGAGAATTCTTCAGGACATTGGGAGCCATGACTCAGATGATGAAAGATACTATGTCGGCCTCGATTACCCCTGCCCAAGAACAAGCTGACAATGGACTGACACCTCTGACGTCCCTAGACTATGGGGGAGTAGAAAGATTTGGGAGGCTAACACCTCCTACGTCCCTAGGGCATGGGGGAGTAGAAAAAGTAGAGTGATGGGCAAGGCAAGTGGAGAAGATATTTGAAGTGTTGCAATGCAGTGATGAGCAGAAGGTTAGGTTAGGGGCCTTCATGCTAGAGGGAGATGTTGAGCACTGGTGAGGTTCAGTAAAATAATCATGGGAAAGGTTAGGGACAGAAGTGACTTGGGAGAATTTCTTACAAGCCTTCAATGAGAAGTACTTCCCCGACTTAGTGCGGGAAAGAAAGGAAGTGGAATTTATTGACCTGCAACAAGGGGGACTATCTGTAAAGTAGTACGTAGTTTGTTGAATTGTCAAGATATGAATCACACATTCTCAACACTAAAGCGTGAAAGGCTAGTACATTCGAGAGAGACCTCAGGCAAGAAATAAGGAGGGGTGTATTATCGGAAAATTTAAAGACCTTCTCCCCTTTAGTGGATCTGACCATGAAGATAGAAAGAGAAGATGCAGGGTCCCAGTTCAGGAAAGAGGGAAGGATGGGACCAACCTAGTTTGGAAGTTTTGGATGAAGGTCTCTACCACCCCCAAAGAGAAGTTTCAAGGGGAATAATAATCAAGGGAGTAAGAAGATCTAGAAAGCCATCTCAGGTGATGTAAGAATGAACCAGCACCCGACGTGCCCATACTACGGGAAGGACAATTACTTGTCACCCGAGTGCCGAAGAAGGACAGGTCGCAAGCCTAGCCACATGATCAAGAACTGCCCGGTGAAGGGACCCGGAGACCAACCAAAGACTCAAGGTCGAGTATTCGCACTGACAGAACGAGAGGCCAAGGCGTCCACCTCTGTGATTCGAGATACGCTTTCTGAATGCAACACGTAAGCTAAAGTTCTGATTGACCCTAGATCCATACACTCTTTTGTTGTACCTCACTTTGCATGCCACATAAATGTTAGACCTACACTTCTTGATTAAATAATTGTTGTTGGTACACCTATGGGGGAATCTATAGAGACTGGTATTATTTATGAGCATTGTGGGGTTTTTCTTGAAGGGTATGTTCTACATGTAGACTTGATACTATTAAACATTCGCGACTTTGATGTGAATTTGGGTAGGGACTGATTGTCTGCTTAGTATGCGATAGTGAATTGTTATGAAAAAATTGTAACTCTTCAATGACCTAATCAGCCTAAATTTAATTTTACTGGCATAAAGAAGTTTCCCCTGTACACCTTATCTCGGCTCTTCGGGCTTCCCGTTTGTTGGCCAAAAGATGCGTTGGGTATCTGGCTTATATAATAGAGAATAGGGATACCCAGTTAAAGTTAGTTGAGATACCATCAGTGAGGGAGTATCCAGAAGTTTTTCCTGAAGAGTTAACCACTCTGCCTCTAGTCAGGGAGATAGAATTTGAAATAGAGGTCGTCTTTGGCATTGCTTCCATTTATAAAGCCCCTTATAGAATGGTCCTAGTTGAATTGAAAGAACTGAAGGAGCAATTGCAAGAGTTATTAGAGAAAGGATTCGTTCAACCTAGTGTGTCACCATGGGGTGTACCAGTTTCATTTGTGAAAAAGAAAGATGGGTCCTTAAGACTTTGTATAGATTATAGATAGCTGAACTAGGTCACGGTAAAGAATAAGTACCCCTTGCCTAGAATTGACGACCTCTTTGATCTGCTTCAAGGGGCTTAAGTGTTTTCTAAAATTGACCTACAGTCAGGCTCTTATCAACTGCCAGTCAAAGAAGAGGATGTTCCTAAGACTGTATTCAAGACCAAATATGGACATTACGAGTTCCTGGTTATGCTGTTCGGGTTAACTAATACCTCGGCTGCGTTTATGGATTTGATGAATAGAGTGTTTAGGCCCTTTTTTGATGATTTCGTGGTGGTTTTTATAGATGAAATTCTAGTATATTCATGGAATCTGGAAGAGCATGAACAACACATGAGGATGGTCCTCCAAACCATAAAGACAGAGAAGTTATATGCTAAGCTGAGGAAAACCGAATTTTAGCTTTCAAGTGTGGCCTTCCTTGGTTATGTAATTTCTAAGGACGGGGCCACAATTGACCCTTGTAAAACTGAAGATGTCCTAAAGTGGGGAAGACCGACAAATGTGTCCGAGGTCCGTAGGTTTCTGGGGCTATCAGGTTATTATAGACGCTTTGTAGAGGGGTTCTCAAAGATAGCACTTCCCCTGACTCGCTTAACTCAGAAAGAGGTAAAATTTGAATCGTCAAATGATAGTGAGATGAGCTTTCAAAATCTGAAGAAGAGACTGACTACAACCCCAATATTAACCTTACCCAAAGGGAATGAAGACTTTGAGTATATACGGATGCTTCCCATAAAGGGCTTGATGTGTATTGATGCAGCGAGGGAAGGTCATAGCTTATGCCTCCGGACAACTGAAGCCGTACGAGAAAAATTACCCAACCCATAACTTGGAACTTGTGGCTGTAGTATTTGCCTTAAAGATCTGGAGACATTACCTATATGGGGCCCAATTTAAGATATTTGCAGATAGCCTCAAGTATCTGTTCTCTCTAAAAGAGTTAAATATGATACAAAGAAGATGGATGGATCTACTAAATGATTATGACTGTACTATTAATTACCAGTCGGGCAAGACTAATGTGGGGGCTGATGCCTTGAGTCAGAAACCCTTAGTTTCAGTGGCACACCTGATGACTCTAGAGATGAAACTGATAGAAGATGTAGTGGAGTGGCACCCAACTCTGCTCCTTAAGGTCGGGGTGGGAGTGACTGCTAGTATGAGGATGGAGGCCCAGCTCTTTCAACAAATTCGTAAAATGCTGAAAGATGATCCCCAACTTATGAAGATTCTTGAAGAAATAAAGCTGGGAAGAAAAGAAGATTTGTCTGTTAGTGGGGATGGTCTGTTAAGATTTAAGGATCAGGTTTGTATCCCAAATAGTGAGGACATGAAGCAGGTTATTCTAGAGGAAGCGCACCACTCCCTTTATACTGTGCACCCGGAGAGTACTAAGATATATCAAGACCTGAAGAAAAATTTATGGTGGAATGACATGTAAAAGGAAGTAGCATAGTTTGTTTCTAGGTACTTAACAGGTCAACAAGTAAAGATGAACATCAAATACCCACTGAACTGTTGCAACCCTTGTCAGTGCCGGAGTGGAAGTGAGAGCACATTACCATGGATTTTATCTTTACTCTTCCCAAGACAGTTACTAGACATGATAGTATTTGGGTCATTATGGACTGACTGACGAAAGCAACTCATTTCTTACGGTCCGCACAACTTATACTTTGAACAAATTGGCCCAACTATACATCAGTATCGTGTATAACAGGGACACTAGATTTACTTCAAGATTTTGGGACGGTTTGCAATCGGCTTTGGGGACAAGATTCACTTTTAGCATCGCTTTTCACCCCCAGACTAATGGGAAATCAGAAAGGACTATTCAGACTCTAGAGGACAATTGAGAGCCTGTGTTATTTATTTTAAAGGAACTTGGGAGGATCATCGGCCTCTGATAGAATTTGCTTATAATAAAAGTTTTCAGGCTAGTATCCAGATGGCACCTTTTGAAGCCTTGTATAGAAGTAAGTGTCGATCACCTATCTTTTAGGATGAAGTCGGTGAAAGAGGATTGTTGGGGCCGGAAATCATTCAAATGACCTCAGAAAAGATTGCCTTGATTCAGAAGAGGCTCAAAACCGCTCAGAGTCGGCAAAAGAGTTACGTCGACAATCGAAGAAGAAGCCTTGAGTTTGGGGTGGGTGATTGGGTTTTCCTAAAAGTATTGCCAACCAAGGGTATTATGAGATTCGGCTGGAAGGAAAAATTGATCCCACAATTTATTGAACCATCTGAAATTCTGGAAAGAGTAGGAAGTATGGCTTATTGGCTTGCCCTACCACCTGATTTAGCGAATATCCATGATGTGTTTCATGTGTCATTGTTGAGGAAATATCAGCCAGACCATCCCATGTTTTCAAGTATGATCCAATGACAATCAAGGAAGACCTGACTTATACCAAGCAGCCAATTTAGATCCTAGACATGAGGGTGCAAGTTTTGTGCAACAAAGAAATCTCCCTTGTTTATGTTTTATGGTAGCACTACTCAAAGGAAGAATCAACATGGGAACGAGAAGATGAGATCCGGAATAAGTTCCCCCAGTTGTTTAATTAATCAAGATATGATTTTGGGGACCAAAATATTTTGAGGGGGGAATGATGTAACAACTCAAATTTCTTGAGCATGATAAAGTCGTTGTCACGCGGCGATAGGAGGGAAGGAAGAGAGTGCGCGACGATAAGATGGAAGAAAGAAAGCACGCAGTTATGGGAGAAGAGAGCGCACGACGATAGGAGGGAAGGAAGAGAGCGCACGTCGATGGAAGGAAGAGAGCATGCGATGATAGGAGGGAAGAAAGAGAGCGCATGACGATGGAAGGAAGAGAGCGAGTGACGATTGGAGGAAGAAAGCACGCGGTGATAGGAGAAGAGAGCATGCGACAATAGCAGGGAAGGAAGAGAGCGCACGACGAAGGAAGGAAGAAAGTGTGTGGTGATGGGAGAAGAGAGCACACGACGATGGGAGAAGAGTGCTTGTGACGATAGTAGGGAAGGAAGAGAGCGTGCGAATAAGGAAGAAAGCGTGTGAACGGTGATAGGAAGAAGGATAGGGAGTGCACGAGTGCGGCGATAGAAGAAAGAAAGGGGAAGAGAGGAGTTGGCATCATGCATGAAGCTAACGGCCACCCGTTCAATGCATGCTGCCAGGCATGCTAGTTGGCAACCCGCATGCCTTTGAGAGGCCACTTGGCATGCGTAGTGTGCCGCCTCCCAACCCTTGGAGTATAAAGCCTCCCTTTCTCTCTGCGCTTCACGTTTTGGAGAGCCAAGCGTAGCCTTTGTAGCATTGTTGGAGAGCTTGAACAGTTTGTGGAAGGGGGACTATGGAAGGAGATTGCGATCACCTTTGAAGATACAAAACGTAAGTAAATCACTACCTTGCAGACCCATAAGCATGGAACATGAATAAAGTATGGTTTGAGCATAGTTTGAGCATAAGCATGTGCAATATGATGACTGCATCTTCCAGAAAGCTTGGCTTCATTTGTATGATGAAAATAGGTACTGAAATCCTTTTGATGGCCTTGAAATTCAGTGGGGTGATACTCTTGTGAGTCTAGTTTAAGCTAGAAATGGTTTCATATTGCCACCTTGCATAAATTAAGCATTAGGATGTGATTTTGGGAATGGTTTCATGGCTAGACTATGATTTTAAAAAACTTTTATGTTTTTGTAATGAGACTTTGATTGAGAAAATTATATCCATTTGGCCTCAAATAACCACCATTTGAAATATATTTGAGTCTAATTTGAGTTTGATGTTTATGACCAATTGCGATTCTTGCTAACTTGGAAGATATGTCTTATTTTATGCATGTATGTCATTGTTAGCAAACGATGACATATTCCAGAAATATTGCTCATATGTACTAAGACTTTACCTAACGTATTTAGGTCCAAATGACATAAAATCACAACCATTTGATAGATCCATGAGCCCGTTATGATTTTCATGTTTTACGTTTGCCCAAATTCTATGTTAATAAGGAGCTATCCTCCAATCACTGTTGACAGACCTCACAGGAACCCAGAAATTTTGTCTCTGTTTCTATGAACTTTGGCTGACTAAATGGAGTCTAATTACTTCGAAACCACAGATGTTTGAAAGCTTTGAATGTCTATTAAAAATTGCTGGTTTGAATTATTTTGAAATTCCTTCTAGGTTGAAAATTGCGACTTGAATTATGAACCTATGTCACTTTTGACAGAATTCTGTAAGATTCTGAATGATATACTAAATTCTTAATTGATCATGAAATGTTCAGTTAACAAATTGGGAATCGAAATTCAGTTAAATTCCCCTCATAATTTAAATGCTATGCCTTATTTTGTATTGATAAGAATGACAATGAATTTTATGATTGTATATGAACTATGCACATGCCTTGCATTCATGTTTTGAACATAACATGAGCCTTTTGCAAGGTGATAGAAATTTCTCTTATAAGACACCAAAATGGCATGATTGTGATCTTACAAATGTTGAATGCTCCTGTCCTTTTGAAAAGAGTAAAGTATGAATGAATGACTTCTAGCCTCTACGCAATGGGTCCTCTATTGGTAGTAGATATTTTGATTCTGTTATATAAACTCTGATATATGTGACTTCTGACCACTACGCAATGGGTCCTCCATTGGTAGTGGATATTCTGATTCTGTTATATGAACTCTAATACATGTGATTTTTGGCCACTACGCAATGGGTCTCCCATTAGTAGTGGACACTGTTGCCGACAAATCCTATTTTTGCCCCGACTCCAATGATAGGAGTGGAGTCGGGAGATAACTGTAAATAACAGGGTGGTTCGTGCCTCCCAAATTGTTATGGGCACTACGCATTGGGTCCTCCAATGGTAGTGTAATGCCCTCTTGCCTCAAGGTATAAGGAGATGGTCGTTTCTTCCAAGGACTCAGCCTATCAAAAGCCCCAAAGCACGCTGAGGATCGTGTGCATTAGTGAGGACAAGGCAAAATGGGACCTTCATTTGTCATTGTCTTCCCTCTCGAATGAGGGTAGAATTTCAAAGTTGCAGGATTGGCTGAGCCTGATCGATGTGACTTCTACTTCAGGAGTAAAATACTTTGTTTCTGTTTCTGTTTCTATCGGTCTGAATTAAGTACCCTAGATGATTGTCGGGTTGTGACTGTGATAAGCATTAATGTAACTGGCATTTCAGGAAATAGTAAATACTTAGACGTTTGAGAAATATTCATTTTATACTGACAGTGTGTATATTCTGATGCATGACTCTACTTTCTGATGCCAGTACAACTTTTGATGATCCAACGACCATCTTATAATTTATTTGCTATTAGTCAAGAACACAAGAGTAGTGACCTACTTACTGGGCTTTAGCTCATACCTCTCTTATTCCCCTTCTTTGTAGAGTGAGAGTCGATAGCTCATGTGTGGACAACTAGACGGTGGTAATAGACTTTTGAAGTTCAAGTTCTGTCCAGGAAGCTGTTGATTGTAGGTGTCTGGTGGCGTTGCCACAATGTCATTCTCATGTATATTGTAATTTAGTTGTTAGGCCCGTAGTGCCTTGAACCTTTTGTAAAAGAATTTTGGAGACTGAATCTGTATAAATGGTTTTTATTCTGCTCTGCTTTGTTGCCCTTTCTTTATGAGTTATTTTGATTCATAGTTTGCTTTGATTATGCATTTATAAACCGTGTTGATGCCACTGCCACCTGAATGACGTATGCGACCTCCGGTCCCGATCTCACACTCTGTCACCCTCTGGTTAGGAACGACAGGGGTCAGAGATTGTGACAGTTATGGTATCAAAGCAGCCAGGCTACTATTCTTGACCTAGAATTTGTAGAGGTGTCTCTAGAATAGTTTTGAGTTGACTAGTCACTGAGGTGCCCCTATTGTAGGACAATGATGCCAAGGACTCGTGCTAATAATGCAAGCTCCAGCAACGAGATTACAGAGCCCTTGGAGAATTCTTCAGTGCATTGGGAGCCATGACCTAGATGATGAAAGATACTATGTCGGCCCCTATTATCCCTGCCTCGAAACCAGCTGACAATGGACTAATAAAAAGATTCAGGAGGCTAGCACCTCTGACATTCCTGGGGCATTGGGGAGTAGAAAAAGCAGAGCGATGGGTAAGGCAAGTGGAGAAGATATTTGAAGTGTTGCATTGTAGTGATGAGTAGAGGTTAGGTTAGGGGCCTTCATGTTAGAGGGAGATACTGAGCACTGGTGGGGCTCAGTAAAACAATCATGAAAAAGGTCAGGGATAGAAGTGACCTAGGAGAATTTCTTGGAAGCCTTCATTGAGAAGTATTTCCCCGACTCAGTGAGGGAAAGAAAGGAAGTGGAATTTATTGACCTGCAATAAGGGGGACTGTCCGTAGAGAAGTATGCCACTAAGTTTTCTGAATTGTCAAGATATGCACCACACATTATCAACACTAAAGCGCGAAAGGCTAGCAAGTTCGAGAGAGGCCTCAGGCAAGAAATAAGGAGGGGGTAATATTGACAAATTTAAAGACTTTCTCCGCTTTAGTGGATCTGACCATGAAGATAAAAAGAGAAGATTAAGGGTCCCAATTCAGGAAAGAGGGAAGGATGGGACCAACCCAGTTTGGAAGTTTTGAAAGAAGGACTCGGCCACCCCTAAAGAGAAGTTTCAAGGGGAATAATAATCAAGGGAGTAAGATGATCTAGAAAGCCTTGTCGGGTGATGTAAGAGTGAACCAGTGTCCGACGTGCCCATACTACGGGAAGGACAATCACTTGGCACCCGAGTGCAGAAGAAGGACAAGAACATGTTTCAGGTGTGGCAAGCCTGGCCACATGATCAAGGACTGTCCGGTGAAGGGACCAGGAGACTGAACAAAGACTCAAGGTTGAGCGATCACACTGATAGAACGAGAGGCCAAGACGTCCACTTCTGTAATTTGAGGTATGCTTTCTACCTACAGCATGGAAGCTAAAGTTCTTATTGACCTTGGATCCACACACTCTTTTGTTGTACCTCACTTTGCATGCCACATAAATGTTAGACCTACATTTCTTGATTGGACATTGGTTGTAGGTACACCTATGGGGGAATCCATAGAGTGATATTATTTATAAGCATTGTGGGGTTTCTCTTGAAGGGTATGTTCCACCTGTAGACTTGATACTAATAAACATCCGAGACTTTGATGCGATTTTGGGTATGGACTGGTTGTTTGCTCACAATGTGACAGTGAATTGTTATGATAAAATTATAACTCTTGAACGACCTAATGAGCATGAATTGAATTATGTTGGAATTAAGGAAGTTTCCCCTATACACCTTATCTTGGCTCTTTGGGCTTCCCGTTTGTTGGCCAAAAGATGTGTTGGGTATCTGGATTATATAGTAGAGAATCAGGATGCCCAGTTAAAGTTAGATGAGATACCAGTAGTGAGGGAGTATCTAGAAGTTTTCCTGATGTTTTTACTCTCGGCCTCCAGTAAGGGAGATAGAATTTAAAATAGAGGTTGTTTCTGGCACTGCTCTCATTTATACAGCCCCTTATAAGATAGCCCTAGCCGAATTGAAAGAACTGAAGGAGAAATTGCAAGATTTATTAGAGAAAGGATTCGATCGACCTAGTTTATCACCATGGGGTGCATCGGTTTTATTTGTGAAAAGAAAGATGGGTCCTTAAGACTTTGTATAGACTATAGATAGTTGAATGGAGGGTTAGAAGTCAACCTGATCCGAAGAAGGATCCTCACCTGATTGGGATTAGGATTTGACTACCTCACTCTGACCCACATCACAGTGCAAGGGTTCAACAAATCAGAAGAAAAGCCAGCTGGCACAGTGTGTCTTCGCCTCAAGATCTGTGACCTCAACGATTACGCTCAGTTTCATGTGATCGACACCGATACAGTTTACAAAGTCTTGCTCAGCAGCCCTTAACTTCATGATCAAGGGGTGGTTCCTTCCATGCTCCAACAATGCTTCAAGTACAGCGGAGATGGGAGACAACACTCGGTCTATGCTGACAAGAGACCGTTCCCTATAGCCGAGACTCACTATGCTGACGCTAAGTACTATTTCACAAACCATCCAACACCAGAAAAGTCAAAGGATGATGAATGGAAGCCTGTGAGAGAGACAGGACCCTCGTCTCATGATGATGTTGAAGACCTGGGGCGAAGGATCACAGACATGTTCAAAGAAGAGGAAAGACAAGGCAAGATCCTCCCTTTGACTCCTATCTACCCAAGTATACCTTGTCACCTCTCTAAGGTCAAGGTGTCATTCCCCAAAGACGGATCTTCCCCCTCTACTTCTAATTCTCTAGAACAAAATGGCAAGCCAGAAGCAACTCCTAAGTCTAAGGGAGCCCTAGAGGTAGACCTTCTACCATCAAGGGTCACCTACATGTCGGACCATCAAAAGATTCTGCATGTTCCCATCGCTCTTTTACAAATAAAATTGGCACATGAACCACCAAGGAAGGTACTCCAAATTCTATCCTCCTTGGACAAGGGGATCACCAGCAGCCAAGAGAAGGTCTTACATCTCTCAAAGGCTCCCGAAGAGGTACAGGTGGACAAGAGTCAACCCTCTAGCTCTCAAGAACAAGACCCCATGACAGAGCTGAGAAGCGAGGTTTGTAGCCTCCTGAATTAGTTGAAGCTTATGCGCGTCGCTTCAAAGCACTTGAAGGAGTTTGTCACTGAGACTAAGACTTATGACGAGCTCAAAAGCAATGCACCTCGAATCGAAGCCAAGGCTCCTCTAGATTGGAGTATTTTCAGAAAACAGGCTCACCAAATCATGAGGACCATGAATTATAAGCTCCTGTCGAATCAAACCCTAAGGGGTGAGGAAGCAACTGCTCCCCTATTCGAGGTCATTTAAGTCATGGCAAGCAGTCAAAAGATGAAGCAAGGAGTAGGATATCTTTTTCATCTCACACGGTGAAAAGGGCAGGAGCAATAAAAAAGAGAAGGAAGAATAAAAGACATGCGCACATAGGAAAGAGAAAATAATTGTTCCATTCATAAATCAAGTGGGCATTACAAGCTCCTTTTCTTTACAAGAAAAAAAAAAAAAAAAAAGAAGAATTGAAAAGAAAAAGAGAAATAAGGCATCATTAGAATCGATCAATTGCTTCGTTGATCATCCCCCTGTATGTCGTAGCTGATACATTCGCTCGCTCGATTTCGCCCTTCAACCTTGCCACCAGCTCCGCCTCATGCTCCATCAAGGTGGTCATTTCTCTTAGGGAATACTCGAGGGCAAAATTTTTATCAATAAGCACCTCGTACTTTGCTTCCCAAGCCACAGTCTACTTCTCTAGCTTGTCGAGAGTCTTCGTCAGATCTAATATCTTCACCCTCAGAGCCCTCACTTTGCAGTTGCGGGTGATGGCCTCCTCAGTGAGGTCTGATCTCTGGGAGACTGCAGCATCCATCTGCTGTGATTGGGTGTTTACCAGTTCGCGGTAGCACAAAATTGAAGACTCCAAAGGGGGTAACTGTGAGCTCTCTAGCAGTTGCACAGTTGCTTCTTCATGCAAGGCCTTTGCCCTCCAGCTAATTGGCAACGCTGTCAAAGTAAAGAACGGCTTCGGACGCCTTCCCTAAGGTGATCCCCCTCAACTGAAGGATCAATGTTCCAAGATCTTTGAGAGACAACTCCTTCAGCTTTTGGAGGTCTTTTCGAAGCATCTAAAAAATGGCGCCTGACCTCCCATTGAAAATGGGCATGGGAAGTATAATATGAGTGACCATAGCGGGAGGATCCCCAGTTGCAGCCAAGGCCTCAAGATCCCTAGATTTAGGGGCAACCTCAAGTTGCCTTGGTACCCCAGCAACAACTATCTCACTCAGATCCCCTGCCATGACCACTTCGGGCTCGACCCTCTCGTGCTCAGGTGCTGTAGCTTCACCCTTTGAAAGCTCCATAGCCTCAGCAGAGGCAAAAAGCTAACCTCCTTGCCTGGAGCTACTACCTCAATGTTAGGCAGCACTGTGGTAGCCTCCTCTCCCAGGGCAACAACTTCTCCCTGTGTCCCTTCCTCTTGAACTGCCGTCTCTACCTCAGCAGGTTCAATACCTTCTCCCTCTCCTTCTTCGCCCTTGTCCTCTAGGGGAGCCATGTCAACTACAGGCTCCTCCACAGGGCCTGCCTCGTCGACAGCCAGGGGTACCTCTTCTCAGCCCTCGAAACCTAATCCCTGAGGGTGTCCTGCCTCTGCATCCCCTACAACTACATCACTTGAGGCAACAACCTCCTGCTGCTCGGGTGGTTCCTCTTCAGTCCTTGAGGCTCCAACCTTTTCTATGACCACAAGACCTACCGGGGTCTCCCTTTCCTCGGTAGGCACAACAACCTCTAGAGCTTCAGAGGCCCTCTCTACCTTTGCCTCCTCATCAAGGGCAGCCTCATCAAGGCCGACCTCATCAGCCCCGTTCACCTCCATTGCAACTGGGCCCTCCTCTTTAGCCATAGATGTCACTTCCCGATCCAAAGAAATTTTGATCAAGGCAGTGGGATCTGAGGCACTGGCCTGAGCCTCTGAAGAACCAGAAGAAGATTTAGGTGAATGAGAAGGCAAATCCTCAAGAGCAGAAGGCAATGCAGAAATAGCAGGAGACATGCAGCCCTCTAAAGAAGTTGACGGTGAGGAGCCGTCTTCTGTCTCACGGATTACTCCGACCCTAAGCCCTTTGCGTTTCGAGGCCTTGGTTGCCTTCTTAGCAAGAACGCGAGGAGCCGCTGGGGCAGCCCACTTCCTCTTCTTCCCCTTTTCTTAAGAGGGTGCAGCAGCTTCAAGAGCACCCTTTCGAGAAGAGCTGAGGGCGAGTTTGCTATGAGGGGCACTCCCTATCATCTCGTTCAAATCTTGGACCGGGAGCCCTTCATACCCAACAACCTTGTGGCCCTCTTTCCATTTGAAAATGGTTGAAAGATTGTCAAAAATGCTCTTTGTCTTCTTCTCCATGTCGAGAAACTGGTGTAGATGCCTGTCCATGAAGATTTGGCGATGCCGCCCAAGGGTGCACCAGTCCTAAGGAAAGCCCAGGTTGAATACTTCCCCTAGAGGAGGAGTCCTTTCCATCTTCCTTTGTCTCATCTCCTTACTCCAGCCAGAATTCTCCCCTTTCCAAGGGTGGCGAGCACCCCAGTACTCCTTACTGGTGATTGGCTTTCAGAGTTCATGGGCTTCAGTCGCTCGCACTCTTCTTCTGAAATGTGGCAGCGTATACTTATTAATCTTTGTGAGCTCCAAGCACATGGCCCAAGTTGCGCGAATGTGCCTCAGGATCCAAGTCTCCCGGTGGGTTCCCAATTGGTCCTTCTTCCAGTGAGCTGCCCATGTTGCTGAGTAAATCTTTGAAGGAAATACCCCTCGAGTTTCACACTATGAATAGTACGGTTGGGAAGAACCCTACCCCTGACACTCAGCATATACATTAACTCCTTACGAGTAGTAGGAGCACCATTCAGGCTCTTGCCCAGCTCGTCAACAAAGGAACGGTCTGTGAGATTCCCTACCAGGAAGGTGGGCCTCCTCATGTGGAGGTGGTAGTTGCAGAACAAACTACGCACGTGGTTGGGAGTATGGAATATTGCTTTCTGTTTGGCAATCCTCACTAGAAACGGACACATCGTTTCCTCCAATTCTTAGATTCAGAGGTAGGTGTCTGGGAAATAAGCCCCAAGCCAGTCATATAGATAATGGATGGGGAAAGGTGTCTTGAAGTCCCTTGGGAAGGCTTCGCCATCCACTATTTCATTCCCTCCTTCATCGCCTTGATATACCTTTCCCCTAGACACGGCTCCTAGGCCGTAGTAAATACTACAAAGGATTGGTTGTGCAAGTGCATATTTCTCGCCCCTCGCCATGTCACAGGCCACATAGAAAGTGTCTGAACAAATAATGTCAACTCCGTTGGGTACAACAAACTTGCATAATAAAAGTACCAAATAAGCATGGTTAGGTTCCTCGATATCGCCCTTCGAAATCTAGGTGATCTGGTGGCACATGTCTCTGGTCTCTAGTGGACCCGAGATTTGAGATCACTCTCTCGAAACCTTGCTCGAGGGTAAGGGAAGGTATACCAGCCAATAAGAGAAGAATTTTAAGTGGGTTTGGGACTTACTCGGGCTGGCTTTAGTGGGTGCCCTCTTAGATCACGAAGAAAGTTCTTGAGCTAGTACAAAATCACCTCCCTTGACCTGTAACCCTCTTGTTTTTCTGCATAACACCTAAGGACCCACCCTTGTCTTAAGGCAATGCACGTTCATGGGAGAAGGCGATGAAGTGCAAGGTTAGATGAAAGATGGAAAGGATAAGAGAACTTGACAGAGAGGCGATGCTAGCATGACAACCGAAAGACACCGACTCGGAGTGGTAGCAAGATGGGCGTGGTTCCCAAGACCAGCTCGATGGCAATACTACTCAAAACCAAAGTCTGGGCATCGGCGCAAGGCTAGGCCTACCCTCAATCAAGTGGGAAGAGAAAGTGGTGGAGAGGAAAGAACGAGATGATGAAGAGAAGGGGAAATCAAGACGTCGATAGACATCGCAGTGGGCCATGCATGTAGGCGGCGTATCCCTTGTGGATGGCGCAAGCTCTTGAGGAGGCTCACACCGTCGCACAGCGATAGACGAGGGAAGTAGCAGAACGGCGATAGGCACCAAACGTATGGAGGAAGCTCACGGACGGCGATGGGTGTTGCCAGGGCCTCTAGCGGGGGGCGATGGGTATCACCATCTACGTTAAATGCGCAATAGAGGAAGATTCTTGCAGGCGGCAACACAGTTCGCCATCTAGGTTCTTCACTGAGATGTCAAAGTTATGTCTGTGGGTGGTGATGGGAAGCGCCGTCTACAGACTTCACTGAAAGAAGGACACGAGAAGGAGGGAAAGAAGACTCGTGCATGGCGCTACCATCACCATGTGTGACCTGTGAGACCAAGGGAGACGCATGCACGTCACTACCACTGTCGTGTACGACCTTTACGAGGCACTCAAAAGAAGAAGAGGGAGAAGAGAGGGGAGAAGGGAGAGAGAAGAAGAAAAGAAAAAGAAGAGAGAAAAGGTTTACCTCAACCCTAGGGGTACCGATCGAAATTTTCTCTCACCTCACCCTCTCTATCAAGCACAACAAAGAGAAACTTGTATTAAGTGAAAACTCTCTCTTGTGTATGTATATATCTCCCCCCTCTCCTTTTTACGTACAATGATGGTACGTATATATAGAAGTGTGCCCCAAACATGGGTGGACGATCAAAAGTAACCATTATTGTTGAAAATTAAGATTAAATTGAATTAAAAGAAATTAAAAAATAGCGTACAAAATGACAGATTTGCCCCTTCCTAACAAGTAGTGGAATTCCAGAACAGTCCCTGTGTTGCCCTAGGACTTGCGTGTTCTTACGTGGCTGATCTGGGGCCGTTCTGATGCTCGGTTGATTTAGGATGATTGTTTTCTGATAAGGCTCGACATGATGATCGATTTGATACCAACTTCGAGCCATGAATGTGTTTTCGACGCACGATCATGTGACTTGAATTTTGAGTAGATCTTGAAACTTCAAATCGATAGTGTGTTCGGTCCTTGATGTTTTTCTTTGTTTGAGTAGATTTTGAGCCTGCTCCTGAGATATTGATGACTCAGGGCCATCTACTAGATTGGACGATAAGATGAGGCGAGCTGTGCTTGAGATGAAGTCCCGCAAGGTCGATAGCGGAGGCAGGGGTCTGAGGAATTCTTCCTCGACTGGTGGATGAGGAAGATGATTCCTTTGGTGGGCCAACTTAGGTGTTCGCCATCTCCTTCGGGATCCTCAAGGGGGTGTTTGGACCGCCCTATCAGGCAGGTGAGAAGCGGTAGCGTGGAGAACTGCCTCGCGTCTCAGGGACTTGAGCTTGCTTCGCCCATGGTAGACTTCCCAGGGCTGAGAGGTCGAAGGCCTTGAGGAGTCCGGTGTATACTTATGAGGGGCCTGCATCTTGGCTTCTCCTTGAACGGGAGCGAGGTCTTGGACGTGTTCTAAAAGATTCGCATAGTCGATGTGACGTTGCTGGACTTTCTTCACGACTATGGCCTGGAACCCGGAGCAATCATTGAGTTCGTGGCCCCACACTTGGTGGTAGGGGCACCAGAGTTTTAACATGCCTCCAGCAAGGCATCTCGGCTGCCTGGTGATTTTGGGAGTGATAAGACCTTGTTGGAGCATTGCCTAAAAGTGAGCTTGCAGAGGATCATGAAGAAAGTCCCCCAGCTGCTTGAGATGGCTCAGAATCGCCTCCCTTGACTTGTAAACCTCTTGTTTTTTTGGACACACTTCTATGGTAATTTTGTAGGACAAGTGGGTCGAAAAGTACCCACCCTTGTCTTAGGGCAATGCATGTTCATGGGAGAAGGCGATGAAGTACAAGGTTAGATGAAAGATGGAAAGGAGAAGAGAACTTGACAAAGAGGCGAGGCTAGCATGACAACCGAAATCCACCGACTCGGAGTTCTAGCAAGACGGGCATGGACAAAGGACCAGCACGACGTCAATAATACTCAAACCAAAGTCAGCGTGTCGGAGCTAGGCTAAGCCTACCCTCAATCAAGTGAGAAGAGAAAGAGGTGGACAAGAAAGAATGAGATGCCAAAGAGAAGGGGAAATCCAAACGTCCATAGACATCAAGGTGGGCTATGCATGGAGGTAGCGTAGCCCTTGTGGATGATGTTAGCTCCTGACGAGGCTCACGGTGATGGTTTCTCCTAGATCGCACGACGATAGACATGGGATGCAGGGAGAACTATGATAGGCACAGGATCTACGGAGGAAGCTGGTGGACGGTGACAGGTGTTACCAAGGCCTCTAGCGGGCGACGATGGGTATCGCCATCTACATTAGATGTGCAGCAGAGGAAGACTCCTGCAAGCAGCAACACACTTTGCCATCTAGGTTCTTCACTGAGACGTAAAAGCTATGTCTGTGGGCGGCGATGGGCAATGCCGACTACAGACTTCACTGAAAGAAAGAGACAGACGGGAAGGAGGGAAAGAAGACTCCTGCATGACGTTGCCATCGCCATGTGCGACCTGTGAGACCAACAGAGAGGCATGTAGGACACTACCACTGCAGTGGATGACCTCCATGAGGGACTTAGAAGAAGAAGAGGGAGAAGAGAGGGGAGAAGGGAGAGAGAAGAAGAAAAGAAAAAGAAGAGAGAGAAGATTTACCTCAACCCTAAGGGTATCGAATGAAAGTTTCTCTCACCTCACCCTCTCTCTCAAGCGTAACACCACAATGTTAAGAAAGAGAAACTTGTATTAAGTGAAAAATCTCTCGTATGTGTATGTATCTCCCCCCTTTCCTTTTTTCATAAAATGATGATATGTAAATATAAAAGTGTCCCCCAAACATGGGTGGATAATCAAGAGTAACCCTAATTGCTGGATAATAAGAATAAATTGAATTAAAAGAAATTAGAAAGGGTGAAAAATGACAAATTTGCCCCTTCATAACAAGTTGTAGAATTCCAGAACAGTCCCTGTGTGGCCCTAGGACTTGCGTGTTCTTGTGTGGCAGATCCGAGGTCATTCTGATGGCCAGTTGATTGTAAAATGATTTTTTTCTTATAGGGCTCGGCATGGCAATTGATTTGATACCAAATTTGAGCCATGGATTTTGACGACTGAATTTGCAGTTTGTTCGTGGGCTTCGTGTGAAAAATCCCACCGTTTATCATGTACGGTGTTCGAGTCAAAGATAGCGAGACCTTACGCATGCAATAGAATTAGTCTCGCGAGCGGCGTGATTTTTCCACTTGAGCAAGGCACGACACTGTTGAATTTCCTGTACTTTCTTCACGGATCAGCAACTTCTCTCTAGCTTTTCTTCGCACTCGGGTATCGTCACGAGGCGTGCAACATATCGAATCGCTCGTCTTGACTAGACAAACATGCTCACCAAATTTGAGTGTGATTCGACATGGGATGGTCAAGATATGTGTGTCAAAAGTTACTGGTCGTGACTGCCTCTTTAATGGTGTAGTGTTGTAGGGTGGCCACACGGGAATAGAGTGCGGCTCCTCTTGCTTCACTCTTTCGCCTGTAACTTCTTTTTGGAGTGTTTGTTTGGGCTGAAAATTGATCCCTGAGGGTTTTCAACTGTGCCGAATCCAATGGTGGTAGCCCCAACAACAGTTTGGGATGGTGAAAATGTAGCTGTAGTTATAGGGGTCCGTTTCAGGGTGCTAGAGGTCAATTCTGTCAGAACTGTTTCTCAGTCTGCATTGCCTTAGACATGTCGGAATGCGACAAAAATTAACAGGAGACTTTTGAGAGACCTCATGAAGATCTTGGCCTGTTTTGGCTGAGACTCTTGAAATTTCCACTACTTGCTAGGTCTTTATTGAGCGGGGGCCTCATGTTGATGAAAAACACCTTTCAACAAAGTGGCTAGGAAGATATGCTCATTCTCCTTCCGCAACTAAAAAACTGGTGGGGTCCCCTTCTCCCCTTTCCTCGGTGATGGACCAGCTTCATCATCACATTCCACATAGAAAAAGGCCACCCACTTGGTGAACGAGACGTGTCCCTTCTTGTTCTCAGACCTGAGCAGCTAGTAAATTCCAAACAGCTCTTTAAGCTCACCCAGTGAAGCTTCTTTCCCTACTTTCTCCCCTAAAAAAATGACCGAGTTTGAAGGCAGAAACTCATCATAGATATTACCAATGAGCTGTAGCCCACTAATGAAATACCGATCTAGTAGAGATATCCCTACTTTTCCACGACCGAGAAGCCATGTATTGCTAACATGGCTCCAGGTCTCCAAAAGCACCTTGACCATGTTTGAGCAACGGTCATAATAGCCCGCCGAGCACTGAATGGAGGCCAGTAGGTAAGCACACTTCAAAATGTCTTTGTACCAATTGAGCACTCTTATAGTCCATGAGCAGTAGCCCTTCAAATATTAGTGCTCCCCTTGCACCCGCAGGTCAGCAGAAGACCATTTCATGCCGGAGGTTTTTGCCATCCTCTTACCTAGAGTCAGAAAGTCCCCATTTGAAGCTATATTTCAATGTAGGCAATGCAGGAGGCCTACTCCTTCCTCCACAGTCACATTGTCGTCATTATCTTCCCTCAACGCCAAACGGATAGGGTCACTGACAAGGGTGATGCTTAAAGGCCACCTGGTTTCACATAAAGCCTCAGTAAGCCAGTTTGGATCACCTCTTACTAAGCTTTTGCTGGTGAATTCATCAGTGTCAAACTCCCTTGCTGGCGGGAGGTTCTTCACGTCTAGAATAGCATCTGAAGGCTGGGTCATTATATCAAAAAGCTTTGTTACCAAAGGACACTACGCAGTCGCACGAAAAAAAAAAAAAAAAAACTGCGCTCGCTAGTGAGTATCCTTGACTGGTCACTCAAGCCATAATCATGGCAAGCTATTGCCGCCTCGCAGCCAAGGGTAGGACTATCACCGTCTGCTCGTTGAGATGGTATCACTTTGTTCAGAAGACAGGGTTATAGTTGTCTCTTGACTAAAGAGCTATCACCGTCTGCCCGCTGAGATGGTATCGCTATGCGTAGAACGCATGGCTATCGTCGTCTCGCGACTAAGGGACTATCGCTGTCTGTCGAAGTAAAGCACTTGATGCCACCTGTGCTCCAGCTATTCGCACGCATTGCACCTGCGGTGTACCACGTCCCTTGAAATCTGGGCACATTGCCTGACAATCGTGACGTAGCCTATCGTCGCGGGTGCGGAAGGCGACCGTTCTCCGTCTCACAACCCTTCGACTACAGATTGTTGCGGGCATTGGATGCCTCAGGTTCTCACCGACGCTTCCTCTTCTCGTCGGGAACTCACTCCTGTTCAGAGGAAAATGCTTCCTCGCCTTCTACTCATTACCAGAGTTGGCAGAAAATCACCGGAATCCCCAGAAAACTTCCCTGTGACCCTGCGGGCTTCCCTTCTCCTATTTTTTCACACTTTTGCAGCTGGCCACAACTCACCGAAATTTCACTATGGTTCCAGTGAGCCCATTGCTGCTCCGCCCTGTTCTTTTCCGATAACCAAAGGACCGCCAGCTCCCCTAACTTCTCTGCAACCTTCCCTTCAGCCTCAGGACTATCGGAAAAACACTTGAACTAAGACAAAACACCACTGCGACTCTCACAGCTTCACCAGAAAAGTCTCAATGAAACCCCGTGAAGCCCCTTCTACCTTTCTTAAAAGAATCTCAGCACTCTCTGAAAACACTCGCCAGCACATTGAAAAGATCCACAACTTTCTCATGCTCACCAAAAAGCTCTTAAAGGCTTGAGTACTGCAGATTTTGGTCGGGAAAACTCTTGACGAAGGCTCTGACTCTCTCTCTCTAAAACTCTCTTTAACTATTTTACCCTTCGGTAAAATAGTAAAATGGGCTTTTCCCCCTTTTAAACTCAGCGATGCCACAAACTGCCCTTTACAAATTTAAAATGATGCTCCAGTCCTCATCATCAGACGGCAATAAGAACAGGCCAGGGCGGGTCAAGCCTGAGACCTAAAACAAGCTATCGCCACGTGCCTTCGTCAAAGGCCATCGTCATGTGCCTCATCAAGGAGCTATCGTCGCGCACTTCATCAAGGGCTCTCGTCGTGCACTTCATCAAGGGCCATCGCCGTGCGCTTCGTCAAGGGCCATTGTTGTGCGCTTTATCAAGGGCTATCGTCGCACGCCTTTGTTAAGGGCCATCGTTGAGCACTTTTTCGAAGGTTATTATTGAGTGCTTCATCAAGGATTTAACGTTGTGTGCCTCACCCAGTGGCTAACGCTGTGCGCTGTTCGTCAAGGGCTATTGTTGCGTGCGTCATCCAAAAGTTAGCGTCATGCGCATGCCGTGGCACTCCCATCTAGACCTTCGTCCTGCATCCCCAGGAAGTTCATTCCTTGCACCCCAGTCTCACTCTTCACGAGTCAAGTCTCAAGTTATAGCTCGGTTCCCAAGAGAGTCACTTTCCCTTACCACAGCCCTGGTCCTGGCCGTATGACCCTAAACTGTACAGCCACGGTCTAGTTGCATGACCTTAAATTGCATGGTCCAAACTATGTGACCCTAAATTGTAGCAGAGATCTAGTTGCACGACCTTAAACTGCATGGTCCTAACTGCATGACTTTAAGCTGCATAGCCATGGTCCGAGCTACAAGACCTTTAAACTGTAGCGCACAGCGTGACACATAGTCCACATGCATGACCTTAACTGTGAAATATACGCACCTTTTTAACCAGCTGTATTCCGTCGACATCCTTAGTGAAGTTAAGTGTATGAAAAAGAAAAAAAGGGTCCCCTTACCCCTTCAATCCCTAAAGGGTCTGTTTCACACCTACATCCCCCAGTAGGAGTCACATCCTATTGCGACCCACTATCCCCAAGGAGTTAAGATCATTCTTATCTTTTCAACCACAGTAGGGTTGCATCTGTACTCTAGCCTATCATTCTCAGCAGAGTTATGTCATACCATTATTCATCGTACCCAAGGGAGTCACACTTATCCTCTTAATCCCCATTAAAGTCTTCTTCTGCTTGCCACTCCTCGTAGGGCCACTATCTTCATTTAAATCTCTCTGCATGTGTATAGCCTTAACTCTCTTTATCCCCAGGGAGTCAGATTGCTATCCACATACCTATTCCTGATGCAGCTTCACCTACATGGCATCCCACACATGGTCCATGTTGCATGACCTTAAACTGTACAACCGTGGTCCACGCTACATGACCTTAAACTGCACAGCCGTGGTCCGCCCTGCACGACCTTCAAGTCCATGCTCCATGACCTTAAACTGCACAGCCATGGTCCATGCTACGGGACCCTAACTACACAGTCGTGGTCCATGTTGCATGATCTTAAACTGCACACATGGTCCATGCTGCATGACCTTAAACTACACAATCGTGGTCCATGCTGCATGACCTTAAACTGCACAACTGTGGTCCATGCTGCATGACCTTAAACTGCACAGCCATGGTCCATGTTGCATGACTTTAAACTGCACAGCCATGGTCCATACTGCATGACTTTAAATTGCATAGCCATAGTCCAAACTATATGACCTTATGCTGTTGAGGAGGTCTAGTTGCATGACCTTAAACTACTTAGTCCTAGCTGTATGACTTTAACTATATAGACACGGTCCGAACTATATGACCATAAACCATAGTTTACGTTCTAGCTGCATGGCATTAAAAGGCTCAGGATCATGGTCAAAACTATATGACCTTAAATTGTAGCGGAGGTCTAGTTGCACGACCTTAAACTGCTTGGACCTAGTTGCATGACTTTAAACTGCATAACCACAGTTCAAGTAATATAACCTTAAACCATAGTGCACGCCCTGGCCGCATGACATTAAACTGCTTTGCACAAGTCCCGGAGGCACGACCTTAAACTTGCCCCCACATACACGCCCACCCCCTTTTATGTGCATTTTCATGCACGCGTTCCCTAACCGAGCCATTCGTGTGCGCACACCACCTTCATCACTTCCTCCGTGAACCCATTCACTTCACTACAACTATTCATCATTCTCCAGTTTGTCTCACCCATGCTCACAAAATGGCGAGTCATCTTGCCACCCATACTCGTCGTCAGCTAGTGGGTCACCACTTTTCACCCCCCTTTCATACATCTTCCATCTTTCATGGGCAGCCTCGTACCATCTGCCCAAAGTGAGTCAAAACCATTAACTTACTGACTCTACGGCCTCTACAGACTATCATTCATCACTACTACGGTCCAACTATATGACTCTAAACTATAGTGTGCTTTCTAGCTGCAGGACGTTAAAAGACTTAGCACAGGTCTCGAAGGTATGACCATAAACATGCCTTCATAAAAAACGATCATGGTGTACACCTGGACAAGGGAATGCCATCAGTAAAAATTACGGACGGGCATGGTCATGAAACCATGAGTAAAAGAGTTACGTGAAATCAAAAACCTAGGAACAGTAAAAACCCCAAAGGGCACCGTGAGAAAAAATGGATCAAAAAGGTGGACATGGTTGTAAGGTCATGGGTAAAAGAGGCCGAAAATCAAGGAGGTTTGCGTAAACTGTCTTTACGGCCCCACTTGCCCTGTTCAAATGAAAACCCGCAAAAGGGCGCTTGGACTAACAAAATAGCTTGATACAACATCGTAGCCTCAGCGGACACCCCATCTCCAAACATCTATAATCCCGGCTGGCGAGGTCTACACAAAATCCTCAACTACCAGCATCCGAGCAATGCAAAGTGGCTCATCCGGGAGTGAAAGCCTCATAAGATCTCCCACGTTTCGCCTCCAAAAACAACAAGAGTCCTTGAGGGTGAGGACAATGACCAAAAGAATCCTCACAAATGTTAAAGATCCCCACGACGGCAAGAAACTGACAAAGCCATGGCCTAACCTGCCAGATATTTCAAGGTAATGTCTCGCCATGATATCGCCTTGCCTAAAACCTTCCTCAGCTGACAGGCCCAGATTTTCGGGACAGGCTGCTAAAACGTCCCTGATTGAATCCTGCAAGATGGGGCCCCCGAGGCTGCCTCGTCAAAATTCCCCCTAGCCGACAGGCCTAGATTTTTCGGATAGGTCAGAAGCCCCCGACCGGACCCCGCTTGACAGGACCTACATAGATATCCATTTCATCAAAAGCAAACTTGGTGTAGCAGCAAACAATGTTGACCAGAGGTTTAGCCGTCACATAAGCCCAATTCTGACCAATGAGGTCCCTACAAAATCCTCAAGCGGTCAGAATCGCATATATTCCCTTGAGGGTGAGGACATCTATAGATCCCTCAAAAAGTCTCTTCTCCCCCTAAAAGTATCCACGGATGGACTTGTACATTGCATCCACACATCCAAGCATCCTTTCTAATTTTTTTTCCTCTCGTTTCCCTTCAAGAACAATATTCGATGGGGCAAGCTGTTTGAAGACATTTTCCAACACCTTGGTCCCTAGTCAATAAAGCCTAACAAATAGTGGAAATTTTGACAGTCTCAGAATAGCCCCAGAACCATCCAAGATCTTCATAAGGACTCTCAAAAGTCTCTTGCCAAGTTTCGTCGCATTCTGACATGTCTAAGGCAGTACAAACTGAGAAACAGTTCGGTAGAATCAGCCTTTAGCACCCTGAAATGGACCCTACAACTAGAGCTATATTTTCAGTGTCTCAATTTACTGTAGGACCACTGCCATTGGATCTGACACAGTTGAAAACCCACATGGGTCAAATTTCAACTTGAACGGACATCCCAGGAAGAAGTTATAGGCGAAAGAAAAAAATAGGAGGAGCCGCACACTATTCCCATGCGGCCACCCTACAACTCAACTCCATTAAAGAGGCAGTCACGACTAATGACTTTCGACACTCATTTCTCACCCGTTTAAAGTCAGATCGTGCTCAAATTTTGTGAGCATGTTCGTCTTGTCAAGACAAGCATTTTGATATGGATGACGCCCGAGCACGAAGAAAAGCTAAAGAAAGTGCAGGAAATTAGCAGCGTCATGCCTCGCTCGAGTGGCCAAATCACGCCGCTCGCGAGCTCAATCGACATGAAACCAATTCCTTCACGTGTGTAAGGTCTAGGGCTATCTGTAGTCTGAAGTGAACGGTCGGATTTCGCACATGTAGCCGATGAAGTAACTGTAAATTCTGTTGTCAGAATTCCAAATTCTGGCAAAAACTCCAAAGTTGCAAAATCTTCGTCCAAGCACGGAATTGAACTACGTTTTTTGCCCCACGATCGTGACTGCGTGCTCAGTGTGATCCAGTGAAGAAATCATAGAAAATCATTAGAGGAACGAGCACACAATCGATCCAAAATTTAAAGATTCATTCAAATTTCAAGTCACATGATCGTGCCCTAAAAACACGATCCATGGCTCAAAGTTGGTATCAAATGGATACCACACTGAACCCTACAAGAAAACAATCATCTTTCAATCAAACGGGCATCAGAAAAACACCGAATTATTCATGAAAGATCATGCACGTTCTAGGGAAACACAGGGACTGTCTTGGAATTCCACAAGGGGCAAATCTAACATTTTATACCCTAGTTTCTCATTTCTTTTAATTCAGTTAAATCTTAATTTTCAGAAATTAGGTTTAATTTTGAATAATCCACCCATGTTTGGGCACAATTCTATATATACCACGTACCATCATTGTACACAAAAAAGGGCTTGAAACCCTTGACCAAAGAGAATTTTTACTTAATAGAATTCCCTTTCCTTCTCATTGTTGGGTTACATTTGGAGAGAGAGAGAGTAAGGAGAGAGAAACTTTGGACCGGTACCCCTAAGCTCAAGGTAAACCTTCTCTCTCTTCTTTTCTTTCTTCTTCTTCCTCGTTTGAACCTTCCTCTGAAGCCATGCACGGCAATGGCAGTGCCACGCATGCCTCTTTCTTTTATTTTTCCCCTTCCTATGGTTTCATAGGTCATGTATGGCGATGGCAGCGTCATATGTGAGCTCCTTTCCCCCTTATGTTGGTTCATCTCTATCTCTTAACGAGGCTTACAAACGGCACTGCTCATCGCCATCTGCAGACGTATCCTTGATGCCTCAGTGATGAACACAGACGGCGAATTTTATTACCACCCATAGGGGTCTCCCCTTGTTGCGCGCCTATCATAGACGGTGATGTCTATCACTGCCCGCGAGAGGTCGCAGTAACACCTATCATGGTCCATGAGCTTTCTTCATGCGTTCGGTGCCCATGGCCATCTGCAAGCCTTCTTCGTGCGCTCAGTGCCAATCGTCGTCCGCAAGCCTTCTTCGTGCGCTTAGTGCCTATCACCGTGCATAGGCTCTTATGGCGTCCCACGCCTACCGCCGTGTGCCTTGGCAAGAACTGTGGCCATGCTCCTCGTGAATGGCTATCGTTCCACACTTCACAAGAGACTATCGATGCTCACGTAGGGGTGGGCTGCCTTCTTGTATTGCCCTAATGGCGATGCCTAGTGCCGTCCGCAGTTCACTACTCACCCTCTAGCCATGAGCAGTAGTGTCTAGCACCGTCCAATGGCCATGACACTGCTACTCCGTGGTTATGAGTGGTGACACTTAGCACCGTCGAGACCCCATCTCTTCACCGTCTCATACATTCTCTTCTCGCTTGACCAAGGATGGACTCAGTCTAGTGTTGCCATAGGAGTCTGATTGTCGAGCAATATTGCCGTCATGCTAGACCTGAATAGCATGCCCGTCTTACTGCTACACAAGATTAGGACAGTCATGTCAACCTTAGTTTCAAGTAGTATTGCCGTCGCGCTGGTCAAAAGTATCGTGCCCGTCTTGCTACCACTCTGGGTCGGTCATTACATTGGTCCAACTATCATGATAGTCTGGTCCCCTTGTCGAGTCCCCTCTTCTTTTCCCCTCTCATTCAAACCTCCTTCTTTTCATCACCTTAACTTTCCACCTTGTCAAACATATGAAGGTACAATGCCCTAAGACAAGGGTGGGTCATTCGGCCTACTTGTCTTGCAAATTAACCATAATAGTATTGTGCAGAAAACAAGATGATTGCAGGTCATGGGAGGCGATTTCGAACCAGCTGAAGCAGTTGGGGGGCTTTCCGTCATGATCTAAGAGGGCTCCCACACGAGTCAGCCTGAGCAAGTCACGGACCCAGGTGAGGTTGGTCCCCACCTCACATCCAAAATTCCTCTCTCACTAGTTGGATGCATGCCCTTATTCTTGAACAAGGTTCCCAAGAGAGCAATCTCAAGTCTCGAGTTTTCAGAACCCGAGACACATGTCACCCGGTCATCTAGATCAAGGGAGGCGAGATCGAGGCACCTAACAAGAGGGATGCACCAATTGTGATTCACCAAAGGCTCATCCCCAAAGAAGCAAAAGGAGGATTCCATATTTGTTGAATCAATGTGTGGACATCTTGAGACCACGAATCATGCCAGTTAGTCAAGTGAGTAAGCCAGTCGCGTAATTCTACCATGTAATTGCACTGAGGACTATATGATCTATCGTCTCTTGATCCTCTTTACAAAACAGGCAAACATTAGTGAAAATCATTCCCCTCCTACGAAGTTACTCCACAGTGAGCAATATCCTATATGCAAGGAGCCTTAGTTTTTTAGAACTTGCCAAGATGCTTTTGTTCTCGAAGTATCTATCCCTCCAAATCTCATCATAAAGGGATTTAGTGGAGAAGCATCCTCTCGGTTCAAGGCTCTAGACAAGAATTTCTTGCTTCCAAGGAAAGAAATAAAAATTTTATAAAGCTTCTAGCAAGGCGATATAGTGTAGAGCAACCGTATGATCCACCCTTCTAATGGAAAGAGGGGCATCTCATATAGGATTACCATCTACTAAACTGATCAAGGTAGAAACCATAGCTCTTTTTAGGTTGACTTTCTGTATAGATATGGATAGAATAGTTTGAGAGGGAACTCTGCTAGCCATTTCGCATGCCAAAACCTAGTAGATCGTCCATCCCCAACGTTCTTCTGGTTGTAAGCGAAAAAGAGGAGCCTAACACCTTGATTGCCGCTTCAGATCATAGAAAGATTCACCAATCTTGGGCACCTCCTAGCATAAGGACCATCAGGATCTTGTCCATATGTACCCAAGATCACCTTAGCCCAAAGCTGATCACCATGCACAGAAAGTCTCTACCACCACTTAAAATGAAAGGAATCATTGACTGGCCTGAGTCGGCGAATGCCCAACCCCCCAACACCTTTTGGATGGAAAACAAACTCCCAATTTACTAAGTGGAATTTCTTATTTTGGCAGCCACTCTAGAGGAAGTTGCACATTAAATCTTCAATCTTAACAATGACTGCAGCAGGTGCTTGAAAAAAAGATAAATAATAAATAGGCATGTTAGAAAAAGTGGCATTAATAAGAGTAATTCTGCCACCAAACGACAAAGCGAGCCTTTCAACCATCCAATGACAGGGTCCCAAGGAGGCCTAGGTGAACTTCCATTAAGGAGAGGCAACACCAGAGACTTTGTGGGAAAGAGTTCCGCCTCATAATCAAGCCAGGCGACCCAGTTATCAACATTAGAGATAGAGCAATTAATCCCCAGAAGTTTAGATTTGTCCATATTGATCTGGGAGATTGAAATCAATTCATAAAGCTTACGGAATAGCTAAATATTGTGTACGTTAGAATCAGTCCCCTCCAAGAGGATCAATGTGTCATCAACGCATTGCAAATGGCTAATCACCTAACCATTTGGTCATGCTTCTAAGCCCCTGATCATGTCAGTGTCCACCAAACCTTGTAGAATCTTTCCGAAAGCCTCAACAACAAAGGTAAACATGAATGGGGATAAAAGGTCACCTTGCCTTAGACCTCTAGTAGCCCAAAAAAGCCATTTTGTTTCACATCAATCAAAACTGAAACATGGGTTGAGGAAAGACAACTCAAAATTCACTTTGTCCATCTCGCACCAAAGCTGAAAAGGGCTATAATATTGTATAGATAATCTCATTCCACATAATTGTATGCTTTTTCGAAATAAATCTTGAGCAAGAGGACTTTCAAACCCAACATATCAGTGGTATGGATGGTTTCTTGTGCCAACAAAATTCCATCCATAATAAAACGATCCTCGATGAAATTCGTTTGAGGACCCTCCACCACCTCATTAGTGACCAAGCGAAGACCATTTGCTAGCAACATGGTAAAAATCTTATACAGGTCCGACATAAGACTAATGAGCGGAATATCTTTATGAGAGTTTATAGAGCTCTTTTTGGGGATTAAAGAGATAAAGGTTAAGTTGATAGCTGTTTACAACGAAAATCGGATAGATCTTCTGACAAAGATCTCTCAAATTTTGACACCTTAATCTGATAAAAATAATGTGGTAGAGAAAGTGAGACAAATCGAATTCAGATCTGTAGTCAGATCTGCCCGTAAACGAGTAGATTCACTCTCAGATCTATGGCAGAGCTAGCATGATCCAAAATATTAAAACACGAGTTCAAAGTAGCAAACTGCCCAAAATAAAATCAAAACAGTAAGAAGAAGAAGAAATAAAGAGTAAGAGAACAATACCAAACTGGGACGGATGGCTCGGGACCCCCAAGCCTTCGAGGGCTTGCTCGTATCATAACTAGCATCCTCCTTGCCTCTCTGATTCAGATCTTGGCACCCACAAGATCTCTAATTTTTAAAGGGTTGTTGTGCCCTAGAGATGATTTAGAACTAAGGTTCCCTAGGTCTAGGTTAAGGTTTCTTAGGCATAGGGTTAGGGAATTTCATATTAGGGTTTCACAAGCTCACAAAGTTAAGAGGTCCAGGGATAACTTTCACTAAGAAAAGGGGGCTAGGGTTTCAATCCTTTTTTTCTTCTCTCATAAGAAGTCTCCACAAACAGCCACGAATTTTCACTTTTATAGATAGGGAATTGACTCAAAGGGAAAACTTTCCATCTCCTGTCGATTGCCAACCTTGGACAGCCTTTTGGGGTTACGGGTCTGGGCACGACTAGGTGTGTTGCCCAGCCAAAATTGGTCAAATTCAGGAAATTTGACCTAAAACAGTTGGGGGGACCTCTAGCATGCAAAAGCTGTCATTTTAGGGTTGTCAAAGCTGGGCGACACACAGTGTGTCACCCAAGTCAAGACTGCTCGAAACCTGAAATTTCCAGTGCAGAACAGATGCTGGGGCTGTCAAGATGTTGCCAACCAAAATCGTCCAATTTGTCTCTGTCTAAGCTGGGCGATGCAAGGTGTGTCACCCAGACCGAATTTTCCCAAAATGGTAGATTCCTACTCAACATTGATCTCGGGGTTGTCCTACCAAAAAATGAAGATTTTGGGTCGAACTAGGTTGGGCAACACACAATGGTCGCCTGGGCAACACTGGGTGTGTCACTCAATCTGGTGGGCGATACAAGGAGTGCCGCCCAATCTTGGTTAGGCGACACTGGGTGTGTCACCCAAGCCAAAACTGACCGAAATTGGAATATTTTTTAATTCACGTGTGTAGCTCATCCTTTTGTAAAGCTCTTAGAGAAAATTTGAGTCAAAAAGGTATTTTATACTATTTTTAATGATTTTCTTGGTAAAACAGAGCGTCTACAGGGTTTCAGGTTAAAACAGGGTATCTGCAGGGTTCTGGGTAGGCAGAATGGTTTTGGGTCACGGGGTAGGCTGTATGGACTATGGATTTGGATTTATGAGGATAATGCAATTTTAAGGGTTCAGGAAACCACATAACTTGCGAAATTTAAAATGGGGTGTCTACAGTTGCCCCTCCTTGGCACTCCCTGTCCTTCGAGGGACCAGTGAGTGGCAAAGAAGTAGACACTTTGGTGTTCCCTGTCCTTCAAGGGGCTGGTGAACATCAAAGAAAATGCATACATTTTAAATTTTTCCCTGGCGTGAGGGCTTACCAACTAATCCTTTCAAGCCATTGCGCTCACCGAGCTCACCCACCTAGGGCATTTTCATCTTAGGGTTTTCGATATGAGATGTCAATTACACAAGCTTGAAACTCGAGTTGGATTTTTTAGCCATGCCACTTAACTTCAGGGGTTTCACAGACATCTTCTTTGATTTTCTTAGGGTTTCTTAAGACTTTTTATAGGAAAAGGCTTTCTATAGAAAGAGACTGGTCTGATCGATTCTAAAGAGAGAGACGAGGCAGCAGCTCGGTAATCGCGGCAATGCGACAATCATCATATACAGGTGTCCAAGCTCCTTTATTTTTAAAAGCCTTTTCTAGAAATTTTGAAAACAAGGGGGAATTTTAAAATAAAACCCAGAGCTTGGACAGGTCACAATTTCAACAAAGAAATTAAAGTTTTTGAAAACACAAGACATATAGTAAAAATTTAAAAAGAAAAAGATACTTTGAAAAACAAGGTTGGTTCGCAGTTTTAACTCCTGCAACAATAGAGCCCTCTAAGCATTTTAGCGTCATGCAAATGATGGACCATACACTTGACCTTTCTACATCTTACGGGGCTAGACGGAACACACCCGACCCTTTTATGTCTTACAGGGCTAGACGGAATACTCCTGGCCTTTACGTCATACGAGGCTAGACACTACCTGCCTCGGCTCTTTTATGTCGCACGAGTTTGATGTTGAACTGGGTGCACTCGACCATGTACGTCATATGGGGTTAGATAGAATACACCCAACCCTTGTATGCCATACGGGGCTAGATGGAATACACCTGACCTTTTATGTCATATGAGGCTAGACATTGAACTGAATACACTCGACCTTTAACATCATACAGGGCTAGACGTTACATATGTCAGCTCTTTTACGTCGTACGAGTTTGACGTTTTTCCTATATCTTAGCCCTTTTACATCGCACGAGTTTTACGTTTTTTGAATTGGATTTTGGTTGGCAGTTTAGCCTAGTGCCACCAAGGAGCATTTCTTTTTGACTTTTTGAAATTGGTCGACAATTTAGCCTCATGCCACTAAGGAGCGAGTTAAAATTTTTGAAATTAACTAAAATGTTTGAAAGCATTCATCATTTTTTTTAAAGAGAAATACATGATAAAACCAAACATGTTCCCCTTAGTTTTCAAAATTGAGCAGGGGCATTTTTTAGAAAACATTTTTGGGCGACGCTAGTGGTGTCACCTGGGTAGCACTAGTGGTGTCGCCCACAAAGTGTTGGCGACACGACTAGTGTCTTCCAAAAAAAAAAAAAATTATTTTTATTTTGCCTTAGAATGCCTCACAAATTGAATAGGGGATTCTTGCAAAGAAAAGTTTGGTCAACACTAGTGGTGTCGCCTCGGCGACGCTAGTGTTGTCACCCAAACTGGTGTACGGATTTGGGCGACAACGGTGGCGTCGCTCAGACCACTGACCTCCAATTTTTGAAATATTTGTTTTGGAAGGTCTTGGGGTCGCTTAATCTCTCTGTAAGTTGAATTAGGAACCTACAAAACAAGTTTTGGACGGAATTTCATATTTTCTATAAAAATCGTCCTCCTTCCCATTCTCTTTTCATCCTTCAAGCTCTTCTTTCTTCTTCCCATCTTCATCTTCTTCCTTCTTCATCATCTTCCCTCTGATCTTACTAATTTTTCTTGCTCTTAGGCTTTCATGGCTGCTAGGAAGGACAATGTTATTTTCAAGGGCAAAGGGAAGGTTTCTGAGCAGGCTGATAATGTAGGAGAGGAGGAGGTTCTTCCTTTGTTTTCTAGGGTTAGACACTTCCCTGAAGGTCTGCCCACCCATATCTCGCAAAGGTTTTAGATTCGGTGAGGTTCCTCAGCCTGTCAATGGCTTCCCTATCATTGGGCCCTGGTTCAGGGATTGGTTTCTTTCCATCTGTAGTGGCCAGAGCTCAAGGCCTTTTTTGCTTCAGTTTCGATGATAGGTATCTTGAACATGGCCTCTTGCCATGTGAACTTTCCTCTCCTCGAGGCTCTTACTGAGATGTTCAATAATCAAACAAACAGCTTCTTCCTTCCTACGAACGAGATAATGCCAACTTTGGCTGGGATTGCGTATCAACCTTCTACTGCCACCTATGATCATTCCATAATGGGTGCACAGCTGTTGGGGCTGCCTACTCTTCACATGGTCAGTGGGTCGATATGGAGTTGTTGGTCCAAAATCAAGAGCAGTCTCAGGCCACTGAATAGATCTGTATTTTCCTTTTCGTGCTATTGGGATCCGTTCTTTTTTGTAGCGGTCGTAAGACGGTTCGTAGTTCTCTTATTCCTTTAGTCCATGCCTTCTGGGAGCAAGCGGGTTACACATTTTTTCTAGCCGTGCTGACGAGCATATATCGGGGTCTTTACAACTAAGTTACTCGAGGTGGTCAATTCATTGATGTCAGTGTCCTGATTTTGCAGGTATATTTTTTAACTCAATTTTACTTTATTTTTGCCCCTGCAGCTCAATTTTTTTTTGGTTTTGACTCCTTGTGTTAAGTTTTTTGTCATGAAAATTCACTGGAACAAGCCCGGACTAAACCGAGGTTCTTTGGTTTGGGCGACACTAGTGGTGTCGCCCAAGTCATCTTGCCCCAGGTGGTCCCGGGGTTTTGTGTTGCTATTTTGTGACCTGTTGGGGTCTTTTTGGCTTTTGGTTTTCTGCAGATTTGGGCCTATGAACACATTGCCATTGTCTGTCCTCCTCAATCAACGATAGCTGCCTCCGCTGCTCTAGGATTGGCGTATGTCAGTGATACCACCTGGCCTCATGACGTCAATTATTATCGTTAGGTTTTGGACAAGTTGTCGTCCTTTGATTTGGTGATGAGGGTTCTTGAGAATGTGCCCATGTTTCTGCCTGCTATGGGATATTCATGTCTTATTATGGCGAGGTAGTACTTCACAAAGGGGTATTTCCCTCAGAGGGTGCTTCGCTAATTTCGTCATACTCAGAATTACACTTCCCTAGGTGAGGCGATCGATCGCCGCCATATTTTTCCTCTTCGACGAAACTCTTCCACACTTCTGGTTAAGGAAGGTTTGTTGTGCAAGGGGAAAAAGTCTTCTTTTGGCAAGCCCACAACCACTTCTAACCACGATTCCTAGTGGGAAAGTGCCTATCCTCTTCTGCTGTGCCCAAAGTTCTCGAGACTTAGTGATGAAAGTTCTGGCCCTGCTTAGGATCTCGTGTCTTTTCGAGAAGATGATGCCAGCTTTTCAAATAAGCAGGCTAAATCGAATGAGGATGTGTTTGACATTAGCTTGGAATAAGCTGAAGTTGAATTGGCTCGATGGGTGGCCTTTGTAGTAGACTTCAAGGAGAAGGACATTGATCCCAAGTCAAAGACTGAATAAGCTAAAGTTTTATATATATATATATATATATATATATATATATATATTTGGCATGCATAAGTTGATCTCATGATCATACTTATTTTTCAGTAGTTTTATTTTCATTGAAGTCTGTTTGGATAGTAAAAATTTTTGTCTCAGAACCAGTTTTGATCGCATGAATGCATGTAATAAACCCATTTTCAATGGATGAAAAAAATAGAATTTTGAGATATCCAGAATTTTTATTTCCCATTTTTATTGATCTTATGGGATTGTGGAATCCCCTCTATATTTTTTTTGAATTATTTTTTTTTTTTTTTTGCTGCCCTTGTTATGGGGTATTGGTTCATCTGTACGTGTGTAATTGATTCGTCGAAGTAGAGTGGGACACTTTCTTTGCCCACACTTTTCCAACTGAATTTTTACAAACTCTGCCCCTTAGTTGTAGGGTTGTTGTCCCAAAATTTTGGTTATCGGAGTGTCATACACACACACGAGGATGAGCTTGCCTCATTTTGCCTCAGGGGATCTTGCTGAGAGAGAGAATGCTCCCAAACTAGCTAATGTCGTCATCAGTGAGGTTCACCCACCTCCAATATGTGGTAAGTGGCAATTATAGTCATACAACCATGGAGTGCCTGACTAGTTTCAATTTCATAACAGGCATAGGAAGTTGCCTTCGAGAGCGAGGCCAGATCAACTAACAGTTTAACCTCTTATAGCGATGGAGGAAGTCCTTTCTAAAAATGTTTTGGAAATGGATGGTTATAACAATCAAATTGAAAAAGCATTTTCAAAAGGGACAGGCTTTACAGTTTTGCCACCTGTGGTCCCTTTGGTGGTCACTTGCTTTATTATGTTTTACCCAATGATGATGAAAGGATTTCCTTATGGGATAGCGATAATTAAAAGGTCTCAAAGTTGTCCTTTCACCTTTGGAGCTTTCATGTTGTGCTTCACAAGTTCAAGAAGAGTTCTATGTATTCTTGTCGAGCTTCTATCTTATAGAAGTCTGGATGTTCTTCTAGGGTTCGTCAAAGTCACTTCAGTTTTCCATTCATGTCACCCTCCCACATCTTTTTGAATTGGTTCTGTTGGAAACCTGCAGGGTTTAGAGGAGTCTTCATCCTCAGGGTCTGCTTGAGCAGTATTGTTGAAACTTGCAAGTACTTGTTTGTGCTTGAGTCTTTTGTTTGTGCAATACTGTTGTAACTCGCAAGTACTTGTTTGTACTTGAGGTTTTGAATCGGAAGCTCCTTGGAGATTTTTTAATCTTTTTTCTTTACCCGTGATGCCTCTTCAGATTTTCACCACATCCATTTTGCTTTTTTCTTTGTGATACCTTTTCAGGTTTCACCACACTTTTGAGCCCGTTACGGGTAGTATTTTCTGAATACATTGCAATAATGGGGTCATTGAGTTCGTACTCCTCCTGACTTTTTATCTTGTAAGAATTCTTTGTGTTCACTCGGGTAACCACGAATGGCTCCTCCCAATTAGGTTTGAACTTGCCTAAAGGGTGTGGATTTGAAGGAGTGTGGAAGATTTTCTTGAGTACCATGTCCCCTTCTCTGAATTGTCGAAGAACAACTTTTCTTTGGTATGCCCTCTCGATTCTACGCTGGTCAGCAATGATATTTTGTGTTGCTCACAGTCGTCTTTCTTTCAAAGTAACGAGGGTAGCGATTCATGCTTCAATCTTTCATTCCTCATCTAAATTTTTGTGAATAAGCACTCGGAGAGACGGTATCTCAACTTCAATGGGTAGCACTTCTTCCATATCATACACCAATGAGTATGGTGTCATGCTAGCAGGAGTCTTCTTGGTTGTCCAATAGGCCCATAGCGTGTCACTAAGCTTTTCATGCCAATCTCTACCACCTTCTATTATTCTGTCTATAACCCTGAGAAGTCCTTTGTTCGTGGCCTCAGGTTATCCATTTCCTTGAGGGTAGTAAGGTGTGGAGAATTTTTACGTTATCCCGAACTTTTTACTTACCTTAGTGGCCTTTTCATTTCTGAAGTTGGATCCATTGTCAGTAATGATTGACTCATGAACACCTAATATGAATCAATGTTGTTCTTTATGAAACGGGCAACATGTTGTCCCTCAATTTTGACAAATGATGCAACCTCTACCCACTTTGTGAATTACTTTATAGTCGTTAATATAAAATAGTGGTCATTTGAGGCTTTTGGTCATTTGAGGCTTTTGGTGAGATCATTCCAATGATATCAAGACCCCACATGGTAAAGGGCCATACGGGCGGCATTGAGTTGAGAGGTACAGACGGTGCATGGACGAGGTCTCCATAAAGTTGACATTTGGGACACCTCCTAACGAACTTCCAACAATCTTAGGCCATGGTGGTCAAGTATAGCTAAGGTGGCTGCCCCAGAATGACCCCCTTCATTGTGTAACTTTGTCAGTACTTGGTCAATTTCTAGCTGATTGAGACACTGTAGAATGATGTCATCATAGGATTTCTTGAACAAGAGATCAACTCTTACTAAGAATCCCATAGAAAACCTTCAAAGGGATTCTTTATCCTTTTTGGTGGCTCCTTCGGGGTATAAACCATCTTTCAACAGGGACAGAACATCATGGAACCATGGTTTTGCCTTAACTAGCGCATCTAAAGCCACGAGAGACACTTCCCCAACATTTTCATTTTCTTGCTCAATTTCTTTTTTGATCCTTAGTGGGGAAGGGTCATGTTTATTCCTGACGTAGAATGGCAGTGTGGTGACTTCTAAAGGAATGTCAACCATTGAAGCAAGGGTCGCAAGGGTGTTGGCGAACCGATTATTTTCACCTTCCAAATCCCCTAAACTTGGTTTATGATGAGTAAGTGTTTATGATGTAAAATTAGACAGATCTTCCGACGAAGATCACTCAGATCTTTCGACGAAGATCACTCAGATCTTAACACCTTAAGCTGATGAAAAGATAGAAATAAAGAAGTGGTAAAGAAAGTGGGACAAATTGACTTCAGATTTGAGGCCAGATCTGCCTTGAAACAAGCAGATCTACTCTCATATCTGTGATAGAGCCACCATGATCTAAAGCATCAAAACACGATTTTAAAAAGAAAATTAATCAAAACAGATCAAAATAAATTGAAAATGATAATATAAGAACAAAGAAGGGCAAAGAAGGCAATACCAAACCGGCCAGATGGCCTGAAACTCTCGAGCCTTCGAGGGCTCACCCGTATCAGAACTGGTCCTCTTTGCCTCTCTTATTTGGATGTGGACCAACCAATCTCTGGCTGAAGAAGGGTGGTTGTGCCCTAAGGATAATTTAGATCTAGGGTTGTTGTGCCCTGAATCTATGTTTTTTCAAGGCTAGGGTTAGGGTTTCTCCGCTCACCAAGTTTTTCTCTCAAGTAGTAGTCTTAGGGTTCCTAATCTCTCTCTAAGGTATCAATCCCTATCTCTTGTAGTCTCCCCTCAAATGACCACGAAAAACAGACTTTATAGGGGTCAAAATCTGTTGGGAAGGATATACTACCATAACAAACAAATCAATCAGTCATAGATGTCAATTTCGAGAGTATGGATATGGGCGACACGCCTAGTGTCGCCCAAGAAAAAGTACAAAAACATCACAAAAGGGTAAACAAATCAAAAAATTACAATTCGGAACAAAAGGGGCTTGGCGATGCTGGCAGTGTTACCCAGCCGGCACTGATGGTGTCGCCTAGTCTAGGATGGGCGACACTACTAGTGTTGTTCAAGTAAAATCTTGTCCAAATAAAAAATTCCAACTTCGTTGTGTTCCTTAGCCTCTTTTGAAGCTACCAGAAAACATTTGGGTCAAAACAGATTTTTTTACTATTTTTAATGATTATTTTGGTAAAACAGGGCATTTGCAAGATTCTGGGTGAAAACAGAGTTTCTGCAAAGTTCTGGGTAGCCAAATTGGTTCTGGGTCACAAGGTAGGTTGTGTGAACTATGGATTTGGGTTTACTAAGATAATGTTGTCCTAAAGGTTCAGGAAACCACTGAAGTTGCCAGCTTAAATATGGAGTATTTACAGTTGCCTCTCTTTTGCACTCCATGTCCTTCGAGGGACAGATGAGTGGCAAAGTAGTAGACACTCTGACGTTCCCTGTCCTTCGAGGGGCAGGTGAACGCCAAAGATAAGGCAGACATTTTAAATTTCTTCTTGAGGTAACATGGTCAGAGGGCACACCAACTAATCCCTCCAAGCCATTGGGCTCACCGAGCTCACCCACCTAGGGCATTTTTCCTCTTAGGGTTTTTGACGTGAGATGTCGGCGAGTTACACAAGCTTGATACTCGAGTTGGATTTTTTGGCCATGCCACTTAACTTCAAGGGTTTGCAATTTAAAAATTTTAACCCTGGCATCTTCATTTATTTTCCTTAGGCTTTCCTAACGATGTCTATAGGAAAAGGCTTTTTATATGAAGAGACTCGTCTGGCTGATTCCAAAGAGAGAGACGAGGCAACAACATGGTAATCGCGACAACACAATAATCATCATATACGGGTGTCTAGGCTCCTTCGTTTTAAAAGTCTTTTTAGAATTTTTGAAAACATGGGGAATATTTGAAATAGAACTCAGAGGGAAATGTTACAATTTTAACAAATAAATTAAATTTTTTGAAAACACAAGACATATAGTGAAAATTTTGAACAGAGAGATATTTCAAAAAACAAAGTTGGTTGGCAGTTTAAACTCTTACAACCATAGAGCCCTCTAAGCAGTTTAGTGTCATGCAGCGATGAACCATACACCTGATCCTTTTACGTCATACGGGGATAGACGAGATACACCCAATACTTTTATGTCATACGAGGTTAGACGAAATACACCCGACCCTTTTACGTCATACGGGGATAGACAGAATACACCCAACCTTTTATGTCAAACAGGGCTAGACGGAATGCACCTGACCCTTTTACATCATACGGGGATAGATGGAACACATCTGACTCTTTTACTTCATACGGGGCTAGACGGTACCTGTCTCGACTATTTTACATCGCATGAGTTCGACATTTGAACTAGATACACCCAACCTTTTACGTCATATGAGGATGACGATACATGTCTCGACTCTTTTATGTCGCACGAGTTTGACGTTGAACTAGATTGGACTTTGGTTAGAAGTTTAGGCTCATGCCACCAAGAAGCATTTTATTTTTTATTTTATTTATTTTCCTTTTTCAGAAATCCCGGTTGGCAGTTTAGTCTCATTCCACCGAAGAGCGAATTGTTCTTTCTTTTGAATTTTTTGAAGCTTTTCTTGTTTTGGAAAATTGGATGGAAGTTTAGGTTCGTGCCACTAAGGAGCCTTTGAAATTTTTGAACATTAAATTTTATTTAAAATGGTCGTAAAAACATATGATAAAAATCAAAATTAGTGCTGGAAGGGCCCAAAATTGAATGGGGGCAATTGTGTCACAAAACGTTTGGGCGACACTAGTGGTGTCTCCCGGGCGGCACTGGTGGTGTCACCCACACAGTCTGAGCGACACGACTGGTGTCATCTTCCTTCTTCATCATCTTCCCTTTGATCTTACTGGTTTTTCTCGTTCTCACTCTTAGGCTTTCATGGCTCCTAGGAAGGACAACGCTATTTCCAAGGGCAAAGGTAAGGTTTCTGAGCGGGCTGATAATGGAGGAGAGGAAGAGGTTCTTCCTTTGTTTTCTAGGGTTAGGCACTTCCCTAAAGGTCTGCCCTCCCATATCTCGTAGGGCCTTCGATGGGGTGAAGTTCCTCGGCGTGTCAATGGCTTCCCTATCATCGGGCCCTGGTTCAAGGATTGGTTTCTTTCCGCTCAGCAATGGCCCGAGCTCATGGCCTTTTTGGCTTCAATTTTGATGATAAGCATCTTGAACATGGCCTCTTTCCATGTGAATTTTTCTCTCCTCGAGGCTCTTGCTGAAAGATTCAACTACCAAACAAACACCTTATTCCTTCCTACAGGCGATACAATGCCAACTTTGAAGGAAGTTACCTGGGTTTTTGACTTGACTTTTTCCGGGATTGCGTATCAACCTTCTATTGCCATTAGCAATCATTCCATCATGGGTGTGCGACTGTTGGGGGCTGCCTATTCTTCTCATGGTCAAGGGGTCAATATGGAGTTGATGGTCAAGAATCGAGAGCGGTCTCAAGCCGCCAAACAGATCTGTATTTTTCTTTTTATTCTATTGAGATCTATTCTTTTTCCAAGTGGTCGTAAGATGGTTTGAAATTCTCTTATTCCTTTAGTCTATGCCTTCTGGGAGTGAGCGGGTTACACCATTGTTTCGGCCGTGTTGGTGGGCATTTACCGGGGTCTTCATGACCGGGTCACATGAGGTGACCGATTCATCAAGGGCAGTGTGCTGATTTTGCAAGTATATTTCCAAACTCAATTTTATTTTATTTGCCCCTGCTACTCTGTTTTTCATCTTGTTTATGCTCTTGGATCCCATATTTATGCAATAGAAATTTATTAGAAAAAGCCCAGACTAAACCGAGAGGTCCTGAGTTGGGCGACACTAGTTAAACTATCTCGGATGATTCTGAGGTCTAGGGTTTTTGTTCTGTGACCTTTTGGGGTGATTTTGGATTTTTTTTTCTTCAGATTTGGGCCTATGAACACATTGCTATCGTCCATCCTCCACAATCAACAACGGCTGTATCAGCTGCTCTGGGATTGACATATGTCAATAATAGCTCCCAGCCTCGTGACGTCAATTATTATCGCAAGATTTTGGGTGAGTTTTTGTCTTTTGATTAGGTGATCAGGGGTCTTGAGAATGTGCCCCTGTTTCTGCCTGCTATGGGGCATTCATGTCTTATTCCGATGGGGCAACACTTCACAGAGGGGTATTTCCCTCAGAGGGTACATCGCCAGTTTCGCCATACTCAGAATTATACTTTCTCAGGGGAGGCGATCGATCGCCACCCTATTTTTCCTCTTCGACGGCACTCTTCCACCCTTCTGGTCAAGGCAGGTTTGTCGTGGAAGGGGAAGAAGTCTTCTTCTAGTGATGGGTTAGCCAAGCAGGATAAGCCCATGACTACCTCCAACTATGATTCTTGGTGGGAATGTGCCTGTCCTCTTCCACTATGCCACAGATCTTTGAGACTTTGTGGCGAACCTTCTGCTCCTGCTCAAGATCTCATGCCTCCTCGAGAAGATGGCACCTCTTGTTCAAATAAATGAATCAAGTCCAATGAGGACGTATCTAACATCATCTTGGAAGAGGCTGAAGTCAAATTGGCTCGACGGGTGGCCTTTGCGGCAGAACTCAAGGAGAAGGATGTTGATTCGAAGCCAAAGACTGAATAGCCAAATATTTTTATTTTCTTTAATTTTTTCCTTGGCATGAATAAGTTGATCTTATGATCACCATTATTTTTTAGTAGTTTTAGATTTGTTGAAGTCTGTTAGGACAGTAGAAATTCCAGTCTCGCGACCAGAGTTGATTGCATAATAAGCCCATTTTCAATGGATAAAATCAGAATTTTTTTTCCCATTTTGATTGGTCCTCTGGGATTGTGGAATCGCTTCTACTTTTTTATTTTCTCCTTGTTGCTGCCCCTGTTGGGGGGTCTTTATTCAACTTGTACGTGCGCAATTGATTCATCGAAGTAGAGAGGGACACTCTTTGCACACACTTTCCAAACTGAATCTTTACACACTCAGGCCCCTTGTTGTAGGGTTTTATCTCGAATTCCCGGCTATTGGGTCATCATACGAACACACAGGGATGAGCTTTCCTCAGGGGATTTAGTCGAGAGAAAAAATCTCTCAGACTAGCCAAAATTGTTATTGACGAGTTTCACCCATCTTCGACATGTGGTAGTTGGTAGTTATACTCATACAACCATGGAGTGACTGACTAGTTTCAAGCCTTCATAACAAGCATAGGAAGTTGGATTCGAGAACGAGGTAAGAGAATTAACAGTTTAACCTCATGTAGTGATGGAGGAAATCCTTTCTAAAAGGGTTTTGAAAATGGACGGTTCTAACAGTTAATTTGAAGAGCATTTTCAAAAGGGGTGGGCCTTACAATTTTGCCACCTGTAGTCCATTTGGTGGTCATTTTCTTTATTATGTTTTACTCAAAGATGACGAAAGGATTTTTTTATGGGATCGTGAGAACTCAAAGGTCCCGACGTTGGCCTTTTACCTTGCGAGCTTTTATTCTATGTTTCGTGGGTTCATGAAGAGCTCTCTAGATTCTTGTTGAGCTTCCATCTTGAAGAAGTCTCGACGTCCTTCTAGGGTTTGTCGAAGTCACTTTGGTTTTCCATTCATGTCACCCTCCCACATCTTTCTGAATTGGTTCTGTTGAGAACCTACAAGGTTTAGGAGGAGTCCTCGTCCTCAGGGTCTGCTTGTGTAGTGTTGTTGGAACTTACAAGTACTTGTTTGTACTTGAGATTTTGAATCGGAAGCTCTTTCTTGGAGATCTTTTTATTATTTTACTATTTTATTTTTTTACCAGTGAGGCCTTTTAAGGTTTTCACCACGTCCATTTATTTTGCTTCTTTTTTATTGTTTTGTTGTTTTGTTTTTTTTTTTTGGATGCCTTTTCAGGTCTTCATCACGCTTTTGAGCCCGTTAGAGGTAGTATTTTCTAAGATACATCACAGTAATGGGGTCGTTGAGTTTGTATCCCTCTTGATTTTTTATCTCCTAAGAATTGCTCAGATGCACTCAGGTAACCACAAATGACCCCACCCAATTAGGTTTGAACTTGCTTAAAGAGTGTGTATTTGCAGGAGTGTAGAAGATTTTCTTGAGTATCATGCCCCTTTCTCTGAATTGTCGAGGAGAAACTTTTCTTTGGTATGCCTTCTCAATTCTACACTAGTAGGCAACGATATTTTGTGTTGCTCGTAGTCTTCTTTTATCCAAATTAACGAGGGCAACGATTTGTGCTTCGATCTTTTGTTCCTCATCTGAATTTTTATGAATAAGAACTCGAAGAGATGGTATCTCAACTTCAATGGGTAGCACTGTTTCCGTACCATACACCAATGAGTATGGGGTCATGCCAGTTGGAGTGTTTTTAGTTGTCTGTTAGGGCCATAGCACGTCATTTAGCTTTTCGTGCCAATCTTAACCACCTTCTATTCTTCTATCTATAATTCTGAGAAGTCCTTTGTTTGTGGCCTCTGCTTGTCCGTTTCCTTGAAGGTAATAAGGTGTTGAGAATTTCTACATTATCCCAAACGTTTTTCACACCTTAGTCACGTTTTCATTTTTGAAATTGGATCCATTATCAGTAATGATTGACTCAAAACACCAAATCTGAATACAATGTTTTTCTTTATAAGACAGGCAACATGTTGTCTTTCATCTTTGACAAACGATGCGGCCTCTACCCATTTTGTGAAGTACTCTGTAGCCGTTAATATAAAATGGTGGTTGTTTGAGGCTTTTGGCGAGATCATTCGGATGATATCAAGACCCCACATGGCAAAGGGCCAGAGGGGCGGTGTTGATTGACTGGTACAGATGATGCATGGATGAGGTCTCCATAAAGTTGACATTTGGGACACCAATCTTCGGCCGTGGTGGTCCAGTAATTGCCTTGGCACCTGATTTTCTGAGCTAGGGCAGTTTTCCCAGAATGACCTCCTTCATTGTGTAACTCTATCAGTACTTGGTCGATTTCTAGCTAATCGAGACACCATAGAATGATGCCATCGAAGGATTTCTTGAATAGGAGATAACCTCTTACTAAGAATCCCATAGACAACCTTTGAAGGGCTTGTTTATCCTTTTTGGTGGCTCCTTCGGGGTATAACCATCTTTCAGCAGGGACAGAACATCGTGGAACTATGGTTTTGCTTTAACTAGTGCATCTGAAGCCACGAGAGCCACTTCCCCATCGCTCTTAGTTTCTTGCTCTATTCCTTCTTCTATCCTTGGTGGGGAAGGATTATGTTTGTTCTTGATGTAGAATGGCATCGTGATGTGAAGCAAGGGTCGCAAAGGCGTCGACGAATCGATTATTTTCCCTAGTTACGTGTTGAAAGGTGATTTTCTTAAAATACGAAATCATCTTTTCCACCTTTTCTTGATAGGGTTTAAGTTTTTCTTCTTTCACCTTCCAAATCCCTTTAACTTGGTTTATGACGAGTAAGGAATCACCAATCACTCGTATTTGCTGGATTCTCATTCCCATATCGTTCTCAAGCCCGGCTATCAAGGCTTCATATTCAGCAATGTTATTGGTACATAGGAAATTTCGTCTGATGGTTGTTGGCATTAAAATCTTCTTGGGCGAGAATAGTATGAGACCTATACTTGACTCATATTCGTTTCTTGCACCGTCGAATTATAGCTCCCAAATTGATTCCTCGATTGTGAAGAGGTTTTCATCAAGGAGATCCGTGTTGACGGGAGTGTTATCTGGCAGTGCGTGTTCAGCCAAGTGGTCAGCAATGACTTGTCCTTTGACCAATTTTTTAGTAACATATTCGATCTCGAACATCCTCCATTTTGCCAAACATCCGTTAAAGACTGGTCTTTCCAATAGGTACCTGAGTGAGTCTATTTTTTAGATGAGCTTGACTGTATGAGATAAGACATAGTGTCTTAACTTTTGCATAGACCACACAAGTGTTAAGCAATTCTTCTCCACATCCGTGTATCTTGTCTCATAGTCGACCATGGTTTTGCTGATATAGTATATCGTTTGTTCTGTTCCATGGTCATCATATTGTCCTAACATTGCCTCCATGGTCTTGTCTTTCACATATATGTAAAGGAATAAGGGTTTATCCGGATTAGGAGGACTAAGGACTAGAGGTTTGGTTAGGTACTCCTTAATTTGGTCAAACGCCTCTTAGCATTCATTGTTCCATATGGATGGGGTATCTTTCTTAAGGAGTCTATTTAATGGTGTGCACTTGTCTGCCAGTTGTGAAATAAAATGCCTTGTGGCTTGTATGCAACCTTGAAGCCCACGGATTTCTCAGATGCTCTAGGGAAGGGGCATTTCAGTGATGGCATGTATTTTGGATGGGTCCACCTTAATGCCCCTTTGACTTACTATAAAGTCTAGTAATTTACCAGATTCAACTCCAAAGGCACATTTCTTTGGATTGCGTTTGAGTTGATGTTTCCGGAGTATTTCAAAAATGATTATCAGGTTGGTGAGATGATAAGACCTAACCTTCAACTTGATCAGAATGTCATCGACATAGTCTTCCAAAGATTTTTGAGATAGAGGAATGATCGAGCAATTCTGTTCTTGGATTTGAATAGGCAAATGAGCATGCTTGACTGTGTTAGAGCCGATTGTGCACACCTTCAAATCCAGGTCAGCAAAAAGGTCTTCAATTCTCAGTTCTTGTGTGTTTTGAGGTGTGGAAGAAGAATTCCCGACCGTTGGGGAATCAAGGATCACCTTTGGCTGCTTTGAAGGATGGGCATCGAGAGGATTAAGGCTTTGCATCCCTCCATATACAAAGCCTGGATGACATGAAGGCCTCATCCGGCTTTGCAATGAGGTGAGAGAACACCCTAGTCCTCTTCGATCCCCATTTTTGGTTTTAGCTTGGGGTGATTCAGAAATTGAATCTGTTTCGCCTTGCCCTTGATCCCCAAGCCTTAGCCTGGATGGAAGCTTTGGGAGAAGAGCATGTGCCAAGCCTCGAGAGATCCGAAACCGTATCAATGCTGACAATAGATAATTTCATCCATCGATGTAGAAGTTTGCAAAATTTGAGGAAACATTTGCAAAATTTGAGGAACAGGGTCGCTGGCCTCTAGGCGTAAGGTGACACAATTGAATTGCTCGAAGGAAGCGTGTGGGATTTCTCTGAGCTAGACCCCTACGGCTTGCTTCCCGTTATGTATATTAGGATTGAGAAAAGAAGGGGGTTCAGAACATACCTTTGCGACGCCATTTTTAGTCAAAAATTTGAGGCATTGATGGAAAGTAGAAGTGGCCACGAGGTTTTCATGCAGCCATGGTCTTCCTAGCAGCATGTTAAATGAAGGTTTTATGTCCAAGACATAATACTTTATCACCTGGACGATAGGGTCGATCTTGAGTTTGAGAGGCAGTATGCCTTCAGCTTATCTCTTGGTCCCGTCTTATGCAGTGATAGTTAGCTGGCATGGCTCGAAGTCATCCAGGTGTTTTCCTATCGGCTTCACTATTTTCATAGGGCATGTGTTTAAGGATGCCCCATTATCAACAAGCACTCTCCATATTTCATATCCTTGCATGAAAATAGTGATATGCAGAGGTTGGACATGAAAGCGGCTGAAGTTGGGTGGGATGTCATCGTCCGTGAACACAATTTCCATTGGTGCCATCAGTTGGTTGATCATTCCATGCAAATCATCTTGCTGTGTGTTGCTCAGGATGTGTGTCTTGGTGAGGACCTTTTCGATCTGGGTTCTGTGTACCGGTGAATTGGCAAGCAAGTTCAAGATGGAGATTTGAGCCTGAATCTTCACAAGATGAGCCAATAGATCGTAGGTGGTTGCAGATCCTTGAATTTCTTTATTCGATTCGTGATCTGTGACCCCTAATGGTTGTCTGGCTTTTGAGGTGTTTCTCATTCTTTCATGAAGAGTATCAGCCATCAATTGAATGAGTTTGAACACTCGGCCTCTTCGGGTTTGGGAATCAACCTCACCCGCCTAAAGCTCGATAGGGTTCACCCTAGCAAGAGTAATGGGAGACTTTGGGGTGTTGGCCCCTTGTTTGGGAGATGACGCATTTTCATTGGTTCTGACCATTTCAATTTCTAACATCTCATCTTCGTCACATTGGTCCTATTTGGGAAGGTTATCGAGGTTTTGAGACGAAGGGTTTCCTCTTAGAATGCTCAAGAGATCTTCTTTGAGCTCTTGAAAGTGATGGTTACAAGCCAATATGAATTGACTGGGATCATCTTCTTCGTCTCCACTCTCAAACATGTGAATGACGATGTTCTCTTTTGAGTTGTCTTGAGCTCCCGGCTTTTCAGTCGTTGTAACAATATTTTTAGGGAGAGGATTTGCGAAGATACCCATCTTTTGATTAAGTTATTCGACAGGTTGATTTCTAGGTGCAACAGTGATGTCCCTCCTATTGATTAACCTTTGAATCACCCGCTTCAAATATAAGCAGTTTTGGGTATCATGAGCATGGTTTTGATGCTATTTGCACCACTTGCTCTTATCCGTGAGTTGAAATGGTGGTTTAGAAGGTGGCAAGAGATAAACCATATTTTAAATCCAGGAGTAATTCCAGTTCTTTTTCTAATGGGTCTGTGAGAGAGGTGAAATTATCCTCTCGCCTTTGGTTAATGTTTTGAGCGTTGACACTAGGCTGACCCCTTTGGTTTTGGTCCCGATTGTTATGCTTAGTGGCTAATCCTTGAGTTGGTCTGTTAACGACAATCTCATTAACTTGACTGGAAGCATTCCCCTTGTTATTGTTCTTGCTCTTATTTTGGGGAGTTGTTATAGGTTAATTATCGGGCCTGTTGGTGAGGGGTGTCCCTCTGACCCCTTCATGTCGTGCCACCCGCTCAATCATGGAGTCGAAAGAGTGGGGCATAAGACTTTGGCAGAAGAAGGTCCTGTATTAGGGAGCGGCATTCTCTAAGGCCATGGGGATTTTAACTGGGTTCGTAAGTGGACATTTTATGACCCACATCACCCCCTCGTAGAATCAATCGATGAAATCCTCGAAGGATTCTCCTTGGTTTTGTTTTTTTTCACTGAGCTCGCCTATTGAGAGAGATCTTAGTGTCGACCCGTGGTAGTGAGAGAAGAATAAGTTGAACATTTTGTCTGTAGTGATGTGTGGTTTAGCGAACATTGTTCTCCGATGCCAGTTCAAGGCCTCGCCGGTCAATGTTTGTGAAAATATGGCCTTCAACTGGTAAGGCTTGTCTCGTAAAGCTCGAATGGAGAGGAGGTATGCGTTGACGTGAGTATCTGGATCGCTCTTCCCATTGAACTTGTTTCTAAATTCTGGCACGACAAATCACTGGGGATGGTCTTCCATGCCTCCAAGGGTCTCTTGAACATAAGCCTTCGGGGATAGAATTTCATGCATGCCCATTCTAACAAGCATGTCCTGCATTGCTTTTATGGTGCCTTCGTGTTGGCTATTAGGCATGATAGTAGGCCCATCGGTCAGTGGGTTCCCAAGCATAGACTGATGAGTTGAAACTTGGGGTACAAGTTGGCCTGCATGGGCCGACACTTGATGAGCCGCAGTCACCGGGGCGGTTTGATACATTGGTGCTTGAGGGGCGTACTGACCCATAGGCGTCACCACCAGTTGCAGAAATTGCACAGTTTGTTGGACCAGATGAACTAGAGGGACTAATTGAAGAATTGGTTGACTCGATTGTGCTAGGTGTTGACCTATACCATTAGGTTGGTTTGGGATCGACCCCTGAGCTGAAGCATGAATGGTATAACTTAGTTCAACTAGACATTTATGGGTAGTTTGGATGCCCAACTTGCCTAAGGGTTGGTCTAGATTGACACCTCTGCTCTGTACAGTGTTAAAGACATCATGAGTTGTACTATGGTGGCTCGAGGTTGGGTTGGATCCCCAAGACCAATATGGATCTTGGTCCTGAGATCGCTACACCTCGGGGTTATCTTGGTTCTAGTTATAGGAGTTGGCTTTTGATACAGCATGAACATCTTCCCTCACTCAACTCCTACTTTGGTTGCCTAGAAGCCCTTGTAGGACCACAACCAGTTTGACCCCTAACTATTCAAAGTTTTTTAGGCGCAGCCAACTTTTCGAGCCACAGAAATTTCTAGATTACGAGTGGACCCTTGGGATTCTTCCTCTAATTTAAGATTTGGACGTTGGATAATGGAATGACCTGAGTTTTGTCGATAATCCCAAGGGATCACGGCATACTGGTCCCTAGGTTTACGAAGGTTTTGCTTAGAGTCGGCTGTAGAGCGATCATCGTAGTCCCCTTGAGTGACCGACATTGTGATTGCTTTTGGCAGGGTTCTAGAATCTAGATTTAGGTAAGAGCTAGACTCGATGGCTACGGGCATACTTAGCCTGACTTTAGGGCCCAAACCTAACTAAGACCTAGGCTAAGACTAGACTGGATCAAACTAGACTTGCTAGACTCAATGGGTTTCGGTTCAGACCCTGAACTATGGTAAGCCCAGTCTAGCTCTAAAGGCAACTCTAAGCTTAGACCTATGCTAGAACCTAGACTAAGATCTAGACTAGATGGGTATGAGTCTCGGCTCGGATCAAGAGTGGGTCTAGGTTCGGACCTAGATGCGAGCCTGGTTCGGACTTGGATTGAGTTGGGTGCAAGCCTAGGCTTGGACTAAGAGGGTTATGAAACATCAAACCAGGTGTGGACTTGGACTGGATCAAGGTTGGGTTAGGCATGAGCCCTTGGCTCGAAGCAAAAGGGTGCCTAGGTTCGGACTTGGGTGTGAACCTGGTTCGGACCTCGGCTAGACTGGGTACAAGATTGGGCTTGGACCAAGAGGGTTATGATGATCAGATTAGGTATGAACCTGGGAACAAGCCTTTGGCTTGGACTGAGAAGGAGCCTAAGTTTGGACCAAGGAAAAACCTAGCTCGGACCTGGGCTAGGCTGGGTACAAGCCTGCACCTGGACACATAGGGTTCAGCTCAGACCAAAAGCAGATCTGAGCTTAGATCTAAAATTAACCAATAGAAATAAGCAAGCAATTACACGAAAAAGTTTGACCTAGTATTATTGGTAGGCTTGGCTTGAGAATGGGTTCCTAACTATTGAAATGCGGCTAGACTGATATAGGTCCCCACATAGGTTCTGACCTCCTGTTATAGGATGTTCACCAGGTCCTACTATACATGAAGTTTCTTTGAGGCAAAGGATTACAGAGGGGCGCTCATAGTTAAAGTTAAGCGAATCCCAACCACCTCTACTCTCAAAGCCTAAGTTCCCCTCACTTCGTTAACGCAGATTTTGGAAGTTTTCGAAATATTTGTTTGCTGGTTTCCAAGGCATTCCCGGTCCGGTGTGTGCTTGGAGTGTGTAAAGGAGCACGCAATTAAAAATAATTGTCAAGCATACAAACACATGATCCAAGAAAGAAAATAAATGAGTGCTCGGCACTTGTCGTGCCAATCGATGTGTGTTTCAAGGCGAAGCTCGCTCGAGGCACAGTATAGATGAACGGGTAAGAAACCCCTAAGAATCTACAGTCAAAATAGTGAGACCAGACACAGTCCGTGCTAAGTCGAGCGCGGCCCGAGTCGACGGTGACTCGAACGGGACACGGTTCAGTGAGGGTGCAAGCAACCCTCAATGTATTTTTTTATTTTTTTAGTTTTTTATCTTTTTAATTTTTGTGAAGCACAGTTAAACTAATCATGGTAAAAGTAGGGAAAACATGATTTCAATTAAGATTAACAAACTAAAATAAAATCAGAAAGCTAAGAATAGAGCAGACTTATAGAAGAAAAATACTTTTTCTTATATTTTTAAAAAGTTTATTTTAGGCCAAATTGTGGTCAACAGGGAGCCAAAAGGCTCTGGAAGGGGGCTGTGAGGTCCCAAAATGTTTTTGGGAAACTTACAGTTGGAAACACAGGTGGTGTGACCCAGGCAACAGTACTAGTGTTGCCCTTGCAGGCTGGGCGACACTGCTACTATCGCCTTTTTTTTTTTTTTTTATTGGCCTTGATGAAATAATTGTTATTGTAAACTTTTAGAAGCAAAAAAAATAATTTTTATGATGAAATAAATTAAAATAAAGTAAAAACAAAAAATCACAAATAGAACAAAAAAAAAAATTGTTTTAAAACTTTTATTTTGATCTGAATTTTTTTGAGCCATGACAAGAGAGTCCCTAGAACAGATCTACAAAGTTTCAGAAGGTTTTGAGACTTTTATAGTTGGGGCTTGGATCAGGCTCGAAATAGGCGCCAAACTATTTATGATGCAAAATTAGATAAATCTTTCGACAAAGATCACTCAGATCTTGACACCTTAAACTGAAGAAAATATGGAAATCAAGAAGTGGTAAAAAAAGTGGGACAATCGAATCCAAATCTGAGGCCAAATCTGCCTTGAAGCGAGCAGATCTGCTCTCAGATCTGTGGCAGAGCCAGCACGATCGAAAGCATCAAAACACGATTTTAAAAAGAAAATTAATCAAAACATATCAAAATAAATCGAAAATGATAAAAGAAGAAGAGAGAATGGGAACGAAGACGATACCAAACCGGGCCAGATGGCCCAAATCTCCCGAGCCTTCGAGGGCTCGCCAGTATCAGAACCGGTCCTCTTTGCCTCTCTAATTTGGATGTTGACTACCCAGTCTCTGGCTGAAGAAGGTGGTTGTATCCTAAGGATATTTTAGATCTAGGGTTGTTGATTCATGGATCTAGATTTTATCAAGGCTAGGATTAGGGTTTCTCAGCTCACCAAGTTTTTCTCTCAAGCAGTAGTCTTAGGGTTTCTAATCTCTCGCAAAGGTTTCAATCCCTATCTCTCGTAGTCTCCCTCAAATGACCACGAAAAATAGACTTTATAAGGGTCAAAATCTATTGGGAACGATATACCCCATAACAAACAAATCAATCAGTTAAAGATGCCAATTTCAAGAGTACGGATCTTGGCGACACGCCTAGTGTCGCCTAAGAAAAAGGGAAAAAACATCATAAAAGGTTAAGACAATCGAAAAATTTCAATTCGGAACAAAAATGGCCAATGTCGCCTGAGCGGCACTGGCATTGTCGCCCAAATCTGGGCGACACCAGTCGTGTCGCTCATTTTAGGCTGGGCGACACTGGTATTGTCGCCCAACTCAAATCTTGTCCAAATTAAAAAATTATAACTTGTGTGTGTTCCTTAGCCTCTTGTGAAGCGACCAGTAAATGTTTGGGTCAATATAGATGTTTTTTCTATTTTTAATAATTTGTTTTGTAAAATAGGGAATTTTCAGGATTCTGGGTCCAAACAGGGTTTCTGCAATGCTCCGGGTAGGTAGATTGGTTCTGAGTCACAGGGTAGGCTGTGTGAACTATGGATTTGGGTTTACTAGGATAATGTGGTCCTAAAGGTTTAGGAAACCACAGACGTTGCCCGCTTAAAAATGGGGTGTCTATAGTAAGGAGTCACCAATCACTCGTATTTGCTGGATTTTCATTCCCATAGTGTTCTCGAGCTCGGCTATCAAGGCTTCATATTCAACAATGTTATTGGTACATGGGAAATTCAATCTGATAGCTGTTGACATTAAAATATTCTTGGGTGAGCATAGTGTGACTTCTATACCTGACCCGTATTCGTTCCTTGCACTATTGAAGTATAGCTCCCAAATTGATTACTTGATTATGAAGAGGTTTTCATCACGGAGATCTGTGTTGAAGGTAGTGTTATCTGGCAGTGCGTGTTTTAGTAACATATTCGATCTCGAACTCGCTCAATAGCATTCTCCACTTTGCCAAACGTTCGTTAAGGATTGGTCTTTCCAATAGGTAATTGAGTGTGTAAATTTTTGAGATGAGATTGACTATATGAGATAAGACATAGCGTCTTAACTTCTGTATGTCCCACACAAGCGTCAAGCAGTGCTTCTCCACATCTGTGTATCTTGTCTTGTAGTCCACCATAGGAACATGGGTTTATCTGGACTAAGAGAACTAAGGTTGGGAGGTTTTGTGAGGTACTCCTTGATTTGGTCAAACGCTTCTTGGAATTCATTATCCCATAGAATGGGGTAGCCTTCTTAAGGAGCCTATTGAATGGGGTAAACTGGTCCTTCAGTTGTGAAATAAAACACCTTATGGCTTATATGAGACCTTGAAGCCCACATATTTCTCTGATGTTTCGAGGAGGGGACATTTCAATGATGGCTAGTATTTTGGATGGGTCCACCTCAATGCCCCTTTGGCTCACTATAAAGCCTAGTAATTTGCCGTATTTAACTCGAAAGGCACATTTTTGTGGATTGAGTTTGAGTTGATGTTTCCGAAGTCTTTCAAAAATGGTTATCAGGAGATGAGGAGGCTCCAATCTTGGTTAACCTTGGGTCCTTCTCAGTTCTTAGGTTAACGTCGATTATCTATTCGATGGTAATCGTTGGGTCACCATCGAATCTCTTCTTGAACTGCTCAACATGGGAAGTGAGCTCCTCAGGTTGAGGGATTTCTTCGGACTCTTGGTTCTCTTGATCTTCATCTGGTTATCCAACTCGTCATGTTGAGTGTTATGCACCGTTAATGGGCTATCTTGAGTGTTCTCCATTTTTGAAAATTCGTTTTCCTAATTATCAATTTTATCATGTTTTGAACTTTCAACAGTTTTTGAAATATCACAAGATGTGTCCCTAATGGGACTCGCGAGAGAAATGTTGGGGACCGGACACATAGGGTGGTTAGGTGGCCACCCTACGCCTATCGTTTTTTTGGCACCGGTACTTGAATGTGCCATTGGTATGCTTCTAGCGATTCTCAAGATAGGGGGGTGATTGACCAATTCTGTTCCTGGATTTGAATAGGCAGATGAGCACGCCTAGTTGTGTCAGAGCCAATTGCGTATACTTTCAAATCCAAGTCAACAAAAAGGTCTTCAATTCACAGTTCTTGTTTGCGCTGAGGTGCGGAAGAAGAATTCCTGGCCGTTGGGGAATCAAGGATCACCTTTGATAGTTTTGAAGGGCGGGCAACGAGAGAGTCAAGGCATTGAATGCCTCCAGATACAAAGCCCAGATGGCTTGAAGGCCTCATCCGGCTTTGAAATAAAGTGAGAGTACACTCGAGTCCCCTTTGATTCCTGTTTTAAGTTTTGGCTTGGGGTGATTTAGAAATTTCGTCTGTTACGCCTTGCCCTTACCTCCCTAAGCCTTGGTTTGGTTGGAAGCCTTGGGAGAAGAGTATGCACCAAGCCTCGAGGGACTCAAAACTATATCGATGTTGACATTGGATAATGTCATCCATCGATGCAGAAGTTTGCAAGATTTGGGGAACAGGGTCATTGGCCTCTAGCCATAAAGTGGCACAATCGACTTGCTCGAAGGAAGGGAGTGGGATTTCTCCAAGCTCGACCCCTACGGCTAGCTTCCCATTACCTATACTAGGATTGAGAAAACAAGTGGGTTCATCACATACCTTCATGATGTCATTTTTAGTCAGAAATTTTAGGCATTGATGGAGTGTAGAGGCAACCACAAGGTTTTCATTCAGTCATGGTCTTACTAGCAGCATGTTGAATGAAGGTTTTAAGTCCAACACATAAAAATTTCACTGGGACGATAGGGGTGATCGTGAGTGTGAGAGGCAGTATGCCTTCAGCTTACCTCTTGGTCTCATCTTTTGCAGTGATAGTTAGTTGACATGGCTCAAAGTCATCAGGGCTTTTATCTATCTGCTTCATTATTTTCATAGGGCATATGTTTAAGGATGCCCCATTATCAACAAGCACTCTCTGTATCTCATATCCTTGCATGAAAATGGTGAGGTGCAGAGGGTAGACATGAAAGCAGTTGAAGCTGGCTAGGATATCATCGTCCGTGAACACGATTGGCGTTGGTGCCATCAGTTGGTTGATCAATATGCACAACTCATCTGACTGTGTGTTGCTCGGGCTGTGTGTCTTGGTAAGGACCTTTTCGATCTGGGCTTTGTGTGCTGGTGAATTGGCAAGCAGCTTCAAGATGGAGATTTGAGCCTGGATCCTCCCAAGATGAGCCGGTAGATCGTAGGTGGTTGCGAATCCTTGAATTTCTCTATTTGGCTCGTGATCTGCGACCCTTGCTGGTTGTTTGGTTTTTGAGGTGTTTCTCATTCTTTCATCGAGAGTATCTACCATCAATTGAATAGGTTTGAACACAGGGCCTCTTCAGGTTAGGGAATCAACCCCGCTAGCTTGAAGCTCGACAGGTCAGCCCTAGTGAGAGTTATGAGAGATTTCGAGGTGTCAGCCCCTTGTTTGGGAGATGGTGCCTTTTCATTTATTCTGACCATATCGATTTCTAGCATATGATCTTTGCCATATTGGTCCCATTTGGGAAGGTTATCAAAGTTTGGAGGTGAAGGATTTCCTCTTAGAAGGCTCAAAAGATCTTCTTAGGACTCTTGAAAGTGATGATCACAAGAAAATATGAATTGATTGGGATAATCTTCTTTGTTGTCCACTCTTAATCATGTGAATGACGACGTTCTCTGTTGAGTTGTCTTGCGCTCCCGGCTTTTCGGTCGCTGTGATCATATTTTTTGGAAGAGGATTTGTAAAGATACCCATCTTTTGATTAGGCTCTTTGACAGGATGATTTCTAGGTGCGACAGTGATGTCCCCCCTATTAATTAGTCATTGAATCACCTGTTTCAAATACAAGCAATTTTGAGTATCATGAGCATGGTTTTGATGCCATTTGCACCACTTGCTCTTATCTGTGACTTGAAATGGTGGTTCAGATGGTGGTGGGAGATAAACCATATTTCTAGCCATTCCAGCACTTTTTCTAATGGGTCTTTGAGAGGGGTGAAATTATCCCCTCGCCTTTGGTTATTAATTTTAGTGTTGGCTCTAGGCTGACCCCTTCAGTTTTCATTCTGATTGTTGTGTTGAGTGGCTGAACTTGAGCTGATCCATTAACGAAGATCTCATTAACCTAACTGGAAGCATTCCCCTTGCTATTGTTTTTGTTCTTATTTTGGGGAGATGTTCTCGGTTTACTATTGGGCCTAGTGTTGAGGGGTGGCCCTCTGGCCCATTCATGTCACGCCACCCGCTCAATCATGGCGTCGAAAGAATGGAAGATACGACTTTGGCTGAAGAAGATTCTGCATTCGAGAGCGATTCTCTCTAAGGCTATGGAGATTTTGGCTGGGTCCATAAATGGACATTCTATGGCCTGCATCACTGCCTCGTGGAATCGACTGATGAAATCCTTGAAGTATTCTCCTAGGTTTTGTTTCGTTGCATTGAGCTCGCTTAAGGAGAGAGATCTTGGTATCGACCCGCGGTAGTGAGAGACGATTGGGTTGAACATTTCATCTGGAGTGATGTGTGATTGAGGAGACATTGTTCTCCAATGCCAATTCAAGGCCTCACTGGTCAATGTTTATGAAAATATGGCCTTCAACTGGTTAGGCTTGTCTTGCAAAGCTCGAATGGAGAGGAGGTTTGCGTTGACGTGAGTATTTGGATCACTCTTCCCATTGAACTTGTTTCTTAATTCTGCGATGACAAATCCCAAGGGAAGGTCTTCCATGCCTCCAAGGGTCTCATGCACATAGGCCTTCGGGGGTAGAATTCCATGCATGCCCTTTCTTACAAGCTTATCTTGCATTACTTTTATGACGCCTTCGTGTTGGCTATTTGACATGACAGTAGGCCCATCAGTCGGTGGGTTCTCAAGCATAAATAGATGAGTCGAGACTTGGGGTACATGTTGGCCTACATGGGCGTGAGATTAATGAGCTGCAGTCACTGGCGCGGTTTGATACATTTGTGCGTGAGGGGCGTACTGACCAATAGGTGTCACCACAGGTTGCAAAAATTGCACGGTTTGTTGGATTGGATGAACAAAAGGGACCGATTGAAGAATGGGCTGACTCGGTTGTGCTAGGGGTTGACCTGTACCACTAAGTTGGTTTGGGATCAATCCGTAAGCTGAGGCATGAACGATGTAACCTAGGTCAACTAGACTTTTAAGGGAAGCTTGGACGTCCATCTCACCTAAGGGTCGGTCTAGATTGACACCTCTGCTTTGTACAGTGTTCAGGTCATCACGAGTTGTACTATGGTGGCTCGAGGCTGGTTTAAATTCCTTAGACCTAGGTGGGTCTTGGTTTTGAGATCGTTGTGCCTCAGGGTTATCTCGGTTCGATTTGTGGGAATTGGCATTTGATATTATATGAACGTATTCCCTCACTCGACTTCTACTTTGGTTGCTTAAAACCCCATGTAGGATGACACCGGTCGGACCCCTTGACTATTCATGGTTTTTCGGGCAAGGCTAAATTTTTGGACCACACAGATTTCAGGATTAGGAGTGGACCCTTGGGACTCTGCCTCTAATTGAAGATCTAGGCATTAGATAATGGATTGACCTGAATTCTGTCGATAATCCTAAGGGATCGCGACGTACTGGCTTCTAGGTTTGGGCAGGTTAGGCTTAGAGTCGACCATGTAGCAATAATTATAGTCGCCTTGAGTGAACGACATGGCGATTGCTATTGGTGGGGTTCTAGAATCTAAACTTAGGTAAGAGCTAGACTCGATGACATAGGGCAGACCTAGCCTAACTCTAGGGGAAAAACCTTAACTGAGACCTAGGCTAAGACTAGATTGTATGCAACTTGCTAGACTCAATGGGTTTTCGTTTAAACCCTGAACTAGAGTAAGCCTAGTCTAGCTCTAGAGGCAACTCTAAGCTTAGACATATTCTAGAACCTTGACTAAGACCTAGACTAGATGGGTATAAGTCTTGACTTGGACAAAGAGTGAGTCTGGGTTTGGACTTGGGTGGGAGCCTGGTTTCGACCTGGACTGAGCTCGGTGCAAGCCTGGGCTTAAACCAAGAGGGTTTTGAAGATTAGATCGATGTAGCCCGAACTGGATCAAGGATGAGACAGGCATAAGCCCTACACTCTGACCAAGAAGGGGGCATAGGTTTGGAACAAGGTGGAACCTGGTTCGGACTGGGCTAAGCTGGGTATAAGCCTGAACGTGGACCCAAAGATATTTGATGATCAAACCAGGTATGGACCTGGACTGGATCAAAGATGAAGTAGGAACGAGCCTTCGGATCGGACCGAGAGGGGGCCTAAGTTCGAACTAAGGTGAAACCTAGTTTGAATCTAGGCTAAGCTAGGTGCGAGCTTAGGTTTGGACCTAGAAGGTTGTGATAATCAGACCAGGTCTGGACCCGGACTGGATCAAAGATGAACTAGGAATGAGCCTTCGGCTCGGACCAAGAGGGAGCCTAAGTTTGGACCAAGGTGAAACCTGGCTCGGACCTAAGCTAAGCTGGGTACAAGCCTGGACTTGGAGTCAGAGAATTTTGGTGATCAGACCAGGTATGGACTTGGACTAGATCAAAGATGAACTAGGAACGAGCCTTTGGCTCGTACTAGAGGGAGCCTAAGTTCGAGCCAAGGAGAGACCTTGTTTGGACCAGGGATAAGCTGGGTACAAGCATGGACTTGGACCCAAAGGGTTTAGCTTGGGTCTGGACTGAGATCTAAGATTAACCAACAGAAATAAGCAAGAACAACACATGAAAACTTTTGACCTAGATTATAGGTAGGCTTGGCTTGAGAATGGGTTTCTAACTATTGAAATGCGGCTCGGCTGATATAGGTCCCCACATAGATCTTGGCCTCTTGTTATAAGATTTTCACCAGGTCCTACTATGCGCGGAGTTGCTTTAGTCAAAGGATTATGGAGGGGCGCTCAAAGTTAAAGTTACGGGAATCCGAACTGCCTCGACTCTCAAAGCTAGGTTCCCCTCACACCGTCAACGCAGATTTTTGGGTTCCGAAATATTTGTTTGTTGGTTTCTCGGACATTCTCGGTCCAATGTGTGCTGAAGTGTGTAAAGAAGCACGCAAGAAAAAATAATTGTCAAGCACACAATGCAATGAAGAAATAAAGCGAGTGCTTAGCACTAGTTGTGCCTAGCAGTGCGTGCTTCGAGGCGAAGCTCGCTCAAAGCACAATATAGAGGGAGGAGTCAGCAAACCCCTAAGAAGGTACAGTTAAAACACTGAGACCAAGCACAGTCCATGCTAAGTCGACCATGGCCCGAGTCGAGGGTGACTCGAATGAGACACAATTCGGGGAGGGTGTAAGCAACCCTCAATTTATTTTATTTTTTATTTTTAATTTTTAATTTTTTTTGTTTATATTTTTAACTTTGATGAAGCACAGTTAAACTAAGCATAGTAAAAGCAAGAAAAACATGATTTCAATAAAAATTAACAAACTAAAATAAAATAAAAAAATCCAGGAACATAACAGACCTATCTGAAGCAACATATTTTTTTTATATTTTTTTTATATTTTTTTAAAATTGTATTATAAGCCAAAACTTAGTGAACAGGATGCCAACAGCCTCTGGAAGAGGCCTGTCGGGTCCCAAGAAATTCTGGGACTACTGCAATTGGGCGACATGGGTGGTGTCACCCACGCAGCACTACTTGTGTCGCTCAAAAAAAAGTACTGTTTTATTTTTTTATATATTTTTTTTAACGTTGGTGAAATAAGGTTACAATAAAGTTGCAAAAGCAAGGGAAAATAATATTTCTAATGAAATAAATTAAAATAAAATAAAACAGAAAAGCACACATAAAAATAACTTGTATTCTAAAGAATTTATTTTTAACTGAAAATTGGTGATCAGACACAAAAAGGGTCCAGGAACAGGACTGTGGGGATTAAAAAAATTTCTGGGACCTCTGGATCCGAGCGAAAGGCGTGTCGCCCTGGACCTGGGCGACACTGGTGGTGTCACCCAAGATAGACAGGGTTTCGCAGCATTGAAACCCTGGGTCCTGGTCACAGCTGATTCTTGGGACTTTTTTTGTGACTAAAAATAGTAAAAACAGTTAAGTAAAAATCATGTTTCGAAGCTCGGATCAACCTCGAAATGCCCCACGGTAGGCGCCAAACTGTTTACGATGAAAATCGAACAGATCTTTCGACAAAGATCACTCGGATTTTGACACCTTAAACTGATAAAAATAATGTGGTAGAGAAAGTGGGACAAATCGAATTCAGATCTGAGCCAAATCTGCCCAAAAACGAGCAGATTCATCTCAAATCTGTGGCAAAGCCAGTATGATCCAAAACATTAAAACACGAGTTCAAAGCAAAAAACTGAAAAAATAAAATCAAAACAGAAATAAGAAGAAGAAAGAAAGACTAAGAGAGCAATACCAAACCAGGTCGGATGGCCAGGAACCGCCGAGCCTTCGAGGCCTCGCCTGTATCAGAATCGGTGTCCTCTTTGCCTCATTGATTCAGATGTTGACCAAAAGATCTTTGATTTTAAAATGGTTTTTGTTCTCTAAAGATGATTTAGAACTAAGATTCCCTAGGTCTAGGTTAAGGTGTCTCTGGCTTAGAATTAGGCCTTTTCAGATTAGGGTTTCACAAGCTCACAAAGTTAAGAGGTCCAAGGACAACTTTCTTTGAGCAAAGGGGGTTAGGGCTTCAATCTTTTTTTCTCAGAAGAAGTTTCCACAAACAGCCATGAATTTTAATTTTTATAGATTGGGAATCAACTCAAAGGGAAAACCTTCCATCACTAGCTGATTGCCAACCCTGGACTGCCTTTCTTGGGTACTGGTTCTGGGCGATACTAGGTATGTTGCCCAGCCAAAATTGGTCAAATTCAAGAAATTTTACCTAAAATAGTTGGGGGGGGACTTTGTCATGCGGAAAATGCCGTTTCTGGGCTGTCAGAGCAGGGCGACACATTGTGTGTCGCCCAAGTCAAGACTGCTCGAAACCGGAAATTTCCAGTGCAGGGAAGATGCTGGGGTTATCAAGATGTTGCCTGCCAAAAATCGTCCAATTTGGGTCTGTCTAGGTTGGGTCGCCCAGACCAGATCTGCCCAAAATGGAAGATTCTTGCTCAGCACTAATCTCTGGGTTGTCTTGCCAAAAAATGAAGATTTCAGGTCAAACTAGGTCGGGCCACACACAGTGTGTCACTCGGGTGAACTAAGAGTGTTGCCCAGTCTGGTGGATGGCACAAAGCGTTTCGCCCAATCTAGGTTGGCGGCAAAGCCAAAACTGGCCAAATTTGTAATTTTTCAATTCAGGTGTGGTCCTCAACCTCTTGTGAAGCTCTCAGAGAAACTTTGAGTCAAAAAGGTATTTTCAACTATTTTTAATGATTTTCATGATAAAACAAGTTGTCTGCAGGATTCCAGGTTAAAACAGAGTATCTACAGGGTTCTGGCTAGGCAAAAGGGTTTTAGGTAGGCAGAAGGGTTCTGGGTAGGTAGAAGGGGTTTGGGTAGGAAGAAGGGTTCTGGGTCGGCAGAAGGGTTTACTTAGATAATACGGTCCTAAGGGTTCTGGAAACAAAAACATTTGCCAGATTTAAAATCAGGTGTCTACGTTAGCATGACAGACAATCCCATCGTTATGGAACTGGTTTAAGCAGCACATAATATCAACTTCAAGGACCTCCAAAACTCATAGAAAAAGGCAAGAGGTAACCCTCAGGGGCAGGTTCTTATCCCTAGGCAGGCCAAAAATTGCTTTTCTAACTTCTTCAGTAGTAAAAGAACTTTTTAAGCCGGTAGCCAAATCCCTGGACAAGGTCTTAAATAGCACATCCCCATAGTCAAAATGGATTCTCTGCTCTGAGGAGAAGGCCAATTTGAAATGATTCATAATGGCTGCACAGACAGATGTTGGACTATCCATGTCAATATCTTGGATGGATAAGCTTGTTAAACAATTGGATCCGTTACAAGAGATGACAATCGCATGGAAATATTTTTATTTTTATCTCCCTCCTTAACCCCATTTAGAGCTAGATCTTTGATACCAAAAGGTTTCCTCTAACCTAAGGAAGTTATCCAGACCTATGTTTTATGGATTTTCTATCATTCACCTAGTTCGATGAAAGACCATCATTCATTTGCTCTAACGAATTAAGGGTTGAGATCTCACATTCCAGCCTTCCCATATTCTCGGCCAGGTTGCCAAATTCAGTTCTGCCCTACTGCTTAAGATTGTTTTTCAATAGTTTAAGCTTACCGGACATAAAAAACCTGGCCATCAATGAGACAAAACAGTTGCCCAAGTGTTGTTCACAACATCGACCAGACACTTTATCCTCCAACCACATCAGTTCAAAAAAGCAAGGTGGGGGCTCAGAGACCACCCCGTTCATATCCAACAGAATGTGCATGTGATCAGAGGCAAATTGAGGCATCACCTTAACCACAGTTTTAGGGAAAACCTCATCCTAAACGTCAAAGACCAAAAATCGTTCCAATTTGGACATTTTCAGATCACTGGTGAAATTATTGGACCAAGTAAATCTGGTCCCCAAAATTTCATAATCCAAGAGACCGTGATTAGAAATAAAATCATCAAACAAAGACATGGTTGGGGAGATCACAAAAGGAATGATAACTTCAGGTGGTCGCCGAACCATGTTAAAATTCCCTGCACCACACCAAGGAATCCCAACCCTAGAAATAGAGTTGGAAATGGAGTTCAAGAATTCCTCTTTCTCCCTAGGCACATTAGGTCCATAGACATTAGTTAAGCACCACCCAAAGCCATCAGGACCAGAGAAAATAACAATAATATAACAAAAATTCAAATCCAAAATATACCCTGAAAATATAAAGGGTCCTAAAGTGTCAAAAGACCTCCAGAGAAACCCAAAGAGAGAGAAAACGGGAAGTCTAAAGGACCACTACCCCCAAAAAGATCTTAAAAAAGGAACATCCATAGAACCAAGCTTGGTTTCCTGTAAAACAAGCACGTTAGGTCTTCACCAAAGAATCAATCTACGCAACGTCCTTCTTCTTCGCACCCCTCTCAAGCCTCGCACATTTCAGGATAACACGATCATTGAGAACCGAAGCCTTGTCCCTTTCTAGTAAGTGGTTTTCTTCGTGATCTAAGAGGGCGCCCACACGAGCCAGCCTTTCCTCTCTCATCGGTTGGTAATATCTGCTCTTATTCTCTAATGAGGTTCCTGATAGAGCGATCTCAAACATCCCGGGTCTCCCCAGAAACCTAAGATACGTGCCGCCCGATCATCCAGATCAGAAGGGCGAGATCAAGGCACCTGACCAGCTTGGCGACTCCACTAGGGATTTACTACCTCTTAGTTGGATCATTCTTATTTAACTAGTTTCTTCTTTTATTACCTGCTTTTATCTTTTAACACTTCACTTATGGCTTGTGAGTTATGTAAGCCATACATCCAGATCGGGGATTTTCTTATCCTTGCATTCGTGAGTGTCTTCATTCCCAGTCATCCATTTGAGCAAAGACCCCTTATCCAGCTTCCAGGTCCTTACCTGGACCACTATGAGGTGGGAATTAAAAGTCCCTTGCTCCCCATCTCCTCGCTCTGGTGGAAACTCCCCCAAGGCACCCTGCATCAACAGCTTCTGTTGCCACACACAGCATGCACCCAGCCACCAGCAAGTCACTTACCGATCGTATTCCTGAGTTACGCCAAGAGGCTGCCCAGTCCCTCTCTGCAGAAGGCAAGCAATTTGTCATTGCTTTTGTGGGTCGCCGCAAGCCTGCCCCCCACAATCCTGCACCACCACGATTCTCTATCCCTAGAGGCTCGACACATAGAGATGGAGGCCCTGTGGCCTCCACCTCTCACACACACCACAAGACTGGGGGTTACCCAATCGAGTCACACCTCGGGGCAACCCTTCTGTTACCTTGAGTCTGTGTCCAGAATCGAACCTTCCATGGCCAGGTCTTACGCATACTACTCATCTACATTCCACCACTCGAGACAACACCATTGTTACTCCAACACGAGTACACAGGAGACGACCTCCCCGTCCTCTTACTCTGCACACACAAGCGCACCCTGTGAGGGGAAGGCCTCCACCTTTTCTCTTACAGAGACTTGCTCGTAGTTCTCGGCCTCCTAAGGTCAGACCACTTGCTCGAGCCCCCCTTCATTATGAAGCGTACATGTGTCACCATCATAGACAGCCCCTCGCCCTTGACTTAAGCCTCCTCATGAGTCAACTCTGCTTGTGCCTGCTCCTCCTTCGGGCAAGCACCTTCAGCCATGGTACTCGAAGATCTTCCCCAAGGGCACCATCCTGAACCAGCCCATCACTTTGGTCACCTCTCTGAAACCCACAAGAGAGCTTGGGGCAAAGACCTAATGGAAGATCGAGTCCTTCATCCACCCCAACCCAAGATATAGCACCAACTGTGTCCGTCTCTCTCTTTTCTTTCCAACCCAGACAGTGATGCCTAGCACCGACTGTGTCTTTCCTTCTCTTTCTCTTTCCAACCCAACCGGAGATGCCTAGCACCGACTGTGCCTTTCCTTCTATTTCTCTTTCCAACCCAGCCAGCGATGCCCAGTGCTGACTGTGTCTTTCCTTCTCTTCCTCTTCCAACACAGCCGGCGATGCTTAGCGCCGACTGTGTCTTTCACCCTCTTTTCTCCTTCATTCTCTCTTTTCTCACACTCTTCTCCTTCTTTCTCTCTCTTCCTCTCTGCTTTCTCTTCTCTTTCTTATTCTCTTACTTCTTACTCTCTCTTTATGAATTTCATTCTTTCTATTATCCTTTCGTTTGATTAAGAAGGGTTGAGATTAGCCTCCTATGGTAGTCCTGCTGCCTAGCCGTAATGTTGTTGTGCTAGAATTATTGCACTCGCTTTATTGCCACAACAGACTAACCATCGTGTCTAGCTAGTCAATATCAGTATTGACATCTAGAAGTAATCCTGTTGAGCCGGTCTGAGTTATCGAGCTCGTTTTACTACCACATCAGGCAAATTACCTGCCAGCTTAGTCACTGTGTTGATCTCCCTGCCTGGTCAAATTCTTTTCCCCCCATCTTTCTTCTCTCGTTCTTTTCTTCTTCTTTTGAATGTGCACGCCTGTGTACGTTCACCCAAAAGGCCAAGTGAGGTCCACTGACCCACCTATCTTATAGCCTTTGCCATATATGTGTGATTGTAGAAAGCCTGAGAATACAAGCCAAAGGAGGTGATTCCAAACAAGTTTTATTATTGGGGGGCTTTCTTCGTGATCTAAGAGGGCACCCACGCAAGCCAGCCCAAGTAAGTTCCAAACCCACCTTAAATTCCTCTCTCATCGGTTGGTAATACCTGCCCTTGTTCTCGAATGAGGTTTCCGAGAGAGCGATCTCAAATGTCCTGGGTCTCCCCTGAAACTCGAGACGCGTGCCGCCCAATCATCCAAAACAGGAGGGCGAGATTGAGGGCCCTGACCAACTGGATTCCAAGATTGGACTTCCACTTCCAATGCCGGCTGAGGGCCAGGTCCAAAACAAATTTCTTTCCAGTTGCTAGACGAATTGAAACCCTGAGAGCCCTCATTACCTTGCTTCTTCTTAACCCTGTCCAAAGGACCAGAAGGGGCTCTGAAAGCATGACTAAAGCGAGAGCTCCAAGAACTATTCAGGTCGCTAACCATTCGATAAGAGCTGGTAACCGAATGCTTGGCAACACAAGAATCACAACTGGATATAGACTGAAGCCCAACCCTAACAGAGTTCCAGGCAAACCTCCCCATGATATGAGAAAAATAAAAGCACAAGAGAAAGAGTGAGGAGAGGAGACGGAAAAGAAGAGATGGAAAGAAAGAAAGATTACAAAGGAAGAAGGACAAATTGAAGAGGAGAGAGACTAGAGAAGCCGGGGTCAGGGAACTAGAGGTGAAATGAAGCAAGGGTCAAGGAACTAGAGGGGAGGAGGAGAGGCCATGACTTCTAGGAGTATTTTTTTTCATATTGTTTATTCTTAATATGGTATGTGTGGTAGTACCACTATTAATGAACCATAAGCTAGTGGTCCTTTGGAAGGAATTCAAATTCTATCAAGACTTGAGAGAGGTTAAATTGTAAAAGGAGATTCAACTAATATTATTACCTAGAGCAAAGGTGAGGCAAAATTACCTTGGAGATTGACTGCAATAGTGAATGAAATATTGTTAGTCTTCATACCTTGAGTGCAGATTTTTGCCATTATTTTTCAAAGCAAATATGGAATTAGATTCCTTAACAAAGAGAGGTGTACACCAATCATCGTTGGTGATTACCTCTTTCACTTGATGTATTGCTCTATCTTGTATGTTCCATGTTTTTCTTTCTTAAATGAAAGTATCTTGTTAATGTTTAAAAGAAAAAAAAGGAAGCATATGGGCTGATTGCAAATAAGTTTATGAAGAGATACTTAGCATAATCGTAACATCACATGGATGGACACTTAACACATTGTCTTTCACCCTATGTGTATCCCATGAGCACACCACACACTTGATTATTCTCTAACCTGACCAAACCAAATTGGGTCAGTAGCTTATGTAATTATAAAAATTCAAAATTTTAATTTAAAATTGTTTGTGAAATTAGGCAAATAAATTGGTGGGAAAATTACATTGAAAATTATAGAAGGAAATTTGCCATTTGAAATTTGGCTCATGATCTATGATAGCTGCCAAAATTGAATGAATTAGATTAAAGGTTCTCTCAGCCCATAGATCTTCGTGATCAACGACTCTCATTGCTCCTCTAAAGAGCAGCTTTTGTACACACTCCTCTCAAGCCTATAAATAGGGGTCATCACTCCCCATTTACTCATTTCAACCCAATGCAATATTATGTTGCCTAGAGAGAGAATAGATAGTCTAAAGAGTGACACGCCCAAGCCTTGCAAGAGAGTGCGTGATAGTCCACAATCTGTATCCCCTTTGTGAGAGAGAGACCAAAGCCTTGCCCCCTTCTTCACCGATTCAAGACCCATGGTTCATATCTTCTTCCAAACTCAACACTATTATTAATGGGGGTTCAAGACTCATCCAGCGTGTTGTAATTCACGAATACAACCTCGATTTCTGCAAGATAAAGTAATCCCATCATGCTCTTTGGTTCAATTTTATATGCCCTTTCCATCCTAGATTGTTTCCATGCGTTATGCCCTTTGGTGTACATTGTTTTTTACATTTCGCAACACCATTAAAATATAGTCTAGTCATCACCGACGTCTCTCTATGCTCCCTGTTTTGCTTCATTTTATCCTTCCATTGTATGCATGGTATGTGCTTGCTTGGTTTCTTGGATTGCTTCCCACATTGAGGAGCGAGGAGACCTGCATCCTAGATCCAGTTTGGGTTGTACTAGGTCTTGGGAGGTGATCTTAGGCATCCAGTTTATATTTTGGCTTCCTCATAGCCTAAGACTTTGCAGGTCATGTATGTATCAATGCTGTATTTGTTTTATAAAATGTACATATACAGGATTATAGTAGTTCCTTGTATGAAAATTTAAAGAAGTATAAACCATACGACTAGGTTATACTCCCAACACGTCCTGGCTCGGGTGTGTGTAGCCGCTCCTGTAAAAGGTGATAGCTGAGGATCGTGGTGGCGTTTGAACTCCTGAACTTGTTGGGAGGAATTGAGCCGAGATGGTGGCTAAATTCCACCTAGATGCTTAACCACAGGCCTTCCACCAAGCATGAGGGGAAAGGCGCTATATGGATTTATCATACCTAACCATCTGCCCAAGGTCAAGGCCACGTAACCAAAATAGGTTGCTATAGAGGGCGTTTGTCAGCTTCAAGATGTTACTATTTTTTGTTTTGAAAAATACTTGTATGTATTTTCAAAATAACAACATGGTTTTATGCAGTTTTTCTAATATATATTTTGTGGAGAAAGAAATGTGTGAGTTTTTTTAGTCTCACTTTGAAAAGCAGTGTAGATTGCATGGCATTTAAGTGTAAGCATTCTCCTTCCTTATATTCTTAGTACAAAGGTGTGTGCGCACCTAGTGTGAAGGCGCTTGACGTCACACTTTGCACTTCTCATGCTCATATGAGACACCCCTCTCTGAAGTACAAGTCGGGCTCGAGGCTCAAAATCTTTTTGTAAGTGTGGCATATGTGGGAAATTCAACGGTTTCAAGCCATTGAAGCCTAAAGCCACCTGAAATTGATAACAGCCTGGAGATGCATGACAGTTCATATCTAATGGTCACTAGTCTTGAAGAGATAGAGGCTTGCAACAACAGCCAATGAGATTACCGGCGTGCACGTAGTGTGTGATTGTTGCCGGTGCATGTAACCATTTCTACAGTAAATGGGCAGCCTCTTAGAGCTCTATAAAATGAGTCTTTTTTTCCATACGAATACATCTTTTTCCCACACCATTCTTTGCGAAATTCCAAATAGTATAACAGAGCACTTGTCACTCTCTCTATTCGTTTTTCTCTCTTTCTCTCTCTCTCTAAACAACACAAGACTCTGGTGTCTAGTGTAGACTTTAAGCTCAGGTGCATAGAGCTTTGGAGCATCAAAAGATACCCTGTAGTTTTCTTGTATCCTGAGGACAAATTACCTTTCCTTATGCATACAATTTACAGTATCAATGGGGTGCAAATCTTTGTTTGAGATCGTGCTCTTGTGTGCCAAAAAAATAAGGACTCAAGCTATATTCTCTTAATTCATATTATCTTTTTTCCCCTACTTCAACTAACCGACTCCTAACAATTCAAGCCGATATATCCTGAGTGAAAATAAGGAGACTACCATGACCTCATTGAAAGTCATGAACCACGATTTCACAAGGCTAGAGCGTATCAATGGCATGAACTTCCAAAGATGGCAACAGAAGGTTCGTTTTCTACTGCTCTCAAAGTGGCTTACATAGTCACTAAATCTATGCATGCACCACTGCCATCATCTAATGATTCCATCGAGGAGCAAACTCAAGCCTACTAAAGATGGATTGAGGATGACTACATTTGCAAAGGTCATTTCCTCAACGCTTTGACGGATCCCATATATGAAATGTATGCATCAGTTGCCATGGTGAGAGAGCTATGGAAGCTTCTTGAAACAAAATATCTTACAGAAGAGTTTGGTAATAAATGGTTTCTTATTTCTAATTTTTAGACTTAAATTCATTGAAAACAAGTCAATTCTTTCTCAAGTATATGAATTACAAGTTGCAGTCAATGAACTTAAAGATTGTGGAATCCAATTAGATAAATCTTTTCTAATAGGCACTATAGTTCATAAGCTACCCCCATCTTGGAAAGAGTATCAAAAAAAAAATTGAAGCATGAGAAAGTGGACTTTGATTTGGTTTAACTTCTAAAATCTTTTCGAATTGAAGAAGAAAATAGACTTTAAGAAAAGAAGGAAGCATTTATTTCCTAACGTTCATAATGATAATTCTAAAGACCAAAAGTCTAATGTAACAAAAATAAATAGAAAAAACTTCCAATTTTGTATATGAAAAATTGGAGCATTATTCAAGAGAATTTCTATACCGAAAGGGGCCCAAAAGGCCTAGAAATGAAGTGAACATGACCACTCATGAATATTTTGTAGCAATAGTCAATGAAATAAACATGATCAATAAAGATGATGGATGGTGGATCAATAACGGTGCTACTATTCATGTGTGTAACAATAGAGATCTATTTAAGAACTTTGAACCAGTGGGTAATGGAAAATTTAGTTTAACTTGGAACTTATTCTATGGCAAAAATACTTGGAAAGTGTACAGTAGAACTAAAGTTTAGTTTGAGCAAGGTTCTAACTTTGAAAAATGTGTATTACGTACTGAATATGAAAAAAAACCTTGTGTCATGAGTATCATGAACAAGAAGGACTTTAAAATGGTCATTGGGTCTGACAAACTCATTTCGACTATAAATGATGTATTTGTTAGCAAAGGTTACTCTTGTGATGGGATGTTCTAGTTCATGAAATAAATAAGTCTTCTTCTTATATTGTGACTTCTTGTAATGTGTGTCATGGTAGATTAAGACATGTTAACTATGTTTCTATTAAACCTTTGATTAAGTTAGGATTGATTTCTAATTATGATGAATTGCCTAAAGAAAAAAGTGAAGTACGTGCACAAGCTACAATAAGTAGAAAACCATTTGCTAAAGTAGAAAGAAATAGTGAATTGTTTATCCATAGTGATATGCTTCTATCAAATCTTTGGTTAACTTAGGATTAATTTCTAATTGTAATGAATTGCCTAAAGAAAAATGTGCAGTACATACACAAGTTATAATAATTAAAAAACCATTTGCTATAGTAGAAAGAAATAGTGAATTGTTAGGATTTATACATAGTGATATATGGATTTAAAGAATATTCTAACTAGAGGTGGTAAAAGATATTTCATTATATTTATTGATGATTTTTCGAGATATACTTATGAAAATTACTTGCGTGTATTTTCAAAATAACAATATGGTTTTGTGTAGTTTTTCTGTATTTCATAAAGAGAGAAAGGTGTGGATTTTTTTAGTCTCACATTGAAGTGGAGAGTGTGAATTGAATGGTATTTCAGTGTGGGCATTCTCATGCCTATACTCATGTAGACACCCACCTTAAAATTCTAGCTAAGAGAATTTCTAAAAACTTTGGTTCTAAGTCCAAAGGACCACATAAACCTTAATAGACCATAGGCAACTTAGACCCAATCTAGTTGACCCAAACCTACCCAAAACTATCCCAAGTTAAAGTAGACCCCGAGGGATTTCCAACGGTCCAAGAATCACCCAAATTGGACCTAGAGTTAAAACAATCTAACAAATAACAATTTAGACCCTGTGAGACCTAAATCACGAGCCGGTCACGACCTAGAAGGCCTAGACGTGGCCTGATGACACAGTAAAAATGTTTTTTCCTTATTTGATAAAGCCAAAAAATCAAGATAAATTCAAACAAATCTAAAAAAAAAATCATCAATTTCAGCCTATATATACCACCCTCTAAAACTCAAAAAGAGAGATCAGAAATCCTTAGAAAATAGGAAACAATTCCTGAAATTAGGTAAAATAGCCCAAAAATACCCAAAATTAGGAAAAAACCTTTTAAAATTCTTAAAAATTTATAAAAATCCCAAAAAAAATTTTAAAATCACATAAAATCCCAGAATTCATATTCAATCCGAAGAAAAGCTTAAGTGGATCGTAAAATTCCTAAATTTTTCCCTTCAGGAAACCTAGATCTAGGTAAATAAACCTGAAATCTACCAATTCCAGAAAGCATAAGGCATCCAAAAAAGAGATATTGGTACAAGTAATAAGAGCGGCCTGTTCCAAGCTCGAAACTCTAGAAATCGGGTCCCTAAAGGTAAGGATTTATTTACCCTCTTAATGGAAGACGACCGGGCGAGGGCTAGTGATCCCAATGAAGCGTTCATCATTCAAGTAGGAGTAGATATAATGCCTTAATTTGGAAATTTAGCAAACCAGGGAAGTAAAGACTTACATATGTCTAGAATTTCAAAATTGGCCAACCCATTCTTCAAAAAGATGATACATTATATTACATTCAAAAGTAATACAACAGAGTTCAAGGCTCCAGGCCCATAGTTACATAATTGCCAAGAATGAATCTAAGCAGGGCTCAGAGCCCAACACCTACAAGATTCAAAAGCTTCTCCAAAAAGTGGTCGCCTCAGTCCACAGCTGCAGCCCCTACCTCCAACTGGTAACCTGTCGCTTTCAATCTACAAGGAGAAAATGTAGTGGAATGAGCTATGAAGCTCAGTAAGTAGATCTAGTGGTATACACAGATATTAAGCTTACTTAGGTACAACGATCAGTATCACAATCATAATTTATAGTAATGAAGTAATCGAGCATATTAATCATCAAGTCAATCCATCAGATATAGCAGGATATCCAATCATAAGCATCATCAGGTAGACAATATAAATGAAATCACAAATCCAATATAAGCATCTCATACTCACTCCCTCTTTCACGTACTCTTGCTAGTAGAAGTCTTATTCATCGGGCCAATCCAATCCTATTGCTTAGGATATCTACCATCCCTCATGAGGGAGAATAATGACAAGCGGGTCAATCCGCTTTATAATACCCTCAACTCATACACATTGTCCCCAGCGCACACTGGGAGTTTAACAGGTCGTCACCTTGCAAGTCTTCCAATCCGATCTCGTATCTCATCTCATAAATCACAGGGAGCGACGCTTCTTGCTCCCTTAACCTGTTCTTATCATTGTGCTGGTTAGGGAATATGTTGGCATCACTATCTCGGTGAACCTAGCTCCACTATCGATGGGCTCGTGTCCCACCGCGTAACGGCCAGCATTCATCAGTATACCAATGGGCTCGGGTCCCAATGCATAGTGGTCATTATTAAGGTTTCATTCCATTCACCCAAGTCAATTTATTTGCCGCATGGCATATATATCACATTCTTATCATAACGGCATTATATCAATATGGCAATCATCATGAAGCGTTCATTCCATGATTCATAGCATAGCATTCGTACATGAGCATTATCCATGACCTTGTGACAATGATTATGAGACTTTCATCATGAATTACTTGCATCAATATTGCATCATTTACCCTTCACATAACATCTTGCTAAGTAGCATCATTCACACAATCTCATATTATGTACATGGAAATTATCATATGGCATTCCTACTCATTATTCATTCGTTAAGCCTTAATGCTTCAATAAATAGCCAAATGAGAGAGTTTGATGCTTCATTTCTCAAGAAGATTACTTTTTACACATGAGATTGAGGTGCGGTCTCAAACTAGTAATAGTAATAAGTAATGACATAATCATACATTTTTTAACATGAATCAAAATTTTTAGGAGATTTCAAAAATCCTAAAACATGCAACCTTTCATTCATTTTCCAGGCTTTACAACCGTTGCAAATTTGCGGCATTTGGGGTGCCATTATCCCGGCCAACATGCGGTCCAAAAAGAGCACGGTTGCTGGAAATTTACAGCAACTGTGGCAGTGACATATCTCGCATAAGGGGCCATATCTTTTGATTTTCCTGATATTATAACATGGTACAAGAAGAAAACTTTAACTAGACATGTATATCATTTGTTTGAGGCTAATTGGGGCCCAATCAGGCATCATTTGGCTAGTGAAAAGCACCAGATAGAAGCCTTAACGTTTGCTGGAAATTCTATGTGCCATTGTTGTGTTACATACAAATCAACTCAAATCTCATTGAATAAGCTTACAAGTTTGGCAAGAACAGGCCCTTTAATTTCCTTATTAGTTACAATTCATTCTCAACCATTTATTCTACCCTATATTGATCATTCTCCATTCATTCTTTCCATTGACGATGTTCCATTAAGTTCCAACTAAGCTGAAGGACATAGCACTGAACCCACTTACAGTCTCACAGCGCTCCCCACTCCCTTCACGCAGTCGTCTTCAATCCAGAGGCCTCTCCACGGTGATGGCACTCCCACGGCTAAGGTTCAGGCATGGGCACGACGATGGGTAGAGGGCGTTATATAAAGACGTGGGCGTAGGTGAGGGTTGGTGGGAAGAGGAAGCTATATAAAGACATGGGGGTAGATGAGGGTTGGTTGGAGTTGGTGAAGCCCACTGTGGCTGACGTCGTGGTAGGTGGGGAAGAAAACTGTAGCGGGCGTCAGCCGCATGGTGCGTCTTTGACAAAAATGGCGCGGCGCTGACCTTGTCGGCGGTCGTACGCAGTGTTACTCATAATGCAATGATGCTCGCGACGATGCTCATCTGTCTTCCACTCGGCATTAGCCACGCACTCATGCGGCGCGGCCTCTTCCTTTCTCTTTTTGGTTCCCTCGTCACTGACGACATAAAGCTCCCACGCACGGTGATGCCTCAGACAGCAATACACCCGCTGCGACACGCCTGTCGAAGATATGCTCGAGGTAATGTGTCATTCGATGATACACACGCGATGCTCACACACGACGATACTTCCCTCACGCTCACGGCAATACCCCTTGTTCGCACGCAATGTTACCATTTCCTCACCCTTGTGTGTGTTGTCTGCTTTATATGCTACATGGACGTCACTGGGCCAAAATATCCAGACAGCGCTAGCCTTCTCTTTAACGCCGGGCGTGCGCTTCCATCTTCTGCAACTTCCTTCTCTCTCTCCACTACCGCGAGTGGTCTGGTTCAATCGAATTGTGGCCCTTACATCACCCCTCTCTTAAAAAGGATTTTGTCCCCAAAATCATAAATAAAAGAGGTGGGGGTATTTCTCCCTAATTTCATCCTCCCGCTCCCACGTTTATTCTTCCCTTGTGTGATATTGCCATTGTACCCAGACTAGGGGAGTTTCTTTATTACGTAATGCTTGCACTCTCCAGTCCAATATTCCATATTTGTCATTCAACATAAGTTAGGTCTTCCCTGAGTGGGATCGGTTTGTACTCCAAAACATGGGATAAGTCGGGCTGATATTTTCTCAGTAGGGACACATGAAAGACACTGTGAATGCTAGCCAATTCAGGTGGTAAGGACAGTCGGTATGCCATGCTCCTGATCCTCTGCAGAATCTCAAAAGATCCAATGAATCGTGGGCTGAGTTTCTCTTTCTTACCAAACCTTGCAACACCCTTGGTCGGCAATACCTTCAGGAAGACTCGGTCTCCCACCTCAAATTCGAGGTCTCTCCCATGATATCAGCATAACTCTTTTGCCGACTTTGGGTTGTCGTGAGCTATTCGCTAATCAAATAAATCTTGTCTGAAGTTAGTTGAACAATTTCGAGCTCTAATAATTTCCTTTCGCTCATTTCTTGCCAGCAAATGGGCGATCTACATTTCCTTCCACACAGGGCCTCATAGGGTTCCATCTAGATGCTGGCCTGGAAGCTGTTATTGTAAGCAAATTCTACTAAGGGCAGGTGGTCTTCCAAGCTTCCTTTAAAATCTAACACACAAACCCTCAACATGTTTTCCAGGGTTTGAATGGTCCTCTCGGACTGCCCATTCGTCTGGGGGTAGAAGGTGGTGCTAAAAGTAATCTCAGTCCCCAAGGATGATTGTAGGCTCACCCAAAATCTAGATGTGAACCTAGGGTCTTTGTCTGACACAATGTTGGCAAGAATTCCATGTAGCCTCACAATTTCTGTAATGTACAACTGAGCCAGCTTGTCCAATGTATAGGTTGTGTGAACCAGTAAGAAGTGAGTAGCCTTAGTTAATTCGTCCACCACGACCCCAGATACTATCATTCCCTGCACTTAATCTTGGTAACCCAGAGACAAAATCCATTGCGATGTGTTCCTATTTCCACTCTAGTATGGGTAGGGGCTATGATAATCCAGCAGGTTTCTGATATTCGGCCTTCACTTGTTGGCACGTTAGATAATTGGCCACAAACAACGCCACGTCTGGCTTAATATTATTTCACCAGAAGACTCTGTTTAAATCCTAATACATCTTCATACCCCCAGGATGTATCGTGTAGTGAGAGTGGTGTGCTTCCTTCAGAATGGGCCTTTTTAAACTTTGATCATTGGGAACACATACCTGGCCCTTAAATCTTAACAATCCATCACTGCCTGCAGAAAAATCCTCTTTCCCTTCTATCTTCCACTCTTCGAGGATTTTCATCTGGTGGGGGTCTTCTTTCTGAGCTGCTCAGACTTGTCGGAATAATTGGGGCTCTACACCAAGCAGTTGACATGGGTGCCACTCTACAACATCCTCCAATAACTTCATTTCTCGCACCATCAAATGTGGCATCGAGACCACAGGTTTTCAACTTAAGGCGTCGGTTACTATATTAGTCTTGCCTGGATGATGTTCTATTGTGCAATCATAGTCATTCAGTAGGTCCATCCATCTTCTTTGCCTCATGTTTAACTCTTTCTGATAAAATAGGTATTTGAGGCTCTTGTGGTCCGTAAACACCTTGAATCGAGCCGTATAGAGATAGTACCTCCAGATTTTCAGTGCAAATACTACTGCTACAAGTTCCAAATCATGAGTGGGATAGTTCTGCTCATATGCCTTTAACTGCCTGGAGGCATAAGCAATGACCTTACCTCCCCCAAGCCCTTTATGGGATGCATCCGTATAAATCATGAAATCTTCATTTCCCTCTAGCAGTGCCAAGATCGGGGTAGTGGTAAATCTTTTCTTCAGTTCTTGGAAACTTCTCTCACAATCTTCTGACCACATAAATTTTACGTTCTTCTGGGTCAACCGAGTTAGGGGAAGCGTTATCCTTGAGAATCCTACTACAAAGTGCCTGTAGTATCCGGCTAATGCCCGGAAACTACGAACTTTAGTCACATTTGCCGGTGTCCCCCATTTAAGTACGGCCTCAACTTTGGAAGGGTTGACCATAATCCTATCCTTAGAAATAATGTGACCCAGGAAGGTCACACTGGAAAGCCAAAACTCACTCTTACTTAATTTGGCATACAACCTTTCTGACTTTAAAGTTTGTAAAACATATCTTAGATGCTACTCGTGTAACTCTCGGCCTTTCGAGTATACCAGAATATCATCAATGAAGACCACCACAAAGTCATCTAGGAAAGGTTGGAACACCCTATTCATCAGATCCATGAATGTGGCAGGAGCATTGGTCAACCCGAATGGCATCACAAGAAATGCGTAATGACCGTTCGAGATGTCTCCTTCTTTCACTCTAAGTTGGTGATGCCTTGATCATAGATCAATCTTAGAAAACACTTAGGTTCCTTGGAGCTGATCAAAGAGGTCATCAATTCTAGGTAAAGGCTACTTATTCTTTAATGTTACTTGGTATAGTTACCTATAGTCAATGCATAGTCTCAAGGACCCATCTTTCTTCTTCATAAACAGGACTGGTGCACCCCAGGGTGACATGCTGGGCCGGATAAATCCCTTATCTAACATTTCTCTCAACTACTCTTTTAATTCCTTCAACTCTTTTGGGGCTTTACTACATCTATCTCAAATTCAATTTCCCTTACCAGAGGTAAGAATGACAGTTCTTCAGGGAATACCTCAGGGTACTCCTTCACCACCTGTATTTCTTCTAACTGGTATTGCATACCCTGATTTTCCACTACATAAGCCAGATACCCTACACACTTCTTAGTCAAAAGACAAGAGGCCCGAAAGGCAGAGATGAAGTGTCGAGGGGCAATATCTCTAATGCCCTCAAAGTACAACTCCGCTTCGTTAAGACACCTAAAAGTCACCATCTTTTCATGGCAGTTGACGGTGGCATGGTGGGTATATAACCAGTAATCGCATCAAAGTCTTGAATATCTAGATGAATCAAGTCCATTGGCAAATCATACTTATCAATTGAGACCTTACACTGCCTATAGACTTTATCAGTTTCCATAGAGCCTCCCATTGGTGTGCATACTACTAGGGTGTGGGTAAGGTGTTTAGTTGCAACATTCAAATGGCAAGAAAAATACGGTGCAACAAATGAGAGAGAAGATCCAGGGTTAATTAAGGCTCTAACTTTAATACCATAGATTGAGAGTGTACCTCAGATCACTGAGGTGGACGCCTTGGCCTCTTACCCTGTGCGGGCGAACACTCGTCCTTGGGTCTTTGGGCGATCCTCGGTCTTCACCATAGGGCAGTCCCTGGTCCAATGACCCGGCTTGCCACACCTTTGGCACACATTCTTCTTCCGGTAACAATGTTCGGTAGTGTGGTTGTCTTTCCCATAGTGAATACAAACTAGGCTTCAATCACTACTCGTCCAGCCTCGGAGTTCCTTCTGGGTTCTTAGGTTCAGCTGATATGGCCTCCTTCTCACTTCTCTTCTTGGAACATGACGGAGTACCTTCCCGAGCCTCCCTGACGATGCAGCCTTCATTCTCCCTTCTTTCCTCGATCGGTGGTCCTCGCAGTTTCTTTCGATCTTCAGGGCAAAGTCTACCATCGGGGCGTATGAATTTAGGTTGGCCAACATCACTCTACCCCTTATATCCAGCTGTAAGCCCCTCTCAAACTTGTCCACCTTCTGCGTCTTGGTGTTTATAATGTGGGGCACCTACCTCGAGAGTTCTGCGAACATGGCAGCATATTGTTCCACAGTCATGTTCTCAAATTGGAGCTCAATAAATTCTACTTCTTTCTTCTCCCTGATTGAGTCTAGAAAGTATCTCTCATCAAAGGCTATCAGAAAGTTCTCCCAAGTGGGTTCGGTTCCTAACTCCCTCCAGGTTTGCTTTATCGAATCCCACCGGTGTTCGGCTGCTCCTTCTAGCATAAATGTCCCAAGTCAAACTTTCTGCTCACCCGAGCAGTGCAACACTTCCAAAATTTTCTCTATCTGCCTCTTCCATCTTTAGGCCTTCTTTACTCCTCCTTGCCTAAGAAAGGATGAGGGCGCAAGCCTTTTAAACCTCTCAATCAAGATACTATCATTCTGCTCCAAGTTAGGGGTGGACTAAACTGGCATCGACTCTTTCATCACCTGGGTCATGGCCCCCAGAGTTGTATAGAATTCATCGAGTGCCTCGGTGTTTTCATTGCTGGAACTCGCGTTGTGAGTACTAGCTCTCGGCATCTTCAACCTAACCACAGGAGCACCCAGTTATTCTAAAGACTCCCCTCTTAACTCCCTAGGTTTAAGACCCAAACCTGGCTACTCTGATATCATAACTGTCATGAACTTGCTCCCAGATGTCTAACCCTCTTAACGAAAGACGACCGGGCGCAGGCTCGTGATCCCAATGAAGCGTTCATCATTCAGGTAGAAGTAGATATAACTTCTTAATTTGGAAATCAAGAAAACAAGGGAAGTAAAGGCTTACTTAAGTCTAGAATTTCAAACTTGGCTAACCCATTCCCCAAAAAGATGATACATTATATTACATCCAAAAGAAATACAACAAAGTTCAAGGCTCCAGGCCCATAGTTACATAATTGCCAAGAATGAATCTAAGCAGGGCTAAGAGCCCAACACCTACAAGGTCCAAAAGCTTCTCCAAAAAGTGGTCACCTCAGTCCTCAGCTACAGCCCCCACCTTCAACTGGTAACCTGTCGCTTTCAATCTACAGGGAAAAAATGTAGTGGCATGAGCTTTGAAGCTCCATAAGCAGATCTAGTGGTAAGAACGGATATTAAGCTTACTCAGGTACAACGATCAGTATCACAATCATCATTTATAGTAATGCAGTAATTGAGCATAATAATCAAGTCAATGCAGGCAGACAATATAAATGAAATCACAAATCCAATATAAGCCTCTCATACTCACTCCCTAATTCACCAACTCCTGCTAGTAGAAGTATCCACCGGGTCAAGCCAATCCCATTGCTTAGGACTTCTACCATCCCACAGGAGGGAGGGTAATGACAAGCGGGTCAATCCACTTCGTAGTACCCTCAACTCATACACACAGTCTTCAGCTCACAATGGGGGTTTGATAGGCCATCACCTTGCAAGGCATCCAATCCGATTTGGTATCTCATCTCATAAATCACAGGGAGCAACCCTCCTTTCTCCTCTAACCCGTTCCTCTCATTTTGCAAGTTAGGAAATATGTCGGCATCACTATCTCAGTGAAACTAGCTCCACTACTGATGGGCTCAGGTCCCACCATATAGCGTCCAACATTCATCAGTATCACAGTACAGTACCCACTACCAATGGGCTCGGGATCTCAATGTGTAGTGGTCATCATTAAGGCCTCATTCCATTCACCCAGGACAATTTATTTGCCTCAAGGCATATACATCACATTCTTATCATAACAACATTATATCAATATGGCAATCATCGTGAAGCATTCATTCCATGATTCCTAGCATAGTATTCGTACATGAGCATTATCCATGGCCTTGTGACAATGATTATGAGACTTTCATCATGAATTACTTGCATCATTATTGCATCATTTACTCTTCACATAACATCTTTTAAGTAGCATCATTCACACAATCTCATATTATGTACATGGCAATTATCATATGGCATTCCTACTTATTATTCATTGGTTAAGCCTTAATGCTTCAATAAATAGCTAAATGAGAGAGTTAGATTCTTTATTTCTCAAGAAGATTACTTTTTAAACATGTGATTGAGGTGTGGTCTCAAACTAGTAATAGTTATGAGTAATGACATAATCAAGCATTTTCAAACATGAATCAAAATTCTTAGGAGATTTCAAAAATCCTAAAACATGCAACCTTTCATTCATTCACTAGGGTTTACGATGGTGGAAAATTTGGGGCATTTGAGGTGTCATTAACCCGGCCAACATGCGGTCCAAAAAGAGCACAGTTGCTGGAAATTTACAGCAACTGTGGCAGTGACATATCTCGCATCAGGGCCATATCTTTTGATTTTCCTAATATTATAACATGGTGAAAGAAGGAAACTTTAACAATATATGTTTATCATTTGTTTGAGGCTAATTTGGGCCCAATCGAGAGTCATTTGGCTAGTGAAAGTACCAGGCAGCAGCCTTAACATTTGCTGAAAATTCTATGTGCCATTGCCGTGTTACATACTTACAAATCATCCCAAATCTCACTAAATAAGCTTGCAAGTTTGGCAAGTAAAGGCCCTTTAATTTCCTTAAAAGTTACAATTCATTCTCAACCATTTATACTACCCAATATTGATCATTCTCCGTTCATTCTTTCCATTGACGATGTTCCATTATGTTCCAACTAAGCTGAAGGACATAGCACTCAACCCACTTATAGGCTCACGACACTCCCTACTCCCGTCACGCAATCGTCTTCGATCCAGAGGCCTCCTCACGGCAATGGCACTCCCACGGCTAAGGTGCAGGCACACGCACGGCGATGGATAGAGGACGTTATATAAAGACGCGGGGGTAGGTGAGGATTCGTGGGAGTTGGTGAAGCCCACTGTGGTTGACGTCGCAGTAGGTGGGGAAGGAAACTGTAGCGGACATCTGCCGTGTGACTCGTCTCTGACAAAAACAACGCGGCGCTGACCTTGTCAGTGGTCGTACGCTGTGTTACTCATACTACAATGATGCTCGCGGTGATGCTCAACTTTCTTCCACTCGGCATTAGCCACGCAATCATGTGGCGCTGCCTCTTCCTTTCTCTTTTTTGTTCCCTCGTCACTGACGGCGTTAAGCTCCCATGCGCGGCGATGCCTCAGACGGCAATACGCCCGCCGATGATATGCTCATGGGGATGCACCATTCGACGATACGCACATGGGGATACTTCCCTCACGCTCATGGCGATTCCCCTTGTTCACACGTGGTGTTACCATTTCTTCAACCTTGTTTGCGGCGTCTGCTTTATATGCAACATGGACGGCACTGGGCCAAAACACTCAGACGGCGCTTGTCTTAGCCCTTAACACCAGGTGTGCGCTTCCATCTTCTGTGACTTCCTTGTCTCTCTCCACTACCACGAGTGCTCCGGTTCAATAGAATTGTGACCCTCAAAATTTTATTATTAAATTTAATTAAATTTTAAAAAAAAAATTAGGTTAAAATGCAGATTTGGAGCTAGCGTTGCCAGTTGATTCGAAAAAATACCGAATTTGTATAGATTAAGGATTTTTCTGAGCCCATAATTCAAGTGACCCCCAATCTCTCTCTACTTTTTTAAAATTAACTAAGATATGTTAAGATTTCAGAATATCTCTTCTCAGATGTCGACACAGATTGAAGCATAAATATTTTAGCACCCACCATGGTGCCCTTAAGCTTCAGATCTGTATTTTAGACTTTTAAAAAAACTTCTGTTTTTTTCTCATATTTATTTTTCCAAAATAATAAAAACATAAAAGATTTGAAAATATTTTCTTTTATTAGATTCTATCTTTTTTTTTAGATCTTATATTTTTTTTTTTCTCTATTAAAAATTTAGGATTTTTTTGTCTCAATCTTTATGATCTTTTATATCATTTAAACTTATAATCTATTTTAGATCATCTTCTTTTATATTCATCTTTTAGAATAATTTTTATCATCTTTTAGATCAATCCTGATCATCCTATTTAGATCATCCTTTTTTAAATTCATCTTTTAGATCATATTTATCTTCTTTAGAGTATTATTTATCATCTTTTAAATCATCATTATCTTCTCTAGAGCATTATTTATCTTCATTTGATCATCTTTATCGTCTTTAGAAGAATCTTTTATCTTTTTTAGATCATCCTTATCTTTTTTAGGTACATCATCATTTTCTTTTAGAAAACATATTTATCTCTTTGATAAAATAAAATAATAAAAATAGAGAAAAAAAATAGGTTTTTTCTTCTCTTATCTATTTAAGATTTGACTTGATGTTATCTCTTTGAGTATATCCCTTCTTTTAAAAACCTTATCTACATAAGGTTAAGATTTTTCTTGACTTTATCTTCATTAAAAGCATCCTTTATTCTCTATCTCCAAAAAAAAAAAAAACTATTTTTTTTTTTTCTTTAAGAAACATCTTTATCTCAATTTTTAAAGACATCTCAATCTTCTTTCCTAAAAACAAAACAAAAAAACAAAAAAAAATAAAATAAAAAAAGAATTTTCATTGCATAAATCTTATAATCTTTTAGTTATTTTCCATAGTTCATGGTGACTCAGTTATGAAGTCTGCTGCATAGTCTAGTCCCCTTAGGATAACTAGACCTACACGACTTTATGGCTTCGTTCCTTGAGTCTACCCTGTCTCAGGTCAATCGATATTGAGTTTCAATGGGTCCATAATCCCACACCCAGGGCTAAGCCTAGCTAACCCATCTGTAGTCCATCCAAGCCATGCAGTCTAACAAGTTTGCATGGCTCGAGCTACTCAAAACAGTCAGGGAATTCAACTTGGGCCTAAAGAATCAAAGTTGAACCCACCTTCATCTTCTAAGTCTAGGTCTAGGGAAGATGCTGCCCAATCAGGGCGCACATCCTACAAATGTCAAAGTCAAAAGGTAATACTACCACCCATCCATGTCAAAACCTATAGTTGATGCTGCCCATTTAGGGGCACACTACCCACCTCCTCAAAAGACCAATTATAGGGGTCACCAACTTAGTAAGGTCCATAGTAACCCAGATTATGACCTCATTAGGCAAGCTACTCCCCTCTGACCTAAGTGACAAATGCTATATTGGGATCACGAACCCGCGCTCGGTCTCCCTCCATAATGTACGCTAAGGCGGTCGGGGGTGGGGTCGTGACATTTTCACTCTCCGGGAAAGTTTGTTTCAAGGCAATCAAAGGACACCAAAATGTTCAAAATTGATCAAGCATCATATCTATGACAATGGATCGTCCCAACCACTACCACAAGAGTCCAAAAACCTCCTTAAGTCTAGCAATGGCGAGAGGCCCCTCGAGCAGGATGGTTTTATCATTAGACCAAAAGATTTTAAGGGGTATTTTGGTCATTTTATCTAAAAATGGGATTTTATTTTAATTCATTTAATGTGTAATTTTCAGAAATTTAGCTTGGTTTTGAGTGTTCCAGTCGTGTTTGGGGGTTGCTCAATATAAACAAGCTTAGGTCAATTGTAAAAGGGGCTGGATTACTCGTTAATGAAATTGAGGCATTAGTTTGTGTTTACTCGACTTTGAATTCTTGATCTAGTGGAGAGGAGAGAGAAAAATTTTAGAGAGAGAAGTTATCCTTAGCCCAGGCACCCGAGCCTACCCCACGATATACACACACCAACTGCGACTCGCAATAGACTTGTAGTCTCGTCTTTCCCTTTGCGTCCTTTTTCGCTTTCATTGTGTGATAAGTTTCAGAGCCGCAGCACCTGCGACCCCATCTCTTTTTTAGCTCCTCGCTCTATCTCTTTGCTTCGTGTAGGAATTCAAAACCACAGCAGACCTGCGGTCCCGTCTCTCTCTCTGTTCCCCTTTCTCATTTTGATTGCATGATAAGTTTCGGAGCTGCAATACCTACGACCCTGTCTCTCTTTCAGTAGTTCTCTCTTTATCTTTACTTCACGTAGTGATTCAGAACAGCAGCAGACCTGTGGTCCTTTCTTTCTCTGTATGCCTCTCTCACTTTCATCGCGTGACAAGGTTTGGAGCCATTGTACCTATGACCTTGTCTCTCTTTCAGCACCTCTCTCTATCTCTTTATCTCACATAGTAATTCAAAACTGCAGAAGGCCTGCAGTCTCATCCTTCTCTCTACACCTCTCTCGCTCTCATCACGTTACAAGTTTCGGAGCCGCAATACCTACGACCTTGTATCTCTCTCAGCACCTTTATCCCTTCATCCCGATATTCACCACTCACTCAACTTGATACCTCTCAGAGTAGCTTCAAGAGTTTCAAACACTTGGATCACTGCACTAACTTCCCCTCCATTTAGTGGAGTCGATACACGAGAGATATACAAGCTCTTTCCCTCGCTCACTCAGGTGGAGTCATCCTGAGCAGGTAGTCGAGAGAGTTTGGACTCTTCAGCCGCTCTAATCGTCAAGCTTCATAGCATTTCCACGAATAAAGGGACCTCTGTCATCCCTCTCATTTTATCCTTCATTTTTACCAGCCAATCCTTGTCCGAGGAGTATTTTTTAGTGCACATTGAAAGTCCTTGAGTGAAAAGAATGAGACGATGCACTAAAGTTTGAAGAGAATTCGTGTCCAAACCATGATGGCATACAGCCAAAGGGCTTCATGAATGGTCTAAGACGGTGACTACCTTGATGTATCCCGGAACCTACAACGACGAGGTAACCGTCCAAAACACATCCTCATTGGTAAAATCTGTCTTATTGTTAGTTCTTATCCACATCAAGGAGTGTGCACACACATGCTTAAAAAATGTCCCATGTGCACACCGCTCGCAGTTGTTTGAGAGAGGGTTTTGTCTCACTAAGAAAACTAGACCCCGACCAACTGGTGACTCCACTAGGGAAATACACCACCCTAAAGTTGGTTCGGATTTCCTCCAAACTAGATTCTCTCTTTTCTTTTCCTCCAAAATTGCAATGGATTCTAAATGCTCCTCTTTTGCCCAAGTTGGGGATTTCATCATTCCCTTGTTTGTGACCGCACCTTTAAGGAGCAAGTCAGTACATTCTGCTTCTCCCAAGCACCCCTGGAATGGCCTGGTTGGCCCTGCTATCCTAGTTCAAGCTAGGAAAACCTAGGGAAAAGGGATTCGAACCCCTTCCCCCCTCTCCATCGACATCAAGAAAAAATCCCTTGATGTTAGCTGCATTGGTGGTTTCAAAACCACCTTCTGTCATATGCACCCTGTTACTGGCAGACAATCTGCCAATCCTAAGCTGGAAGGTGGTCCGAGTGCCACTTTATCTCTTCTTCTCTGATCGGTTCGCTCTTCTAAGACAATCGTCTTTGTTGGCAACCGAAAGTCACCCCGCCCCACTCTAAAAAGGAACTGCTCATGCTAGCACATCTCCACACACACTGCACTCTGGCGATTCCTACGCCAGTTCGGGCGGCTCCAAGGCCACCCCACGCACACTCATGCATATCATGGTTGATTGTTTAACCATCACCGTAACCAAGCGGGGCAACCAGTAGCGTACCCCCACCTTCTCGCCTGCTTCAGGTCTTTTGAGACCCAGACCCATCACACACGGTTCTCAGACAACTGAAGCATTCCATAGTAATCCCTCAGCTTGGGGTAAGGACTGCACCCAAACAAGCACAGGACCTTCAAGAAAAACGAAGGTCCTTTAAGGATAGGCACATACATGCTCATGGGCCTAAGGCAGCTCCAATCAAAAAGGAAGGTATTCTGAATACCAAACCTTTCACTTCACAAGGGGATGGACCACGCACCACCCCAAACACTTTTATGAACCTTGGACACACACGTACGTCCCAAGATGCTATCGGTGATATGGGGAGAGCAACGTCGAATGCACCCTTAACAACCCCAAAGCCTCTGACCACGTGGTAATCAAAAAATTTCCCACCGACTACCATTTTATTCGCCCCTTCTTCCTTCAACGCACGAGTTAACCCTCGAGGTTGGACTCGAGACAAAACGATGCCCCCGAAGATGTCAAGGCAACATACTTCCTTTCAAGGCAAACCCAAGCTTTCCAAGCCAACCCCGAGCTCCCTTCTCCCCAAGCACCATACACTACCCGAACTAATCAACTTCGCCCTCATCTCTGTGAAGCGAGCCAGTAGGGAAAGATGCCGAAGGCTGTTCCAATTCTGGGAAAATGTTTCTTGGAACATGCGGCTCAAGCAGACAAAGGGGATGAAAGTCCCACTCCAAAAGTAAAACGTGGGGCCTTCAACCCTAGGAGACCCACTGAAGCAAATATGTTCTATCCGTTACATAACACAGAAGAACTGGATACAAATGGCATTGTTCATTCCTACATTGTAGAAGTGCGAGAAGATGGACCCAGTCTACTTCATCCGCGGCCCCAAGTTCACCATGAGCAATCGAAAGAAATATGGCCCCAAGGCCGTCTTGAGCTATTCGAGTTGAGCGATGACCCCAAGGCCTTCAAGCACCGAACTCGGCAACGATGCGGCTCCTAGACCGTCAAAGGCCACTACTCACCCGAGCAATAAGGCAGTCCCAAGCTCAACCAAAGGCTCCTAGACCGTCAAAGGCCACTACTCACCCGAGCAATAAGGCAGTCCCAAGGTCAACCAAAGAAAGCATAGCCCTTGTTACTGGGAGTGCCAGATCATGCTGTGAAAAGAATCAGGACCACCCTTACTGCTGAATCACCCAACGTTGGCGAACAAGTCAATGTAATGGTACTAAGCCAGGCAGGGGATGAACCTGAAAACCTGATGGCTCACCTTGAAAGCATGCAGAGCAACATCATGTACAGGCTTAAAGGACCTGAATATGCTTGACCAGTGGCAAGGTCCTCGAACTAAGAGGCAAATTCCCCTCTCGAACGCCAACACAAGGAGGAACAAAGGAGGCCACCACCTCCTCCTATTCTCTGAAGTCCCGGGCCTTTAAACCCCCCTGTCTTCTTTGATGATCAGCCCAACATAGCTTCGCATGCTATGCCATCGACATTCACATAAGAAGATGTCTAGAGCATGTGGCTCACTATATGTCGGCATGTCAAGAATCAACTTCAGATTCCAAATTGCTTCTCTGATAGTTCGTAGAAACCTTGGTGGGGCTCGCGTTGAAGTGATACCCTCATTTACTCCCGAACTCAGTTCACTCTTGGGAAGAGGTGGAACAATTGTTCTACAAATGCTTCTACGGAGCAGAACTGGCATTCAAGCAATCGAACTCCTCATGATAACCCAAGGTGTGAATGAGTTGGTGAACAAGTACATTCAGAGATGGAGAGATCTTGCGATGTACCAAACTAATCCTATGCCGAAAATTGACACGGTCCAAACATGCATAAGAAACATGAGAAAAAGAGATTTCTTTGCATGTTGAAGCTTCTAACCCTGCCACCTTCTCGGACATGATCACCAAGGCAGCAAAAATTGAAAGCCTATTGAGATACCATGGTGGGGTTCAAGCACAAACCTTAGGTGGGGTCAAAACCACAGTGTTGTCAGCAGTAGGTTGAACCTGCGTGTTGGCCAACAAAAGAACATGGTCAGTGTAGCGATCACCTCCACACCCCTTCACCATAAGCCCCCAACTATTGTTTCTCCTCTTCAAACATTAGATACTTCCTGGGGTTGCCTCCTAGTAATCAAGAGGAGCCCTAGCCTCAAGCTCAGAGTTACAATAGGGTAACCCCACTGCAAAATCTCTATCAGACCAAATAGTTTGAACAACTTCAACAAGACGTGGGTGTCAATCCTTTTGAAAATGCTGGTAGCACAAGGTATGGTGGTCCTTCCTGTTATGAGGAGGCCAGACCCGGCAGGACTAGTCCATCGTAGAAATTGTTGAGCTTATCATTGAATGCTAGGCCATCTCGTGCAGGACTTTGTTCAGCTCAAAGAGCATATTGAAGCCTTAATTCAAAAGGGACAGATCAATTTGGATAGACTTAAGAAATCTTTTGAGACTACCGAGTATTCACATATGGTCACAGCCCAAGAGGAGCCAATCTGCAGCAACCTCACTACTAAATTGTCTCCCCAAGCATTCCCCATCCTCTTCGATGTGATGGTGCAGCAAGAGATGATTGTGCCCTGCACACACACGAAGTTAAAATAGGTGGAAGGAAAAGTCCAAGACTTGTGGTGCCAATATCACCGATTAAAATGACATGACTTGTACCACTGTCATGGATTCCAATTTATTCTAGAAAGGTTCTTAAAAAGCGGTGAAATAGTCGTGGGTGACACAATATCCTCACCTCCAAAAGAGACTCATGAAATCGAAATTCCACCTCATGAAAAGCTCAAACAAGTGCAAGTTCCTATCCTTCGTATCTCAAAAACACCAGCTCTTCTGATCCCTGTTAGGACGTACGAACCATTGAAAATTTATCATGGTCATGGAAAGGCGAAAAGTCTCAAGAGGGAATCCCTTCACCAGGCTCATGTAGCGCCCATGCCCCAAGCTCAAGAAGCCGGTCCGTTGAGAAAAGAAAGAAAAATAAAAGGGGCCAGCGGCCTCATCGCTACAAACAGAATCCTCCTCAACACCCAATCAAAGCAGCACTCCTTCCCCCTCTCCCCTCTCTTCCTACCCTATATGAATTTGTCCCAAGGCAAATCCTTTTTTTTGAGGGCGGTAAATAAATATCCATGAAGACAATTAAAAATTTATCCGACACAGGTGAGGATACCAAAAGCACCCCACAATAGTCTAATAAAGGTGAAAACTCTAAAATAACCCTTCAGCAGTCCAGGCAGGTGTTATACATCATTTTTGACATACTTACATCTCCCACACAAATAAGGAGAGAGCCTATAACAGCATGATCCCGTTGGTACTCAAGACATTGACTGACCAAAGTTGTGCCACAAAATAAGCCTCGAACCAAGCAACCTGGGAGGAATGTTATCCCACCAAGGAAAGACATTACAATTATAATCCTATGCTAGCAGCTTTAGAACAATACCAGACCATCGCCATCACGTTCAGAATGTCGAAAAATCCCTGAGGACCAAATTTGGGCTCAATCAGACCACCCAAAAGGGGTCTACGCCCATACTGCCTCAAAACGGGTAGATTTTACACTATCGCGGTGAGGCTTCACTAAACCAGCCCCCAAGCATGGAGACTGCAACATCGCATCTCGAGATTAGCTTCAAGAACCCACAGCACGTTTGTCTAGAACCAGAAAAAGTTCATATTTGGACATGTTCTAGATCACGCCAGCCTCATCATTTTGATCTTGTGCACACACTATGAGGCGACCCAGAGTCAAAGTTCTTCTAGAAAGAAGGTGACCACAAAACCAAAAAAATCAGGGTTTTAAGAAGAGGACATCTCGAACCTCGTGAAGCACAACTCGAAATTCATGAATCGAATCGTCGTGAAGATGAGCTCAATGCAACCACCTCACGAAGAGTTGCAAACTAGTATAACTATTGTACCTGATCCAAGCTCTGATAAGCTCAAATCCCAAGCTTATTAGAAAAGCAAGCCCGCTTGATCGTTAGAATCCCTTTTCCTGGTGACCTCCAAAATTAGGAAATGCCGCGAATGAAAACCAAAATAGACCAAACTTGGTGAAAAATGAATGTGACAGTCTCCTCTTTCATATGCAAGAAAAACAAAGACTCAGAGCATCACCGATCGAATAGAATTAGCGACCAAAGTTCATGAATCTGGACGGACTTCCACTGTGTGGGAAAAGGCTGCCTCAGCACGACTAAAGGGCATCAAAATACTCAGAATAGAACAAACATTGAGGATATAATGACAAATTAGCTGAACACTCGCTACAAGTCCATAGAATAACTCTCAAGATCTGGCAATTGCGGGAGGACCCTCAAGCAGGGATGGTTTATCATTAACATAAAAGGTCTTAGGGGCGTTTTGATCATTGCACCTAATTTCGATATTTTATTTTAATTTCTTTAATTGTAATTAAGCTTTGTTTTTTAGCATTCACCTCTATTCACTGAGTCCTCTATATAGGCAAACTTATGTCACTTGTAAAATGGCATATTATTGAGCATTATTCATCGCTAAAACATAGGCAAAACGCTTGTTTTCTCTCGTAATCCCACCAAGAGGAGAGAGAAAATTGTTTCAGAGAGAGAAAATATTCTTGAGTTCGTGGTCTCGTTCCTTCCCAGAAAGATAAAAAATCTCCAAGTGCACGGACCCATTCTCTTTCCCTCTCAAGTCGGGTCACATCCCAAGCCCTCTCTCTCTTCTCCTCCATGCATCGTTTGCCCCAAGTAGCAACTTGAGTTCGCCAGAGACACGCGTGAGCCCCGATCCTCGGTTCTCTCGCACCCTTTCGCCAGCCAACCCCTTCATGGGGCACAGGGAGGGATAATCGAGCCCCATTGTAGTTGCATAAGAGAGAGAGAGAGAGAGAGGAGAGACCTTTTAACGACCTGAAGAGAGTCCCCATCCAAACCATGTTGGCTGACATCTAGAGGGCTTTGTGATTGTTCTAAGAGAGTGAACTACCCGAGTGTGTCCTACGAAACCCAAACAGTGAGGAAAGGGTCCAAATGCACCCCTGCCATAAAAATATCTCTCATTGTTTGTTCCTATCATGCACAGGAGAGCCCACGCACGTGCACCTGCAAGTGCCTAGCATGCGTGGATCCTCGTGGTTGTTTGAGAGAGGGTATTTCGCCCCACGTGCGTGCAACACCTTTCCCGCACGATGATCAAAGTGAAAACCAAGCCCCGACCAGCAGGGTAAAGACCTTAAAGATCCCCTGCAATTGTTCAACGTGGGTCGTGACATTAAAAATACCTCAAACCCATCCAATGAGAGTGAGGATGTTAAAAGCCTCCCTAAGATCAGTCCAAGTATTGACCCTGAAAACTCTCTCCCTTTCCCCATTCCCGTTTCCTCGGACCTTTCTTCCCCCTCAAACCCTCTCTTTTAACTCCCCATGGAGTACCCAAATTTCAAGACCCTTAGCAGAGAGCTCAAGCTTGGCAATACCAGTAAATGGCATAGGAAACAAATAAAAAAGACGGTCTCTCAAAAGGCCAGATTCTTAAGTGTTGCAGATGCTATAGCTTTTGCTGTCAGAAATAGGCCACAAAAGAGACATTCAATCGGCTTTTAAAACCAAAGCCAGAGAAGGAGCCCCAGTGGTTGGTAGAACCCGACTTGGAGAAACTATGGAGGAACTCGAAGGGGGGGAGTTCTTCAAATTATGAAGCATGCAACATGTTGGTGTTCCATGAGGGAAGCACAGCAGCTCTGGTTGATCAAACACAGTTGAGATCATGAAGAAGGTTAAAGCCAATTCAGAGGCAGTCCCCCATCTAAGCTCTTGAAATGTCTTGGACCACCACTAGTTTCCTATTCAGACCCATCCACCTTTATTCATAAGCCGTTCTCTCTCTTAAAACACCGTGGGCCTTCACCAGTCCCTTATTCAGACCCTTCAGCTTCTCACACTGAAATTCTTGCACCAACACAACCCTCACCTTGTATAAGGATCGATATTTTCCAGACGTAGTGAAGTGCTTGGTGGACGAAGGAGAATGCACGCGGCGGTAAAAAGAAGAACACGAGCGGCAGTAAGAAGGAGAATGCATGTGGTGGTAAGAAGCAGAACGTGCGTAGGCGGTAAGAAGAAGAGCACGTGCGGCAGTAAGAAGAAGCATGCGCGTGGCGGTAAGAAGGAGAACATGCACAGTAGTAAGAAGAAGAACATGCGCGGCAACCAGGAGAAGAAAAGATAGAGAAGATGCGCGCGGCAGTAAGCACGCGCGACAATGAACACGCTCGGAAGTAAGAGGAGAAAGAAAAACGAGCGAGCACAAAAGTAAGAAGAAGCGGAAAAAGAGTGCCACCGTGCGCAACACCGTCGAGCCTGTGCCTAGGTGCCACCTGCCTACTGCATGCTGCCACACCTGCCACTCATCCAGTTACATGCCACTATGTCTACCACTTAGCAAATCTGGGCTGCCATCTCCAACGTATGGACTGCTTAAGCCCTTCTCTTCTCTCTCAAACCTTGCTCTCTCACTCTTGTAAGCCAAACTCTTAGAATTCTCAGCCCCTTTTGTGCCCATTGTTAGAGAGCTTGAAGTGGACTGTGTGAAGGAATTTGGGAGCACCATTGGACACAAAGTAAGTGGATCAAACACCTTTGTATGTCCTCAGCTATGAAAGCATGAAATTGAGTATGAAACAAAGCATGAGCATGTATGTGAATTGTGAAAAGAAATGCAGCTGCGTGTGTCCTGTTTTTTTTCAGGAAATTAGGCCTTCAATTGCATGACAAAATGAGCACTGAAATTCCTCTTGTTAGCCATGAAAATTTGTAAAATGATGTTACCGTGCATCTAATGCAAGATGAAAAAGGTGTCATGTTGATAACTACCATAAATTGGAAGTATTTGATTGTTCTTTGAGATGTGCCATGACTACACTATGAATTTCCAAGGAAATTTCATGTTCTTGTAATAAACATTTGACTAACCAAATGATATCTGAATGGCTTCAAACCACCTCCATTTGAAATATATGTGTGTTTAATTTGATTTTGGTGTTTAAGATCAATTGAAATTCCTCTTAATTTGGAAGTTATGCTTCGATTTGTGAGAGCATGTCACTGTTATCAAATTTTAATAAATTCCAGAACTGTTACTTCAGTTTTGCTGAGCTTTTAACTAGCCAAACAAGGTCTAAATGCTTTCAAACCACCTCCATTTGAAAGATATGTGTTTCTATCTTGAAATTGGTTCTGGAACCATATCAAAATTTTGTATAGATTGGAAGTTATGCATCTGTATATGGGGACATGTTACTGTAAAGAATTGCAAAAATTTTAGGACTGTAGTCCATTTTGCACTAAGCTCTTGGCTGACCAAATGATGCTCAAATACCTTCAAGTTTCCTTTGATTGACAGATATAAAGGTTTATTTTAAGTTGATGTTGAAATTGAGTTGAAATTTCTTACGAATTGGATACCATGCCTCCTTTCGCATATATATATCACCGATGAAAATGGTAGTGAATCCCAAACTGTTGTATTATTCATGAAAAGTGGTGCATTTATTTATATGTTTCTGAATAAAGCTTGAACACTTCATAAAGAGATTGAAATTATCTATCATGAGGCACTAAATATACATGCTTATGATATTGTGAATGCTCCTTAATTCCTGAAAAATAGTAAAGCATGAGTGAATGAATGCTTGAGTATGCATGTACACAATTGCAATTAGGTGTGATATGACTGTGATATGGACCACTATAAAATGGGACACCCATTAGTAGTAGGATACCATTATGATGTGACTGTGATATGGACCACTATGCAATGGGACACCCATTGGTAGTGGGATACTGTTATGATGTAACTGTGATATGGACCACTACGTAATAGGAAACCCATTAGTAGTGGAATGTTATGATGTGACTGTGATATGGACCGCTATGCAATGGGACACCCATTAGTAGTGTGGTATGATACTGTGAGACTTCTGATATAAGGCACTACGCAATGGGTCACTTGTTGGTGGTGAGATCTATAATGTTATGATAGGAAAGCAATGCCGGCAACTGGGATCTTGCCTCGACCCCAATGATAGGACTGGGGTCAAGATGTGAATGTGAATATCTGGGAGGGTCACACCCCCCGAATCTATATGGGAATTACGCGTCGAATCACCCAGTGGTAATATAATGCCCTCTCGCTTGAAAGGCATAAGGCGAGGGTTGTGTCTTGCAAGGCCACCACCTATGGAAAACCCCAAAGCGCGCTGGGGACTGTGTGCGTGTGTGAGGACATTACGAAATGGAATACCCTTTTGTCATTGTTCTCCCTCCTCAATGAGGTTAGAAGTTCCAAGTTACAGGATTAGGCCTGATCGATGGAACTTCTACTTTGAGAGTAGGCAGCACAAGTCTCTGCCTATGTGCATTGTGTGTTTCGTCTGAGTTTATGTTTCGTTATTGTGATAAGAGATGTAGTAAATGTGAGCGTATGCAATATGTGATGTCTAGATATCTGAATATAGTTCTTCTTACACTGCTAAAGAATTGTGATGCATGACTCCACATTGTGACAGCTATATAAATTGGGTGAAATGTCTATAAATGTCATTATGTATAGGCCGAAATGCAATAGTATTGATCTCCTTACTAGGCTTTTCGCTCATCCCATTATTTTCATCTATATAGAGTGACAACTTTTGACTCTTGAGAGCGGGCAGCTGGATATTTGTGGTAGGCGACTGAAGCTCGGTGCTTAACAAAGGAACTTCTTGACAGTAAATGTTTGGTAGTGCCACAGAGTTGTTTTGATGAAGTGTTGTAATCTTGTTGCCAGGCCCTGTAGTGCCTTAAACATAACTGTAAAAAAATTTCTGGAGGATGTATATATATAATATGGTTTTATTCTTTTCAGTTTTATCCAAGTTTGGTGGATAAGTTTTCTTTTTTCCCTTCATGGTATGCTTTGATTCTGCATTTCTAAACGCGTTGAGCCACTTCCACATGAGTGGTGTTCACCACCTTCAGTTGTGATCCCACACTCTATCGCCCTCCGACAAATATGGTAAGGGTCATAAGGCGGGGTCGTGACACCTTGCATTGTCGTACCTATGCTCCTTTTAGCTACATAATCTAGCCAACCCTCTCCTTCTGACCTCATAGATACAACTGATTCTTCCTTGACATACATAGCCAAAGCTTCCTGTTCACAAACCTCACCATCACCACCAACCTCTCTAAAACCAGTGGTAAACCAAGGCGCCACTCTTCATGAGGCTGACAATGTCAAATATGATGTGATTGGGCACTTGAGGAAACTCCCGACGCTCCTTTTTTTCTATGACACCCTCATGCTATCCGAGAACTTTCTTATGGCTCTAGTATAAGCTCTCTTCCATCCCAAAGTATATGAAACGGAAGTCGAACGAGTTGAGGTAGACCCTGCAATAATTAATAGTTGGATGGCTATCACATTCTCAGTCGACAACCTGCAATTGGGAGAGAAGCTCCACAATCGACCTCTCTTTATGACCAGCAAGTTGCACGCCTGTCAGGTCAACCGGATCATGCTGGATGGGGGATCAGCAATGAATATTATGCCCTGAAGAATCCTTACCCCGATTGGGTTAAGCGTTGAGAAGCTTGAGCCACGAGCTTGATAGTTCAGGGATTTAACCAGTTGGGAGAAAAACCAGCTTGCACTATCCATCTTAACCTCAAGATTTGTGATTTGAACACCTCCACACTGCTCCATGTCATCCATACAGACACCTTTTACAATATCCTACTGGGTCGTCCTTGGCTACATGATCGTGGGGTGGTTTCATCCATGCTCCATCAATGCTTCAAATATAGTCAAGTAGGAAGGCAACACACAGTCTATGATGATAAGAGACCATTTCCCATCACTGAGTCACACTATGCTGATGCTCAATACTATTTTGAGGACCCAATACGATCTCAAGAGCTAGTGTTGCCTGTGAAATCTAGTGACCCAAAGTTGAGAGAGACTGCTCGACCTTTCATGAAGATGTCAAAGACATGACGGGGTCACTTCATCACATATTCGAGGAAGAAAGGAGATATGGAAAAGTCATTCCTTTGACACCTGTCAATGCAAATCTCCCCGCAGTCCAAAAGGATATGACATGTCAAGAGCACGAAGGAGAAGCTTCGTCGTCTACTTCCTCCTTGCAAGAACCCCTTCCGGTGACAGCTCAAATTGAGCATAATAAGAAAGAGGTCAAGAACTCAAGCCATTTAACACCTACGGTCACTTGTGCTCATGATGGAATGAAGGTGCTACACAACCCCATTTCTTTCCTCGAGGCTGAGACGGCACACCTTGCTAAAGAAGAACCAAATGTCTACCAAAAATTTTTGTACATTCCAGTCTCTCAAAGTGAGGAGAGTGATGCTTCCTTTTCTCCTCAGATCAACTATCCCTCAAACTAGCCTAAGGTGTTGCAAATACCCAAGGTCCTATGAATTGAAGAGGTAGGTGTTCGCTTACCTCACTCTCACCCTCTCTATCAGCAAGCCATCTCCAAAGTCTTGCTAATCCCTGAGGCTTTGCTTATCTTAGTCCTTGAAAGGGAGGAAGATATTGCTTACTACACACTAGCTCCTCTCTATCAGCAAGATGCCCTCAAAGTCCTAGAAATCCTTGAGGTTTTGCATATTTCAGTCCCTGAAAGGGAGGAAGATATTGCTTACCTACACCAACTTCTCCTATCAGCAAGATACTCCCAAGGTCTTGTAGATCCTTGAAGTCTTTCAGTTCCCAACCCCGGTGATGGAACTCGAATCACCCATCAGGAAGCTGTGAGCAGTCCTTCATCCCCAACCCATGATTTCATGGGTGCCCCCGAACCACAATATGAAGCTCAAAGGCAAGCCTCTATTGCAAAGCTAAAAGAACACATACAAGACTTGCTCAGCCAAGTGGAAGTTATAAAAAAAGGAAAGGCCAGGATGGAAGAGGTCTTTCCCCTAAGACCCGCTTTTGCTCCATTTACCAAATTCCACCCCAAAAACTCGAGAAACAGTTGTTCAAGAGAGCCCTTGGAATAACTCCCATCTAGATGTTGCTTCCATGCTCATATGGGATCTTTATAGTCTCATGGCGCATCATACCATGAGAAAAATGGATTACGAGCCGTCCAATAACTAGGGTTTGAATGATGGTAAAGTGCTGCTAGCACCCTTCACCGCCATCGAGACTGCAATCTCTCAATATATTAAAAAAGAAGGCATTGGTTACCCTTGGCACCCAAGCCTACCCCCATGGTCGTTCTTTGTCGATCAAATCACTCATGTGACAGCATCGTAAGAACTGTGACCACCTCCTTTAGAACTTACTTCTGAAGAGGTCACTGCCCATGAACTTCAAGAAATGATAGAAAACACCCGGAAAGAAAAAGAACCATCCTCTGTAAAGAAAATAGTTGAGGTTCTTGAAATGCATGAGTAGACCACTGACTCTATACCACTCGGTGAGAAAGGGATCAAAGAGGCACCAGAAGCCTTGGAAGATGGTAGTCAAGCCACGACCGATGACTTGGAAGAAGTGAACTTGGGTGATGAAACTGACCCAAAAGCCCACTTTTATCTCAGCCATTATTCTCATTGAAGAAAAGAAGGAATATACTGAATTTTTGCAAGACAATCGAGATGTATTTGCTTGGCATTATGAAGAAATGTCAGACCTTGATCCTCGATCACAGATTGGGGATTGACCCATCTTTAAACCCGTTAAGCAGAAATCAAGAAGGTTCAGAGCTGATTTGGAAATTCAGATCGAAGCAGAAGTGAACAAGCTTAAAATGCACATTTCATTCGAGAAGCAAATACCCAAAATGGTCGGCTAATGTTGTGTAAGTCAAGAAGACGAATGGATAGATCAGGGTCTGTATTGACTCCTGTGACTTAAATATAGCTTGTCCCAAAGATGATTTATCACTCCCCTTCATCGAGTTACTGACTGACTCAAAGTCCAATTACCAAGCATTCTCTTTCATGGATGGTTATTCAGAGTATAACCAAATAAGAATGGCTCCAGAAGATGAAGAGTCCATTGCTTTCCTAACTCCTAAGGGAGTCTTTTGTTACACAGTGATGCCTTTCGGTCTCAAAAATGCCAGAGCCACCTATCAAAGGGCTATGACCGCCATCTTCGAAGACATGCTCCATGAAGAGGTGGAATTCTATGTAGATGATCTCGTAGTAAATTCCGATCGAAGAAGCAATCGCATAAAAAACTTAGAAAGTCTTTGAGAGACTTTGTCTCCACCAGCTCAAGATGAATCCCTTGAAGTGTGCCTTTGGCGTATGATCAGGAAAATTCTTAGGATTTATTGTCAGGTATCGGGGTCTGGAGATTGAACCAGTCAAGATTAAAGCCATCCAAGAGATGCCACCACTAAGAATCTACAAAAGCTCAGATCCCTTCAAGGCCAGCTACCTTATATATGGAGGTTCATCTTTAACCTTTCAAGGCGATGCCAACCCTTCTCCCATCTCTTGAAGAAAGGTGTTCCTTTTGAATGGGACGAAGTATGTCAAAAGGATTTCAAAGACATCAAAAGCTATTTGCTGAAACCCCCAGTTCTTTCTGCACCAATTCCAGGAGGGCCCCTCATTCTATATGTGACTGCATTAGATGAATAGTTAGGAGCTTTTCTGGTTCAAAAAAATGATGAAGAGAAAGAAACAACTTTATATTAGTTGTGCTGAAGGATGCAAGGAGCTGTAGAGAACTACTCCCCGATAGAAAAGATGTGTTTGTCCCTCATCTTCATGGTTTAGAAGCTCCGACACTATTTTCTTGCACATCCAGTTTAGCTCATCTCTCGAGCTAATTTAATCAAATTTCTCGTGTCGCACCCCTGCCTGTCAGGCCGACTCGTGAAATGGTTATCACTCCTCATGGAGTTTGACATCACATATGTGTCGCAAAAAGCTATCAAAGGTCAAGCCCTCACAGACTTCTTAGCTACATACTCTCTACCGCCTAGTGCTCCCTTAATTGAAGATTTGCCAAATGAGGAAGTATCTCATGCTAAAGTCTCTTGCGACTGGAAGATGCATTTTGCCGGGGTGTTCCAATCCAAGAAAGGCGATGTCGGGGTGGTATTCTTGACCCCTCGTGATGCCCTTGGCCCCATGTCTTTCTCTTTCTTAGAGATAGAGTCATATACTGAAGCGGAATATCAAGCACTCATCATAGGCTTGGAGATCGCTTCCCATATGAACCTAAAATATTAAACATCTATGGAGACTCAGAGTTGGTCATCAAACAACTCAAGGGAGTGTATGATGTAATGAAGGAAAACCTCAAGCCTTACTTCAATACCGCCAAGTCATTGACAGTCGGATTTGAAGAGGTTACTCTCGAACATGTACCACGAAGGCTTAACGCACAATCTGACACACTCGCTAAGCTAGGGGTGACAATACAAATGTCATTTAAACGGCCCACACCACTATGGGTGGCGGAGTGGAGATGTGTTGAGTTCATTAAAAAACTCGACAATGAAGGCAAAGTACAATTAGTGAAACAATGCCCCCTTTTCCTGCTCAAGGAAGGCATTACAGATGAGAGGGATGCACAAACCTCATGCAGCTCGCCAAAGAAGAACATGAAGAAGAGTCAGAGTTGCCAGAACATGTGTGTGCAGAATTAGAGCCCATAACATATTAGCGTGTCCCCCATCAAAGAATATATGCAACACAATTCCTGTTGAGCGCAATAAGATCCGAAGGTCAGCCACACGATACGTGTGTCATGACGACATCTTGTTTCAAATCTCCTATAATGATATGCTTCTCTGATGCATAGATCAAAAAAAGGTAAACTACGTGCTCAAAGAAGTTCATGTCGGAGTTTATGGGATGCATTAATCTGGTCCTAAGCTATACAGCAGGATCATCAGGATAGGCTATTACTAGCCTACTATGAACGCCGACTCTCTTAAGTTTGCGAAAAGCTATCTGGTAGGTCAAATTCATTCAAGCGTCATTCATCAAGCCCTCGAACATCTACACCCAATAGTGGCCTCTTGGCCTTTCGTTCAATGGGGCATGGACATCATAGGTCCCATTGACCCACCTTTTACTTCGAGGCATGTATTTATACTTGCTACTATAGATTACATCTCTAATTGGGCCAAGGTCATCCCTCTTAATAAAGTTCTCGAACTTGCAGTGGCCAATTTCGTGTGTCATCATATCATATACAGATTCGGTGTGCCTGACCAAATCACTTCTGATAATGGCCCCCAATTTCAAAGTAATAAAATTGACCGATTGGCCAACCAGTTTGGGTTTAAATGGAAACACTCGACCATGTACCATCCAAGATCTAATGGTCTGGCCGAAGCTTTTAATAAAACCCTTTGCGATGCTTTAAGGAAGTCAGTTTTAGACACCAAGAGAGTTTGGCACGAAAGATTCTCATAAATTTTGTGGGCTTTTTGTATCACAGCCCGAGAGCAAACACAGTCAAGTCCCTATTCTCTAGTATACAGGGGTGCAGATGTGTTTCCTTTAGAAGTCCAATTGCCTTCTCTCAGAAGAGCCCTTCACGCTAGGATGGCTGATGAACAATGAGCTACTCTTCGCTATCAAGAACTTGATACACTTGATGAAAAGAGGTTACAAGCACAGCAAAGCCTCGAGATTCACAAAAACCATATGCAGCGAGCCTTTGACAAATCGATCAAAATACGGTCTTTTGTAAAAGACGAATTTGTTTTAGCAATAAGGAGACCTATCGTCACTCATGGCCGAACTAAGGGGAAGTTCGAACCAAAATGGGAGGGCCCATATGTAGTGAAAAAGGCCTTTCCTAACGGAACCTATGTACTAGTCAATGCGGAAGGAGAAGAGGCGATGCCCATAACCAATGCAAGATAATTGAAAAAGTATTATTCCTAAGCCAAGGTCCAAGCTATAAGACCTCCAAACTGTCAGTGCTTGTACATGATCTCGAAGGTATGACCCTAAAAATGCCTTCACTCGGTCATGGTGAAAGACCTGAAAATACACCAACTTTTACGGTCTCGAAGGCAAGACCTTACAGAAGCCTCCCCATGGTCAGAGCAGCATGGCCTTAAAATCGCTTTCTCAATAGGGCATCATGAGCAAAAAGATTGAAGAAAATGGAAAAAAAAAAAAAATGAGAGGCACAATAGTGACATCAACTATTGTGAGCAAAATATGTCAAAAATGGGCACGATGAAAACTTGCAAAGGCATCGTAAGTATATATATATATATAAAGAAATTCATGGGGGACTTAGTGAAAACCAACAATAGCTCATGCCCCAAAGGCTTGGTCGCAGACCCTAAAGGGGGTCCGAGTCATGAATGGAGGAATTCAAATTCACTCCCAACAAGTTGCTAGACTCTTGCCCATCCCCTTTCTCGAAGAGATTAAACCCAGGAACAAACCATGGAAAGGAAAAAAGACACAAAACATAGGTAGGAAAAGCACATCATCGAATAAGGAGAGCATAGAAAGTAATAAATAAGACGAATCATTCCATATACACTCCAAATAATTACAAAAATTCAAACATCAAGTCCACAAATGGAGTGGAGTAAGCAAAAATGGTGAGATGCTCATGAGCCTTTAAAAACTGTGAATAGCTTCATAAATCTTCGCCTTCAATTCCTCCACGCGTGCTAGTGCAACCTACTTCTGCTCCTTAAGGCAGGAATCGGCTTCATCAACTTCATTTGAAAAATCACTGATTGTCGTCGTCTCAGAACGCAGGTGCTCTAAGGGTGCCCTCTCATGTGACTCACATCATAACTCCCTTCCTATCATTGGGAGTCAGGAAAAGATCTCAACTACCAGTACAACTTTCTCATCATATTACATTACACTACCAATGGATAATTCATTGCAAAGTGCCTCATATATTTCTTATCATATCCTATCACACTACCAATGGATGACCCATTGCATAGTACTTCATATCGCATATGTGGCATGTCTTATTACAACCATGCACATTCATCATTTCATAGGCATGTCTTATTACAACCATGCAACTTCATCATTTCATAGCAAAGCATAAATTTATTTCATGAACTTATTTCATAACAAAGCATGTCTTATCATAACATAACATATCACAACAGAGCATAACTCAGGCACACATATCATCGAGCTCATTAGCTCAAAAGGTATCATCAAGTTATTTTTCTGGTGTTTCACAGTGAATATAGTCCACCTTTAGGGGAATAACATGTGATTTAGAAGTCATTTAGACCCAAGACAACTTTCATAACAATCTCGGCTCATTAAAGCACAATTTTTGTGAAGGGGGTGACCCCAAATTTTTGCTTAAAACTTATCAAATTGCTTGATATTCTTTGAGTATAATTCCTATTTTTACAGCAGAAATTCTTGTGTGAAATTTTCATTTAAAAGTGATTTTACCTCATTCTGATATATTTTGGTCAGTGAAAAATTCCACACAAAAACACCTAATAGTTCTGGAAATTCCTGTCATCACAGCAGAAATTCCAATGTAACATCCTTATCGAAAAATGGGCTTAATTTCCAATCTATATGGAATTTTATCATGGTTCCAAAATTATTTTTCAAATAAACTCATTTATATTTCATTAGAAATGGTTTGATCTCATTATTATATATTTTGGTTAGTAAACAATTCCACACAAAAACATGTAATAGTTTTGGAAATTCCTATCATCACAGCAGAAATTCCAGTGTGACATCCTTATAGAAAAATGGCCATAATTTCCATTCCACATGGAATTTTGTCATGGTTCCAAAATTATTTTTAAAATAGACTCAGTTATCTTTTTTTTAGAGTTTTTTGACCTCATTATGATATATTTTGGTCAGTGAATAGTTTCATACATAAACATATAAAGTTCTTAAAAACTCATTTCACAATCCTGACATACTTCTGAGGGGTACTTTTCCACAAAATTTCATAATCAACAAAGATGTTTTTGATACTCAATCAATTACACAAATGGGAGCCACAGTTCTTGAAAAACAGGGCACATTCTAGTAAAATTTCATACATCCACACCCATATATTCACAATCATATCCATGTTCATGCTAGAATTTGCATCAAACAAAAACATGAAAACATGGAAGCTAGATCTACTTACCTACACTAAAAGGGACTCCAAGGTTCCTCACAAAGGATCCCTTCAAATTAAGATGGAATGAGCTGAAAGCCCAGTAAGCAGATCTACACCAATTCATCCCAACTACCATAACAGTGATAACAAAATGCAATGCACATAAAATCACTAGGTATCAAGTGAATCCTCCAATATGCTTCTCATCATTCTAACAGTAATATGATAAAAGAAGTTTAATATACAATGCATAATTCACAATCATCTTACTTAAAATAGAACAGTAAGGACAACAGATCATAGTCACAAAACTAGTAAGGCCCTACTCTCGAAGTAGAAGTTCTATTGCTTAGGTTAAGCTAATCTTACTGCTTAAAACCTCTACCCTCATTTAGGAGGGAGGATAATGACAAGTGGGTGCCCCACTTCATAATGCCCTCACACACACACACACATATCCCTCAACGCGTTTTGGGGTTTTCGATAGGCAATGGCCTTACAAGACATGACCCTCTCCTTATCCCCTTCTGGCGAGAGAGCATTACACTACTATTGGGTGACCCAATGCGTAGTTCCCATATAAATCTAGGGGGTGTGACCCTCCTAATTATTTACATCCTGACTCACGTCTTGTCATGGGGAGACAGGGGAAGATCGCAGCTGCCGGCACCATCATTCACACAGTAGGTGCCCTTCCCATCAGGCAGCTGCCAACACCATAATTCACACAATACGTGCCCATTCACACACCACATAAGTAGCACGGTACCATCATTCACACAATAGGTACCCCTTTCTCATATCACATAAGTAGCATAATATCATCATTTACAAGGTAGGTATCTATTCACATATCACATAAGTAGCATGATACCATCATTCACACAGTAGGTATCTATTCACATATTGCATAAGCAGCATGATACCATCATTCACAATAGGTATCTATTCACATATCGCATAAGTAGAATGATACCATCATTCACATAGTAGGTATCTATTCACATATCGCATAAGTAGCATGATACCATCATTCACACAGTAGGTATCTATTCACATATCACATGAGCAGCATAGTATCAAATTATGACGCTATCAATATTTCATCACGATAGCAGCAATATCACATTAGATAGTGGCATATCACATTTAAGCAATCTCATAATGACATTACCATAGTAACGACATTATTCCAGTTAAGCCTTACAGCTCGATTTCTTGCCATCAAGGGCAATGACATACACTCACTATTAAGGTCGTAACGTTTAGACCATTTAGAGTTTGAAGATAATTCCAAAACCAGTTTTGTACTAAACACACTATCCTTCACATGGGATTGGTTTGAAGACAATTGGACCTCGTTTGGCCTCTTAAAGATTCAAAGAGGTGAGGGTTTACTTGCTGCACCCTACGGTGCACGGGGGGCAACGACCTACCCTGCTTCATATCACTATAACTCCCAAACCGTGAAGCAACTTGTGACGGATTCAAAATCAAAATCTGAGCCAAGACATACATATTTCTAAAAAGCTAATTTTAGATAATTTGGATTTTATTTGGTGGTTCAAAGATTCATGCCAAGCGAGGTGAGAGTTCTGAAGTTTTACCAACACTGTCCATAGTGACATTTCTTCATTAAAAAAAAGTATAAGTTTCAATCTAATATGAATTTAAAAATAGTTTCTTCATGCAAATTTTATCCCATTCAAATATCTTTCAAATGGCTATGGATTGGCCAAAAATGAACTTTTTTGGTTAGTTAAAACCAATGACAACAGTGGTATTAGTGAAAAGTCCAAGAAAACAGTCAATTGTGATATACCTTCTCATTTTGATGCATAACTTCATTTTTATGAATAATTTTAAACAGTGAGAAAAAACAAACATTTTGCTGGACTCATACATCTTTCCAATGGCGGTGATTTGAGGTCAATCGGATCCCATTTGACTGTTCAAAAGCCTCTTCTACGAACACACATAATTCTAGAATTTCACAATGGCATATAACACGTCTCAAGAACACATTCCATGACCTTCATTCCATGGTGAGGAAGATGATAACATCCATTCTCTCATGATGTACACATACAACATGCATTTCTTACATAATCTAAGAATCATACATTTATTCACAACATCCACCATTATCATAGAACAAAAGCCCCAAATTTTTAGTGAAAACGACATGAGGAGTTTCTACATCATGAGAATTTTCTACATCACATATACTTCCATTGATCATTACATATGCATAAATCCCCATGCATCCTTATGTCTACAATGCACTAGCGATGGATCCACTCACCTAAACAACAATAGTATCCTCTCTACTTCTCTTCTCACAGCTCTCACCAGTCCAACAATGAGAGAGAGAGAGATGAGGGAAAAAATGAGTGTAGAGAAGAGGCTTAAGTACTCTTGAAGGTGGGGTGGCTGTCCAAGTGGCGCCAAAAGGCTTGAAAATCTGGACAAGCGGCTATAAGTTAGCATGCACTCTCCAAGTGGCACTCGTACCTCATGCATGCCAGAAACACGTGCGGCAGTGACCAGCCGGCGATAGCCCACTCTTCGCACAGCGTTACCACTTGCGCATGCCGTGTGCCCTTCACTTCATCGTGCTCTCCCTCTCTTCACCGCACACTTCTTCCTTTCGTCGAGCCATGCGTTCTTCACTTCGCCGTGGCGTGCTCCCTCTTCACCGCGCGCTTCTTCCTTTCGCTGCATCGTGCATCCGTCACTTCACCACGAGCGCTCCCTCTTCGCCGTGCGCTTCTCCTGTGCATACCTATCGCAAACACCATCACCGCACGACCTATCGTCGTGCGACTCACACTGCCGCGTGCCCCATTGCCGTGCGACTCTTCTCTCCCTCTATCATAGTGCGGCCCACACTTTACTTTATCCCGTCGTGCACTCAACCAGCCGGGATAGTCCAGGTCCTTACAGTCGTGCTCTGCGGAGTCGCGCTCGGCAGTGTCGCGCTCGACAGCATCGGGCTCGGCAACGTTCTCGTGCCAACGACTAGCTGGCGCACCACAAAATGTCGGAAAATTTTGGGTCCTTACATAAGGTGAAGAATTCTTTGCCGATATCAATTTGATAAGGATCGATGAGTTAAGACTCATGCTCAAACCTAAAAATCATCCAATATGGCCTTCGGGCACAGGAAGAAACTACCCTAAAAATGAATACCGAAATGGTAGAGTAACCTATGTTACTAAGGAATTTCATAAACCAAAAGATGAGAATTTTCTTAACTTTGGGTCTATTCCATAGGAAGCTCCTACAAAATTAGAGAAATCTAACCCACAAAAGGAGGAAGCAATTCCAGCTGTCCAAGTAAATTTTGAGAATATGAAGTCACAAAGGGACCAAATTATCCACCCCATGAAAAAAATTCTAGATGAGCATGAACTCATTCAAAACCATGTGGCTAGGGAATCTCATAAACAAAATTTCAAATACCACATTAGCCTATGGTCCATGATCCAAGAAAGAATGGAAGTGCAAACTACCCTGGTTAGGTGCCTCGATCTTGCCCTCCGGATCCGGGTGATCTGGCGGCACGTGTCTCGGGTTTCTGGTGAACCTGGGATTTGAGATCGCTCTCTCGAAACCTTCCTTGAGGGCAATGGCAGGTATACCAACTAATGAGAGCGAAATTTTAGGTGGGTTCGGGACTTACACGGGCTGGTTTGCGTGGGCGCCCTCTTAGATCATGAAGAAAGCTCCACAACTGCTTGAGCTGATTCGGATTTGCCTCCCTTGACCTATAATCCTCTTGTTTTTCTGCACAACACTTCTATGGTTAATTTGTAAGATAAGTGGGTCAAAGGGACCCACCCTTATCTTAAGGCAATGTACGTTCACATGAGAAGGCAATGAAGTGCAAGATTAGGTTAAAGATAGAAAAGAGAAGAGAGCTTTACGTGGGGGTGAGAATAGCATGACAACCAAAAATTACCGACTCGAAGTGGTAGTAAGACGGGCATGGTTCTCAGGACCAGCAAGGCGGCAATACTACTCGAAACCAAGGACTGTGCGTCGGTGACAGGTTAGGTCTACCCTCAGTCAAGTCGGAGGAGACGAGGTGAAGAGGAATGAACGAGACGACAAAGAGAAGGGGAAGTCTGGTCGTCAATAGGCATCATGGTGGGCAATGCAAAGAGACGGCGCATCCCTTGTGGATGGTGTTAACTCCTGACGAGGCACACAGTGATGGATTCTCCTAAGTTGCACGACGATAAGCATAGGATGCAGGGAGAATGGCAAGAAGTGTTAGGCATGCAGAGGAGGCTCGCGGAGGTGATAGGTGTTATCAAAGCCCCTAGCTGGCAATGATAGGTATCGCCATCTTCGCTAAACACGCAGCAGAAGAAGACCCCTGCAGGTAGCAACAAGCTTTGTCGTCTGCGTTCTTTACCCAAATGTCACAGTTACATCAGTGGGCGGCGATAGGCAGTGCCATCTACAGACTTCACTGGAAGAAAGAGATAGACGAATAGAAGGGGAGGGGGACTCGTGCATGGCACTGCCATCACCATACACAACCAGTGGGACCAAGGGAGAGGCTTGCACTGCACTGCCACTACCTTGCAAAACCTTTGCAAGGAACTCAGAAGAAGAAGAGGGAGAAGAGAGGGAGAAGAGAGAGAGAATAAGAAAAGAAAAAGAAGAGAGAGAAGGTTTACATCAACCTTAGGGGTATCGATCAAAAAGTTTCTCTCACCTCACTCTCTCTCTCTCAATAATAACACCACAATGGTAAGAAAGAGAAACTTGTATTAAGTGAAAACTCTCTCTTGTGTGAGTATGCCTTTTCCTCTTCTTTCCTCTGCGTACAATGATGGTACGTATATTTAGAAGTATGCCCCAAACATGGGTGGATGATCAAAAGTAACCCTAATTGCTGAAAATTAAGATTAAATTGAATTAAAAGAAATAGAGTGCAAAATGACAGATTTTCCCCTTCTTAACAAGTCGTGAAATTCCATAACAGTTCATGTGTTGCCCTATGACTTGTGTGATCTTGCATGGCTGATCCGGGGTCGTTCAGATGCTTGGTTGATCGTAAGATGATTGTTTTCTTGTAGGGCTCGGCATGGCGATTGATTTGATACAAATTTTGAGTCGTGGATCGTGTTTTTGGTGCACGATCATGTGACTTGAAATTTGAGTAGATCTTGAAACTTTGGATTGCTAGTGTGTTCGTTCCTTGATGTTTTTCTGTGTTTTCTTCGTTGAATAACACTGAGCATGCCACTACGATCATGAGGCACCAAACATAGCTCGATTCCGTAGCCGAACAAAGATTTTGCCGGATTCAAGGATTCTAGAGATAGAATTTGTAGTCTATTCGTCGGCTTCATGTGCAGAATTCGACCATTAATCATGTATGGGGTTCAGGTCAGAGATGGCCCGAGACCTTACTCCCGCAATGAATTGGTCTCGCATCGATAGGGCTCCCGAGCGACGTGATTTGGGCACTCGAGTGAGGTACGATTTTGTTGATTTTCCTACACTTTCTTCACAGATTAGCAACTTCTCTCTAGCTTTTCTTCGCACTCAGGTATGGTCACCAGGTGTGCCACATATAGAATCGCTCGTCTTGATTAGACGAATATGCTCCCTAAATTTGAGCATGAGCCGACTAAGGACGAGTGAGATATGAGTGTAGAAAGTCACTGGTCATGACCGTCTCTTCAATGGTGTAGTGTTGCAGGGTGGCCCCACGAGAATAGCATGCAGCTTCTCCTATTTCACTCTTTCAGCTCTTCTTGGAATGTCTGTTTGAGCTAAAACTTGACCCTTGAGGGTTTTCAACTGTGCTGGATCCAATTGTGATGCTCCCACAGTAGTTTGAGATGCTGACAATGTAGCTTTAGTTATAGGAGTCTGTTTTAGGGTGCTAGAGGTCGATTCTGCCGGAACTATTTCTCAGTCTCCATTACCTTAGACATGTCGAAATGCAATGAAACTTGGCAGGAGACTCTTGAGATACCTCATGAAGATCTTAGCAAGTTCTGGGGCTGTTTTGAGACTGTCCGAATTTCCACTTCTTGCTAAGCCTTAATCTAGCGAGGGCCCCATGTTGATGAAAAATACCTTCCAACAGCATGCCCGCCAAATGTTGTACTTCAAGATAATTGAGAAGTGCAATAATTTAAGAATTTTGAGGGATCTTTGTAGAGTTCACACCCTCAAGAGACTATCTGTGGTTCTGGAGCATGAGGCCTTTGTCAAGACCTCCTCATACAGAACCAGGCCTTTTTTTTAAGGCCAAATGCTACGAACCTTCGCTCAACATTGTTTTCTGGTACACCAAGTTTTCTTTTGATGCTCAAGGAATCTCCTATAGGTCTCGTCTAGCGGGGTTCAGTCGGGGGCCTCTGACCCAACCCGAAAGTCTGGTCCCATGTAGGTTAGGGGGTTTGGCAAAGACTACCCTAAAGGATGTGGCAGGTTAGACCCTGGCTTCATCAATTTCTTGCCTTTTCGATGGCTCTTAGAATTTTTGGAGGGATCTTTTGGCCATCGTCTTCACCCTCAAGGACTCTTGTTGTTGTTGAACTGATGAGATCTTATGTGGCTCTCACTCCCTGATGAGCCATGAAACTGGGGAGATCTTATGTGGCTCTCACTCCCTGATGAGCCATGAAATCGGGGAGATCTTATGTGTCTCTCACTCCCTGATGAGCCATGAAATCAGGTAGATCTTAAGAGGCTCTCACTCCCTGATGAGCCATGAAACTGGGGAGATCTTATGTGGCTCTGACTCCCTAATGAGCCATGAAACCAAGGAGATCTTATGAGGCTCTCACTCTCTGATGAGCCATAAAATCGGGGAGATCTTATGAGGCTCTCACTCCTTCATGAGCCATGAAACCGTGGAGATCTTATGATGCTCTCACTCCTTGATGAGTCATGAAACCAAGGAGATCTTATGAGGCTCTTACTCCCTGATGAGCCATGAAACCGAGGTGTCAGCTGAGGCTGTGGAAGTGCATCAACCTACTTTGTAGGTCCAAGAGCCCTTCTATGGGTGTTCACTTGAACAGCGGAAGTGGCACCGTAAAGACGATTTTCACCCACTTTTGATATTTCTAGGCTCCTTTACCCATGACCTTACGATCATGTCCACCCTTTTCATCCATTTTTACCCACAGTGCCTTTCTGAGGTCTTCGTCACGCTTGGGTTTCTGTTTTTCCATGGAACTCCCCTACTCATGGTTTCGTCACCATGCCCATCTGTCATTTTTACTCATGGCGTTCCCTTGTCCAGGTGTGTAGCATGCCCGTTTTTTTGTTAGAATGCATGTTTTAATGTCTTGCCTTTGAGACCTATACGAAGTCTTTTAACATGACGCCAAGACGTGCAGTATAGTTTAGGTTCACTGGGGAGAAGAAGAGGGTACGCGCACACAAATTGGTCGGTTAGGGAAAGCGTGCATGAAGATGCACATGAAATGGGTGTGCGATTAATGAGGGCATGTTTTAAGGTCACGCCTCCTAGACCTGGGCAAACCAATTTAACATCATGCAGTCAAGATGCACATTATGGTTTAAGGTCATATAGCTTGGACTGTGGTTATGCAGTTTTAAGTCATGCAACCAGGACCGTGCAGTTTAAAGTCGTGCAACTAGACCTCCACTAGAGTTTAAGGTCCTATAGTGTGGACCATGGCTATGCAGTTAGGGTCACGCAGCATGGACCGTGTACGAATCGCCATGTCAGTAGGGCTGCATGGGGGGGTAGGTATGTGGATAGCAATAGGCTCCCTGGGGATAAAGATAATTAAGGCTATACACATGCGAATAGATGTAGATGAAGGTGGTGACCCTACGAGGAGTAGTAAACAGGAGAGGCTTCACTGGGGATTAGGAGGGCCAGTGTGACTCCATAGGGATAATGAATATCGATGTGCATGGAACTCTGAAGGCCAGAGCACAGATGAATGTCACCGTGGGTTGAAGGCCTTAACCCTCTAGATATGACGGGGTGAGTATGACCCTTGCATATATCTAACTCCGCTGGGGATCTAGTTGGAATTATGCGTATGGACTACCGCATGTTACAGTTTTAGGGTCTTGTAGCGCGGAGCATGGCTGTGCAGTCTAAAGTCATACAGCTAGGACCATATAGTTTGTAGTCGTGCAACTAGACCTCCGCTATAGTTTATAGTTCGGACCATGGTTTACAGTTTTGAGTTGTGTGACAAGGACTTTGCAGTTAAAGGTCATGCAACTAGACTTCTACTATAGTTTAAGGTCATATAGTTTGGACCATGGTTGTACAGCTTTGAGTCATGGGACAAGGACTACGGTAGTGCAGTTTAGGGTCATGCAGCATGAACTGTAGCAATGCAGTTTAAGGTCATGCAGTGCAGACCATAGCTTTGCAGTTTAAGTTCATGCAATGCAGACCATGGCTATGCAGTTTAAGGTCATGCAATGCGGGCCACGGCTGTTCAGTTTAAGGTCATGCAATGTAGACCATGGCTGTACAGTTTAAGGTCATGCAATGCGAACTATGGATGTGCAGCTTAAGGCCATGCAATGTGGACCATGGCTGTGTAGTTTAAAGTCTGCATTGCATGCGCCATGGCTGTGTAGTTTAAGGTCATGCAATGCGGACCATGGCTGTGTAGTTTAAGGTCATGTAATGGGGACCATGACTGTGCAGCTTAAGGTCATGCAATGCAGACCATGACTGTGCAGTTTAAGGTCATGCAATGCAGACCATGGCTGTGCAATTTAAGGTCATGCAATACGGACCATGGATGTGCAGTTTAAGGTCATGCAATGCGGACCATGGCTATGCAGTTTAACATCATGCAATGCAGAGCATGGCTGTGCAGTTTAAGGTCATGCAATGCGAACCATGGCTGTACAGTTTAAGGTCATGCAATGCGGACCATTAGGTGGTGAAGGTATGCAAATCCATGAGGAACAGAGCCGTCACCAGAGACTGGACTCCCTGAGGAGTGAGACTGTGACACAGGGAATGAACTTCCTGAAGAGGCGGGGTAATTTTTCAGAGGGGAGTGCAAAGGCATGCGCACGGCACCAAGTGTGGAGTGGCAGCAGTAAGCCTAGGTGATGCGTTAGGTCCCTTGGTGAAGCACACAGCAGTGGCCTCGATGTTTCATGCGACGGTGATTTGTAGACGAGACGCGTGACAGTGACCCCCGGACGCGACGCGTGGCGATAATATCTAGAAGAGGCACTGCGATAGTCTCTGGTCGAGGCGCTCAGTAAAAGTCCTGATGGGGCACGTGGCACTAGCCTTCTGATGAGGCACGCAATGCAAGTCTTGACAAGACATGCGACGGTCATGCTTCGGGTCTCGGCCTTGGCTGCCTTGGCTTGGTCTTATCACCATCAAGAGCTGAGGACTAGAGTGTCATTCTGAGTTTGTCGAGGGCAGTTCGCGGTATCACGTGGTATAAAAGGGGAGAAACCCCAGTTTACAGTTTTACCGAAGGATAAAATAATAGCAAGCTTTTTAGAGAGAGATATAGCCAAAGCTTTTTGGTGAGGGTTTTTCGGCGAGCACTTCCTAGCCAAAACTTGCAGGGATAGGTCTTTAGGGATTTTCTGGTGAGCTTCAGGAGGTGTGAAGCTTCGCAACGTGATTGCGAACCTTTTCAGGAAGTGCTGAAGCTTTTTGAGCCAGAAAGAGGGTCTCTCTAGGCTTAATAGAATTTGCAGAGGCGCCCTGCCAGGCTTCGAGTGCTGCTCCAGCCATTTTGCTATTGAAGGGAAGGTCGTAAAGAGTTCAGATGGCTTTGTCCGCTCTTTGCTTGCTAGAGGAGAAGGAGACGGGGTCGCATTGAGTTCACTGAAAACTTAGTTAAATTTTGGTGAGTTTTGGTGAACTACTGAAGTGGGGAACCAGGGAGAAGGGAAATCTGCAAGGTCGCTAGGAAGCTTTCAGGGATTATCAGTGGTTTTCGCCAACTCCAGCAATGAGCAGAAGGCGGGAAGGATTTTCCTAGTGAATTGGAGTGGATTCCTGGTGGAGAGGGGAAACGCCGGTGGGAACCTGGAGGGTCGTGGGACCGTAACAATCGCAAAGACATAAGGTCACGAGGCGGCGAACGGTCACCCTCCGCACGTGCAAAGATAGGCCATGCCACAAGTGTCAAGCGGCATGTCCGGATTTCAAGGTTAGCATGTGCGGCGTGTTCTGACAGATGGAGCGAGGCATTAATATGCCTTGGTTCGCGAGACGTCCATAATCCTTGGCTGATCGTGAGATGGCGATTCCCTCCTGGTGGCCATAGTCTTACCTTTGACTGCGAGATGCTGATTCCATCTCAGTGGGCAGACGGCGATAGTCCCGCCCTGTTGAGTGCAGTTTCTTCGTGGCCACATGAATAGTTAGTGCTTTTGGATAACGCTTTCGCCCTCCATCATTCTTTGGGAGAAGCGATCACCTTGATGGAGCAAGAGGCGGGGCTGGTAGTAGAGCTGAAAAACGAGATTGAACGGGCAAAAACATTGGTTGCATTGTACAGGGGAAAGATCAAAGAAGTAATTGATCGATTTTGATGATGCCTTCTATCTCTTTTTCTTTTTTGTTTCTTTCCATTGTAAAGGAAGGCAGCTTGTAACATCCTCTTGATTTGTGAATGAAACAATTCTTTTGACTTTTCTTTCTATTTCACTTTTCTTTCTATTTCATTCTTCCTCCCTTTCATGGTTTGAGACAAGAGAGAATAGCCTATTCCTTGCTTCGTTTTATAGCAGCCTGATGTGGCTTCAGTGACCTTGAATGGGGGAGCAGTGGCTTCCTCACCCCATAGTGTTTGATTGGAGAGGGGCTCATAATTCATGGTTCTCATGATTCGATGAGCCTGCTCGCTGTCAATGCTCCAGCCAGGAAGAGCTTTAGCTTCGATTCGAGGTGTATTGGTCTTGAGCTCGTCATAAGTCTTAGTCTCAGGGACAAACCCCTTTAAATTCTTTGAAGTGATGTGCATGATCTCCATTTGGCTCTGGAGATTACGAACCTCACATCTTAGCTCTACCATGGGGTCTTGCTCCTGAGAGCCAAAGGGATGACTCTTGTCAGCTTATACTTCTTCAACAACCCACGAGAAGTGTAAGCAGTGATCTCCATGTTCAAGGAGGACAGAATTTGGAGCACCTTCCGTAGCGGTTGGTGCGTCAGTTCTGCCTCTAGGAGTGCGATGGGGACATGCAGAACCTTTTGTTGGTCTGATGTATAGGTGACCCTTTGTGCTGGAAGGTCCACCTCTGGGGCTTCCTCAAGCTCAGGGGCTACTTCTGTCTCGTCATTTTGTTCTTGCAAATTAGAAGTAGAGGGAGAAGCTTCATCTTCAGGAGAGGATACCATGACCTTGGAGAGGTGGCAAGGTATACTTGGGTGAATGGGGGTCAAAGGGAGGATCTTACCTTGTCTTTCCTCTTCTTTGAACATATCTGTGATCATTCACCCCAGATCCTCAACGTCATCATGAGATGAAGGTCATGTCTCTCTAACAGACTTCCAATCATAATCTTTTGGCATTTCTGATGCTGGAAGGTCTATGAAATAGTACTTGGCATCGACGTAGTGAGTTTCAGCTATGGGGAACGGTCTTTTGTCAGCATAGACCATGTGTTTCCTTCCATCTCGACTGTACTTCAAACATTGGTGGAGCATGGAAGGAACCACCCCCTGATCGTGAAGCCAAGGATGACCAAGCAGAACGTTGTAAGAGGTATCAGTGTCGATTACGTGGAACTGAGCATAATTGTTGAGATCACTGATCTTGAGGCGAAGACGCACTGTGCCGGCTGGCTTTTCTCCTGACTAGTTGAACCCTTGCACAGTGATGTGGGTAGGAGTGAGGTCGTCAGACCTTAATCCCAGTCGGATGAGAATCCTTCTTGGGATCACGTTAACAGCTGACCCTCCATCCAGCATGATTCGATTGAGAGGGAAGGCGTGCAGTTCACCATTCACGCAGAGAGGGTGACTGTGGAATTTTCCTCCCAACTGAGGGTCATCTTTAGAAAAAGAGATTGCCAGGCACCCTGTCACACCCCAAGAATTTACAATATTGATATTCCTGAGATGTGACAGTCAAAACATATATATATTTCTTGATTATAACAAATTTACAGTGGCGAATTCTTACATGGTAACAAAAGAAAGCTTAAGCTAGCAAAAACAATATCTTCCAAGATTGATCTTGACTAGCACTCAAAATGAATCCGCAGTTATCCTGAAAAAATGTTTACCATAGTTTGATGAGTTTGGCTACTCAGTAAGTGATCATCATAATCCTAAAAGTAATCGTGGTTGAAAGATATCATAATTTTCAAAAAGAAGATCTATTAACAGAAATGCATCAACAGTTTCACTTTCAATAAATGCATAATTAATTATAATCCGAATAATTGAATTGCACATAACACTTTAACGGCAGTGCATAATTCAAAGGATTTCACAAAATACCCTACTGCGTCCCAAGTAGGTCACCTATATACCCCATCAACGTCCTGATGGGTCCACTTAATCCCTATCGGCGTCTCAGATAGGTCCACTAAATCCCTGCAGGTCCACTTATACCTCACCGGCGTACCGGATGAGTCCACTTAATCCCTACCGGCGTCTCGGATAGGTCCACTTATACCTTACCGGCGAACCGGATGAGTCCACTTGCGTACTTAAATTATTTCTAAAACTCTTTAAACATTCGAAAGCAGCAATATCATGTACTCAACATATCACTGAAATCATTAATATGAATCTCACTAACACCATTAATAACAGTCACTTTCAATAACATTTCAACCAATCAAATATTTTGGGCTCAAATTTAGAATGGTAGCAGTTCGTAAAGACATTCTAGCATAATTGCCAATCTAATATGTATAGAAAAAATCTTATAGAAATTCAAGAATATGGAATTATCACAATTTATGGGATGTTAATTTGCAATTAAACATTTCACAATAATACTTTGCACATGAAATTCACAATGTCGAAATATTTTAAAACAGTAGCAAGAAATCTCACAATTTTACTAAAAGCAGAAATATCACATTTATTTTTGATAATTTGATAGTATCTAAAATTTTCTAACAATAGACAAGAAAAATAAATAAATTTATTTTTCTAAGAATTTACAGCATTTAAAATTTCTAACATAGATAAAATATCACAATTTTTATTAAACAGATTATTTTTCAAGATAACGTGTGCGCATAAAACTTATCGCGCCTAAAATTCATGATAATAAGCAGAAATAATTATGTCATTTTATTTTTAAAAAGAATGGATTATTTTTCGAGACAATGAAGACACTTACACACAAAACTTATAAAATAAAGATCCTGGATGGAAATATCACTATTTATTAAAAACAGACTATTTTTCAGAAAGACGATGTCACTTACATTAACTCCGAAATTGGGGGAGCATCAGTTCCATCCCACACAAAAACATCGGTACTTACTTCAGAGACTCGATGCGAATGAAGAATCTTTTCCAGTGAAAGAAAGCACATAAGTATCATTACTTAAACATAAACCCTAACCATGCTAGAGAGAGAGAGAGAAACCCGTTGATGGGGTTTTTGTTCAAGAGGGAAAAAGAAAAGCTTGCTGATGATGGTGTTTCAGCTTTAATAGAGAGAGAGAGAAACCCGTTGATGGGTTTTAGTTTTAAGAGAGAGAAAGAGGAACCCATTGATGGGTTTTAGTTTTAAGAGAGAGAGAGAGAATGTCGAATCAAAAAAAGGCACCTTAACGCAAGGTATTGTTTTAAAGAGTTTAACATAAAGTCTTTGAGACGGTTGACCTAAGGTTCACCCAAATAAAATTAAACCCTCCAGTAGATTAACAATAATATCGTTTTATATATAGTTAATATATAAAAAAAATAGCAATATCTTAACGGTATAAAATTATTATTATCATTATTATCATTACAGATATATAATTATCATTTTATTTATTTATTTTGTATTTATTTCTGTTAACACCGTTAATAATATGATTATTAATAATTTCTTAATAAATATTTTTATTCTTATTTTTATTTATTTATTATTATTCTTTTTATTTTTATTTTTTTGAAATTTTAGGATTATTGCATTTTTATTATTATCATTATTATCATTACTGATATATAATTATCATTTTATTTATTTATTTTGTATTTATTTCTGTTAACACCGTTAATATTATGATTATTATTAATTTCTTAATAAATATTTTTATTTTTATTTTTATTTATTTATTATTATTCTTTTTATTTTATTTTTTTTTGAAATTTTAGGATTATTACATTCTTCCCCCCTTAAAAAACAATTTAGTCCGCTAAATTTGTGTACCTGATTACTGAAAAAGATAGGGATATTTTTATTTGATATCGTCTTCTCGTTCTCAAGTCGACTCTTCTCTTGAATGGTACTGCCATAATACACGGACTAAAGGAATCTCCTTCTTGCGCAACACTTGCACCCTACTAACCAGTATCAAAATTTGCTACTCAATGAAGGATAGGTCCTTCCTGATCGGTAAAGGTTCATATTTCGAGATATGGGATGGGTCGGGCTGATATTTTTGTAGTGAAGATACATGAAAGACATTATGGACGTTTGTCAATTCGGGTGGTAAGGCAAGTCTATAAGCGACACCTCCGATTCTTTCCAGAATTTCAAATGGTCCGATGTAACGTGGGCTCAACTTTCCTTTCTTGTCGAAACTCATAATGCCCTTTATTGGTGAGATTTTGAGGAAAACTTGATCACCTTCCTCAAATTCAAGATCTCTCCTTCGGTTATCGGCATAACTCTTTTGCCGACACTGAGCTGCCTTGAGCCTTTCACGAATTTATGCTATTTTATCTGCGTTTATCTGGATAATTTTTTGCCCCAAAAGCTTTCTTTCACCAACCTCATCCCAACATATAGGTGACCTGCATTTCTTTCCATACAGGGCTTCATATGGTGCCATCTGAATACTGGCTTGGAAGCTATTATTATAAATAAACTCAATCAGGGGTAAATAGTCATCTCAGCTTCTTGTAAAGTCAATAACACAGGCCCTCAGCATATCTTTCAAGGTTTGGATGGTCCTCTTCGACTGTCCATCAGTTTGGAGGTGAAAGGCAGTACTAAAGGAGAGTCTTGTCCCCATGGCTGACTGTAGTCTAGCCCAAAATTTAGAAGTAAACCGAGTATCCCTGTCCCATACAATACTGACAGGAACTCCATGCAACCGCACTATTTCCTTAATGTACAACTGGGCCAGTCGATCCAAAGTGTACGTCGTGCGAATCGGTAGACAGTGGGCAGCTTTGGTCAACCGGTCCACAATGACCCAATTGTTATCATGTCCTGAATTTGTTCTAGGCAAGCCAAAGACAAAATCCACAGAGATGTGCTCCCACTTCCATTCTGGCACGGGTAAAGGCTGCAACAACCCAGCGGGCCTTTGATGTTCAGCTTTTACTTGCTGGCATGTTAGGCATTTAGACACAAATAGTGCTACCTCTTTTTTCATATTACTCCACCAAAAGTTTCTCTTCAAGTCCTGATACATTTTAATACTTCCGGAATGTATCGTATAACGAGAATGATGTGCTTCTTCTAAGATAGCTTTCTTCACACTCTCATCATTCGAGACACAAACCCAACCTTTGAGTCTCAACAAATCCTCACTACAATTCATCTCTCTTTCCTTGCTTCACCTCTTCTATAATTGTTATAAGCCGAAGGTCTTTCTTTTGTGCCAATCGAATCTGTTAGATTAATTGGGATTCCGCCTTAATGTTGGCAATTATACTTACCACACCATTAATGGACGGAGTTGGATGCCAATCCACTATTCCCTCTAACAATCTCATTTCTTGGATCATTAGATGAGCTAAGACTCCCGTAGATTTTCTACTTAGAGCGTCGGCCACAACGTTAGTTTTTCTTGAATGATAATGGATTGTACAATCATAATCTTTTAAGAAATCCATCCATCTTATCTGTCGCATATTTAAATCCTTTTGAGAGAAGAGGTATTTCAAACTTTGATGATCCGTGTATATTTCGAATTGCTCACCACATAGATAATGCTTCCATATTTTCAAAGCGAATACTATTGCTACTAGCTCCAAGTCATGAATTGGATATTTTTTCTCATATTCTTTCAACTGTCTGGATGCATATGCCACTACTTTCCCATATTGCATTAATACACAGCCCAAACCTTTATGTGAAGCATCGCTATAAATCACAAATCTCCCACTCCCCTCAGGAATAGTTAAAACAGGTGCTGAAGTTAATCAAACTTTTAGTTCTTGAAAACTCTCCTCACATTAACTTGTCCACTCAAATTTGACATTTTTCTGTGTCAATCGAGTCAATGGGGTTGCGATTCGAGAAAATCCTTCTACAAATTTTCTGTAATATCCTGCCAATCCCAAAAAGCTTCGAATTTAAGTCACATTACTTGGTTGTTTCTAATTAACAACGGCTTCAACCTCTAAAGGATCAACTGATAAACCTTCCTTTGATATAACATGTCCAAAAAATGTCACTTGTTCAACCAAAAATTCACATTTACTAAGTTTGGCATATAATTTTTTTTCTCTTAATATTTGCAATATCATTCTTACATGCTGCTCATGTTCCTTCTGATTCTTGGAATAAATTAAAATATCATCGATGAATACCATAATAAAATTATCCAAAAAGGGCCTAAAGATCTGATTCATCAAATCCATAAATGCAGCCGGTGCATTGGTTAATCCAAAAGGCATGACTAAAAATTCATAATGGCCATACCTTGTTCTGAAAGCTGTCTTGGGAACATCTTCACTTTTAATCTTAAGCTGATGGTATCCAGATCTAAGATTAATTTTTTAAAACACTTGTGATCCTTGTAATTGATTAAATAAATCATCAATTCTAGGTAATGGATACTTATTTTTCACTGTCACCTGGTTCAACTGTCTATAATCAATACACAATCTCATAGTCCCATCTTTCTTTTTAAAAAACAGTACTGGAGCACCCCAAGGTGACACACTGGGCCTGATAAAACCTTTATCTAATAATTCTTCTAATTGTTGTTTCAGTTCCTTAAGTTCTGCAAGTGCCATTCTGTAAAGTGCCTTAGAAATTGGTGCTACCCTGGCAATAATTCAATGGAGAATTCAATTTCCCTGTCTGGCGGTAATCCTGGCAATTTTTCTGGAAAAACGTCGAGAAATTCTCGGATAACCGGAGTGGTATCCAAATTTATTTCTTCCTTCCTATCATCTTTGATATAGGCAAGAAAGCCTTAACACCCTTTTCGAAGGAGGTGATTAGCTCGAATACAAGAGATTAAATATGATGGGGAGTCTTCTTTGACACCATTGAAATAAAATACTGGTTGATTCGGAATACTAAAGGTAACAATTTTCTTATAACAATCAATACTTGTATGGTATGCAGAAAGCCAATCCATGCCTAAGATTACAACAAAATCTTGAATTTCCAGGAGTATTAAATCAACCAACAGTCCCTTTTCTTCTATCTGTATTACACATGATTTGTACACTATATTGGTGTTAATTGAATTTCCCATCGGTGTAGCTACCTCTAGAATGTATTCTAATTGTTCTGGTTCTACCTTTAAGTGGCATGCAAAGTGTTGTGACACAAATGAATGAGTAGATCCAGGATCTACTTTTTGGAAGATAGTAAAAGTACCTTGTATCACTGATTTTGAGGCCTGAGCGTCTTGCTCGATAATCGCAAATACTCTTCCCTTCATCTGAGGCTTTGAAGCTATCTCTCCCTGCTTTGGAAGCTGTTGTGTCGGTAAGCTAGGACATTGTCTAATCTGGTGTCCCAATTTTCTACATTTAAAACAGGCTCCGGTATTCCAATAACAAGAGCTAGATCCATGGTTTTTCCCACATTTTCTACATGGTTCTATTGGGCATTGAAATGGCGAGGGTCGTAGCTTCTTGTTTGGCTTTTCAAACTGTTGTCGATTAGATGATGTAGGTCTAACATGACTTTTCTGATTTTTCGTCTTTTGGTAATCTTCAAAATCTTTTTCGACAATTTGGGCTCGATCTAGTATTTCAGCATAAGTTCTCAATTTCAATATTGATATTCTGCTTCTAATAGCTGGCCTGAGACCCCTTTCAAATTTCTTCACCTTTCTTGCCTCATTGTTAATCATATGTGGTGCAAACCTGGCCAATTCACTAAACTTGGCCTCTTACTGTGCTAATGTCCTATTTCCTTAGATTAATTCTAGAAATTCCATTTCTTTTTTGTCTCGAATAAAATCTGGGAAATACTTTTCATTAAATGCCTCTAGAAATACTTCCCAAGTCAAGGGTTTATTTTCTTTGACCAATACTCCTTTTGCCATTCTCCACCAGTGTTGTGCTTCACCTTCTAACATAAAGACTGCCAGGGCCTCGAATATTTTTTCCAATTGCATAATCCATCCCTCGGCTTCCAGTGGCTTTACAGCACCCTTAAAAGAAGGTGGGTTTAATTTCTTAAATTGTTCGATATTTCTACCACCATTTCCTGTAACTGACAGCCTGGGTGGATTGTTGTTTTCCATCTGATGTTGCATTAGTGTAACCATATTTTCCAAGGCTTTGTGAATTCCTTCCGTATTAGCCTCAGCTATTTTGGATCTTGACTTTATCCCGGTCTGTACACACAATAAAGGTGATTTTAAGCACATTCTTTTCAAATTTCCATTCCTAAGAATCTTAAACCTATTGCTCTGATACCATAATTGTCACACCCCAAGAATTTACAATACTGATATTCCTGAGATGTGACAGTCAAAACATATATATATTTTTCAATAGGACAAATTTACAGTGGCGAATTCTTACCTGGTAACAAAAGAAAGCTTAAGCTAGCACAACAATAATATCTTCCAAGGTTGATCTTGACTAGCACTCAAAATGAATCCGCAGTTATCCTGAAAAAATGTTTACCATAGTTTGATGAGTTTGGCTACTCAGTAAGTGATCATCATAATCCTAAAAATAATCGTGGTTGAAAGATATCAATATTTTCGAAAAGAAGATCTATTAACAGAAATGCATCAACAGTTTCACTTTTAATAAATGCATAATTAAGTATAATCCAAATAATCGAAATGCACATAACACTTTAACGGCAGTGCATAATTCAAAGGAATTCACAAAATACCCTATCGGCGTCTCAAGTAGGTCACCTATATACCCCACCAGCGTTCTGATGAGTCCACTTAATCCCTATCAGCATCCCAGATAGGTTCACTTAATCCCTGTAGGTCCACTTGTACCTCACCGGCATACCGGATGAGTCCACTTAATCCCTACCAGCGTCCCGGATAGATCCACTTATACCTCACCGGTGAACCGGATGAGTCCACTTGCATACTTAAATTATTTCTAAATCTCCTTAAACATTCGAAAGCAGCAATAACCTGAACAACATATCACTGAAATCATTAATATGAATCTCACTGACACCCTTAATAACAGTCACTTTCAATAACATTTCAACCAATCAAATATTTTGGGCTCAAATTTAGAAAGGTAGCAGTTCGTAAAGACATTCTAGCATAATTTCCAATCTAATATGTATAGAAAAACTCTTATAGAAACTTAAGAATACGGAATTATCACAATTTATGGGATGTTAATTTGCAATTAAACATTTCACAACAATACTATAATCAAATGGGAAAAATATCATGTTTTGATAATAAGGCAATCATTTGCACATGAACTTCACAATGTTTAAATATTTTAAAACAGTAGAAAGAAATCTCACAATTTTACTAAAAGCAGAAATATCACATTTATTTCTGGTAATTTGATAGTTTCTAAAATTTTCTAACAATAGACAAGAAAAATAAATAAATTTATTTTTCTAAGAATTTACAGCATTTAAAATTTCTAACATAGATAAAATATCACAATTTTTATTAAACAGATTATTTTTCAAGATAATGAGGTCGTGTGCGCATAAAATTTATCGCGCCTAAAATTCATGATAATAAGCAGAAATAATTATGTCATTTTATTTTTAAAAAGAATGGATTATTTTTCGAGACAATGAAGTCACTTCCACGCAAAACTTATAAAATAAAGATCTTGGATGGAAATATCACTATTTATTAAAAACAGACTATTTTTCAGAAAGACGATGTCACTTACATTAACTCCGAAATTGGGGGAGCATCAGTTCCATCCCACACAAAAACATCAGTACTTTCTTCAGAGACTCGATGTGAATGAAGAATCTTTTCCAGTGAAAGAAAGCACATAAGGATCATTACTTAAACATGAACCCTAACCATGCTAGAGAGAGAGAGAGAAACCCGTTGATGGGGTTTTTGTTTGAGAGGGAAAAAGAAAAGCCTGCTGATGATGGTGTTTCAGCTTTAAGAGAGAGAGAGAAACCCGTTGATGGGTTTTAGTTTTAAGAGAGAGAAAGAGAAACCCATTGATGATGGTGTTTCAGCTTTAAGAGAGAGAGAGAAACCCGTTGATGGGTTTTAGTTTTAAGAGAGAGAAAGAGAAACCCATTGATGGGTTTTAGTTTTAAGAGAGAGAGAATGTCGAATCAAAAAAAGGCACTTCAATAAAAGATGTTGTTTTAAGGTGTTTAACATAAAGTTTTTGAGATGGTGGACCTAAGGTTCACCCAAATAAAATTAAACCCTCAAGTAGATTAACAATAATATCATTTTATATATTGTTAATATATAAAAAAAAATAGCAATATCTTAACGATATAAAATTATTATTATCATTACTGATATATAATTATCATTTTATTTATTTATTTTGTATTTATATCAATTAACACCGTTAATATTATGATTATTATTAATTTCTTAATATATATTTTTATCTTTATTTTTATTTATTTATTATTAATGTTTTTATTTTTATTTTTTTGAAATTTTCGGATTATTACATTTTTATTATTATCATTATTATCATTACTGATATATAATTATCATTTTATTTATTAATTTCTTATTTATTTCTGTTAACACCGTTAATATTATAATTATTATTAATTTCTTAATAAATATTTTTATTTTTATAATTATTCTTTTTATTTTTATTTTTTTTTTGAAATTTTAGGATTATGACATTCTTCTCCCCTTAAATAAAAATTTAGTCCGCTAAATTTGTGTACCTGATTACTGAAAAAGATAGGGATATTTTATTTGATATCGTCTTCTCGTTCCCAAGTCGACTCTTCTCTTGAATGGTACTGCCATAATACACGGACTAAAAGAATCTGCTTCTTGCGCAACACTTGCACCCTTCTATCCAGTATCAAAGTTTGCTACTCAATGAAGGATAGGTCCTTCCTGATCGGTAAAGGTTCATATTTCGAGATATGGGATGGGTCGGGCTGATATTTTCGTAGTGAAGATACATGAAAGACATTATGGACGTTTGCCAATTCGGGTGGTAAGGCAAATCTATAAGCGACACCTCCGATTCTTTTCAGGATTTCAAATGGTCCGATGTAACGTGGCCTCAACTTTCCTTTCTTGTCGAATCTCATAATGCCCTTTATTGGTGAGATTTTGAAGAAAACTCGATCACCTTCCTCAAATTCAAGATCTCTCCTTCGGTTATCGGCATAACTCTTTTACCGACACTGAGCTGTCTTGAGCTTTTCACGAATTAATGTTATTTTATCTGCGGTTATCTGGATAATTTCTGGCCCCAAAAGATTTATCTCACCAACCTCGTCCCAACATATAGGTGACCTACATTTCCTTCCATATAGGGCTTCATATGGTGCCATCTGAATACTGGCTTGGAAGCTATTATTATAAGTAAACTCAATCAGGGGTAAATGGTCATTCCAGCTTCTTGTAAAGTCAATAACACAGGCCCTCAGCATATCTTCCAAGGTTTGGATGGTCCTCTCCGATTGTCCATCAGTTTGGGGGTGAAAAGCAGTACTAAAGGTGAGTCTTGTCCCCATGGCTGACTGTAGTCTAGCCCAAAATCTAGAAGTAAACCGAGTATCCCTGTCCCACACAATACTGATAGGAACTCCATGCAACCGCACTATTCCCTTAATGTACAACTGGGCCAGTCGATCCAAAGTGTACGTCGTGCGAATCGGTAGAAAGTGGGCAGCTTTGGTCAACCGGTCCACAATGACCCAATTGTTATCATGTCCTGAATTTGTTCTAGGCAAGCCAGAGACAAAATCCATAGAGATGTGCTCCCACTTCCATTCTGGCACGGGTAAAGGCTGCAACAACCCAGCGGGCCATTGATGTTCAGCTTTTACTTGCTGGCATGTTAGGCATTTAGACACAAACAGTGCTTCCTCTTTTTTCATATTATTCCACCAAAAGGTTCTCTTCTGGTTCTGATACATTTTAATACTTCCGGGATGTATCGTATAACGAGAATGATGTGCTTCTTCTAAGATAGCTTTCTTCACACTCTCATCATTAGGGACACAAACCCGACCTTTGAGTCTCAGCAAATCCTCACTACATATAGAGAATTCATTTCTCTTTCCTTGCTTCACCTATTCTATATTTGTTATAAGCCGAAGGTCTTTCTTTTGTGCCAATCGAATCTGTTGGATTAATTGAGGTTCCGCCTTAATGTTGGCAATCATACTTACCACACCATTAATGGACGGAGTTGGATGCCAATCCACTATTCCCTCTAACAATCTCATTTCTTGGATCATTAGATGAGCTAAGACTCTCGTAGATTTTCTACTTAGAGCGTCGGCCACAACGTTAGCTTTTCCTGAATGATAATGGATTGTACAATCATAATCTTTTAAGAAATCCATCCATCTTATCTGTCGCATATTTAAATCCTTCTGAGAGAAGAGGTATTTCAAACTCTTATGATTCGTGTATATTTCGAATTGCTCACCACATAGATAATGCCTCCATATTTTCAAAGCGAATACTATTGCTGCTAGCTCCAAGTCATGAATTGGATATTTTTTCTCATATTCTTTCAACTGTTTGGATGCATATGCCACTACTTTCCCATATTGCATTAATACACAGCCCAAACCTTTATGTGAAGCATCGCTATAAATCACAAATCCCCCACTCCCCTCAGGAATAGTTAAAATAGGTGCTGAAGTTAATCGAACTTTTAGTTCTTGAAAACTCTCCTCACATTCACTTGTCTACTCAAATTTGACATTTTTCTGTGTCAATCGAGTCAATGGAGATGCGATTCGAGAAAAATCTTCTACAAATTTTCTGTAATATCCTGCCAATCCTAAAAAGCTTCGAATTTAAGTCACATTACTTGGTTGTTTCCAATTAACAACGGCCTCAACCTTTAAAGGATCAATTGATAAACCTTCCTTTGATATAACATGTCCTAAAAATGTCACTTGTTCAAGTCAAAATTCACATTTACTATGTTTGGCATATAATTTTTTTTCTTTTAATATTTGCAATACCATTATTACATGCTGCTCATGTTCCTTCTGATTCTTGGAATAAATTAAAATATCATCGATGAATACCACAATAAATTTATCCAAAAAGGGTCTAAAGATCCAATTCATCAAATCCATAAATGCAGCCGGTGCATTGGTTAATCCAAAAGGCATGACTAAAAACTCATAATGGCCATACCTTGTTCTGAAAGCTGTCTTGGGAACATCTTCACTTTTAATCTTAAGCTGATGGTATCCAGATCTAAGATTAATTTTTTAAAACACTTGTGATCCTTGTAATTGATCAAATAAATCATCAATTCTAGGTAATGGATACTTATTTTTCACTGTCACTTGGTTCAACTGTCTATAATCAATGCACAATCTCATAGTCCCATCTTTCTTTTTGAAAAACAGTACTGGAGCACCCCAAGATGACAACATTGGGCCTGATAAAACCTTTATCTAATAATTCTTCTAATTGTTGTTTCAGTTCCTTAAATTCTGCAAGTGCCATTCCATAAGGTGCCTTAGAAATTGGTGCTGCCCTGGCAATAATTCAACGAAGAATTCAATTTCTTTGTCAGGCGGTAATCTTGGAAATTCTTCTGGAAAAATGTCGGGAAATTCTCGGATAACCGGAGTGGTATCCAAATTTATTTCTTCCTTCTTATCTTCTTTGATATAGGCAAGAAAGCCTTGACACCCTTTTCAAAGGAGGCGATTAGCTCGAATACAGGAGATTAAATATGATGGGGAGTCTTCTTTGACACCATTGAAGTAAAATACTGGTTGATTCGGAATACTAAAGGTAACAATTTTCTTATAACAATCAATACTTGCATGGTTTGTAGAAAGCCAATCCATGCTTAAGATTACATCAAAATCTTGAATTTTCAAGAGTATTAAATCAACCAAAAGTCCCTTTTCTTCTATCTGTATTACACATGATTTGTACACTATATTGGTGTTAATTGAATTTGGTGTTAATTGAATTTCCCATCGGTGTGGCTACCTCTAGAATGTATTCTAATTGTTCTGGTTCTACCTTTAAGTGGCATGCAAAGTGTTGTGACACAAATGAATGAGTAGATCCAGGATCTACTTTTTGGAAGATAGTAAGAGTACCTTGGATCATTGATTTTGAGGCCTGAGCGTTTTGCTCGATAATCACAAATACTCTTCCCTTCATCTGAGGCTTTGGAGCTATCTCTCCCTGCTTTGGAAGCTGTTGTGTCGGTAAGCTAAGACATTGTCTAATCTGGTGTCCCGATTTTCCATATTTAAAACAGGCTCCGGTATTCCAATAACAAGGGCTTGATCCATGGTTTTTCCCACATTTTCTACGTGGTTCTATTGAGCTTTGAAATGGTGAGGGCCGTAGCTTCTTGTTTGGCTTTTGAAACTGTTGTCGATTAGATGATGTAGGTCTAACATGACTTTTCTTATTTTTCGTCTTTTGGTAATCTTCAAAATCTTTTTCGACAATTTGGGCTCGATCCACTATTTCAGCATAAGTTCTCAATTTCAAGATTGATATTCTGCTTCTAATAGCTGGCCTGAGACCCCTTTCAAATTTCTTCACCTTTCTTGCCTCATTGTTAATCATATGTGGTGCAAACCTGGCCAATTCACTAAACTTGGCCCCGTACTGTGCTACTGTCCTATTTCCTTGGATTAATTTTAGAAATTCCATTTCTTTTTTGTCTCGAATAAAATCTGGGAAATACCTTTCATTAAATGCCTCTAGAAATACTTCCCAAGTCAAGGGTTTATTTTCTTTGACCAATACTCCTTTTGCCATTCTCCACCAATGTTGTGCTTCACCTTCTAACATAAAGACTGCCAGGGCCATTTTCCTATCATCAGGACATTCCATTACCTCGAAATTTCTTCCAATTGCATAATCCATCCCTCGGCTTCCAGTGGGTTTACAGCACCCTTAAGAGAATGTGGGTTTAATTTCTTAAATTGTTCGATATTTCTACCACCATTTCCTGTAACTGACAGCCTAGGTGGATAATTGTTTTCCATCTGATGTTGCATTAGTGTAACCATATTTTCTAAGGCTTTGTGAATTCCTTCCATATTAGCCTCAGCTATTCTGGATCTTGACTCTATCCCGGTCTGTACACACAATAAATGTGATTTTAAGCACATTCTTTTTAAATTTCCATTCCTAAGAATCTTAAACCTATTGCTCTGATACCATAATTGTCACACCTTAAGAACTTACAATACTGATATTCCTGAGATGTGACAGTCAAAGCATATATATATTTCTCGATAGGACAAATTTACAGTGGCGAATTCTTACATGGTAACAAAAGAAAGCTTAAGCTAGTACAACAATAATATCTTCCAAGGTTGATCTTGACTAGCACTCAAAATGAATCCGCAGTTATCCTGAAAAAATGTTTACCATAGTTTGATGAGTTTGGCTACTCAGTAAGTGATCATCATAATCCTAAAAATAATCGTGGTTGAAAGATATCAATATTTTCAAAAAGAAGATCTATTAACAGAAATGCATCAACAGTTTCACTTTCAATAAATGCATAATTAAGTATAATCCGAATAATCGAAATGCACATAACACTTTAACGGCAGCGCATAATTCAAAGGATTTCACAAAATACCCTATTGGCGTCCCAAGTAGGTCACCTATATACCCCATCAGCGTCCTGATGGGTCCACTTAATCCCTATCGGCATCTCAGATAGGTTCATTTAATCCCTGCAGGTCCACTTATACCTCACCGGCATACCGGATGAGTCAACTTAATCCTTACCAGCGTCCCGGATAGGTCCACTTATACCTCACCGGCGAACCGGATGAGTCCACTTGCATACTTAAATTATTTCTAAATCTCTTTAAACATTCTAAAGCAGCAATAACATGAACTCAACATATCACTGAAATCATTAATATGAATTTCACTGACACCCTTAATAACAGTCACTTTCAATAACATTTCAACCAATCAAATATTTTAGGCTCAAATTTAGAAAGGTAGCAGTTCGTAAAGACATTCTAGCATAATTTCCAATCTAATATGTATAGAAAAACTCTTATAGAAATTCAAGAATACGGAATTATCACAATTTATGGGATGTTAATTTGCAATTAAACATTTCAAAACAATACTATAATCAAATGCAAAAATATCATTTTTCAGATAATAAGGCAATGATTTGCACATGAAATTCCCAACGTCTAAATATTTTAAAACAGTAGAAAGAAATCTCACAATTTTACTAAAAGCAGAAATATCACATTTATTTCTGGTAATTTGATAGTATCTAAAATTTTCTAACAATAGACAAGAAAAATAAATAAATATTTTTTTCTAAGAATTTACAGCATTTAAAATTTCTAACATAGATAAAATATCACAATTTTTATTAAAAGATTATTTTTCAAGATAATGAGGTCGTGTGCGCATAAAATTTATCGCACCTAAAATTCATGATAATAAGCAGAAATAATTATGTCATTTTATTTTTAAAAAGAATGGATTTTTTTCGAGATAATGAAGTCACTTACACACAAAACTTATAAAATAAAGATCCTGGACGGAAATATCACTATTTATTAAAAACAGACTATTTTTTAGAAAGACGATGTCACTTACATTAACTTCGAAATTGGGGGAGCATCAGTTCCATCCCACACAAAAACATCGGTACTTACTTCAGAGACTCGATGTGAATGAAGAATCTTTTCCAGTGAAAGAACGCACATAAGTATCATTACTTAAACATAAACCCTAACCATGCTAGAGAGAGAGAGAGAAACCCGTTGATGGGGTTTTTGTTTGTGAGGGAAAAAGAAAAGCCTGCTGATGATGGTGTTTCAGCTTTAAGAGAGAGAGAGAGAAACCCGTTGATGGGTTTTAGTTTTAAGAGAGAGAAAGAGAAACCCATTGATGGGTTTTAGTTTTAAGAGAGAGAGAGAATGTGGAATCAAAAAAAGGCACCTCAATGCAAGGTGTTTTTTTAAGGAGTTTAACATAAAGTCTTTGAGACGGTGGATCTAAGGTTCACCCAAATAACATTAAACCATTCAGTAGATTAACAATAATATCTTTTTATATATTGTTTATATATAAAAAAAATAGCAATATCTTAACGGTAAAAAATTATTATTATCATTATTATCATTACTGATATGTAATTATCATTTAATTTATTTATTTTGTATTTATATCAATTAACAACATTAATATTATGATTATTATTAATTTCTTAATAAATATTTTTATTTTTATTTTTATTTTTATTTATTTATTATTATTCTTTTTATTTTTATTTTTTTGAAATTTTAGGATTATTACATTTTTATTATTATCATTATTATCATTACTGATAGATAATTATCATTTTATTTATTTATTTCTTATTTATTTCTGTTAACACCGTTAATATTATAATTATTATTAATTTCTTAATAAATATTTTTATTTTTATTATGATTCTTTTTATTTTATTTTTTTTTTTGAAATTTTAGGATTATTACACACCCACTCAAGATGGCTAGGTCAACCTCAATAGGTTCCACCTCAGTCTCGTACACCTCTAGGTTAGAACGAGCTTGGACCAAAGCCATACGATAGTCTTTAGATAACAGGAGGGCATCATAGATACTTAAAAGGGCTGGAAGCTCACTCAAGTGCCCAATTGCGTCGTATTTTAGTTTATCCTCATTCGTCTTTTGTGTTCTTGATCCAGTCACTGGTGTAGGCGATAGGGTAGGCTTACGAACAGGCTTTGATTGACTTCTAGTTTGTGACACTGGCTGACTTTGTTTAGCCAGTGCGGTCTGGGTTGATAGGGTAGTAATAGGAATTTATACTAGGATGCAGAGGTTTGAGGTTTAAGCTTAGGGGAAAGTGAAGGATCAGGAAATTTGAGGATCTTGATCTTTTGAGGTGTGGGATGTAGCTTCTTTCCTGATCTTAAGTTCATTTGCCCCGTGCTCATTGGTACTAGGAGGCTTCTTTAGAAGAGGAGCTCGAGGATGACTCGGCTTTGGCCCGTGTTGCCAGCAGGTCGGCAACTGTAGAGATCTGCCACTAGGGCCAATATTTCTCTAAGGCGTTCTTGCTGCGACATGGTGAGGCTGGTGCCTCGAACTCATTATTTAGAGTGTCGAAATCTAGACATCACCGAGCGATACCTGCAGAAGGAATAGAGGAGGTGAAAGGAGAAGAAGAGTTAGAACGTTCCGGACAGCTTTTTACGTCGTCACTGGAATTGGACATTTGCAGGGGGTATTTAATGTCATGCCCCATCTTTGACCCTCGTGGGGTGCTTTTAACGTCGTCACCCATTTTGGTAGACTCCTGAGATATTGATAACTTAGGGTCATTTGCCTGATTGGAAAATAAGAAGAGGCCTGAGGAATTCTTCCTCGACTAGTGGCTGAGGAAGATGATTCCTTCGGCGGGCTGACCTAGGTGCTCGTCGTTTCCTTCGGGATCCCTAAGGGGGTGTTTGGACCGCCCTATCAGGCTAGTGAGTGGCCCTAGCTTGGTGAATTGCCTCACGTTGTGGGGATTTGAGCCTACTTCGCCCATGGTAGACTTCTCAGGGCTGAGAGGTCGAGGGCTCTGAAAGGTCCAGTGCACGCTCATGAGGGGCTTGTAGCGGAGCTTCCTCTTGAACGGGAGCGAGGGCTTGGACGTGTCTTGAGAGAATCGCACAGACGATGTGGCCTTGCTTGACTTTCTCCGTGACTATGGCCTCGAACACAATGCACTCCTTGAGTTCATAACCCAACACTCCAGAGTTTTCCACGCCCCAGGGTAAGACGCTTAGGCTGTCTGGCTGACTTGGGGTTGACAAGACTCTGCTAGAGCATCGCCTCAAAGAGGGCCGGCAGAGGGTCTTGCTCAGTGTTTTGCTGGGCTTGTGTCAGGGGATCTTCTTTCACAGGAAGAGGGACCTGAGGGTGTCTTGCAAGGTCACCTTGAACCTCATGACATTGTTGCATCTTTTCTACCAAAAGTTTATGGAAGCCAGTGCACTCGTTGATGTCATGACCTCGTATATGGTGGTACGCGCACCAGAGGTTCTCGGTCCTTGGTGGCAGGACCTTGGGCTGCCTTGTCAGCTTTGGGGTGGTGATTCCTTCTTTGAGCTTTATAAACAAACATGCACAAAGAATAGAGGAGAATAGAGGGTGTCCCGTCATCCTCTTGGATCGTGACTATGTGAGATGCCTCAGCTGCCCCGAATGCCTTTTTCAATTCTTCGAGCTTTATCTGACCCTTGTTGATAAGGGCCTTGATAGTGTCGTTGAGCTTGTAGAAGTCGTTAATAGGGTGGGCTACTCTCCTATGATAGGTGCAGTACTTCTCATTCGACTCCTACCCCGACGACTCTACAGTGGTGACCTTTGGCAACTGGATCATGTTTTGTTCTAACAGGAGTTGGAACAATGTAGGGGTCCACTCCGTGTCAAAGGGATAAACCTTATTCTGGTGTTGGGTCCAGTAGTCGTTCCGCTTACGGTTTTTAGGAGGCCAGACCGCATTATAAGACTGATGCTTGCCCCTGGCTTGAGGCATCTGTGCTTTAGACAGGTCGAGGGTTGGGGAGTCGTGCCTTTGGTGTCAATCACGATGACAGCCGCACTGATCACTAACGTTTTATTGCCCCGACTATTAGAGTGAGAGTTTGATCTGGAGGATTGCTGATGAGGGTTGTTGTGGTGCTTGATACAAACTGCCCTAGAGATGAGCTCTGACATGGAGGGTGGATTGGATTCCGCGACATGTAGGGCGATCTTGAGAAGTATGTTTCATATGCAGGTATGGACTGCTTCCTTCTCGATCATGGGTGTGATGTGAAAGGTCGCCAGTTCTCTCCATCGGGTGACAAACTTGTCAACCGGCACACCAGGGTCTTGCATCAAGGTGAGGAGCTCGATGGTTTCTACGTTCCTTTGGACTTCGTAGAAGCATTGGTAGAACAACTGCTCCATTTCTTTCCAAGTGTGCACCGAGTTTGGCGGCAGCCGAGCATACCACTGGAAGGCTGGTCCTTCGAGGGTCTCCACGGACTAGCGGAGGAGGAGACATCTATCAATTGCCAGCTCCCGACAGGCCGCCTGGAAGAGGGTCGTATGCTGGTGAGGAGATGTGGTACCATTGAACAGAGGGAGTTTCCTTTTTTGATAGTTCGAGGGAAATGGCAGCTGGTCAATGTACGAAGGATACAGCTTTTGGTAGAGTGGCGTTTCTTGCATGCTCGGGGCCTTGTTCTTGAGGATATGGCCCACCATAGCATCTATGTCGGTTTGGGAGACCCCGCGAGAACAGGAGCTATCTTAGGAGACTGGAGGGGGAGTGTGCCTAGGAGTTGTGTCCTCACCAGTTGGGGAATCAGACGAAGAAGGGGACCTGGAGGCCTCTAGGCTCTCCATCTTTCTGAGGATGGCTTGCATCATTTCCTCAAACTTGTTCATCCGCTCCTCCTGAGCATCGTTCGGGTCATTGATCACCATGACACTAACAGTTTCTACTGGTAGGCCAAAATCAGGTGATTCAACGGATCGTCGAGGCTGATAAGTCGTGCGTGGCAAGTCAGTCTAGAGGGGCTCAGCTGGCCCCTACTGGACTCAAGCTTTTTATGCCGATCTTGTGAGGACCGGTTCTTGACAGTCTTGGGACCGTGACTTCTGAGTGGTGATCACCGAACCGTATTCCTGGACTTGCTCAGGTTCCGGAGTTTGAAGAGGGAAGCAGAGATTATAAGGCATAAGGTCATCAGGGGTGGTGACCTCGACTGCCTTGGAGGTTTCCCCGATCAAGATCTGTAGGCCTCTTTTCTGCTTGATCCTTAGGCGGTTGTGGACCTCATTCCAAAATCGAGCCTAAGACCTAGACTGCACTATTTTTTTCGAACAGGCGAGGGCCATGTCTATGAGCTGGAGCAGGAAGTGGAGCTCAAGGATGGAGGGCAGCTTGGGTTCTTGTCTTGGAAGCTAAAGGCCTCTGTTTAACATCAAGTCGTTGCCCTGAATTCCTTTGTGAGGCCCGGGTGTTCAGTTGACCCGGGGTTGGCTCAAGATGGTACTCTTAAGGAAGACCTTTGAGTACCAAGGCTCGAGGTGCTTGGCTGGCGTCGGGGAAGCGACGAAGGAAGAAGCTGGTTCGTGACTTTACCTAAGTCTGAATCCGAGAGGGACCTGCAAAGATGTGTGTGTGCACCTTTAGGGTTAGCCATCTGGTTAACTTGGGGTCAGCCCGGGCTCAGTCAATGGGTTCTACCTGAGGAGGTCGAGACCCATGAGCTGGGGTTTGTGAGGGATGAGGCAGGAGCTTATCTCTCACAAGGTGAAGCTGTGTGTGCCCGGAGGGAAGACGAAATGGTCGACCCTCCTATGCTCGAGATGGTATAGAGCTAGTGTTGTCCCGAGCTGAAATGCAACGCGCGTTAAGGTTTTGGCTCGAGGGGATAGACCACGAGCCTTTGAGTGTGTGCGAGGGGCGAAGACCTCAGGACCTCTACCGCTGTGTACCGACCCTCCAGGTGTGGAGGCTCAGAGTAGTGAAGGAGCACACGGGGTTGCCTTGCGGCGAACCTCAGGAGCGACGGTAGCTTGCTTGCCTTTCACAGGGATGGACAAGGAAGCCTTCGATGGACCGCAGCAATATGATTAGCAGGAGATTTGTTAGTAGTAGGGCGTGCAGCAGCAAGAGTGCTTCGCATGCAAGGGGCCTTCGTGGGGAGTCCACCAGGGCGAGAAAGCGGGGAGGCAGGGACCTTTACGTCCCCTCTTGAACCGATCCAAGTGAGAACTTGGGAGCTGGATCATGAGTCCTGACTCAGAAGGAGAGTAGGAAAGGAGGCCTGAGCGACGTCCCTGGGACAGCTACGAGTGCAGGGATAAGGAAGTCCCCGACCAAGATGACTGGGTTGAACAACCCAGGTGAATTAGAAATAGGTGCAGAAAGCAAAAAAAGAAATTGATCAAACAAGAGTGAACCGATTAAGGGGGAGTAAGTCCCCAATGGAGTCGTCAAGCTGGTTAGGTGCATTGATCTCTCCTTTTGGATCTAGGTGATCTGACGTCACGTGTCTCAGGTTTCTGGTGAACCCAAGATTTGAGATTGCTCTCTCGGAACTTTCCTCGAGGGCAAGGCCAAGTATACCAACTAATTAGAGAGGAATTTTAGGTGGGTTTGGGACTTACATGGGCTGGCTCGCATGGGCCCCCTCTTAGATCACGAAGAAAGTCCCCCAGTTGCTTGAGCTAGTTCGAATTCACCTCCCTTGACCTGTAATGCTCTTGTTTTTCTACAAAACACTTCTATGGTTAATTTGTAAGACAAGTGGGTCGAAGGGACCCACCCTTGTCATAGGGAAATGCACGTTCACATAAGAAGGCGATGAAGTGCAAGGTTCGGTGAAAGATAGAAAAGAGAAAAGAGAAAAGAGCCTGACGTGGGGGTGAGACAAGCAAGACAACCAGAAATTACCGACTCGGAGCGGTAGCAAGACGGGCATGGTTCTCAGGACCAGCACGGCGGCAATACTACTTGAAACCGAGGTCGACACATCAGTGATAGGCTAGGTCTACCCTCAGTCAAGTGGAAGGAGAAGAGGTGAATAGGACAGAACGAGATAGCAAAGAGAAGGGGAAGTCCAGATGTCAATAGGCATCACGGTGGGCAATGTAAGAAGACGCGCATCCCTTGTGGGCGACACCAGCTCCTCATGAGGCACACGACGATGGCTTCTCCTAGGTCGCACGGCGATAGGCGCGGGACGTAGAGAGAACGATGACGAGTGCTGGGCACACGGAGGAGGCTCTCGTATGGCGATAGGTATTACCAAAGCCCCTAGCGGGCGACGATAAGTATCGATGTCTTCGCTAGACGCACAGCAGAGGAAGACCCCTGTAGGGGGCAACAAGCTTCATCGTCTGGGCTCTTCGCTGAGACGTCACAGTTACATTTGTGGGCGGCAAAAGCCAGCGCCATCTACAGACTTCATTGAAAGAAAGAGACAGACGAATCGGAGAGGAGGGGAACTCGTGCACGGCACTGCCATCACCATGCACAACCTGTGGGACCAAGGGAGAGGCATGCACGACACTACCACTGCCATGCACGACCTCTACAAGGAACTCAGCTGAAGAAGAGGGAAAAGAGAGAGAAGAAGAAAAGAAAAAGAAGAGAGAGAAGGTTTACTTAACCCTAAGGGTACCAGTCAAAAATTTTCTCTCACCTCACTCACTCTCTCAAGCGTAACACCACAATGGTAAGAAAGAGAAACTTGTATTAAGTGCAAACTCTCTCTTGTGTGTGTATGCCTCTGCCTCTTCTTTCTTCTGCCTACAATGACGGTACGTATATGTAGAAGTATGCCCCAAACATTAGTAGATGATCAAAAGTAACCCTAATTACTTAAAATTAAGATTAAATTGAATTAAAAGAAATTAGAAAATAGGTGCAAAATGATAAATTTGCCCCTTCCTAACAAGTCGTGGAATTCTATAATAGTCCATGTGTTGCCCTAGGACTTGCATGATCTTGCATGGCTGATCGAGGGTCGTTCTAATGCTTGGTTGATCGTAAGATGACTAGTTCTTGTAGGGCTCGTCATGGCGTTCGATTTGATACCAACTTCGAGTCGTGGATCGTATTTTTGGTGCACGATCATGTGACTTGAAATTTGAGTAGATCTTAAAACTTTGGATCGATAGTGTGTTCATTCCTTGATTTTTTTTTCTATGTTTTCTTCGTTGAATCACACTGAGCATGCCACTACGATCACAGAGCACCAAACGCAGCTCGATTCCATGACCAAACGAAGATTTTACAAGTTTGGAATATTTGGTCGGAATCAAGGATTTCGATGACCGAATTTGTAGTATGTTCATTGGCTTTGTGTGAAGAATCTGACCATTAATCATGTATGTGGTTCGGTTCAGAGATGGCATGAGACCTTACGCCCACAATGGAATTGATCTCGTGTTCATCGGGCTCGTGAGCTTCGTGATTTGGCCACTCGAGCGAGACACGACGCTGCTGATTTTCTTGGACTTTTTTCACAGATCAGCAACTTCTCTCTAGCTTTTCTTCACGTTGGGGTATTGTCATGGGGCCTGCCACATATTAAATTGCTTGCTTTGACTAGAAGAACATGCTCAACAAATTTGAGCACGATCCGACTTAAGACGAGTGAGATATGAGCATCAAAAGTCACTGGTCATGAATTCCCTTCAATGGTGTAGTGTTGCAAGGTGGCCGCATGGGAATAGCATGTGGCTTCTCATGTATCACTCTTTCGCCTATAACGTCTTCCTGAAATGTCCGTTTGAGCTGAAACTTGACCTTTGGAGGTTTTCAACTGTGTCGGATCCAATGGTGGTAGTCCCACAGCAATTTGAGATGCTGAAATTGTAGTTCTAGTTATAGGGATCCGTTTTAGGGTGCTAGAGGTCGATTCTGCTGGAACTATTTCTCAGTCTACACTGCCTTAGACATGTCAAAAGTGAAGAAACTTGGCAGGAGACCCTTGAGAGACCTCATGAAGATCTGGGCAAGTTCTAAGGCTGTTCTGAGACTATCTGAATTTCCATTACTTGCTAGGCCTTTATTGAGCGAGGGCCCCATATTGATGAAAAATACCTTCCAACAGCATGCCCAGCCGAATGTTGTGCTTCAAGAGAATCGAGAAATGCATTCATGTGGGAAGTTTGAGGGATCTTGGTAGAGTCTGCACCCTCAAGAGACTATATATGGTTTAGAAGCATGAGGCCTTTGTCAAGACCTCCTCGTACAAAACCAAGCCTTTTTTTTAAGGCCAAATGCTACGAACCTTCACTCGGTGTTTTTTGCTGCTACACCCACTTTTCTTTTGATGCTCAAGGTATCTCCTGTAGGTCCCGTCTAGGAGGGTCCAGTCGGGGGCTTCTGATCTAACTCGAAAGTCTGGTCCCATGTAGGCTAGGGGGTTTGGCGAAGACTACCCTGAAGCTTGTGATAGGTTAGACCCTTTCATCAGTTTCTTATTTTCGCGATGGCTCTTAACATTTCCGGAGGGATCTTTTGGTCATCGTTTTCACCCTCAAGGACACTTGTTGTTGTTGAACTGTGGAGATTTTATGCGGCTCTCACTCACTGATGAGCCATGAAACCGGGGAGATCTTACGTGGCTCTCACTCCTTGATGAGCCATGAAATCGGGGAGATCTTATGTGGCTCTCACTCCCTGATGAGCCATGAAATCGGGGAGATCTTATGAGGCTCTCACTCCCTGATGAGCCATGAAATAGGGGAGATCTTATGTGGCTCTCACTCCCTAATGAGCCATGAAACTAGGGAGATCTTATGAGGCTCTCAATCCCTGATGAGCCATGAAATCAGGGAGATCTTATGAGGCTCTCACTCCGTAATGAGCCATGAAACAGGGGAGATCTTATGAGGCTCTCACTCCCTCATGAGCCATGAAACCGAAGAGATCTTATGAGGCTCTCACTCCCTGATAAGCCATGAAACCGGGGTGTTGGCTGAGGCTGTGGAAGTGCGTCAACCTGCTTTGTCGGTCTAAGCACCCTTTTATGGGTTTTTACTTGAGCAGGGGAAGTGGCACCGTGAAGACGGTTTTAACTAACTGTTGTTATTTCTAGGCTCTTTTCCCATGACCTTGCGATCATGTCCATCCTTTTCATCCATTTTTTCCCACGGTGCCTTTCTAAGGTCTTCACCGTGCGTGAATTTCTGTTCTTGCACGGAACTCTCTTACTCATGGCTTCGGCCTCTAGCACCCTGAAACGGACCCTATAGCTAGAGCTACACTTTCAGTGTCCCAATTTGTTGTGGGACCACCACCATTGAAACCAACACAGTTGAAAACCCATAGGGGTCAAATTTCAGCTCGAACGAACACTCCAAGAAGAAGTTATTCGTAAAAGATTGAAACAAGAGGGGCTGCACACGATTCCCGTGCCGCCACCCTACAACTCCACGCCATGGAAGGGATAGTCACAACTAGTGACTTTCGACACTCATATCTCACCCGTCCTAAGTAGGATGTGCTCAAATTTGATGATCATGTTCGTCTACGCAAGAGAAGCGATTCGATATATGGAACGCCCCATGACAACAACCGAGCATGAAAAAAAGCTAGAGAAAAGTTATTGATCCATGAAGAAAGTGTAGGAAATTCAGCAGCATCATGTCTTGCTCAAGCGGCCGGATCACGAAGCTCGCGAGCCCGATCTACGCGAGACCAATTCCATTGCAGGCATAAGGTCCCGGGCTATCAGTGACCCAAACCCCGTACACGAAGCCAAAGAAGAAACTGTAAATTCTGTCGTCGAAATTCCAGATTTCGACCAAAATTCCAAAGTTACGAAATCTTCCTTCAAGCACAGAATCGAGCTGCATTTTCTGCCCCGTGATCGTAACGGCATGCTCAGTGTAGTTCACCGAAGAAATTACCGAAAAACATCAAGGAACGAGTATACTATCGACCTTAAGTTTTAAGATCCACTCAAATTTCAAGTCACATAATCATGCACTAAAAACACGATCCATGGCTCGAAGTTCGTTTCAAATCGATTAACATGCCGAGCCCTACAAGAAAAAAATCATCTTACGATCAACCAGGCATCAAAACAACCCCGGATTATTCGTGCAAGATCATGCAAGTTCTAGGGCAACACAGGGACTGTTCTGAAATTCCAAGAATTGTTAGGAAGGGGTAAATCTATCATTTTGTACCATATTTTCTAATTTATTTTAATTCAATTTAATCTTAATTTCCAGCAATTAGGGTTAGTTTGATCATCCACCCATGTTTGAGGCAAATTCTATATATACGTACGAACATAGTACGTAGAAAAAAGACACACACACAAGATCCATCTCCTTGCAAAAGAGAGAGTTTTTACTGAATATAGTTTCTATTTCCTCCCACTGTTGTGTCACACTTGAGAGAGAGTGAGGTGAGAGAAACTTTTGACCGGTACCCCTAGGTTGGAGGTAAACCTTCTCTCTCTTCTTTTTCTTTTCTTTTCTCTCTCCTCTTTTCTCTCTTCTTCTCTTTCTTCTTCTTCTTCCTCATCTAAGCTCTCCTTAGAGGCTATGTACGGCAATGGCAGTGCCGTGCATGCCTCCCTAGTAACCTCATAGGTCGCGCATGATAATGGCAGTTCCAGTCGTGCGTCTCTTTCTCCCTCTGTTCTATCTCTTTCGTGAGGCCTACAGACGGCACTGCTCATTGCCGTCTCTTTGACCGTGTTGGAACAATGGTCGTAGTAGCCCACCCAACACTGGAGGGTAGCCGCCAAGGAAGCCTGTCTCAAAGTATACCGGAAACTCAGCAGCACTTTCATGGTCCATGAGGAGTACCCCTTTAAGTACTGGTGTTCCCCTTGTACCTACAGACCGGAAGAAGACCAATTCACACCTGAGGTTTCCACCATCCACTTGCCTAGAGTCGACAAGCTCACATTAGAGACTATGTTGCGGTGCAAGCAATGTAGAAGGCCTACACCCTCCGTTATATTCACATTTCCATCATTATCTTCCCTCATCACCAACTGGATGGAGGCGGACACAAAGGTGACACTCAAAGGACACCTTGGTTCACACAAGGCTTCAGTGAGCCATATTGGCTCACCTCTCATCAAGCTCTTGTCAATGAATGCTTCGATACCAAGCTCCCCTTCCCGCAGGAGGTTCTTCACGTCTGGAATGGCCCCTGAAGACTCAACCATTAGAACAAAAGCAAAGGACGCTAGGCGACCACGAAAAACTGCGCTCACCAGGGTAGGATTACCGCTGTCTGCCCACTCAAACACTATCTCTGTCTCGTAGACAAGGGCAGGACTATTGCCGTCTACTACTAGGTGGGAATCGCCGCCTCACAATCAACCGAGGGTTATCGTCTTTCCACAACCACGGCATATTAATGCCTCGCTCCAACTGTCAACACGCGTTACACGTGTGTCCCTTGAAATCTGGGCATGCCACCTGACGTGACATTGTGATTAGGGCAATCTTAACCCTCCATTCAAAATAGAAGATTGGATAAAGGGAAATATATAAGTTTTATGCGGTAGGGAAGCATACAAAGCTTCCCCCATTTACAATACCAACTGCTTTAGCTCATTTTATTTTTTTCCTTGTACTTGGTGATGTATTTCCTTTTTTTTTCTTGTACTTGGTGGTGTAGCTTTCAAACTACATTTCACAATATCAGACAGCACAAAATTGACCAATCAGAGCTAAGCTACAAAATTAGAGGCCACGGTTCATGAATGAAGCTTCATTCAAAACCAACGGCTGAAAATAGATATCAACTTCAAATAAAAAGACCCGGGTACGTATTTAAGAGAGAGAGAGAGAGAGAGAGAGAGAGAGAAAACCACAGTGCCCTAACAGTGAAATCTACTACCAGCCACTTGATTGAGATTTTGCTTTTCCTGTGAATCGTCTAGAACTTACACAGATTATTATTTATTTTATTTTTTTTTGGGAAAATCTGGACAAATCAGTAAGGTCCAAAGTTTTACATCCTGTTATATGAACCAGAAATACAAAAGCAAATTTTTCCTACAATACAAAGCCTTAACCGGTTCCCTCAACTCTATGCAAGAGATAAGAGAAGAGCATTGAAATCTCTCCCTGCTGATACAAGTAGCTGAAGACCAAATTGAAATTATAGTATTATACACAAAAATACAAACCAAATGTGGAAGCAATGATCTGAAATGTGCCAAATACGTGCAGAGTTTTCTCAAGGATGAGGAACGAAAACCACCCGTTCCCTCTCTTCCTCCAACACACACTCCCTATATATACTAGCATGTAACTCATTTATTCAAGTGTGAATTCTTACTTGCTTCCCAGAATCCAAAACTTTCCAATATTAAATTATTGCCCACATTTAGGACACTTTGATGGCAAGTTTCCTGGGCACCGAAATTCATGCATCAGGAAACATCATCCATAGAACTGGTTTCCATGAGAGGCCAGGGGCATTGGGTACGCACCAAAGCAAGAGCCAAACTCTGAAAGCTCATCCTTTAGGAAATCGAGTTGTGAGATCAAGGAATGTTTCTAAAGCAAAAACGGCAGAAAAAACAGGAAGCTTCAAGCAAAATCTCCAGCAGCATCTGAGTTCACCTGGAGCTGCATTAAGGAATGCTTCAATCCTCGGAAGAAATGCTCAATTGGGCCTCCTCTTGAACCCTTCCAGAGGGGCTAGCGTCAAGGCTTCTGCTGCTCCAACTCTCACTCCTACCTTGCAGGTAACTTTGAACCATGAGAAACAGAGGTTAAAGTGGATCTTGTGAACTCAGATAACAAGAGACTAACTGAGCTTAGTATCAAAGATAATAAGTAGAATAAACTGAGAATGACTGAAAGGGAGGGAAAACGAAAATGGAAAACTGAGAATCACTGAAAGAGAGGGAAAACGAAAATGGAAAACTGAGAATGACGGAAAGAGAGGGATAACAATCCCTTTGTTTCGAAATTCAGCACAGACATGTTGCTAACTATAAAGGCATTTCTATTTTCTCAAAATGTTACTTTTAAGTAGAAAGGCTTTCCACTTTCCCCCAATATACTACGAATTACAATTTGTCAATGCCAAGGCAATTCTTACAGTGTACAATCCAGAATCAACTTAAATTGCTATACAACAGTAGAAGTACATGTAAGTTTTATCTTGTCCACCATTTGGACTCTAAATAAATTAGCACACAGCTAAAATATTCCTTTCCACAAAATTAGAAAAATACCCCTGCTCCACTCCACCATTGTATAATTGGGTGGCTGGGCTTCCCAGCCTCTTTATTTTATTTTGCTTTTCCCCTCTTTAGGGTGGGGGTGGTTTGCGATTTGGATATTCAGATGGAAAAATCAATAAACAAAAAAAAAAAATTCAAGGTAAACCAGCATTGAAACCTAAGTGTTCCATGGTTCATTTAGAAAAACCAGTATTGTCTCATTCAACTGCATGGACAATGCTATTCTACTATCAAAAAAATGTATTGTGCAGAAGTTAATACTTTTCAAGAAATCCAGCATCCGATGTAGATGAATGATTCTAGAGATCTGTATTTGCATCAATGAATCCTTTACATATTTTAAGATTGATAATACATGAAATTAATTGATGTAAGCACAGGTTGAACCCAGGACAAAGGAAGAACAGCTGCTGGCAAACTATGTCCGTGTCTTTGTCATGCTTCCAGTAAGTTATTCATGCTTGCAACTAACAATGCAAGAGCAAATATAGACTACTTACAAGTTACATATACTTATACTATCTTCTCTGTATTTCAGTTAGATGTGATATCAACAAACAATAATTTTACAATGAGAGAAATCTCAGCAAACAACTTGCAGAGCTCAAAGCTGCAGGTGTAGATGGACTAATGCTAGATGTGTCGTGGGGACTGGTGGAGAAGGACCGAAAAATATGATTGGTCAGCATACAGGAGCTTGTTTAAATTGATCCAGGAATATGGATTTAAGCAGCAACCCATCATGTCATTTCATCAATGAGGAGGCAATATTGGGGACACCATAACTATAACCATCCCCCAATTGGTTATTGATATTGGTAAATCAAATCCAGATATATTCTTTACAAACAAATAAGGTAATAAGGACAAAGAATACCTGTCTTTTGGAATAGACAATATCCCCATAATTGCTGGGCGTACAGCTAAAGAGGTAACTACCTTCACGTACCTTTTTTATCGTGTCCATCATTTTGTTTTGGTTAAAGTTTTGAGGGTGAAGTTTGAAAGATGCAGAATAGCCATTCAAACAGTTAAAACACATACGACAAGAAAGATAGAGCAAAATAAGTTAAAACACATACAACAAGAAAGATAGAGCAAAATAGGGCTTCTTCATATGATATCTATCAGCCAATAATTTCAGATTTCAATTGATTAACTAAGATTTCAAATGGCAGGTTTATATCGATTACATGAAGAGCTTCAAAGATAACCTGTCTGATATTTTGGAGTCAGACCTTATAAGTGAGATAGAGGTCGGCCTTGGTCCGTGTGGGAAGTTAAGATATCCATCATACCCCGCTAGTCAAGGCTGGTTATTCCCAGGAATTGGAGAATTCCAGGTACGCATGGCACTTCCCTATGTTTTGCATAAAAGACTTTTAAGAAATTATTGAGAACTCGAATTTGAAGAATAAAAGGTAAGGAGGAAAAAGATAAGAAAAATTAGGAAGGAAAATTATATGGTTAAGGAATATCCAATAACAAAAAATAAAAAGTATTTGTCTTATATTGATCTAGAAGAAAAAGGAAAACAAAACACAACATACTAATTTTATGGATATAAAACATGAAAAATCATTACTGAAATCACAAGGCATTTCTCCTTTTATATACATAAATCCCTTTAAATAAAGTTTTGAGATCCTTTCACTGTCTCTAAAAATGTTTGGAGGCTAGTGACATGCAGACATTGGGTATAGTAACATATTAGGAACTCATTTCTGGAAACAATGGAAAGATGAAGCAACGAAAAGACCAGAGTTTATGGTTTAGCTAGAAAATATAAATGTTTGAACTCTACCCATGATTATGAATGTCCTCCTGAAGTTAATGCCATAATTTAGTAAACCATGTAACAATAATTCATATTATTTCTTTTCTAATAAATGATGCCCAACACACAAAATACACACCGATGCCCCAATGGCCGTAATTCATGCACTTGCAATGAAAATACTGCAGTGCTACGACAAATATCTTCAGGCACATTTAAAAGCAGCTGCAGAAAAAGGAGGACACCCAGAATGGGCATCAGAACCAAAGGATGCAGGGACATACAATGACACCCCCGACAAGACCAAGTTTTTCTGTGACAATGGACGTTTCCAGACTGAGGCAGGAAAGTTCTTCCTCACATGGTACTCCAATGCGCTCTTGGAACATGGCGCTGGAATTCTAGATGCAGCCAATGAAATATTCCAAGGATATAAAGTCAATCTTGCAGCTAAGGTAAGTAAACCAAAGAACTCGAAAAGGAGCTCAGCAACTCCATAAGATTTTGTATATTTAATTATCCAACTAGAGTTCAAAACATAAATTCATTACACCATGTTTTCTAGCTCGGTTTTGTAATTTTCAGTGTTTTTTTTTCCTTATTATGAAAGCAATCTGTGTCAAGGAGAAAAATTAATAAGCAGAACTCATATACGCAGGTATCAGGGATGCATTGGTGGTACAAGACAGAGAGCCATGCCGCAGAGGTCACTGCAGGCTACTACAACTTGAACGGATACCGGCCCATTGCAAGGATGCTTTCCCGGCATTATGGTTCCCTCAATTTCACATGTATTGAGATGCGAGACTCTGAGCAGCCTGCAGAAGCAAAATCTGGCCCAGAGAGACTTGTACAACAGGTGAAAATTTATTTTTGTTAATAGCACATAATCCTACCTTCATCAACTGTATCCAGCTTGATGGGCTATAATTATAATATTTTAAAAATTTTGACAAGTGTCAGCGGAATTTGACTTTGGATAGAAATTAGCAAAAGGGCCATCATCCATTGGTCAAACAATATAAGTCGAGTATGGCCAAATTCACTAAAAGTTGAATTGGGTCTTTCCTAATAACTCCTCACATCCAAATCTACATAAAATTCAACCAAAAAGATTTGTACCAAATTGTAAATTCTAGATACTTTTCTGTATATATGAGCTCGGAAAGCACCCTCTCTAGTGATAATCTCGCCAACATCCTGTTCTGGTAAATGTGGACTTTGTAATGAATCATGTGGCATTGAGAAATATTTTATTTACAGGTTTTAAGTGCGGCGTGGAGAGAAGGTGTTGAAGTTTCATGTGAGAATGCCCTTTCCCGATATTACAGGACCGGATATAATCAGATAATACATAACGCAAGGGCAAATGGCATCACAACTCCCCCTTCAAAACTGAGGATCTCAGCAATGACATACCTACGGCTATCAGACGAACTCTTGAAAGCAGAAAACTTCAAGTTATTCAAAGCATTTGTCAAGAAAATGCATGCTGGTCTGGTAAGCCATCTCACTCAAGAAAGATTTCTTTTGTCGAACATTGTGAAATAAAAATTTCCAGATCTCTTCCTCACTGAAATTATGCTGATTTCTTCACATTCTTTTGCCAGGATTATAACCCAGATCCAGAAAAATACTTCAACCCAAGAGTGCCATTGAAACATTCAAAACCAAAAATGTCAATTGAGGAGATACTGGATGCATCAGAACCATTGCTGGAACCATTCAAGTTTGATGCTGGAGATAATGAAGGTATTACTGATGCAGACGTTATTGAGGAAACCTCTCTGGTAGATCAAATAATAAAATCAATCGCATCAATACTTTCATGGGGCAAGTAGAAAAAGCAGAGCGTAGACATCAGTCTCTTGACATGTACCCAGTACCACAAAGATGTAGAAAAAAAAAAATGTAAATTGGATAGACACTGATATCATTGTGTACTGCAACCAAGTCCTATGATGAATGCCTTCATGGTGAGAAATGTAAAACTGCAAGAGCTTTCTTAATTAAAGCAGTTGCGGCGAATCCAATTACTAATAACACACGCCAAAGCCATGTTTCTAAAGAGATATCCTTGAGAGCAACAAGAAACTCTATGAGACACTTCAACTTGAGTGTCTCAATTCTAGTTTAAGGAATTTGGATTCGTTACATATATTTAAGAAGATAAGTGTGACTCCGGATTTGGCAGAACCCCTACAAGTAGTTTATCTAGTGAAGTACAAGGCAAATTAATGGAAAGGAAAGCTCATGTTCAGACAACTGCACAGAGATATGTATAAAGCACAAAGGTAGCAAATAAAGGATGAAAGACCACCAGATTAAATGAAACAAAGATGAAAAAAGTAAGAAAAGTAAGAGTCAGATTGGAGTGTAACAATGAAAAATTAATATCACGATACCAGATGACAATATGTGCAAACTTAACCACCCTCATGACAGTCTTGCTGGTAATAAAATCTAAAAAATCACCAAAAATCACCACATGTGCAAGAACCATTGCGGAAGTGGTGACAACGATGGGCATCCCTCACAATGATGTCTCGATTGACAATATTGGAGATGAGCTTAGTTACAGTGTGGCAGTCACCACAAACCCGAAGGTTCTTAGTAATCCTGACAGGGGTTTGTTGGCTTGTATTGATAAGAACAAAAGCAATTGCCAGCTTTTCACTGTGAGTCTCAAGCAACTTTAGTTTTACTTCTTCTCCCACATCATAAATCACATAACTCGTATCTGGGATATATCCAGCTTCCTTCAGTGTTTGCCTCAACTCCCTCAACTTAGCATATATTTCCTCGGATTGAGGGTGGGATGTCTCTCCCACCATAAAGTGATAAATCTTTTGACCCAATTCCACGAAGCTGCACCCCGGAGGTTTCTTCAATCCGTTCTCTCTCATCATGGATCTTACCATTGCAATATCTCCATCTCCCATTTGAAGCATAAATATTTGACAACATGACATATACACTAACACCATCAGGTTTTAAGTGCAGCATATGATCTGCAATCATATCCACTAATTCAAAATTTTTATGAACTCGACAGGCAGCTAAAAGAGCAGCCCAAACATCTGAATTAGGCCTAATTTTCATGTTCTTGATAAAATCATATGCCTCATCTAAGTGTCCAGCACGGCCAAAAAGATCAACCATGCAAACACAGTGCTCAATCCGAGGTTCTATAGAAAACTCATGGAGCATACGATCAAATAACCTCTTACCTTTTTCCACCAAGCCCGAGTGAGCACATGCTGATAGGACCGAAGTGAAAGTCACCCAGTCTGGTTTCAATCCAAATCATAGCATTCGATTGAAAAGAGAAATTGAATCCCTTCCTCTTCCATGGAGCCCATATCCTGCAAGCATTGCACTCCAAGAAACAAGATTTTTCTCAGGGATCTCACTAAAAACAAGTTGGGCACCCTCCAAGCTCCCACATTTTGCATAGAAGTCAACAAGAGCGGTACCTACAATCACATCTGAAGTAAACCCAATTCTAATAAGATAGCTACGAATGCATCTTCCACACTCAAGGGCAGCTAGTCGCCCACAAGCCCCAAGTACTGTAACCCCAGGCACTATATCAGGCTGTACCCTTTCCTCATTGCGAATCCAATGGAAGAGTCTCAGGCTTTCAACTTCATCCCCATTGGGCATAGCCTGAAATCATGACATTCCAAGAGACAACACCTCTATCCACCATACCATCAAAGAGTTGCCTTGCAACTCTCATACTATTACACTTACAATACATGTCAATAAGTGAATTCATAACTGAAACATTGGACCCAAAATTGTTTCTTATCATGCAACCATGCACAATCTTCCCTCCTTTCAAAGCTCCCAAGCATGCACAAGCAGGTAAAATCGCTAAAAGACTGATCGAGTCAGCCCTGAAACCAGACTTCACCATGCGATCAAAAACCAACTGGTTTACCATTTTGAGCATGACCCATGCGCATGGTATTCCAAGAAGTCATGTCCCTATTAGGCATTTTATGAAACATTTGAGATGCACTCTCCATGTCTCTGCATTTCACATACATGGACAAAAGGGAATTACCCACAAATAAATCTGATTCAAACTCATGAACGACTATGTGGCCATGAATCTCTCTACCCTTTTTAAGCAAGTTTAGATGACCACATGCCTTCAAAACAAAAGGGAAGGTAAAATTATCGGTTTTCGACCGAAATAAAGCATTTCACCATACATAACAAACAACCGAATCGCGGCATAACCTCTTATCATAATATTCCATACCAACAAGCTTTTCAGAACAATTCTATCAAATACGAGATGGGCATCATCCATGTCTCCACACAATGCATACATGGCAGCAAGCCTGGTACATAAATAGGTGTTATCTAAGAGAAGGCCATTGGTTATCATGTAAGAGTGGAGCTGCTTACCTTTCATGGAGGATATGGAGTTAGTGAAGGACTGAAGGAGACAACCACATTGCAATGAAGTGAGTGATGGGTTTTGTTGAGAGGGCCGAGTTTCAAAAGATTGTGAAACTTGAGTGGAGAAACGATAAGTCTAGGACATAAAAAAGGAGGCATTTTTTAGGTGGGTCTTGAGGAGTTTGAGCCTGGTAGAAGACCCATTCATGAAAATATGATTTTCTGCTGGGTTTAGAAGCTCGTGTGGCGATTGGAATAGAGAAGGAATTATAAACCTTCAGTTTTAGAGCATTGGAATGAAGAAGGAATTATAAATCTTCAGTTTTAACTTTTAGAGCATTGGTATCTAGAAGGAATTATTAATCTTTCAGTTTCAGAGCATTGCCAGTCAGTGGAGTTGGTCCCATATCGATGAGAGGAAAGAGAATAGGGTGAGTGCGTTTCTATAAAAACAGAGACATCAAACTAAAGATTGTTGTCTTTGCGATTGGGGCAATGATGCAGCTTGTGGGTAAACCCGAGGCGCGTCAATTGCTGGTTGAAAACTACTTCCAAACCCCCTCTTAGGCCTGGGTTCAGCCCTGGCCTTCGAGAATTGCCCTGAGAAAGGGCAATCCGTACAATTCGAAATTCAAATGTCCATCAGGGTCCCATCAAAAAGAAATCAACCCCGATAAAAGGTTCGTCAGGGTTCCCTCGAAAAGATCAAAGCCCTAAAATTTTAAATTCAAATGTCCATCTAGAAGATCATGACCTACGATCTCAAATTCATTCGTACCCACTTCGTTTGTGGCTATTTATTCCTCCCCTCGAAAATATAATAGACGTAGTAGCTATTGATCCCTCCCCTCCCTCGAAAAAATAGACGTAGATATGACCTTTCCATAAAAAGACGACATTTGGGAGTTTCTCAATGTGAGAAAAAATTGACATTTCCATAAAAAAAAGTTTGTTAATGTGAGCAAAAATAACATTTGGGAGTTTGTTAATGTGAAAGAAGTTTGTTAATGTGAGAAAAAATAGTGACATTTCCATAAAAAGACGACATTTGGGAGTTTGTTAATATGAAAATTGTTAATGTGAGAAAAAATAGACGTAGATATGATATTTCCATAAAAAGACGTACATATGACATTTGGGAGTTTGTTAATGTGAGAAAAAATAGACGTGGATATGACATTTCCATAAAAAGACGTACATATGACATTTGGGAGTTTGTTAATGTGAATGAACATATGACATTTGGGAGTTTGTTAATGTGAAAATTAATATGGACACCAAAAAAAAAGACGTACATATGACATTTGGGAGTTTGTTAATGTGAAAATGAATGTGGAATTTCTATAGGGAAAGCTTAAAATGACATTTCCAAAAAAAGACGTAGATATGATATGAAATTTGAGAAATGAATGTGGAATTTCTATAGGGAAAGCTTTCTATGTTCCCTATACAACATAAAAGTTCTATATTCCCCTACCATCCAGCCATCTACTTTTTGTCAAGATAGCCATTTATCGTTTGATCCTAGATTCGGCGTCTCAAAGTATTTTATTTTTAGTTTTTTTAATACAATTTTTTTGAATATGAAATTTGATACATGCCATCTTCTCATTGGGGTCCATCTATTAAATATATTAACTTTTCGATAAAAACTAATGTTCAAAATACCCCTTGAAATTTTAGGGGTATTTTGGTCATTTTATTTTTATTGAAAATAATTTTTTTTTTTTTTTGTTAGTGCGAGTTTAATATAGGAATGGACATCCAAAATTTGGTGTCAAAAACGTTTATAAAAAAAATATTAAAAATAAAACAATGTAGAGATGTCACATTGTGATCGGGACAATCTTAGCCCTCCATTAAAAAATAGACTGTTGGATAAAGGGAACATAGAACTTTTATGTTGTAGGGGGAATATAAAAAACTTTTCCATTTCTTTAAGGACACGGTTTCTATGCGGTGAGCCCGCATTTCTACATTGGGGCTTAGGACTAAATATATTTTTTAAATACAACTTGATCCTAATTTTTAGAGAATATATAATCTCTAACATGGATATCATGAAATTTTTTTTTTTTTAAACTAGAAATAATGATTATATTAAGTAAACATTTGGGCCGTTAGTTACGATTGTTTCTAGGTGGATGCTTTATACATTTGGATCGCATATTGTAGAAATGCAGTCCAGCTGTATAAAACAATTTTCCTTTATTTTAAAAATAAAAGTGGCGTTTTTTTTTGGGTGCAGTTTGTATAAAGTCGAGGTTCTAAACAATTAAAATAGATCCCACTTTCAAATAGTATCAAGAAATGTGGTTTCAATACTGAAAATCTTTGTGATAGCCTTAAAATATATTTTCATCTCTAATTATAAAATTTAAATCTTCAAAAGTAATGTAGATCAAGCAGATCTACGAAAACTTAAAAGATCTCGAAAATTAACGGTAAAAAAATACATCAAGATGCACTATTTCTAAAACTTGAAATCCATTTTTTTCTATATCCATGCATCTTGATGTCGAAATGATCAATTTGAATATATGTGGGCATCAAAACAACTTCTAGTGACTTAGGACCTCAGCTCTATATGAACTTTTTCTTTTTTTTATATATATATTAAAAGTACACTTAGGAGTTATCTTTTTAAAGTATTAGTTGGATGGTGTTAACGGTGAGAATGAAAACCAAAACATGGGGATTAGAAGTGTGGTTTCACTAAATATAATGAAACCACACTTCTAGAAAATCATGTTTGAGGTGTTTGTACGATCCAAAATTTTGTATACCCACTATCTTCATCTCAATAATCAATATTAAAAAAAAAAAATTAATTTAATTTGGATCCAATATATGGTCAAAATGTGTCCCCTCCAATAATGAATATAAACTGTCCATTTGATGAATTTCAAGATCTAAGCTTTTGAGAATTTAAAATCAATTTTTTTTTTTTTAACATTGTTAATTTAATAACAATAAAATTATCTAAAAAATTTGGAAAGGAAAAATATCATTCTAAAGCTTAGATCTAGGCATCTCACCAAAATGGACGACCTATGTTAACTAGGCTAAAAAGTTATTTTCTAGGTTGTGTTTTGAACTTTTTCTTTTTTGTGATTGTTCATTAGAATGAAAAGTATTGAAAATTTGGGTCAAACAAATGGCCCTAACATAGTTTTTTATACAATTGTTCCATGAAATCACTATCATTATATTATATTATATGAAAAATGATCCTATATGACCTCTCCCACCCATATGTGTAGGACCCCAAAGGATCGCTATTAAATTTGGCACGAATTTTTAAAAAAATCAAGTTCCACACCCATGTGATAACTTTTTTAAAGATCTGTACCAAATTTAATAGTGATCATTTGAGTCCTACACACATAGGTGGGAGAGGGTCATATATGACCCTTACTCATATTATCTTTCTTATATATAGTTTTACGGAAGAAGAATCCTATTCATAAAGTAAAATTTTGTGGTTGATATACTAAACATGAATTCAAAGTAAAACATCCGTAGAAGTGTCAAGCCAAAAGACTAATACTCCCATAGGAGTACTCTATCCATATACTCCCTCAAGTAAAACCCAATATTGGAGTGATTTTAAGACTCCACTTCAACCCATAGACTAATTTTAGTAGAAACAATATTAAGACTTTAAATTTTTAGGGATGTAGCCACTTCAACCTACAGACTAATTTTAGTAGAAAAAATATTAAGAACTGAATTCACTATATATTAAAAAGGTAATGCGGAATGATTGAACAAAGTTTAATTAAGATCTAAGTGTCAATTGCATTTTTATATGAGAATGGAAAACAATACAATTAAGTTTTAATTTTTAAAAGCGAGATCTAAGTGTCAACTGCATTTTTATAGGAGAATGGAAAACAATAAAATTAAGTATATGCATTTTGTAAATTGAATAGTGTTTTAACAATTGGTAATCCAGTTCAGAATCGGCCGATCCAGATCAAGAATAAATCGGACTAATTCGAATCCCAGACTAATTTGAATCCCTTAAAGTATCAAGAACAGGTCGATTGCCCTAACAGATCAGGAATCAGTCGGACTAATTCGAATCCCGGACCAATTCAAATCCTAAAATTGACCAATGTTTTAAAAATCGATGATCTAGTTCATAACAGATCGATCCAGATCAGGAATCAAACTAATTTGAATTGATCTAGATCAGGAATCGGACTAATTCAAATCCCAAACTAATTCGAATTCCTTAAAAGTATCAAGAACTAGTCCATTCCTCTAACAGATCAGGAATCAGTTGGACTAATTCGAATCCCTTAAAGTATCAAATTGGACTTATTCGAATCCCTTAAAAAATATCAAAAACCAGTCGATTCCCCTAAGAACTGTCTAATTCACATTGATTCCTTTAAAAACAGTCCAGTTCGTACTGATTCTTTGACATATTCGACCATTTATGTACTTTAAGTTTCATATCTCCATACACCCAAAGATTAAAAACATATCTTGGGCCATAGAAATCCCATGTTTTATATTTTCTAACCCCCTATCTAACTTTACCATCTTTAATCCTATTTTTTTTAATCCAAATAAATTATAGAATGATAACTCTTTCTAAACCCATATTATCTCTCTTCAAATGTATCTCCCAAATTTCTCCCTCCTCTCTCCTTCATGTGACACCTCAAGCCCTTCCTCTCTCCGTACCACCTCCACCTCCTCTCTCTCTCACATGTGTATTTGTTGGAAAGGTGCATAGAATCACTGTACCATCATTGCCATTGATCTCTTTTTTTTAAAAAGTGCATAATATCACTGTACCACTATTGCCATTGATCTCTTTTTTTAAAGAAGTGCATAATATCACTGTACCACTATTGCCATTGATCTCATCTCTAAAATGAAGTGCATAAAATCATTATACCACCATTTCCATTAATTTCTCTCATTGATCTCCCTCTCTAAAACAAGTGCATAAATCATGTACCACCATTACCATTAATTTCGATTTCTTAAATTAGATATAAATATAGACAAACCCCAACCAAAGGAATCAAAAATTGAAACCCCAATCTCTAGCATGGAGCCCAACACTAGCTCTTCTTCATAAGTTTCTCATTTGCCATGGCCTCAACAAGCGGGCCTTTACCTGGAGCATACGTGCAGCCCAACGAAACTCACATTCAGGATCTGGGCAAATGCGCCATCTCCACTTATAATAAACAGAGTGGAGCCACGTTACGTTCCATCTCTGTGGTCGAAGGGAAAGAATAAGATGTAGCAAGAGCTAATTATAAGTTGGCAATCCAAGCTCTTGAAGATCCATTTGTACATACTTGGGGTATTATGGAGAGAGAGATCTTAGTGGTCTAAGCGGAGAGAGATCTTTATGGTCTAAGGGGAGGAAAAGTCGGCAATCCAAGCTCTTGAAGATCTCTGTGGTCCAAGGGAAGGAATAAGATGTAGCAAGAGCTAATTATAAGTTGGCAATCATCCAAGCTCTTGAAGATCCATTTGTACGGATTTGGGGTAATATGGAGAGAGAGATCTTTGTGGTCTAAGATAGGAAAAGTTGGCAATCCAAGCTCTTGAATATCCATTTGTGCTTAGGGTAATAAAAGATGGACTTGGGGTAATATGGAGAGAGAAGTTTGGGAAAGAAGGAGAAAAAATGTGTTAAAAAAAAAAAAAAAAGTAATAATTCTATAATTTGTTTGGATTAGAGATTAAAAATGTTAAAATTAGTCAATGGTTAAAAGATATAAAACATAAGATTTTTATGGAAATCCAAGATAAGTTTTTAATCATTGAAGATATAGACTTAAAAATAAATGATATAGAGATATTTTCTTTTTATTTATGAAATAACGTACTCGTTCCTCATCCACGTGTTCATATCCGCCCAAGCATGCTTCCTATTTCCTTCACCACATTTTATAATAACTTAGCCCCGGGACACTGCTTGAAGTGGGACTAAACCGTATGAAGAAAAGACTGCCCCACACAATAAGAGAGAGAGAAGAGAGATGGGGTAACGCTAGAGAGATAAATAGTTGAAAAATACCAACACAAAGAGAGAGAGAGGACGAAATTGGGCAATGAGACAGAGAGAGGGGCATTGGTTAATGTATATGTACATTGTATGCAAAAATATTAACTTTTGGATAAAAATAAAAGAGGATGTGGACTAAAATATAATGTGTTATCTATGTTCCATGATTCAGTTAGTATTTTGTCTTTGATGATCGTCCTAACAACCCAAAACTAATATTTTTATTTGTGGTAAATATAGTGTTATCTTAATACAACAAACACTTAGACATGGGACATGTTCTTAATATTTGTATACTTTTATAAAATAATAGAACATCATAATGCAATACCATTGTTTTTTCAAAACCTAAAAAATTAGATTTTCTCAAATTTTAGTGATTTTTTTTAAAAAATTGTTTTAGGTTGAAATCGGCCAATCTAGCTGATTTTCTGATCCAAATCACCGATCCATCAATCCAATCTGGTTTTTTGGGTAGTCGATCTGAGTCACCATTCTATTTGTTAGAACCTTGGAAATGACGAATAAAACTTGATAAAAGCCTCAATGTTCTAAAAAGATTGTGAGTTGTTATCATAAGAGAGTTCGAACTCCCACAATAATCAAGGGACTTAAGAGAATTCCTATTATTATGTGAGCTATAGGATATCATGTCTTTGTGATCCAATCATTTCATAAACCAAATTTAACATTTTATTATTTTTGTTTTTGTTTGTTATTTTAATGCCATACAAATAATCCCTATTAAAATATAATAAATATTTTATATCAAATAAACTTGGGTAAAATTCCTGAGTGAACAACAAAAATTGTCAAAAGTTTTCTCATTTTCTATGGGATCTATGTATGCATGGGATATATTTTTTTGGCACATTATTGCATATAGTCTGTACACGTGTGGAGCACGTATACATTACAGCTTACTCATCAAAAAGTATCGTGTTGGTGGCCTTACAAGTTATAACTTTAGGAGTTTATAATTATTTTTTAATTCAAAAATAATGTCCCACTTCATTGCTGGTTGTTGCACAATTAGTATGAACCGTAATGGTCCAAGAGAATAATGTACAGCGCACGGTGTACCTAAACTATATATTTTACAGGTTTAAAGAGACATCGAGATGTCAAAATCACAACGAAAAATAATTTCTGCAACATGAATGTATTGCAATATTTACTGCAGCCATAAATTTTAAACTTAGAAACTAGGAAAAAGTTAATATATAGTTGCAACTTTAAAATGTAGAATTACCGATGCACCTCAAAAAATCATCGAAAAATATTGTTTTAATGTTGAAAGACCCTCTAGTTGATCATCTCAATATCAAGATGTATGAATGTGAAAAAAAAGTAAATAATGTGAAAAAAAAGTAAATTGAGTTTAAGAAATAATACAGCCGTCTATTTTCAAAAAAATTATATATTTATAGATCTACTTGATTTTGACCATTTTTTAATTTTAAAATTTTATAATTAGGTATAAAATAGATTTTGAGATAATCCTAAAAAACTTTTACACCAAAATTACATGTTAGGATAAAATTTAGAGGTGCTCCTTAATTGGATTGTTTAAAATTGCAACCTTATAGAAACCGGACCCTAGAAAATATTCCTCAGTGGATCTTAAGTGGGATAGGTGCGCAATGTGAGCCTACAAAAATATGCTATACTATTTTTCGCCGTCAATCTAATATAATCTTATATATTATTGTGCATATTGTGCTCCCACAGGAGCACAATGTCCACTTGTTACCTTAAGTGAAAAAGATATTGTTTTATAGGTGCGATTTGTATAGAGCCTAGGCCCTAAACGATCAAATTAGAGCCTACCTTCAAATAGTATCAAGAGCAGTATTTGTAAAACTGGCCAGCCACCGGTTCCGATTTTGGTTGGTTTTGGTGGTCACCCAGTATTTTAAACTTTAAATAGAATACTATTTCAAACTCATATCAACTACATGAGAATGACGTATTGGTTAGCTTTGGCAAATGATTTTTATATGAATTGGGGTTCGAATTCCATCCAGCATTTAAAAAACCCATCAATTAATTGGTTCAAAAACCATATGCATTTTTTCTTTTAAAAAAGCATATGCCATTTATTACTTGATCACCATTTACTACTTAGTTGTTTAAAATAAGGATTTATATTATATATAATATAATTTTTTTTCATTTTCTTTTAAGAAAAAAAGATCATTTCTTAAAAAACAGATCATTTTCTTTAAGAAAAAGCGTAGGTCAAGTCGATTTTTTTTACACTATTTTAATATTCTTTACATTATGGTAAAGATTAAAAAATATTTTGATCATTGATACTCACTTTTATATTTTCCTATCTTTTCAGAAATTTTAAAAATAACCTTAAGCACAAATTGACTCGCTAAAATCTATTTTTTCATTAATTTTCAACTTTATTTGAGTGTGTTTTGTTTTAATCACATTCTTTATATGTTTTTTTATATTTTAATAGATTTTTTTTGTATCTTTTTTTATTTTTTTAACATTCTTTTAATCGTTCCAGACTTGCCCGGTTAGAGCGGTTGAATCGGCCGGTTTACTTGTTAGGCCGGTTAAATTGCTTTCAGGCTCATGTCTGCTTAACCGTTTCAGTTCGATTTTTCGAACACTGATCGAGAACTATGGTTTCAATACTGAAAATCTTTGTGATAACCTTAAAATATATTTTCATAGTTATTTATAAAGTTTAAAGCCTAAAAAATAGGATAGATCAATAGATCTATGAAAACTTGAAAATCTTGAAAATTGACGGTTAAAAAATGTGTTACAAAATATACTATTTCCAAAACTTAAAATACATTTTTTTTTCATGTCTAAGCATCTTGATGTCGAGATGATCAATTTGAAGATATTTGGGCATCAAAACAACCTCTTCTAGTGAAATTTTTTAGGTACGTTCAAATTTGATTGTTTACAGCCTCGGCTCTATATAAACTTTTCCCTTGTTTTAATCTAAAATCGCAGGAAAACAAGAACCAACAAATGCTTTTTAAAAAAGCACATTATTTTGTGTTCTTTAACAGTGAGTTTTGACCACCCCAAAGATTGAACAGGATCATGATTTTCAAAAAAATTTGATTTAAAAAAATTTAAAAAAATTGATTTTCAAAAGAACATTGAACGGTATCTAATCAATGTACACTCTCTCTAACACATTTAATTTATCTTTACTTTTTTATAAAAAAAAATTTATTTTACTCATTAAAATGATCAAATATTGCATGTTAATAAATGAGATTGAGTTCGGAAGTCACCCTTTGAACGCTTGATGCTATATCTTGGGGATTGGGTCTTGTGAGTCATCCTTATCATTAAACCAGAAAGAGAATGAGTTGAATTGCATCTCATCATCATGTAATCAAAGTACCAAATAGTCCCAATAGTTCATAAGAAAACATCTTATTTCTCTCTAAATGTACTTTGATCACATGTATGAAAATCTTATATTAGTAGATTAATGCTTTAATATTTATTATATTGCTTACCATTAGACAATCACAAAACATGTATATTAGAGATACTTTCTCTCGAAATATAAAATTAGGCAGTTCCATGTGTGTGTATAGAGAGAGAGAGAGTACTGATAGGCAAATTTTAAGTTTTTCCATTTTCTTAAGTGCAGAAAAAACAAAATCATATTATGTATATGCGTAAAAAAATAGAAACACAATATTGAATAGGGACCATGTAATTTTTTTAGAATAGATGATTTAAATAAATATTATATAAAAGTACAAGCAAGTTGATATTATACACAAAAATTAGTATACTCTCAAGAGGATTTATTGCTGAACTGAATCTCTCTCTCTATATAGTCTATACACACACATGTGCATGCATAAGCACGCATCTACCTATATAGTTAGAGCTTAATTAATAGCAATATTACTTCGTATAAAACTAAATTAGAATTAATTTTATGCATAGGTATATATATAGTTAGTAATATAACAAATAAATTTGATGAAAGCCTCACTGTTAGTGGAAGATTGACTTATCATCGTATGAGGGTTCAAAGTCATATAATAATTAAGAGACCTATGAGAATTCCTATCATTTCTATGAGCTATATTAGGTATTTGTGATCATTTCATATCATGATCATATGGTTTAAAACATATTACTTTTTATTTAAATTTTTGTCTCATATTATACAATACTTATTAAAAATTATAAGACATATTTTATATCAAATAAACTTAGGTAAAGTTCTTGAGTTAATAATAAGAATTGCTAAAACTTTTCTCAACAACTACAATATCTATGAATGCATCAGATAATTTCTTAAGCATGAAAAGATAGAAATATTTGAATCATATACTAAAAAAGAATTTCATGTGTGCATGTGTATGTGTGTGTGAGAGAGAGAGTACTAGAGGCAAACTTTAAGCTTTACTTTTATTTTCATGTTTATAGAAAAGATAAAATCAAACATTCTATATATATTCATCTAAAAATAATAACCTAGTATTGAGTGGAGACCATATAAATTTTTGAAAAAAGGTGACTTGAACATATATGTTCACGCAAGTTTATATGACACAAAGAGTTCGGAAAAAAACAATAACTTCTTGCTTCTCCCACTTATATATACATATAAAACTACTATGGGATATGGTTATATGGTGTTTGAGTCAAGGAGATTATAATGCTAAGAAACTATAAGAATAAAATTAGATGGAAATGTCTACATATGTCTATCTTAGACCTTATCTTTCTCTATATCTCTCTTCTAAATAAAGTACATCTCAATTCTCTCTCTAAATCCCTGCTCTGTAGGTTCTCTCCAGGTCTGTCTCAGGAGGTGAAATTATTATTTTTTATAGAAGAACGAAAATCAATATAGTCACATATATACAATTAGTAAGATGACAAATAAAATTTGGTTAAAGCCTCATTGCTCCTGGAAGATTGCGACTTGCTGCCATATGAGGCTTCTAGTTTATATGATAATTAAGGGACTTGTGAGTGTCCATATCATTATGCAAGCTATAGTATATCAAGTCTTTGTAACAAATCATTCATTAAAGGTGAACAACAAAAGAAGGTGCCACCATTTAAAGGTTAAAATAGATGGTGGACAAAAAGTATTTGTGAGGCACACGCATATTTCTCATGCTTAAAAAAGTATTTAATCCACTCATAGATACTATACTAAATGAGAAAAGTTTTAGCAATTCTTGTTGTTAGCTTAAGAATTTTACATAAGTTTATTTAATGTAAAATAAGTCTTATATTTCTTAATAGGGAATGTGTAATATGACACCAAAAGTAAAAATTGAAAATATTATGTGTTAAACTATATGGGCGTGTTTGATTGCTGAAGGTAAATGTTCTCTAAAAATTGGAAATTCTTTTTTGCTGGGAAGTGGGAAGTTAGTGTAATTTAATTCAGGGTACCTGTGTTTGATAACCTCCTAGAATGTTAAGGAAGTTCTAGATACCTGTGTTTGACATCCTATTGGAGGGATCAAAGAGCACTTATAAGTTATTATTACTACATGGTAGAGTATGTGTTTGTGTTGCTTGCTTCTTTCTAGTTTTCACAAACACATATCAAAACTTTATTTTATATGATGAGGCACTGATCGAAGTAATTCTTTATAGAAACCAAATAAAGATGTTGTTTTCTTTAAAAAACAAATCTTGTTCAAAGCATGATACCATGACTTTGAAAAGCTTGAATGTTGGTAACCATTTTATCCCAAAAGCTAAATAAAAATTAGTAAACGTTATGGAATATACTCATATCTTTTTGCAGATGGGCACTTATGCTGTTCAACCAGTAAATGGTGTCCAATTTTTTTTGTTTTGAGAAATAGGACAAGGAATTTGCAATAATAGTTACTAGAACATAGGAAAATAGACCAAGCAGCAAAACTAATTACCAAGATGCATTATTATAAGCCAAATGACACATTCAAGAAGATTGTAAGTTTAAAATCGATGTTCTATTTAACAAACATAAATTTGAAAGTCCAAACTTTTAAAACAAAAAATTTGGCAATGATCTTACAAAAATATGACAACCGACCCTACAAAAGGATACAACATTTCAATTGAAAATGCAAAAACAAGGAGAACCCACAAAATGAACTATAATTACAACAATAATGAATCAGGTCATGCTCTCATAGAGATAAATTACGGAGCCAATTTTAATATAGAAAACTCCTCACAAATTTCGTTGTCATATAAAAAAAAAAAAAATTATAATAATCAGAATCACAACTGGTAATTTTATGAATCTACTCTACTATTTAGTATTTATTTAGTATATAGGGTAGTCCGATAATCTATATATATCGGACCATCTCATAATTTTTTTTAATGAAGTGCACCAGTTCGATGATTGAAATATTAGGCATCTTTTAAATCATTGGAAAAAGATGATTGACGATCCAGTATTTTTGCCAGAACCACCCCATACAAAAGAATATATTAGATTGTAGGGCAGCCCGATGTCATGGTTTGATATCTTATCCTTTAAACTGTTCAAAAATGTCAAAAATAAATAAATAAAGTAGTTCGATGTTTACAACTGAGGGTAAAATTTTAAAAAAATAAAACATAAAAAATATAAAATAAAAGAAAAGAAAAAGATGTTGCCCTCAAAAATCTGAAATATGGACCAGAAGATAATTCTAACTTGGTGTGTTGTAGATTTCTCTCGATTCAAGTTATTGACCAAACTAATACTAACATTTAAAAATTGCTATACAATTCCACTGGTATTATTTCCGTCTATCTCAACAAAGGTCCCATAAATTCTTCTCTGCATTTTTTTATTTTGCGCATTAAGTCTTTTATTTTTCTTTTGGCCCCTTATTAACCCGCAAATATAAATTGAAGGATAATCTTTTTCTTCCTGGTGGCCACGAATGTCACGGCTCTGGCTGAGAGGCATGGCAGGCCTTGCAAATATGAACAGTCCCTCAAATGGCAATCTCTATAAACCACCCCAAACCAGTAGGTTTACTCTCCATAAATCGGAGAGAGAGAAAAATGGATTTTTTGTTAAGGCCGGGGCTTCTCTTCCTCCAATTACAAGCAGAAGGGCAGCTCTGTTAAGCTTCACCACTCTCACCCTTTCTGGCCAACTTCTCACTGCAAAATCACAAGCTGATGAAGGAAACCAGCTCTGGCTACCTGGGCCTTTCTCTTTGCCTCCTGTCTCCAACAGTTAAAAATCAATCTCTCTCTCTCTCACACACACACACATACACCCCACAAAACAGAAAAAGAAAAATGTAAAAGATACTCTTACTCTTCTTTGCAATTCACGTTTCCCTTGCTGCAAATCCTGCTGTCGTTTGCTATAATTAAACCCCCCATGTTTAACCAATCAAAATTCAATTCAATATATCTCCCCATTTTAAGAAAATAGACTGAAATGCCATTTATTGTCTAAGAAAATAGCTGATTCTATAAATTAATCAAAAGGCCATCAATTTTCTCGACATTTTTCCGGTTTGTTGACGACTCGGATTGATTGTAGCTTTCCTCTCTGGTCCTCAAGCCTTCTTTAATCTTTTCTGGGTCCTTTAAGGGAAACATCTTAATAAATTTCCATAATTTGCAGAGATAGCCAACGAGGAGACAGGGACGAGGTCTTTCCTGAAACAGGGGATTTACATGGCAAATATCGGGCCGAAGGGGAGTGCGTATCGATTGGGTAAGAGTGCATTTGATCTTTTAAGTATGCGGGATCTCATAGAGCAGGATGCATGGAGTTATGTCAGGCAGTTTTTGCGATTGAAGTCGACGTTCATGTATTATGATTTCGACAAGGTCATCACTGCTGCTCCTGTTGATCAAAAAGAGCCCCTCACAAACCTTGCCAATAAATTGTTCGATAGCGTCGAAAAGGTACAATGCGAACCAAGTTTTGGAAATTGTAAGAGAGACTCTGAGTTGACATTATCAGACCTCAATATTTGTTTGTGTAAAACAAGGGGGGTATACACTATGGGATTTTCATGATTACTGATAATATGATAAAAAAGCCTGAGTGTTATTTTCATGAGCATTGATAATGTGATAAAAGACCTCAATATTTTCTACTTCTTTTGGCAGCTGGAAGATGCAGTGAAGAGTCGGAGCCTTCCACATGCGAAGGCCTCTTTTGAAGACTCTAGTGCTCTTCTCCAAGAAGTTTTGGATCGAATGGCTATTTAGAACTTTAGATCAATGCAATGCCAAGCCCATTTCTCTGTACTTGTTTTTCAGTTTATTTTTATCATGTCTTCGCAACTTGTAGCTTCTGCTTAGTCCAATTTAAATGTAAACCATAAGGAATTAGTAGCATGAGTTTTTTTTTATCTTATATTCAAAACCATCATAGTTATATTTTCCAATTGTGGCTTGGACATCCCCTTCCCATGCTAAGGAATCTGCAACCTCTTTATCATCAGTGAAATGTGACTCAAAATGGGCTAATCCTCTCTATGACACCATGTTCTCATAGGTTCACTTGTACTAAGACCCATCAAGATTATTGAATCTTTAATGTTCTCCTTCGGCTATCTGAATGAAAACAGATCTCTAATGCAACAGTTTCAATTTTTTATTCTGAACACTTCATAATTCTTGGAATAAGAAAATAAAACAAAATTTACTGTGCTAACTATCTTCAACAAACAAATTCTTGCACCCCAACGTCATTCAATCCATCTCTCGTCTAATCTGGAGATTGAAATTGCCATCTATTTTCGTCTTTATAAATTACATGCAACTGCCATCGGATTCTAGATCAAGTCTGTCATCTCAGTCATACCGCACTGTTTAGGAAGATAATACATCTTAAAGATGCCATTGATAGCTGAATCAAACTGTAGAGGGTGCTTCATGGTCAGGCACCGACGGACATTAGTCTTACAAACTGCATTTTCCAGCAGAGTGATGCATTCACAAGTACAATAAAGTTTTCGAATGGCTCCCTAAACAATACCACGCAAAAATCAGAAAATGTGAATCTAAAAGAACCAAAAAAAAGTTATATAAATTGAGTTCTAACCAAAGAAAAGGAAGAAAAATATAATCCTTTGGGTATGGGCTAATCATTTTTCTTTCCTTCAGCTTGAATATTAACGTAGAGAAAATGAATCAATCCTCAAGAACAGCTGAATGATCAATAGATTTAGGGATTGCCTAAGTTTTCGTTGAGGCCTCTGAAGGCAACTAATTTATTGTGATTCTGTGCAATGTTGTCAGAACCGGACCGGTGCTCGAATTGATGAAGGAAAAAAGATCTGCTCGAAGAAATCATGGGCATTAGTGACTTAAATGTTATCGATTTAAATGACACTCACAGTGACGGTAACAAGGAGCCTCATTTCTAGCAGAGAAATCAAGATGGTAGAGAGTCTCTTTAGAAGGAAAGAGACAGACATGTGAAACTCTTTTAAAGAAGGGACCCAAGGGAGAGAAATAGCCGTTTATTGGTAAATTATAACAATGATTTGTAAGAGAGGAAACATCAAAAAAAAAATAATTCCCCTGTTAGAGAGAAGGAAAGATAAGAAAGGTCATGTCCTTGGAGGATGAAACAAGAGTTTAAAAAATAATAATTTGATTGATATAAAAAATAAAGGTCACAAATTATAACAATAGATGCACATAGGAAGCCACCCTATTAAGAGAACATGAGGTCACTCCCCTCACAATGGGTATGATAGTCGACTTTAATTGGGTGACATCCTAAAAGAGGTACCCGAAATCCATAGTAAGGTGCATAGTCCAACCATCGATTACCCAAGTTTGATGGACCTAGCATAATCCCTGATTGATAAAGATCAAGAATTCGGTGATTCAAAAATTTTATTTATTTTTTATAAGTTCAAGAATTTTTTTGCATATTTTATTTTTTGTTAAGGTTATTTTGTAGGAATTATAATGTAGAGTTAATCTTTTACATTTAGTTTTTATTTTTTTACATGTATCTTTTTTTTTAAAGGAGTTCATAAAATTATATGCAGCCTTCTTTCGATCTTAAACAAGTAAAAATTCAACAATAATGTAAGAAATAAATGGCTAATAATCAAGCCTAAAGAAAAAGAAGCACTCTTTTTTTTTTTTTTTGTAATTTTACACAAAAACAATATCCAATCACTGTCTAAGAGAAAAGTTTCACCATAAATATAAGCCAAAAATAAAAATAAAATAAAATAAAAAACTAAAAAATTAACTATTTCTCTCTTTAAAGCTTGTACCCGTATCTCCTGTAACTTCCTCGTCATTGCCCATCTCCCTATTATTATCACACCTAGTATTTCTCTTGTACATCCTATAACTCAAAAATATTTCCCTCTTAATCTCTCACCCACACGTATCCCCACAACTCATTTAAGTTGGGAGACGAAGAAATGAAGAAAAGAAAAGACCCAACACCCAACCCATCCTTTCTTATAACTATTAATATGTGATATACTATTAATAGGTGATATACTTCCACCAAACATGCTCCCCCATAAAATAAGATAAAATCTAAACAAATTCAAGTTAACTATAATAAATAAAAATTAAACACTATGCTCACATTAAGATATAAAATTCCAATGTAACCCATGCAACAATTTCTAAAAACTAACCCAAAAGATTAAAATAAAAAGTCTACCATATCCATAGAAAGCCAATTTTCAAAATAAATAAATAAATAATATGTTAACCAGTTTAATTCTTAAACGTCTTGGACGCAATTTGCATCACTTATTTCACTATTCATGTGTCACTTCTTACGGTTACTGGTCACATGTTACTATTCATTAGTTAGTTCTAGAATTTCAATATTATTTAAGGGTACTTTAAAGTATTAAATTATTTACCTGGATCTCAAGTTAATTTTGGGGTTTCATAGGCTTATAAAAAGTGGAACATCACATTATCGGATGCTTATGTTATTGGAATGAATTTTATTTTATAGAAAAAAAAATTTTTCTTCGCTTGATTAACAATCATGTTTTTCTCCATTATTGTTGATTTTTACTTGTTTGAGGTTCGTTCGAGAAAAATGTGGATTTAATTTCCCACATTTTCTTCTAGCATCAAGTGGTATAAAAGCTTAGTTCAAAGATGGTCAGAAATTACGATGGATGGTCTTGGAGGTCTTAGCTACAGGGATCCCTGTTTGATCCGATTGCACAAGGAAATAAACAGTTTGATCGATGCGGCACAAGAGAGTATAGTTGTTGTCCAAGCAAGACCAGCAATAGAGTCTGAGTGGGAACGGACTGATCACATGTAAAGTTATGTAGATGGGTAAGCACAATGGCACCATATAATTTTGAAAAAGAAAAACAAGGATCCAAGCTTGATTCAATATTCTTCGAATCGACAAATGGTCCTATCTTTGATACTACTCCTGTCTCTGACAGTGATCCTATTTTTAATAAAGAATTAGGCGATCGCATGTTAGATAGTGATCCTACTTTTGATGAACTATTGAATGAAAATGAAGAACTTGGGATTCCAAGAACTCAACTGATTGTACCCCTACTCTGTTGCCCATGGTTGAAAGGTTGCTCCCTTTAGCTCTGCACCTCCCTTCCCAAAGGATAACCATTCATCAGGAGTTGTTCAAATAGGAATGCGGGAGTATATGTCTAGAAGAGCTTGAAATATGCTATGTCAAATGCCTTCAAGCACAACAAAGCTTAGAGGCTTACCAAGCTCTCTTGAGACACACATTCGAACAAAATATCACTCAAATGACCTATTATAATAATCACCCTCCTATTTGAAAGGGAAATTTCGGCCTATATAGGAAGCACCATTTTGAAAGCAAAATTTTTGGAGCGAGGATGAGCCCCAAGCTCATATCTAAAAGGGGTTGTGCCGTGAGGCTAATGATCGTAGAGCCCAAATTCTGTTTCAAGAATCCTTTTCTAGATAGAAAAAAGAAGCTTTATGTAAACACAAGAACTCTGTAAATATTCGCCATGTGTTTTTTCTCTCTCTAACTTCTTATGCCCAATGTTTCATTTCTCAATGGGTCTCTGAGAAATAATTTCTCAGATTTCAAGGATGCTTATTCTCACCTTACAGGAACGTTAGAAAAAACCTTGAGAAAATAATTATTTATTTATATATTAGATTTATGAAAAATCTTTTAACAATGGATAATCATTAAAAAAAACAAATACCCATGGGATTCGTCCCATGAATATAGGTGAAGCCTCATGGACATACACGTGCCAACATCTTCTTATTTAGTAATGACGGTCAAGCACAATAATACTTCATGACCTTTATGACAATATTTATCATAAGTTTTTTCTCACACTTTCACAAATAAGGAGCGGATCTGAGCAGGCGAGAAGAAGGCGTAGGGCTCACACTAGAGTAGTAAGTGACGGACCCCCTAGGCCTAGGGGCTTTCTTCACGTAAATATGCATTTCTCACTTATGGAAACCAATCGACTTATACATTTTTAAGTCCCATTAAACTTATGCACTTAGAAATAGTTTCACACTTAGACCCTTTGCTAATAGGTCAGCAATCATATCAGACGAGGGCAAGTAAATAACAATTATCTTAATTTTCTCAACTACGTCCTAAATGTAGTGATATTGTACCTTTATGAGTCTTTCTTTATAACTATTTACTTCACTTTGTATTAGTTTAATTACAGATTGATTATTATAAAATATTTGAATTGGCACATCGATTATTTACAGCTTCAAGTCATCTATGAAGCATTTTATCCAGATGGCATAAGTGCAAGCAACGCTATTTGCAATGTACTTGGCTTCTTGTATGTATCTAGCCACACACCCTTGTTTCTTGTTAGACCAAGAAGTTAGTGCTCCTCCAAAAAACAAACATGTTCTGAGGTGGACTTACGATCGTCTTTATTCTCAGCAAACTCTGCATCTAAATATCCTAGAACTTTAAACTTATCTTCTTGAAAACATAATTAAGATGTTTTGTTCCCTTAATATACCTTAAAATTATTTTAACTACTATTCATAGACTAGGCCTAAATTACTTTGATATCTACTTATAAGACCTATAGCATAGCTCAAATCTGGTCTTGTATATCGTGTTGCATATAAGCTATCAATAGCTTATGCATAGGAAATATGACGTTTTTCTTCTCATTCTAGTGGACAATCCTTCTAAGATAACTTTACTCCCTTTTCAAGGGGAATTTACAATGGTTTCCAATTTTTCACTTTAAATCTCTTAATATCATAGTCAATATATCTCTCTTGGTTAAAATATAACAATTTAGATTTTCTATCTCTAATTATTTTTATACATAAAACATAAGATGTTTCTCCTATATCTTTCATATCAAAGTAAGAAGAGTCATGACTTGGCCTTATCAATCATTTTTAAGTCATTTCTAGTTAATAGAATTTCATCTACATATAATGAGAGTATTGTGAATTCACTCACACTCTTCAAGACATCACACAATGATCTAGTCGATTTACTCCATATTTATTTGAAGGATCGCATCATGAATGTTAAATACCATTGTCTTGAATATTAAACCATATAAGAACTTATTTGATTTATATGCTTTATTTTCTTGACTCTTAATTATAAAGCCATCAGGTTCCTTCATGTAGATTGTTTCCTTTAGTTCACCATTCAAGAATGTTGTCCTTACATCTACTTAGTGAAGTTCTAGGTTATAGTGAGCGACGATTGTCAAAATTATTCTAATGGAGATAAACGTCGCAATAGGGGAATAAGTGTCGACATAGTCGACTCCATTTCTTTAGGTAAAAAACCCTTTGCTACTAACCTAGCTTTAAATTTATCATTTAATCCATTAAATTTTAACTTCTTTCTAAATACCTAATTGCAACCTATAAGTTTTTAATTTCAGGGTAAGTAACATAGATCCCACACTTTATTTTTCTCAATAGAATCGATATTTTCTCTCATGGGATTAAGTCATTCTTGAGATTCATTACAAGATTAAAGTCAAATGGACCAACAATGTTGTTCAGATCAATACAGTTATCTATCTCCTCTCTCATATAGATATAAAAATCATCAAGGTATGATGGAGCTCTAGTTTTCTTTTTACCACTTAATATATATGGTGGGTACTTTAACATCGTTATGTTGATCAGGGTTATCCATATCCACTGTTGCTGATGATTCTAAGTTATTTATGATATTAAGTGAATCATGATTGTCCACTACATATGGGTTTTATTCATTGAATTCTTTTAGGATCTTAACATCTCTTATTTCAATAAGTCCCTTATCCTTATAATAAAATCTATAGCCCTTTGAACCTTCAAGGTATCCTATAAAATTACAAACTAGGGTTTTATCTTCTAATTCATTATTTTGTTGATGTAGAATTAGAATATGTGTTATTGATCCCCGTGTCTTTAAGTTACTTTGATCAGGTCTCCTAATTGTCCACAATTCATAAGCTGGAGAATATGTTACCTTAATTTGAACTTTATTATCTACATGGTTGTGCATAATATTTCTCCCCAAAAGGTCCTGGGTAGACTAGCATGAGCTGTCATGGATGTAGTCATTTCTAAGATGGTTCTATTATACCTTTCAGTAATATTATTTTGTTATGGAGTATAAGGCTTATGTCTTTTAATACCATTTTCTTTACAATAAGTGTCGAAAGCTTCAGATATGTATTCACCTCATTTATCAGTTCTAAGAACTTTAACGCTCCAACCGAATTAGTTTTCTACTTCCCTTTTATATATTTTAAAGATTTCTGAGATTTCTGATTTATGATGGATTAGGTAGATATATCCAAACCTAGAAAAATCGTCAACGTAAAGTGATGAAGTATGATGTCAATGGTTGGGCCTAATTTCTCGTCATCCCAGGTCGACCTGATATGGGTGACCCGATCAGAGGTATCATCTCTCGAACAACAGCGGGGCCCACATGCGTGTGTGTGTATGTGCGTGTAGTGTGGTTAGGGACCAACAAAATGAGATATTTTAATCGACAAATAAGGGCTCGAGCACCTACCTCATTCTTTGGGTTCGAGGGATGCGTCTGGGCGATTCGATCTCTTAGATCATTTCGAAAGCCCTCCGGTTGTCCTTACAATACGGTTTGAATTTGGCTACCTCGCGTCACTACACAGCACTCGGATCCACACAATAAAAATGACCTTCAGCGTATCCCTTTTGGGATCTCCTCATGTTGATAATTATATGGTAGATTGGAGAGTTTAACCTAGGGGTTAGAGTAATAGAGAAGAATAAGAGTGAATTGATGGGGAGTTTAGTTTAGAGATAAGAAGAAGAAGATGATGATGATGATGAGATAGAAGAAGTAGGGGGATGACTCAAGAATCGAGCAGCCTCCCTGCGTAACTAGTTGGGCCTGGATTTATCTCGCTCGGGCTCCCTCAAGGACCTAGGTTCGATGAACCCCTTCTCAAACAACCGCTCGACCCATGTGGGCATGTAGATAGATATTTCCAATAGTGAGAGGATTTTAAAGCAGTAAAGAAGTGAACTCGAATGCCTACCTTACCGCAGTTGAGTTCATGGGACGTGTCTGGGTCGTAGCCTTCTTAAATCAATTACGAAAACCCTCTGGTTGTCGAGCAGCGCAATTTGAATTTGGACCCCTTTGAAATCAATATCTCACATGGACTCTCACTAAAAGACTACTACTAGAATGCGTTTACGATAACCTCCTCTTAATGCACTTTTGGGATAATGGTTCTAGTTTTAAAGGCTGGAGTGATAGAGAAGAAGGAAAGATAGATCAGAAAGAGAAGAAAAATAGTGAATTGATGAGAGCTTGGTTTAGAGGTAATAAGAAGATGAAGAAGAAGAAAAAGAAGAAGTGAGGGGATGACCTGAGAATCGGGCAGCCTCTCGGTGTAACCTCTGCTAAAAGGTATTACCGAAGATGAGGAAAATTACCAGGCTCAAATCCTTGGTACCCAAAGGGTTTGGAAAGTGGAGTTGTGGGACTTAGCCCGTGACTATGTCACTAACCCAAACAACCCCCTAAAAATGACCCAGTGAGAGAAAAGAAGAGAGTGAAAGACAGTCAAAGAGATAAAAATATCTCGGTGGTTAAAGTAGTTCAAGGGTTAAATCTCTCAGAAAATTATCTCAAGATGACCCAACCTAAGTGATCGAACGTAAGAGAATCTACGTCTCTTATGACTCAAAACACTATATGAACTGATGGTTAGAGCAGCAACTCGAGAGTTAGAACCCTAAGAAACTATCTCAAGAGCACCCCGGCTGGAGTGCTCAATGGTGAGAGAAGAGATGAGTGAAAAGAGAGAATAAAGAAATGACAAAATAAAGGTGGGTGAATGAGAGGTGAGAAAAAGATAGAATGGGTGAAAGAGTGAGTAGATAAAGATAGATAAATGAGGGAAGAGAGTTAGAGAGAATGAAGTGAAAGAGTGGGAGACGAGAAGTTAGAGAGATGATGAGAGAGGGTGGACCCGCCTATGGTCCCGGCCCATGTGTCTGGGGAGGAGAGTAAAGAGATGATGAAAGAGGGATAAGGGTAGTGGATGGACCTGCCTATGGCGAGGGTCCATGGCTTGGGGGGTGAGTGAGGCCAAGAGAGAGGGTAGGTTGATAGAGAGAGAGGGTAGACGGACCCGCTTAGAGCATGAATCTGCGACTAGAAGAGGTGAGAGGGTGTGAGAGGGAGAAAGAAAGAGAGGGACTAAACATATCCGCTTAGGGCATGGGTCTAGGGCTTAGGCGAGAGAGAGAGAGAGAGAGAGAGAAATAGAGGGAGAAAAGCTGGGCCCTCTTTAGGTGTGGGTCCGTGGCGAGAGAGAGAGAGAGAGAGAGAGAGAGAGAAAGAGAGAGAGAGAGAGAGCAAAGGGAGAAAGAGAAGAGAGAGAGAGGGCTATGACCCCCTGGGTCTGAGTGGAAGAGAGAGAAGGCAAAAAAGAGAGAAAGAAAAGAGAGAGGAAAGAGAGTGGACCTAGAATGGGCTCGAGTCAAGGTACGCCTTCAAGAGCCCCTTTTACATACACCTTAGAGAGAGGTCTTGGTCCTTATAGGTTGAGGCTAGGGTCTAGGCTCTAGGTGTATGGACTTAGGTGGGTTGGAATAAAGTCAGGTGTATGGAAGTTAGGGTGTATTGATTAGGCCAGTGTGTATGCAAGGTAGGGTGTATAGATGCTAGAGTGTATGGTGTAGGGTAAAGTGTATGGAGGTGGGGTGTAGGAAAGCTAAGGTGTATGGGGTAAGTTAAGGTGTATGAAGTAGGGTAGGGTGCAGGAAAGCTAAGGTGTATGGGGTAGGTTAAGGTTTATGGGGTAGGTTAAGGTTTATGGAGTAGGGTAGGGTGTAGGAAAGCTAAGGCGTATGGAGTAGGATTGGGAGTTAGGAATCCTATGGTGTATGGGAGCTAGAGTGTATGAGGTAGGGAGTGCGGAATTCTAGGAAGTTGGAATTGGATGTTCTAGGGAGTGAGGGATACCTTGGTGTAGTTTTTCTCTCTAGGAATTATTTCTCTCTCCTCTCTCCTTGAGTTTTGGAGTTGGGATCGAAGCAAAAGAAGAAGCTAAGCTCTTTGAATTCTCAAGCTCTTTTAATTGATTTTCCAAAATTCATTTACAAATGACTTCACTCTGCTAATATAGAATAACCTCAAAACATGGGTGGATACTAGAAAATTACTAGAATTGTTGAAAATTACATATAATAATCCCGTTTTTGGTATTAACGACCAAAATGCTCCCAAACACTTTTCATAAAATGATAAAATATCCCTCCATGAGCGGCCTTTTGCCATTGCTAAACCTCGGGAGCATTTTTAGACGTTTTTTATGACATTTCGAGTGATCAAACGTCATAGAATCGATGCTTAGATTATTACACACATTTTGATATCCATTGATCATCTTGAAAAGGAGTTTTAAGGAAGAACCCCAAATCTGGTCAAGTCCATAAACTTTTGATTCTTCGACCACCGATTTGGTACGATCCATGATATTTTGAGACTTCATTTTTTATCATAAATTGAAGAGGATACTATCACGATTATTTTGTGATAAATTTCATTCATTTTGGTCTCCATTTGAGCCCATCCCAAATTGGGAAGGTCGTCGAAAAATGGGATTTCGACGACCAAAAAATGTTTCTTCTTCAACCACAAAATTCGGTATCATCCGGCCTCCGATCATGCACAAAAAATATATCAAACTAAAGCTTTGCAAAGCACGGTCGCAGCGGACCCATACTTGTGATGATCCACCATTGGGATCTCGAGCTATAGCCTCTCAAAGAATGAGATGTTCCTCTTTTCAAATCTGAATTTTCAAGTTTTGTTCTCATATTCTCTCTAAGAATTCTCTCGTTTTGGGTCACGCCTTGATGTGTGCCATATGTCAAAACAAGTGTATCAACGAGATCTAGCTCATGTCCGAGTTTGAGGGTAATTGGACTCAAAACGAGTAAGTTATGAGCATTTGAAATTCATCCCAAAATAGATAACTCAGTAAATAGAAACTGGATTTGAAAACTGATTTTTGTCCTGATAGGTTCAAAACTTGTCAGATACGACGAAACTTTACGGTGTCCTTAGGGCATCCAAAACTACCCTCTTATGCAATTTGAGGCCATTCTAACATTTCCTCTGAGGTCACCCAATATCAAGCTTATTTCTACAGTGTTCTCATAGTTTAGCGGTGTTTTTGGCACGGGCGGGACCAGGTTACTACCGGCTTTCTCCTTATGCATCATGGGGATGATGTATAACAGTGAGACCCACAAATATCTGAGTGGACTACATTCAATAACTCACTAGCTCTCTCCCCTTTATTGTATGGCTTCCAATAAATGTTAATAGGTTGGAAATTCCACATTATTTAGATTTAGAATAACATTTTTCTTTATTAATTTATTTATTTTATCTTTTCCTATGTGACCAAGCCTAAAATGACAAATGTATGCATTAACCACCATTGCACAATCAACATAACCGCAATAAGTAGAAGCTTTATTATCATCTATATCATTTACATGAAGAAGGAACAAATTATGCACACCAACCAAGTGTCCCCAAGCATAAATTTGTCGATGCTTTCCGATTGACACTTTCAATGAACGCAAGTGGACTTCAAAGCCCTTTCGAATAAGTAGAGGGATAGATACTATATTTCACCTCATACAAAGTACCAAATATATATTAGTGAGTACAAGATCAACTGCCCCTACATACAACCTACATGTTCCTATATCCATCTAATACATTAGAATAAGTATTGTTCCCTATGTAGATGTGTTTCTCCCTAACTTTTATTTCTTTTAAGCCCTCGAAAAGGCCTTTCGAAATTGTTTTATGACTATTAGTGCTTGAATCTACCCACCATCATTTAATGTCGTGGTCTGCAAGCAAGCACTATAAGACCACACAAACAACGTCATATCTCTTGCTCTCATTTTCGCTATGCTTTGGATTTTGTAGGATTCTATTAAGTGGGAAATTATTTTTGAAGTGACCTGGCTAACCACATATAAAGCATTTTGACGGTCGTTGTTTAGTCTCTTAATTGTAGGGCTTGGTTCCTTCCTTTTTAGAACCTATTGCTCATCTTATTAAACTTTCCTTGAAATTTCTGATTGTAAGGCTTTGGGTTAGCTAGATTTTGGAGGCCTTGAGCAAGCATAAACTCACTCCTTTTATCTTTGTTCATGTGTTATGGCTCTAAAGTAAGAGATTTTTCTTTCAATCTTAGTGTTATGATCATCATCTTCCATGAAGGTAGAAAACTATTTAAAATTATGGAAACTTGCATGTGTTTGAATGCATTTTTCAGCACCTTGGTCCTTGATGTAGAATAAAGAGGAAGCAGGTCAATAAAGCCTACAAAACAATGGAAATCTTGACAGTCTTAGAATGGCCCCAGAATTGGTCAAAATCTTCATCAGCACTCTCGAATTCCACCTGCCAAATTTTGTCACATTCCGACATATCTAAGGTAGTGAACACAAAAAAATAATTTCGGCAAAATCGACATTTAACACCTTGAAATAGACCCCATAACTAGAGCTATATTTTTGGTATATCAAATTGTTGTGGGACCATCGCCATTGGATCTGTCATGATCGAAAACCCCCATGGGTCAATTTTTGGCTTAATCGGGCACTCCAAGACAAAGTTATGAGTAAAATGCCGAAAAGGGGTAGGCCGCACACTATTCGCGTGTGGCCACCCTGCACCAAAGCACCATTAAAGGTGGTTGTTTTCACAGTCACGGGCAGTAACTTTTGGGGCTTATATCTCACTCGATCCGAGTCGGATCGTGCTCAACTTTGGTAAGCGTGTTCGTCTCGTCAAGACGAGCGTTTTGATATGTGGTATGCCACGTGACGATGCCCGAGCAGGGAAAAAAAACTAGAAAGAAGTTGCTGATCCGTGAAAAAAATTGCAAAAAATTCAACAGCTGCACGCCTCATTCGAGCGGCCAAATCATGGCGCTCACGTCCCCGATCGACATGAAACCAATTGCATTATGTGCATAAGGTCCGTGGTTATCTCTGGTCCGAATCTCACGTACGATAAACGGTTTGATTTCACACACAGAGGCGTCGAAGCTGCTGTAAATTCCGACCACCAGATTTCAGATTCTGTCCAAAAACTCAAGATGACCAAATCTTCATCTGGAAATGAAATCGAGCAGTGCTTGTTGCAACGTGATTGTGACGGCATGCTCAATATGGTTCAGCAAAGAAACAAAAGATAAACATCAAAGAACGAGCGCCTATCCATCCAAAGTTTTCAAGATTCCTCCAAAATTAAAGTCTCATGATCATAGCTCAAAAAAACATGATTCATGGCTCGAAATTAGTATCAAATCGATCGTCATGCCGAGCCCTACAAGAAAACAACCATTTTTCGATCAAACATGCATCAAAGCAACCTTGGATAAGTCATGGAAGATCACACAAGTTCTCGGGCAGCAGCAAGGACTGTTCGTGAATTCCACACATTGTTAGGCAGAGGCAAAATAATCATTATGCACCCATTTTTAGAATTTCTTTTAATTCAATTAAATTGTATTTATCTTCAATTTTAGGTAGTTTTTGGGCATTCACCCATGTTTGGGCCCAATTCTATATAAACATGTAAAGCTTCATTGTAAATGGCCTTTGGTTCATTTCTTGAATGAATCAATAAAGTTTCGATTCTTGCTTGAGTTCGTGGGTGCGTCTTGGATAGAGAGAGATGAGAGAGAAGAAAATGGTCGATACCTCTCGGTAAGGTGACTTTCTCTCTCCTCCCCTCTTTCTCTCTCCACTATTTTTATTTTTCTCTCTTATTCTCATCTATATCCCTCTTTCTCTCTCCTCCCCTCTTTCTCTATCCTCTATCTCTCTCTTCTTCTCATCTCTATCTTTCTCTTCTTCACATCTTTATCTCTCTTTCTCTCTCTTCTCATCTCAATCTCTCTCTCTCTTCTTCTCATCTCTATCTCACTTTCTCTCTCTTCTTCGTCTAACACAGCCGTCGAAGTTCAGCATCACCTGTATCTTTCTCTGTCCTCTGTCTAACACAGCTGGTGAAGTTCAGCACTGCATGTGTCCTCTCTCTCTTCTTTGTCTAACACAGCCGACGAAGTTCAACGTCGCTTGTGTCCTCTCTCTCATATCTTCTTAACACAATCGGCTATGCTTCGCAACCGTCTATATCCTCTCTCTCTTCTTTTTCTAACTAGTCAGCGATACTCAACACCGCTTGTGTCTGATATCTCTTCTTCTTCTAACACGGTCAATGATGCTCAGCGCCGCCTGTGTCTTATCTCTCCTCTTCTTCTAACACTGCAAGCAATGCTCAGCGTCACCTGTCTTATCTCTCCTCTTCTTTAACACTGCAGGCAATGCTCAGCGTCGCCTGTCTTATCTCTCCTCTTCTTCTAACACAGGTGACGATGGCTTAGCGTCGTCTATGTCCTCTCTTTCTTCTTTTTTTAACATAGCCGGCAAAGCTTAGTGCCTCCTATGTCTCCTTCTTTCTCTCTCTTTTCTCTTCATGTCATAGCTGGTGGAGACATATCGCCGACTAAGTATCCTTCTTCCCCTCTCATTGTCGTATGTGTCTTTGCACCTTTCTTCTCTCTTTTCTCACACTCTTCGCCTCATTTCTTTCTTTTCCTCTCCTTCTTTCTATTCTTTGTTTCTTCTCTTATCTTACTTCTTATTCTTTCTTTATGATCTCCATTCTTTCTGTTATTCTTTCGTTTGATTAAGAGGGGTCGAGCTTAGCCTTCTATGGTAGTCTTGTTGTCTAGCCGTAATGTTGTTGTGTCAGAATTATTGTGCCCGCTTTATTGCCACGACAGACTAACCATCATGTCTAGCTAGTGAGTATTGGTATTGACGTCTAGTAGTAATTCTGTTGAGCCGGTCTACGTTACCGAGCCCATTTGCTGCCACATCAGGCCAATTACCTACGAGCTTAGTTATTATGTTGATCTCACTGCCTAGTCAAATTCTTCTCTCCCCCATCTCCCTTCTCTCATTATTCTCTTCTTGTTTTTGAATGTGCACGCTTGTGTACGTTCACTCGAAGGCAAGGAGAGGTCTGTTGACCCACCTATCTTGTAACATTTTCTATATGTGTGTGATTGCAAAAAAAAGGAGAATACAAGCTAAGGGACGCGATTTCGAACCAGGTTTATTATTGGAGGGCTTTCTTCATGATCTAAGAGGGCGCCCACGCGAGCCAGCCCAAGTAAGCCCCGAACCTACCTTAAATTCCTCTCTCATCGGTTGGTAATACCTGCCCTTGTCTAGAACGAGGTTCCCGAGAGAGCGATCTCAAAGTCTTGGGTCTTCCTGAAACTCGAGACGCATGCCACTTGATCATCCTAATCCAGAGGGCTAGATCGAGGCACCTAACCAGCATGCACTTGAGAACTTCATTATTAGTTGTGGCTAAATCCTTAACCATAACTAGCATTGTGTTTACGTACTCCACTACATCGTCACCATCCTTCATTTTAAATGAGCTATAGTCCTTTAATAACAATTAAAGGTGAGTTTTAGATGTTGTGTCATATTTTTCTTTTATTGCATCTAGCACTTTTTTTACATGTTTCATAATATTCGGATGCCTTAATAAGTTCATCTTGCATAATAGTTAGTATTCATGTTTTAGTTATGAGGTCATCTTCTAAGAATTTTTTTAACTTTTTCTTTTCTTCTTCAGTTGGTTTATCACTAACTACTGGTAGGTCTTCCTTCAGTGCATATAAAATTCTATCTTAGATAAGAATATATGCCATCTTCCTCTTCCACATGCCAAAGTTGGTCTCATTCAATTTTTCTATTCTTGAAAGTTCTGCCATAACAATTCTACTAGCCATGGGACTAATTATGTTATGTTTTCTTTTTATTACAAAAGTTCCAAAATTTTATTAAACCAACTAAGCAAAGGAGATTACATCAGAAGAGAAAGAGAGAGAGGGCAAAGAGACCCCTCTTTTAGCCAAGGAATCCACGAGAGAATTCGCCTCGCGGTACACATGAGAAAAGGAAAGTGAAAGGGAGGCTAAGATGTCCATAATTTCCAGCTAAATAGAATGAAGCTTCCAGGGGATTCACCTTTCCTTCTTGCACCAACCGATTTCATTTAGGGAGTCACCCTCAACTAAACAGCTCCGGTCAAGGTTTCTAGAGATCAAGAATTTTAAACCTTGCAGTAACAAAGCAAGTTCCGTGTGATTCACGGTGGCAAGGCCTTAGGGACCTGCATAAGAAAAGATGATCTCTCCCCGGTAATTGCACAAAACCCCCCCAATTCCTGCCAAACCTGAGTTATCTAGCGAGCAGCCATCAAAATCCAATTTGAGATGCCCCTCCTCCGGAGGTGACCAGAAGCTACAAGGTCTCATCTTGACTTTACCCAAAAGGAAGAGATTGGGTAGATTAAGTATTACATCTGGGAGACAGAAACCCATCCAACTTTGGTGACCGAAGGCCAATGCCATAAAGAGAGCTTGATGTTATCAATCAAACATCGTGCATCTGAAAGACTCACCCCTTCAAAAGTACGCATATTCCTTTCTTTCCAAATTTCCCAAAGAACCGCCCTTCTAGCGATTTTCCACATCATATAGCCACCGGTAAGTAAATGAGGAAAGTCAAATTGAGAGACAATATCCACTATCGACAAAGGAAAGGAAGCTTGGATCCCCATTAAACCAAAAAACCAATACTAGAGGCAACCTTGCAATGAATAAAAAGGTGATTCCCCATTTCCTCATCCATTTTTCACATAAGACAAATATTTGGTAAATCTTTACCTCTCTTAATCAAATTGTGAGCCAAAGGAAAGCCTGCACCTTATGAGGGATCGGCCATTTCCAAAACTTGGATGCAATAGGTAGCGACCACCGGCATCTATCATGAAATAGAAATCTATAGCAAGACTAAACTGAGAAGAGGCCATTACTTTCAAGTTCCCAGATGAGATCGTCTGGGTGGTCAGGGGAGATGTAAACCTGGTCTAATAGACTCAACAGCTGTAGCCATTGATTATAAGCCTCACCACTAATACGATTGTACGGGAAGGTAATATTCCAGGTTACCAGGTCCTGTACAGTCCAACACCTCTGCAACCAAGGCATTCAGAAGGAGCACCTTAGCAAAGATAACATGAAAACTCAACTTTAGTGGAACATTCCCTAACCACTTGTGGTACCAGATCGAGGCCAACACACCATTCCCCACATTCCAACGAAAATGGCTAACAATCATCGGTCTACTCCTATAAATGGGCTTCCACAAGAAAGAAACTTCACCAGGACGGTCATCTTCTATCCACATACCAAACCTATCTCTACCATATTTGGAAGAAAGAACGTCAACCCAAAGCTCATTAGGACAATGGAAACTTCCCCACCACCGCTTACAGAGCAATGCCTCATTCATATATTTAAGTATACGGATACCCAAGCCACCTTCACTCTTGGGGGTACACACTCGATCCCATCTAAGCATATGGAATTTGCGATCCTCGCCATAGGAACCCCACAAGAAGTTACACAACATCCTTTCAATTTTCTTAATAATAGAGGTTGGCATGTGGAGAAGTGACATTAGGTAAATCGGCATGTTTGATAAACAAGATTGCAGTAAGGTCACTCTGCCACCCAGAGAAAGATACTTGGGCTTCCACAAGTCCAGCTTGACTTGAACTTTTTCTATGACCTTATCCCAAACTGAAGCAGAGTGTCTAGAGAGGGAGATAGGTATGCCCAAGTAAGAAAAGGGAAAGGATCCAACTGCACAACCAAGACGGGCAGCCAAAACAAGGGACAAAGGTGGGTGACAATTGATTTCAAAAAGAAGGGTCTTGCTATAATTAACCTAAATACCCAAAGCCACCTCTCAACAATCCAAAAAACAGGCAATATTAAAAGCTTGAATCCTCGTAGCCTCACAGAAAATGAGGGTATCATCAGCATACTGTAAGTGGGAAACAAGCGGGCCAGAATCAGCCACTTTAAAACCTTTAAATCTGTAAAACCTTTAAATCTCGATTCTATGGAGGCTGAGAGTGTCTTTTAACTTAGCTTTTATGGCCTCCCAGAGCTCAAAAGTCAAAGCCCCTGACATTTGAACCTGGTGATCCAAAAAGGAAATTTCCTTTAGGAGGTTATCAATTTTAGCTTTGATGTTCCCACCATGTTCCTTTTTCCAAGCAATAAGCTTGTGTTTGATAGTGACGAGTTTTTTATGCAACTGAAAGTCTAAGGAACCAACCGACAAAGAATTCCACCAAGTGGAGTAGATAAGATCAACGACAGAGCTATCTTCCAACCACCCTAATTCCAATCTAAAAGGTTTGGGGCCCCCTCTTTCCTGGCTAGTAGAAAGTAAAAGAGGAGTATGATCCAAAAAACGATGAGGGAGGGCTTTGGCCAACACCAAAGGAAAAGCCTCAGCCCATTCAAAAGACACTAAAAATATGTCCAGCTTAGACATAAACAGAGAGGTAACATAATTATTAGACCAGGTAAACTCGGTCCCAACAATTGGTAAATCCATAAGAGAGAGGCTTTCAATAAAATGGTTAAAAAGCCTCATTGGCGAGTTAATAGGCAATTGTGCAGAGCATTTGTCTGGCCATCTAACGAGGTTGAAATCCCCACCAATACACACAAGGAAATTAAAATTACGAACAACAGATTCCATATCATTAACAAAATCCTCCTTGGAGGCAAGTTTAACAGGATCATAAACATTAAGTAAACCCCATGAGAAACCAGGAATAGGGCCATGAAACTCAAGAAGCAAAAACCTGTCTCTGTAGATAGTCTCAAAATTTTGTAGAACCATCCCACAAAGCCCACAGACCACCCAAAGCACCCACAGCATCTATGCCACAAAAAGAAACTGCACTCGAACGCCAAACTTCTGTAGCACCAGAAACAGTATGGTTAGGGAGTTTGGTTTCTTGCAGAATTAACACCCAAGGTTTAAATCTAGAAACCAAAAAAGAAACATCTATTTTTCTAGTGGGGTTAGCCAAACTCCTTACATTCCACGATAAGATAATCATTTCAAAAAGGGGAGGAAGATGAACCTTGCTCTTCCCAAGTTGCATGTGGGAAGGGATGATCCACAGATTGCACGTCTTCCTCTTTAGCAAAACCAAAGTCCTATGTGGATGAAATCTCTGATACTCAATGAAAGTCGGCAATGAACACTGAGCCTGTGATAAAAAGCAGTCTTCTTAACAACTCCACGAGCTTCCAGCCGAACCGACGACCTAGTGCCAACATGACCTGGATTCTTCTTCTTCTTGGTAGGAGCTTTAGTTTCTTTTACATCAACACCTACAGTATCAGATAGGACAGATTTCCCATTCTTCTGAGCAAGTCTTTCCTTCTTGAGATGCTTAAACTCCTCATAGAAAGCCCCTATCGGGATATTAAACTCAAACTCCATATCTGAAACCATAGCAGCAACTTCAGCTTCATTAGGGACCTCCGAGAGCACTTGATGGGCTACACCAGGAGGTGGTGTATCTACCCGTTTTAGCTGAAAAGCACAAGAAGCCATTGAGAGAGGTATCATTGTCTTAGAAACCACCATAGCAAGGGAAGACCCATCCAGCTGACCCTGAAGAGCAGGGAGAGGCTCACTGTACTCTTCATCATCATCAGAGGAAACTTCCATCGGATCTATGTGAAGAGGGTCAAAGCGTTCCTTAGGCTTGCGAGGTTGATCCTTCATAGCTTCGCGATGACAGGGGAGGGGGAACATGGCCAGAAGATGATAGAGCACACACGCAAAAAGAAACAATTGTGTAGCAGCCAACACTCGCAGACGTTCCATAGTCTCCAGCAATCTCAAAGTTAAAAGGGGCAAAACCTTTCCAATGGCAGGGCTTAAAAAGCCTTTTGCGGGGCAGATGAAGGTGGCTGGTAAAGGATTTGGGGCGTCAGAGCTGCAAGATACGCTGACATTGACGAGGCATGCGTTGACGCAAGGTGGCTTTTGGAAGCTGAAACGGCGTACACATGTGGTACGGCTCCGTCGACAACATTGCATGGACCCGACGGTGTACAAGCGCGAAGTAAGACCACAGGGGACTCTAGAGGAGAGGAAAAAACGTTGGTCGAAAAGCCCTCAATCCACGTCAGAAAATACCCATAGGGATCCACTTTTTTGAAATTTTGAATTTTGAAAATGGCTAGGTTTTTTTTCGAGAAATTTTCCATTTACGAAATTGGGGCGGAGCACCTTGAATAGCAGCAACAAGATTTGGGTTCATCTCCAGCTGAAACGACACCTTATTCCGGCCAAGAACCAAATGCCAAGCATTATCATGTTGGAGAGGAGGAATAGCATAGGAGGTCTCTCGAGCCTCAGGTTTCTGAAGAACCTTGTCATCAGCAGAGTTCAGAGACACTTTGATAGCAAAGAAGCAATCATCCACTTGAAACTTAACAGCCTTAGGAATAGGAAAATTTGACACAGTCCAAATTTTAACTCTAACATAGCAGCAATTTTTCCCCATGAAAGAGTCCCAATCAAGGTTGTAATAAATTCCACAACAGGATGCAATTCTTTTGATAGTTTCCAGGTTCCAGAAGTGAAGAGGAATACCCCACAAGCAGATCCAAACCAGCTTCTTATTTACAAATGAAACATGATCTCCACCAGTCAAGAGAAAGAAGCTAACCTCGAAATCTGTAAAAACAGTTTCGCGGAGCTTTGGAGACATCGTCGGAAGATTTCAGCTTGAACACCACCTTATTGCCTCCAATGAATTTGACATCCGGGGAATAATCTAGATACCAACCACGTCTTCCCCAATCTTCAAGTCCAAAAAGTCTCTCAAAGTAGGAGAGAAGGGACCTGTGACAAACAAAGGGTAGGGTACATCTAGAAGTCCCAAAGTCTTTTTGTTGATGACCACTGAATGCGCTCGTGAAGAACTGCCACTTCCTTTCTCATTACCAGCATAATCAACCACCATTCCATCCCTACTACCACCAAAACCATCTTCTCTAGAACTTAGAACCATTTTCTCCCCTTCTAATTATGTTATGTTATATATGAGTGCCTAAATAAGTTCTCAGTTCTAAACAAAATAAATTGTTTAAAGAAACTAACTAAATGTCGTAAAAAAAATAATTCAATACGTGGTCAATACATGTTATAATGAGAAAGCTACTGGATATAATCAATTAGAAATCGATTCTAATCTTCCTTACAAAATGACAAATAGTTGTTTTCATTTTTCCACCAAATTTCACTAAACTTGTTTATATATCATGTCATCATGCTGTCCACTTCAAAATAATGGATATCAAAACAGCGATTAAACTTTGGTTAGAATATAAATCAGATACACATCACATTGAAGCTTGAAATAAATATTTCAAGAGCAAATAATGCAAAATTTAGCGGTCCGTGCTTCTACCAATATGCGTAATATGTAAAGTTTAAAATGAATTCACATGACACAAGTTTTCAATGCTTATATCAATCTAAGCTCATACATGCATTACTATAAAGGTGTGGTTTCTATAAGGTTGTAACCTTAAACAATCTAATTAAGGTGCACCTTCAAATTGTATCATAACATGTAATTTTGGTGTAAAAAATTATTAGGATTATCTCAAAATCTATTTTCATATCTAATTATAAAATTTTACACTTAAAAAATGGTTAAAATCAAGTAGATCTATAAACCTATTAAAATTTTGAAAATTGACAATCTAGATAATGTATTGCAAGATGCACTATTTGTTAGACTCAAGATCTTTTTTTTTTTCATATTCATACATCTTGGTGTTGAGATGACCAATTAGAGGTTTTTTCAACATTAAACAATCCTTTTCCGATGGATTTTTTAGGTGCATATGTAATTCTATATTTTAAGGTTGCAACCTTATATAAACTTTTTCCTTACTATATAATCCACAACCCAAAAAAAGATATCCAATACAAACCCCCAATGAAATTTATTTTTAATTTTGTTAATGAGAAATATTTCCTCCATTTAATCCTATCACAATATTACATCAGCCAAATTGGGAAGTCCTGGGTTCTCCCAAAAATTAGTTATTTATTCAAAACAAGTTAACCAAAAATTCATGTGCCCCTTTTTTCTTTCCTTTTTTCTTTTTTTTGTTTTTTGTTTTTGGTTTTTTGTTTTGGGAACATTGCCCCTTTCTTTCTTTTAATAATCCAAACAAAGGATACAGAGAGAGAAAACAAGTCAACATAAAACCAATAGTAAAGGCAGATAAAGAAGAATGAAATGAGGACATTGGGAAAAAAAATGTGTGGGCGAGCAGCCCTCTGGTTGGAGACAAGAAAATGGGATGAGCGCTACGAAAAAATTAAAAAAGCTCCTCTTTATCTTATTTTAATGTTAATGGATGGATGAAGAAGGAGAAGAAAATAACACAATGAAAAAAAAAAGTCAAAGAACTTTGGGATAATCTTTCTGTTAATGAGGTGCAAGGGAGGTAATATAGATAATCCTTCAGCATTGTGTAATACTAGCTCAGAATCAATATTCAACCAGGTGTGGCAGACCTTATCGCATGGAAGGAAACGACGCATACATGTTCGTATATTAAGGTTCAGCAAGATTCAATATCAATATTAAAACCACGATATGCATTTTAATAGAGTCAAACTTGTTGAAAATTTAAGAAACTCACATAATAAAATCTAGAGTATGAGTAAGATAGAACCTAGAATGCTCTGAAACTAGTGAAAAAATAATAATTGGAGCGAGGATGTGCGTGAAGCAGAGATCTAAGAAGATTTGTGCTGTGAGGTTGATGATCACAAAGCCCATATTTTAGTCTAGGAACTCTTTTTTTCAATACGCTTTCTATAAATACAGGAGCTCTGTAAATTTTTGTTGTGTTTTCACTCTCTTACGTCCCATATTTATTGGAAAGAAGATGGGGCAACTTTATATTTCTCAACGGGACTCTCAGAAACATCCCATATTTTAGGGATATTTATCCTCATCTCCCATGAACGTTAGAAAAAAACCTTTAGAAAATAATTATTTATGTTATATATTAAATGAATGGTTGAGGCAATTTGTCAGTTTGTTGCTTTTGTCCAACACCTCACAACTTCAACGATTGATAAAATCTCAACAGAAGTTCTCTATGCTATTCAGAATAAGGGTTAGTTATACCAGGGAAAGCCTTGGTTAAATAAATGGAACATTGATGAGCAAATCTTCTATTGGGACCCTAAGCAAATTCGGAAAGTTGTTTGGCAAAAATTAACCCAAAGAATTTGGGACGAAGTAGAAGGAAAGAAAAAATTTTATTTGAATAGTATCAGAGAAAAAATTTAAGTGAAAGCAACTTATTTGAATGATCTTATTCCTCTTCGTCTACGAATTCATATTAGTAGGGCCTAAATGGGATCTCGTTACTTTCGTATTGAAATAGGAAGATGGCCTCAAATTCCTAGAGAAGAATGCACTTGTCGGGTTTGTGGCAAAGATGCTATTGAGGATGAGCATCATATTTTTCTGCAGTGTTCCATGACAGCAACAACCCGAGAAAAGTGGAACATCAATGTTCACAATTTGATCGATTTGCTCCAAATACCATCCAGGACTCTTGGTCACTTTATTGGGGAAAGTTCTCAAACTCATGCCATGTACACTTCTATCCAATAGTTCTTGAGGGTCTTAATCTTATATGGACGTAATAAAAGTTCAGATCTAATTTCAGTTTCATATTTAAAAAAATCTTTTAATAATAAATAAATATTTAAAAAATAAATTCCCATGGGATTCATCCCATGAAAATTGACGAGACCTCATGGACATACACTTGCCAACACATATTTAAAAAGAAAAAAAATGGAGATGATTGTATGCCGCCCATTAACTGTCGATATTTAAAATGGTACGCCTGAAAGACCTATGATATGTACATGATCCTTATCGCAGGTACTCAAGACGTGGTCGATAACTGCTTCCTCGACCAACGGGGTTAAATGGCAAGGATGTTCGCACAACCCCAAACTCCTCATGGGCACATAAACAAGAAAAGAGTCAGTGGCCTTTAGGCAATGTTATGTACCAAAACTAGTCATGTAATTTGTTTAGGGTGCGGTTTGTATAGAGCCTACCTTCAAATAATGTCGAGAAATGTGGTTTTAACATTGAAAATCTTTGTGATAGCCTTAAAATATATTTTCATTTTTATTTATAAAGTTGAAAGCTTCAAAAATAGTGTAGATCGACAGATTTACGAAAAACTTTGACGGTCCAAAAATGCTTTACAAAATACACTATTTCCAAAACTTGAAATCCATTTTTTTTCTCAGGTCTATGCATCTTGATGTCAAGATGATCAATTTAAGGATATTTGAGCAACAAAACCACCTCTTCTAGTGAAATTTTGGAGGGTAGGCTCTTATTTGATTGTTTAGAGCCATGGCTCTATATAAACTTTTCCCATTTGTTTATCTGTCATCTGACCGCATGATATTCTTCAGAAAAATATAAGCAAAAATGCTTAATATATTGTCCATCGGTTAAATTATTTGGCATTCACAAACCCCAAGTAATTGGAAAAAAGCTCTAATAATGACGAGTAATGGGCAATATCCCTAGGCTTTCTTGAGAACGCCCACCCATTTCCCGCCCTTCGGGATGTGATCCGGAAGGCCTTAACTTGTGTCCCTGTCCCATAACGTACAGTCCATTTCATATGACGTTAAATTGCTCGGTAATATCCTCAAGGTCGCTCAAGAACGGCCACCCATTTCTCACACCTTCGGCTAAAGATCCAGAAGGCTGAATTCTACGATCCAAGTCCGACGACTTCAATCTTTGTCGAACATTTTCTAAACACCAATAAGAAGCAAAATGGATCCTTGGGGGGTTCATATTAGTGGCCGGTACCCCATGCTGATTCATTCTTTTTGAATTATAAGTCTGTATCAACTGATCTCATAGCAAGTCATACAATTTGAGGGTTACCGGCCAGTGTCCCAGGACTAGCGCATAATGGCTGCTGTCCTGTAGCCAAGGCCCTATGGCTAATGTTCTGTGTGACCATTATGACTAACACCTAAAGATATGCTTAATGAGACTAATGTTTAATGTCTAATGTCTCGCCTTCATTGCCTTCTAGTCGAAATCGTGTATGTCCCATGCTTTTGGGCCAAAGTTTGTGAATAACTCATATTTTGAGAAACCGAGTCTTACAGAAAAGAAGACCACAAGTCATGAACTCTGGAAGCCCACACCTTCACCCCATGGTTGTAGGGTTCTCATGAACCCTTAGCTTGCGGAACCGGTAATCCCAAATGCCGGGATCCCACTCAAGATCATATACATGATTGGCTAAACGCAAAGTAGATGAATACAACTATAAATTGAGTGCGAAAAATAAACCAAACATAAAAAAACACACCACCATAACATACGATTTATATGGTTCATCCCATAGGGCTACATCCATGGCCTCGACAACTAGAAATCCACTATATGAAGATTACAATTTTAGTTTACAAGAGATAATACATATCTCTAAACATCGGTAAACGACTATTACCGATTTTCCCTTCTAAATTCGCTCTTCCAATTGAGCAACATCGTCGATCAATACGCTTTTTCCCACCACAATACCGCTACTCGAAAGATAACCTCAAAACCGAAAGATTTTCTCTCTCTAGAAGTGGAAGCCTTAGTCAATCTAAAACTCATGAAAATACCACATCTCTCTCGGAGGCCGTCTATCTCTCTCTCTCTCTTGGAGACCCATCTCCATATTGGAGATCCATTCCCATAACCCCCAAAGGGGTGACCCTTAAAATGATGAGTATTATGCTATCATTGATCCTTTTTATAGAGATCATTTGAGCTTCTTTCTTACTCCCCAAGAAACCCTTCTCTTTTTTCCATAATACCTTTAATCTTTTAATAAAAACATAGATATGGTGATTTTGACTATCACCAAACCTAAAAATGGGCACCTTAACTATGTCCAATCGGACTAAGCCATGCCAAGTAGCAAATAGTACAAGAAGGTGAAATGGGAAATATGCATGCAATAAAGAAAAAAGACAAGAAAAAAAAGATGGACGTGGTAAAAACCTGAAACGACCCACATGTAACAGTCAAATATCAGAGCGCAGTAAAAACCCAACAGAGCACTATGAGTAAAAAGAAAATAAATAGGATTAAAAGACATGGAAATATTGTCATGGGCAAGATAGTTGAATAATAATTGGGGGCAAGGGGAAAACCTTAACTAGCTCCTACCCCAACAACTTGAGAGAAAACTCGTCAGGGCACCGAGGTTGCAGTTACCCACCATAAAAGATCAATCAGACAATCAGAATCCTAATATCAGTTTGAGATGAGTTCCTAAAAGAGAACAGGCAATGATGCTCATGATCCCAGCTATGTAATCCTAAATTTTGCGGCATGAAAGTGTCCCAAACTACATGACCATTAAAATATTTAAAAGATTTGCTAAGCATGAGAAAAGTGAGAAGATGATAAGAAAAAAGCAGATAACACAAAATCCAATGCAATAAATAAAGGGAAAATATTTCTTATTCTCTATTTTTAACTTTTATGTCTCATGAGACCTAAGAATTGAAAATATTACTTGCAAGTAAAAGGTCTCTATCTTTTCAATCTTTCAACCCCTTAAACCCTTTTGACCATGTATTATAGATCTCAACAACTTATAAAATGACTCCCTTCCCTTAGTCTCTCCTTCTCTCTCTAAAATCAAGTCTCTCTATGTCTCTCTCTCTAAACTCAGTCGTGCTCTCTCTCTCTCTCTCTAAACTATCTTTTTCACCCATCTCTCTCAAATGCCATGCGTCCGAGAGCAAGTACTCTGAAAGAGAAAACACGTCGAGAAAAAGAGAAACAACGCCAAAAAATTGGAGATATTGGATAGAAAAATGAGAAAGCACGCTGAGAAAAAGACAACTTGAGCCGAAAGTCTGAAAAAAACACCGAGAAATGGAGAATCAGGTCGGAAAGTAAAGAACCTTGGTTAGAAAATGAAAAATGCACATGGCTAACTGGAAAAAGATGCCGAAAAATACAGACCAAATCGGGAATGGAAATCAGATTGCAAAGAGAGAAAGCAGAGAGAGAAAATGGGACTGACCAGGTATTCCGATTGATGAGAGAGGGAGAGAGAACGATATTTATAGAGGGAAAAAGGCCTCTCCGAAAAGTTCGAGGCTAAACAAAACAAAGCGGACTAGAGGGAAAAAGTATGGAAATATCGCTTGAAAATCAAGATAAACGACTAGATAGTCCAAGATTGCTTCTGAAACTGAACTCTGCAAGTCGTTTGAGTTGAGAATTTTTAGGACAGGGGACTCTATCCTCGAATTGCATCTATCTAAGTCTTTCTGCCGGCAATTTTTTTGGTAGGAAAAGCCCAGAGTATTCCGTTTCCGGCATTCAATAGAGTTTTCAAGTCAAATTCCGGCGTTTCCGGCGGGACATGGCCACTCTCCCTCACATTTTCCCAATCCACAACTACTGTTCAGAAGAAAACACACAGAGAAGTCAGTTCTCGCAGACCTCTACAACTCATTCAAGGTCGAATAGTCCATCTCCTAGGCAGAGTGGTGAGCTTAGAGGGAGTTCAATGCGAGAATTTGAGGAAGAAGATAGCGAAAACTTAATCTTTTGGCCATGTGATGAGAGAGAGACGGTTATGTGAGGGTTTATGGTTCTCTGGTTTTGTCCCTTTGTAATGCAATGAAATCAGAGCTAGCTGCTGAATTTTACAAGGAAATGGCATTGGATGGCATGAAATTAGATAGTCATGGGTATAAGCTTCGGATGACTTGTTTAGGAGAGGCAGGAGATATATTTGCGGTGCGATCTATTGGAAATGATATGTTAATGAAAAAAAGACCTACGTGATCTTTTACTGGGGAAATACAATTTTTTTTTTTTTTAATAATAATCACCCCTTGCAATTTTGGCAACAAGATCACTCACATATGGTCTAATTACAAACAACAGAAATTCCAAAAATAAATAACACATCAAATAAATCTCATATACTTGATGTCATTCATACAACCTAATACTGTGCTTAAGAATATAAAATAAAAGTACTAGCAAATAAAAGAAAAGATGCCGGAGATTACCTCAACCGGGTTTTTTACACCCCACACCGAATCGCCACATCCAATGGCGCGGGATCTGTGGTCTAGCTTCAATCTGGAACCGGGATAGCTGATTTCGGGCAAACTAGGTAACCACCTCCTAAAATCTCTACTAAAACTTTAACCCCCAAAATTAACTTAGGTCTAGAGAGGAGAGAGAGTACCACTTAAACTTTTGAGAGAAAAAATTAGAGAGAAAAAGATGGAGGAGAGAGAAAAGAGGTTGTGTGTGTAGAGATTAGGGAAGAGCACCCCTATTTATAGTATATATTTAGGTTTAGGGTTTCTTAAGGTTTTCCCATAGTTTGCCTTTTTCATGAGATTGAATCTAGAAGGTTGATCAAGGGAACTTGTGGGGTGAGAGATCTGAGTCATCCATTTCATAGATGGGCCATCAACATTACGGAAGGTGCTTGAACCATTATCCCCCTTTCCTTAAACCATTTTCCCATCAATATATTTAAATAAAATAAATATCATGCATTCCATTAAATTGCATGATCCATGTCACATATTCCATAAGGATATGTCAAATATTATCAAGTAAATAAATACTACCAAATATAAATCAGATAAGATCAATATTTACTATTTAAAACGAATTGACCATATCTCTTTAAAACAAACTTGTTATAAAACAAATAAAACCATGGTCAATATTTCTCTTCCAAGATTTGATCACATGCCACAAATCAAACTTACCTTAACTTAAAAACTTGAACATATAACAAACAAGAGAAACCAAAAAGGGTGGGGCGTGCCACCCTTTTGTGGCACATGTAGGTCCCCACACACATGCCACATGGTGGGCCCATGTGTACTTTGGGCCCCCATGAAATTTTATAAAAAGTATTAAAATTAAATTAAAATGAATTAATATATATTTGATTTTTTATAACTTTGTAAAATCAATAAGTGTATTTTTATAAAACCAAAAATTACAAATAAAATATTGAGAGATTCATAAAAAATATTTAAATAATAAAACTAAATTCATTTTAATAATAAAATGAACACAATTAAATTAATATGATGGGAAAATGATCTTTATGGTTTTAGAAATTCAATCTATAAATATGGGGTACTCCACCTCCAACTGTGGACTACAGACCACACTAGCTTTATTGAACCGACCCAGTGTTTCCCATGACACACAGTCCAAGCAGGGGCTCATTAGCGGGTTACCAAAGTCAGGTCGATGAATCAAGGGGTCACAATCCCAGTCTATGGATTATCGGTCCTCCCCTAGAGACAAGTCAAGGTCACCACGACTTGATGCAACCACAGTACTATGGTTCATAAGGGTATCTCTCACACATGCATACGCTTCACCCAAAGGTGGATATCTAGCTTTCCCGAACGATCTATCGATATACATGTCGTGTGATGGAACATGGATGAGGTTTTGACCCCTATCTTAGGAGGCCTACCATCACACACAAGGGTCACACAGTCTCTCAGCTCTCTCGTCTAGGCATAAGCTCCGACCTTATCAAGGGCTAACCCAAAATCCTCTACGGTTAATTCTTTATGCCCAGGCATCTTTGGTTTTCCAACCGTCTGGCCTAGATCGATAAGCATAGTCCTGTATAAGTAAACATCATTTAGTTAGTATGGCCCTCGAGGGACCACACTCCCAATGAGTTTATGTTTCACTATAATGAAAGTATTTCAATACACACATATAAGGCCTTTAAGGGCCACATAAACCCAACATCTCCCACTTAGCCTTTAAATGCCTTACATTCACTCTTCCTCACTTTCTCTCATCCACATCTCTCTCACATGTCTTACAAAAACATTAGGGACAACTCCCTTAGTTAGAGGGTCTGCAATCATCAAATCTGTAGATATGTAGCTGATCTCGATCTCTTTCAATCTTACCTCATTTCTCAAGTGATAAAGTTAAGGCTTAACATGCTTAGAGTTCTTGTGAAACCGAGGCTCCTTAGAGACACAAATAGCCGCAGTGTTGTCATAAAAAATTCGCACTGCCTCACAACGTACAGGATGAAAATTAAGTTGATTAAGAAACTTTTTAATCCACAAGGCCTCCTTGGCTGCTGAGATTCCATGGTGGACAAGGCCACAATATCTTGTTTCTTTGACTTGCAAGAAACGGTACCCCCTCCAAACATAAACACATACCCAGATGTAGACTTCGCGTCCTCTAGATCCGTGAGATAGCTTTCATCTGAATATCCCTCTATTGTTATTTCAGTTCCCCCCTTATATGTGAGCGCATAGTTCATGGTCCCCTTTAAATAGCTGAGAATTCTTTTTACAGCTTTCCAATGCTCCTCTCTTATATTACTTTGGAAACGGCTCACCAAACTCATGACGAAGGACAAGTCAACCCTTGTTCCCGTCATGGCGTACATAAGGGACCCAACTGCGCTATTGTATGGCACTCTCTCCATGGCTCTTATATCCATGTCTTCGATAGGACACATCTTATTACTAAGCTTCGTCTTTTTGTCAATTGGGGTAGACATGGGCTTACACATACTCATATCAAACTTTTCCATAATCCTCTTACAGTAGGTAGCCTGAGAAAGTTGGATAGTCTTATCTCTTTTGTTTCTTATTATTTTGATGCCCAACATATATGAAGCTTCTCCAAGATCCTTCATATCGAAGTGTTGTGCAAGAAAATATTTCATCTCTACTACTAGGGCAATTGAGCTACTAACAATTAGCATATCATCTAGATATAATGATATAAAGATCACATCACTCCCACTGACCTTTTGATATATGCAATATAATCCTCATTATTTGTGGAGAACCTTGCAAGAGCAAGGTTCTCTTAGAATTTTATATACCATTATCACAATCCATGTTTCAGGCTATAAAGGGATTTATTTAATTTGCATACAAAATTTTTTCTCTTTTTCTTCAAATCCCTCTGGTTGGGTCATGTAAATTTCTTCTTCTAAATCCCCATTTAGAAAGGCTATTTTGACATCCATTTGATGAAGCTATTGTAGCTATAAGGATTCAGATAGATGGAAATTTGGCAACAGGGAAAAATGTTTCCTCATAATCTATCCCTTTTTTCTAGGTGAAACCCTTTGCAACCAACCTAGCTTTATATTTTTCTATTTTCCCTTCAGAGTTCAACTTTTTCTTGAAAATCCACTTACAACCAATGGCCTTACGTTTTTCAGGTAGGGGTACTAATTCTCATACATGGTTTTGGTTAATGGAAGCATACTCATCTTTCATGACTTCTACCCAGAATTCCTTTTCAGGATAGGTCAAGGCTTCATGGTGAGTTCTAGATTCTGAATCTAGATCTTCCCCAACTTTATCAAAATATTTTCCAAGGTAGACAAAATGTTCTAGGAAAAGAGGTGGTCTACTGACTCGGTTACTTTGTCTTGGTTCAAGTAAGGGTTAATTTTCTATAGGGAATTCAGGATCAGGTTGGGTTGGTTTAGAAGTTTCAGGTTCAGGGTCTCGAACTACATCCTTGTTTTTGGCCTTCTCATAAAAGTCGGTTTGTTTTCTACTCACCTTGCTTCAAGGAATTCTTCCTTGAAGAAGTGAGCATCGCAGCTTTCAATAACCGCACATGTTTCAAAGTTGTAGAATCGATACCCCTTACCATGATCTGGGTAACTAATGAAAATGGATTTGACATTTTTGGGTTGCAATTTGGTTCTATTTTGATGTAGGATAAGGACATGAGCTGAGCAACCCCAAACTTTCAAGTGTTCAAGGGAGGGAGTACGACCTGTGAACATTTCGTGAGGAGTAAGTGGTGCAGTTTTTTTGGGAATCCGGTTAAGGATGTAACAAGCCGTTAATACGGCTTCTCCCCAAAACTCCAATGAGAGATTTGCATGCCCCATCATACTCATTACCATTTCCACTAAGGTCATATTCTTTCTCGCAACTACACCATTTTGTTCAGGAGTATAAGGCATGGTGTACTGATGGATGATCTCATTTTCAATGCACAATTCTTTGAAAATGTCAAATGAATATTCCCCCCCTCTATCGGTTCTAAGGACTTTAATTTTCAAGTTAATTTGATTCTCTACCTAGGCCTTATATTCTTTGAATTTTCTAAGGCTTCTGATTTTACATGAATAAGGTACACATTTTCATATTGCGAGTGGTCATCTATAAAAGAGATAAAATATATTTTTCTACTTTTTTGGTCACATTCATAGGTCCACATATGTCACTATGAATGATTTCCAATCCGCTAGTAGCTCTTTTTGTCCTAGGAGTATTTTTCTTTATTAGTTTTCCTTGCACACAAGACTCGCACACTTTCGATAAATCTCCTTTATAATTTTGAAGAATCCTATCCCTTTTTAATCTTTCCATTCGTTTGATATTGAAGTGTCCTAACCTCATATGTCATAGGGTAGCATCTAATTCATTAGGGGACGAGACATAAGCAACGTTCTCTTTTATTTTAATAGTAAATAGCCCGTCTACAAGTCATCAAGTCATGATCACATCTCTCCCCTTCTTGACCACCACTTTCTCCCCAATGAAAGTGGTTATGAATTCAGCCATAGACATCTTAGGAACCGAAACCAAGCACTTCCTCATATCAGGAGCATAAAGTGCTTGCTTTAGGATCAAGGTGCTCTCACTCTTCAGTTTCAGCTCAAAATCTCCAACTCCAAGTACATCAGTCTTCTGATTTCCTCCCACTTCAATATGTTGTTGTCCTAGCCCCATGGGAGTGAAAAAACGGTAACCTCCCTTGGTGTTTGTAACATGGGTCGTAACCCCCGAGTCAAGACACCAAGAAGCTCCCTTGGGGTCAGCTAGCATGGACTCGAAAACTACACATGTCAATTCCTTGTTAATTCCACTAGATTTGTTGAACCGATAACTATTGAAAATGTGGTCCACGTTCTTGCAAATAAAACAAGTTTGAGTCTCTCTCTTTGCTCCCTTATTTTCAAAATCTCTTCTTTTGAAATCTATTTTCTTCTCAAAAGTATTTCTTCCCTTTCCTTTCTTAAATTTAAAATATAGTTAAGATTTGATCATATGCATAGATCCCTTAGGGTTTGCCTTGAACTCCTCCTTTCTTCTTCAGATTTGATGGTCGTGATGAGTTCCTCCAATTTTGGTGTCTTTCTTCTAGCAGAGATGGACGACATAAAAGTCTCCCATGAATTAGGAAGAGAATTCATTAAATGAATCACTTGCATAGATTCATTGGGCTCCATGCCTGTATCTTCCAAATCTCTGACTAGCGCACGAAACACGTACACATGATCTACAAATTTGGTAGCTTCTACCATTTTTAAATCATTGTACCTTCTCATAACCATAGTTTGCTTCATGAGAGAGGGTTCAGCATACTCTCTTTCAAGTTTATCAAAAATCTCACTTGCAGTATAGATTGACTCGTACTCAAAAGCATACGAGTCAGTCATGGCACATAAAATAATGTACTTGCATCTCAAGTTCCTCCTCTTCCAATTGGCGAACTTATCTTTGATTATTTGAGATGAGTCGTCAGTTGGACGACGATGTCGGTCTTCAAATAGTACCTCATGCAAGCTTTCTTTCTATAGCAAAAATTTGATTTTTCTTTTCGATGAAGCAAAGTTGGTCTCATCAAACCTTTCAGTTTTCAGGATCTCAGATATGAAGGTACGAGCAGTCATTATATTCTCAAGCAAAAAATAAGAAAAATACTCCTAATGGCAATCAAGTAAAACTAGCTCTGATACCAATGAAAGAAAGACCTATGTGATCTTTTGTCGGGGAAATACAAAAAAAAAAAAAATTTAATAATATTTACCCCTTGTAATTTTGACAACAAGATCACTCACAGATGGTCTTATTACAAACAACAGAAATTCTAAAAATAAATAACACATCAAATAAATCTCAGCTACTTGATGTCATTCATACAACCTAATACTGTGCTTGAGAATATAAAATAAAAGAACTAGCAAATAAAAGAAACGATGCTGGAGATTACCTCAACCAGACTTTTTGCATCCCACACCGAGTCACAACATCTAATGGCCCGAGATCTGTGGTCTAGTTTCAATTTCGAACTGGGATAGCTAATTTCGGCCAAACTAGGTAACCACCCCTTAAAATCTCTACTAAAACTTTAACCCCTAAAATTAACTTAGGTCTAGAGAAGAGAGAGAATACCACTTAAAATTTGGCGAGAGAAAGATGGAGGAAAGAGAAGAGAGGTTGTACGTGTAGAGATTGGAGAAGAGCACCCCTATTTACAGTATATATTTAAGTTTAGGGTTCCTTAAGGTTTTTCTATAGTTTGCCTCTTTCATGAGATTGAATCTAGACCATTGATCAAGGTGACTTGTACGGTGAGATATCTGAGCCATCCATTCCATAAATGGGCCATCAATATTATATAAGGTGTTTGAACCATTATCCCCCTTTTTTTAAACCATTTTCCCATCAATATATTTAAATAAAATAAATATCATGATTTCATAAAATTGCATGATCGATGTCACATATTCCGTAAGGATATGTCAAATATTATCAAGTAAATAAATACTGCCAAATATAAATAAGATAAGATCAATATTTACTATCTATTCAAATTGACCATATCTCTTTAAAACAAACTTGCAATAAAACAAATAAAGCCATGGTAAATATTTTCCTTCCAAGATTTGACCACATGTCACAAATCAAACTTACCTTAACTTAAAAACTTGAACATAAAGTAAACAAGAGAATCCAAAGAGGATGGGGCGTGCCACCTTTTTGTGGCACATGTAGGCCCCCACCCACATGCTACATGGTGGGCCCATGTGTACTTTGGGGCCCCATGGAATTTTATAAAAAGTATTAAAATTAAATTAAAATGAATTAATATATATTTAAATTTTTTATAACTTTGTAGAATCAATAACTGTATTTTTATAAAACCAAAAATTACAAATAAAATATTGAGAGATTCATAAAAAAAATTCAAGTAATTAAACTAAATTCATTTTAATAATAAAATGAACACAATTAAATTAATATGATGGGAAAATGACCCATATAGTTTTAAGAATTCAATCTGCAAATATGGGGTACTCCACCTCCAATTGTGGATTAAAGACCACACTAGCTTTATCGAACCGACTCAGTGTTTTTCATGAACCACAGTCCAAGCAGGGGCTCGTTAGCGGGTCACCAAAGTCAGGTCGATGAATCAAGGAGTCGCAACCCTAGTCTGTGGATTACAGGTCCTCCCCTAGAGACAAGTCGAGGTCACTACGACATTATGCAACCACAGCTCTATGGTGCATAGGGGTATCTCTCGCATATGTATACGCTTCACCCAAAGGTGGATATCTGGCTTTCCCGAACGATCTATCGATATGCATGCCATGTGATAGAACATGGATGAGGTTTTAGCCCCGTCTCAGTAGGCATACCATCACACACAAAAGTCATACAATCTCACACTAGCTTTATCGAACCGACTCAGTGTTTCTCATGACTCATAGTCAAAGCAAGAGCTCATTAGCGGGTCACCAAAGCCAAATCGATGAATCAAGGGGTCACAATCCCAATCTGTAAATATGGGGTACTCCACCTCCAACTGTGGACTACAGACCACACTAGCTTTTTCGAACTGACTCAGTGTTTCCCATGACTCACAGTCCAAGCAGGGGCTCATTAGTGGGTAACCAAAGTCAGGTTGATAAATCAAGGGGTCGCAATCCCAGTCTGTGGATTACAAGTCATCTCTTAGAGATGAGTCGAGGTCACCACAACCTGATGCAACCACAGCTCTATAGTGGATAGGGGTATCTCTCGCACATGCATACGCTTCACCCAAAGGTGGATATCTGGCTTTCCCGAACGATCTATCGATATGCATGCCATGGAACATATATGAAGTTTTAACCCCCATCTCAGTAGGCCTACCATCACACACAAGGGTCACACAACCCCTCGGCTCTCTCATCTAGGCATAAGCGCCGGCCTCATTAAGGGCTAACCCAAAACCCTCCTCGGTTAATTCTTTATGCCCAAGTACCTTTGGTTTTCCAACCGTCTGACCTAGATCAATAAGTACAGCCCGATATAAGCAAACATCATTTGCTTAGTATGGTCCTCGAGGGACCACACTCCCACTGAGTTTATGTTTCACTATAATGAAAGTATTTCAATGCACATTGATAAGGCCTTTAAAGGCCACATAAACCCAACAGTTGAAAATTGCAAGAATAGCCAAATGTGCAGTTCATTATTCTATGATGCAGAGCCTTTCTATATCTGGTAAATTTGGAGATGCCAAAAAGTTGGTAAATGAGTTTAAAGGGGAGAATTCAAGCCTTAAAGAGTTGTTGAGAGTGGAAGAGAAATTAAAAATGTCCCTTTATCTCCTATTTCCTTGATCTTTTTGCAAATTTTTTAGAGAGAAAGAGACAGTGATGTTGCAGTAGATGGAGTTTTGAGAGAGAGAGACGGAGATGTGAGAGAGATGGAGTTTTAGAGATAGATGAGTTTGGATAGGGTGTCATTCTAGTATTTGTTTGGGTCAAACATTTATGATCAAAGGGGTCCAGGAGGTTGTAAGGTAAAAAAGATGGAGACTTTTTGCTTAAAAGTAATATGTTCAATTCTTAGGTCTCATGAGATATGGAAGTTAAAAATAGAGGATAAGAGGATATTTTCCCATAAATAATTATACTTTTATTTCTCATTGAGGAAGGGTGGCTATAAAGAGTATCAACATATAATACAAAGATCAGAGCCAAAACTCATTGAGTTCAACCCTGAGTTGCCCATCCATCCCCTCACCCTCAGCAGCAGCGACTGCCATCTCCTTTCTCAGCTTCTGTTATCTTTTCTCTAAGGCTCCTATTTCTGCTTGGCCTAGATGAACCTGGGCCCCAAGCTCGACAGACCGTTGTAGTTCACCTGAGAAATCTCTTGCTATTTGTTCTGCCTTTTCTAGACTGCTTCTGACCACAGCCAACTCTTGATCTAGTTGAGGAACGTATTGTTTTACCCGAGCGATTGGGGCCTCTCTAGCTGGGAGGCCATCTCGCACAAGTTTTTGACTGCCACCTAACCATCACAAGCCTAAATAAGCTCCTGTTGATGCTTCCTTAGCTCTGCATGGGCCCTCTCTACCTCCTACTCGTTAGCACAAAATGATAAGTGATCCTCATTCCGAAAGTCGAAGTGCTATAGAAGACGAACAACTATGCTTATCCACAAGAGTGAGGAAGCAGTCCGGCCTATTACTTTGCTACTACGCCCATAATAGGTATGCTGCTCATCTTTTGAACCACAATGATTTCACCTATCGAACTTGAGGTTCAATCCCCAAACCTTGTTGCTTTAACTCAATAAAGCTCCAACCAGGCATTTTCCTTAATCCGCTATCTTTCATAAAATTTCTCACCTTTTCTGCATCTTCCCACCTCCCAACTGAAGCATAAAGATTGCTCAATAATACATAATTGCCAGTATTATTAGGCTCTATTTTCAAAAGACTCTCTATGGCAACCTCCGCTAACTCAACATTCTGATGTATCACACAAGCCCCAAGCAATGCACCCCAAACAGCATGATTCGGCTCTAATGGCATTTCCCTGATGATATCATGGGCCTCTTTGATTCGGCCGTTACGACCCAGAAGATCTACAATACACGCATAGTGATCAACATTAGCTTTTATATGATGACTCGCAACCATGGACCTGAAAAATTGCAAACCTTGATCTACCAACCCAGCATGGCTGCAGGCATAGAGTATAGAGGTGAAGGTGATCTCATTTGGCTTCAAACCACAATTCAACATTTGTTCATATAGAAAAATCACTTCTCCCCCATGCCCATGCATTCCATAGCCAGCAATAATTGCACTATAACACACCACATCTTTCCCCTCTATCCCATCAAAGATTTTCCTTGTGAATTCAAGACAGCCACTTTTTGAATAAATATCAATCAAACCAGTAGCAATTTCAACAGCTAAATCAAAACCAGCTTTAATTAGGAAACCATGTATGTTCATCCCATGCCTAATATCCACTAAATTTGCATAAGCTGGAATAAGACCAACAATAGTTGCATTATCAGGGCATACACTTTCCTGAAGCATTTGCTTGAAAAGCTTCACAGCTTCTTCTGCAGTCCCATTCTGAGCAAAACCCGATATAATAGCATTCCATGGGACCGTCCTCTGCCTTGAAGTCTTCATAAATAATCTATACCCCAAATCCAATTTACCACATTTCGCGTACATATCGATCAAAGCAGTCTCGACCACAACATCGAATTCAATGTTATTCCTAATTGCATAGCCATGCACAAACTTTCCATATCTCAAAAAGGATGAAGAAGCACACCCAGAAAGTAGAATAGAAATACTAAGGGAATTAGGTCTAACCTTTGTTGGCTGCATTTGAGAGAAGAGACTCAACGCCTCAAATACCAGACCCATCAGAACATACCCACCTATCATGGATGTCCATGAAATCACATTTCTTTGGGGCGCCTCATTGAAAAGTCTCCTTGCGTCTTCCAAACAACCACACTTTGCATACATATCAATCAAAGAGTTTCTAACCAGTAAATTGTCCCCGAATCCTCTCTCATCAATATATGCATGAATCGCTCTACCTCTCTCTACATCTCGCAAATTAGCACACACTGGAAGCACGCTGACCATCGTGGCCTCATCTGCAAGTACACCTGAAACCTTCATCTGGTCAAAAATCTCCAAAGCCTTATGATGACGCCCATTCTGAGAAAAACCCGCAATCATGGTGTTCCAAGCAACCACCGTTCTTTCAGGAATTCTATTAAACAAATCTTTGGCATCTTCAAAGCGCCCGCATTTCAAATACATGTTCAAGAGAGAATTAGCTACAAAAGAATCAAACTCATATCCGTTGTTTATTGCATCAATATGAACATCTCTCCCTGCTTGCAACGAATTTAGGCACGCGCAAGCCTTGATCACGGATGGGTATGTCAAATTGTCAGGTTTAAGGCCTTGAGAAAGTAACCTTTTATAAAGGAATAGAGCCTTTTCTGAGAGCCCATTGTTAGCAAAGCCTCTTATCATCATGTTATAGGCGTAGAGATTCTTGGGCTCCAATTTTTCAAATATTTCTTGGGCATAAGCAATGTTATTACAGAGAGAGTACATTGCCACAAGAGCAGTATTTGAGATATGGAAAGTCAGACCAAAAACAAGGAGTTTAGCATGTACTTGAAGGCCTTTTGAGAGTGACCTGGTTTTAGCAAAAGAGTTTAAGAGAGAGACGGCTTTACGGAGAGAGAAATGTGAGGTAGTCATGGCTCCTGGTCCACCGAAATCCTCCATGGACAAATAATGGAGCATTAACACTATACAAAGATTGCTTCCACGCTGGCATTTGCATGCCACTGGATTGAGAGATGGACCATTCACCCTACCTCGATTTCTGCTGGCAGGATGATGCACTCGCCTTTAGTTCACGTGGACCGTGTATCTGCCAAAGTTCAATTTTTTAAAACAATCAAATTAGGTCCTACCTTCAAATAGCGTCGAAAAATGTGGTTTCAATACTATAAATTTTTGTGATAGCCTTAAAATAATTTTTATCTTTATTTATAAAATTTAAAGTTTTAAAGATAGTATAGATTGATAGATCTATGAAAACTTGAAAATTTTGAATATTGATGGTCGAAAAATGCGTTACAAAATACACTATTTTCAAAACTTGAAATCCTTTTTTTTTCATGTCCATGCATCTTCATGTCGAGATGATCAATTTGAGGATATTTGGGCATCAAAACAACCTCTTCCAATAAAATTTTTGAGGAAGGCTCTAATTTGATTGTTTGGAGCCTCAGCTCTATATAACTTTTTCCCATTTTTAAACTAATAGGGCAAAATTGTATAAAACCTCCAAAAATAGACTTTGTAGGCACTATACCCCACCCTGATTTTTCTTAGCATATTTTTCTCAAAAATCAAGTTTTACAACAAATACCGCCCAATACAAAAAGTTAATTTTTTTTTACGAAAATTTCCTTCCCGTACATAATAAATCATTTTCGGATCCCAATAAAAGGAAATGTCGGACCACGATTGTATATGGCCGGACCCATCCATTCTGCTGGACCGAAACTGTACACTACTAGGCCACCTATTCCAGACACAATTTTCAATTTTGTCAGACCGTAGCTCACAAATGCCGGACTGCTCATTAATCCAGAAACAAATGCCGAACCGCCTCTTCCAAACTCCGAACCACCATGATGAATTGTCGGACCGCCATGATGAAGTGTTGGACCGCCATGGTGAAATGCCAGACCGCCATGGTGAAGTGCCGAACTATTTCAAAGCAGTGACTTAAGCGCCAGACCGCCTCTTCCAAACGCCTAACCGCCATGGTGAAGTGTTGGACCGCCATGGTCAATATGTGAGGTAAGGGAGATGGATTTTAGTCTCGTTTTTTTTTTTTTTTTTTTTTTTTTTGAGTGGGGGGATATTATCTAGGAAACATGATTTTTGGGAAAAAGTTGCTAAAAAAAGTTAGGTCGGGGATAAATTGCATAGAAAGTCCATTTTTCAAGGTTTTATGCAACTTTCCCTAGTTTTAAACTATTTCCTATAATTTAAAGGAAAAAGTTTATATAAGCTTGCAGCCTTAAAATATAGAATTAAAGGTGCACCTCAAAAATACATCATAAAAGGTTGTTTGGATGTTGAAAAACTCTCTAATTGATCATCAACATCGAGATACATGAATAAGAAAGAAAAAAAAAAATCGAGTCAACAAAATAGTATATCTTGCAATACATTATCTAGACCGTCCATTTTCAAGATTTTCATTGTTTATAAATCTACTTGATTTGAACTATTTTTAGAGTTTAAAATTTTATAATTAGAGATAAAAATAGATTTTCAAACCATCCTAAAAATTGGTTATATCAAAATTATATTTATGATAAAATCTAGAGGTGCGCCTTAATTGGTTTGTTTAAGGTCGCAAGCTTATGCAAACCACAAGGAAAATTGTTCCATCCATTGTGGGACGCATTTCTACATTATTAATGTGTCCCCAAGGTATAAAGCATGCATGTGTAAAATGGATGCAAATGAGTGGTTTATTTAAAAACAATTTAAACTAAAGGTCAAAATGCGTTCTTCGTAAAATTATTACCTTTAATTTTTAAAACTTATTTATTTCTAATATTCATGATCTCGACGTTAGATATCAATATCCTTAAAATTAGGTCCAAAAATTCATCTCAAAAACAGATATTTAAAAGGGGACTCATTTGATCATTTCTACATGTACTCATATAAATCATGTCCAAAAACAATTCTCGATCACTAAAACTCATCCAATAATTATTTTGATCGACCAAATAAAACAGGCGAATCTGTTAAGAGGTATGAAAAATGAATAATACACATCTGTAAATGGGTGAGAACTGGGGGAGAAATAAAAAAAAAGGCACATCTTAAAAAAACAGTGCAAAAAAAAAAACAGACTTTTCAACTTATAGTTTTGATATACAAATATTTTACATGGATTGAAAAGAGCACTGAAAACTTGACAAAACCCCTCAAATTTAAGTGAAAATAGTTGAAAAACAATAAATAAATAAAAAAATCTGACAGGAATCATAATCCCCAATAAGCAAAGAGAACAAAAGAAGTAAATTCATGAATTCCAGTTCAAATCAGCAAGTCCATGTTAGACTCACCCAACCAATGTTAAGACTCACCCAACCACGGAGTTGTGTGTACAACTAGGGGTACATAAAAGAAATTTTAAAAAACAAAACACAAAAAAAATGTAGAAATTTAATTCATAGTAATTTTATATGATTTAAATATATTTGGAAAAGATTGGTAAGCATTTTTTACTTTATATTATCTATTATCTCTACCCTTTAATGCTTTACTCTTTAAAGTTGCTTTCGGTTTTATTTTACTGTTAGTATGTTTTTCTATTGTTCACATTTTCCCTTTTTTAATTTGGCCCTGCTCAGGATCCCTAGGGCAAAGCCAGGCGTGTTATTCTCAAATAAATCCTTTTTGAATGGAAACCTAGAAAGAAAAAATCCAAATTATTAAATTGGAAACCACAAAAAGAACAAACGGATACAAGTTTGTCCCCTAATCTCTTTTCAAACTAGATTCATAAAAAAAACTATCAAGCTACTATCAGATCAACACCATATATATTGGAAACTAAAATGCCTCATTTTAAAAGCAACTATGTTACTGCAACACCTTCCATAAAAGAAGCAATAAAGATAGGAGAAAAAAAAAAGAGGCCTCTTTTGCACAACAGATGATTAACCGGAATTGAGACCACAATCAATGGCTTTTACTGCCCTAACATGGGCACAAGAGTGTCATCCAAAAGTTACAAATACGCAACTTTTTCATCAATTATACAACATACACCTAAAACTAGCTTCCACATAATTACTATCATCTCGAAAAAAGAGATCACCCACAGTTGCCATTCAGCTGACACTCAGTCGAGAATCTAGAGGGCGCATGTGGGTCTGACGTCGGGGAACACCAATTTCACAAGCATTTACTTTGGAAGCAAACCGAAGAGAACATAGGGATTCATTCATCGAAGATGGCTCAGGTGATATGTTGACAAACATCAGCGTCTTTGAATCTCCACCCAAGCAAGACTTTATATGGCCACAATATTGAAGTCAAGGAATGTGAAAATACATAACGTAATAAATGAAGTGGATCAAATCAAAGTCACTGATAAGAAAAACAATTAAGAATAAAACGGGAAGCACGGGTAACATGAAAATAGCTAATATTTAGCGACACCAGATTCAGAAAATCATAATTGCTTTGAGATGGGTTCATCATCGCCAATTAGTCAAGTTCACCAGATGTCTCCAGAAGTTCACAATTCTGAAGTAGAAGGTCATTATATAAAATAGCAGTATAAGGTAATTTTCATCACCCGGAAATGCCCTTTTCCCAAATATAAATGTAGGGCCAAAGCCCATAGGATGCCTCAGAATAGATTGTTTATCTAAAGTTTAGATCATGGGTTGAACCCAGCTTAACTACTAAAGGAAAATAGCAATAACATTTCAAACAAGACTAGGAAAGATGTAACAGATTAGAATAGCAACAAAAGTATCCCACCTGGAGAAGGTAGGTGAGCTTGGAATTCCGGAAAGGAACATGGGACTCTCTGTTCGAAATCGCCACAATCACATCTCCAAGGCATGACAAACTCTTATTTATTGCCTAAAGGCCATAAGGAAGTCATGTAAAACTTAAAGATAAATACAAAGGAAAACTTTGAAAGATAAATAGAACAATATGAAAGTAAATTCCGTAGGAGAAAGGCAAATAAAAACCTGAGTTTCTTTGAGACGGTCCCCTGTTGAGCCACTCTTTGACAACCGCTCACTACCAGCTAAGTCAATCAAGTTTAACACTCCCTGTACTTGCTGTTCTGTGCTCTACATGTGGGGAAAAGAAAGAAGGGAAAAATTGATCCATCCATGTTATTAAACTAAAATGCTTTTTATGCTAATTAAATTGCCTAGTCCTTTTGCCTAAGATCAAGTGTGTAACTAAAAGCCTTCAATACTTTCAAAAAAGCACTGAACTATATGAGCTTACCTCATTGACCCCAGATATTCGTAGAGTGAACACAAAATGACTCCTTGATGATTGCTCATTCATTTGTGTCCGACCTACAGACCTGCAACACAAACAAAACCAGTATGACTCAATCTAATCAAAAGCTACAAAATCCTGCTCAATGCAATAAAGTTGATAGAGACACCACTAAACCACCCAAAAAAAAAAGCATTCTCAAATATTAGTTTTAAAAATAATCAGCATCTAGAAATCATACATAAAGAATTATGGGGTATACTGCCAGAGGCACAACTAATGGGAAAATTCAGGAAGAAAAAAAAGAAAAGAAAACAGAAATCAAACAGATATGTAAAGAAGCAGAATTCAAACCGATACGTAAAGAAGTTATTAGACTGACAAAACTATTAAAAATTAGGATATCAAAATATAGAGAAACTAAAAAAACAGTGAGGTCACAGTGCATCAACCCTTCCAAAATCCAACTTGGAGATGAATTGAGAATGAAAATCCAAGAATGAATCTGAAAGGATAAAATAACAGTAAAAAGAAGTTTGAGTAAACATGGTAAACCTTGAACCTTTTGATTTGGACATTTCATTTCAGGTCTACAAAGATCATCGGAACGGCAATAATTTTGGAGCTCCAAATTCATGAATCTCAGGAATTAACAGATATGCAAATATTAGAGCAATGTTTAAGTTCTAAATCATGCTAAAACCAGGGAAGACACATGAGTGTGATGGAAACCAAATATTTTCCATTAAAAATATTTCAATGTATATGACTTCTATATAATTGACCAGTCAATAATTTTTATTCATCAGGAGCGCATAAATACAAACGAGTGTATACCATACAAGTACTATGTAAATTAGTACATGGTACATATAATGACCATCCAGTGCTCATTATTAAAGCAGCAAAGCTGCCCAACTTCCATGAACAGCTGAAGCATGTCTTATTTTTGTACCATGTCTATCAATGTACATTTCCACATTAAATTTTCAATACTTATTATAATTGTTTGCAATCAAAATGAAGGAAAACGTTTAATAAGTGTCGACCTTATACAACAGAAGTAATGTGCACCTCAAAAATCCTATAGAAGAGTGTTCTGACATTGGAAAACCCTCCACCTTGAAATAGCAGATATGAACTAAAAAACGAATTCCAAGTCCTAAAAATAGTGCATCTTGCAACAAGTTATCAAGAATGTCTGTTTTCAGATTTTCAGTGTCCATAGATCTGCTTGAACCATGCCATTTTTTAAATTTTAAATTTCATAACTAGGGATGAAAATAGATTTTCAAGTTATCATAATGTTTCCGACACTGGAACTAAATCTAAACAAAATTCAGAGGTGCAAGTTACTTCCACAGCATAAGGAGGGCACCTTATATAAACCTCACCCCAAAATAAATGCAACAGTAGAAACAAGGAGTTGCTTTCCCCTCAAATGCTCACAAGTATAGTATTTCTTAGCATCTAAATGACGCACTAGTAAATTAGACAACCAAAGTTTCAGGAATAAAAGATAAAACATTATAACTGTTCATAACATGGAACAATTAATGTAAGAAACTGTTTATAAAGCATTTTTCAAAAATTCTAAAACATAGATGGCCATTCTGCTTATACAGGAATTTACACCAAAAGAACTGTAAATAATACATCACAAATGCAGCTCCTTTGCCTATAACAAAGCATTCTGCATAGACAGTTTCCATGCACAATAGAACAAGAAAATCAAAATTTGAGACTGCAATGGAAACCCAGTGATCGACTGTGAAAAGATTTTGGGACAAGGGATTTACTGCAACCAATGTCACAAATGGGCTTGCAATTAAAAAAAATCATGCAGAGAACAAATGGATAATGAATTTACCTGCTTTGCGCAGCACGGTGTAGAAGGGAGGAAACCTCTCTCAAACTTACAACATCTACAACTGTGAGATCAGACACAACCGTGTTGCCATTATCATGTTTAATAATATATTTCGTTGACACACCATTCTCAGTTCGAGACACTTCACGATTAGCTGCTAACAAATCTCGAATCGTTTCATTGTAGATCTCCAACATTGATGCCTATGAGTCACCACAAATTTAAATTTTAAATAAGACTCAACAAAGAATTAACAATAGCTAACTTGATTACTAAAAATAAGAAAGGAAAAAGAGGAGCTGAGGAACCAAGCTCAAATGCTCAACCTGCATTCTAAAAGTCCACCCTTGCGAAGAAAGTGCTTGGCTAGTTTGAAATATTTGTTCTAAAGAGCGAGGTATAAGGCCTTTTTGTTCTGGGGTATCTGGCCTTCCCATCATGGTATACGTTTTTCCAGAGCCAGTTTGTCCATACGCAAAGATGCAAACCTGAATAAAACACAGTTAAAAAAGAACAGTCTCGAACACTTCTCAAAGAAAAGCTAGTCAAAATTGAATGCCATTGTCATCATCTAGAAAGAATAACGTTAACATGCATTAATGCGACGAGAAAATAGATCCTTTGTGTTGATGACCCATCAAAATAGGGAGCATTGAAGATAGAACTTCAAAAACCACACGTCTTCTTTGAATCAAGAATATAGCATGTTGGAATGTGAAGTCACTAGGTATCTGCATATTAAGGTAAAGTAACATATAATTTATCAAATAAAATTAAGGTAAAATGACTGGCCCCACTCTCCATGACTATCGGGCCAAAATTAGCCCTTTGACCTGCAGCCAGACACCCCAATGCACACCTTTTAACTTTGCTGCCAAAGAACCAAGGGATCAACATATTTTTGATAATTTTAGCCTTTTTTGTTATTTTATTTCAGAAAGATCATTCTATATCTCATTCCCCAAATTCCCCCTTCTCTTTGAAAACTTTAGGCTCTCAATCTCTCGTCTCACTTTCTCTCACCATCACCCCTCACTCTCTGCTCACAAATCTGCCCCCATTCTCCACCCCTCTTTCTCTCTCTCTTACTTCTCACAGATCCACCCCATCTCCTGCATCTCAAAGATCCGCCCGCAATTCAAAGAAAATTATCAAAGAGAATTTTCAGTTGCTTCCTGTGACTTCCAGCTTCACAAGCCCTTTCAGCTTCATCCAAGCTCATCTGTAAGACTTCAAATGGTCCTAAGGAAGCACTGATCTCCTTCCTTATCATGGTCAAATAAAGCTTAATTGCTCAAGAAACCCCAATTTGATACGAGCATCCATCAGAGCAGTATAAAAGGCAGTGTTTTCTTTATCAGGTACAGAATTAAAAATCTTCGCACATGCAGAAGGCCTATCGATTAACACAAATCTAAGAATCAAAACTGATACAAGAGAAGTTCTAAAATGACACCCATTATGGCGATTCCATAGTTTTGGGAACTCCGGGGGTAAGGACATGGCCCCACCTTAGGAACTAGATCCCACGATTCCTCTAAGAGATCTTCGAGGGAGTTCGGTTTAGAGAAATAGGGCTCTCGCTTCTTACAAAATGGGATCTTGGTCTACATGCTTGTAGGATCCCTCCAAGGAGAGGAGCTATATAAGTTTATTTCTTTGGAATATATTAAACTACAGGCATGTCACATTGTTGTTTACTAGAACTATGATATTAAAACACTACATTTTAATATCATAGTAAGCCAATTTATGATATTATTAAACTCTAGTTTTGCAGTAAATGAGAGTACTACAACTATGGCATTGATAATAAGCTAAGGTATACGATAACGGATCGAGCGGGCATTGGCTCGATCTTAATTTTATCATATACTATTAATTGATCTCATCTTATATATGGTCAAGCTTAGATTCATCCAAGTCAGAACCTCAAACCCAGAGTGACATGGGATTTTGCACCCAAGTATCCTAGGATCTAGCTCCATAACTTGTTGAGTGTATAGACGTCAATCATATCCCTAGGAAGCTTCCACTCTATGGCAGTCCGGCATTCGCCAAACCAATCCCGCTCCTAAACCCTGCTCCCTGCCTCCAACAAGTATGGGCCATTCTTCAACAATCTCCATGACCATCTTATATGAACCATGTCTCATAAATAACATGATTAAATTAATATATAAAACCTTCATGCTTCGATTGATGCCATTGCTTAATAGATAATGTTGGAGCCCGAATCATAGTGATATGAGTTTGCAGTTTCAGGTGTTGATTTGGCAATTAGTTGTTAATTACCAGAAATTCAGAAATGCATGAAATATACTACAAACGATCAGTGTTGGATTTTTGAGTGATTTATGGTTATTGTTGGTTGGAATTTTGTGAAATATCACTTGAAAATCTCAAAGGGTGATTTGAACCAAAAATTAAATGAAAATGCGGTTTTTTTCTTTCTAGAGAAAGGCAGACTGCAGATAGCGTTTTTGAAGGAGAACAAATAATTGAGAAATGCAATCCTCTTTGCTAGAATAGAAATTATGATTTTTGGTGTTTTTCGGATTATGGTTCCATAAAAAAATAAGGGTTAATGTTGTTTAACAGTATGTGTTTTTGGGTATTTTGGAAAAGATGGTTCATGAATCAGGATCGACAGTAGCTGTAACTCTTTGGAAACTTACATAGCCCATAAATCTCCAATTGTACAGTGCGATAGAAGCGGAGGTAGGGCATAACCAGCTCTAAAAAAATGTAAATCCACCCTTGAATTGTGCAGGAGGGCGTCTTTGGAACCAAGGTAAAAAAAAATCAGGTCGAGGTGTCCAGCTAAAGGTCAAAGGGGATAATTCGGCCTAATAGATACGGAGGGACTGCTTTGTCATTTTCCCCCAAAAAAAGTGCAAGTGTATGTACAATAGAACAATACCAAGCTTGTGATGCTGTCATAAACTCTAGAATATGTACACAAGAAAAAAGAAAGAAAAAACATACATCCACTCCATCTATCTCTTCCACCCCAAACAAGACAAAGTAATTTGATCCCTTACTACATATGGTTCTTTCTCAGTATCCTCATTTTACCGTAAGCTCCAATCCACTGTCCCAAACTCTACCTCTACCCCACTCCACAGCTGCCAGAGCTTGGTTTCCCTTCATCACCCCCAAAATCCAAGTGTTAAGTTGGATAGCCCTTTCCCAAAGGGTCTTAATGGTAGACCAATTGCAAAGACGGGGCCTGACCATCCCCAATCATTTTTTCATGTGTATGGCAGATGAGGAAACAAATCCACACCTCTTCATCCATTGCAGCCTAGTCAAACTTTGGAAGGACCTTCTTTTACTTTTCAATTGGTCTTGGACCACCCCTAGGTCGGTATCTCACTTGTTTGAATATGTGAAGTTCCTTCCTTGGGCTAGATCATGCATTTTACTGTGGAAGGCCTCAATAGCAGCCACCATATGGCCATTTGGATTGAACTCAATAACCGCATTTTTCAAGGTTGCTTTTCCTCGATACACATCCTGAGAGACAACATCAAATCCATGGTCATCTTCTGGGCCTCGAACCACAAGTAATTTAAGCACTTCTCAACCTCGGACTTCCACCTCACCTGACAATCACTCCTCTCTCTTAGCCTCTCAGCCTCTCAGGCCTAATTTCATTCCTCAATCTTCTCTTTGGAGACCTCTGGAATGGGGCAAAACTAAGCTCAACTCTGATGGCTGCTTACTTGGCAATGCATGACCAATTGGTATTGAAGGCATCTTCAGAAACTACCAAGGCCTCTACCCATCTCTTCTTTCGCTAGACCTGTTGGCAAAGCTTATTCCACCACGACAGAAGCTCTTTCCCTTTTGGAAGGTCACAAAATCTTCAACCCCAATTGGAGCACTGAACTTGTTGTGGAAGGAGACACTAGTAATGTCATCCTCTAGGCATTGGGGAGGCCACACCCCCATGAAGATTCGTTCAAGTATTTGACGGGATTTTTTAAATTTTCAGGTTTATTCTCGTTTCATGAACTCATATCTGCCGGGAGGCGAACTACGCAGCAAATGCTCTCGCTAGAGAAAATGCAACAATGGTAGGAGTTTAGACCAATGTTGTCAGATTGGCTTCGGAGTCTTCTTCGGTTTGGTGAGAAAAATGAAGAAACTTGATGCTTCGGCCAATTCACGGGAAGACTATGGACTTTTTTTTTAATTTAATAGAAATAAATTTGCTATTTATATATAAAAATATAAAAATAAAATAAAAAAACTAAAAATACAATTTCTAAAAATAAAAAATAAGTAAAAAATTACTTTTATAATCGGCCTAAAGTTGGCCGAAGCAGCCCGAAGCAGACCGAAGCAGCAGCACCAAGCTTCGTGTCGCTTCACTCTAGGCCTAAAATCTAAAGGCTTCAGCCTCTTTGGCCGAAGCCAAGCGAATCTAACAATACTGGTTTAAAAACCTTCGGTTTTTGGGGTGTTTTTTGGGGATTCTTAGCCTTATCATATATCAGTTGGTGGATGTACACTTTTTTACCCTCTGTGGTTTTTTTATAGAACTCCCGAGTTGTGGGTAGCCCATTTATTGTTTATTTGTACATCTTTACTTTAGTTCCTTAATACAATAGTAAACATGTTCAAAAAATTAACCACCAGATGAAGCTGAAAAGCAATTCTTCAAGCATAACAGTTTCAAGATCTTAATGAAAACCACATGATGGAAATTTGAACAGCCTCCATAATAAAAAAACAAAGTGAAAGGCTAAAAGAAGAGGACAAGAAGGCTAAAAGTAGGGGATAAGAAAGCTTATCATAAAAAGACAAAGAAAAAAAAACAGAAAAATAAAAGCTTGTACTGACACAAGTATCAAGTATCAAATTAGATAAACATCTACAGAAGCAAGGATCTGAACACAGTCATCAATCTAACAACAATTAAAAAGAAAATAAAAGAAAAAGGGGAAGGATCTGAACATGGTTCAACAAAGAGAAATCACTTTTGTACTAGTAGGTCAAATGCACCAAAGCACACCCAAAAGGAATAGGCAGATTAGATTACGTATTTGTTTGTTAATTTTAGTAATTCATGCAACAAGGATGATGATCACGAAAAATGGCGAGCAATTTGAAGCTCATTTCAGCTACCAAAACCATGAGGCAAAGCAGGGACCAACCTTATATCCATCAAGAGCACTCTGAACAAGTTGAGAGATTTCGACGAAGACATCTTCTTGGGTAGCATCATGGTTGAAAACCTTGTCAAAACTAAATGAATGTTTCTGCCCTGGATGGATCAAAACAGACTCATAATGACTCACTAGCAGGCCAACAGGAATTCCAATAAATAATTCAAACAATAAATTCGGTACCAGTATAATAAATACTTACATGCAAGGAAAAAGATAATAAACAATCTGAAGAATAATGCATACATATGCCTCAATAGTTTGTGGGTGAAAAGAAAAAGTGCAAAGAGCCCTCTAAAATCTGACTGCCAGTACCTGAATTTTGTATCAACTCAATACCCCGCCCCTGCAATTCAGTTGACGAAGGATATGCTATGACAGGAGTGCCTGCGCAGTCATCATCAGGCAGCATAGGGCGCACCCGGCAGAAGACCCGTATGTTACCTTTCAATTCCTGCAGCATATAAACTTATGCATTACTAGAAAAGCATGAAAATATAGCATGAAATTTCAAAGAGAGAAAAGAAGTATTACCAGAATCGTATTATGCAATCTTCTTCGCAGTAACTCCCCCTCAAAAATTTGAATTTCTGCTTCAGATAAACGGTTCTGTAACTCCTCCAGCATTTTCTTATTTTCTGCAAACTCCGAATTCTTTTGAGAGGTTATGACGTCTGCCATCTGTATGAAGCAAAAGAGAAACACCCATATAAGCCTATCATAAATGTGTTACCAACATCACATCCCACCTAAAATAATATACCCCAACAGTAAACATTTCTTTTTGAGAGAAAGTTAACTTACCCCAATAGTAAACATTATGTCTTAATGTTTACTGTTGGGCTATTGATGATGTTTTAATGTTTACCCCAACGGTAAACATTAAGACATATCATCAATACTTTGGTGTAGGCAAAGTGAGCAAAGAATTGCAACAAGAAATCACCTTAATGCTACTAAAAATCACTGAGAATCTTACACAGCCTAACAACACAAACCACTAAAAAGACTAGTTTAACTGCAGAACCAAAAAAAGGTAGCCTAATCATAACTACTAGTGATGCTTAAAGCCAAATCATTAGCCAGAAGCAGATAACACACCTGTAATTTCTCCTGAGCAGCTGCAAGCTGCTGCTGCAAAAATTTTATTTGTTCCTTCTGAGATGAATAACTCTCCTGCACATATTCAAGTGAAGCCATTTGCCAAACTTAATGAGTATACAATACATTAGAAGGGGATAGTTAGCGCTACCTCCAGTTGAGTTGTCTTTGATGCAAGAAAGGTCATCTCTGCAGTAGATCTTCCAGTACACTCTTTGTACCTGGCTACTTCAGCTGTCAATGCCTCCACTTGGGACAACTGATTATCTTTGTCTTCTTTTAATTGTCGCATTTCCCCCCTGAGCCGTCCTGCTTCCTCCATCAGTAACTTCTTCTGGATCAAAGCTTCTTGTTCAGAGGCCTGAATTCATCAGATGTCAATAAAATCAAGTTTAAGTCAAGCATTAGTTCAAGCAGAACAAAAACATGGAACTATGGCGTTCTAAATAATATTCTTTAGGAGTATCATAAGTGCAGTATTTTCCTCTTTTTTATCTCTATTTAATGAAAAAATTTGACCCCTAGTACATAATCTATTTAAAGGACTACTAGATTCAGTGTGTCGCCCAATGCACATCATGTTTAGTTAAAAAAGCAGCATCATTTCAAACGTCATGTGTGTGTGTATATATATATATATATATATATATATATATATATATATATATATATATGTATATATATATATATATATGTATATATATATATACATATATATGTATATATACATATATGTATATATATATATATGTATATATATACACACACACACACACACACACACATATATATATATATATATATATATATATATATATATATATATATATATATATATATATATATATGTATATATATATGTATATATACATATATATGTATATATATCATAACCCTTCAAATTACAAAGGTTTGTTAGAGTGAATTGTGATGGGTTAATTCACTAAAGGGAAAAGTAGAATTACAGATGCACCTCAAAAATCTATCGAAAAGGTTGTTTTAATGTTGAAAAACCCTCATCCTTACATATATAAATAATTCATTCAGTTTTTTGGTGAATCATCAAATAACATGCACTATTAAATGCAAGCCATGTTTTATTCAGCAACTAAATCATCCAAAAAATGTCTTCCCTATGTTGGAGTCAATATTTCCAATGTTTAAGCATACTCCTATATAGAGATCATGTTAAGCCGTCCCAAGCACCACGTTGACAATCACCATCTTTGGTAGCTAAGGAGTTAGTTAGGATTTCGATGATAACATAGCCCAAAGAAATTGTCTTTCTACAAAAATTATCATCATAAAAGTAGCAGTTAACAAACAAAACCAAGCACACATTAAAAGAGCCATGACAAGATCTCAAATGCAAACTCCAAGGCTTTTAAAAGTTGATATCTCTCGTCTATGTTATAAGTCCATCTCGCTAAGAGAAAACGATAGGAAAGAACCTAAAACGACTACATGTCAACTGTTCTGGGTGATCCTTCACTACCCCTAAGAGATGGCTTTGACAAGATATAAAATACATGCTCCAAGATTTTTACAAGTTAAAAATTACACGTCCCTTCATTAGAAGCCCATATAGCTATGAGAAACAGATAACGAAGAACCTAGAATAACTGCATGATCACCATTTTGGATGCTCGTTCACTGACTCAGAGATGAAAGAAGTTCCTTTAAACTATCAAAGGATAGTTACACATTCGAGACTAGAATGACATATTTACACATTCGAGACTGGAATGCCAGATGAAAAATCCTTCATGAAGAAAAGCACTTGTAGATTTCATGTATATAGGTACAAAAGAATGCTGCCCCCATTTGAGGCAGGATTCATGCAGCCGCCTAGGCCCCCAAGCAGCCAGCTCTGACAACACAGAAGTGTAGCATGACTGTGATTTCTTATCTAGAAAAGAAGATAAAATTAAAACAGTAAACATCTCAAAGTTCAATCTCTAATACAAGAGGCCATAGCACACAGCCAGCTTGACAACTAGAACAGTTTAATGCCCCTGCTTCACTAATGTATGTTACCAATGCAAGTTCCTCTTGATAAATTAGCAAAACACAGCACCATAAAGAAAAAATATTTAAAATTTAAACTAAAAGATAGTTTAATATGAATGGTCATTTCTTTAAAAAAAAAAAAAGGAAATATTTGTGATGTAACCATTTACGGAAACATCAATGGAATGTTCAAATAAATGATTAGTGCATGTAAATAACAACATCTAATGTGCACCATTTAATACTATCCAGGTTCTTTTGTATATTACCAAATCTTAGGATTCTTAAAGTAGAGTTTGCACATCAAGGGCAGAAGACAAAACCCCCCTAGATACTGATCATTTCCACTAGAAGACAACAGCTAGAGAGTGTCCCAAATAAACCCATATGAAAAAGTTAACATCGTTAATATATTGATAAAATAATCTCACACCAAAATTGCAACTACTACTTCTTATTTCTCAATCGAAAGAATACCTTAAAAAGACCTCCAAATGGGTGGCTGATGTAAACTGAATATAAACAAATGACCAGACAAAGCCAGAAACAGTGCAATTAGTTATATAAAATATACGTACTTTAGATGCATTGAGCTTCTCTTGTAACGAAGTAGAAAGACCTCTGTTAGTGCTCAGAGTTTCCATCATAGCATTCTTCTCTTTTTGAATCCGTGATATGGACTCGTTAGCAGCTGCGGCATCTGTCTGAAGTTTACTGTTATACTGTTGCAAACTTGCATTATATTCTTGTAACCTTTTGTTACACTCTTGTAGATTTGACATCTGCAAAGGGGGATTGTTTGCTATATTAGGGAAAAAAGTTTGAAGCTCAAGGACAGCCAATAAGAATGCCAAAACAAAACTTGATTTATCTCATAGTTTCTTAAAGGGCCCATATTAACATGTACCTGTTGATTCAAATTCACCAACTCTTGATGAGCCTTCTCCAACTCTTCGGAAAGAGAAGCAATCGTCTTTTCAGCAGCCAATCTTGCCTCAATTTCTTTTCGTGAAGAATCCAGAGCGGCCTGGGTGCCAAACCAAATACATTAAGTTAAAGCATAAAAACACAATACAGAGAGCCAAATCCCACATAATCCTTATGAATATATGATGGAGCACCAATGTCAAACTGGAGTGCTAAACAGTAATTAATGTAACCGAAGTGTCCAATTCTCTGATTTATATCCATGACAAAGATGGCAATGGTGATTGTAATGAAAGAGTCGATAGAATCACCAGTTAATCCAATTCTAATTAAAACAAAAAAGTTGATAGAATCACCAGTTTATCCGATTCTTCATTTGCGAACTTCTCCTGAAGAGTAGTGAGACTTGTTCTCAGTTCTGCAACTGTATCTGTCAGCTCTTCCTCTTTTTTCTTCATTTGTGACTCTGAAAAGAAATTAAAGTACACCAGAGAATAAATAAATAAATAAAGTCATACCTTGCAAAAATATGTGAAGAAAAAAAAAAGATAAAAAAATGAATGTAGCAGATCTTTCGTTTTAATTTGGGTGCAGCTACAAAAGCACTAATCAGTCCAACAAAAAATTTCATTTGAATTATGCAAAATAAGAAATTAAAACAAAAAATTTTATGGACATCAATAACTGAAACAAAATCTATTCTTTCATAGATTGCTATATGGTACATACATGCCACAATACTTTCAAAATGCACATCAGCAACAGAATAACCACTTACGAATTAGCCATTCAAAAAAATCACAAAACAGAACATCCTGTGGAGGCCCGAACAATATGAAACAAAAGCCTGATAATCCCCCCCCCCCCCCCCCCCGGCCCCCAAGTGGCCAAACCAAAAAAAAAAACATTATCAAGAAATAACAACCAAAAATTGAAATGAAAAACCACATTTTCAAGAATGCAATACCAATTTCCTTGTGTTTGTTCTCAGCAGATTGCAACTCTCTTCGGAGCTTATCCTCCTCAATGAGAAGGGCCTCTTGTTCGTCTTGAAACCATTTGATGCACTGTCTAAGCCTCTTTATGTACTCGGTCATATGCTCACACTTTCCCTGCACAAAATTCACATGAATCAGCACCCCCCAATTCCGTTCAATAAAAATAAATAAAACAACAACAATATACCGACCTTGTAATCAAATTTGTTTTTCCCTTTCATCTTCTCATTAAGAAGTGCATCAACATCTTCGCGCCTAAACTCAACAGAATTGCAATCCATATTTCTATTGCCTAAGCCTCCATTAGTGTGATCTGAGATTTCTTCTCCAGAATTAACCACTGAAAAAGCTTGCCTAGTTCTAAGTTGAGCCCCTGCCATTTTCCCAGTCCCAAACATGTCACGCCCTATCTTCTGTCGCTTATCAACTGGAACTTCATCAATGTTCTCCTTCTTCTGAAAACACAAAAGAAGAGGACCAACAAAACCTATAACACTCAATTGATAAAAACCCTAAAAACTGAATCACAAACAGAACCATCAACAAGGTGGAAGATGAAATGGGGACCTGCAAAAGAACTGAAATGGATCTAAGGAAATGAAAACACTGGACCTAGAGAGAGAAAATGACAATGGAGAATAGAGAAGCGACCTTACATTTGACGGGCTTCTGGGAGCGGGAGGTCGCGTGTAGTTTCTTGAAGTCATTTTAGAGAGAGAAAGAGAGGGAGGGGATCTAAAGATGGGGCCCTGGCTTCAACTCGAAGCAATGCCGCTCTCTTTCTCTGTTATCTCTCAACCCTTTTGGTCCTCTCTCGATCTATCTTTTCCTTCCTCTTTCTCTCTCTACAATTTCTCACTCTCGCTCCTCAATCGCGATGCTTGTGGGTTTTTCGGCTACAGCAAGAGAGACACAGAGTGGTTCTGGTTTTTTTTAAGCCGGGTTAGGGTTTTTTTCTCAGTCGAATTTGAATTTTTTTGAATGGGGATGGCGATGTCCGGGCGCGCAGAAAACTTACCGGATTTACCCTCATAAAAGTACAAGTAATTACAGAGAAGAACAGGAATTTGGGGTTAATTTTGGGGATTCGTAAGGGCATTTGGTCTTCTAAAGCTTAGGGTGTTATAGCTATTTTGCTAATGGAGAGTGGCAAGTTTCCATTGGGAGTGGTGTTTTTTTGGGAGTATTGTATGGTTTGGATCAACGGTCATCTCCGTTAAGGTGAGGAGTAGAGAGAGAGAGAGGGAAAGTTTCCCTTTCGAATGTGGATGATGCGTTGCTTTTTAAAATCGCATGACATGTTTGTCAAATGCTTTGTTTCACTTTGACGCCACGACCGTCAAACTCACACCTATCATTTTTATATGGCACATGGATGGATTGACAGTTACACTATACTAAACGGAAAACTTTACATAGAGCCTACGCTATGAACAAGCAAATTAGAGCATACCTCAAAAATTTCACTTTTATTTTTGATTATCTTCAAATTGATCACCTCATACTTCAAAATGCATGGACATGCAAAAAAAATAGATTTCAAATTTAAAAATAGTACATTTTTTAACGTATTTCTAGACAGTTAGTTTTTAAGAATTTCAAGTTTTTATAGATTGGCTTGATCTACACTATTTTTTATTCTTTAAATTTTATAATTCAAGATAAAAATATATTTTAAGGATATCACAAAGATTTCCAGCATTGAAACCACATTTCTCGATACTATTTAAAGATGCATTTTATTTTGATTGTTTAGAGCCTCTGCTCTATACAAACAGCACCCATATAATAAATCATTACATGACCCAAAACAAATCCTTATATGCACACACTCTGTCTCTCTCTTTGAATAATCGTTAGAAGCTCACTCTCTCTCGATCTTCTATAGAATGCTGAATGCTGATCACTCTCTCTCTAAGTTGTTCCGACATTGCTTCGGTTTGGTGAAAAATTCAAGTCCGAAGTTTATCACCTCTATCTTTTTTTTATTACTTTGATCCTTTCCATGGAATCCTCTCTAATGTAATTCTTATGGGAGCACATTCTGCCCAAGGACATGGTAGCATTTTAGGGGTGGCACTGGCTCAGGTTGGGTCTGGGTTCGGGTTCGGGTTCGGCAGGACTCAGATGCGGACTTCGACTTGAATTGGTTATAAGCGACCCAAACCTAAAAATCAAATTTTAAATTAAAACAAAATGTATTGTTCCTAGGTGGCATACTCACCATTTCATTCATAGATACTGTTAAAAAATGAGTCACCTCTTAAAAAATGAGTCACCTCTTAAAAAATGAGTCACCTCTTAAAAAATTATTTTTAAGATGAATCCTTTTACTTAATTTTTAAAGACATGTAATCTCTTACATGGAGACCATGAATATGACAAAATAAATAAATTATAAAAATTAAAAATAATAATTCTATTAAAAAAACATTTGGACCATTTGTTTCAATTGTTTTTAGATGGACAACTTATTTGCATCTATCTTTAAAATGGATGCTTTATGCTTGAGACCGCATATTGTAGAAAAGCGGTCCAGACCGGATGAAACAATTTTCCTTCATTAATTAGCCTACCATCAATTTTGGGTGGATTAATCAAAAGGTGACACAACATTATCACTATTTGTTTTTTGGAATTTTTAGAAAACTTGAAGGAATGTAAGTTGTAAGAAAAATGAAAACTAGTGGTCTAATATTAGTATTTTTTCTTGTTTGATAACTTAAAAATCAAGAAATTATATATTTTAAGCATTCATCATGAATCCACTAATTAGAGACTGAATTTTATATTTTTTATCAGATTTTTTTTACCAAGACTTATTTATGACATTATTTACAAAATAAATAATTCAAAATAAATTGTTTTTTCAAATTAAACAATAACTCTCTCTCTCTCTCTCTCTCTCTCTCTCTCTCTCTCTCTCTCTCTCTCTCTCTCTCTCTCTCTCTCTCTCTCTCTCTCTCTCTCTCTCTCTCTCTCTCTCTCTCTCTCTCTCTCTCTCTCTCTCTCTCTCTCTCATAGTAGCTTTGTTGCTTCTCTTTAGTTGTGTTTTTTTTCTCATGTATAACTCATATCTTTAGTGCAAATAACTATTTTAAAAATTAATCTAAAAAACTGTCATCACAAAAAGAAAATCACTTTCAAATATCACATATGAGTTAAATGACAAAAGAGAGAGTTACCGAGCCTACAACTCGCACACAAAAATATACTTAGTGGTTTCAACTAGGGGCGGCAACAGGTCGGGTACGAGTCGCGTTAAGGAAAATTAGAAAAGAGAAAGTTGTTATCCATTCTAATCATTTATATGGTTTACATAAATTACAAGTGTGACATCCCAATTTTTGTGGGATTGTGGAGTTGTGGAGATAAGAAGTTACAAAAGGATAAAAATTACAAATACTGCACACAGTTTAGGAGCAAATCTTCCAATAGGTCGGGTCAGGCAAGACCCGGACCCGAATAGTATTTGGATTCAAATTTGAACCCATAGCCAGACCCAAGGCCAGGTCTACCCATCGGATCCCAGGTTTAGTCGAGTCCATTGCCACCCCTATTTCAACGATTTTGAGAACAGCCCATGTACCATAAAATCCTCCTTCACTCGTACTCCAAACTCATTGACATTCCCTACTCGGAGAATTTGGTCAATAAATTCTCCATGATGCTTCTCTTACTCTTCTTATTCATCACATTGCTCAAAGCTGAAAAAATAACCCTTCGTTAGAGTTCGGTGTTGCCCTCACCCAGATATAATTGCTAAACCTTTGCTAGAGTTCGGTGTTGCCCTCATCCAGATATAGTTCTACAGTAAACATTCAACATTTATGTTGGGTGTCCGATAATTCAAGGACCAAACACACTTGGGAGATTTATGATTGAAGACCAGGATTAATCTAGATGGATTGGAGATCGGCCTTTAAAGTACCAATTCCCACGTCTATTTGTCAAAGTTAACTCTAAGAGTAAGATGGTTAGTGAAATGGTGGAGGCAAAAAGTTTAAATGTAGTTTGGAACATTCAATGTATATATAAAAAGGTTGATAATGTGGTAACAAATGAATATATTCAATATTAAGAAATGTTGCAAAAATATTTCACTGTCCGACGGAGAAAGATAAATGCGTATGGGAACTAACTAAAAATGGGATTTTCTTGGTAAAAATATGCTTACAAACTGTTTTATGAAGATCGTATTTGTTGGAAAAATGGGGATCTAGTGAAAATCTGGAAATTGCATATTCCTCTAAAAGTTCGACCCTTTATATGGGTGTTGAACTTAAAATTGTGTTGCATGTGGAACTGTTGAGGAAGCATGGAAAGATATTACCCAATGTTTGTATCCTTTATTAAGGTGCAGAAGAAACTGTTGATCACTTGTTGATTAGTTGTGGTTGTGCTTGTTTTGTTCGGCAATGAAGTGTTACATGGCTGGGCATCCATGAGGACCTTCCAATGCAAGTTGAGAATTTGTTATATGGGTGGGAAATAACAGGTATTGGAAGAAAAGGAAAATCGTTTGGAATGTAGTTAGAGCAACTATTCTATGACAGATCTGGAAGGAATGAAATAGACATTGTTTTGAGGACTTAACCAAAACAGGGACTGAAGTGATTGAAAATTTAGAACCACAGTGGCAGACTGGTTAAGAATCAAAGATGACTAGTGGGGGCAGCTAGATTGGATATATGTCACTTAAGGAGACAAGTAGAAAGAAAACCAAGGTGGGTATATGGCAGTTTCCAAAAAATGGGAGGTTGAAATTAAATTTTGATGGGCAATGTGATGTTTAAATATTATGGACCAGCAAGACGGATTATTATAAATAAGGCAGAGTTAAATCTGTGTTGCAAGGAGTTAATTTGGCTAAGAGGTTTAATAAACCAGTCATTTGTTGAGGGAGACTCTATGAATGTGATAAAATGGCTAAAAAAGGAGATGGATTACCCCTGGGCCTTTTACGAACTGGTTAGGGAGACAATTGAGATATGCTATAGTATGGTGGTGAAGTTTGTTCATGTATATAGGGAATGCAATATGGAGGCCGATAGATTGGCAAAGATGGGGGTCTCGGTTGAATCTCTTATGATTGATTGAACGGTTTTCAAGTTGTAGTTTTCTTTTAATTTGTTTTTTTGGTTTTTCTTCTTTGTAAGGGCCTTTTGACTCATAGTTGTTGTAACTGATGATTAATGAGTAATTAAATGTAAATGTTTCTCAAAAAGAAGAAGACAAGGATTAATCTCAAGGCATAAAATAAACAAAGTCAAGTAGAGACAATTGCATATAAGCTTGATGGGCGATGGGACCATGAATAAGCACAATGGACGTAATTTCAAAAGATATATGTAAATATGCTTCAAATATCATAAAGGAAAATGGTTTGATAGGGTTGTAGCTCTGTCAAAATGAATAAAGCCTCACCTTGTAACTCATTAAAAATTGTAGTTCTAGCATCAAAAAACCTTCAAATCGATCCTTTCGGCTCGGCCATTATGGTTGTAAAAAAAATTAGGATTTCAAGCCTCGGAAATAGTATTATATTGTAACACATTATCTAGACCGTCTATTTCTCCCTAAAAATGATTGTTCATAGATGTGGAAGATTTGCACTATTTTTTTGAGCTTCAAATTTCATGGTTGGTGTTGGTAATTGATTTAGAGCCATTGTGGATATTTGCGATACCCAAAGTGTTTTTCGGATGAGGATTCAAGGCAAGGCTTTACTTTGTTTTCATAAAGCCCAAGCCTTATAGAAACTACATCTTATCATAAATGAGATATGATAAAACTAAAATTTGCCAGCCTGGGCCCTCATATGCCCAGAAAGCCCTAACAATCGATCACTATGCATATCTTAACAATCAATCCCTTTCAAAGATTATCAAAAGATCACAATCTAATACCACTCTTTAGGACTTACATGATACTCGAGGAGTTTTGATGCGGCTTAATACGTCTTGAAGGCCATCGTTCATTAAGAGGGGATTGATAGTCAGTCTACGTGAAACGTCATCAAATCATATCAAAATGAGGTGAAATTTTACATATATTCATAATGAGGCCTCATATGCTTTGTACAAAATTCATATAAATTGGACAACATTTGATGCATCTCCTGATTTACTAGTTGCCAAGATATTGCTTGACTACTAATCCGCTCATGATATTTGGTTATAGATTTGGAACCCATGGAAAAGTCATAAGTCGTGATAACCTCTTCTACATATGATTTGACCCATCAATACTAGCCAATGCTTATATCTATCAACTATCGAGTACATATTTAACAATGGGAATGACCTCTGGATATGGAAATTGAGATATCTTTGTAGACAACCAACTTGGAAGTTGTTATTTTCCTTAATTCCTAAAACCCCAAATTCTCAGGTACCTATGACCTTGTGTCCTAGTATCCTTATATGACCTAAAACCTAAATTTTAAAACCTACTTATTACTTAAACTAATTATCTTAGACATCCCTCAACCTAATAATAAACTTAGGAGACTGATCGAAATTCTTATCTAACTCCCAGACACCTGAAAATTAATACCCTAAAGTCTTAGCCTTTTAAACTCCATAAAACCAACTCAAATTCGTCCAAATTTGATTCTAAATTTTAGAATAGATCACAAGCTATCAAACAATCCAAGAAATCAACCAAATCCAATATATTGTTTGAAATTTATGACCCGAACAAATTTGTTTGATGAAAATTCCATTTTGGCTCATACAATGCAAAGCCTGTCGTCAGACCCAGAAGGCAAAAACAATAGGTTATCTATCATCTGACCCCGAAAAGAGCTAGACGACACATACTGCATCGCCCAAAGTCCAAATCCAAATGATGGATACTATGTCATCTGGCCCCATGGACCAGTCAATGTCAAATTTTCATAAGATAGAACACATTGGAAATTTCTACAAACACATCTTGGACACCAACTTCAATCTATCAAAGGACCTAATTCAGGACCATTCACTGGAGACGTTAGTGATCAAAAACCCTAATTTTGAAATCTAAACCTTACTGAGATAAGTAATCGTAGCCTAGAAAACCCTAACCCAGAAATCCTAAGTACATCCAAACCCTAACCCTAGATCTAGGGAAACCTAGCTAATTCTCTACATTCGAAATCCTAATTTTAAATTCGAATTTCCAACCCAAATTAATAGTTTCCTAATAAAATCGGATGATTCCTTCACAAAATGCAACGATTTGAATAGAGCCGTGTTGATTCCCCATTTCATGAGGGAATCGGCTCGGTTACATGTCAACAATCCCAATTCAAATCACCATTTGTTTTCAACCTACACAAACATAATCAATTGATTCAAATTAGCATATCATCTCTAATATTCTCAAATAATTCCTTACATCTCTTTTAAATTAGTCTCACAAAAAACACTATCAAACTACAAAGCATAATTAAGAGTCATATCAACACATAAAACATAGCTCTAAAACAAATATGGAAGGAAAAGTAGTGCAAGCATAAACACCTCATTTTAAAAGTAAGTACATTATAAAAACACCTTTCACAAAGAATAAATTAAAAAAAAAAATGGAATTTTTCTAAAAGCTATGAGGGAGAGCACATATTTCTTCATTTTCAGCCTATTGTGCTCAACCGCCAACAGTCTATTGAGATCAATGTTCTCATATTCGCTTTGGAGTCTTCTTCAGTTTTATGAGAAAAACTGTATAATTCTGTGCTTCGGATGATTTGGGGGAAAACGTTGGATTTTTTTAATTTAATATAAATAAATTACATATATATATAATGAAAATTTTAAAATAAATTTTTTTTTTAAAAAAAAATTACTTTTATATAGATATTTCTTTGCTTGGGCCGAAGATGCCAAAGCTTCAATCGAATTTGCCTGAAGCGAATCAAATATTTGACCGAAGTGGCAACACCACTATATAAAAATAATAAGGAAAAAAAAAATTTAAATAATTAGAAGCCCTTTACCCATTGAGAAACTGAAGTTTCTTCATCTATTTCTTGAGAGAGTGAAATATTATCTTCAGAATCTTCCTCAAGAATCATATTTTTTCGTTCCATCATTCTAGCATAATCCTCAGGACCTGGAGGGTACTTAGGATATGATTTGGAACACACGAATTTTTTATTGGTAGAGGACGATGCGTCATTATCATGTTTTCTTTTGGATTATTTTCCCTACTGAACCATTTCATTTGTTAGAAAGGGAGCACTTTCTTATTTGATTTTTTTCCAAAGTAACGTCATCAAAATCATCTTCCTTCCTTGAGAGAACTGTCTAGTTACAAATCTATAAAAAATAATGATTTTCTCCCTTATGTGCAGCTATAGAAATAGTGAATACGTTTAACTTACTTTTATCATATAAGTCTTCCTGAGTAATTAGATCAATGCCAAACATATATACTGCCATTTTCAAAAACTAATTTTCTTTTCTCCACTACGCTTTAATGCAAGAGAGAGTAGAGAAAGAAACAGGGAACTAAAAGGATTGAACCTTCGGGGTCTAATACCAGAAAGAGGGAGAGGGGTTCAGAGGGGCTCACGAGGCCTTGAGAGGCTTTAGAACTATGGTTACAGAGAGTTAGAGAGAAAGCAGAGAGACAAAGTAATATGAGACAAAAAAAAAAACGAGAGCAAAGGATTGGATAATCCTTAACCCTTAATTACTACAACGGAAGAGAGAAGTTAACATAAAAATATTAGAACTTGGGAAAGAGAGTCAAAACCGGTTTACTGCTTCTCAAACAAATTAATTGAGAGAGAGAGAGGGAGAGATATGAACTAATAAGATGAAAAAGAGAAATTGATCATCTTACTCTTTATTTTATTTTTTTCTCTGAGGGGGTTACCTGTTGATTGTATACATTAAGTGAGGTAGAAAGAAACTAGATAGGAAAATAAACGAATGGGGGTGAGTATTGTGTTCAACCGCTAATAGTTCATTGATATATCATTTTAAGGGTTGCGACTTGCAGATTCTTTCAATCAGATAAGCTATCCGAACAGTCAACAACATTTGACGATGTCTCTAATTGATATTACATTCACAATAAAAAAAAACTTCATTATCTCGAGTTTCGTCCAAGAACGAAGTTGAACAAGTTTATTAAAGAGTTATTAGAGTGTGATAACTCTACCAAGCTTGGTTAGCCAATTTGTTTTATACAAGCAAATACAACTTCACTTCTATTCCATTGAATGCAAAATGATACATATTTGTAGCAAAAACAAAACAAATATTAGCCTAAAATACCACACAATGGATTACAAAACAACGAGCTAAAACTAAAAGCGAAAAATAATACCACCATCAAAAAGCAAAACCACATAGTGAATCCACTCACCACTCATTATTACATCAACTTAAAAAGCTAAAACATTTTAAAAAAGTTAAACAACTTGGAAAAAGTAAAACCATTGAATAAAAAACCATGGGCTATGGTGCTACTGTAACAATTCTTCTATGACAAAGATATTCTAATCCTAAAATGCTTCTTTGAACTGATTGGTTGGCTCTATCATAGACCAGTTTTCTTGAATTTCTAATTTTACAAATAATGCTCTAATTTGTCTGAGAGCTTTTTGTGGGCATTGTGCTGCAAGATGCCATTCTTGTTGGCAAGCAAATCAAGATTCTTTATTTTTTATTTTAGCCCTTTGTTTCTTGTAAAATTTATAAAGTTTAAAATTTCTTTTTTAATGGATTTTTCTGAATTTAAAGATGTTATACTCTTATGCTTCTTCTATGGTATTACATGCCTTTGATCTTGCTCTTATATATGTCCTAGTGTCATCCTTGTAGCATATATATATATATATATATATATATTGTTTTTGTGTATTCCACATCATCAACCATTATCAAGTTTTGTACTACTATATTTTTCATAAAAAATATTTCAAAAATAAGTTCTAGAATATTATCTGAAAGAGATGCAAGATAATATGCATTGCATGTTGCATTGTTATACATTCCCAACTTATTACATTCATTGCTATAGCTTTTTGAATACTCAAAATCATCAATATTTGAAGTTTTATTTTTCCTAGTAGAACTATGTTTGTAACATATTGTATTTCCCAATTTGGAGACAAAAAAAAAAAAAAAAAGAAAAAGAAAAAAGAACTCTTTTGCACAACAAAAGATTACCAGAACAGAAAAAATGATACATGGCTTTTTACACCCTAATAGGAGGGCAAGAGTGTCAAGTTGAAAAGCTACAAATACCCATCAATTTTTTCCTCAATTATACAAAATACAGTTAACAATAGCTTTTGCTCTATCATCATCATCATCATCATCATCATCCAAGCATCATCCCAACTATTTGGCTCGGATGATGCAATGAAGTGGAAGCTAATGTAGTCGTATTCTATATAATTGATGAAAAAATTGATGGGTATTTTCAGTCAGATGATGATGAAGTGGAAGCTAATGTTAGTTGCATTTTGTATAATTGATGGAAAAAATAGATGGGTATTTTTAGCTTTTCAACTTGACGCACTTTATGCTTTGTTAGGGCACAAAAAACAACTGATCATTGTATGAATTTTAGCATTCTTCAACAAAGAGATCATCACACAGTTCTTATTCAGCTAACACTTAGTCAAGAATCTAGAGGGCATGTGTTGCTCTAAAACCAAGGAACACCACGTTCACAAGCATTGACTTTGGCACCAAACCGAAGTGAGCAAAGATACCCATTCATGGAAGATGACTTGGGAGATATGCTGACAAAGATCACGCCTTTAAATCTCCACCCAAGCAAGCCTACATCATTATCATCATCATCATCATCATCCGAGCTTTATCCCAACTATTTTTTATCGACTACATGAATCATGTTCCGCCATTCTGCTTTATCGAGGGCCACACTCAAACATGGCCACATATGGTCACAAAATATCAAAGTCAAGCAATGTAAAAATACATATATTAAAAAATAAGTGGATTCAATCGAAGTCACTGATAAGAAAAACAATCCATAATACAAGGGAAAGCAGGGGGATCATGAAAACAGCTCATATTTAATGGCACCATATTCAGAAAATCATAATCCCTTTCAGATGGTAGCATCATCGCCTAATAATTCAAGTTCATCAGATGTCTCCAAAAGTTTGCAATTCTAAAGTAGGAGGTCATTTTATAAAATTGAAGTACAAGGTAGTTTTCTTTACATGAAAATGAGTTTTACCCCAAGTATAAATGTAGGGTCAAAGCCCATAGGATACCTCAAAGTAGATTGTTCTATAAAGTTTAGATCATGGGTTGAACTCAGCATAACTACAAAAGGAAAGTAGCAATGAGATTTCAAACGAGACCAGGAAAGACAATAGATTATTTTACCCCAAGTATAAATGTAGGGTCAAAGCCCATAGGATGCCTCAAAAGTAGATTGTTCTATAAAGTTTAGATCGTGGGTTGAACTCAGCATAACTACAACAGGAAAGTAGCAATGAGATTTCAAACGAGACCAGGAAAGACAATAGATTCATATAGCAACAAATGTATCCCTCTTGGAGAAGGTAGGTGAGCTTGGAATTCTCGAAAGGAACGTGATTTCTGTTGAAAATCGCCACAATAACATCTCCAAGGCATGAAACTCTTATTGATTGCCTACAAGCCAAAAGAAATCCATGTAAAAAAGTACAAAGGAATATTTTGAAAGATAACTGGAACAATGTGACAGTAAAATCCATAGGAAAAGGCAAATACAAACCTGAGTTTCTTTGAGACTGTCCGCTGTTGAGCCACTCTTTGACAACCGTTCACTACCAGCTAGGTCAATCAAGTTTAGCACTACTTGTATTTTCTGTTCCGCGACTATACATTTGAGGAAAGAAATGAGGAAAATAACCATACATGTAAGAGTCAATAAACAAAAATGTTTTCTATGTTAATCAAAATGTCTAGTCCTTTTGCCTAAGATCAAGTATGTTATTAATTGTCGTCATTATTTTCAGAAGAATACTGAATTACATGAGCATAACTCATTAGCCCTAGATATTTGTAGTATGAACACAAAATGGCTCCTTGATGATTGCTCTTTCATTTGCGTCCGACATATAGACCTGCGACACAAACGAAACCAGCATGACTCCTCAATCTAATCAAAAGCTAAAGATCCTGGTCAATGCAGTAAAAGTTGATAGAGACCAATAAACCACCAAAAAACAAGTATTCTCAAATATTACTTTAGAACTATAAACCACCAAAAAAACAAGTATTCTCAAATATTAGAAAAGAAACATCAACATCTAGAAATCATACATAAATAATTATGGGGTATACAATGCGAGAGGCATAAATAATGGGTTACTCAGAAAAGAAAAAGAAAAGAAAACAGAAATCAAATTGATACATAAAGAAAGTTATTGGAACAGACAAAACTATTAATAATTATGTTAAAACATAGATAAACTGAAAAGAACAGTGACGCTGCGGTGCCTCCACCCTTCCAACATCCAACTTGGAGATGGATTGGAAATCAAAACTCTACGTATCAATCATATCAACCTCTCCAAGCATGAATCTGAGAGGGAAAAAGGAAAAAAAAAACAAATTTGAGCCTTTAAACATGGTCCACCTTGAATCCTTTGATTTGGACTTTTTATCCAAGTCTTCAAGGATCATTGGAACTGCAATAATTTTGGAGCTCCAATTAATGGATCTCATGCAGAATAGGATTTGCAAAGATTTGAGATATGTTTCGAGTTCTAAATCATGCTAAAACTAGGGAGGACAAGAGAGTGGCTGGCCATCAAATACTTTTCCATTAGAAAAAAAAATAAATTCAATATACATGACTTCTATATAATCGGCACCTGACAGTAATTTGTATTCATCAGGAATGCATACATATAAACGAGTGCATCCCATAAACGTTCTGTGTAAATTAGTAAATGAACATATTCTAACCATCCAGTTTTCATTATTAAGGAAGCAAAGCCGGCTAAACTTCCAGAGACAGCTGAAGGATGTCTTACTTTTATACCATGTCTATCGAAGTATACAATCCATATTATATATTTCATACTTATTAACATTGTTCCCAATCAAAATGAAGGAAAAATTTTATATAAGGTGTCGATATTATACAATTGAAGTAAGGGGCACTTCAAAGATCCTCTAAAAGAATATTCTTATGTTGGAAAACCCTCTAATTGTTCATCTCGACCTCGAGACGTTAGGTATGAAGGGGAAAAAAAAGAATTCTAAGTCCTACAAATAGTGCATCATGCAAAAAGTTATCTAGAACGTCTTTTTTCAAGATTTTCAAGTTTCTATAGTTCCTTTTTTTGGGTGAATAAGTGTGTTTATAGATCTGCTTGAACAATACTATTTTTGGAATTTTAAATTGCATAGCTAAGGATGAAAATCGATTTTCAAGTCATCATAAGGTTTTCAACATTGGGACTACATCTCTAGACAAAATTTAGAGGTCCGAATTACTTCTACAGCATAAGGAGGGTGCGTTATATAAACCTCACCCCAAAATAAATGAAGCACTAGAAACAAGGAGTTGTCTCTTCTCAAATGAAGTATAGTCTTTCTTGGCACTGGACTTTCTTAGCATCTAAATACAGCACAAATCAAATAGACAACAGAGTATTATTAATAAAAAAAATAAAACATCATATCTGTTCATAACTTAGAATAATTAATGTAAGCAACAGTCTACAAAGCATTTTACAAAAATTCAGAAACATAGATGACCATTCTACCTATATAGAAATATACACTGAAAGCATTGTAGGTAATACGTCACAAATGCAGCTCCTTTTTCAATAACCAAGCATTCTACATAGAGAGTTTCTATGCACAATGGAAAAGAAAATCAAAATTTGATGCGACAATGGGAATTCCCCTGGTTGATTTTGAAAACATTTTAGGACAGGATGCCATGAATGTGATAGCCACCAAATGGTAATGGAAAAGTACATGGGATTTACTGCAATCAATGTCACGATTTTTATTGCGATTAAAAAATCATGCAAAGAACAAATGGCAAAAAATAACAAATGTATAATGGATTTACCAGTTTTGTGCAGCACCTTGTAGAAGGGAGGAAACATCTCCCAAACTTACAAAATCTACTACTGTGAGATCAGACATGACAGTGTTGCCATTATCATGTTTAATATTATATTTTGTAGACACATTGTTTTCCATTCCAAACAATTCACCATTAGCTGGTAACAAATCTTGAACAGTTTCATTCTAGATATCCAACATTGATGCCTATGAATCACCACAAATTTAAAATAAAATTTAAATAAGACCCAACAAAGAATTAACAATAGCTAACATAATCAATATTAAAAAGAAAGAAAAAGAGGCGTTAAGGAACCAAGCTCAAATGCCCAATCTGCATTCTCAAAGTCCACCGTTGGGAAGAAAGTGCTAGGCTAGTTTGAAATATTTGTACTAAAAAACGAGGTATAAGCCCTTTTTGCTCGGCGTATCTAGCCTTCCCATGATGGTATATGTTTTTCCAGAGCTAGTTTGTCCATCGGCAAAGATGCAAACCTGAATAAAAACACAGTTAAAGAATAACAGCCTACAACACTGATCAAACAAAAACCAGTCAAAATTGAATGCCATTTTGACTATTCACAAAAAATACCATTGACATGCATTTATGTGACAATAAGATAAACCTCTATGAGAACGGGGTTCGGTCGTGGTGGTAGCACCACTTGTGCCCCAACTAAGGTCTAGGCTTCCATTCTCACCTAACACATTAAAAAATCACTAATGATTCCAGGGCTCGTCATCCCCATTGAATTACCCAAAAAAAAAAAAAAAAAGGATAGACCTCTATGTAAATGACCCACAGAGAGAGCATTTAAAACATGAATTTCAAAAAAGCCATGTGTTACTTTGAATGAAGAATATAGCATGTTGGAATGTGAAGTTGCTAGTTGTCTGCACATATAGGTTAAGTACCATATAAATTTATTAAATAAAATCAGTGTTCAAAAAAGCGGAAGCCCAGCGCCTAGGCGGCGGCTGCTTAGGCGGTCCAGAAGGCCAGGGCGCATCGCCTAGGCATAGACGGCCGAACTGGGTGGCAGTCCTTGGGTGGCCGCCTAAGTGGTATGAAACCCGCCTAGGTGGGCGCCTAACGCCCAGCCTTGGGTGGCCTGCGCTCCGCCTAGGGGCAGAATTTTTTATTTTTTTTTCGTTGTATTGATTTTTTTTGAAATATAAACGGTTTGAAGGATGGGTTTTAGGTTCATTTCAAACCTAAACTCACAAGAACCCATTTTAGAGAGAAATCAAGGAAACTAAATTTTGTGACTTTCATTGGATCGAAGTGTGTCTCAAAGTTACGAAAAACAGATCCAAACATCACCCTTGTAGATTTGATTTAGTTTTGGAGTTTTATAATCCTATTAGAGGGTGTTCTTTATTATTTTACCACCAGAAAACATCTCAGAGGTGGGAGTTTGGAGTTCGAGCAATCAAAGTAAGTGCAAAAATTTATTTTTTAGATTGCTTGTTTTATTTTGAGATGTCTTCTTTAGGATCTAGTCGAAGTGGAGATCCGGGTTGGAAATATGGATATAACCCAAATCCAAATGACAAAAAATGCATTAGATGCAATTTTTGTGAAAAAGATAAAAAAGGGGGCATTAATCGGTTTAAGAAACATCTTGGCGGTATTAAGGGGGATGTTGTCTCACATAAAAATGTTCCTGAAGCTATCAGAGAGGAGATTAAGCAATATATGAGTTCTGTAAAACAAAAACAGGAACAAAATCCTTGTCATTTGAATAGGTCTATTTCTTCTACTTCAAGAAGAAGTGATCTGGGTTGGAAGTATGGTTATAACCCAAAACTAAACGATAAAAATTGTATAAAGTGTATTTTTTGTGAAAAAGATACCAATGGGGGTATTAACCGATTCAAGAAACATCTTGCCGGTATTAAAGGGAATGTTGATTCTTGTAAAAAGGTTCCTGAAGCTATTCGGGATGAGATTCAACAACTTATGAATTTAAAAGAACCAGAAAATGATGAAAATGAGCCTTGTCCTGTGAAAATATCTTCTCCAGGTTCTTCTAGAAGTGGTGATCCGGGCTAGAAGTATGGTTATAACCCGAATCTTAATGACAAAAATCGTATTAAATGTAATTATTGGGAAAAAAATACTAATGGGGGCATTTATCAGTTTAAAAACCACCTTACCGGTATTAAGGGGGATGTTGCCCAGTGAAAACATGTTCTTGAGACTACCAGGGAGGAAATTATGCAATATTTGAGTTCAGAGAAGCACACAAAGATAGAAAATTGTAGAGCATCTAAGACTCCTAAGGCCTCATCTGCACATACTAGTAAGAGGGAGGTAGAAGAAGAGGAGGAAGAAGCAGATTCAAAAGAAACAAAGGAGCACAAGTATTATATTGAAGAGGGAGATGAGTCTGATGATGATGGCCTCGATTCTGATGCATATGAAGAAGCTTATCCTATTCCTTCTGATAATGATGATAATGACTAAAGAGTAAAGACTCTTAGTGTTAAGTGTTGACTGTTGTGCTGACTGTTGAGTGTAGACTGTTGTGTCCTAGACTGTATATTTTTTGAATTTCTGTATATTTTCTTTTTTTTTATTTTTAATTTCTAGTTCTACTTTCTAGTTTCTAGTTCTACTATCTAACTTTTGTGTGTACCGTCTACAGTGTATCAGACTATCAGTATATGCTTGTATGGTTTTATTATTTTAGCATTGTATGAAAATATGTATTATGGTCCTATGAATTATCAAAATTCTTTTCTCGACTTCTATCTTTTTTTTTAACTGGGATTATGGTCTTATAGATTATCAAAATTCTCTTCTCGACTTCTATCTTTTTTTTTAACTGGGATTATGGTCGTATGGATTCTCAAAATTCTCTTATCGACTTCTATCTTTTTTTTTAACTGGGATTATGGTCTATGAATTATCAAAATTCTTATGGATTATGGTCTTATAAATTATCAAAATTCTTATGGATTAATCATAGTCGCATGACATCAGTATGATAATCGGTATATGTTCATTCTCTTCTTCTCTCTCTTTTCTTTATATGGGATTTTTGTTTTCTTTTACAATAATATTATAATTATTTTTATTCTTTAAATTTTAAAATAAGTGGTTGTAAAAGTGTCATTGAATAAACGTAAAATATTTTTAAAAAATTAACCCACTTCAAACCATCCAATTAATATTTTATGAGTAGGGATAGTTGTGACTTCTTTGTAATAAAAATAATCCTCTTCTTTTATAAATGCCTTTAAATGCCAATGCTAATCTCTCTCTCTCTCTAAGTTGTTCTGACATCGTTTCGGTTTGGTGAAATGAAAAGTATCCCGTCCACATCCTATGGATGGGGGCACAAACATAGTTCCAAAGCACCCTTTAAGATTTCGTACCGTCATATCCAACAACTAAAAGTTAGTATCATATTTCGCTTTATTTTTATTTAAATAAGATACTTATCTGAATTTTGGTGTATAGGGGTATTTTTATAACTAAAGAAAATTTATTAAAAAATATTTGAAATAAAATTATCAAAATCCTCTAAATTAATGTTGGTCAATATTTTTTATTCAATATATTTTTTATTAATTTTATGCAATCTTACTTATAAAAATAAACCTAAAACAAAATTTCATAGTGTATTTTTATAAATAAATAAAATTGATTAAAAAATAATTTAAATAAATATTACCAAAATACCTCTAAATTTATTTTGGTCAAATATTTTTATTCAATATATTTTTTATTAATTTTATTCAATCTTACTTAAAGAAATAAACCTAAAATCAAATTTCCGATTAATAAAATAATAAATTAAAAATAAAAAAACGAGATTCATTATTGGCCTTGAATGAGCGTGGTTCAACCTAAACAATTAAGCATCCACATGCTATGCAATACCTACCCTTGGTGAAAAGCTCAATCCAAAGTTTTCGACCTCTTTCTTTTTCATTATTTTGACTGTAATTTTATACAAGAGCACATTCTCCGACTCATTTTTCAATTGGCCATTAATTGATTTTCATTCTCCCAGCGGACATGGGGCATACTCGCTATTTCATTCTTTTTTTTTTTTTTTTTTTTTTGAACATTTCACCATTTGATTCATTTGGCTATCATCAACCTTGGGTGGATTATTCAAAAGGTGACACAACACCATCACTATTATTTTTTTTGGTATTTTTGAAAAAACTCCAAGGTATGTAAGCCGAAAGAAAAATGAAAACTAGTGATCTAATATTGGTAAATTTTCCTATTTGATAACTTGAAAAAGGAAAAATTATATACTTTAAACATTCATTACAAATCCATTGATTAGAGGTGGAAATTTGACAATAATTTTTTTTTGCTAAAACTTAACTTCGTTTTTTTTTAGCTAAAACTTAACTTCTTTTTTTTTGGTATTTTTTAAAAAACCCGAAAGTAAGTAAGCCGGAAGAAAAATGAAAACCGGTGATCTAATATTGGTAATTTTTCCTGTTTGATAACTTGGAAAAGGAGAAATTATATATTTAAGCATTCACTACAAATCCATTGATTAGAGGTGGAAATTTAATATTTTGACGACATTTTTTTCCGCTAGAACTTACTTACAGAAGGACTTGCGAAATAAATAATTCAAATCATTAATTATCTTTCTAGTTAATCGATAACTCTCTCACTCATCGGAATAGTAATATAGGAATAAAACAATAAAATCAACAAGAAAACATGCCACACATAAGCAATAAATAGCTAGGGTTCCAAAAGCCTAAGCTCTTTTTATTTTTCTCAATTATGAAAATCACGTGAAATACCTCCTCAAGGCCTCACACACCATTATATATTATAATTTAATGTTTAAAGACATTGAATACCATATAATATTTAATATGACCTGAAAAAGTCTCAACTTAAACACAACATTTTTTATGATAGTTTTGCCCCAGTGAACATTATCTGATAATTTTACCCCTGTGAATATTATCCCATAAATACTACCTGTGACTACTACCAGTGAATAGTAAATAGAAAATTATATAAAAAACTTGAATCCTAACAAACTCAAAAACCCTAAAAATAAAACTAAATCAGACATCATTTAAAATTAAATAAAACTTAAAAATAAGAATAAATTGATATGCATCATTCTCCCAAGGTTGGAGAAAACTCGTCATTCAGTCGTGAAGTGTGCTAAGATGAATTTAGCATCAAATCCATCTTCTTCAACCTTCTTCTTCTTTGTTGGCTCAAAATTTTTTTTGTTGTAAGAAGAAATCCCTAAGAAACGGATACAAAACTTATACAAACTTATCAAATATAGTTATCCATATATCACATTCAAACTTGCATAGGAAACTTCAAACTTAATTGTTTGACTTTTAGATGCTTTCTCGACATCTATTTCATGACACTATCAAACCAGAGCTACAAATTTGTGATGTATGAGTCAAGCACACTTCCTAAATCTGTTGAATGCTCCACCTCTTCGCTATCTTTGAGATCTTTAAAGGCCATGATTTTGATCAGTCCCCCTACTGCCTTCTCTTCGTATTCTTGGCGAGCAAGTTTCTCTTCCAAAACATCTTCATCTTAATCTTTATCATAGATTGGATCTTCTAAGAGATCATGTTATTTATCCAAGCATATACCAAAAATTGGTGGCAAATTTCAATCTACAACCTATTTCGAAACAAATTATGTCAAAGTCAAGAATGTCCTCTTTCAAATCAAAAATTTTATATTGATGTTCCCCACATCTAGTTCTTTTATTCCTTTATTCTCGACTCGTCACACAGAGCACGGTGATAAAAAAAGGTTGTATTCGACATCTTTTTGGGTGGAAAATTCATTGTCTTATCCATAAGAGATAAGGCTGAAAAAGATAGAGGCAACTTTCAAAAATGCCAAGCTCCTCATCGACTTAAGAAATCCAAATAAATGTTATCTCTGGCATTTGTGTCCAAGAAAATCCTAAAATGACGAGATATTTGTTATCCATATTTTTTTATCAAAGATGGCTGAGAGCCCATCGTCTATCTAGTTTTTTCCAAGGAAAAAAAAATCTAGAAATTTCTAGAAAGTAGGAAGTTTGAGGCGAAGTATAGGTATGATAATTTTTTGAATTTTTTTTAATGGATTGCCCTTGCTAAGCGTGCTTTTCATTCTTGAAAAACAATTTCAAGAAAAATGAATTTTTAATTTTCAAAAATAAAAAACATTTCAAAACTTTCAATTTCTCATAGTTTTGCTCCATGGTGGCAGGAGTCAAAATTACCAACCACTTTCAAAAGATCATTTCAAGACCATTTTAAAGGCAATTCAGCTCAAACACCTACCTCCATATGGCATAAAAGATCGGCTATAATCCAGAAAGACGTCTAGTCCCACATAACATAAAAGGTTGGACATATTTTAGAAAAATGTCTATCTCCATTCAAAGTGAAATGGCCAGTTGTCTTTATCTCATGAGAATTGTCTAATCCCCTTCTAACATAAAATGGTCGGGTATCTTTTCATAAAAAAAAGTCCGCCATCACATGAGATGTTAAACTACTAGACTGGGAAATGTCTGTTGAACGGTGTAAAACTGCTTAGAGGGCTCCATGATTATATGAGCTAAAACTACTGAGCAGTTCATTTTTTAAATATCATCCATTTTTTAATATTTTTTATATGTATCTTGTGATTTCAAAAATCTTAATTCCTTTGTTAAAATTGTATGCCCAGAGGCTATTTTGTTTTCAAAAATATCTTTCTACTTTCAAAGCTTCTAAAACATTTTCTAAAATGAAGTTAGACAGTCACGTACACGATGTAATTGTGTTGCCGCTTTCTCAAAATTTCTTGAAAAATGGAAACCTTTTTAAGGAAAACATTCTTAGTAGAAAGCCTTCCCAGTAAAAACCTTAGAGAAAACCTAAGGGGAGCTTAAGAGTCATAGCCAAATTTAAAAAAAAAAAATGTAATTGAGAAGTTAAAAGCCTAATATTAAGTGAGATGGCTAGAAAATCTAGTTCGGAGTCTGATGATAGCCAGCATGAAGAAACTCCTTAGAAAAGATCAGGTCAAAAGCCCTAGGATGAAAATGGCCTAGGTGAGTAAGTGGGATGATGTAGCGCCTTGTGCAAATACTCAAGAAAAATGGATTGAGATGACCTCGAACTATTTGATATTAGGTAAATGATGAAATTGATAAATATTTGCAAGTGTCTACTTCTTTTCCACCCATTTGTTCCTTGAAGGACATGATGTTGCCTACATGTACATGATATGAGGTTGAGGTAATACAATTTCAATTCTTACTCCGTTGCATGAATATGCTATGAGTATGCTTGTGTGATATTGATATTACGCTTTAACACGTTTGAGTATGCGTGAGAATGAGAGAGAGAATCGTTTATAAAGGCCTCAAAAGGCGAAGCAGGACGACATTGGATCTATGAGATTTCAAGGCCTTAACCCTAAGATTCTCTCACACAGTGGGAGTGAGTGAGAAAAAATGATTATGGGTGCTTAACGCACTGGCCCAGAATCATATACCATGAGTACATAAGTCAATGAGTGTTTTTCGATTTAAGAGAGAAATCTCTTGTAGATGTGAGGATTACCTCCGAGTCAGGGTTATATTGATTAGTGTGCCTCATAGTTGGTGTGATTTGTCAGGACTAAGAGAATAAAAAAAGAACAATAAAACTCGAGTAATTACTGAGTATCAATGATGTATAGGATGGTCATGACTCATGGGATATGAGTTGGTACCTTGACTCGAGACTACCCTATGTGCACTCACATACACACAGGAAGTCACTCTTCTACTATATGATCCGATTAAGAAGAGTCGGTGTACATGTGCCTTGAGAGGAACCCTGTATGTAAGCACTTTTATACCCTACCAAGGGTGCAACTGTAATCCATTGAAAACTGGGTGATGGAAAGCTTGATTGCAGCGACTTTGATGATGATGAATTATGTGTCTCTGCCATATACAATAAATCATATGCCTCTTGAGTCATCTCGAGATAAAATGGACCACCATTCCAGACTAGCCCAATGGAGTACTCCAATGCTTAGATCTTAGCCTAGAGATATCATTTATTATTTTTTTCTATTTTATTTTGATGAGAAAATATGTATTTTATGATGAAAAATTATTTAGAGAATTTTTTTAGAAGTTTTTAAAGCTAATATTGTCATTTTTTAAATTGTTTAAGGATAATTCCACTTAAAGACAACTAGTGAAGATATTCACGTGGCACCCAAGTAGCCATAGGGTAGCCACCTAGCATCCCAAAGGGGCCCAATGATGCAGATGTCATCACCACATCACACAGAAAGGGCTTTGTCCTTTTGCAGTATTACGTGATTTGTTTAATTAAGGTATATTGTTCATTTATAAAAGTTCTTTTTTATAATTTAAGTGATTTAATTTCGTCATATAGGATTTTTGACACATGTGAATTGGGTGACATGTGCCAAGGGTCAGGGCTAATCATGATATTTTAGCTTAAACCTAATCAATAGGAGAAAATGGAAAACTAAAGTGGTTTTTTACGTAGCGTTGTCCCATTGGTTAGACCCATGTGAAGCTTATAGAATGATACATTGTAATTAGTTAATATGTGAGAAATTACCCTAGTTGAAATATATTTTCCAAATAACCATAATGGTATGCCCCTGTATTTTTATTTTCATAAAAGTTAATAGTCACTTATAGAATGATTAAATAAACTAATAAGGAAACTTTTTATAGGACAATGACAATTTGGTACAATGGCTAATCTAAGATTTTATGGATTGATAATGGTGTACAAATCACATCCATTGATCTTGATGACTAGGCATGGATGTATAGTTATGATCAAAGCCCTTTTGTGTAACCATAAATGAAAAACATCAAAGGTTAGGACTCAAAATATCTCACAACCTCAAGGATATAAATACTCATGCTTACCTCCCATTTCTACACACTTGAACTAAGTGAGAAAAAGAGAGAGAGAGCTCTACACCCCACCCTAGAAAGCCTCCCTTTTCTTCTTTAAAACCATTTCCATTCTCCTTTGGTGAAGCTCTTTGATCATATTGGTGATGTATACAAAATCTTAAGGTGTTTAGTCCATATTTTCTAGGGTAACATCTCTATGATATTCTTCACGTTTCTTAGCCTTTCCATTATTGTTCATGTGCTGTAATTCTTCCATTACAACAATATCTTTACCTCATTACATTGAGCTTCATTGATATATTTATTATTGTCTTGAACTATGCATGTATACTCCATAGCATGCATTGTGTAGTCTTTGAATTCCTACACTAGACACCACTTTCTTCAAGTTTTGAGCATCTGATTTTCTCTGAGATTTTGAGTATATTTTCATGAAAATCAGTGACCATTTGGTATCCTTTTATTAGAATACTTATCCCTATCTAAACACACGGTTTGACTTTACTGTAATGTCTATCTTCTTATATTCTCTCCACAAATCCCACAAATATTGGGATTGGGATGTTGCTCTTCTAACTTGTATAAATCGTGTAAAGTAATAGAAAAAAGCATGACTTCTTTTTCTCTCTCTAATTCCTTTTATCATGGTATCAAAATAGATCTATTTCTCTCTCTCTCTCTGTATGACTACCTACTTTCTCTCTTTATAACTTTTCGCCTACTTTCTATCTCTATAGGCTATTCTCCAGTATCTCTCTAGACCTTGTTGTCTTTCTCTCGCTAAAAGGTATTCCCCATTGTTTTTTCTAGAGCTTAGTCCTTTCTCTTTCTAAAAGGTATTTTTTGCTTCCTCACTCTAACATGGTGTCATAAAAACAGAGGCCCTTGGCCTTCTCTAGAGGTAGTTCTTTTGGAAATCGTGGGCCTGTCTGTTACGTCCTTCCACCAAAAGGAAATCATGGGCTTGTCTGATACGTCTTGTTTCACGGGTTTGCTTATTCTTGATTCATACGTTGATCTCTCTTTTTAAAAAACTTGGTTATCTTTTGTTTTTTTAGTGAAATTTTGTTCTCTCTCCACTATAAATCATTCCACTCACTCAACTTATTGTTTTTCTCTCTCTAAGAAAGATTAAAAGCTTTTTTTTTTCCTCCTTTTAATTTCTACTTTTGTCCATCTTTGATGGGCTTCCATCTTTTACCTTTAAAAGTCTCATTCTCTACACAACATTAGAAGCACTTTGCTGGACTCCCATATTTTACCGATATTTAATCTTAAAAATTCTCTCTCTCTACATAACAATAGAAGAAACTTATCGTACTTTGATGAACTCTCATCTTTTACCAATCTTTTACCTTTAAAAGTCTCTCTCTTTACGTAACAGTAGAATAAGCTTCTTCTAATACTGCTTGCTTTTGCACTGTGAAAGGTGTTGCTGCCACCGTGACGCATTGTGTTATCTTTCTCTTATTGCAACTACTGCTACTACGTGCTCTCACAAGAAACTTGGTGTTTCGAACTTCTCTCATGGCATCTGACAACTCCAGTAACAATCAAGAAGGCATTACTATCCCTCATATTTCTCACTACTCTGGTATGTCAAGCACATATTATTCTTGTCTCTCAGCGTTTAATTTGGGACAATTATGCTAGTTGGTTCCGTGCAATGAGAATGGCCCTCATGGCCAAAAATAAATATGGTTTTGTCGACGAATTGATCCTTAAACCCAATTGTCTCTGATCCTATGTTCTTTCAATGGTAGCGATGTAATCAAATGATCTACTCTTAGATCATAAACTCTGTCCATGTTGACATTGGTGACAATGTCATGTATGCGGAATCTGTTAGTGAGGTCTGGGCTGATCTCCATGATCGATTTTCTCAAAAAAAAATGCACCAATTATTTTTCAGATTTACTGTGATATTACTACTCTTCAGCAAGGTAGCTTGTCTATTGTTGCTTACTTCACAAACTTAAAAGCTTATTGGAACGAATTATAGACATATAATATTATTCCTACATGCCATTGTGGCTCTACAAAGGCATTGTCCAATATACAACAATATAAGAAGGTTATTCAATTTTTTATGGGTCTCCATGAATCATATGGTGTTATTCGCAAACACATCTTACTCATGGACCCATTACCTATATTCTAAAAGACTTATGCCCTGCTTCTTTAGGAGGAAAAATAATGTGAGTTATACATTCAACCTCTGCACTGCTAGCCATTAAAAAATACTCAAAGAGACCATGTGAACTCCTCACAATGGCCATAGAAAGAGAAGTGTAAACATTGTGACCGTGATAACGATCATCATAGCTGTTGTTGGAAGACCCATGGCTACCCTCCTAGGAAGCCTACTAGCAACAACAGTCGTCCAAGCTTTCATTCTAATGTAGGCAATGTCCAACATGTTACCAATAATGCAAATTCTCTACTGCCATTCGCCAACTTTTCGAGCACTCCTCAACTTTCGGACGAGCATTACCAACATCTTCTCCATGTAAATCAGTTTCATCTTCTTCAGTGGCCAATTTGGCAGGTAACATTCACAATTTTTCAGTTTCCACTTCACCTACAAAATGGATTATTGATACCAATGCTAGCCATCACATGTCTTATTCTATTTCTGCACTTGATAATGCCATGAATGCTTCTTCTTTAAAACCTATTATCTTACCTGAGGACTCAACTGTCCTTATAACCCATATAGGTTCTATTACACTAAAAAATAACCTATCTTTATCTAATGTGTTGTGTATTCTTTCCTTTAAACATAATTTGTTATCTATCAGTCAGTTAACCAAATCCTTAAATTGCTCAGTATTTTTATTTCCCAACCTTTTACCTTTTCAGGACCTAGTAATACGGAGGATGATTAGAGTGGGTAGAGAGCAACACAGACTCTATTTACTCGCACCGGTCTCAAAGATGCGAAAACAAACTTTTCTCATTCTCCACCCTCTTTTCATTCGACTTATTTGATTTGTGGCATTACAGGCATGGCCACATTTCTAAGAATAGTTTAAATTTACTTTCTAAAAATTTTCTTTTTATTTCTAGTTTGAATAATTGCATTTGTATTATCATTCTCATGGCAAAACAAACAAGACTGTCGTTTAATTCTAGCTCTATTTCTACCTCACATGCTTTAGTATGATATATTGTGATATTTAGAGTGGGTACCAGACTCCATCCCTCTTTGGTACTCACTATTTCCTCGCTATTGTTGATGATTTTGGTCGATGCACTTAAGTATTCTTGTGAAATTTAAATCTAGAGATAAATAATACATTCAAATTTTTTTTGCTGTAGTACATACACAATTTCATTGCCAGATTAAGACTATACAATATAACTGAGTTCTTTTTCCAAGAAATACAAATGTTTTTTAAATCCAAGGGTATTATTCATCAACATAGTTGCGTCTTTACACGCCAATATAATGGAGTCGTTGAATGTAAACACCGACACCTTCTTGAGGTGGCTCGTGCCTTACGATTTCAAACTATTCTCCCTCTCTAGTTTTGGGGCAATTGTGTTTTCACCGCAACTTTTTTAATCAATAGAATGCCAACACCCTTACCTCTCTGGCAAAAGCCCCCACGAAGTTTTACTTAATACCAAGCTTGATTATAATCAATTACATATCTTTGGATGCTTGTGCTATACTCATAATCCCACTATTAAACACAAATTCGACACCTCGGCTCATCCAAGCATTTCATTGGATATCCTTTTGATCAAAAGGGATATCTACTATTTGAATTAATACGAAAATTTGGGTTTGTTAGTTGGGATATCATATTTCATGATAATATTTTTCCGTATCACCACAGCCAACTCAATTCCTCTCTTAATTTTCCTGTGTTCTGTCTACCTGTGCTTGACATTAACAGCATCCCATCTGCTCCCCTATCTCCCTACCTCGCCCTCCAGTTGATACTAGGCCACTACCTCTTTCTTCAACATCACCACCTTCACCTCCACCAGCTACATTTACACATACACCACCTCCAGCATGATCTCCTCCACCTCCACAATCTCTTTGTAGATCCTCTCGAGCAACCCACTTACCCCCATATCTATAACAATATTATTGTTCCACAACTGTTACTCTAGCTACTATACAATAACATCCTTCCTCTTTACCAGGTATTGTTCACTCACTTCCTAGTTTTTTATCTTATGATTAATTCTTTGTTTCTCACCGCGCCTATGTTATAGCTTTATCTTCAACCATTGCACCCACATCCTTTAAACATGCTATACGATCACTACAATGGAGAGATGCAATGGCTACTGAGATACGAGTACTTGGAGAAAATAATACTTAAACTATAACCAAGCTACCCCCTAGCAAGAAACCCATTGGCTGGAAATGGGTTTATAAGATTAAGTACCACCCAAATGGCTCTATCAAACATTATAAGGCAAGAATTGCAGCTAAAGGCTATACTCAGACTGAAGGTCTGAATTATCATGAAACTTTCGTACTTGTGGCTAAGTTAGTCACAGTGCGATGCTTTTTAGCGATAACTACCATCCAGCACTAGTCTTTATACCAGATGGATGTGAATAATGCCTTCCTTCATGGGGGATTTGGAAGAAGAAGTTTATATGCAAATTCCCCTTGGATTTGCCAAACAGGGAGAGAACAGAGTCTGTAATTTGCAAAAGTCCTCATATAGACTCAAACAAGTATCAAGAAATGGTTCCTTAAGCTCTATGCCGATTTTCGTCAATACAAAGCTGACTACTCTTTGTTTAGCAAACAATATGGTGGCAAATGCATTCACGTTCCTGTATACGTTGATGATATACTTATTGCTGAAAATGATCCCACTGCAATCATTATTCTCAAAGGCTTTCTCCAGTCTCGATTTCATATCAAAGACTTCGTTCCATTCAAATATTCTCTTGGTATAGAAGTGGTTAAGTCCAGTACGCGCATTTTCCTTTGTCAGCATAAGTATAGATACTCCAACATATGGGCATGCTTAGAGCAAAGCATTCAAACTTTCCAATAGAGAAAAACCAAAGTTAAACTCTATTGATGGCGAGCTTCTTGATGATCCCCTTTCTTATAGGAGATTCATTGGCAGATTGATATATTTGACTATTACTCGCTCAGACATTGTTTTTAGTGTAATGTCCTTAGTCAGATTATGCAAAGCTTGCGAATACCGTATTTTGATGCAACCTTACAATTATTTCGGTATCTAAAGTCTACCCCGAGACATGGCATTCTATTATCCTCCTTCAGTAAACTAGAGGTGACCGGATATTGTGATTCTGATTTGGCAAACTGCCCAATAACTCGACGTTATACCAGTAGTTATTAGACTTTGCTTGGTAATAACTCAATTTCTTAGAAAACTAAGAAACAACATACAATTTCCTGGTCTTATGCTGAAGTAGAATACTGTTCTATGACACTTCTAAGCTGTGAGTTAACTTGACTAAAATAAATGTTGAACGATCTTGGTATTCCTCACTCATAGCGCATTACGATATTTTGTGATAACAAAGCTGCTTTACACATTGCTGCCAATCCAGTTTTCATGAAAGAACAAAGCATATAGAACTCGATTGTCACCTTGTTCGTAAAAAGATCACCTCTGGCCTACTTCGGACTCCATAACTTTACACTTTCAATTAATTGGCCGATATTTTTACAAAATTTTACTCGCAAGTTGGGCATCATATCCATTCATGCTCCAACTTGAGGGGGAGTATTAGAAGACTTATCTATATCTAAACACAAAGGTTTGACTTTACCATATGTAATGTTGTAATGTTTATCTTCTTATATTCTCTCCATAAATCCTACATATATTGGGATTGGGATGTTACTCTTGTAACTTTTATAAATTGTGTAAAGCAATAAAAAAACACAACTTATTCTTCTCTCTCTAATTCCTTTTATCACCTTTTGAGACATTTGTTGGAGAGTGGACTTAGACAAAAGTGTTTGATAAATTGCCACACTACACGTCATTAGTCATAATCTTATGATCTATGTGAGTTTTCTTCATTTAGCTTCACCAAAATATTTTATGAATTAAAAGTTCATCTCTCTCTCTCTCTCTCTCTCTCTCTCTCTCTCACACACACACACACACATTTTGGGCATAATTAAGTGGTGAATCAGTGACCATTAGCTTCCCATTGGTATGAGTGAGTAAGCCCTTGAGTTTGAGCCATTTGTGTTTTCATAAGTCCCTAAAAGATACGATTCGTCATCTAGGTACCAAGGGTTCGACCATTGGCTTTTCTTTCCATTTTTGGCGCTATAATTATTGTGGCTTTGAGTTCATAACATTCTTAAGTCGTTGAGCTTTGAGTTTATGTTGTTAATGATATGTATTTGATGAGAGCAATGTTGTATATGCACTCCATGTGAAAGTCCTTATATAAATGACATAGGATGACTTTTTATTTTCCAACTGTTTGAGATTTTGCATTGGGGAGTCCATTGAGTTATAATTTTGAGTTTTTCAAGTGATATAAGAATCAAAGTTATTGTACTTTGTGGGTATAACAGATGTGAAAGTGTATTTGCACCTGCATGTGCATATATTGGTTGTAAAAATTTTAATTACATTCTCAAGTTAAGTGTTGTATTAAGAATACTTTCCCATCAATTTCTTAAACCCTAATCGCCCCTAAATACTTAGGAAAATCTCTTGAAATAGCCTAATAAACACTTAGGAATGATAGTAACGTAAAAGACCCTAGTGCACCAACTCATATGATCCATACACATCATAGTTTCCACCTTTTAGAAACCCTAAGAAAATATCCTATAAATCTCAAAACCTTAAGGAATCATTTAGAAATTCAAATGGTAGAAAAACCTGAGATTGATGGTAGATTTATGAAGCTACAAAACATTTGAAAACTCATTCAGAATGAACCAAATGAAGAAAATCTAGCGAATCTCAAGGTTTAAGCCGAGAGGTGTACAGAAGACGAGAGGTTCGTCTAGGCCAAGAAAGCTTAGACAACATGAAGTTTGTCATTTACCCTTACGAGCCCTATCATAAATTATTTGAGCCAAAGAAACTGGAGACAAGGGAGGTTTGTCATCTCGCCCCAAAAACCCTAGACATTGTCATCCACCAACTTTTGACCAAGTTAGTTCAATTCGAAGAGATAAACATATTGGATAACCTTAGGAAACATGTTGGAATGTGTGGAAGAGTCTATAAAAAGACCTAAACTCAGCTTAACGAGATCTACAACCTTGAAACAGTGGCCTTGAGAAATCTAAAAAACCCTAAAGAGGGAATTTCAAAGAAAAACCCTAAATTAGAAAACCCTAGTTTAGAAGCTTAAGCCTTCAAAAAACATAAAAAACCTAGAAACCTAGGTGCATCAAAACCCTAACCCTAGATCTAGCGTCCCCTAACATGTGTAACATCCATAAATTGGATGTGGATGTTAGAAGATGGTAGTCCCTACCAAAATTTTAAAAGGATTGTCTACAAAGAGATCATTAATCTTTTGTACATAGAGGTCACAATCATTCGCACTCATTAGATGTCAAATTATAGGGCAAGGGGCGAGTCATGAAGTCCGAGATTTATTTGTTTTTGGATTTTTGTGTCAATTCAATGACACTTTTGCAACCACCCATTCTGAAATTAAAGGACAATAATGATTGTGACCTCCATTTACAAAAGATAAAGAAAAATGTTTCATGCGGGCTGAACCACATTTTTACATTTGTGATCCAGAAAGTGTAAAACATCCATCTTAAAGTTGGATGTAAGTAGGTGTTCCATCTAAAAACAATAGAAATTAACGATCCAAATGTTTTTTTACTAGAATTATTATTTTTAGTTTTTAAAATCTATTTATTTTTTCATATTTATGATCTCTTTATTAGAGATTACATGTCCTTGAAAATCAAGTTTTAAAAACCTAAAATCCATCTCAAAAATAGATTTCTTATGAGGCCCTCATTTCTATGTATGCATTCTTGGGCGCGTAAAACCGTGTCCAAAGATAAATGGTCTCTTTATTGATAATCTCAATTTTAAAATGGACAGTGTTATAATAATAACAATAATTTAGAAAACTCAATGATTTCAATTTACTACTTATCATGGTGAGATATTAATTCTCTAAATTTTTTTATCCAAAATCCATCTCTAAATTAAATTTGAAGAGAAGACCTGTTTAAATAGGTGAATCTGCAGATTCATACAAATCGTGTCCTTTATTTTCGACCTCGACATATTTTGTAATGAAGCGTATAGATATTCATATACCCCACCAAGGCTGACATGGCTCATTTGTTCACCAATACAAAACAATACATTAAGCTACGTGGCCATCCACGGTTGGATGTTTTCCACCCCAACTTATCTCTGGGGGATAAGAAAGTTTCACCAGTCGTTGCTTCTCAAGCACACAAAAACATTGGCCAGTCTCAAGCCACTCACTCCTCAAAAATAAAATCCCCCCCATTACCCCTTGCTTACACAGAATCAAACACACTTTGATCACCCATACAACCATGGCTCATGCAATGGCATCAATGGCTGGTTTGGGTGGCTCATCTCAAGCAGTGTTAGAGGGTAGCCTCCAGCTCAGTAGTGGCTCCAATCGCTTGACCAGTGGCTCAAACCATGGTGCTACTACTCCTGCTAGGTTGGTTGTTAGTCGACAGGGAATTAGAGCAGCGCAACAGCAGCTTTCAATTGAAACTGAAGAAGCTGTGGGCCGCCGAGCAATGCTCAGCTTCTTGGCGGCTGGTGTTGCCTCCGCGTCCTTCGTCAAGTCGGCCTTGGCTGCGGTCAAGCCCATCAAAGTAGGCCCTGCGCCGCCCCCTTCTGGTGGATTACGTGAGTGTTTTTCTTTTGTATCTGCTTTCTCTTGTTTAATCTTTGAGCTAGTTGGTCACCAGTCTTAGGCCTTACAGTGCATTAAAAAGTGACCTTGATCAAACATTTCCTGGTTTTTATCCCACTGTAATCAACCCAAATGAGAGAAAGTAAATAAAAATTCGTCGATCAAATGTCGGGAGTTCATAATTTATATTCAATTCACTTGCAAGAACTTTGTACCTTGGGTAACATTTAGGTTTTCAATGCTTATGCTTGGTTTAGTTGGTTAGCAAGTTTTATTAGGCAATTCATGATGGAAGGTCATCACTCTTTAACTTTCATTGCTCTGACAATTGGTCCTCATAATCGATTTTTAATTTCAAGTATCTTTCCATCATCATTTTTGAGAAAGAATGGGTATAGATAAATGGAAAGGGTCGTATGCCTTCCATTATTTAAATCGTTGGCAAGAGACACACCAGCTCCTTATGCTGCTTCAACACAATGAAAAACTTCGAACTGTACGTCTGATCTAAGAATTTGGGAGGCAATAGCTTATGAATTGGGCCAAATTGGTTTCAACAAGACCAACTAATATGAAATACATAGATAAATAAACAGTTTAAATGTATATGTGTTGGTTGTATACCATGGAGACGTCCTCTGTCTGTTATTGAGAAGAGAGTCGAGATTCACTGCACTCCACCAGAGTGAATAACCTTGTAAGTATTATTCACAGAGAATGTCCATCATCAAGCATAAGAAAACTTTAGATACCAGAAGACAAAATAACTAGATGAATATACTCTACCTTTACAGCCGGAACCTTGAATTCGGATGAGCCTAGGGACTTGGAGCAGCCCCTAAAGACTCGATTCTACATTCAACCCCTAGCCCCAGCTGAGGCAGCAGCTCGCGCAAAAGACTCAGCCAAGGACATAATAGGTGTGAAGCAGTTAATCGACAAGAAGGCATGGACTTATGTCCAAATGGACCTTCGCCTCAAGGCTGGGTACCTTCGATACGATCTCAACACTGTCATCGCAGCCAAGCCGAAGGATGAGAAGAAGCCACTTAAGGAGCTGACTGGCAAGCTCTTCAGCCAAATCGACAAAGTAAGTGACTCAGGCATCATCCATGATATGATAGATGATTTAGGGGTTATTGTGAGGTTTAGGGGGTGCACAGCTTGTATCTTGAGCCTAGCACGTAAATTTTCTTTATAGATGTTAGTGCTTGCCGAAAGACATGGGTAATGCGATTCTTCTGTTAAAATAATGCACCTTACATTATCTACACCATATGATGGTGTAAAGAAAAGTGGCATTCTTCTATTGTATTATTCCCATTTACAAATATGAGGTGCATGATCTTTGCTGTGAGACTTTCCTTATAACATGGTTTTAACATTATCAGAATTGCTACAGGCATGAACTTTTATTTTATCTGGGAAAATTTACTTTTCCTTTTTCCTTCTCTCAAACATAAGGTTGACACGTTGGAGAAACTTAGGACTAATTTGATTCCATGCCTGTTATCGTAGGACCATGCCATACATTAACTAACAGTTTCTGGTTGGACCTTTTGTTGCAGCTTGACCATGCTGCAAAAATCAAGAGCACCCCAGAGGCAGAGAAATACTATGCAGAGACTGTCTCCGCCCTCAATGATGTCCTCTCTAAGCTTGGATGAAGTGTATATCTCCCTTTCCTTTCAAATTTCCTTTTATGGTTTTATCTTTCATGTCCATCAGTTCCTCTCATGTCAATTAGGCGTTCTTGGAAGTAAACTGGTTTTGGCTGTAATTTGAAATGGCTTTCTAAGTTGCCTGAAATTTGAGGTCAAATAGCATATTGGTATCAAATTAATTGTAACAGGGAATTGTTTGAGGTTGTCTGCAGGTACATGTGTGTGTTTTTCCTGTGTGTGTGCGTGAGAGAGAGAGAGAGAGAGAGAGAGAGAGAGAGAGAGAGATGCTAGGGGAGCTTCCCCATAAGGCAGTGAAATCACAGAAGAAAAATAATGCAAGAACAGGCTATAAAAAGGGTGTTCGTCTTTCTAAATGTGCCCTAAAAGGATTTGACCATATTCAATGGTCCTTGGAACAAGTTTGAATCGTGTAAGTGTCATAGACAAATTTGTAATATTCATGTGTTGAAATACTAATCCCATTTTGAATAAATAAAATAAAAATTTAAAATTTTAAAAATAAAAATTTTAAAAATTTAAAAATAAAAAAATAAAAAACTAAAAAATTAAATGTGTGTGTGTGTGTGCTTTTTTTCTGATCTGGCTCTGAGGGCAACTTCAATCAGCTTTGCCAATTCGGCTGTAAGTGTAATTTCAATGGAGGGCATGAAACTTAGTAACATGCAGTCACTGCTTAATGAGACATTTGTTTATCTGCTGCTTCTTTAGTTCATTGCCTAGGACAGATATATCCATCTATAGAATTTTCTGAAGGAAGATTTACTAAGGCATTGGGGTGGCTCAGTGCATCAAAAGCATGAGCATGACATCGTACCAAATGAAAGAAAAAAGAGAAATATAAGCGCATGTTTAACATTCCTATGATTCTCAAGATACTGATGAGTTGCATATTTCTAAAAGGTGAAACTTATGACCAACATCTCTGAAAATTTCAACTATATAAACCTCATGGCAAATTAATCAAACTATTCTTCATATTCCCAAAATTTTATCCATTGAAATGCAAAGTGGAAAAAATTATCACAAGGCGCGACAGAAAAAATTGTACGATATCTATATCTACCTAGATAAGAGTTACAATTTCAGCAGTTTCGGCACATAAAATAGTCAAATATCAAATTCTTGAACCTCCCTCATCAGGTGTCTGCAGAACCAACTTGTGCCAATCTTATGTGTACTACGCCTGTCACAGACCCAAAAATGTTACAAGACATTGGAAAATCATAAATGATTAAAAAAATCAAGAAATGCACATAATCAATAAGGAAAAAAGCAGAGGCCAACTTCATTTCCTCGTTTAAAGCACTAAAGGAAACACTGAATCATGAGCTAAAGGAAATATCGAATCACATGCTAAAGGAAACATCGAATCACAAGCTACTAAATAGCATTAGCTTGCTTCTCCAGATCACACAGAACCACCGCAGGTTTATCAACAATTCTAGAACTATAATAGGAATACATATTCTAAATTTTCTTTGGCTTGTCAGCACCTTGGAACACAAGATCTCCAATACCTGCACATGACAACAGTGTGAGCGTCATTAATTGTCTTATCTCTCAGGAGGCACACCACAGGGACAGCAGCATTTTCTACAAAAAGAAAGATGCAGTAAAGGGAAATGATAGAATCGGCTTTTGCTTCTTAGCATTTCACATGCATACACTCACCATGGATCCTGTTGGTTTTAAAAAAAATACCCATATACTGATATTTCTAACTTAAAATCAAGAAACCAATACATATTGTGGAGTTAATTTTAGAATTCAGACATGTGCTTGTTTTTTCAATGAGCGTAAAAGAGGACAACCAAACCTGAAAGGACACTTAGTTGCACTAAAGTTAAACGTTTAGTTTGCCAACTCTTGAGAAATGAAATCTGGATCATGATAGATGTTTCAAGTTTTAACCATTTTTCAAACCAGCTTATATATTACAGAGCACCTACATAAGTTTCATTTATCTACTAATGGCTAGCAAAAATGAGTCGACCTTTAGTTAATAACTTCTTGATTCTATTACCACACACATCGAGAGATATTGAGAGAGAGAGAGAGACACCAGCAGCAAAGATCCATCATATTATCTATTTTCTTTTTCTTAAACACAATGTGATCTCCTGTATCCATCGCTAATTTCTAATTCAAACAACAAGCCAACCCCAAATAATACTGAAAGAACACAAACAAGAAAAATATCAATTTTCAAAATTAACAGGTTCTTTGAAGGTAAAAAACGAAAAAGAAAAAAAAAAGAACAAAGAAAAAAAAGGAAAAGGTTCTTCAGCGGTATATGAAGAGTAAATAAGCGAAGATTACCATGATCATATGATGATGGTAACAGTGTGGTCATAGGAACCATCAATGTCTCATCAACGGGAAGTACGGACGGCGATGGAGGGCATAGGGACCATCAATGGACAGTAGGGTGATGGGAGGGAAAGTGGGTCCTGATAAACATGTAATTTATTCAATTACGAACCATTCAATTTATTGATGGGGCAGTCTCAGCATTTGTGACCATATTGTTTTACCACTTTACCATGACCATATCAACCATAGCATACTTTCCAAGCAATAAATATACCATAAAGAGTCATAAAAGGCAAGAAACACATCAAAAATTGATACTGAGACTAAAAGGGAAATCAGCAGTTGATTCAATCCACAGGTAGGAAGAAGTCAAATGCAGTTAACTGATAAGAAAATGCAAATTATGTCCAAAAATATGATGACAATAAATTCTGGTATTAATCTCAATATGATGGGATTAGAGGCTCTCTTCAGGAATTTTCTTTCCTTTATAATAAACAAAGCAATATATGTGATGAGAAATAACAAATAATCAGGGTCCTGAAAAATTCCAAACATATGGCCCAAAAAGACCACATACAAGGTGTCCCATGTATCACACTGTAATCATTCTCTGGAATTAAAATATGCTGAGGGAGGTAGGCACTTATGTGTATTATTTTGTATGGACATAGGGCCCTGGGCCTGATGGGTTTTCGTTGATTTTCTTTTAGGAAGTTATAAAACATGATTAATTGGCTATGCTGGATGAATTTTACTATAGTATAAATAAGGCGATAAATACAACCTATATTGCTCTGATACCCAAAAAAAGGTCTGATTGGTGGTCTAAAAGATATTAGGCCCAAGGTTTAAAAAACCATGATTCGAATTGGTCACACCCATACTTGTGTCGGATCGGTGAATCGATGGATCGGATCGAAGAATCGGCGGAATCGACAATTTTTGTCTCAAAAAATATTTAAAAAATCACTATAAATGTTTTAAAATATTGTTCTTTTAGTTTCTAAAAGAATTTAGGAGTGTTGCATTATGTACTTTCATTACTTTGTAAAAATAAGTTAATACTGAGACGTTGTTTTTCTGTCTGGATGTTTGTATATTTATTAATTGTAATATAGCATTATAATATTACATCAAAATAATTTAAAAATATTAGAAAACACTTCTTTATTATAAGATTAAAAAATTAATTTTCCATATAAAGTGAAATTAGTATCACATCAAAGTATTAAACATTTATTAATTTATTTTACTCATCCAAAATTATCACAACCTAACTAACTATAATATTATATATTGAATTTGAAATTATTAGTTTATAAATTTATATTTTATAATTATGTTATTATACAAATAAAAAAAATCTAAAATATCGTATAATTTTAATTTTAAAAATCTTATTTACAACTATAAGAAAAAATAATACATTACATAATTTATAATATAGATAAATTAATAAATAAAATACAAGATTTGGTTATTAATGTCTAATTATTAATTATAATATAATAAAAATCATGATTTAAAAATGATTAGAAAATGCTTCCATAACATATAATTAAAAAAAATCCCCTATGAATTTTAATGTGATCATGTTCATATGATTATTCTGATATAAGTTTAACAAGTTGTTAAGATAAATAAACAATAATAATTTCAATATAATTATACTTATTTTCATAAATTAATTATATTGAATTTATTTATGTAATTATATGCAATTAAAACTGAACTATATGTAACTTTATTTTTTAGAAAAATTTCGTACAAACCCCTAATTCCCCATCTTATTTCACGGTAGACCCTCATTTTATTTTTTTTTCAAGCGGCATAAAAAAACCCTCAAGAATTTCACTGTACCCCCTTATCTCTTATCTCCCACTTTTATTCACTTTTAGCTACAAAAACTAGTCCCAACAAATTGTTTTATTCCATCTCATTTATTTCTAACACTTTTATTTCCAATAGGGTTAAAAAAGCTTTTGAATTGAAATGAAATAAAATAATTTGTTGGGGCTAGTTTCTATGGCCACAAGTGAATTAACGTGGGAGAGAAGAGATGAGGGGGTACGGTAAAATACTTGAGGGATTTTTTATGCTGCTTGAAATAAAAATAGAAGGAGGATCTACCGTGAAATAAGATGGAGAATTAGGGGTCTATATGATATTTTCCTTATTTTTTTGTAGATTATAAAAAAATAAAAAAATATAAATATTCTAAAAAAAATATTGTGTAGATTCTTTTATGTATACGCATATAAGTAAGAGAGAGATAGAAGCAATAAAGCATAGACAAATTTGCCTTAAATGATGTATCGAAAGCAGTGTTCGCAAAATCGAACCGGAATGGTTAACCGAACATAAGGCTAGGAGTGGTTTGAATCGGAATTGGACTAACCGGGCTGGTTAACCGGACTAACCGGTCAAGTAGATTATATTTTAAAAAAATGGGTTAAAAGCTCCCAAAAAAATTTTAAAAAAAAGAAATACTTAGATTAAGTGTATAATATCTTATTACATATATTATCTTACAAAAAAACATTGAAACAACTTTTTATATATTAATATTTGAATTATACGATCTTATACATAAAAATATTTTAGGATACTTTTTGAAGATATTTTTATCATGTAACATATTCTTCCAAGAATTAACATATTTATCCCAAACCTTACATGAAAAACTTTCTGGTTTTTTTTTTTTTACAAAAATCGCTCACATTAGGAATGAAAATTTAGGCATTTTTTTGCAAATAACAAAGCTTGATGCTATTAAATCAAATAAAAATGCCAACTAATTATGACAAGAAGTAGAATGGACCTCTTCCATATAGTTAGATAAAGCATAATTCGTACAATACTTTTTAGATGAAGTTAAATAAAGCATACTTCACAAAAAGTACATCTCATGATATGCAACAAAACAAAAAATAAATGCACAACACACTGATATGTTCTACTATTCTTATATGCTCTTGTATGTATCTACCATATCCATATCAGTGTGTTGTGCATTGATTTTATCAAAAAATAAGAACAGTAGAACAAATAATTTGATAAAAAAATAATTTTATTAAGCAAACTAGAAAAACACTTCTCATGTTCATCAAAGAATGTAATTTTATTAAAAAATCATAATTCTATTTTGATCAAGAAACTACCTTCAATGTTTGGATAATCGAACAAATAAACATACATGCATTGTGAAAGCTTCAATCATCTTTCAAACACACCAAATATCATAAAAAAATATTCGGTATTTTTAATTTAATTGAAGAAAAGGCAGAAATTTCATATCTATGAAAATTTCATGATATGGTGCAATGGAAAATTCTTATAAAAAAATTTACTCAATCATAAATAAACATTCAAAATTTATTTGACATATGAAGCCTCAAAGATCGAAATACACAACTGAATCTGATAAAAAGCAACCAATAAATGGATAAAAAGTCGACGTTTTTGGGTAGAACACAAGTTCTCAGAGCAGCATGTTTTTTGCAAAAATAAACCCTTGATTTTTTTTTTCTGAACAAATTAAAACTTGAATCTAGTAAGTACTTCGAATAGAAATCAAACCCCTCAAATTTCATCAAGAACCATTAGGTATTGAGTAGATTATTGAAAGAATGGTAGAAATTTTGAAAAACCTAAAAAATCTGCCAATTCAATCCAAGAACCTCCTTTTTTTTCAATGTTTAAATCCAAATTACTTGTTTTATATCAATTTTGTAGTGATTTAAACCATTAAAACACGAAAAAAACAAAAAAATGGCCGCAAAACAAGTAAAAAAAGGTGCAACATTGGATTCACAAATTTCTTGCTACATATAACGATCTCTATTTAAAAAAAACGCCATTATATTGGTGAACCGGTTTGATTTATTGAAAACCGACAGGTTCAACCTTGAACCAGCCAGTTTTGTAGCCGATGTTTTTTGGAGAGTGCTGTCTTGTGAGATGTACCGTAAAACCGGCCCTAACCGGACTCGCCACCTCACTGGTAGCGATCTAACCGGCCGGTTCAGGTTCAGACCGGCCGATTTTACGAACATTGATCGAAAGTTTTATTAAAGTAGGGCTTTTATTTTTACCCCTTCTCGACTCAAAATGACTTATTCACTCAAAAAAAAAAAAAACCACAAAATGGCTTATTAAAGGTCCCTTACAATTACAAGAAGCAAAATATCACAGTTGAGCATCTAATGGAGCAATGACGAACCTGTCCTTGAAAGGAAATGTAGAAGGCTAAAAAATCATCCCACATCCAAGGATTTGGGGAGAGCATTCCACTATAAAATAGTGACCTCAACGGTAGTAAGGGGGCAAAGCCGCTTATGAGTTAAGCGTGATGTCAGGAGGGTGATGGATGTGGTCAACATGATGTAATAAATGTCGTATGTGCCCAAACATTTTTAATAAAAAAATCTCTTGATGGATATGGTTTAGTCAACAACTACGGTTCTTTGTAGCGACTCACGGTCCAAGACATCACTCTGTAGAAGATCGTCGGGCCAGCATGATGTAAATGTAGTATGTGGGACCCCTCCCAAACATTTTTAATCAAAAAATTAGTGACATCACTCTGTAGAGGATCGTTGGGTTAGCCTGATGTAAATGTAGTATGTGGGACCTCACCCAAACATTTTTAATCAAAAAATTAGTCAACAACTGCGGTTATTTGTAGCGACTCGCGGTCCATGACATCACTCTGTAGAGGATCTCCGGGTCATGACATCATTAATGTAGCAAATCATGTTCATCCCGTTTTATTAGCAGATCCGAAAGAGTGCCACCAATTTCCAATCCGGATCGCCCAATTCTGGATTGGGTCACCAATTTTTAAAACAATGATTAGGCCTATTAGCTTGTTAACCAATTTCTACAAAATAATTACTAATATTATTGGAAGATTAACGTTGATCAAATCAACACTATCCAGTTTGCACATTTATTATATATCACTATACCAAATTCCAGCAGAAGTAGCTAAGAAGTTTGAGAGACTTATGAGAAGATTTCCATGGGGAATTTTGATGAACAATGAAGATTTAGCCTTGTGGCATGGAGTAGGGTGTGTACTCTGAATGTAATAAGTGGATTGGTTTTAAAAAATATTTAAACTATGAATGCATCATTGTTGGAGAAATGGTGGTGGAGATGTAGTTCAAATGCGAAGCTGATGTGGTGTGAACTTCTGAAAGAGAAATATCGGACTATGAGCATGGGCTAATATCCAAAAATACTAATAAAAAAGGGGTATCGGGTGTGTGGAAATGAATAGAGGCTATTAGACGAATTTTTCTAAGCAATGTAAGGATGTTGGTCGGAGATGGGAGAAAAATGTTGTTTGGCACCATAGATGGCATGGTAATTGTCCTCTAAAACTTATGTTTCTTGACTTATATGAGAAATGGTGGACCAAGAGCTACTGTTAGTGAGATGGCAGAGGGAGAAGGAGTCAATACAATATGAAATAGTATATGCCATTATAGTCGACAAAATGAGAAGGTGATTACTTGATTCCAGCAATGTATGCAGATGCTTCATGGCCATTATGTATGGAGAGGAGAATAAGATCTAGTGGAATGGGAACTTTGTAATAATGGGGAGTTCTCAATGAGGTCGGTGTACTGACTGTTGTTTCATGACAGGTTTAGGAGTTGCATAATTGGCCTGCTGCCAATGTAAAATTGCGAATTCTATAAAAGTATGATTTTTTCTTTAGTTATTATATCTTAGAAAGCTCTTCAGTTGGTATGCTGAGGAGAAGGGGGAAGATAGTTCTAAATATATGTATCATGTGTAAAATGATGAAGAGTCGGTGGATCATTTTGTTTGTCAAATGGTATTTTATTCAAAGGGTGTGCGAATGGGTAAAACATATTACTCTCGTAGATGGTGGGAATCTACAGAATGTTGTTGATTTGTTTGTGGGGAGTATTGAAGGTGATATTAATTGGATTGGTCGAATGTTGTTGAGAATGCTTAGGGGCACAATGGTGTGGGAAGTGTGGAAAGCTAGAAATCGAATAATATTTGAGGATAATGAGACTCACCTTGAGTACATTAAGGACATGGTGCTGCTTAATGAGGCTGAATGGGTTAGTAGATTTAAAGATTTATGGGGTTGGACAATGAATGATTTTAAGTGTAGGATGGATTTAAGTGTTGAAACTTGAAAGTACGATGCAAGAAGGAGAAAGGACGAGTAATTGGACTGCACCACAAGGTGTATTAAAACTCACTTTTGACGGAAGTTCTATGAGGAATCCTAGGGTAAAGTTCTATGAGGAATCCTGGGGTAGTGGTATAGGAGGGCTTATTAGGGATTGTAAAGGGGTTGTTTGAGGAAATATTATGGTCCTGCAGGGAAAGTGAAGTTTTGGTCTATTCTAATTTTCTCCTTTCTAGTTTATTTTCTCCCTTCTAGTTTTATGATTCGATAAACTTAAGTTGTTTTTTTTGTTTAAAGAGAGTGAAAGAATTGAATATATAAATTAAGAGAGTTTATGGTAAGAGGCATGAAGTAAAAGCTAGATAATGCTCAATAACATTAGAAAAGATATAAAGATGGCTCTAAATTCATCTTCCAGTATCTATGAACATTGTTTTACTTTTTTTACTTTTCTATGTCATTTTTTAATTTTTTATAAGGAAAAGTATAATATGGACATCATGTGCATGATTGAAAGATGCACAAACACCTTTATAATGGTTCATATTAGAAAGAAAGAAAATGAAATCCTTATAATGTTTTAATTTCAGTTTTCCTAGATATTGGATGAACTTGAAATTTTAAGGCCATTTTGGTTATTTTTTATATACATTTATTAGGAGCACACACCTATGACATTTCATGCAAATCTTAGTTATTGAAATACAAAATACAATTGTGATCGTCCGTTTCTTTCCTTTCTAATCTGAGTTCTTGGAGGGCACCTTTTGAGAATCCACTTTCACATCCGGCTTTTTATAAATATCATTACGCAATAAAGGTCTCCTCAAATTTTTTATGTTGACGATCATTTTGTTTATCTTTCTTTGATCAAATTTTGGTAATTGTGTTACTTTTACCCCTTTCCTTTGACAAAGTTTGGATCTCTCTTCAATGCTATTTTACTATGTTTTTATTTTATATTTATTTTACATCTGACAAAATAAGAGAACTTGTGCCATGGTTGGGTCTACCTTCACCCTGCATGTAGCTGCATCTCCTTTAGCCTTGCTGGACACTATAAAATTTTCAAACTCTAGTGGAGGAAACTCAATGTTATAGGTTTTCTTTTCTTCTCCAAAAGAGTTGAAGTCTTTGCCTTTATGAGCTAAACCAAAGAGAAGCAATTCATTTCCCCGTTAAAATGAGTGTATATATTGGAGACAGAGAAAGAAAGGTGGCAAAAGAAACAAGATGGAAGAGTTATGATGTACCTTGGAAGAGGGAATCGATATAGAGAAGGAACGACACAGACCAACTCGTGTTTGAATCAATCATACAGCGACAAAAAGTGATGAAGCTTCAGTTATTTCTACCAGCAAAGGGTGAAAAGCTCAAGTAAGATGTAAATATTGTTGTTGAAGGTAGAGCCAAATGGAGGAGATTGAGGAAGGGGAGATCGTTGAAGGTAGAGCGAACTTTGGTTCAAGGTGTCCTTCGCTCTACATTAACCTTTTTCTGGTTTTTGATTTGCTCTTGAAAGTAAAGTTTGTTGTGGTGCGCTCTTTCTCACCACCTTCAAATGATACTTTCGGTTTTGGGAGATTGGGCTAGGCATGGATGGGGCATATCATATGATCTAGAGATAAAAGTGATTGAGTTCAATAAAGTCGCTTTTGTACTACGTGAGGAGAATGAGGTAAGGATAGCTTTGAGTAACAGATTCCATAGGGTTAGAGGCAAATTGGTATCGTTGGACCTCCAGTCTCCTAAAGTTCATGGTTCTTTTGCTCAAAAGGAAAGCCTTTGGGTTAACTTTATTAGCATTCCTTATAATGCTTGGAGTTTGAAGATCATCCAATGGATTACCAATTGTTGTGGTGATTACTGTGATGTAGATTGGGACTCCTTCTTGGGGAAGGATCTGACCTCAATTAGAGTTAATATTTAGAGGATCGCTGATCTTGATATTCCAAAGTCAGTACGTTTGCATATGGGCAAACAATCCTTCGTGATCACAATTATTATTGAAGATGAAGCTGGGGCACCAGTGAAGTTAAAAACCTATGTGGCCAAGGAAAACGTTAAAACCGATGAGGGGGAGGAATGGAAGCAAGTTTCTTATCAAAAACATCTTGAACATATGTAGGTAAGTAGTCCTACTCAACAATTTGCTACCGGAAAAATTGCCATTGGAAAGCCACATCCCTCGTGTACTTGGCGGCTATGCAGGAGGCCTTAGATCATGGTATATCTTCCCAATATCCTTTTGGGAAGGGGAAGAAGAAACATGCTACTGCTTTCTCCCTCTATTGGAGCGATTGGGAGCTTTTGTGCCTTAACAGTTTGTTCGAGCGAAAGTGTGGTGGGCTCTTCTAGTCTAGTTAGTGAAGCTTGGTATGTATCCTCTACCGGCAAGAGGTGTTATGATCAAGGGTCAGGCCAATCGTCCTTGACCTCGTTTCGACCCACTTTTGGTAGATCCATTAGCACTTGTGGTTCTTGACCCAATCGAAGACGAGAAGCCTTCGCGGTTGCAGATGAACCAGGAACAACTAGATGGTGAAGAAGGGTTTTTTGACCCAAACTCATCAATGGTGGAGGGTGAGGTTGGAGAACCCATTGCTTCGATGGCAGAGGATGTTCAGCCTACCTTACTCCTCTCGTACTTCTCGATTTACGAGTGACGACTCGGTGGTAGTTGAGCAGCCTGAGAACAAGGGGGAGGATATTGGTCAAAAAAATCTCCAAAAGTGAGAGAGGATTGGTGAGGTTGAGGAGTTGGGGTTAGATGATGGAAATATTACTACTATGTTTGGGGTTATGGGAGTTGATTTTGATGTCCCAATTGGGGTTGTTTTGGAGGAGATAAAACTGAAGAAGAGCGAAGAAAAAGCTAGAAAGGCTAGGGAGGTGACTAAGACTAAGAAAAATAAGGATAAAATGGAGCAGACCCCAGTCAAGAAAATGAAGAGTTCTAAGAAGAAGAAAGAAGGGGTTAATCCGTTTAGATCTTCCTCTCGTATTGCATCAATATTTGGTCTCATGAATGGTACCCGCTCAAGCTATCAGGATGGTGTAGCCGGCTCTGGTGGAGGTCAGCAGCAAGGATCCTTTGTCTTTCGAAGTCACTTTTTCTAAAGACTAGGATGCGGCACTTGAGGAAGCCCTTATGCCCTAGGAGGCTTATTTCTGACAGGGTATTTAACGGTCCAAGTTCTTCTTCTCACCCCGCTCTTTAAATGAATGTAATATCATGGAATGTTAGGGGTTTAGGGGATCCCAAGCATAAAAGGGATGTCCTTTTTATGGTTTCGAAGTTTAAACCTTTCGTTTTGGTTCTCCAGGAAACCAAACTGTCGAGCCCCACTGTCTTTGGGGTCAAAGAAGTTTAGGGTTCTAGAGCAGTAAAATTTTTGGGTGTTGACTCAATCGGTGCTTCAGGGGTCTGTGGGACCCTTGGGTTTTGCAATGTTTATGTTCCATTGTTAGGAATAGATTCTTATTGGTTGGTTTTCGGTCCTTTTGTTGATTTCTCTTGGAGTATGGTTAGCTGCTATGGACCGAATTTACCGGCTTTAAACGAAGCTTTTATTAATGAACTGTCTCTTATTTTGAATGACTTTCTTTTTCTGATTTTCCATGAGGGAACTTTCATCTTATTCGGTGGCTAGAAGAGTCTTCTTCTGGGACCTCTTTAAATGGGGCTATGCGCTTATTTAACAGGTTTATTGAGGGTCATTCCCTGGTTGACGTCCCTATTTCGGGGGAGTGGTTGGAAGCGTTTCCTTTAGCCTCAGTTAGATCTCTCCATAGATTATCTTCAGATTATACCTCTATCCTGCTCCCTTGCAAGGCAGTGAATAATCGACTAAAGCCTTTCCATATGGAGATAGGGTGGTTGGAAGAGAAAGAAGTGATTGACTTGATTAGAAGCACATGGGAAAATTGTATCTCGATGGGATCTTTAGATTTCTAGTTGTATAAGAAATTGATTAGTATTAAACACAAACTCATTGCCTGGAAGAAGGATAATAGATTTCAAGTTCAAGGAAAGATTGATCAGACACTATTGGATATTGAAGTGTTGGATCTTAATATCCAGCAGGGTGGGGTCTTATCAAAGGATGTGAAGATAGAGAGAGCAAACAAAATCAAGTCTCTCAATGAGTTGTGTGGGCTTGAGGAGATATGCTCGAGACAAAGATCTAGGATTAAATAACTGAAGGAGGGAGATAGGAACACTAAATTCTTCCATGCCCTTGCTAGCTTAAGAAGAGGGCAAAATGATATTCTTGGATTGAACATTCATATGGTCGACCAGGATGATGGAGTGGCTATGGGAGTTGCGGTGGTATCTCATTTGAAGAAGGCTTTTGGTTAGGTGCCTCGATCTCGCCCTCTCGATCTAGGTGATCTGGCGGCATGTGTCTCGGGTTTCTGGTGAACCCGAGATTTGAGATCACTCTCTCGGAACCTTGCTAGAGGGCAAGAGCAGATATACCAACCAATGAGAGAGGAATTTTAAGTGGGTTCGAGATTTACTCGGGCTGGCTCTCATGGGTGCCCTCTTAGATCATGAAGAAGGCTCCACAGCTGCTTGAGCTGGTTTGGAATCGCCTCCCTTGATCTGTAATCCTCTTGTTTTTCTGTACAATACTTCTATGGTTAATTTGTAAGACAAGTGGGTTGAAGGGACCCACCCTTGTCTTAGGGAAATGCACGTTCACATGAGAAGGCGATGAAGTGCAAGGTTTGGTGAAAGATAGAAAAGAGAAGAGAGCTTGACGTGGGGGTGAGACTAGCATGAAAACCAGAAATTACGAACTCGGAGTGGTAGCAAGACAGGCATGGTTCTCAAGACCAGCACAACGACAATACTACTTGAAACCGAGGTCGATGTGTTGGTGATAGGCTAGGTCTACCCTCAGTCAAGTGAGAGGAGAAAGACGCGAAGAGGAAAGAACGAGACGACAAAGAGAAGGGGAAATCCGGATGTTAATAGGCATCGCGGTGGGCAATGCAATGAGACGGCGCATCCCTTGTGGACGATGCTAGCTCTTAACGAGGAACACGGCGATAGTTTCTCCTAGGTCGCATGGCGATAGGCGTGGGATGCAGGGAGAACGGCGACGAGCATTGAGCACACAGAGGAGGCTTACGGACGACGATAGGTGTTGCCAAAGCCCTTAGCGGGCAGTGATAGGTATCGTCGTCTACACTAGATGCGCGACAGGGAGAGACCCTTGCAGGCAGCAACAAACCTTGCCATATGGGTTCTTCAACGAGACGTCAAGCTACGTCTATGGGCGGCGATGGGCAACGCCATCTACAGACCTCACTTGAAGGAAGAAACAGACGAGTAGAAGGGGAAGGAGACTCGCGCATGGTGTTGCCATTACCATGCGTGCCCTGTGAGACTAAGGGAGAGGCATGCACGACACTGCCACTGCAGTGCATGACCACCCTGTGAGGAACTCAGACGAAGAAGAAGGAGAAGCGAGGGGAGAAGATAGTGAGAAGAAGAAAAGAAAAAGAAGAGAGAGAAAGTTTACCTCAAACCTAGGGGTACCGGTAAAAAATTTCTCTCACCTCACTCCCTCTTTCAAGCGTGACACAATAATGGTAAGAAAGAGAAACTTGTATAAAGTGAAAACTCTCTTTTGTGTATGTATGCCTCTGTCTTTTTTTTTTGTATACAATGATGGTACGTATATATAGAAGTGTGCCCCAAACATGGGTGGATGATCAAAAGTAACCATAATTGCTGGAAATTAAGATTAAATTGAATTAAAAGAAATTAGAAAATAGGATGAAAAATAACAGATTTGCCCCTTCTTAACAAGTTATGGAATTTTAGAGCAGTTCATGTGTTGCTCTAGGACTTGCGTGATCTTACATGGCTGATCCGAGGTCGTTCTGATGCCTGGTTGATCGTAAGATAATTATTTACTTATAGGACTCGGTATGATGATCGATTTGATACTAACTTCGAGCCATGGATCGTGTTTTTGTGCATGATCATGAAACTTGAAATTTGAGTAGATCTTGAAACTTTGGATCGATAGTGTGTTCGTTCATTGATGTTGTTCTGTGTTTTCTTCGCTGAATCACACTAAGCATGCCACTACGATCACGTGGCACCAAACTTAGCTCGATTTCGTGGTTGAACAAAGATTTTGTAAGTTTGATTGATTCCGGCGACAGAATTTAGAGTTTGTTCGTCAGCTTCGTGTGCAGAATCCAACCGTTAATCATGAATGGAGTTCGGGTCAGAGATGGCCCGAGACCTTACGCCTGCAATGGAATTGGTCTCGCATAGATCAGGCTTGCAAGCGGCGTGATTTGGTTACTCAAGCGAGGCACGATGCTGCTGAATTTCTTGTACTTTCTTCACTGATCAACAACTTCTCTCTAGCTTTTCTTCGCGCTCGGGTATCGTCACGGGGAGTGCCACATATCGAATCGCTCGTCTTAACTAGATGAACATGCTAACCAAATTTGAGCATGATCTGACTTAGGACGAGTGAGATATGAGCATCGAAAGTCACCGGACTGTCCCTTCAATGGTGTAGTGTTACAGAGTGGCCACACGGGAATAGCGTGCGGCTTCCCCTGTTTCACTCTTTTGTCTATAATTTTTTCCTGGAATATATATTTGAGCTGAAACTTGACCCATGGGGGTTTTCAACCGTGCCGGATCTAATGGTGGTGGTCCCACATCAATTTGAGATGCTGAAAATATAGCTCTAGTTATAGGGTCTGTTTCAGGGTACTAGAGGCCGATTATGTCGGAACTGTTTTTCAGGCTGCACTGCCTTAGACATGTCGGAATGCGACAAAACTTGGCAAGAGACTATTGATAGACCTCATGAAGATCTTGTCTAGTTCTGAGGCTGTTCTAAGATTGTCGAAATTTCCACTACTTGCTATGCCTTTATTGAGCGGGGGGCCCCATGTTGATGAAAAATACCTTCCAACAGCATGCCTTGCCAAATGTTGTGCTTCGAGAGAATCGAGAAGAGCAATCATTCAGGAAGTTTGAGGGATCTTCATCAAAGTCCACACCCTTAAGAGACTATCTGTGGTTCTGGAGCATGAGGCCTTTGTTAGGACCTCCTCGTACAGAACTAGGCCTTTTTTGAAGGCCAAATGCTAGGAACCTTTGATCGGAGTTGTTTACTACTACACCAAGTTTTCTTTTGATGCTGAAGGTATCGGGGTCCAGTCGGGGGCTTCTGACCCAACCCGAAAGTCTGGTCCCATGTAGGCTAGGGGGTTTGGCTACCTTGAAGCCTATGGCAGATTAGACCCTGGCTTCGTTAGTTTCTTGCCTTCACGATGGCTCTTAGCATTTGCAGAGGGATCTTTTGGTCATCGTCCTCACCCTCAAGGACTCTTGTTGTTGTTAAACTAAAGAGATCTTATGCTGCTCTCACTCCCTGATGAGCCATGAAACCGGGAGATTTTATGAGGCTCTCACTCCCTGATGAGCCATAAAACCGGGGAGATCTTATGAGGCTCTCACTCCCTGATAAGTCATGAAACTAGAGAGATCTTATGCAGCTCTCACTCCCTGATGAGCCATGAAATTGGGGAGATCTTATGCAGCTCTCACTCCCTGATAAGCTATGAAACCGGGGAGATTTAATGAGGCTCTCGCTCCCTAATGAGCCATGAAACCGGGGAGATCTTATGTGCTCTCACTCCCTGCCATGAAATTGGGGAGTCGGCTGAGGCTGTGGAAGTGCATCAACCTGCTTTGTCGGTCCAAGTTCCCTTTCGCGGGTTTTCACTTGAACATGGGAAGTGGCGCCGTGAGGATGGTTTTCATCAACGTTTGTTTATTTATAGGCACTTTTACCCATGACTTTGTGGTCATGTCCACCCTTTTCATCCATTTTTTCTCACAGTTCCCTCTTGGGTTTTTCGCCGTGCTTGGGTTTCTTTTTCCACGGAACTCTTTTACTCATGGTTTCATGACCATGCCCATCCGTCATTTTTACTCATGGCGTTCCCTTGTCCAGGTGTACACCATGCCCATTTTTTTTGAGAATGCGTGTTTTAAGGTCAGGCCTTCGAGACCTGTGCGAAGCCTTTTAACATCATGCGGCCAGGATGCACACTATAGTTTAGGGTCATACAGCTGGACTATAGCAGTAAGGAATGACAGTCTGTAGAGGCCACAGAGTGAGTCTAGTGATGACTTTGACTCACTTGGGAGGATGACATGAAGTTTCCTGTGGAGAGTTGATTGGATGGTAGGTGAAAAGTGGTGAGCCACTAGCTGACGACGAATATGGGTGTCAAGATGGCTTGTCGTTTGGTGAACAAGAGTAAATCTCACTGAGGGATGATGAAAGATGGTGAAGGTGGCTCGCACACATGAATGGGCCGACTAGGGAAGACGTACATGGAGATGCACGTAAAGGGCGTGTGCGCTTAAGTAGGCTTACTGGGGAGAAGAAGAGGGTACACACACACAAATGGGTCAGTTAGGGAAAGGGTGCACGAAGATGCACGTGAAAGGGGTGTGCAGTTAAACAGGGTATGTTTTAAGGTCATGCCTCCTAGACCTGGGTATAGCAGTTTAACGTCATGTGGTCAGGACACGCACTATGGTTTAAGGTCATATAACTTGGACCATGGTTATGCAGTTTTAGGTCATGTAACTAGGACAATGCAATTTAAGGTCGTGCAACTAGACCTCCGCTATAGTTTAAGGTCATATAGTTTGGACCGTGGCTATGCAATTAAGGGTCATGTAGCATGGACCGAGTACGGAACGCCATGTCAGTAGGGCTACATGGGGGTAGGTCTGTGGATAGCAATCTGACTCCCTGGGGATAAAGATAGTTAAGGCTATACACATGCGAAGAGATGTAGATGAAGGTAGTGACCTACGAGGAGTAGTAAACAGGAGAGGCTTACTGGAGATTAAGAGGGCCAGTGTGACTCCATGGGGATAATGAATATCGGTGTGCATGAAACTCTGACAGGCCATAACACAAATGAACCCCACTATGGGTTGAAGGGTTAAGAATGACCTTAACTCTTTGGAGATGACGTGGTGAGTACGACTCTTGTATACATCTAACTCCGCTGGGGGTCTAGTTAGAGTTATGCGTATGGACTATTTGTCGTACTGCGTATTACAGTTTTAGGGTCTTGTAGCTCGGACTATGGCTATGCAATTTAAAGTCATACAGCTAGAACCACGTAGTTTGTGGTCGTGCAACTAGACCTCTACTGCAGTTTAGGGTCGTATAGTTTGGACCATGGTGTTAATCCTTTTATCGTCATGCGGCCAGGACGCACACTATGGTTTAAGGTCACACATCTGGACTATGGTAGTAAGTTTAAAGTCATGTGATAAGGACTTTACAGTTTAAGGTCGGGCAACTAGACCTCCGCTATAGTTTAAGGTTATATAGTTGGGACCATGGTCGTACAGTTTTGGGTCATATGACAAGGACTTTACAGTTTAAGGTCTTGCAACTAGGCCTCTGCTATAGTTTAAGGTTATATAGTTCGGACCATGGTCATACAGTTTTGAGTCATATGACAAGGACTATAGCTTTGCAGTTTAGGGTCATGCAGCATGGACCGTGGCAGTACAGTTTAAGGTCATGCAGAGTGGACCGTGGTGCTAGTGGTGAGGGGATGTGAATCCATGGAGGAATAGAGTCGTCACGGGAGATTGGGCTTCCTAAGGAGTGAGATTGTGATGCAAGGAATGAAGTTCCTGAGGATGAGAGACGATGGTGTTTGAAGGTATTTTTTAGCACCTTGGGCCCTGATAGGAAATAGGTCAATAAAGCTTATGAAATAGTGGAATTCTTGACAGTCTCGGAATGATCCCAAAACTTGTCAAGATCTTCATCAGCACTCCAAAAGACCACCTGTCAAGTTTCGTTGCATTCCGACATATCTAAGGCAGTAAACATAAAGGAACATTTTTCAGAAAATTGGACTCTAGCACCCGGAAACAGACCCTACAATTGGAACTACATTTTTGGTGTCTTAAATCAATGTGGGACCACTGCCATTGGATCTGGCATTGTCGAAAACCTCCATGGGTCAAGTTTCGGCTTAATCAGACTCTCCAAGATAAAGATATGAGCAAAACATTGAAACAAGAGGGCCACACACTATTCCCGTGTGGCCTCATTGCACAAAACACCATTAAAGGTGACTATTTTCACAGTCACGAGCAGTCACTTTCGGAGCCCATATCTCACTCGTCCCGAGTCAGATCGCACTTAAATTTGTGAGTATGTTCGTCTCATTGAGACGAGCGATTCAATATGTGGTACGCCCTGTGACGATGTCCGAGCAAAGAGAAAAACTAGAGAGAAGTTGCCGATCCATGAAGAAATTGCAGAAAATTCAGCAGTGACATGCTTCGCTCGATGAACCAAATCACGATGCTCACGTAACGGATCAACGTGAAACCAATTTCATTGTGTGCGTAAGGTCCAGGGCTATCATTGTCCGAACCCCGTACAGGATGGACGATCAGATTTCATGCATGAAGTCGACGAAATAGCTGAAATTCAGATTCTAACCAAACTCAAAAGTTGTGAAATCTTCGTTCGGGCGCCAAATCGCATTCCGTTTGTTGCCACACGATCGTGACGATATGCTTAGTGTGCTACGATGAAAAAACTATAGAAAAACATCAAGGAACGAGTGCATTATTGATCCAAAGTTTTCAAGATTCAAGTAAATTTCAAGTCTCGAGATCGTGGTTCGAAACACGAACCATTGCTCGAAATTGGTATCAAATTGATCGCCATGCCGAGCCTTACAAGAAAATATTCATCTTTTGATCAAATGGTCATCAGAATAACCCCGAATCAGTCATGGAGGATCGCATAAGTTTTCGAGCAGCAGCAGGGACTGATCTGGAATTTTACACATTATTAGGCAGGGGCAAAGCAGTCATTTTACACCCCATTTTCTTAATTTTCTTTAATTCAATTAAATCATAATTACCTTCAATTAGGGTTGGTTGTCCACCCATGTTTGGGCCCAATTCTATATAAACACTACACGCAACTGTAAATAGGACCTTCAATTCATTTTTCATTGATTCAATAAAAATTCTTTTCTGGCATAAGATCGTGGGTACGTCTTGGAGAGAGAGAGAGAGAGGAGAGAAAAAAAAAGAGTCGGTACCTTTAGATGAGGTAATTTTCTCTATCCTTATCTTTTCTCCTTTATCTCTCTCTCTCTTTTCTTTTTTCTCTCCTCTCTTCTTCTCAGCACCGACTAGGTTATCTCTCTCCTCCTCTTTTCTCCCTTATCTCTTTTCTCATCTCTCTATCCCTCTTTCTCTCTCTTCTCGTCTCTATCTCTCTTCTTTTCTCTCTCCTTTCTTCTTTCCAATGTCGACTAGGTTATCTCTTTCCTTCTCTTTTCTCCCTTATCTCTCTTCTCATCTCTATCTCTCTTTCTCTCTATTCTTTTCTCTCTCCTCTCCTCTCATTCCTAACGTCGGTTGAGTTCTCTCTCTCCTCTCCTCTCATTCCTAGTGCAGGCTGGGTTTCACTTATTTTTCCCCTCTTCTTTCTCTTTTTACCCTTGTGGCCCCGCATGACCACATCCCATCTTTCCCCTTTTTCTGTGGTCTCTCATGACTACAACTTTTCCCCCTCCTTTCTTGTGGTTTAGTAAGATTATAAGTCCCTTTTTTTCTCATTCTTTTGTCCCCTGCCAGTTCACCTTCTTCCCCTACACCCTCGGGTCTACCTCCTCTATATTTTCCTGGTCCCTCATGGTAATCTTTCTTTCTCATATTTTTCTGTGGTCCCTCACATTACCCTTTTTGGTGCACCTTCGTGCCCGTTCTTTCCTTCTCACGTTTCGTGGTCCTGCGCGACCACCATTTCAAAAAATTCCTCCAACCTCAGCGCCAGTCCATTCTTTTTAAAACCTTAGCGCCAGTCCATTCTTCTTAAGCCTTAGCGCCAGTCCATTCTTTTTAAACCCTAGCGCTGGTTTTTTTTTTTTTATTAAAATCTTAGCGCCGGTTCTTTTTTTTTTTAACCTTAGAGCCGGTCCATTCTTTTTTAAACCTTAGCGCCGGTTCACTTTTTCTTTAAACGTAGCGCGGGTTCATTTTTTTTTTAAACATAGCGGCAGTTCATTTTATTTTTAAACGTAGCGCGGTTTTCAGTCTTTTTTTAAACCTATAAGCCATCTCCCACTCTCATCTAAACAACCAAATGATTCCCATTCAAACTTCTCTCTCCCTTGAGTAGTAACACGTGTTTTCCTTCATATCATTTAAATAAAGCCAACCCCTTTAAAGCACCTAACCTTTTTATTATTTTACTTAACCCTCCTCCATGTGTCAAGTTCTAGCTCTCCCTCTTAACTAATCCTCTTTTTCTTTATTACCTAATGACCTTCTCTCCATCACGTAACACCCAACAAAAAGCACTTTTTCTCTCCCCACAAAAACACAACCTTTTTTATGAAACCATCTCGTCTTATTCTCTCTCAACGAATGTTTTCCCTTTACCATTTATTTTATTAAAACCATCACATGTCATTCCTTCCACCCGTTTTTTCTTTATTTTATTCTTTTTTATTTTCTTTCCATCATCTCATTATATTTCATTCACTCATTTTATTTTCCCTTGACCAACATCATTTTATTTATTTTATTTCACTCATTCTATCCTACCATACTTTACTCCCACTTCATTCATCCCATTTATTTTTATTTTTATTTTAATTTAATCATCTCATTTCATTTTATTTTCTTCCACTCTATTTTAATTAATTATTTTATTTACCTCATTTATTTTATCTTATTCCATTTTATTTTATATACCCCTTTTTATATTATTTCCATCACCCCATTTTATTTTATTCATTTCATTTATTTTATTTTACCTTACTTTATTTTAATTCATTCTTTTACCTTATCCTATTTACTCCATCTATTTTATTTTAATTTATCTTTATCTTTTTTATTTTATTTACCATATTTATTTTATTTTATTTTATTTTTCTCACCTCCTTCATTTTATTTCATTTTCCTTTATTCCATTGTATTTTATTTTTAGTCCATTTATTTCATCTTATTATCCCTTACTGTATTTTTATTCACTTATATCATCTTATTTTATTTTCTTTCATCCCTTTTATTTTATGGTACTTCATTTTATTTATTTCACTTCACTTCATGCCATTTTAATCCTAATTCCATTTCCTAATTTTATTTTATTTCATCTTTATTTTAATTCATCTCTCTCATTTTTATTTCATCCTGTAACGAGGTGGGGACCTTGCCCCACTTGTCCGTACTTCTAATATGTATTTGTGTGTGTGTTTACAGGAAAGGAGAAACATGTCAGGGAGGAGATTCCAAACCGACCACAGGCCAGGGGGCTTTCCAACGTGATCTAAGAGGGTGCCCACGCAAGCCAGCTCGAGCGTATCACGGACCCACGTGAGGTAAGTCTCGCCTCATGACCTTAAATTCCTATCTCACTGGTTGGTAATACCTGCCTTCGTTCTCGAACAAGGTTCCCGATAGAGTGATCTCAAAATATCCCGAGTCTCCCCTGAAACCCGAGACTCATGCCGCCTGATCATCCAGATTCGGAGGGTGAGATCGAGGCACCTAACTAGATGGTCTAAAGGGGAGTGTCATGGCTTGTACGTGACACTAAGTGTGGAGTGGCATATTCATCAATAAGCCTAGGTGATGTGTTAAGTCCCTTGGTGAAGCACACGGGAGTAGCCCTTGACGCTCCTTGCGGTGGTGATCTATGGATGAGACGCGTGGCGATGACCCCTGGACGAGACGCGCGGCAATAATCTCTGGACGAGGTGCGCGGCGATAGTCTCTGGTCGAGCCGCTCGGTAAAAGTCTTGATGGGGCGCGCGACACTAGCTTTCTGATGAGGCACGCGACACAAGTATCGAAGAGGCGCGCGATGATGATGCTTCGGGTCTCGGGCTTGGCCCGCCCCTGCCTAGTCTTATCACCATCAAGAGATGGGGATTAGAGCATCATTTCGTGTTTGTCGGGGGCAGTTCGTGGTACTATGGGGTCTAAAGAGGGGAGAAACCCCAGTTTACTGTTTTACCGAAGGTTAAAACAATAGAAAGCTTTTTAAAGAGAAAGAGAGAGAGAGCCAAAGCTTTATGGCGAGAGTTTTTCGGCGAGTACTTCCTGGCCAAAACTTGCAAAGACAGGTCCTTAAGGATTTTTCTGGTGAGCTTCAAGAGGTGCGAAGCTTCACAACATGATTGCGAAGACTTTTCAGCAAGTGTTGAGGCTTTTTGAGCAAGGAAGAGGGTCTCTCGGGGCCTTAGCAAAATTTGTAGAGGTGCCCTGCCGGGGTTCGAGTATTGCTCCGGCTGTTTAGCTACTGAAGTGGAGGTCGCAGAGAGTTCAAAGGGCTTTGTCAGCTCTCTGGTTGTTGGAGGAAAAGGAGAAGGGGTTGCATTGAGTTCATCGGAAACTTAGCAAAATTTTGGTGAGCTTTGGTGAACTACTGAAGTGGGAAACTAGGGAGAAGGGCAATCCGCAGGGTCGCAGGGACTTAGGGGAGCTTTTTTTGAGGACTTCCGGTGGTTTTTCACTAACTCCAGCAACGAGCAAAAGGTGGGAAGGATTTTCCCGGTGGGCGGAGGTGTGTTTCTGGTGAAACCCGAAGGATTGCGGTGAAGGCGAAAGGTAGCAGGAAGGTGGACCGTCGACGAGGGGTGACAATTGGGGGAACCGAAGAGGCATCAATGCCCCCTGAAAATTGGGAACATTGGGAACTGGGGTGCTTCAAAGTCATGCATGCCATTAAGTCACATGCATCATCGCCTTCACACGTCCTTGGTTCACACACAACGTAGCCATGCTTGGGGGCATGAGGCTCGCAGCGATAGTCTTGCGTTAGCCTGCCCGTGGTGATGATAGGACGTGACATTGTGTTGCGCACGACGATGACCTCAAACGATGATGTCTTGCGGGGGTCAGGAGTGATGGCAAATGGGGAGGCCTTACCGGCGCAGTGTGTTGGAAGCCAAGTCCTCCAGCACAACCGTGAAGTCCATATTGTTCTATGGAAGGGCGTCCACTGTGAACAGAGTATGCTCTTTGTCATTGGCCGGTTCCTTGCCAGAGAAGTCTGCCTTGTATGTTTGATATACTTGTCAGATGAATTGAAGATGACTCGGAAGTGGTTAGCTTTTTCTTTTGGCCTGTAACCATTCTCCTTGGCTGGACCGAGGCTAACTTCTCCAAGTGGTTTTTCCACTTCTTCATGGGGCAGGCATTTCTTTGGTGGGTTTGCTTCTTCTGTACAAGGAGGGTGTTTCTCTTGGCCTGTAGCTGTCCTCTTATCCTCAGATGCAAGAGGAACGCCGCCGGCTTTGGTTTGTAACCGTCCTCTTATCCTCAGATGCAAGAGGAACGCCGCTGGCTTTGGTTTGTAACCGTCCTCTTATCCTCAGATGCAAGAGGAACGCCGCTGGCTTTGGTTTGTAACCGTCCTCTTATCCTCAGATGCAAGAGCTTTGTATCTTTCCTGACAATGGGCCTTCGGTTGTAACTTGCAACTTTTTCTAATGCAATAAAAGAAATGAATTTCCTTTGAGTTGGCTTGATGTTTCCCATCTTTCATTTCTATCTTTTTATTGCACACACCGCACTTTTTTGCCATGTTAGGGATAATACTTCTTTAAATATTGCCTGTTGATAGGGGGCATCGCCTCTTCTCCATCAGAGTTCGTCAGTACATAGGCCCCACTTAGTGTAATCTTCTTGATTACGAATGGACCCTCCCACTTAAGCTCGAACTTTCCTTTGCAACACCCGTGCATGACGATCAGTCTCATGTCTTCTAGGTCTAGGTCCCCACGGGCGAATGAACGAACCTTGACAAACTTGTCAAAGACTCTCTTCACTCTTCCTTGATTGAGCTCGAGGTTTTGTTGGGCCTCTAGTCTCTTTTCATCAAGGGCATCTAGCTCTTAGTAGCGAAGCCTGACCCTCTAGTCCTCAATTAGTCCTTGATGTATAACAACACGGAATGAAGGTATTTGAATTTCGAGGGGTAGGACCGCCTCACCCCCATAATCCAAGGAATAAGGGGTGGAATTCGTAGCATTGCGAGTGGTAGTGCGATAGACCCATCGAGCCTCAGGAAACTTCTCATGTCAATTCTTCTTTGACTTTGACACCGACTCCGTAGCGTCCCTTACAAAGTCTTGTTGAACGCCTCAGCTAACTCGTTGGCTCGAGGGTATTACATAGTCAAGTACTTCCACTCAAAATCGAACTGGTTGACTAAGCGAACCTCATGCTGGCTCCTGAACTGAGGGCTATTATCAGAAATTATTCGGTCCGGGACCCTGAATCAGTAGATGATGTGGTGCCGCACAAAATTAGCCACAGCGGTCCCTAGAACCTGTTTGAGAGGGACGGCCTCAGCCCATTTGGAAAAGTAGTCTATTGTCACCAGGATGAAGGCATGATCAAAGCAGAAGGAGGGTCGATGGGTCCTACAATGTCTATGCCCCACTGGGACAAGGGTCATGATGTCACTGTGGGATGGAGAGGCTCTGGGGCCTGATGAATGAGACTTGAGTGAATTTGGCACACTTGTCATCTTTTGACATAGTTTTGGGCATCAGCTACCATGAAAGGCCAATAATAGCCGAGTCTGTGTATGCGCTCGTAGAGCTTGGGGCAGGACTGATGTAGCCCGCAGATGCCCGAGTGTACTTCTTTGAGTACTTTTCTTGCCTCTTGTGCATCAACACATCTAAGGAGGATTCCGTCAAATGACCGATGAAAGAGGAAATCCCCATTGAGAAGGGTGTACTTGGTGGACATCCATCGTACGCCGTTGCACTCCGCCCGATATGAAGGCAACCTCTCATGTTTTACGAAGTCCATGATAGGCTCCCTCCAATCTTCTACTTGTTCAACCTCTACACACGCGTTGAAGAATTTGGGCTCTTGCTCCCTGGCCTTGGATTCTTTTCCATGGGAAATTTCCTGCTCTATCTTGATGACATCCCTAGCTGCGAGAAGTGCCCCGAATGGGTAAGGCAGACACTCAAGGAAGACATCCCTCTCATCGTCTATGTCAACTTCAGTTCTCAAGTCGATGTGTCTCCATTTGGTTACCCAGACTGGAGTGGGCCTCGTTGAAGACAATTGGATGGTGGCGTCGAGCTTTGGGAGCGCATCAGCTTACAAGTTTAGCCTTCTAGGGATATGACTCAGGGAGAAGTCTTTGAATTGGACCATGTAAGTTTTGGTTGTGTCATGATAAGGCTTGAGAGTATCCTTCCTTATGTATTGAATCCCCTTTAGCTGCCGAATGACCAGCTCAGGGTCGCGAAAGATATTTAGCTGCTCTAAGTCTAGCTCCTGGGTGATCTCTAGTCTGATTATGAGGGCTTGATACTCTGCTTCATTATGAGAAAACACCTCCACAAGTGAGAAGGATAGAGGAATTATTCCTCCATCGGGAGTTAGGAACACAACTTTGGCGCCCCCTCTATCAGACTGGAATGCTCCGTCAAAGTACATCTCCCACGATAGAGGTAGCACCGCATAGAAAACTTCTTCATCTGGGAGATCGCTTGACAGGGGAGATTCTGAAGGGACTGAGTGAGCCACAAGGAAGTATGCTAGGGCTTGACCTTTAACTGCCTTCTGTGGTACATACATGATGTGAAACTCTATCAGCAATAGTGCCCACTTAGCCAAACGTCCTGACAAACATGGCCAGGTCATAAGGAACTTGACCAGGTTTTCCTTGGAGATTAACTTGACTTCGTGGCTGGGCAAGTAATGGCGGAGCTTCTATACCACAAAGATCAAGGCTAGGCACATTTTTTCGATGGATGGGTAATTCTTCTCGGCCCCTTGCATTCTGCGGTTGAGATAATGGAGCGCTGTCTCTTTCCCTCCATCATTGTTTTGCGCCAAGAGTGCCTCGAGTAACTCTTCGAGGGCAGTCACGTATAAGATGAGAGGCCTTCCTAACACTAGCGTAGAGAGTACTGGTGGATTCAACAAGTACTGCTTGATGTCCTCGAGCGCAGCTTGGCACGCTTCATCCCATATGAAGGGAGTATCCTTCTTCAAGAGGTGTGAAAAGGGTATGCATCGCCCTGAAAGGATCGAAATGAACCTCCGAATGTAGGCGAGTTGTCCTTGGAGAGACCGCAGTTCATGGAGGTTGTAGGCGGTGGCTTGTCCTCAATTGCCTTGATTTTCACTGGCTTGATCTCCAGCCCACGGTATCTCACGATAAACCCTCAAAATTTTCATGAGCGCACATCGAAGGCGCATTTCAAGGGGTTCATCTTGAGCTGGTGACGCCGCAACTGCTCAAACACCTTTTTAAGGTCTTGCATGTGAGTGGCTTTTGTTTCAGACTTTACTACTAAGTCATCCACATAGCACTCGGCCTCCTTGTGAATCATGTCCTTGAAGATGGTTGTCATGGCTTGCTAGTACGTGGCATTAGCATTCTTTATCTCAAAAGGAATCACATTGCAGCAAAAGACACCTTTTGGAGTCAAGAACGTTGTGGCCTCCTTATCCTCTAGCACCATCCTGAGGATGACAGTCCATAAAGGAGAAGATTTGGCAATGGGTCGTGGAGTCAACCAACATCTCAGTGAATGGCAAGGGGAAATCGTCCTTGAGACAAGTAGTGTTCAAGTTACGAAAGTCGATGTAGACCTTGATTTGGCCATTCTTCTTCTTAACTGAGACGACATTCGCTAGCCATCTTCGGTATTTGACTTCCCGTATGAATCCAGCTTGCCTGAGCTTGTTCACCTCATCATCGATCTGCATCTCGAGGTCGGGCTTAAACCTTCTTGATTTCTCCTTCCTGGGTTTGATGGTTGAATCAATACCGAGGTGATGGACAACAATCTGGGGGTCTAGACTGGGCATCTCATGGTAATGCCAGGTGAAGACGTCCCGATTTGCTCGAAGGAGGGAGATATAGCTTTCTTTCTCTTCCGGGGACATCTTTGCTGAGATGAAGGTTGGCCTTGGGTCGGCCCCATCCCCTAGGTTGATCTCTTCAAGCTCATCAGCTGTAGCCTGCCCGCCCTCTTCCCACTCTTCGGGAGCTGCCTGGAGTTCCTCGTCAAGGGACTCACAAGGGTTTTCTTTGATCTCGAATGTGGCCACCCATGATCCTGACATCTTGGCCTCTAGGAGGGGCACAACAGGGGAGAGGACTGGTCTCTGGCTAGTCCAGGAGATGGAAGGGTCAGCTTCAAGCAGGGAGTCCATGACCTCATGATTGGGCTCACTTGATACTTGCCCCGAGCTTGACGATGCCTCATGTAGTTGGATCATGTGACAGGCCTCGTGAGAGCAAGAGCTCGAAGGTGGTTCAGTTTTGGCCTGTGTTGCCAGGGCGTCAGTGGCTATCGAGAATCCTTCCACTTGAGCTAGCATTTCTTTGAGGCGCTCTTGCTGCGACATGGTGCGACTGGTGCCTCCGAACTCTATATTTAGAGTGTCGAATCAGGGCATCGTCGAGTTGTACCTACAGAAGGAATAGAGGAGGGGGAAGGAGAAGAAGAGTTAGAACATTCCGGACAGCTTTTTACGTCGTTGCTGGAATTAGACATTTGCAGGGGGTATTTAAGGTCATGCCCCAGCTTTGATCGTTGTAGGGTGCTTTTAATGTCGTCACCCATTTTGATCGACTCCTGAGATATTGATAACTCAGGTTCGTCTGCCTAATTGGACGATAAGATGAGGTGAGCTGCGCCTGGGATGAAGTCCCGCAAGGCCGGCAGCGGAGGAAGGAGCCTAAGTAATTCTTCCTCAACTAGTGGCTGAGGAAGATGATTCATTCGGAGGGCTGACCTAGGTGCTCTCCGTCTCCTTCGGGTTCCTTGAGGGGGTGTTTGGACTGCCTTATTAGGCTGGTGAGTGGCCCTAGCTTGGTAGACTGCCTCACGTTTTAAGGATTTGAGCCTACTTCGCCCATGGTAGACTTCCCAGGGCTGAGAGGTCGAAAGGTCTAGTGCATGCTCATGAGGGGCTTATAGCGGGGCTTTCTCTTGAACAGGAGCGAGGGCTTGGACGTGTCCTGAGAGAACCGCACAGACGATGTGGCATTACTGGACTTTCTCTGTGACTATGGCCTCGAACCCAGTGCACTCCTTGATTTCTTAACCCCACACTTGGTGATAGGGGCACCCGAGTTTTTCTATACCCCAGGAAAGATGCTTAGGCTATTTGGCTGACTTGGGGGTGACAAGACCCTACTGGAGCATTGCCTCAAATAGGGCCCTCAGAGGGTCTTGCTCAGTATTTTGCTGGGCTTGCGTCAGGGGGTCTTCTTGCACAGGCGGAAGAGGGACCTGAAGGTGTCTTGCCAGGTCGCCCTGAACCTCATGACACTGCTGCATCGTTTTTGCCAAGAGTTTATGGAAGTCCGTGCACTTACTGGTGTCATGACCTCATATCTGGTGGTATGCACACCAGAGGTTCTCAGTCCCTAAAGGCAAGAACTTGGGCTGCCTTGTCGGCTTTGGGTTGGTGATTCCTTCTTAGAGCATTATAGAGAAAAATGCACGAAGGATAGCGGGTACCCTGTTATCTTCTTGGATCATGACTATGTGAAATTCCTCAGCTGCCCCGAATGCCGTTTTCAACTCTTCGAGCCTTATTTGACCCTTGTTGATAAGGGCCTCGGTAGTGTCGTTGCGCTTGTAGCAGTCATGAGTGGGGTGGGCTACTCTCCTATGATAGGCTCAGTACTTCTCATTCGACTCCTCATCTGACGACTCTATAGTAGTGACCTCTGGCAGCTTGACCATGTTCTGTTCTAACAGCAGTTGGAGCAGTGCAGGGGTCCACTCCGTGTCATAGGGGTAAACCTTATTCTGGTGCTGGGTCCAGTAGTCGTTTTGCTAACTGTTTTAAGGAGATGGGACAGCATTGTAGGACTGCTGTTTGCCCCCGGTCTGAGGCGTCTGTGCTTTAGAGAGGTCGAGAGTTTGGGGAGCCGCCCCTTTGGTGTCAGTCACGGTGACGGTCACGCTGATCACTACCTTTTGATTGCCCCGACTGCTAGAGCAAGAGTTTGAGCTGGAGGATTGTTGACGAGGGCTGTTGTGGTGCTTGAACAATCCCTTGATACAAACTGCCTTAGAGATGAGCTCTAACATGGAGGGTGGATTGGATGCCTCGACATGTAGAGCGATATCGGGAAGCATGTTTCGTTTGCAGGTCTGGACAACTTCCTTCGCTGTCATGGGAGTAGCTTGAAAGGTCACCAACTCTGTGCATCGGGTGATGAACTTATCAATCGGCTCACCAGGGTCTTGCATCAAGGTGAAGAGCTCAACGGTTTCCACGTTCTTCGTAGAAGCATTGGTAGAACAACTGCTCCATTTCTTACCAAGTGTGCACCGAGTTTGGTGCCAGCTGAGCATACCACTGCAAGGCTGGTCCTTCAAGAGTCTCGATGAACTGGCAGAGGAGGAGATGTCCATCAGTTTCCATCTCCTGGCCGTATGCTGGTGAGGAGACGTGGTACCATTGAAAAGGGGGAGTTTTCACTTTTGGTAGTTTGAGGGAAACGACACCTGGTCAATGTATGAAGGATACGACTTTTTGTAGAGTGGCATCTCTTGCATGCTCGACACCTTGTTCTTGAGGCTATGGGCCACCATAGCATCTATGTCTGTTTGGGAGACCCCGTGAGAAGAGGAGCTGTCTTAGGAGACCATAGGGGGAGTATGCTTAGAGTTGTGTCCTCACCGGTCGGGGAATAAGACGAAGAAGGGGACCTGGAGGCCTCTAGGCGCTCCATCTTTCTGAGGATGGCTTGCATCATTTCCTCGAACTTGTTCATCCACTCCTCCTGAGCGTCGTTCGGGTCATTGATCACCATGACACTGATTGTTTCTTCTGGGAGGTCAGAGTCAGGTGATGTAGTGGACTATCGAAGCTAGCGAGTCGTACGTGGCAAGCCAGTCTGGAGGGGCTTAGCTTGCCCCGATTGGACTCGGGCTTTGTATGCCGATCTTGTGAGGACCGGTTCTTGACAGTATTGGGACCGTGACTTCGGGGTGGTGATCACCGAACAGTATTCATAGACTTGCTCAGGCTTCGGAGTTTGAAGAGGGAAGAAGAGATTACAAGGCAGGAGGTCGTTAAGGGTGGTGACCTCGACTACCTTGGAGGTTTCCCTGGTCAAGATCTGCAGGCCTCTTTTCTGCTTAATCTTGAGGCGGCTGTGGACCTCATTCCAGAACCAAGTCTGAGACCTGGACTGCCCCGTTTTCTTCAAATAAGCAAGGGCCATGTCTATGAGCTGGAGTAGGGAGTGGGGCTTAAGGATGGAGGGCAGCTTGGGTCTTGTCTTGAAGGCTGGAGGCCTTTGTCTGACATCAAGCTGTTGCCTCGAATTCCTTTGTGAGGCCCGGGTGTTCGGTTGACCTGGGGCTGACTCAAGATAGTACTCTTAGGGAAGACCTTTGAGTATCAGGGCTCGAGGTGCTTGCCTGGCATCGGGGAAGCGGCAGAGGAAGAAGCTGGTTTGTGACTCCGCTTGAGTCTGAATCCGAGAGGGACCTGCAAAGATGGTGCGTGTGCACCTTTAAGGTTAGCCGTCCGAGTGACTTAGGGGTCAGCCTGGGCTCGGTCAATGGGTTTTACTTGAGGAGGCCGAGACTCACGAGCTTGTGTTTGTGAGGGACGAGGTGGGAGCTTGTCTCTCACAAGGTGAAGCTATGTGTGCCGGGAGGGAAGACGGAACGATCAACCCTCTTGTGCTCGAGGTGGCATAGAGCTAACGCTGCCTCGAGCTGTGGAAAGCGAATGCATGACACATGTAGCGTTCGGCCCAAGAAGGCCTGACCCTAGATGCTAGCTCAAGGCAACATGAGGGTTGCCCCGAGGTGTGGCTCGAGTGGATAGGCCAAGATCCTTTGAGAGTGTGCAAGGGGTGAAGACCTCTGCCTCTGTGTATCCACCCTCCAGGTGTAGAGAGGCTCGGAGTAGTGAAGGAGCACAATGGGTTGCCTTGCGGCGAACCTCAGGTGCGACGACAATTTGCTTGCCTTTCGTAGGGATGGACAGAGCAGCCTTTCGACATACTGTAGCAGTATGACTGGCAGTAGATTTGCCAGTAGCAGGCTGTGCGGTAGCAGGAATGCTACCCATGCAAGGGGCCTTGGTGGAGAGTCCACCAGGGCAAGAAAGCGGGGAGGCATGGACCTTTAAGTCCCCTGTCGCACTGATCCAGGTGAGAACCTGAGAGCTAGATCGTGAGTCCTGACTCAAAAAGTGAGTAGGGAAGGAGGCTTGAGTGACTCGCTTCCCTGGGACAACCACGACTGCAGGGATAAGGAAGTTCCCGACCCAGATGAATGGGTTGAACAACCCAAGTGCCATAGAAATAGGTACGGAAAGTAAAAAGGAAATTAGTCAAATAAGAGCGAACTGACTAAAGGGTAGTAAGTCCCCAGTGGAGTCGTCAAGCTGGTTAGGTGCCTCGATCTCGCTCTCTAGATCTACGTGATCTGGAGGCACGTGTCTCGGGTTTCTGGTGAACTCGAGATTTGAGATCACTCTCTCAAAACCTTGCTCAAGGGCAAGGGAAGGTATACCAACCAATGAGAGAGGAATTTTAGGTGGGTTAGGGACTTACTCGAGCTGGCTCTCATGAGCACCCTCTTAGATCATGAAGAAAGCCCCCCAGCTGCTTGAGCTGGTTCGAAATCACCTCCCTTGACCTGTAATCCTCTTGTGTTTTTGTACAACACTTCTATGGTTAATTTGTAAGACAAGTGGGTCGAAGGGACCCACCCTTGTCTTAGGGCAATGCACGTTCACATGAGAAGGCGATGAAGTGTAAGGTGTTCGGTGAAAGATAGAAAGGAGAAGAGAGCTTGACGTGGGGGTGAGACTAGCAGGACAACCAGAAATTACGGACTCGGAGTGGTAGCAAGACGGGCATGGTTCTCAGGACCAGCATAACGTCAATACAACTCAAAATTGAGGTCGGCACGTCGGTGATAGGCTAGGTCCACCTTCAGTCAAGTGAGAGGAGAAAGAGGTGAAGAGGAAAGAATGAGACGACAAAGAGATTGGGAAATCCGGACGTCAATAGGCATCGCGGTGGACAATGCAAGGAGACGGTGCATCCCTTATGGATGGTGCTAGCTCCTGACGAGGCACACGACGATAGTTTCTCCTAGGTCGCACGACAATACATGTGGGACACAGGGAGAACGACGACGAGCACCGGGCACACGGAGGAGGCTCGCAGACGACGATAGGTGTTGTCAAAGCCCCTAGCAGACGGCAATAGATATCGTCGTCTATACTAGACGCGCGACAAGGAGAGACCCCTGCAGGTGGCAACAAACCTTGCCGTCTGGGTTCTTCACCGAGATGTCAAAGCCACATCTATGGACGGCAATGGGTAGTGCCGTCTACAGACCTCACTTGAAGGAAGAAACATACGAGTAGAAGGGGAAAGAGACTCATGCATGGCGCTGCCATTGCCATGCGTGCCATGTGAGACTAAGGGAGAGGCATGCACGGCACTGCCACTGCCGTGCATGACCCCTGCGAGGAACTCAGACGAAGAAGAAGGAAAGAGAGGGGAGAAGAGAGAGAGAGAAGAAGAAAAGAAATAGAAAAGAGAAAAAGTTTACCTCCAACCCAAGGGTACTGGTCAAAAGTTTCTCTCACCTCACTCCCTCTTTCAGCGTGACATAGCAATGATAAGAAAGAGAAACTTGTATTACGTGAAACTCTCTTTTGTGTGTGTATGCCTCTGTCTTTTTTTTTTTTACGTACAATGATGGTACGTATATATAGAAGTGTGCCCTAAACATGGGTGGATGATCAAAAGTAACCCTAATTACTGAAAATTAAGATTAAATTGAATTAAAAGAAATTAGAAAATAGGGTGTAAAATGATAAATTTGCCCTTCTTAACAAGTTGTGGAACTTCAAAACAGTCCTTGTGTTGCCCTAGGACTTGCGTGATCTTGCATGGCTGATCCGAGGTCATTCTAAATCCTGGTTGATCATAAGATGGTTGTTTTCTTGTAGGGCTCGGCATGACGATCGATTGGATACCAATTTCGAGCCATGGATCGTGTTTTTGGTGCACCATCATGTGACTTGAAATTTGAGTAGATCTTGAAACTTTGGATCAATAGTGAGTTCGTTCCATGATGTTTTGTTGCGTTTTCTTCGCTGAATCACACTGACCATGCCACTATAATCATGAGGCACCAAACGCAGCTCAATTTTGTGGCCGAACGAATATTTTGCAAGTTTGAAATTTTGGCCGGAATCAAGGATTTCGACGACGAGATTTGCGGTCTGTTTGTCGGCTTCGTGTGCAGAATTCGATCGTTAATAATGTACGGGGTTCTGGTCAGAGATGGCCTGAGACCTTACGCCCACAATGGAATTAGTCTCGTGTCGATCGGGCTCGCAAGCGGCAGGATTTGGCCACTTGAGTGAGGTATGACGCTACTGAATTTCTTGCACTTTCTTCACGGTTCAGTAATTTCTCTCTAGCTTTTCTTCGCGCTTGGGTATCGTCACGTGGCGTGCCACTTATCGAATCACGCGTCTTGACTAAATGAACTTGATCGCCAAATTTGAGTGCTATCCGACTTAGGACGAGTGAGATATTAGTGTCGAAAGTCATTGGTCGTGACTGTCCTTTCAATGGTGTAGTGTTACTGAGTGGCCGCATGGGAATAGCATGCGGCTTCTCCTGATTCACTCTTTCGTCTATAACTTCTTCTTGGAATGTCCGTTTGAGCTGAAACTTGACCTTTGGAGGTTTTCAACTATGACGGATCTAATGGTGGTAGTCCCACAACAATTTGAGATACTGAAAAATGTAGCTCTAGTTATAGGGGTCCGTTTCAGGGTGCTTGAGGTCGATTCTGCCAAAACTATTTCTCAGTCTGCACTGCCTTAGACATGTTGGAATGCGACAAAACTAGGCAGAAGACTCTTGAAAGACCTCATGAAGATCTTGGCTAGTTCTGAGGGTGTTCTAAGGCTATTGGAATTTCCACTACTTGCTAGGCCTTTATTGAGCGGGGGACCTCATGTTGATGAAAAATATCATCCAACAGCTTTCTCCTTAGAAGTAAGATTCACACTAAAGCTTGATCGTGTTCCTTTTTCTTCCATTTCTACTTCTACTTTAGCTAAGTTGGAAAGGGAAGTGACAATGAAGTGACTTAAAAAGCTGTCTTTGCTTTGCCAGGGGACAAAGCTCTTGGACCTGATGGGTTCCCTCTTATTTTCTTTCAAAAATATTATAACTTGGTCAAAGGGGAGTTTTTGGAGATGGTAAGGGATCTTTTCATCTGTGTTGAATTGTTAAAGGGTGTGAATTCGGCGTATATTACTTTCATTCTTAAGAAGAGCAGTATTGCAAAATTATCGGATATTAGACCAATTAGCTTACTAACGAGTCTATATAAAATATTGGCAAATATTTTGACTGAGAGGTTGAAGGTGGTGCCACCTCATATCATCTCTAGGCTGCAATCAGCTTTTATACAGGATATACTTATTATGGATAGTGCTTTGGTGGTGCAAGAGTGCATCCACTATGCTCAAGCTAGATTCCTGGGATTATTCTAAAACTTGACATGGAAAAGGCTTATGATAGAGTGGAATGGAATGTATTCATGGAGGTAATGTGTAGAATGGGTTTTAGGGATCGATGACACAATTGGATTTATGATTGCTTATTTTCTACCCACATCTCCTTGCTATACAAGGGCAGCCGTATTGGCTTCTTCAAAGCATTGAGGGGGTTAAGGCAAGGTAATCCCTTATCACCTTTTCCATTTACATTATATGTTGAATGCTTTAGTCCTATGATTAAAAAAGTTGTAGACATTGGTTATTTCTCTGGTTTTGAGATTGCCAATAATGGTCTTTGTTTCTCGCATCTTCATTATGCTGATGACAGGCTAATATTTTGTAGGGGTGAGGTTAGGCAAGTGTAGAACATTGCTATATTTTTTATGCGTTGTGAGGTAGCACTGAGGCTAAGGTCAACTTGGGGAAGATGTCGATGATAAGTATAAATTGTGATGACGAGGTTCTCTCGGACTTGGCTATAGTTCTAAACTGTAGGATAGAGTCTTTCCCTATTATCTATATAGGACTGCCTATCTCGGATAGGAGTCTTCCGATATCGGTTTGGGATAGAGTGCTTTAGTTAGTCCAAGTCAAGTTGGATTTATGGAAGTTCAAGTACCTCTCTTCGGGTGGGAGTATCACCCTTCTCCAAGGCTATTTATCTAACCTTCCAATTTATCAAATGTTGATCTGTCAAATCCCTACCTCTGTAACAAAAATAATTAGAAAAGATGACGGGAGACTTCCTCTGGGGCTCCTCTTTAGATGCTAGGAAATTTCACTTGCTAAAGTGGGATAGAGTGTGCACACCGAAGAGTGAAGGAGGCTTGGGGTTGAGGAAGTTAAAGTCGGTTAACCAATCTCTCTTATGTAAATGGTGGTGGTGCAGTTTTACCTTAAGGGACCATCTATGGTATAAAATCTTGGAGGCGAAATATGGTCTGGATGGTCAAGGGATGTGGATTGGAACTAAAAGAAGCTCAAGTGCCTCTATTGTATGGAAAGTTATTGCCTATTGTAACATTTTATATCAAGAAAACTTCAGTGGATTGTGGGGAATGAGATGCGTATATAGTTTTAGCACCATAATTGGTTGGATGAGTAATCTTTAAAATTGAGTTATCCAGTAGTATTTCGTAGGGTTATTGATCAACATGCGAAGGTGGACGACATTTTAGAGGGCCATGGAGATAATGTTATGGAATGTTACCCTTCCATATAATAGAATTAATGGGGTTATTTTTGAACAATTCCAGTCTTTTTTAGACCCGCTAGATAAGGTTTATATCCCATCAAATTTGGAAGATGCGATTATTTAGGATATGAAGGCTGATGGGACTATCAACTTTTATTCTATGATAGGTGGCATTGGTCCTTGCCTCAAGTGGCTAAATTATGGAAATGCTAAATGGGATGGGCTACATAAGTTGCTTTGGCAGGCAGCTCGGCCCATTGGAGCAAAACGGGCTTTTAGGGCCCGCTCACAGATAGCCCGGCAGCCCGGCTCGAAATTGTTTTGATTACTGATTTGGCCTGGCCTGGAGCTGGCTAGTAACCCGTTACCCTGCCCGCGAAAGGCCTGGAACCAGGCCCAACCCGGAAGCCCAAGGCTCCACCTTGTCCATTGGCAGCCCTAACAACATGTGTCAAGGAAGTCTAGCAAGATGGCCTTCCTACAACATTCTCTATGGTTCAAGGCCTTACATAATCAAGGATTCTAAATAACTAGAAATATAGATCATGGCATATGGGTATTTAAAAAACAGTGCATGAATAAATCACAGTTTTCTCACAAGTTTATAAATACCTTTAAGACACAATGTTTTTCTCTTTAATAAAAAAAACTATTGACTTGGTATATATACATTCACAAGCAATAGTTAGATAATAGTATGACGGTTTATAATGATTTTCTATAAAGACTTAGTGGTTGATGCAAGACTATGGGGTTTTCACAAAACCATATTCATAGACTTAAGTTTTTCTCAAATCATCAAATTTAATTTTAAAATACATGTTTAGTCTTCAAAATCATTTTACCACATTCATCTTTAATTACCTACCAAGTCATGTTTACAGCCACAAAACAAATCATAAAGTCTATATGACAATTTTATCAAAAAATAAAGCAAGACTAAGGGATGGTTATCAAAATCTGACAAAATACTTGTTTTCGACAAATATGGAGACTTTGTTGAGTATATGGCCTTTTAATGCCTAAATAGCAATAGCCTCTCATTCAATGGGAGTGATTGAGAGATAGAATCTTGGTGCTTTACGAAACAAGGCCCATATTCTTCTACCTCCATTACTTCAGGTTATGAGAGTTTTACGATTGAGAAAGCAATTTCTCAAGGAGGTATGAGGGTCACATCCTAGTCAGGATATTATTTATATTAACCTCATGATTGTTGTGATTAGCCATGGCTTGAAGTATCCAATCGATTACAATAGAACCCGAGTATTTTTTATGAGTAACGGCCTTGTATGGGATGGTCATGACTTATGAGACATAAATCCGTATCCTGACATGAGAACATTCTATGGCATGTGCACTAACGTTTGCATGGGAAGCCACTATTCGAAATCCATTATCTGAGTTTGGAAGAGCCAGTGCACATGTGCTTTGAGAGGACGCATGTACTTGTGTTGGAATATGTCCCACAAGGGTGCACCTGTAATTCCTTGAGAGCTGGATGATGGGAAGCTCTGACTTAGTAGCTTTGATATGATCAATTATGTGTCCCTGCCATAGACTGTGGAGTATAGGTCCATTGAGTCAGCTTGAGACACCAAAAAATATCATTTGAGACAAGTCTAATAGAGTACTTCGATACCTAGAGTCGGGACCATGAGATCTCACTAACCCTTTGTCCAATTAATTATGATGAAAAATCATGAATAAATGTTTATAAATATTTTAAATATTTATTGTGAATTTTGGAAAAAATTTTGAAATTTTTTAATTGACAAAAATGTATTTTTAATATTTATTTAGACCTAATTCCATTTGATGACTGTCATGTGGCACACCCAACTGCCCATAGGGTGGCCACGTGGAACATTTGGTCCTACCATAGGATCAATTCTCAGTTGAGCTATAATCCCAAGGTGGGGGATGCGAATGATATAAGGTACATTTTTGTCAAATGTTTATTTGATTCATACAAGTGCCTTTGTAGGCATATATGAGGTCAATTTTAATTTAATTTAAATATCAAATGCAAAGTAAAATTGAAATTTGAATTTGAATTTTAAAAATATCTTCACACATGTGTGAAGGGGACATTCAGCTCATTGTGGTTAGCTTGAGATATATGTTGTAATTAACTTTAATAAAGATGTACTTTCCACGTGTGAGTTTTACCATTTGCTTTATTGCCCATTGCCCTTGATGGATCTCTATACTATTTGATTATTTAACTATAGGCTTTTGTGTAAAGGCAAATTGGATCCACTTGAAATAAAAAAATGGATATAAGGGCAAAAGGGTAAAGTGGCTTTACGTAGGGTTTAATGTGGGTGATATGGGTGCTAAATCCCATCCCTTCATCCTAGTGGTTGGATGGGGATGGGTGGCTAGGGTATATCGGCCTCTCATATGCCTTTAGATAGGTGCATCAAGGGTGTTGATGATATCCAATCTTACACACTATGTATATGTATTTCTTTAAGTCCCAAACCCTACCCACTTGGAAAATTGGATATTGCTTGAATTGAATAGATAAAGAAAGAAAGAGAGCAAACCTTGAGGCGTCCATATACCACCCATTTCCCTTTGAGAGTTCTCATTGTCCATAGATGATCTTTGAACCTTGATGGTGGTCCTTCACTCCATAAAGATCAAGCTTATCTCATACCATCATTAAGGTATTATCTCTCTAAGATGTTTATGCCAAAGATCATTTTATCCTTGATCAAAGGTTCATGGAAATTTCATTTACAGTCATGTTTTAGCTTCCTTAGACCTCCATTTTGATATTATCTTCATGTCATTCTTACATAGTGTGATCCCTTGCTTTTGTGTTTTATGCAATGATAAAGCTTTGATCATGTATAGTTTCCTTTTATCTACCTTGTACGAATTCTCTTGAGAATTTTTAAGTCTTGTTATTAAAATTCCAAAGATATTTCGATCCTCTTAGAAGTGTATTTGGTCATTTAGAGTGGAAACATTTGCATGAAAAGTTGTTGTGGTGGATTGGTGGACCACCACAAGTAGTTTTGTTCTTTCTTGCTCCATATTGATTCAATTGTCTCTATTATTCTTGTAAACCTTTTTAAATCAATTTTGTGAACTCTAAGAAGTTGTTTTAAGAGTGTAAGAGCGTCCTAATTAGATTAGAAACCCTTGAAATTATAAACCACTTTTGCACTATTCATTGGGACAAAATTAAGTCCCTAAATGGCTCGAATTTGTGGCCTGGGCATAAGGGGTTCGAATCATGGCTTCCTATATGTTTGTATGCATGTTTATTTATAGCATTTATAGTTACTAAATGATTCATTATTGAAGAAATTATTTATGTTAAGTGAAAAATAGAAAGTGTATGTTAAGTGAAAAATAGAATTGTGTTTTGAATTTTGTAGTATAGGTTCAAATGTTATGTTTTATTATTATATGAATTGAAATCTAATTGGATTATTATAATCATGTGTACGATGTGTATAAGATATTGTGATATATGATGAAGATGAAGAATGAAGAGAGATTTATCATATAATTTTGGTATAATGAGGAATTTTAAGTGCAACTCATGTAATATATCGTTTAGATGTATATTGTGAGTATTTGGACATTGTATTGAGTTTAATTGTCTTTTTGAATAGGGGATTTGTAAGGGACCTATTAGGGTTGAATTTTTGTTATTCAAATGTATATAAACCAAGCTTGTAGACTAGATTATGGTTTTTTACTGAGATATTCATGTATTTAAACCCTTGAGTTTTAATACAATGAATTTTTTTTAAAGATTGTATACCTAGCCACTCGGTCTTATACCACCACTAGACTATATCAAGAGATCATCATCACATGCAACACATCATATTACTGGACATTTATTGTGAGGATGGTCACTAACACCGAGTTCTATCAGGACACTCCCTTCGTGCTTATATATTTGAATGAGCCAAACACATCTCTCTTGTTTCATATTTAGGATCATAGTCTTGATCAAGCCACTTCTCCATGTGTGTCACTACTTATGTGTCACTACCTTAAGTAGTTCATACTCAAGCACAAGGAGGCACATAAAACATAGAGTATTCATAAACCGGCTCTTTCAAATAATGAGGCTTAGAATCTGAATGTTGACGATAAACATACATAAGGATGCAAACTATATTCGTTATCGTTCATAAGGATTTGTTTCGCTATGCAACTCTAAGAATACTTGGCTTGGTCCGATCTGACTTACTTTCTCTACAACATGAGAAGGTCTTTAAAAACAAGAAGGAGGTTTTCTAGTTCTCTGACTCATGAACATATGGACTCATTACTAACAACTAAATTTACTGGGGTCAGGGATCTCTTTTCTGCAATAGAAAAAAGTAGAGTAGATTTGACTCGGCACAACCTAATGTGTTAGCACCTATCACCTAATGTATATATACTCCATACATATTCATAAAACAAATAGTCAAAATATAACCAAAGAAGTATATGAAACATAAAATAAAAGGTTACTAAATCAACTTTCCCTTTATGACCTTACCATATAATGTGAGATATATTTCATACCTCAAAATCATGTAATGTGGTACATGTGCTTTCTTGATTCTTTGCTTTTACTTGTTGATAAGCTTTTATGATCTTGGAAGAGCACGCAACTAATGGAGAATTTGGTCATCGATTTCACATGTCATGAAGTGTCAATCTCTTTGGCACTTGGACTCTCCCTTTCTCATACAGTGAACAAATACTTTTATTCAGCTCATCATTCCAAATATCATAAATTCGATTCTTCCACTGATTTTAACGCTTCTATACTACCACCAAGTCTCTATATATCCCTTTATTTTGAAGAAATTATGATGCTTTTATAGGTATTGAGTTTCTTCTTCTTTCTGTTATTCCTAGATCGAACACTCTTCATATAAGGTATCATATCATGTCAACTTTGTATTACCTCTCTTTGAAGTTTACTATTATAAATCATACTCATGACACACTATAAAACTTTTAAATGAGCCCTAAAATGTCTCCATTATGAGGAATCCATATATGTGCCTTAATATGCCACATCTTTTAATTTACTGCAGAATATAATATGAGCATCCCATGATAAAAATATGATATCTCTCAACTCATAAATAGTTTATCTAAAAATCCTTTCGAGTATTGAAATAGACTAAAAACAAAATACAAAATATTGCTCAGTTTTATCCCTAAATCGCATCATTTAGTGGGTCTGCGATTTAGTGACATTCACGTCACAATACAATTGTCTCAACAGAAAATCAGGTTGCACACCTGTAACAATCCTAAAATTTCAAAAAAAAAAAAAAGAAGAAGAAAAGAAACTTTTAATACATGATGATTCGTTTGAACATGATGGTCCTTAGGGACCATCGCTACTTTTGAAAGCTTTTGGTTTAAAAGCTTTTTTGCTTCCTTGCCACGTCCACTAAAGGACGTGGGCTTTAAGCGTTTAAAGCGTAAGTTAACGCTCACACCTGTAACGTAATAAAATAATAAAAGAATATGTTATTAGAATTTAAATTCGGAGTGGTGAGGACTCCTACCCTATAAAACTTCTAAGATCTTTCTCTCTCTGGTCGAAACACAGTGAACTCTTCTATCTAGCCGAATGTTTATCGGAAGCTCCCTCTCAAATATTTTATGTAAGTGACTTCATTATCATGAAAAATAATCCATTCTTTTTAAAAATGAAATGAAATAATTTTTTTTGCTTATTATGATGAATTTTAGGCTCGATAAATTTTATGCACACGCGACCTCATTATTTTGAAAAATAATCTTTTGAATAAAATTGTGATATTTTATCTATGTTAGAAATTTTAAATGCTGTAAATTCTTATAAATAAATTTATCTATTTTTCTTGTCTATTGTTAGAAAATTTTAGATACTGTAAAATTATTAGAAATAAATGTGATATTTCTGCTGTTAGTAAAATTGTGAGATTTCTTTCTACTGTTTTTGAATATTTAGACATTGTAAATTTCATGTGCAAATAACTTCCTTATTATTTGAAAATTGATATTTTTGCAATTGATTATAGCATTGTTGTGAAATATTTATTTGAGAATTGACAGCCCATGAATTGTGATAATTCCGTATTCTTGAATTTCTATAAGAGTTTTTCTATACATATTAAATTGACAATTATGCTAGAATGTCTTTACGAATTGCTACCTTTCTAAATTTGAGCCCAAAATATTTGATTAGTTATTTTTGAAATGTTATTGAAAGTGACTGTTATTAATGGTTTTAGTGAAATTCATATTAATGATTTCAGTGATATGTTGAGTACATGATATTGTTGCTTTCGATTGTTTAAAGAGATTTATAAATACTTTAAGTATGCATGTGGACTCATCCGGTTCGCCGGTGAAGTATAAGTGGACCTATCCGGGACGTCGGTAGGGATTAAGTAGACTCATCCGGTATGCCGGTGAGGTATAAGTGGACCTGCAGGAATTAAGTGGACCTATCTGGAACGCCGATAGGGATTAAGTGGACCCATCAGGACGCTGATGGGGTATATAAGTGACCTACTTGGGACGCCAGTAGGGTAATTTGTGAAATTCTTTGAATTATGCACTGTCGTTAAAATGTTATATGCATTTCAATTATTCGGATTATACTTAATTATGCATTTTTGAAAGTGAAAATGTTATTGCATTTCTGTTAATAGATCTCCTTTTTGAAAATATTGATATCTTTTAACCATGATTATTTTTAGGATTATGATGATCACTTACTGAGTAGCCAAACTCATCAAATTATGGTAAACATTTTTCAGGATAACTGCGGTTTCAATTTGAGTCGCGTCAGGATCAACTTTGGAAGATATTGTTGTCGTGCTTAAGCATTCGTTTGTTACTTTATAAGAATTCTCTACTGTAAATTTGTCCTATCAAGAGATGTATAAATGTTTTGACTGTCACATCTCAAGAATATCTGTATTGTAAATTCTTGGGGTGTGACACTTATGGTATCAGAGCAATAGGTTTAAGATTCTTAGGAAAAAAAGAAAAAAAGAATATACTTAAAATAACATTTATTGCGTGTACAGACTGGGACGAAGTCAAGATCTAGAATAGCTGAAGCTATTATGGAAGGAATTCACAAAGCCTTGGAAAATATGGTTGCTCTAATGCAACATCAGATGGAAAACAACAATCCACCCAGGCAGTCAGTTACAGGAAATGGTGGGAGTGATACCCACCTTCTTTTAAGGGTGCTGTAAACCCATTGGAAGCCGAGGGATGAATTATGTAATTGGAGAAAATATTCGAGGTAATGGAATGTCCTGATGATAGGAAAGTGGCCTTGGTAGTTTTTATGTTAGAAGGTGAATCACAACACTGGTGGCGAATGGCAAAAGGAGTATTGGTCAAAGAAAATAAATCATTGACTTGGAAAGTATTTCTAGAGGCATTTAATGAAAAGTATTTTCCAGATTTTATTCGAGACCAAAAAGAAATGGAATTTCTGGAAGTAATCCAAGAAAATCGGACAGTAGCACAGTACGAGGCCAAGTTTACTGAATTGGCCAGGTTTGCACCACATATGATTAACAATGAGGCAAGAAAGGTGAAAAAAATTTGAAAGGGATCTCAGGCCAGTTATCAAAAGTAGAATATCAGTCTTGAAATTAAGAACTTATGCTGAAGTAGTGGATCGAGCCCAAATTGTCGAAAAAGATTTCGAAGATTACCAAAGGATGAAAAATCAGAAAAGCAATGTTAGACCCACATCATCTAATCGACAACAGTTTGAAAGGCCAAACAAGAAGCTAAAGCCCTTACCACTTCAAAGCCCAATAGAACCATGTGAAAAATGTGGGAAAAACCATGGATTCAGCCCTTGTTATTGAAATACCGGAGCCTGTTTAAAATGTGGAAAATTGGGACACCAGATTAGGCAATGTCCTAGCTTATAGATGCAACAACTTTCAAAGCAGGGAGAGATAGCTCAAAAGCCTCAGATGAAGGGAAGAGTATTTGGGATCACCGAGCAAGACGCTCAAGCCTCAAAATCAGTGATCCAAGGTATTCTTATTATCTTTCAAAAAGTAGCTCATGTTTTGATTGATCCTGGATCTACTCATTCATTTGTGTCACCACACTTTGCATGCCACTTAAAGGTAGAACCAGAACAATTAGAATACATTCTAGAGGTAGCCACACCAATGGAAAATACAGTTGACACCAATATAGTGTACAAATCATGTGTAATAAAGATAGAAGAAAAGAAACTGTTGGTTGATTTAATACTCCTAGAAATTCAAGATTTTGATGTAATCTTATGCATGGATTGGCTTTCTACATACCATGCAAGTATTGATTGTTATAAGAAAATGATTACCTTTAGTATTCTGAATCAACTAGTATTTTACTTCAATGGTATCAAAGAAGACTCCCATCATATTTAATCTCCTGTATTTGAGCTAATCGCCTCTTTCGAAAAGGGTGTCAAGGCTTTCTTGCCTATATCAAAGAAGATAGGAAAGAAGAGATAAATTTGGATACCATTCCGGTTATCTGAGAATTTCTCGATGTTTTTCCGGAAGAATTGCCAAGATTACCGCCTGACAGGAAAATTGCATTCTCTATTGAATTATTGCCAGGGGTGGCCCCAATTTCTAAGGCACCTTATAGAATGGCACCTACAGAACTTAAGGAACTGAAACAACAATTAGAAGAATTATTAGATAAAGGTTTTATCAGGCCCAGTGTGTCACCTTGGGGTGCTCCGGTATTGTTTGTTAAAAAGAAAGATGAGACTATGAGATTGTGTATCGATTATAGACAGTTGAACCAAGTGACAGTGAAAAATAAGTATCCATTACCTAGAATTGATGATTTATTTGATCAATTACAAAGATCACAAGTATTTTAAAAAATTGATCTTAGATCTGGATACCGTTAGCTTAAGATTAAAAGTGAAGATGTACCCAAGACAACTTTCAGAACAATGTATGGCCATTATGAATTTTTAGTCATGCCTTTTAGATTAACCAATGCACCGACTGCATTTATGGATTTGATGAATCAGATCTTTAAGCTCTTTTTGGATAAATTTTTGTGGTATTCATCGATGATATTTTAATTTATTCCAAGAATCAGAAGGACCATGAGCAGCATGTAAGTATGGTATTGCAAATATTAAGAGAAAAGAAATTGTATGCCAAACTTAGTAAATGTGAATTTTGGCTTGAACAAGTGATATTTTTAGGACATGTCATATCAAAGGAAGGTCTATCAGTTGATCATTCAAAGGTTGAAGCCATTGTTAATTGGAAACAACCAAGTAATGTGACTGAAGTTCGAAGCTTTTTGGGGTTGGCAGGATATTACAGAAAATTTGTAGAAGGATTTTCTCGAATCGCAACCTCATTGACTCGATTGATATAGAAAAATGTCAAATTTGAGTGAACAAGTGAATGTGAGGAGAGTTTTCAAGAACTAAAAGTTTGATTAACTTTAGCACTTATTTTAGCTATTCTTGAGGGGAGTAGGGGATTTGTGATTTATAGTGATACTTCACATAAAGGCTTGGGTTGTGTATTAATGCAATATGGGAAGGTAGTGGCATATGCATCCAGGCAGTTGAAAGAATATGAGAAAAAATATCCAATTCATGACTTGGAGCTGGCTGCAATAGTATTCGCTTTGAAAATATTGAGGCATTATCTATATGATGAGCAATTCGAAATATACACGGATTATACGAGCTTGAAATACCTCTTCTCTCAGAAGGATTTAAATATGCGGTAGATAAGATGGATGGATTTCTTAAAAGATTATGATTGTACAATCCATTATCATTCAGGAAAAGCGAACGTTGTGGCCGACGCTCTAAGTAAAAAATCTACGGAAATCTTAGCTCATCTAATGATCCAAGAAATGAGATTGTTAGAGGAAATAGTGGATTGGCATCCGACTCCATCCATTAATGGTGTGGTAAGTATGATTCCCAACATTAAAGCAGAACCCTAATTAATCCAACAGATTCGATCGACACAAAAGAAAGACCCTCAGCTTATAACAATTATAGAAGAGGTGAAGCAATGAAAAAGAGATGAATTCTCTATATGTGGTGAGGATTTGCTAAGATTCAAAGGTCGGATTTGTGTCCTAAATGATGAGAGTGTGAAGAAAACTATCTTGGAAGAAGCACATCATTCTCGTTATACAATAGATCCCGGAAGTATTAAAATGTATCAGGACCTGAAGAAAACTTTTTGGTGGAATAATATGAAAAGAGAGGTAGCACTATTTGTGTCTAGGTGCCTAACATGCCAGCGAGTAAAAGCTGAACATCAAAGGCCCGCTGGGTTGTTGCAGCCTTTACCCGTGCCAGAATGAAAGTGAGAGCACATCTCTATAGATTTTGTCTCTAGCTTACCTAGAACAAATTTGGGACATGATAGCATTTGGATCATTGTGGACTGGCTGACCAAAGCTGCTCATTTTCTGTCGATTCACACGACATACACTTTGGATTGACTGGCTCAGTTGTACATTAAGGAAAAGTGCGGTTGCATGGAGTTCCAGTCAGTATTGTATCGAACAGGGATACTCGGTTTGCTTCTAAATTTTGGGCTAGGCTACAGTCAGTCATGGGGACAAGACTCACCTTTAACACTGCCTTTCACCCCCAAACTGATAGACAATCGGAGAGGACCATCCAAACCTTGGAAGATATGCTGAGAGCTTGTGTCATTGACTTTATAGGAAACTGGGATGACCATTTACCCCTGATTGAGTTTGCTTATAATAATAGCTTCCAAGCCAGTATTCATATGGCACCATATGAAGCCCTGTATGGAAGGAAATGCAGGTCACCCATCTGTTGGGACGAGGTGGGTGAAAGAAAGCTTTTGGGACTAAAAATTGTTCAGATAACCACAGATAAGATAACATTAATTCGTGAAAGGCTCAGGGCAGCTCAAAGTCGGCAAAAGAGTTATGCCGATAACCGAAGGAGAGATCTTGAATTTGAGGAAGGTCATCGAATTTTTCTAAAAATCTCACCAATAAAAGGCATTATGAGATTCGACAGGAAAGGAAAGCTGAGCCCACGTTACATCAAACCATTTGAAATCCTAGAAAGAATCGGAAGTGTCGCTTATAGACTTGCCTTACCACCCGAATTGGCAAATGTCCATAATGTCTTTCATGTATCTTCACTACGAAAATATCAGCCCGACCCATCCCATACCTTGAAATATGAACCTTTACCGATCAGGAAGGACCTATCCTTCATTGAGCAACCAATTTTGATATTGGATAGAAGGGTGCATGTGTTGATTCCTTTGGTTTGTATATTATGGCAGTACCATTCAAGAGAAGAGTTGACTTGGGAACGAGAAGACGATCTTAGAGAAAAATATCCTTATCTTTTTTAGTAACCAGGTACACAAATTTAGGGGACTAAATTTCTTTAAGGAGGGAAGAATGTAACAATCCTAAAATTTCAAAAAAAAAAAAAAAAAGAAGAAAAGAAACTTTTAATACATGATGATTCGTTTGAACATGATGGTTCTTAGGGACCATCACTACTTTTGAAAGCTTTTGGTTTAAAAGCTTTTTTGCTTCTTTGCTCTTGCCGCGTCCACTAAAGGACGTGGGCTTTAAGCGTTTAAAGCGTAAGTTAACGCTCACACTTATAACGTAATAAAAGAATAAAAGAATATGTTATTAGAATTTAAATTCGAAGGGGTGAGGACTCCTACCCTATAAAACTTCTAAGATCTTTCTCTCTCTGGTCGAAACACAGTGAACTCTTCTCTCTAGCCGAATGTTTATCGGAAGCTCCCTCTCAAATATTTTGTGTAAGTGACTTCATTATCTTGAAAAATAATCCATTCTTTTTAAAAATGAAATGAAATAATTGTTTTTGCTTATTATGATGAATGTTAGGCGCGATAAATTTTATGCACACGCGACCTCATTATTTTGAAAAATAATCTTTTGAATAAAATTGTGATATTTTATCTATGTTAGAAATTTTAAATGCTGTAAATTCTTAGAAATAAATTTATCTATTTTTCTTATCTATTGTTAGAAAATTTTAGATACTATAAAATTATTAGAAATAAATGTGATATTTCTGCTGTTAGTAAAATTGTGAGATTTCTTTCTACTGTTTTTGAATATTTAGACATTGTAAATTTCACGTGCAAATAACTGCCTTATTATTTGAAAATTGATATTTTTGCAATTGATTATAGCATTGTTGTGAAATGTTTATTTGCGAATTGACATCCCATAAATTGTGATAATTCCGTATTCTAGAATTTCTATAAGAGTTTTTCTATACATATTAGATTGGCAATTATGCTAGAATGTCTTTACGAACTACTACCTTTCTAAATTTGAGCCCAAAATATTTGATTAGTTATTTTTGAAATGTTATTGAAAGTGACTGTTATTAATGGTTTCAGTGAAATTCATATTAATGATTTCAGTGATATGTTGAGTACATGATATTGCTGCTTTCGAATGTTTAAAGAGATATAGAAATACTTTAAGTATGCAAGTGGACTCATCCGGTTCGCCGGTGAGGTATAAGTGGATCTATTCGGAACGTCGGTAGGGATTAAGTGGACTCATCTGGTACCCCGATGAGGTATAAGTGGACCTGCAGGGATTAAGTGGACTTATCTGAGACGCCGATAGGGATTAAGTGAACCCATTAGGACGCTGATGGGGTATATAGGTGACCTACTTGGGACGCCAATAGGGTTAATTTGTGAAATTCTTTGAATTATGCACTGTCGTTAAAATGTTATATGCATTTCAATTATTCGGATTATACTTAATTATGCATTTTTGAAAGTGAAAATGTTAATGCATTTCTGTTAATAGATCTCCTTTTTGAAAATATTGATATCTTTTAACCATGATTATTTTTAGGATTATAATAATCACTTACTGAGTAGCCAAACTCATCAAATTATGGTAAACATTTTTTAGGATAACTGCGGTTTCATTTTGAGTGCTCGTCAGGATCAGCTTTGGTTGTAGTTGTGCTTAAGCTTTCTTTTGTTACTTTGTAAGAATTCTTCATTGTAAATTTTTTGACTGTCATATCTCAGGAATATCTGTATTGTAAATTCTTGGGGTATGACAACACCTCTTAATGAAATAATTGTTTATCTCAATTCGCAAAAGATTTCTTCTTGAAATTTTTTTTATTGGAAATTAGACTCAAAAGGAAAGCATAAATCATGGTGTGAATCTCAAATAATACATTTCTTCGTAAAAATAAATCAGTGACATTCACGTCATAAAATAAATCATACTGTAGAATTCCAAGATGAACACTACCTAATAAAATTTTATTTTCTTCCTACCCTCATGGAGTTTCCCTTTCAAACCAATTTTGTTGAAAATAGAGACATAATGGTAACACATATGTTTTGACAAGTCTCACATCACTTTGTTAAGTACGCTTGATAAATATAGCTATTCATGTCTCAATGAAGAACATACCAAATTGCAGAAAATTCAGATGATCTCGCTTCAATCCAAATTTTTTATTCCTTACTTCTTATAGATATTTTTCTCTCAAATAAATTTTATTAGAAAATATACTCATAATGGAAATTTAAAAACTTAGTGTAGGCCATAAAATATTTTGTTACGATTAGAAATAAAATCATGACTTCCAAATCATTGAAATAATGTTCGTTACAGAAAACAACACTTGTGCATCATTCAGTAAATTGACCATATCTTTCAAACCACAAGGAATTTCTAATAAAAACTATTTTTTTTAAAATTAGACTCAATGTTATGAGTTATAATGAAAATTCAGCTGAAAATAAAATCATATGATTGGTGGAAAAATTCACGGAACTCAATTGACAGTTCTTGAATTTTTCAAGGTTAAAACTGATACCCTTCATTGATGAGTCCGTAACTCTCAATTACCATTGGGTTTCCCAATAAAATTTTGCAAGTAGATCATAGTCTAAAAACCACATAATATCGCTGAAGTATGAAATAGAAAAATACTTCATTATCTTTTTCATATCACTGTTCTAAAATAACATGGAATACTCATTCTGCAAAGTGCCTTTTCAATGTTTGAATATTCCAATAATTCTTAACCGAAGGTGTATTACTTAACCACAAAAGTCTTTAGCTTCCTTATATCTCATTCTCAACTCACCCAAATAGTAAAATAAAGAAATAGGGCATCAAGTTAATCTTTCTTTGATACCAATAAAAGAAAGACTCGTGTGATCTAGCCGGTTTCTTTCTTGTTCAATTCTTTTTCTTTTTCTTCTCGGGTTAGATCACTTTCAAGTTGTCATTTTACAAATAAAATAAAGAAAAGAATACAACTAGGATCTCAAGAACTTGAAGCCATTTAAAATCTTTCTTTTAATAACAAAGAAAAGGCATAACATATGCTTGAGAATAAAAAACACAATAAATAAATATAAAAGAAACAAAAGAGGGTGCTGGAGATTACATCAATCAAGCTTCTTACACCCCACACTGATTCATGACCTTTCGATTGTGCGTAATCTAATGGTCAACCTTTAATCTCAACCGGAAAATCAAGTTTGGACAAACCACACGAATGAAACATGAATCCTTTTGATCATAAAACTCAAACCCTTATGATAACCTAGTTTGAGAGATGTCAACCCTCTATAACCTAAAACCCCTTAGGTTCTTTTCAATGTGGGATAGAGTGAAAGATCTCAAAGATGAGAGAGTGGGGTGTGCCCCTTATGGCTAACTTGAAGGAGAGAGCAGATGGGAGAGAGATTGGTTAGAGTGGGGCATGCCCCCTAGTTGATCAAGAGAGAGAGAGAGAGAGATAGAAAGTGTAAGGTGTAAAAATTTGAGTAGGGTACAATCCCTTTTTATAGTGCTTGAAAAAATTTAGGGTTTTCCTTGGCTTACCAATCATATGGGATTAAATATGCATCATTGATCTAGGATGACTTGTGAAGTAAGAGATATAACTTCTCCATTCTATAGATGACCATCATACGGAAGGTGCTAAAACCATTATCCCCAACTTCCTAAACCATTTTTCCAACAAATAATTCAAATAAAAAAATATTATATGATAATATTATCATTTTTTTATTTTATGCATACACTTTCTCATACATAGCAAATTTTCATTCAAAATTTCCTCAAGGCTTAATCTTTTTTAAAACAACACTTTCTTATCCCTCAAGCTTTAGAGCTTGATCACACAAAAAGGAAATTATTCCTAGGTGGGGTGTGCCACCCATTGTGGCACATAATGGGCCCTACCTAATTTGCTATGGTGGGCCCACAAGTCCTATTGTACTTCTTATGCAATTTTAAAAATAATATTTAATTTTTAGAAATTCAGAAAATCATATTTGAATATTTAAAACAATATAAAATCTATATCTCTGTTTTTATAAAGATCCAGAGATTTAGAAAAATTCAAATAATAATTCTAGAAAAATATACATTATAAAAATGAATAAAATTAAATACTTTGATAAGAAAATGATCCATATGGTCTACGAATAAATATGCATTGAGGCACTCTACCTCCAACTACGAACTATGGACTACATTAGCTTTATCAAACTGACCCAACATTGTCTGAGACCCAAAGTCCATGCAGGGGATTATTAGTGGGTCACCAAAGTCTAGCCAATGAGCAATGTGTCGAGTCTTAACATATGGATATCAGGTCCCCTTGGAGACGAAACCTAGGTCATCCTGACCTAATGCAATCCATTGCTTGATAGTGCACATGAGATATCTCTCGCACATATACACTCTTCACTCTGAAAGGTGGTTCACTTTATTAAAATTAGCTATCAATATGCATGTCGTGTGATGATACGTATGATGAGGCTTTGGCCCTGTATCTGAAGGCTTCCATCACACACAATAATCACACAGTCTCTTGGCTCACTCTTCTAAGCATACTCCGATCTCATCAACGGATAACACATCTAGCCCTTATCAGTTTGTTTATTTATGACCATGTAACATGAGTTTTTTCCAACCAAACCGACCTAGCACGTTAAGCACAGTCCAGTAACAACAACTATTGTTTGTTTAGTATGGTTCACATGGGACCACACTCTCATTAAGTTCTTGTCCCACTATATAATTCATTTACACGCACTCATAAGGCCTTTAATGACATTTCATGCTTACCACAAGGAGGGAACTCTTTCTCCACTGAACTACCTAAAAAAAGGAAAAAGATTATTCCCATTTGATATAAAAAAGTCACAATCACCCTTAGTTATGAAATTCAAAGGCTTGTGTCATTAACTAGCTCAAAGTGCTAAAGTAACTCTTGAACTTGTAAGACATTCCTAAATATCAAAATTTACATATGATAGTTATTTACCTTATTGTACCAAATGCAACCAATCCTATTGCACATGATCCCTTAGATCACGCTCTGAAAAGTCGTCTAACTGATTTGAAATCGTTTGAGTTGATTTGGGAGCAACTAGACCGGTTCTCCCCTAGAATTAGGAGATTTGCTTACATAACCCCCAACAAGACAAGCTTTTATAACCCTCGTTTTTATTGGTCTTTGCTTATCCTTATTTGAAGCCCATTTTGATGGCACCCCACATCCTAATCACCACATTGTGGTTTTCATTCCCACCACTAACACCACCCCACTAACATCTTAAAAAAATGCTAACTCATAATCTACTTGAAAAAACGGGTTGGGGCTGTCTTCTCAACTGAATTACCTAGAAAAAGAAGAAGAAGCCCATTTTGGTCCATTTTGTAGATATCTATATCTCTTAGCCACCTTTAAGATCCATAAATAAAATCGTTTAAGATAAACACTTGCCTTCGGCAGATATTTTTTTTAATCAAAATAATGCTATATTTTGAGCCTAAAAAACATAATATATCTTTCTTGTAATTTATCTCTCAGTTTTGGAGTCTTTGACTACAATTTCTTCGGAGATTTAACTCTAGAAGATATTAAGTTCAATCTACAACATGCAATTTTTATTTTTATCCTATTTTTTTTAAATTTTATTTTGCTCGATTATTTTATTTTCTTATAAAAATTCTCGACCGGTCGTTTAGATATTCCAGTCTTCGATTACGGTTTTTTTTTTTTTGTTTTTTTTTTTTCACTGGTCCGGATGTGCCCACTCAACGGTGTAAGTCTGATCGGGCCGGTTACGGGTTCACAGCATCGGACCGATTTCCGCGGATATCGTACGATGGTTTTTATGTGTAGTGTCTGGTTCTCTAAGCCCACTGAATTCACTCCCTGTTACAACCCTAACCCTTATTTCATCACTTCACAACTCGGACATGGGTTTGCTTTTCTGGAGAAAGCCGAAAGAAGCCGTTCCTTCTACCAAAGAAAACCCCAACCAGAACGAGAAAAAGCCTTCAGATTCTAACCACTCATCTGAACAAGCCGAGGAGCCTTCGATCTTGGATGGAGTTGTGGAAGAGGTGAGAAGGCCTCTTGATGCTACAGTTTTTGAGTTTGGTTCAGTGGCTGCTTCTGCTGATAAAGTAACTCTTGCGGGTTTTTGTCCTGTTTCTGATGAGCTTGAGCCATGTAGATGGAAAATATTACCTTCTTCAAGCAATGATGCTCCTCAGTTTAGGGTAGTTTTTTAATAATATCAGTGAAGAAGAAGATATGAAGATATGACTTGTTTAATGGTTTTATTAGAGAATGAAGTTATAGTGGTTTGGAATGCTGGAAATAGTTATAGTGGATGGATAATTTTGGGCACTTTGCTTGAGCTTTTGAAATTGTGATCTTAATCTTATGCTACTTGCTTGGTGTAAGTTGTTGATTCTTATTGTGTTTTATTGATTCCTAAAAATCTAAAATCAATGGATAAAATGGAATAAACTAAACTAGGAAGGTGAGGTTGCGAATTATTTTATTTATAGTTATTTATTGGTTAATTTGTTGATTGGTGAATGTTAAATTTTAGCATCTCTCAGTTGCAGAAGACTTAAATTTACATTGTTTTGCCTAGACACAGGATTAAAGAATACTTTTTGGTTGAAGTTGTAATTCAATGGAGTTTAGTTTGTAATTTATTGAAGGATTTTTTTTTTGGGGTAAATCAGTGGGGATAATGAGCCCCTATTCGTTTTGTTTTTATTAATGAATACAAAAAAAAAGGTTACATCACGGAGGAGAACATTTACGAGAAATTAACCATCCCTTTCAAGAGGGACATTGGCATTATCCCGCGAAATGAAGGGAGTGACAAAATCAGGGGGACGGGCTCGTCAAACTGTGGTTTGCGCCATGAATGCCGCCTGCTTAGCAAGGCAATCAACAGTCAGATTCGCCTCCCAGAATATATGCAATATCTACCACTGGTGATCTACAAAGGAGTAGAGCTTTGCCCTACAGTTGGACAAGAGGATGTGAAGCCTCCATGGGGAAAAGTTGTGGTAGGTGAGTGAGTCTACTAGCAACTTGGAGTCACTCTCAATGATAAGAGATCGACAATCCATCTCATGCGTCAAGGAGATGCCTTGATCATGGAACTCAGCGGCATTATTGGACTGGTGCCAAGAGGGACAACAAAGGCCACTATGAAGCCACCTGTGTCATTTATGATGATCCCCCCACATCCCGCGCTGTTTGGGTTGCGAAAGGACGAGCCATCGATGTTAAGTTTAAAATACCTTGTAGGTGGGAGAGACCATGTAATCGGGATTAGGGTGGAGGTGGGTGCGATATGCCACTTAAACTTGAGGTTTGTGGAAATATGAATCTCAGAGGGGTGGAAAGCCCAACCTTTCCCTTCTGCTAACTTGCTCACAAAGTGGATGATGCACCCCAAGAGGTGCTCCCTAGAGGTCCTTCTCCCTTCATGAGTACATGCATTACGCTTGATCCACAAGTGCCAGATAGTGGTGGAGAAGGTGAAAATCCAAATGTTTTCATACCATCGGATCTGAACTGGAACTTTAGCCACTTCACCAACATCATGATTACAGATTGCTCAAGTGGTATGTGTTTGCCAAATCTTCATAGTATGGATCTCCTAAGCACATTCGAAAACACACATTGTATAATGATATGGTTTGATGACTCTTCCTCTTGGAGGCAGAAGGGGCATCCAGAGACCAAAGGGAGGCCCCTAGACTGGAGGAGGCTCGTGGTGGGTAATCGGGAATGCAAAGTGAACCAAGTAAACCACTTTGCTCTAGCATAGGATGGGGTTTTTCAATGAGCCCTGAAAGCTGGTTGTATGGGTGCATTTTGTCTGATATGATCCCAAGCATCACTAGCAGAGAACTTGCCATTGGTTGAGTGAATCTATACCAATTAGTTCAAAGAGGGGCAGATTGGGAGCATAAATGAATAAATCTCCTCCCATGCACAGATGAGTGGAGTAGAGGTAGGTATCGGAAGAGTCTATTTTTGTGGTGTACCCTCAATGTAATCTGAGACTTTAGATTTTGCTAGGTTCCCAAAGGTCTCGTGAGCATCGGCACCATATAGCTCCCATAAGGAGGACTCTGAAAGCCATGGGTCAGCCCAAAAGTCCACTAGCTTGCCATCATGAAGTATCCATCTTACATGCCTTGCAATCTACTCAAGCCATTTAGTATACCCCGCCAAGCATGTGTGCAGCTCTTAGGGTGAGTACCTATGTTTGAAGAACCGGGAGAGGAGAGAGGAGGGATTGGAGATGATTCTTCATGCTATCTTCATCATACCCGCCATATTAAAGTCATGGAGTCTACGAATCCTAAGGCCCTCTTTTGTTTTTTGACATATAGTATCCCAGTTCACCAAGTGCAAACCCCTATTCTCTGAAGTCCTTGCCCACAAAAAGTTGCGTTGGATTCTTTCAATCATAGTGCAAGTGCGGCTAGGAGACATAAGGAGAGCAACCAGTAAATGGAAGAAGCATTAAGTATTAATCTTAAGAGTTGTAATCGTCCTGCAAAGAACAAAGATACTGCTTGCCATGAGCCAATCCGAGCAATGGTCTTCCTAATAAGATTATGACAGTGTGGATGCTTTAAGGGGCCATGAAAGAGGGGAAGTCTTAGATATCTGGCCGGAAGGTCCCTCAAACCAAATTGATGTTTTTGAAGCACTTGTGCTCTCAGACTGCTACTAACCCCAAAGAACATGACTTTGCTCTTGTGATGATTGAGTTTTTGACCTGTCACCTTGCAAAAAACATCAATGATGTACCTAATGGTCCTCGTCGCTGAGGTCGAAGCCTCCCTGAAGATGAGGGCGTCATTTGCATAAAGGAGGTGAGTGACTCCATAGTTGCACCCCGATGGTTGCACCCCGATGGAAAAGGAGGGGGGAGTGATTTGTCGACAGTAGTGGCATCGATCAGTCTACTGAGATAATCCATGACAAGGAGGAAGAGGTATGGGGATAGAGGGTCACCTTGTCTAAGGCCTCTCTTACTCTTGAAATAGCCCACAGGGGATCCATTATGCAAGATAGAGAAGATGGTGTAGTGATGCAATGAAAAACCCAGGTTATAAAAATGTCTAGAAACCCCATTGCATGTAGTCTGTTGGATATGAACCCCCATGAGACCTTGTCATAGGCGTTGCTGAGGTCCAACTGAAGACACATCTTTGGTCTGGCTGAATTCTTGTGGCACAAGGAGATTAGTTCGCTGGCCATGAGGACATTATCGGTGATTAGCCTCCCTTTGAGAGATGCAGCCTGGCAAGAATAGATTTGTCCATCAAGTACCCTTCTAAGTCTGTTTGCCACTATCTTACTAATAATTTTGTACAATACATTACAAAGGTCAATTGGTCTGAAATCTCGCATAGTAGTGCGGCAGGAGACTTTGGGAATCAGACATATGAAGGTAGAATTAAGGGCATTGAGAAACTTTCCTTTATCAAAGAAGTCCTTAAGATCACTTAAGAGATCATTCTTGATAACATCCTAGTTGAACTAATAAAGCTCCACCCCTAAGCCATCTGGTCCCGGTGCACTTTCTGATTTTATATCCCATACGCACTTTCGAATTTCCTCCAGGGAAATTTCATTTGTTAATGCATCACAGTCTTCCTTTGTAAGGCACCTATCTGGAAGGTAATCTGCAGCCATGGGACTCACTAGAGTGGCTTCCTGTGTCTTAGGTACTAAAAGCTCCTCAAAATATGCAATGATGTGGCTTTCAGTGGCTTTAGGGTATGAAATTTGGTTGCCGGTGGAGCCTTTGAGGAAGAGGTTTTTATCATGCCGCCTTCTGACTATGGTGGACATATGAATAAATTTGGTATTAGAGTCCCCCTCTTTAAGCCAAATTTCCCTTGATTTTTGTCTCTACATACTCTCCTCATGTGCAGGATATTGTTGCAATTGGGATGTCAGCTGAGCTTTTCCCATGGTAAGGGAAAGGTCATCAGGATGTTCATTGAACATATCATGAAGGGTCGAGAGCCTATTTCTGGTCTCTCTTATCTTGGTGTCAACTAGTCCAAATGTCCTTTTGTTCCATCTACTGATATCCCCATGCAGTCTTTTGAGTTTGGCTGCAAATCTATACATAGGGGTGCCCTCAAGCTTTACCCGCCAAGATTGTTTAATGAGGTCCATAAATCCGAGGCATCCTGCCACATGGTGAAGTATCGGAAAGGTTTAGGGCCAGGTGATGCGTGGGGACAAGGGAGACAAGTAATGGGAAGTGGTTTGAGGTGCCTTTTGGTAAGAGTTCAACCTTGACCTTCGGCATTGCCAACATCCATTCTGTATTAGCCAGAGCTCTGTCAATTCCCTCTCGGATGCACCGAGACCTTGAACTACTATTCGATCATGACAACCACTCTCTCAAGGAACCCAAGTCAACAAGGGCACAGTCCACTAAATTTTTTGCAAAACTCTCAGGGTTTGGACTAATTGCATTTCGACCACCACGCTTCTCTGACCGGTCCAAACTAGAATTGAAATCCCAAAGCATGAGCCACGCCCTAATGATACCGAACTTGATGTTCCGTAGGTGGTCCCACAAAACCTCTCTCTGGCACATAATTTCTACCATACACTCCTGTTATGATGAACGACAGTCCAGTGGTAGGTCGTCCAATGGCAGGTCGAGACACCTTGGCAATAGTAGCTTGGTCATGGACATTAATGATGTTAATAGTATAGATATTGGGGTTCCATAATAGTATAATTCGTGATTTTCCATCTATCTCATTGATCATAAAGGAATTATAAAAGCCAAGCCTCTTAGACCATCTTCTTGCTAATGAAACTTGCATTTTTGTTTCCAAAGAAAGCACATTCCAACATCATAATTTTTTATAAGATTTCGAATATCTGATGTTTGACCAGCTGTATTGATTCCTCTAATATTCCATGACACGATAGACATGATAAAAAGTGAAGAAATAATTAAGAGGAAGAGGTCGAACCTGGGGAGCGACCCCCCCCCTCTTGTTGCACAACAGTGGATTTTCTCTTTGAGGTTCTTTGTGCCTTCAATGTGTTGTTTTTCTGCTGGTCCATATTAGCTCTTGTCTTTGATGTGGTCTTAAGAGAATAACTTGCATCTTCAGCACCTTGTCCTCCACAGGTGTACCAGCAACATTTGGGTTAGGTTGCTCGACATCGGCTTCTAATATAGTAGCAGTCCTGTGGGTGTTGACGGACGAGTCGTTAGTCACAACCCTTCTCAAATGATGGGGAATGAATGCTGGTTCACCCGGAATTTCGTTGACCTGCAATTGTGCACCATCATCAGCAAGTTCGAGAACCTCATCTTTCTTAAGGATTTGAAATGCAAGAATCATATTCATTCTCTTGTGCTTGTTTTTATGCTTGCCCGACTCTCAACCTTTTATCATTATCAACATGGAAAGTATAATGGGAAACTGACAATAAGTGTATGTTTTTATGAACAATGCTTATTATAAAGTGTCTACTGGAGCAAATCACAACAGAAATGGAGAAGGATGTGGCATAGACTGAAGAACTGGAATTGCACACAGTTTATATGGTAGAAGTCAAATCTTGGATAAACCTTGGGGGAAGATCACCTAGTTTTGGGAGCTTTGCTCAAGGTTAGCTACCTTAGTTTCGGGAGTTTTTACTGAGGGTTAGCTGCCTTGGACCTCAGATGAAGTCCCATAAGAAGCATTCCCTAGATGTTATCCTGATGGATTTGGAGAAAGCCTGTGATATCGTTTTCTATATGTTTTTCGATTAAATTTTGGAAATGGAAATGCACATAGGAAGTGGTTGAAGGCTTTTATCTAATTGGTTTTGTTCTCCACATAGTTATCAAATATGGATGCTGGATGCATATCGTAATATATGGACGCAATGAGCTTGAGCTCGTTTAAGTGGGCATACATGATGTACCCGCTAGTAGGTGCATCAGCACAACAGGGCACTTTAGCCCACGAGCAATGGAATATGGTCCACTCCCCCCTCTTCCCAAATTTGTTTTCCTAAGGGGGTTTAATAATAACAAAATCGACATTATTTTTTCATTTTTGATTTTTCTAGCAAAACTAGTGTTCAAAGAAATAGACCGCCTGCATAGGCACCCAGGGGGCCTCGGGTTGCACGCCTAGACCCGGGTGCCCCATTCTGGGTGGCTGTACCTGGTTGGGTGCCCAGCGGCTAGGGTCGTGGCCCTTTTTTTGATTTTAAAAAAAACCCAAAAGGGAAAAAGTGCTAGTTTTGACCCCCATAAAAGCTTAAGTAGATTATGGGGGTTATTTTCACCCCTCAAAGTACGAAAAACACTTTCTTAAATTTCATAGCTATAATCAATTTTTTTTCGTGGTTTGATTCTTACTAATGATGAGATGTCCTCTCTCTTCTTTTGTAGTTTTGTATTTCATCTTTATTGCACATCTTGTTTTGGACTTTAGACATTTGGATGTTAGACTTTTTGCGTTTTTGGACTATTTTTTTGTTTGTTTTCTTCTTTTGTAAGTTGGTTGAAGACTTGGAGAGTTGGAGTCATGTTATTATGGAATATGGAGAGTTGGAGACTATTCTTAATACGTAGCCTATTAGACTTTTAACTTATTGAAAAGTTTGTATGATTTGAATTTCGAAAATTTGTATCAATTTATTCTTAACATGCGATATGTTATATGTTTGTGTATACAAAAGTATGTTACAATACATACAAATGCAATAACTTCCAAAATTGGCATAAATATATGCATATATGTGCGTTTGGACAACACATATGTGTATATATATATAGAGAATTTGTACTACTGGGCGCCTGCCTAGGTGCCCACTGGGTGCCAGGCCGGCCACTTAGCATTTTTTGAAACCTTGGCAAAACTCATACTGGCGACTAGCGACTTTGAGTTGCTTTCATGCTTGCATTTGAGGGATTTTTGGGAACACACATTGTCCAAGGGCTGTGCCGCTTTGATGCAGCCACTTAACGCATTATGCGGCTGTATTTAGAAACTATGGACTAGGTCCGTACTCTTTTTCTTTTTTTTTGTCATTATATTTGGTCTTGAGCTTTTGAAATGTATATCACATAAATCATATGTTTGTGTTATTCTTTTTATTCTATAAAAATTTTATTCTTATTTTTTCTTTTTACCTCATAGGAAGTGATGCACCCGCATTGCAGCTGCATCAAGGCACATAGCACATCATGTTGGTCCATGGGCATTGATGGGCTTACTAAAGTAGCTAAACATGGCTTGGGTTATTGTTTGCTTCCTGTTCCTGTTCAGGGTTAGTTATAGATTCTGTGGGTTCTTTGTGAAGGGAACTTGCATACATCTAATTGGACATGTTGAGGCTAGTCAGGGTGACAAAATGGTTGGCTTTTTTCATGGCTAGGATTTAGTCTTTGAATGAAAGCCTTTCTTGTGAGCCTCTTAAAATCTTTGGATGACACCCTGGGCTTTATTTCAGCACCTATTAGAGATCCTTGTGCAGGTAGTAGAGAAACTCAAAAGGATTCCAAGGAAGTTCCTTTAGTTGTGCAATTGTGAGTCTCACGAATTTCATTTGAATCGCTGAGAGAACTTGTGTAAACCCAACTGACATGGGGGTCTGGTGATTAGGTCTTTGAGGCTGGAAAACAATGTCCCTCTAGGTAAAATGGCATGGAGATGGCATATACAATCTCCAGTCATTTTTCTTTTTTAAATGGCATTGACAGCAGCTTCAAAAAGAAAAATGGCATAGAGATTCTATGGAAAACAGTTACTGAGGCAAGTAAGATCATTATGGAGGGTAGAGAGTTGGATAGATTTTCTAAGGTATGAAGGTGTAGAGTGGTTTGAAGTTGAGCTTAATAAATTTAAATTTCAAGAGAGCATTAAGTTTGGTTAGAAGGTGATGGTAAGCTTAGTCAATTGTTGGCATTTTTTGCAGGAAAGCTCTGTTATAGGGTCTCTTCTTGAGCATTAATAGGCTGTAATGCCATGTTTGTATTTCATTAGAGACCTTAAGGAAGGGAGTTGAATCAGTTAGTTTTCATCTGGCTTCTGGGGGTTTGACTAGATCACCTTCTCTTGAGATATTGTAGGTTGTTTCTAAGTAAATTCATTGTCTGCAAGTTTTAGACTGAAGATGTTGGTGAATCCTTTGGGGATCTGATTACTTTGTTGTGATTTGTGATTACTTTGTTGTGATTACTCAATATGCATATGGACTTCTCTTTTGCAGTGATTATCTTTGGATGCCAAACCTAGTAGTGAACTTTCATTGCTCCTGGATGTTACGCGTTTCTCACCAAACAGATCAGCCACTCTATAGATTTTGTCCTTATTTTTTGGGCCATCTGTAGATAATGCAGTAACAGAATTTTCAGGACTGTGGAACTGTGTATAAGATGGGGGTTAATATTTGGATTCATGATTATATCAGCTATTTGGCTGTAATCCTTGCGGGATCTGTAGGGATCAGAGCTTAAGACTTCATGAGAGAGACTGTGGTGCCATATAGCAAAAGTTTGAATTCCAAGCTTCAAGAACCTTTGTGCCTTTACCAAATGGTTTCTTAAAATCGAATGTTTATGATCAGTGCTCAAAAAATCAAACCGGCTTCGGAAACCGGCCAAGGGCCGATTCCGAGTAACTGGTAAACTGGCCGGTTTAACCGGTCTAACCGGCCAAGTTCCGCCTGGTAGATAAAGTGTTAAAAAAAATACAAAAACAATATGGAAAATATATTTAAAGTATGATTAAACAAAGCACATCTAAATGAAGTCGAAAATTGGTGAAAAAAATGGATTTAATAAAATCAATTAGTGCCTAGGGGTACTTTTAAAATTTTCCAAAAAAGTTGGGAAAATGTAAAAATAAGTATTCATGGCCATAACACTTTCCAATCTTTCCAATCTTTGCCAAAATGATAAAAATTCAAATATGTATTACAAAAAGATTCCTTATTTTTTGAGATTATATATATATATATATATATATATATATATATATATATATATATATATATATATATATATATATATATATATATATATATATATATATATATATATATTATTTTTTATTTTTTTTAATTTTTAATTTTTTTTATTTTTTATTTTTTTTAATTTTTAATTTTTTAATTTTTTAATTTTTTAATTTTTTAATTTTTATTTTTATTATTTTTTAATTTTTAATTTTTTTTATTTTTAACATATCCGTCCGGATAACCAAAACCGGCCAATACCGAAACTGGCCTATGCTCGGTTCCGATCTAACAGGCCGGTTCCACCCGGAACCGGCTGAGTTTGCATACGCTGTTTATGATATCTCTTCTAGATAGTCCTAGTAGGGCATCAATCCCACACTGCACATTTCCCTGGATACCTATTTTCTTTCCATGCCAATTTGTGACCTTTACGATGTGTACCTCACCTTTATCAGTTACCAGGAGAATTTAGGTAAAATAGTGAGTGAGAAGGGGAACCATTGGGGCAGAGTTGTATATATATTTGGAAGGTTGATGGAAGCATTACTTTAAGGGGTGGGTAGGGTATTTGTATGGAAGAAAGGCCAACAATGACATTATTTCTCGGCATTGAATATTTATCCTAATAATTTGTATAGGCGATTATGTAATGAACATTCTGCATTATGTAGAATGTGGAATTGTTGTATTGACAGAAGGGAAATTTAAGGTGGCAAGAGAGGGGGCCTTGTTTGGGGTGGTCTTGAAGAGGAAGGGGATGAAACTTAGGATGAGGGTGTTGTTATTTTCTTTCCTATGTAAGGAGTATTGGTTGTGCTTTTGTTGGTTTGGCTTCGAGTAGCAACAAAAAAAGTTGGTACCGCTTTGGGTATGACAATCGTGTTGCATGGTTTTGACATTCTATGACCTGGTTGTGACGTTTCTACATGCATTGCTATGATATGTATGATATGGATACAACATAGCCTTGACGTTGGTTTTTATTAACTGAAATTTCGTTTTAGAAACTAGTCAATAGTGATTGCTAATTGATTGGGGGTGCTTTTCTAGTTGACTAAAAATGAGTATTGAGCAGGCCAAAGACTTGCTAATAGTGGATGATGAATGAGTCTAGAGGTGTTATGAGTTTATAGTGGGCTAGAAACGCATTAAGAAATGTTTAGGATTTCTCGGGTGTCTCCTAATGGTTGAATCGTTCACTCCTCGGTAGAGCCAGATAAAAGAGAATGAAAAAGGGTAGGGAAAGGAGGGGGCCTCTTCTTATGCTTGTCCTGGCATGGCATTCATTCCTTCATACGGGGATCCTACCTTTGCATTAATTCCTTCCCCCATCTCCGGCACCACAAGTATCCATCAATCTACTAAGTATCTCCAATCCACGGGATATGAATGAGCCTTAGAGCCTACTACTCCACCACTAGGATCCATAGAGGCTTATCCGATTCATCAATCTCTGTTGCTTCATCGAAAGAATGGAGGCCTTGTTCAGTGGGGAAAAGGATATGAGAGATTCCCGGTCACTAGCAAATCGAACTAAAGACAATAAGGCATAGGGTTTTAGGTCGAGCGAATAGGGGATTGGCAAGCAAGGGTTAAGGAACTATTCTTTGACTTCACAACTGGAGTGTTGACTCCATCGCTCTACTGATACACTTGCTGCACGGCTCGCTTCTTCATCCTTACCTTAACATCTAGCTCCTGACATTGAAATGCATCGGAAATGTTCTGTGGCAGTCCTTGATATGATACTCCTTGGCATTGGTAAGAATGACAAACAAATTCTTGAGTAGTGTAAGAACCTTATCCAATGTCGTCAACCATCCATTGACCAACACCTTGATAGTATTTGGATATCTGAGATCAATTGTCCCCTAGAAAGATCATCATCATCATTTTAGCCTTTTCCCAATTAATTGGGGCCGGCTACATGAATCTTTGTTCTCCATTCTGCTCTATTAAGGGCCATGTCCTCAGTGAGGCCGTAAGTCCCTATATCTTTTCGGACTATAATTGTCCCCTAGAAGGATCAACATATTTAAGGGGTTGATGAGATGATTTTTTTTGAGAAAATCCTTAAAACTATCCCAATTCCAAATTTACCAATAAGATTGAATCTTGAAATGAGAGGCTTAATCTGCCAAACAATCTATGGGACAAACTCCTTGTCCCTAAGATCTCTCCTAAGTTCTTCTTGAACTAGGACACTAGCTTAACTGAATCCTTTCTACGCTCATATCAATTAGAGGCTTTGGCCTTGGGATAGGATCATAGGATGCAATCCTAAAATTAAAGTTTCAAAAAACGGTCACCCCGCACCTAGGTGCCCAAGACACCTCTAACCACACGCCTAGACCTTGGTGCCCCATTTTGGGCAGCTTGACCTTGGCGGGCGCCAACGCCTAGGGACATGGGCCTTTTTTTCGATTTTTAAAGGTGCCCAAAAGGGCAAAAGGGGTAATTTTGACCCCGCCAAAAGGATTAAATAGGTTATGAGGGTTATTTTCAACCCTCCAAAGTTAAAAGAACACTTCCATATGCACTCAATCTCTTAGCTTTACTTATTTATGAGAATCAAAAGTATTTTTTGTGGTTTGAAGAAGCTTCCTAAACTTTTCTCTCATTATGGAATATGGAGAGTTGGAGACTATGACTAATACATAGCCTATTAGACTTTTTTAAATTTTGTGAATTTTGAAAATTTGAGCAAGTTTATTGTCAACATGAGGTATTTCACATATTTATATATAAAAAAGTATGTTACAATATTTTCAAATGCTATAAATTACAAAATTGACACAAATAGATGCATATATGTATCTAAAGAATTTGTACTACAGGGTGCTTGAGGTTCAGAGAGCCTGCCTGAGCGCTGGCGGCCCAGCCCCTAGTGTTTTTTGAAACCTTGCCTAAAATTCTAGGAAAGAATTACCAAGTTCTCAATCATTGCCCTGGCCATCATCGTGAACCCTGTAAACCTACAATCTCCAAAGGTAAAGCTGAATAGCCTGATTGACTGTCTCAACAACACTAATAATGCCCCTTACACGTTAAGGTCCCCAGATGAACTGCTTGAAATTATGACCTGTCACTGCAGTTTATGAATCAGCATATTTGGATTCAATACAACTCCCAAAATATTTGATGCCATTGCTGATTAGAGCCCACTTCCTCCTACCTTTTATCTGCAATCAATTTGCATCTCAGACTTGCATACTTCCATTAATAGACGGAAATCTCTGTCTTCACTGCCTTGCAACCTCTATTGGATACTAAACTCTCATTGTGGCACCTACATCATTTAGCATATGGACACAGGACAGTATATGGGGTTGGTTAAGGTGGATCGGATGGGTGCAGTTGTACCAACTGTTGATTGTTTTTCTATATTGGTTCCTCACTTCCTCTTATATCATTCCACCAGTGGATCTCAAAATCTCGTTTGATCTTACCAATTGAGGGTGACCTAGCTAGATATGTAAAAGGAATCTATCTTGTTAACCTTCTAGTGATGTCCTCTTAGAAACTTTAATACCCTATGTTCAAAATCTTTCTTACTTTATTTCCTTGGCAGGAGACTCTTCTTAGCATTTTATGACCATTATTTGCTCAAGTCAAGCTGACAAAGAAGGCTTGCAAAAGGCAAGCCTATTGACTATGCATGTCATCTCCACTGTGAAACCTTCTAAAGGGTCCAAATGGGGCTTACCTTTAGATGATCAATGAAAAGCTTCACCAATGAGAGTGACTAGGAATGGTTGGGGGAATCTCGTTTTTTAGACCTTTAGAGTTATCAGCAAAACCTTTCGGAGACCCATATGGATTACTTAGAACTGTGAAAGGAAGCACATGCTGTTCTCTACAGCCTTCATCCAGCCCAGACTGCTTATGTTCAACTAGGAATCTAAGATCTATCCTGTCTTCATGTTCAGATAAACTTGTATAGTATATTGTTCCTTAGTGTTCTACAGAGAGAGCCTTAGCCTAAATTAACAGGTTAGAGGTCTTCGATGTTGTGTGCTGCCCTCCACTTTTGGTACCGCGGCATTACAAGTACCTTTGAAACCCAGTTGATTTGAGTCCTGATGGATTTTGTGGAATGACTCCATTGTTTGGTCCCCACTCTAAACCATTTCGGATGTAGATTCCCTCTCATGACTGAGGCAAAATTTTCCATTTGAACCTCCTTAAAGATGTGCTCCAGCCACATTACCATACTTATGGATCCAACCAAACCATTTGGATGAAATTCTTTTGATGGCTCTATAAAGTTATTAACGCCCCACCCCCATAAACCCACAATCTCATTCTCTAGTCTTCCTCTGGACTAGACTACCTCCACGAGAACAACCTATTCCCTGCTGGACTGGTTTTCCTGGCTCATATTCTGGTGAGTTTTCCAGTCGTGGTCACCCTCTCCCTATCTCTTCATTGGCTGTCTTTCAACTGTATCTTCATTCCTTTTCATTAGAGTGAAATCTCAAAACTCCCTTTTTTTTTTTCCATAGTATGGTTGGTCCCATTCTTCTTGTACCCATCTTTTTGTTAAATACCCTCCCTTTTTCTCAATTCTCTTCCCTATTCCTATTGTCGTCTCCCCTCTTTTCACTTTCTCTCTTCTTTTTTCTCTAGAAAATCCACTATTTTTTGCATCAATCTGTTGATACTTTGAATATCAAAAGTTTCAGAGGATTGGTTGATCGGTTGGTCCCATTATTATTGAACTCTAACTCACTTTCTCATATTTCCCATTTTCCCATTTTCTGATATTTGAAAGCCTCTTTTAACCCGAAAGCTCCACCTAATCTGCCAGAAAATATTTTTCAATCTCCGGGACTGGTTTTTCTGGCTAAGAATCTGGCAATCCAAACCATGGAAGTTTCAGTTATGTTACTTGATCATTCTCTTTCTAAACGGGGTTTCCTGCTTTTCCTCTATCCTCCCAAAAAACCCACTTCATTACCTCAATAATCCCAAACTCATCTCCAAAAAACAGTGTTTTTCTAGAGAGAGAAATCAAGACACTTGAGAATTTCTAGAGAGTGAAACAAAGGCAAGCAATATGAGCACGGGAAGTGATCTCTTCGATTTTTTAACAGTTGTCCTTCGCTGTGGTCTTGATCTTAGCTTATTGTGTTGTAAAATGAGGAAAATATATGGTCCAGGCCAATGTTCCGGCCGTGTTACAGATTCGTGGCCTTATCCTCTGTTCCTCATCTCTTTTATCTTTCATCTCAACCAATAATACTTTATACCAGTCCATGACTTCAAGGTTTATAGCAACTGACACTCCGCAAAATCTCATTGTTCTTTCTGTTATATTTGTTTGGACGAGAACCAGTTGAAGGGGTTGTCTTGAATAGCTACTACTCTATTTGCTTGAATGCTTTGCCACTCTATTTTCTCTCTCCAAACAACCCAACACTCTGGTTATGCGTGTTCCGCTCAAAGGGATGCATGGCACCTTCTCTGGCTCTCTAATGTTGCCAAATTGTTGTACACTTTGATGCTCTTTCTCTTCGAATTTAGAGGAGTGAGGCTTTTGATCTCAGAGCAATTTCCCGGTAAGGCTGGTTCCATCATATCATTTGCAGTTGAAATCAGATATAATCTCGTTTGATGGGAGAGAGCCATTGCAAACTGAATTGGAGAAGATGGGAAGCTCCATGTTAGAGTGAGAAAGATAACTTCTTGTAGTTTAGAGATATTCTCTTGGTGATCGAAAGGTTTGAATTCAGAAAACTTCATAACCCCAAGTCCTTCAAACCTTACTAAGGCAGAGATTTACAGTCTTCAAATCTTTGAGGAACCAACACTGAGAGGTTTGAGCATTAATCAAAGTCATTTTTTCCAGGGGAAAAGTTTGCAGATACCTGAAATTTGGGAAGGAGTTGAGGAAGAGAGAGAAAGATGTGTCATAATCTCCATAAACAGAACCAGGGGAAGACAGGGAGGAGAGAGAATGAAGTTGGAAGGGGCATTTCAATGTTTGTTTGGAGCCTGATTACTTCACTTGGCTCAGAGGGAGGGATTCATGTGTTATAAGAGGAGTGTAGTTTGCGCATGAGAACCATGGTGGAGCTGAAGCAAGATTTGGGATGGTTCCTAATTGCAATGAAATTTGTTACAAGAAGCCCACAATGATAGTTATGACAACTTTGTTAGAGATGATTTCAGCTTTGAAACAGGCCTTTGTCATGGGGTGATTTGTCTCTTCCCAGATATGGCCATGGACCGAGTCTTTAAAGTTTAGTTCAAGCTCAACAGCTGAGCTCCACCTAAATGAGTGTGCTGACTAGGGTCGTTCTCATCATGGTCTGGCGCAAGCCTAGTTGAAACCCTAGTACTTATTTGAATTTCATTTTTTTTTTCCCCTTTCAGCTGGTGCATTCTTATGTCTTTGATTATTGCATGTCGGATCTCAATTCTCTCTGAAGTGGCCATGTTTAGTCTTTCACTTTTCACATCTCTACAGCCAAGGATCATTGCCTGTGGAAATTCTCCAAGGAGTTATTCCCTTTGTTTTTGGCTGAGGAATACAATGTGCGCTATGGTATACCGAGCACTAGGGTCATCTCTGATATGCTGATTGCTCTACCTATTACCTGGTCTACTACATTTTTCTTGGATAATTCCTTGACAGTGGTGGCAAATCCGCCCAAAAGCCACTGTCAAGGAATCTTCCCAGCTTCAAGGATCATTATTGCACCTTATGCACTATAACTTGACATTTTTCCAATTTCTCCCCGTCTCTGTGTTTTGGAATTCAACACACTTTTCTGAGTTCCTGATCCAGTTTGTGATGAAGATTGCGGTTGAACAATTTAATTACGGTGATCAAACTGATTTTTCCTTTCTTTCTTCGGAAATATTTGCATAATCAGTTTCCTGAACGGTTTTATTATTGTGCTTACCTGAATCTTCCTCTTGAGGGGCCCCTCTAAATACCTGTTTTTGATTGACATGGTTCATTAGAAGAATATTACTTCTTAAGTGTGCAGTCTCGTCCCTTTGCCATACTTTTACATAATTATTTGGCTGTTTTTCTCTCAAGTTACCCACTTTTGACACCTGGAATTTCACTGCTTGACGTGGTCATGGAATATAATCTTTGGCTTTTGCATTTTATCGACTTCATTATATTCTGACTTCCAAATTTGGAATGTTCTCCTACCTATTCATCCTGTTTTCTTGTTCTTGCTGTTTTGTCACTATTTCTAGGTCTTGATTTTTTTTCCCCTCGTCTATTTTTACTATAGAGGTCCTTTTCCCTGCAATCGGATCTGGTTATGTTCATTGCCATCCATCTTCGTTTGGTTTCCACTTATTTTTCTTTTGGTCATATGATTAGCCGTTCAGGTCCTATCATCAAAATGTTTCTGATTGTTATGTGCTTTAATGTAACTCATGGATTGCGCATTATTTGCTCTCTAATAGGCATGTAGCTTTATTTGCTCTCTGGTTGACATTTAGCAACTGAACGCTTTGTCTGACCTGATTCATGATCTGGATTCATTGAGAAAATGAAGGAGGCCGATCAAACTTCATAAAAACAAAACTTGGTGTGTATCAAGAATTTTTGGAGTCCTTATTTTTGAAGAATTGGAGGCATCTTGATCTTGTTGCAGACATTGCTTATGTTCTGAAGTAGAAAATTGTGGCATGAAGTTTTATTTCATCTATTTTGATGCTTAAAGTTGAAAAACACTTCTTGCGGATAAATTCGACCACCTGTTTCAATTCATTGACACACAAGTGGGAGTCAACAATTGACACTGCCTTAGTTATTTGGTTCTTAGAAGATTTAGGAAACCGAGAAGCTGTATTCTACCAAGTTACAAAGCCTTCAATTTTTTGCTCTAGAATTCTTTAGCACACATGGTCTAAGAATGACGAGAACCTTCAATTTTCCCATAACCTGTCCCAAGCCCAAGTAAAGGAAGTAGGTAGGCAGCCAATGTAAAATTTTGAAAAAATTTATCATGAATTCTAAACATATGTTATCTTTTTATGTTAGGGCGTTTCCTGTAGTGATGTGCTGTATCGGGACTTAGGTATAGGGAGAAATGATACAACACTTGTTAGGTAGTGCGAGTCAGTTCAAGTGGAAGGTTAAAAATGGGCGAGTAAGCCCAAAAGGACATGGTGACCTAATTGAATCGTCTTTAATAGAGCAGAATGACGGACCGGGATTTGTGTAGCCGATTCCAAATTAGTTGGGAAAAGGCTTGATGATGATGATGATGATTTGGGCAGCGTGGCTCCTAGGTTGTCATGAAACAACCGTTTCATATGCTGTTCAAAGAACAATATGGTTTATAAATATTCTAAACTCATAGACTTTCGAGTTTCTTGTCAAAGGACTGTTCTTTTCTTGGTACTGCGTGTGTGGAGCCATATTTATTTATTGAAAGCAGTTGGACTGGAGGCTGATCTGGGCTAGTAGATTAAGAGAATTAAAGGCATAAATATCCTAATCCTCTAAAACAATGTTATCATCTTTGTTTTGCATCAACCGAAATCTTCGGTTTTACACCTAAACCGAAGGGAAGTGACTCCTGAGACGATTACTTTTGGTTGCTTCAGCCCCTTTGGTTTCATTTCATTGAATCTCAGTGGGGATATAATTGAGACTTGTCTGGTTTGATTCCACTGAATCTCAACAGGGATATTAGTGAGCTTTGTCTTTTTTTATTTGCATGGGGTTTTTATGAGTCAGCCGACCCATATTGTACATATGCCGTTTCCATCTCAAATCCATCTCAAAGATGGATTTTTAATCCAAAATTTTACGATTCATGATCTAGGTAAAGATGACCATGGATATGAAAAAAAATAAAATTTTAAACATTTAAAATGTAATTTTTTTCGGAGATATCCAACACCAATATTTATTTTTGCCTGGAGGGTTGTTTTATGTTGTCCATCTTAAAAATGGACATTGGTGAGTTAGCGGTCTCGTTCTCCTGCTGACTCATGAATAATTTCTCCTTTTTATTTTGGATGATTTTTAGCTAAAATAAGAAGGGAAAATATTACACTAAGGAATTTAAAACTAAATAACATAGCCCCATATTTGTTGAAACTCAGAAGGTAAATCTACTCGCCATTTTTTTTTGATGGTTTGAAAATTTAAACCCTAGTTGCCTCCTCCCTCTTTTTGGAGACTGCAGAGTTCAAATTGGGTAATTCTTTAAGGTGAGTATTTAGAGTTCGACATATTTGACCAAATATAGAGTACTGTTCTGCTCTCCTCTCTTAGTCTGGTTCTTCATTGTTTGAAATTTTTAATCACATGCTTGTCTTGAAAAGTCTTATATTGTTGCCCTATTGTTATATCTTTTCACTTTTTGATCGTTATATATGTGTAATTATTCTAGCATTTAAAACCCAAAATGTCCAACAAGTTGGATGAAAGTCTTTCTTGGGTAAGCTAAAGAAGCCTTCAAAGCAAATTTAATAGCATTGCTCGTGTTCACATTTGTAAAGACGAGTAATCATATGTTTCGTTACAATGCTGCCACTTCGCTTCCACTGTTTTGACTGCTTCGTTTGTTCACCTCGAACGTGCAGAAGAAATGGACTTGGAGGCTTAATGTTGTTCATCTTGAGTGCTATCTCAACATTTTTTAATTGGCCCTAACTTACTAGATCGATATAAGCAATCGATTTTTTAATTGACCCTAACTTAATGCTCCAAATCGAGGTTTTAGGGTTGTAATAAAATTTGCAGGAGTTTGGGGGTAGCTGTGTCCTCAATTCATAGGAAAAATAGGTTTTCAGGAATGGGATGGAGGGTGTTTTAGAGCAATTTATTTTTCCTTTTTCTTGAAACTCTACAATATGATACATAAAGACGTAATCATATTATTTCATGGCATCAATGGTTTGGGTTGCCAACGAAAAAAGGTCACTACTAATCTGATTTTCGTGTCAGTCTCATCTAATGCATGGATTGGACGGTGATAATCTACATGTCTAGCATGATCCTATGGACTGGGTTTTACAAATCCAACGGTTCAACCGAGTTGAATTGGGAATGGCCTGAATACCTACCGAAATCAGTAGAGTTATCGAAAGGGGAAAATATTGATTTTTCTCATTTATTTATGAGAAAATTGCAAATTTGTTCTGATTTGTTTGTCATCTTGTTGACTTACAATAACCCTATAGAAATTTTCAACTCAAGATCCAAAAATCAAGGAAATCAAGGTGAAATATCTTTTTCTTTTTAAAAAACTACTAAACCATAAAGAAAAAGGAAGTAAAATTGAGTAAAACTGTTGGAAATTAAAATTAACAAACATACAAAAATTTACATGGGAAACCTTCGAAAAAGGGCAAAACTACTAGGCACTATAAATGAAATCTCCCAAGTAATTTAAAAAAGGGTGCGGTTTGTATAGAGCCTAGGCTCTAAAAAATCAAATTAGAGCCTACCTTAAAATAGTGTCGAGAAATGTAGTTTCAATATTGGAAATTTTTGTGAGTCTTAAAATATATTTTCATCTTTATTTATAAAGTTTAAAGCTTAAAAAATTATGTAAATCGACAGATCTATGAAAAATTTAAAATCTTTAAAATTGATGGTAAAAAAATGCGTTACAAAATACACTATTTTCAAAACTTGAAATCCATTTTCTTCTCATGTTCATGCATCTTGATGTCGCGATGATTAATTTGAAGATATTTGGACATCAAAACAACATCTTTTAGTGAAATTTTTGATGTAGGTTCTAATTTGATTGTTTAGAGCTTCGGCTCTATATAAACTTTTTCCTTAAAGGGTGGGGTTTGTATAGAGACTCTAAACAATCAAATTAGAGCCAACCTTAAAATAGTGTCAAGAAATGTAGTTTCATGCTGGAAATTTAATAAAATATAATATTCATTTCCAATTTGCAATGTCCTTAAATTTGGAAAAACCTTTATTTTGCATAATGAATTTTTTATTAAAGATAATATAATATTGGTAAAGAGATTATTATGTACACATAGAATAATGCTAAATTTTAAAATTTTAGTCCCAGTATTAATTGTAGGGTTATTACCAATTAATATTATCATCATTGTTAGGACGATAATTTAATTATAGTATTATCTTAATTTGCAATGAGAACTCATTGATAACACATGACTTTTCATTGATGATTAGTAGTAAATAGGTATTATGAGCATTACACACCAAATGAATGATGCAATTTAAAGGAACGACAAAAATATTAAGTATTGAAATAAAGTAAATTTAAAGATAAAAGAAAATAGGAAAAAATAAAACCTATAAATTCACAAATAAATAAAATAAAATAAATTATGAGCAAGAAAGTATGATTTATAATCATTTATTTGCCCTCATCCTTCTTTTTCTTGTTGTTCATGATTTAGCGTACCCTAACAAATCAAAAATCCAAAATTTATCTGAAAATTAAATTTCAAGATTTTAAAAATCTAAAAAATTGCAAAAGAAATAACCTCTCAACAATTTTATTTACCCAAAAAAATATGATCGATTTCAAAATTTTAAAATCTGAAATTTATTTGAAAATTACATTTTTGGACTTTAAAAATACAAAAAATGCAAAAAAAAGTCCCAAAAATTATATTTATTCAGAAAGAAAGCATCCCAACAATTTTGAATCTTGAAAATCTAAAATTTATTTAAAAATTAAAATTTTAGATTTTAAAAATCCAAAAATTGTAATTAGCATCCCTGAACATTTTTAGATTTCAAAAATCCAAAATTTACTTTTAAATTAAATTTGAATTTTCAGAATCCAAAAATCATTCTTCCGTGTTGATTATGATTTTTGTTAAATTCAGATATTAAAAATCCAAAAATCTTGTAAGAAAAAAGATAAAAAAAGAAAAAAAAGGTCTTGATTGCCTTCAAGATCTGAAAATCCACAAATAAAACTGGGAACTTGAAGATCCAAAACTTTTTGAAACCACCTAAAAGATTAAGTATAAATATAATAACGATAAATTATTGATAAGTTTTACATAAATTTTGGTGTTGATATTTTTTTTGCCCATAAAGATAAGCAAGGTTATTTCTGTACATTTATTAAAAAGTTTCTCGATGCAACGTTACTTTTGAACGAAAAAGCTAATTCCCAAATTCCAAAAGCTTTGAACCTGAAATGATGAGTAAGGGCATATGTATTGAAAAGCGTTGTAAGTATTTGTACGATGAGATGGAAGAGAGTAGAGTGATGAGTAGATGAAAAGGCTTAGGATAATTACCTGTGTTTTAAAAGCCTACTACGATAACTACTTCTTCCGTAGTTAGAAACTAGATGTGTTTTAAATTTGATTTTTCGAAAATTAGAAAAGATCCAAATGAAGGGCCGCAACATTTATATTTAGAGAGAGAACATTTATAGTGATAGAACGCTAGAGATGGGTTTCGAACCCTCAGCTCCCATCAACCTCTATTTTACCAATACGTACTCCTATCGCCCAATCTAACCAGTCTGCACCGGACTTAGATCCACGACCTAGCTAGTCGGCACCAAGTCTGGTGGCGCAACCTTTACCTATCCAATCTTCACAACCTCTCCAATCTATACCAGTTGTACAACAAAGTCAATCGGTACCCCAAAACTAACCTCCACCACCTAAACCTACCTGACAACCTACCATCTCACTAAAGCCCGTGGCGGATACAGGGGTACATAGAAATGGTGATCACAAGAATGAGAATGATGTGGTGGTCGTATCCATGATCGCTGAATCACAGAACCCTCCTCTCGCACTCTCAAAGCCCTGCTCTTCCCAATTGACCTAGGTGCCTTAAAATTCGCTCCCTCAACCATATGTACTCCCTCTCCTTGCAACTGATCCCTCCTCAAGAAAGAAAATAAAAGAAGTGGCCGTCATGCTTTATACTGTCAAAGCCCAATTTGAGGTGGAGATGTTAGAAGCATGGGTACCTATGAACTTGGAGGTCGGGACATTCGAAGTCAATGAACCCTTGGATCACAAACCGATGGCAAGATGGAATTCAAGAAGCCCCCGAGGAATGGGAAGAGGGTGGACAAGCTACGACTGACGATCTCGAGGAAATAAAATTGGGGGATGAGAATGACCCGAGACCAACTTTTATTTCAGCTAACACGTCGTCAGATGAGAAGGAGCGTTATATTATCTTCCTACGACCAAACCGAGACATCTTCGCTTGGCACTATCATGAGATGCCCGGTTTCGATCCCCAAGTCGCGGTACATCTGTTCGGCATTGATCCATCCATCAAACCTGTAAAGAAGAAATCGAGAAGGTTTCGGCATGATCTTGAATCTAGATAGATGGTAAAATAACTAAACTCAGGGAAGAAGGTTATATTTGGGAAGTCAAATACCCGAAAGGGCTCGCCAATGTCGTGCCAGTTAAAAAGAAGAATGGGAAAATCAAGGTCTACATTGATTTCCATGACTTGAATGCTGCCTGTCCAAAGGATGACTTCCCATTACCGTTCACAGAAATGCTTATCGATTCCACAACCCATTGCAAAATCTTCTCCGTCATGGATGGATATTCAGGGTATAATCAGATAAGGATGGCTGCAGAGGAAGAAGAGGCCACCGCCTTCCTGACTCCCAAAGGGGTCTTTTGTTACACAATGATGCCATTTGGATTGAAGAATGCAGGTGCTACGTATCAGCGAGCGATGACCACCATTTTCAAAGATATGCTGCATAAAGAGGTGGAGTGTTACGTGGATGATTTGGTGGTGAAATCCGAAAAGAAGGATGTTCACATGCATGACCTTAAGCGGGTGTTCGAGCGGCTTTGCCTTCATCAGTTGAAGATGAACCACTTGAAATGTGCCTTTGGTGTACGTTCAGGGAAATTCTTAGGGTTCATTGTCAGATATCGGGGATTGAAAATTGAGCCTGTCAAGATCAAGACAATTCGAGGAATGCCACCGCCAACGATACTCCGAGAAATCTAATCTCTTCGGGGACAACTTGCTTATATTTGAAGATTCATTTCCAATCTCTCAGGTTGTTGTAAGCCTCTTACACACCTGTTGAAGTAGGACTCTCCTTTCATATGGGATGAGGCATGTTAGGCAACCTTCAATGATATCAAAGAGTATTTGCTATGCCCCTTGATGCTCTCCACGCCAGTGTTAGGAAGGCCCCTTATTTTGTACATGACCGCCCTTGACGAGTCGCTTGGTGCGCTCCTAGCACAGAACAATGAGGGACGGAAAGAAACCACTCTGTACTACCTCAGATGCAGGATGCAAGGGGCTGAAAAGAATTTCCCACCAATTGAGAAGATATGTCTGACTCTAATTTTCGCGGTCCAAAAGCTTCGCCATTATCTGCTCGGTCATGAAGTACAACTTATCTCAAGAGCTGACCCTATCAAATTGCTCATGACGCGTCCTTGTATGTTAGAACGCTTGGCTAAATGGTCGTTATTACTAATGGCGTTCAACATCATGTATCTGCCGCAAAAAGCTATCAAGGGCCAAGCCCTGGCTGATTTCCTCGCAGCACACCCCTTGTCGGCAGAATCTCCCCTGTCGAGTGACCTCCCCGTTGAGGACGTGTTTTGCGTTGAGCTATTTTATGATTGGAAGATGTACTTTGACAGAGTCTTTCAGTCAGAACGAGGTGGTACCGGCGTAGTATTTCAAGATGGCGTCATCCCTTGTCATTCTCCCTTGCAAAGAGGCTGAGTATCAAGCCCTCGTAATAGGGCTTGAAGTTGCCCTAGACCTGAAACTGGAACGATTAGCCATTTTTGGTGATTCCGAATTGGCAATATGACAACTCAAAGGGATATAAAATGTGAGAAAAGACAACCTCAAGCCTTATCATGACACTGCTAAGACCTTGATGGCAAACCTTGATGAATTTTCCTTATGGCACATCCCTAGAAGGTTGAATTCCCAGGTTGATGCCCTTGCCAAACTCGATGCCACTATTCAAATCTCCTCGAAGGAACCCACACGTATATGGGTAGTAGAGTGGAGGCACATCGAGTTGGTTAAAGAGTTAGATGGGGACGATGAAAGAATTATTTTCTCAAAATGCCATCCTTACCCATTCGGAGCACTCCTCACTGCCAAAAATGCTCTTGAAGCTGAAAGGAAGGCAAAGCAAGTCCAAGGCGATAAGTCCAAGAAGCAAGAAGGGGATATTTTTGATCCAATATGCACCAAGATTGAGCAGGTTGAGGATTGGAGGGAACCCATAATCAACTTTATTAAACCCGGTCGGCTATTGAACAATCGCATTGAGCACAACAGTATATGAAGAATGTCCACCAAATACACTCTGCTTGATGAGGATGCTCTCTTTCGATGATTCTTTGATGGCATCCTCCTCCGATGCGTCGACACAAAAGGGGTGAAGCAAGTATTGAAAGAAGTGCATTGTAAGGACTGAGATTTTCCCGGCTTGGTGAAGCGCGTGGCGGTAAGAACACTGCAGTGCGGGACAAAGAACACGCACAATAGTGAGAAGACATAAAAAGAGAGCATCGCCATCCGTAGAAGAAGAATGGAGAACACGTGCGACAGTGAGAGCATGCGATAGTGAACGCACGTGGCAATGAGTGTGTGAGGCAAAAAACGAGCGCAGCAGTGAGCGCTCGGGGAAGTGAACACGCGTGGCAGTAAGAGAGGAAGAAAATGAGAAGGTGCACGGCAGTAAAAGGAGGAGAAAAATAAGTGAGCCTGCAGTAGATTGAGCATGCGGCAGTGAGAAGATAGAAAGAGAGAGCACCGACATGCGCGATGTCTCTGTGCAAAATGGTCTTAGCCACTGAGCGAAGGGGGGTCGTTGCCGCCGTGCACAACGCCGCCAAGCCCTTGCCTTCCACTGGAGTGTCACTTGTCTATTGCATGCTGTCTTGCATGCCACTTGTCTAACTGCATGACACTGTGTGCCACTTGGCAAACCTGAGCTGCCACCTCCTTCTTTTTGCTTACTTAAGCCCCTTCCCTCCTCCCCCAAGCTTTGCTCATTCACTTACCCTTGAGAACCCATTCTTAACACTTAGAGATTTCACCCCTTGGGTCCATTGTTGAGGAGCATGGAAGTGAACTGTGTGGGGGAAATTGAGACACTTTTGGGCACAAGTAAGTGGACCTAACACTCATGTTTCCATAGTTTGATTAAAGCATGAAAATTAAGTAAGTATAAGTGTGATTTGATGGGAATATGGCTGGATGCTAGTGAAATTGTGTGTGTTTGTGTACTATTTTTACAGAAATTTGGTCCTCATTGGCATGATAAAGTTAGTACTGAAAATAACTCTGTTGGTCATGAAAATATGTGGAAGAATAACCCTGTATGTCTAAATTGAGATGAATTTTTTTTTTGTTAATATCCATTCTTTTTTGGAAGTTATTGATTATTCTATAAGGTGTGCCAAAACTTTGCTGTGGATTTTCAAGGATCCTATATGCTCTTGTAATGAACCTTTAACTGCCCAAATGGTATCCAAATGACCTTAAAATACTTTTAAATGAAATATAGGTGTGTCTACTTGAGTTTTGGTTTTGAAAACTATGTTGAAATTATTTATGGATTAGGAAGCATGCCTCTGTTTTTATAGACATGTCACTGTGTTGCAGTAGTTTCCAAGACTGCTTCTTATTTTGTACTGAACATTTGACTAATCAAATGGTGTCCAAATGACTTAAGACTACTTTTAAATGAAATATGGATCTGTCTAATTAAAAGTTGGTTTCAAAACCATGTTGAAATTACGTATGATTTGAGAATTATGTCTCTATTTGTGTGGACATATCACTGTTATTAGTTGCAGTAATTTTCAGAACTGTTGCTCATTTTGTACTGAATTTTTTTAGTGACCAAATGGTATCAAATTGACCTCAAACCACTTTTATTTGAAATATGGATGTGTCTACGTCAAATTTTGTTTTGGAGCTATGTTGAAATTCTCTGTGATTTGGGAATTATGCCTCTGTTTGTATGCATATGTCACTGTTATAAGTTGCAGTGAAATTTCAAAAATGCCACTGGTTTTTTGAAAGACTATTCACTTATCTATATGTCTCTGAATAAGGCTAAACTGATTTTAAATGAAAGGTGGATGAGTTTAATTTTAAGTTGGTTTTGGGACTATGACTAAAATCCCCATGGAATGGAAGTTAGGCCAAGTTTTTAAGAGGTCTTCATAATGAAAATTCTCTTATGTTATGAATTATTAAATATGCATTCTTACGATACAATGAATGCTCATGAACTCTTGAATAAATGTGATCAAACATGCTTGGGCATGAGTGAATGCTTCTGAGATATGCATGTGCATAGTTATACTCTGATATGATGAGATTGTGATATGAACCACTACGCAATGGGACATCCATTGGTAGTAAGAATCTGATATAATGATACTGTGTTATGATTCACTATGCAATGAGTCACCCATTAGTAGTGTAACATGAGATTTTGAGACTTTTGTATACACAATGAGTCACCTGTTAGTAGTGTAATCCGTTCTGATATGATAGGAAAGTTATGCTGACTGTTAAGATCTTGCCCCGAACCCAATGATAGGAATGGAGTCGGGATGTGAATGTGAATATCTAGGAGGGTCGTGCCCCCCGGATCTATATGGGCACTATGCATTGGGTCACCCATTAGTAGTGTAACGCCCTTTCACTTGAAAGGCATAAGGAGAGGGTCGTATTTTGCAAGGCCACAGTCTATTAAAAGCCCCAAAGTGTGTTAGGGATTGAGTGTGTGTGTGAAGACATTACGAAATGGGTCACCCATTTGTCATTGTCTTCCCTCCTGAGTGAGGGTAGAAGTTCCAAGTTACAGGATTAGGCCCGATCAATGGAACTTCTACTTCGGGAGTCGGCGACACTAGGATTGCCTGTATGCACTGTGTGTTCTGCCTGAGACTCTGATCTGTCATTGTGATAAAAACATAGGGTAACTATTAGCTCATGCAATGTGTGATATTCAGATATCTGATCTACGCTTCTTCCACCACTGCTAAAGAATTGTGATACATGCTCCATGGTGAGATACCTGCATAAATTTTGGGCAATGTTTATGAATTTGATTGTATAGGCTGAAATACATGGTGTTGATATGCTTACTAGGCTTTATAGCTCACCCGTTTGATTTTCTCTGTGTAGAGTAATAACCCACGGTTTTTGAGAGCGGGTGGCTGGGCACTCGTGTCTGGTGGTTGAAGATCCAAGCTTGACAAGAAAGGCCCTATCTTGATAGTAGGTGTTTGGTGGTTGTGGCCACATAATTGTTTTGTTGAAAGTCTTGTATTTTGTGGTTGGGCCTGTTGTGCCCTTGACATGATTGTAATTAAAAAATTGAAGCCTATAGATTTATATTGGCTTTATTCTGTTTAGTTCTTTGACCCTTGTGTATGGATTTTATTTATTTCTTTCATGGTTTGCTTTGATTCCGTCTTACTAAAGCGTTGAGTACACTCCCACCTTAGTGGCATTCGCTACCTCTGGTCGTGGTGGTTAGATGCCTTGATCTCGCCTTCTGGGTCGGGATGACCTGATGGCACGTGTCTCGAGTTTCGAGAAAAACCCAAGACTTGAGATCGCTCTCTCGGGAACCTTGTTAAGGAACAAGGGCAGGTACATCAACCGGTGAGAGAGGAATTTGACGTGAGTTGGGACACACCTCACATGAGTTCGGGACTTACTCAGGCTGACTCGCGTGGCTGCTCTCTTAGATCACGAAGCAAGTCCCCCAATTTTACAACTAGTTCGAAATCGTCTCCCTTGACCTGTACTCAACTGTTTCTGCGATCACACACACATAATTAATTTTACAAGACAAGTGGGCCAAGGGACCCCACCTTGTCTTTAGGTGAATGTACACAGGTGTGTACATCTAAACGAAGAAGGGAAGAATAGGAGGATAGAGATTAGGAGTGAGGAAAAGAAAAGAAAGAGATAGAATAGAAGAAAGAGGAGAGAAGAATTTGACCAAGCGGCTAGATTGACACAGTGGCTAGATCAGTAGGTGATTGACCCGACGTGGTAGCAAGACGGGCACGGTAACTCAGACCGACACGATGACAATGCTACTAGATGACAGAACTAACACTGACCAGCCTAACACGATGGCTAGCCTGTTGTGACAGTAAGATGAGCACGGTAACTCTGACCGACACGATGACATTACTGCTAGACGACAATACTACCATGACAATGTTAATCTTAACCTCCCTTGGTCAAAGAAGAAGGAAGAAGAAAGAAGAGAGAAAAGAAAGAGAGGGAAAAGGGAAAATAAAAGACGAGAGAAGGAGAAGGAAAGTGAAGGAAGAGTAAGGAGAGAGAAGAAAAGAAAGAGAGTGAAAAGAGAAGAAGAAGAAGAGAAGAATAGAGTGGAAGAAGGGAGAAGAGAGAAGAAAACAAGAAAATGATGAAGAAGAAAACAAGAAAAAGATGAAAAAGAAAGAAGAGAGAGAGGGAAAAGAAGAGAGAATAAAAGAAGAGAGAACAGAGGATGGGAAGAAGGGATAAAAAGAAAGAAGAAGAGAGAGAAGGAAGAGGAAAGAGAGAGAAGGACAGAGAGATAAGAGAAAGAAGAGAGAGAAGGGAGAAGGGAAACATGGACGAAGAGAGCGGAATAAGAAGAAAGAAAAAGAACATGGACGACGATGAGGTTCCGTAGAAAGAAGAAAGAAGAGAGCATGGATGGTAATGGGCTTCTGCCGTTTATGACAGAGAAGAGAGAAGAGAGACGAAAGCATGGACGACGATGAGCTTCCACCATCCATGACAGAGGAGAGAGAAGAGAAAAGAAAACACAGACGATGAAAAGATTCTACCGTCCATGACAGAAAAGAGAGAAGAGAAAAGAAAATACAGATGGCGATAAGCTTCTGCCGTCCATGAAAAGAAAGGAAGAGGGAAAGAGAACATGGACGGCGATGAACTTCCGTCGTCCATGACAGAAGAGGGAGAAGAGAGAGAGAGAAACATGAACGACAATGGACTTATACTGTCCATGACAGGAGAGGGAGAAGAGAGGGAGAGAAACATGGACGGTGATGGACTTCCATCGTCCATGACAGGAGAGGGAGAAGAGAGGGAAAAACATGGATGACGATGGACTTCTGCCGTCCATGACAGGAAGGAGAAAAGAGGGAGAAATATGGACGGTAATGGACTTCTGCCGTCCATGACAAGAGAGGAAGAACAAAGAGAGAGAAACATGGATGGCGATAGGCTTCCGCAGTCCATGACAAGAGGAGAGAAAATAAGAAAGAAACAAAGATGGCGATGAGCTTTTGCCGTCCATGACAAGAGGGGAAGAGACCTGGACCATGACCCGACCCGCCATTCGGGTTAAGGCCCAACTCATTGTTCATGTTCCAAGAGACAAGAAAGGAAAGAGAATGTCATGCGTGGTGATAGGTACCGTCGTTCATGACTGAGGAGGAGAGAGATAGGAAAGATTAGAGAGAAAAGGAAAGACAGAGAAAATAGAGAGAAAGAAAGAGAGCAAAGAAAGAAAGAAGCAGAGAGAGAAAGAAACATGGAGGAGAGTGTCATGACCCAACCCCCTGACCCCTACCGGAGGGTGACAGAGCGCGGGATCATGACAAGAGGTCACGAACGTCACTCAGGTGGGAGTGGCTTAATGCATAAAACACGGAATCAAGATCAAACCATTGAAGAAAACTAGAACAAATTCATTCAACATACAAATATCAAATCAAAAGTACAACCATCTCATTCATTCAATATTAAAAGTCTTACAATTACCTTCATGGCACTACTGGCCCAAAATATACAAAATAAAATATACCTTATATTACTGAGACCACCAAAACATACTATGAAAGTCTTTGAAGGACGGCTTTCCAAAATTCTAAACTTCGAGCTTCAAACCTCCAAATGACCACCCACCTTTAGCAATATGGCAACACTTCACTTTACAATTATGTAAATAAGATGTAATGAGCTAAAATCCTAATAAGCAGATTTACACCATTGCATTCCAACTAGCATAACAATGATAACAATATGCAATGCACACATACACACACACACACACACACACACACACACATACACACACACACACACACATATATATATATATATATATATATATATATATATATATATATATATTCACAAGGTATCAAGTGAAGTCTCTCAACATGCTTCTCAATACTCTAATAATAATATGATAAAAACAGTTCAATATACAATGCATAAGTCACAATCACCTTTCTTAAATGCAAAATAGTAAGGTTAACAGTTCATAGTTACAAAACCAGTAAAGCCTACTCCTGAAGTAGAAGTTTTACTGATCAGGTTAAGCCAATCCTGACACTTAAAAACCTCTACCGTATTCAGGCGGGAGGACAATGACAAGTGGGTGCTCCACTTCGTAATGTCCTCACACACACACACATCCCCAGCGCGCTTTGGAGTTTTCGATAGGCAGTGGCCTTGCAAGACACTACCCTCTCCTTATGACCTTCTGGCGAGAGAGCGTTACACTACCATTGGGTGACCCAATGCGTAGTGCCCATATAGATCTGGGGGCCGCGACCCTCCCAACTATTCGCATCCTGACTCCCGTCCTATCATGGGGGGTTAGGGAAAGATCTTAGCTGCCAGCACTATCATTCACACAATAGGTGCCCATTCACATATCACATAAGCTGCATGGTACCATCATTCACACAGTAGGTATCCATTCACATATCACATGAGAAGCACTGTACCATCATTCACACAGTAGGTACCCATTCACATACAACATAAGTTGCATAGTGTCACATTATGACAATATCAGTATCCTGTCATGATAGTAGCAATATCACATTTTGGTGGTAGCACATCACATTTTAACAGTATCACAATGACAGTACCATAGTAACAGTAACATTAAGCCTTACCTCTGAATTTCCTGCCATCAAGGGCAATGACATGTGCTCACCATTAGGGTCGTAACTTTTGGATTGTTTAGAGTTTGAAGACAGTTCCAAAAAACATTTTGTACTAAACACACCTATCCTTCAAATGGGGGTGGATTTGAAGACAATTGGACCTTGTTTGACCTCTTAAAGGTTCAAAGAGATGAGGGTTTATTAGCTGCACCCTATGGTGCACAGGGGACAGCAAAATACCCTCCCTCATATCACTATAACTCCAAAACCGTAAAGCAAATTGTGACGGTTTCAAAATCAATGTTTAAGCCAAGACATATATGTTTCTAACAACAAAAATGCTAAAGCATTTGGACTCCATTTGGTGGCTCAAAGATTAGTGCGAAACAAGATAATAGTTCTTAATTTTATCAATACTGTTCATAGTGACATACCTTCATAAAATGGAGTATAACTTTCAATCCAAGAAGAGTTTCAAAATAGTTTCTCATGCAAATTTTAGCCCATTCAAAGATCTTTCAAATGGTTATGGTTTGGCCATAAATGAACTTCGTTTGGTTAGTTAAAATCAATGACCACAGTGGTGTTAGTGAAAATCCTGGAAAACAGTCAATAGTGATATACCTTCTCATTTTGAAACATAACTTCATTTTTGTAAAGAATTTCAACAATGAAAAAAAACGTACATTTTGCTAGACTCAAACATCTTCCCAATGAATGTGAATTGAGATCAATCGGACCCAAATTGACTATTCAAAAGCTTCTTTCAAGAACACACATAGTTCTGTAATTTCACAGTGGCATATAACATGTCTCAAGAGCACATTCCATGATCTTCATTTCATGGTGAAGAACCTAATAACAACCATCCTCTTACAATGTACACACATAACATGCATTTCTTATATAATCTAAGAATCACACATTCATTCTTAGCCTCCACTTCCATTATAGAACAAAAACCCCAAGTTTCAATGAACAAGGCGTAAGGATTTTCTACATCACATACACTTTCCTTGCTCATTTCACATGCATAAATTATCATGCATTCTTATGACTACAATGCAATAAGGATGCTTCCACTTACCCAAACAACAATGGTGCCTTCTCCAATCTTCCTTTCACAGCTCTCACCCAACAATGGCTGCCCTTAATAGTCACTTCTTCGAACCTTTGCTTTAGAGAGAGAAAAGAGATGAGGGAAGAGTGTGTGGTGTGGGTGAGAGAGGAGGCTTAAGTACTCATGAGGGTGGGTCCCTGCTTCCTCGCCCTGATGGACCCTCCATCAAGGCCCTTTACATTGGTAGGACATCTGCTACCACACACAGCACACACTCTGCTACTGGCAAGTCCCTTGCAAGTCATATTGCTGGGGTATGTCGGAAGGTTTCCATGTCCACTCTCTTGAAAGGCAATCAAGTTGCCATCGCTTCTAAGGGTCACGCAAGGCTACCCCTAGAACTCCTTCATTACCCCGAACCTCTACACCTGGAGGCTCGGCACACGGAGGCGAAAATCCTGGGGACTCCACCCCACACACACACCTAAGAGCTTGTGGTCTGACCACTTGAGCCACACCTCGAGGCAAATTTCATGCTGCCTCGAACTCGTGTTCAGGGCTAGGCCTTCTTAGGCCAAACCCTGCGCACTCCGTGCATCCCACAGCTCGGGGTAGGACCAGTTCGGTGTTAGCTCAAGCACATGAGGATTGACCACTTTGTCCTCTCTCTCGCCACACACAGCTTCACCCTGTGAGAGATGGGCTTCTACCCTGTCTCTCACAGACACAATCTCGTAAGTCTTGACCTCTTAAGGTCGAACTAGTTGAGCAAACCTGGGCTGACCCACAGGTCACTCGGACGGCTAACCCTAAAAGTGCACACGCACCGACTTTGCAGGTTCCGTCCCAAACCCGACTCAGGCGAAGTCACGAGCTAGCTCCTTCTTCTATCACTCCACTCTCACCAGATAAGCACCTAGAGACCTGGTACTCAAAGGTCTTCCCTAAGAGTACCATCTTGAGCTAGCCTCAAGTCAGCCGTGCACCCAGGCCTCACAAAGGAATTCAGGGTAACGACCTAATGTCAGACAGGAGCCTCCATCCTCCAAGGTAGCGACCCAAGTTGCCCTTAGTCCTTAGACCCCATTCTTTGCTTCAACTAATAGACACGGCCCTTGCGTGCTCAAGAAAAGTAGGGTAGTCTAAGCCTCAGGCTCGGTTCTGGAGTGGGGTCCATAGCCGCCTCAAGAGCAAGCAGAAGAAAGATTTGAAGATTCTGACTAAAGAAGCCCCCAAGGCAGTTGAGGTTACCACCTTTGGTGATCTCCTGCCTCGTAATCCTTTCTTCCCCCTGTGGATCACAGCGCCTGAGCCTGTCCAAGGGTATTGCTCGGTGATAATTGCTCAGAAGCCACAGTCCCAAGATCGTCAAGAACCAGTCCTCACACGGTTGACATGCTAAGCTCGAGTCCAGACGGGGCACATTGAGCCCCTGCAGACCGACTTGCCACGTGCGACTCGCCAACCCCGATCGTTCATTACTCCACCTAGCTTTGACCTTCTAGAAGAAACGGTCAGTCTCATGGTGATCAACGAGTTGGACGATGCTCAAGAAGGGCAGATGAATAGGTTCGAGGTAATGATGCGGTCCATCCTCGAAAAGATGGAATGTCTAAAAGCCTCCAGGCTCTTTCTTCTCACCATGAGATCGATTCCCCGTCTGGTGAAGACACAGTTCCTAGGCAAACTCCCCCACCAGTCTCCCAAGACAGCTCTCCTTCTCACAGGGTTTTCCATACCGACATAGATGCCATGGTGGCCCATAGCCTCAAGAGCAAGGTCTTAGGCATGCAAGAGGCATCGCTCTACCAGAAGCCATACCCCTTATACATCAATCAAGTGCTGTTTCCCCTGAACTACCAAAGGGGTATGCTCCTCTGTTCAACGGTATTACGTCCCTGCACCAGCATACTGCTCACCTTCAAGCGACTTATTGAGAGACGGCAACTGACGGGCGACTCCTCCTCCGTCAGTTCGTCGAGACCCTCGAAGGGCCAGCCTCTTAGTGGTATGCTTGGCTACCTACAAACTCAGTGCACGCCTGGCAAGAAATGGAGTAGTTGTTTTACCAACGGTTCTACGAAGTCCAAAGGAATGAGGAAACCATTGAGCTCCTCACTCTGACTCAAGATCATGGTGAGCAGGTTGACAAGTTCATAGCTCTATGGAGAGAGCTGCTAACTTTTCATGCCACTCTCATGATTGATAAAGAAGCTATCCTGACCTGTACACGAAACATGCTTCCTAAGATCGCCTTGCATGTCGAGGCCTCAATCCACCCTCCATGTCAGAGCTCATCTCTAAAGCATTTCGTATTGAAGGTCTGTCCAAGCACCATGGCGGATCTTGTCAGCAACCCTCTGGATCGAACTCCCACTCAAACAATCGGGGCAACCAAACAAAAGTAGTGATCAGTGCGGCCGTCACCATGGCTAACATTAACAAATCTGCCCCTCAAACCCTGGACCTCTCCGAGGCACAAACGCCTCAAGCCGGGGCTAAGTAGCAGTCCTATAATAAGGTCCCGCCTCCCAAAAACATAAAGCAAAGTGACTTCTAGACCCAACACTAGAATAAGGTGTACCCCTTCGATAAGGAGTGGACTCCTACACTGTTTCGTCTACTACTGGAACAAAACATGATCCAGCTGCTGGAGGTCAACACTCTAGAACAAGCTCGACATGAGATGTGTGAGAGGTACTGCGCCTATCACAGAAAAGTAGGCCACCCCACTCAGGACTACTATAAGCTCAACGACACTATTGAAGCCCTTATTAATAAGGGTTTGATAAAGCTCGAAGATTTAAAGAAAGCGTTCCGGGCAACTGAGGGTTCTCACATAGTGACAATACAGGAAGATGATGGGGCACCCACCATCCTTCGTGCACTATATTCCATAATGTTCAAAGAGGGACACATCACGCCAAAGTCGACAAGGCATCCCAAGTTCCTACCTCCAGGAACTGAGAACCTCTAGTGCTCGTATCACCTGATACGAGGCCATGACGTGAGCGGATGCACTGGCTTCCACAAACTCTTGATAAAGAAGATGCAACAATGCTAAGAAGCTCACGGTAACGCAGAAGGATGCCCTCAAGTCCCTCTTCCACCAGTGTAACAAGAACTCCCGACGCAAGCCCCAATAAGCGTTGAGTTAGACCCCCTACTGGCCTTCTTCGAAACAATGCTTCAACAGGGCCTAGTCACTGCCAGGCAACCTAAGCGCCTTGCTTAGGGTACGAAAAACCTCTGGTGCCCATATCACCAAGTATGGGGCCACGAGCTGAAGGAATGCTCCGAGTTCGAAGCTATAGTCACTCAGAAGGTACATGAAGGCCGCGTTATTTGTGCCATTCTCCCAGAGCACTTCCAAGCCGTCACTCCCATCCAAGAAGAATCCCGCTATAGGTCCCTTATGAGCATGCACCGGACCCTTTAGAGCCCTCAACCTCTCAGCCCTGGGAAGTCTACCATGGACAAAGTAAGCTTAAATCCCTGAAGCATGAGGTAGTCCACCAAGCTAGGACTACTCATCAGCTCGATAGGGTGAACCAAACCCCTCCTCAGGGATCCAAAAGGAGAAAGGCACCTAGGTCCACTCGCCGAAGGAATTGTCTCCCTCAGTTATCAGTCGAGGAAGAGTTTCTCAGGCCCCTTCCTACACTGCCAACCTTACAAGACTTCATCCTAGACTCAACTCACTTATCCTGTCATCCAATTAGATGGACGTCCCTGAGTCATCAATAGCTTGGGAATCGTTCAATATGGGTGACGACGCTAAAGCACCCTACAACGGTCAAAGCCGGGGTAAGACCTAAAATACCCCCTGCACACGTCCAATTTCGACGATGGTGTAAAAAGCTGCCCGGAGCATTCTAACTCTTCTTCTTCTCCCTCCTCTTCTATTTCTTCCACAAGTGTAGCTCGATAGTGCCCAGACTTTGACACTCTAAATAGTGAGCTCGAAGGCACCAGCCTTAGTGGGTTGCAGCGGAAGCACCTAAGAAAGATACTGGCCCCGGCAACTAGATTCTTGACGGTCGCCGGTGCCTTGTCAACCCAAGGCAAGACCGAGACAGCTTCAAGCTCCTATTCTCACGAGGCCTGTCATATGATTCAAGTTCATGAAGTGTCACCCAGTTTGGGGTAAGTATCGAGTGACCCCAGTCACAAAGTCATGGACTCCCCGTTCGAAGTTGCCCCTTTCATTGCTTGGCCCAGCTAAGGACTAGAAATTGTCTCACATTAGGCCCCTCCTAGAAGCAGAAATGTCAAGATCATGTGTCTCCGCACTCGAGGTTGATGAGAAGCATCCTGAATCCCCAGACTAATAATTGTAAGAGGCTCCGAACGAGTGGGAAGAAGGTAGTTAGGCCACGGTTGACGAGCTTGAAGAGATAAACTTAGGGGATGAAGCCGACCTAAGGCCAACTTACATCTCGACAAAAATGTCTCTAGAAGAGAAAGAACGTTATATTTCCCTCCTCCGAACAAATAGGGGCGTGTTCGCCTGACATTAAAATGAGATGCCTGGTCTAGACCCTCAAGTCACTATACATCGTCTCAGTATTGATCTGATCGTCAAACCCATAAATCAGAAATCAAGAAGGTTTAGAACCGACTTTGAGATGTAGATCGATGCTGAGGTGAAAAAGCTGAGGTAAGTTGGATTCATATGTGAAGTCAAATACCCAAGATGGCTGGCAAATGTTGTCCCAGTTAAGAAGAAGAATGGCTAAATTAGGGTCTGTATTGACTTTCGTGACTTGAATACCACTTGCCCCAAGGATGACTTCCCCTTGACATTCACCGGGATGCTTGTTGATTCCACATCTCATTGCCAAATCTTCTCCTTCATGAATGGATATTCTGGTTATAATCAAATCAGGATGGCACCAGAAGATGAGGAGGCCACTGCGTTCTTGACCCCAAAAGGTGTCCTTTGCTACATTGTGATGCCTTTCGGGTTGAAGGACGCCAGCGCCATGTACCAGCATCCCATGATGACCATCTTCAAGGACATGATCCACAAGGAGGTCGAGTGCTATGTGGATGACTTGGTGGTGAAATTTGAAAAAAAGGATGCTCACGTACAAGACCTTAAAAAGGTTTTTGAATGGCTGCAGTGTCACCAACTCAAGATGACCCCCTTGAAATGTGCCTTTGGTGTATGCTCAGGAAAATTCTTAGGGTTCATCGTGAGGTACTGCGGGCTCGAGATCGAGCTGGTCAAAATCAAGGCAATTTAGGATATGCCATCGCTTACGACCCTGCTTGAACTGAGGTCTCTCTAAGGACAGCTAGCCTACATTCGAAGGTTCATCTCAAACCTTTTAAGGCAATGTAGGTCCTTTTCACACCTGCTAAAGAAGGACACTCCCTTCATATGAGATGAGGTGTGCCAGGCTGCACTCGATGATGTTAAGCAGTATTTGTTGAACCCTCCAGTGCTCTCTACGCCAGTATTAGGAAGGCCTATCATCCTATACGTGACTGCCCTTGATGAGTCACTCCGGGCACTCCTAGTACAAAACAATGATGGGGGGGAAGGAAACAACACTATATTATCTCAGTCCCAGGATGCAGGGAGCCGAGGAGAATTACCCTCCCATCGAAAAGATGTGCCTAACCTTGATCTTTGTGGTTCAGAAGCTCCACCATTACTTGCTCGATCACGAGGTCAAACTAATCTTAAAGGTGGACTCGGTCAAGTTCCTTATGACCTGGACATGCCTATCAGGACGCCTGGTCAAGTGGGCGTTATTGTTGATGGAATTTGACATCATGTATGCATCACAAAAGCCAGTCAAAGGACAAGCCCTAACATACTTTCTCGCTGCTCACCAGTCCCTCTGGAATCTCCCCTGTCAAGTGAACTATTGGATGAAGAAGTTTTCTGTGGGGTACTAGCTCGGCCGTGGGAGATGTATTTCGATGGAGCATTCTAGTCTGATAGAGGGGGTGCCGAAGTCATGTTTATAACTCCCGACGGTGGAATGATTCCTTTATCCTTCTTACTTGCAGAGGTATTTTCTCATAATGAAGCTGAATATCAAGCCCTCATAATCGGATTGGAGATCGCCCAGGAACCAGACCACCTGGAACAACTAAACATCTTCGGTGACTTTGAGCTAGTCATCCGGCAGCTTAAAGGGATTTATGACGTCAGGAAGGATACTCTCAAACCTTAGCATGACACGGCCAAATCTTACATGGCCTAGTTCGATGATTTCTCTCTAAGTCATATTCTTAAGAGGCTGAACTCGCAGGCCGATGCGCTCTCAAAGCTCGAGGCTACCATTTAATTATCTTCATCATGGCCCACACATATCTGGGTCACAGGATGGAGACATGTGGACTTGAGGACCGAAGTTGATGTAGATGAAGAAAGAGATATCTTCCTCGAATGCCCACCTTATCCATTTAGAGCATTCCTCGCTTCCAAGCATGTCATTAAGGAAGAACATGAAATCCCGAGGAAAAGAATCCAAGGATGAGAAGCAAGAGCTTGAATTCTTCGACCCGATGTGTGTAGAGGTAGAACAAGTGGAAGACTAGAGGGAGCCTATCATGAATTTCGTAAAGCATGGAAGGCGGCCTAAGGATCGAGCGAAACACAAAAGTATACGACAGATGTCTACCAAGTACACCCTCCTTGATGGGGGTGTTCTTTTTCATCGATCATTTAAAGATTCTCGTCAGATGTGTCGATACACAAGAAGCAAGCACAGTACTTGAAGAAGTACATTCAGGTATCTGCGGACTGCATTAGTCCAGCCCTAAGCTCTATGAACGCATACATAGACTCGGCTATTATATGGACTCAGCTATTATTGGCCTTCAATGGTGGTCAACGCCCAAAATTATGCTAAGAGATGCTAGGTGTGCCAAATGCACTCAAGCCTCATTCATCATCCCCCAGAGCCTCTCCATCCTACAGTAACATCATGGGCCTTTTCCCAGTGGGGTATGGATATCATAGGACCCATTGATCCTCCTTTTTCTTTGGGTCATGCCTTCATTCTAACAGCAACAGATAACGTTTCCAAGTGGGCTGATGCGGTCCCCCTCAAGCAAGTTTCAGGGACCACTGTGGCCAACTTCGTGTGCCACCACATCATCTACCGATTCAGGGTTTTGGGCTAAATAATCTCTGATAATGGTCCTCAATTCAGAAGCCATCATGTTGATCCCCTAATCAACCAGTTAGACTTCGAGTGGAAATACTTGACCATGTACTACCCTCGAGCCAACGGTTTAGTTGAGGCATTCAACAAAACCCTGTGTGGGTTGCTCCGGAAGTCAGTTGCATAGTCAAGCCAGAATTGACATGAAAAGCTGCTTGAGGCTCTGTGGGCTTATCGTACCACCACTCGCAATGCTGCAAACTCTACCCCTTATTCACTGGTCTATGGAAGTGAGGCAGTTTTACCCCTTGAAGTTCAAATACCTTAACTCCATGTCTCTATACACCAGGGGCTAACCGAAGGTGAGAAGGTCAAGCTCCGTTATCAGGAGTTGGATGCCCTTGACAAAAAAATACTAGAGGCCTAGTAGAACCTCAAGCTCAATCAGGGGAGAATGGAGAGAGCCTTTGACAAATCTGTTAAGGTTCGCTCATTCACTCATAGAGATTTAGTCTTAACAGTCAAGAGGCAGATTGTCATGGATGGGCGCTGTAAAGGAAAGTAGTGGGAAGGTCCATTCATAATTAAAAAGGTCACACCAAATGGGGCCTATATACTGGCAAACTCGGATGGAGGAGAGGCGATGCCCCCTATTAATGGAAGGTACTTAAAGAAGTACTATCCCTGACATATCCCTAAAATGTGGTGCATGCAGTAAAAAGAAAGAAATGAAGATGAGGAACAACTCATAGGAAGTTCATTTCTTTCATTGTATTAGAAAAAGTTAGAAGCCACAATCGAAAGGCTATTATTAGGGAGGTTACAAAACCCTTTCATCTGAGGATAAGAGTATGGTTACAGGCTAAAACGAAATGCTCTCATCATGAAGTAGAAGAAAAACCACTGAAGAGGATGGTTATAAGCCATAAAAAAGAAGAAGCCCAACCATTTCTAAGTTAGCTTCAATTCATCTGACAAGGCATGGCTAGCTTCCAAGGAAGTGGCCCATGATGGCTTACCTTCCTCCAAAACAACACGGACTTCACTGTTGTGCTGGAGGACTTGGCTTCCAATAGACCACAGTGACCGGGCCTTCTCATTTGCCATCACCCTTGGCCCTTACAAGGCATCGCCGTCCATGGTCATCGCTGCGGGCAACTCAATACCGCTCGTGATCATCACCGTTTATGACTCAACACCGCAGGTGACCACTAGCGTGTGCTACCATTACCACAGGCAAGCCAGTGATACGTGAGACTATCGCTGCGAGTGGCATACTCTCGAGCGTGGCTATCACCATGCGCGGCTAGAGACGCATGAAGGCAGCGCTGCATGCGGCTTAATGTCACACATGCCCTCACGGGGCCTCGATTCCCACTATTTCCAGTTCTCAAGAGGCATTAACTCCCACACGTCTTTGATTTCCCCAACCGTCAGTCCTCGTCGATGGTCCACCTTCTCACGATTTTTTGCCTCCCCCCCAGCACTTCAGGTTTCATTGAAAATTCCCTCTGTCCACCGGGAGCTCCCCCTGTCACGACCCTGCCCCCTGCCCCCTACCATCTCATACCAGAGGGCGACAGGGTGCGGGATCGCGATCACAGAAGTCACGAACGTCACTCAGGTGGAAGTGGCTCAACGCATATGATAGGCGGAATCAAAAGCAAACCACAAAAGAAAACTAACACTTCCACCAGAAACATAACAAAAGCTTGATAAATTAAAACCATTCATATCCATAAACAGTCTCTAAGGTCATAACTACGATATCCAGAATACTACAATCATTCAAGGCACTGCTGGCCTGCCATCAAAATACATAACTTCACCAAACAACAACTGCCAACAACTGCAAGGCCGACAACTAACAAACACCTACACAAGAACTACACAAGAACATGAATCCACTCATCGAGCGCAGGCTTTCTATCCACCCCACACGATCACCTCCCACCGCTCTCAACCTGCAACGGTCAATCTACAAGGGTGGAAGCAAAGGTATGAGGTAAAAAGCCCAGTAAGTAGATCACAACATTATGCTTCCCTGCCTATAAGTATTATCACACATCACATATCAAGATTCTAAGCCATGCTCATAAAACAAGAGTCATGCATCACAATTATATCACAATTATAGGATGATGCTTTTACGGTAGAGCATGCATAATATAAGATATCAGAATTCACATTTGTTCAATGTTGTAATTATCATTCATATTCCTAGTACAGATAATGGACATCATATGAATTAGAAGTTTAGAAAGATCTTTCCTCAGGAGTATCATCATATGCATTCCTCAAGCTTACTCATTCATCTATAACTGAACATGTTCTACAATATACATACTTATCACAAAGGAGCATACTCTTATTTCATAATAAAGCATATTTTCATCCCTTAGCACTCACATAGTTAGGTATGCATTACACTCCAAGGCAAGTACCTTACTGGCATCAAACACACAAGCAAGCCCAGCAATACTCTCAAAGCGGAGCCCACTCATATTAAACATTCACACATCTCAAGCAATGCAATACGCTCAAAGCATGTTGAGAAGTCACACATAGCTTATCACCTCATGCGCACCTCATGAGAAGTTACATGACCCAGGCAATGCGATACGCACAAGGCATGCTGAGAAATTCCCATATAATTAGAAATGTCATCACGTCACAGTTGGTCGTGCAATACACTCAAAGCATGCCAATATCTCAATATGTTGGTACCGTCACACATAACACATAAGCAGCACGGTACCATCATTCACACAGTAGGTACTTATACACATAACACATAAGCAACATGATACCATCATTCACACAGTAGGTATCCATTCACATATCACATAAGCAACACGGTACCATCATTCACGCAGTAGGTACCCATATGCATAACACATAAGCAACATGATACCATCATTCACACAGTAGGTATCCATTCACATATCACATAAGCAGCACGATACCATCATTCACACAGTAGGTACCCATTCATAGAATACATAAGCTGCATGATGCCATCATTCACACAGCAGGTATCCATTGGCATATCACATAAGTAGCACGGTACCATCATTCACACAGTAGGTACTCATACATATAACACATAGGCATCATGATACCATCATTCACCCAATAGGTATCCATTCACATATAATATAATGATGATATCAGTATCTTGTCAGGATAGTAGAAATATTACATTTTGGGTGTGAAACATCACATTTTAACAGTATCACAATGATAATACTCTAGTAACAGTGACATTATTTCAGTTAAGCCTTACCGCTCAATTTCCTGCCATCAAGGCAACGACGTGCGCTTACACCATTAGGGCCGTAATCATTGAACCATTTAGAGTTTGAAGATGGTTCCAAAACCAATTTGCCTCTTATATTTCAAATCGGGGTAGTTTGAAAACAATTGGACCTTGTTTGGCCCCTCAAAAGTTCCAAAAGAATGAAAATATTTTATCTGAAATCTGCTGTGCAGTGAAGGTAGTGACATATCTTTAAAATTTACTTCATAACTCACAATCAAGAAGAAATTCCAAAAAGTGCTCAAAATGTGAATTAAAGCTTACTCATGAACCGTTCAAATGGAAGTGGTTTGGAAGAAAATGGACTGCTTTTGGCTAGTCAAAATCAGTGGCGATAGAGACATAAATTCTGAGTTTTATAAAAGCTGTCCATAGTGACATATTGTTACAATTAGTCATATAACTCTCAAATTAGGGAGAATTTCCAAAAGTGCTAACAATGTGATCTCAAGCTTATTAAATTTTTTTTCAAATGGCAGTAGTTTAGAAGAAATAGAACCTCATTTGTTTGTTCAAAACTCTTGACATCAGAGACATCAGTTCTATGTTTTTACCAAAACTGTCTACAATGATCTACTGGCATGTTTCGAAGTATAACTTTACATAAATAAAGAATCAGAGAAAGATCAAAACGTAATCATCACAATAGAGTCATGCGTCTTTCAAATGGCTATGATTTCATGTCATTTAGACTCCAATAGGTCAAGCAAAGTCTCAGTACAACATAAGCTATGTTCTTGGAAATTTCCATAGTCCGATAACAATGACATTCATGCACCTTTCACTTCATATCTTCCAATCTATCAAGAGTATCATTTAGATATAGGAATCAAAATCAAACTACACTCATAAAGCTTTCCAATGGAGGTGATTTGAAGTAATTTTGATTCATTTTATAAAAACCCCAATACTCCCTGGAATTCCACAGTCCAGCCATAACATACCTCAAAGAACAAAGCATAACTTCTAAACTACACAAGATAATCACATGAAACAAATTCTAGCTTAAATTAGACTCACAATATAATCACCACAAAAATTTATAAGCTCAACAGAAATCACAAGCATGCATATCATTTTATACAAAGGAGCCTAAATTTCTGAAAAAACAGAGCACAAATACATACATGCAAATCCTATTCTTCCACACAAATTTCTATACAATCTCATGCTAATATTTTGCTTAATTTCAAGATTTATTCATGCCTAAATCATTCTTCATACATGCTTAGATTCATGATTCAATTTATACTTCATACTAAAATACACAATAACATGATCTACTTACCTTGAGCTCTAAACTTGCTCCAAAACTCTTGCACACAGCCACTTCTCCAAGCTCCCCAACATAAAACTCTAAGTGTTTGAGAGAGAGAGAGAGAGACAGAGAGAGAGAGAGAGAGAAAGAGAGAGAGAGAGAGAGAGAGAGAGAGAGAGAGAGAGAGAGAGAGAGAGAGAGAGAGAGAGAGAGAGAGAGAGAGAGAGAGAGAGAGAGAGAGAGAGAGAGAGAGAGAGAGAGAGTGCAAAACGTGGGAGAGAGGGGGGGCCAAAGCTCTTGAGTGGGATGAAAAGGGCTCTATTTAAAAAAGAGAAAAGGGCAGCAAGTGACAAGTGTCATTCATGCAAAAATAAATGACATACATGAGGAGAGAGAGAGAACAAGCATGAAGACATACTGATTATGGGTACAAGCATGAGAAAAGAAAGGATTGTGTGTGTGAGAGAGAGAGCTCCCTAGACTACCATGCACTCAACCACTCACGCAGGGTAGTGACTCTCTTTACGCGTGACATTACACAACCTGCGCTGGTCCATCTCTCTTTACAATCGGTGCTACGCTTTCTCACACAACCAGCGCTACACCTCAACAAAGAAAGACAATCGATGCTGATACACTTCTCCTCCTCTCAACCGGCGCTGGCCATAACTTCAGCTTGTGTTGAACTTCTCAATCGACGTTGGTCAACTTAACCGCCGCTGGCCTCTTCACACAACTCCAACCGGTGAAGGCCTCCTCCTCCAACCAATATTAGCCACTCCAGACAACTCCAACCGGTGTTAGCCTCTCCACACAACTCCAACTGGCACTGGCCTATCCATACAACTCTAATTGACGTTGGCCTCTACACACAACTCCAACCGGTGCTAGCCCCTTCACACAACTCCAATCGGCGCTGGCCTATCCATACAACTCCAACTGGCACTGGCCTCTACACATAACTCCAACCGGCATTAGCCTATCCACACAACTTTGACTGGCGCTGGCCTCTCCACACAACTCCATCCGACTCCAACCGGCGCTGGCCTCTCCACACAACTCCAACCGACTCCAACCGGCGCTGGCCTCTCCACACAACTCTAACCAGTGCTGGCCTATCCACACAACTCCAACCGGTGCTGACCTCTCCACAAAACTCTAACCGACACTGGCCTCTCCATACAACTTCAATCGGGTGTGGCCTATCCACACAACTCCAACTGGCGCTGGTCTCTTCTCCTCAGCTGGGAAAATTTTGGGTCATTACATCCCCTGATCCTGTTCTTTTCCCTTTTCAATAGCTGAGAAAATAAAAAAAACCATCGAAATCCCCAGAAAGCTTCCTTGTGACCCTGCGGATTTCCCTTCTCCTTGTTTTCGCACTTCAGCAGTTCGCTGCTAATTCACTAGAATTCCACCAAGTTTTCTGGTGAGCTCACTTCTACTCGTCCTTCTTCTTCCGATAACCAGAGGACTCTCAACTCCCCTAACTTCTCTGCAACCTCCCCTTCATCCTCGAGACTATTAGAAAAGTACCTCATCTCCAACAAAACACCACTACGATTCTTGCAGCTTCACCAGAAAGGTCTTGGTGAGCCCTTGAGAAGCCCCTTTTCCCTGCTCAGGAGAGCCTTGGAACCTTTCAAAAACTCCCACAAGCATGCCGCAAAGGTCCACGACCAGCTGAAGCTCGTCAGAAAATTTCCTGAAGGCCTGTCCGTTGGAAATTTTGGCTGGAAAAACTCTAGCCAGGAAACTCTCGAAGAAAACTCCAGCTCTCTTTCTCTCTCTCTAGAACTCTCTTCGAATGTTTTACCCTTTAGTAAAACAGTAAAATGAGGTTTTCCCCATTTTACACTCAGTAGTGCCACAAACTGCCCCTCACAAGTTTGAAATGACGCTCTAGTCCCTAGCTTCTGACAGTAATAACACAAGGCTGGAGCGGGTTAAGCCCGAGGCTCGAAAGGGTTATCGTCATGCATTGTGTAAGATGTTATCGGTGTGTGCCTTGGTCAAGGGCTATCGCCTCGTGCTTCACCCAGAGGCTATCGCTGCGCGCCTTCGTCAAGGGCTATCGCCGCACGCTTCACTTAGAGGCAATCACTGTGCGCTGTGTAAGATGCTATCGCACGCCTTCATCAAGGTCCATCGCCGCGCTCCCTCGCTAAAGGCCATCATCGTGAACTTCTTTAAGGGCTATCGCTGCGTGCCCATCAGGAGTTAACGCCATGCGCCTCACCAATAACGTCTCACGCTCCTCATCAAGAGCTTAACACCGCGAATGCCATCCATAACTTAGCACCGAGCACATGCCATGGCACTCCCATCTGGACCTTCATCCTGCATCATCCCCAGGAAGTTCATTCCCGGCACCCCAGCCTCACTCCTCTGGGAGTCGAGTCCCCAATTACGACTTTATTCCCCTTAGAGTCACATTCTCCCCACAAAATGGTCCATGCCACATGAACTTAAACTACACAGCCTTGGTTCTGGCCGCATAAGCCTAAACTGCACAGCCACGGTCTAGTTGCACGACCTTAAACCGCATGGTCTAAACTACATGACCTTCAACGGTAGCAAAGGTCTAGTTGCATGACCTTAAACTGCATGGTCAATGCTGCATGACCTTAAACTGCACAGCCTTGGTCTTGGTTGCATGACCTTAAACTGCACATCCATGATCTAGTTGTACGACCTTAAACCGCATGGTCTAAACTACATGACCTTAAACTTTAGCGAAGGTCTAGTTGCACGACCTTAAATTGCATGGTCCTAGCCGCATGACTTTAAACTGCATAGCCATGGTCTGAGCACTAAGAGCTTAAAAACTGTAACACACGTCCCTGTAGTAAAAAGATAAACATCATGACAAATAGTCCACACGCATGACGTTAAACTATGAAATGGATGCACCCCTTCACTAGGTGTATTCCATCAACATCCCTAATGGAGTTAGGCGTAAGAAAAAGAAAAAGGGAGTCATGCTTACCCCTTCAATCCCCAGTGGGTCTGTCTCACACTAACACCTTAGTAAGAATCACACCCTATTGCGACCCACTACCCCTAGTGGGGTTGTATCTGTACTCTGTCCTGTCATTCTCACTAGAGTTACAGGCATACTATTACTCAACATCCCCAGTAAAGTTAGGTGTATGAAAAAGAAAAAGGGAGTCATGCTTACCCCTTCAATCCCCAGTGGGTCTGTCTCACACCAACACCCCAGTAGGAGTCACACCCTATTGCTATCCACTACCCCCAGTGGGGTAGCATCTATACTCTGGCTTGTCATTCTCAGCAGAGTTACATGTATACTATTGCTCATCATCCCCAGGGAGTCACACTTACCCTCTTAATCCCCTGTGAAGTCCTCTTCCGCTCGCCACTCCTGGTAGGGCCACCATCTTCATTTAAATCTCTCTTCTTGTGTACAGCCGCAACTATCTTTATTCCTAGGGAGTCAGATTTCTATCCACAAACTTGTTCCCCATGCAGCTTCACATACATGGTGACCCACACCGTGGTTCATGCTGCATGACCTTAAACTGCACAGCCGTGGTCCATGTTGCATGAGCTTAAACTGCACAGTTGTGGTCCATGCTGCATGACCTTAAACTGCACAGTCTTAGTCCATGCTACATGACCTTAAACTGCACAGCCGTGGTCTGTGCTGCATGACCTTAAACTGCATAGCCATGGTCCGTGCTGTATGACCTCAAACTGCACAGCGATGGTTTGCACTGCATGACTTTAAACTGCATAAGCACGGTCCAAACTATATGGCCTGAAAATGTAGCGAAGGTCTAGTTGCACGACCTTAAACTTCCTAGTGCTAGCTGCATGACTTTAAACTACATAGCCACGGTCTAAACTATAAGACCATAAACCATAGTCTATGTCCTAGCTACATCACAGTAAAAGGCTCAGCATCACGGTCCAAACTATATGACCTTAAACTGTAGCAGAGGTCTAGTTGCACAACCTTAAACTACATGGTCCTAGTTGTATGACTTTAAACTGCATAAACATAGTCTAAGCTATATGACCTTAAACCATATTGCATATCTTGGCCGCATGACATTAAATTGCTTTGCTCAAGTCCCTGAGGCATGACCTCAAAGATGTCCCAACATAAGTGCACACCCCCTTTACGTGCTTTTTCATGTAAGCTTTCCCTAACCGACCCATGCGTGTGCGTGCACCACCTTCATTGCTTCCCTAGTGAACCCATTCACTTCACTACCGCTATTCATCATTTTCTAGTGAGTCTCACCCATGCTCACAAAGATGACAAACCATCTCTCCATCCATACTCATTATCAGATAATGGGTCACCATTTGTCACCCACCATTCATACGCCTTCCATCTTTCATAGGTAGTCTCATGCCATCTCCCCAAAGTGAGTCAAGACCATCACCTTACTCACTCTATGGCCTCCATAGACTTCCATTCTTCACCACTCTAGTCCAGGTGTATGACCCTAAACTATAGTGCACGTCCTTGTCGCATGACGTTAAAAGACTTCACACAAGTCTCGAAGGCATGACCTTAAACATGCCTTCACAACAAAAAAAGGGGCACGGTATAAACCTAGATAAGGGAACACCATGAGTAAAAATGATGGGCGGGTATGGTCACGAAACCATGAGTAAAAGAGTTTTGTAAAACAAAAACCCAGGAATGGTGAAAACCCTAAAGGGCATCGTGAGCAAAAACAAATGAAAAGGGTGGACATGAGGTCATGGGTAAAAGAGCCCGAAAATCAAGGAAGCTGGTGAAAACCAACTTCATGGCACCACTTCCCCTGTTCAAGTAAAAACCCACAAAAGGGCGCTTGGATCAACAAAACAGGTTGACGCAGCACCACAGCCTTAGCCGACACCTAATTGCCAAACAATCATAGTCCTGGCTGGCGAGGTCTACTTAAAATCCTCAACTGCAGGCATCTAATCACAACACAAAATGACTCATCAGGGAGTGAGAGCCTCATAAGATCTCCCACACTTCACTTAAAAAAAACGACAAGAGTCCTTGAGGGTGAGGATGATGACCGAAAGATCCCTCCAAAATGCAAAAGATCTAACGAAGCCAGGGCCTAACCAGCCAGAGACTTCAGAGTAATGTTTCGCCATGAGATCACCTCGCCTAAAACCTTCCTTAGACATGCCCAGATTTTCTATAAGACCCAATAGAATGGGGACCACGAGGCCTCCTCTCGAGAATTCCCTCTAGCCGATAGGTGCAGACTTTTGGGATAGGTCAAAAGCCCTTGACTGGAACCCGTTAGACAAGACCTACAGAGATACCCTGATCATCAAAAGCAAACCTGGTGCAGCAACAAACAATGCCAATCAAAGGTTCATAGCACTTGGCATTCAGTAGGCCCGATTCTGACCAATGAGGTCCCTATAAAATCTTAAAGCTGTCAGAATCACGAATAGTCCCTCGAGGGTTACGACTTCGACAAGATCCTTCAAAAGTCTCTTCTCCCTCTAAAGTCTCCACGGATGGACCTATACATTGCATCCAAATGTTTAAGCATCCTTTTCAAATGTTATCCCTCTCGTTTCTCTTGAAGAACAAAATTCGGCAGTGCAATCTATTTGAAGAAATTTTTTAGCACCTTGGTCCTGCGGTCAATAAATCCTGACAAAACAGTGGAAATTTTGACAATCTCAGAATAGCCCCAAAACTGATCAAGATATTCATAAGGACTCTCAAAAGTCTCTTTCCAACTTTTGTCACTTTTCGACATGTTTAAGGTAGTGCAGACTGAGAAACAATTTTGACAGAATTAGCCTCTAGCACCCTAAAATGGACCCTATAACTAGAACTATATTTTACATATTTCAATTTTCTATGGAACCACGACCATTGGATCCGGCACAGATGAAAACCACTTGGGGTCACATTTCAGCTTGAACGGACATCCCAAGAAGAAGTTATAGGTGAAGGAGCGAAATAGGAGGAGCTGCACACTATTTTCGTGCGGCCACCCTGCAACTCAACTCCATTAAAAGGGAAGTCACGACTAGTGACTTTCGATGCTTATATCTCCCTCGTCCAATATCAGATCGTGCTCAAACTAGATGGAGGGTGTTCGTCTCGTCGAGACTAGCGTTTCAATATGTGACATGCCTTACGACGACGCCCAAGAGAGAAGAAAAGCTAGAGAGAAGTCGCTGATCCATGAAGAAATTGCAGAAAAAAAGCGGTAGCATCGTGCCTCACTCAAGCCGCCAAATCATGCCGTTCGCGAGCCTGATTGACATGAAAGCAATTCCATCGCGTGCATAAGTCTAGGGCTATCTTTAGTTCGAACCCCATACATGATGAACGGTCGGATTCCGCACATGAAGGTGAAAAAGTGATTGCAAATTCCATCGCTGGAATTCGAGATTCTGGCTAATATTTCAAAGTTACAAAATCTTCATCCGGGCACGGAATCGAGCTGCGTTTGTTGCTCAGCGATCGTGACGGCATGTTCAGTGTCCAAAGAAATCATAGAAAAACATCAAGGAATGAGGATACAATCGATCCAAAGTTTCAATAGTCATTCAAATTTCAAGTCACATAATCGTGCCCTAAAAACATGACCCATGGCTCGAAGTTGGTATCAAATCGATTGCCATGCCAAGCCCTACAAGAAAACAACTATCTTTCGATCAGACGGGCATCTGAACGACCTCGGATCATCCATAAAAAATCATGCACATTCTAGGGCAACAAGGGGACTGTCTTAGAATTCCACAACTTATTAGAAAGGGGCAAATATGTCATTTTGCACCCTATTTTCTAATTTCTTTTAATTCAGTTAAATCGTAATATTTAGTAATTAGGTTTAATTTTGATCATCCACCCATGTTTGGGCACACTTCTATATATATCACATACCATCATTGTACACAAAAAAGGCTTGAAACCCTTCACAAAGGAGAACTTTTACTCAATAGAATTCCCTTTCCTTCTCATCGTTGGGTCACGTTTGGAGGGAGAGACTAAGGAGAGAGAAAATTTTGGATCGGTACCCTTAGGCTCAAGGTAAACATTCTCTCTCTTCTTTTCTTTCTTCTTCTCCTTCTTCATTTGAGCCTCCCTCAGAGGCCGTACACAGCAGTGGCAGTGCCATGCATGCCTCTTTCTTCACTTCTTTTTCTTGTTCCTATGGTTTCACAGGTCATGCATGGCGATGGCACTGCCATGCGCGAACTCCTTTTCCCCTTCTGTTGTTGTGTCTCTATCTCTCGACGAGTTTTACAGATGGCGTTGCTCATCGGTGTCCATAGGTGTGTCCTCGAAATCTCAGTGAGAAACACGGGTAGCGATGCTTATTGTCGTTCGCGGGGGCTTTACCCTGCCATGTGACTATTACAAGCGGCGATGTCCATTGCCATCCGCGAAGGGTCGTGGCAATAGTCATCATCATCTGCAAGCTTTTCTTTTGCGCTTGGCGTCTATCGTCGTCGTGCGCAGGCTTCTTCCGTTTGCTCGGTGTCCATTGTCATGCGCAGGCTCCTTCCATGCCTCTCTGCATCTATTGCTGTGTGTAAGCTTCCCTTGTGCCCCACACCTATCGCCGTGTGCTCCAAAAGAGGCAATCACTGCGTGACCCATGAGAAGTTATTACCGTGCACGTTACGAGAAGCTATCGCCGTTCGCAAGAGAAGTGTGGCCTTCTTACGTTGCCAACAGTGATGCTTCTATCCATCCGTGGGTTTCTCTCATGTCCCACATCTAGCACCGTGCGCATCACGGGAGCTATCACCGTGAGCCTCACCAGAAGCCATCGCCGCTTGTAAGGGACTTGGTGTCTTCTCATGATGCTAACGGTGAGGCCCACTGCCGTTTGGATTCTTCACCCTCTTCGTAGTCTTACTTTCTCTCTCTTCATTTCATTTTCTTCTCTTCTTTCTTTTCTCTTCTCACTTGACTGAGGGTAAACTTGGCTTAGCACTACCATATCGGCCTCAGTTTTCAGTAGTATTGTCGTCACGATAGTCCCGAGTACCACTCCGAGTCGGTAAGTGTCCAGCTGTCACATTAGTCTCGCCTCTTCATCAAGTTCTCTTCTCTTTTCTATCTTTATTTGAACTTTCCACTTCATCACTCTAACTTCTCACATTCTTAGCCATGCGAATGTGTGTTGCTCTAAGACAAGGGTGGGCCGTTCGACCCACTTGTCTTGCAAATTAACCATACTAGCGTTGTACAGAAAACATGGTGATCACAGGTCAAGGGAGGCAATTCCAAACCAGCTATAGCAGCTTGGGGGCTTTCTTCGTGATTTAGGAGGGCACCCACGCGAGGCAGCTCGAGTAAGTCCCAAACCCACCTTAAATTGCTCTCTCATCGGTTGGTGTACCTGCCCTTACTTTTGAGAAAGGTTTCTGAGAGAGTGATCTTAAGTGTCGGGTTCACTAGAAACCCAAGATACATGTTGCCAAATCATATAAATACGTAGGGCGAGATCGAAGCACCTAACCAGACTTCTTTTCCTCAGATGCAAGAGCCACGCTTCAGCACAACTACTCTCTTTTTCTCTGATGCAAGAGCAATACTGCAAAATAGATTTGTAACCTCTCTAATCATGGGCTTTTTGGCTTGTAACCAATGCAAAAGAGTTTAAATTTTTTTCAAACTGTCTTGCTCCTTTTCTTTCCCTCTTTTTTTCTTCTTTTTATTCGTATTTCCTTCTTTCCATGTATTAAGTGTTTTGAGAGTGTATCAAGGATATTATTTGTTTAGGTATCGCCCATTGATAGGGGGCATCGCCTCCTCTCTATCAGGATATGCCAGTATGTAAGCCCCATTTGGCGAGAATTTCTTGATTATGAAGGGGCCTTCCCATTTAGATTCAAACTTCCCTTTGCGCCGCCCATGGATAATGATCGTCCTTGTGACAGCGAGAACCAGATCTTCATGAGCAAATGAGCGGACCTTGACTTACTTGTCAAAGGCCCTCTTCATTCTTCCCTGGTTGAGTTTGAGATTCTGCTGAGCTTCGAGCCTTTTTTCATCAAGTGCATCTAATTCTTGATACCGAAGCTTTCTCATCTTTAGATAGCCTTTGATGCATGGAAACCCATAACGAGGGTAGTTGAATCTCGAGGTGTAAGACTGCTTTGCCCTCAAACCAAGGAATAAGGAGTGGAATCAATCACATTTCATGTGGTGGTGCGATAGGCTCACAATGCTTTAGGAATCATGTCAGTTCTTTTTCGACTTTGATACTGACTTCCTTAAAACATTGAATAGGGTTTTATTGAAAGCCTCGGCTAAGCCATTCGCCCAAGGGTGGTACATAATTGAGTACTTCCACTCGAAACCAAATCGGTTAATCAAGCAATCATTGTGATGATTTTTGAAGTGAGGGCGGTTATTAGATATAGTCCAGTCAGGCACCCCAAACCGGTATATGATATGATGCCACACAAAATTAGCAACTGCAGCCCCCGGGACTTGCTTAAGGGGATCCGCTTCAGCCCACTTGGAAAAATAATCTGTAGTTCTTAAAATGAAGACATGGCCCATTGTAGAAGGAGGATCTATAGGTCCTATAATGTCCATTCCCCATTGTGAATAGGGCCTCAATGCCACTGTATGATGTAGAGGCTTCGGAGGCTGACGAATAAGGCTCGAGTGCATTTGGCATACCTGGCACTTCTTGGTGTAGTTTAAGGAATCAGCAGCCATCGAAGGCCAATAATACCCTAATCTACGTATCAGTTCATAAAGCTTAGGGCTGAACTGATGCAATCCATAGATGCCTGAGTGTACTTCTTCCAACACCTTATTTGCTTCTTGCACGTCTACACATCTGAGAAGAATTTCGTCAAAAGATCGGCGGAAGAGAGCATCCCCTTCAATAAGGGTGTACTTGATAGACATCCGATGCAGATTATTGCGCTCAGTACTATCTTCAAGCAGTCTACCATGCCTTATGAAATTGATGATTGACTCTCTCCAATCTTCCACCTGCTCAATTTCTGCACACATTGGATCGAAGAACTCTGGTTCCTGTTTTTGAATATCAGCTCCCTAACTTTGAGCCATTTCTTGCTCAGCTTTAATGACATCTTTGGCTGCTAGAAGTGCCCAAATGGGTAAGGCGAGCACTGGGGAAAGAGGACTCTTTCATCATCTGCGTCAACATCAGTTCTTAGTTCAATGTGTCTCCATTTTGCCACCCAAACGAGCGTTGGCCCTGATGAAGACTGTTGAATGGTTGCTCCATGCTTTGCGAGTGCATCAGTCTATGAATTCAACCTCCTCGGGATGTGACTTAAAGAAACATCCTCAAATTGAGCGATATAAAAATTTACAGTATCATAATTGGGCTTGAGGGTATCTTTTCTCACGACATAGATCCCCTTAAGCTGTTGAATAACCAACTCAGAATCACCATAGATATTGACTTGTTCCAAGTCTAAATCAAAGGATATTTTCAACCCAATTATAAGGGCCTGATATTTTTCCTTGTTATGAGAACTGGCGTCGGTGAGCGAGAAGGACAGAGGAAGTACCTCTCCTTTTGAAGTCATGAATACCACTCCGATGCCTCCTCGATCAGATTGGAAGGCTCCGTCGAAATACATCTCCCAAGCATGAGCAAGTTGTGCACATAATAGTTCTTCATTAGGGAGGTCACTTGATAAAGGTGACTCTGCCGGTACCAGATGTGCTACGAGAAAATCAGTCAGGGCTTGACCCTTGATGACCTTTTCTGGTGTGTATGTGATGTTGAATTCGATCAGCAATAATGTCCACTTAGCAAGGCGTCCTGACAAGCATGAGCATGTCATGAGAAACTCCTGATAGTCTTAGAATTGCCCCAGAACAGGTCAGAATCCTAAGCACTCCAAAAGGCCACCTGTCAAGTTTCGTCTCAATTTGACATAAGGCAGTGTAAACAAAGAAATAATTTTAAAAAAAATCAGCCTCTAGCACCCTAAAACGGTCCCCGTAACTAGAACTTTATTTTCAATGCGTCAAATAGCTGTGAGACCACCACCATTGGATCCAGCACGGTTGAAAACCCTAAGGGTCAAGTTTCGGCTTAAATGGACATTTTAGGACAAAGTTATGGGTAAAACAATAAAAAGGGGTAGGCCACACACTATTCCCGTGCGTCTTCCCTACACAAATCTCCATTAAAGGAGACTGGTGTGCACAGTCCCGAGCATCAACTTCGAAGATTCGTATCTCACTCGTTCTGGGTCGGATCGCTCTCAAAATTGGTGAGCATGTTCATCTTATCAAGACGAGAGTTTTGATATGTTGTACGAGACATGAAGATACTCGAGCAGGGAGAAAAACTAAAGAGAAGTTGATGATTTGTGAAGATAGTTACAAAAAGTTTAGCAGCAGCACGCCTCGCTCGAGTGGCCATATCACGACGATCGCGCACCCGATCGACGCAAAACCAATTGCATTATGTATGTAAGGTCCAAGGCCATATCTATTCTAAACCCTACATATGATGAACTATTGGATTTGACACACGAAGGAATTAAAGTTGCTGCAGATTCTGGCCGTCGGATTTCAAGATCTCGCTAAAAACCTAAGACGACCAAGTCTTTGTCCGGACACAAAATCGAGCGACGTTTGTTGCAACGTGATCGTGGCAGCATGCTCAGTGCAATTCAATGAAGAAACCAAAGGAAAAAAATCAAGGAACAAGCACACTATTGATCGTAAATTTTCAAGATCTATACAAATTTAGAGTCGCATGATCGTTACCTAAAAACACGATCCATGGCTCGAAGTTGGTATCAAATCGATCGTCATTCTGAGCTCGAAAAGAAAGCAATCATCTTTCGGCCCAACGGATGCTGGAGCAACCGCGAATCATCCATGGAAGATCACACAATTTCTAGGGCAGCAGCAAGGACTATTTTGGAATTGCATGTATTGTTGGGTAGGGGCAAAACAGTCCTTTTGTACCCAATTTTATATTTTTCGTTAATTCAATTAAATTGTAATTATCATCAATTTAGGTAGATTTTGAGCATACACCCATGTTTGGGCCCAATTCTATAAGTACATGTTAAACACAATTGTTAAAGGACCCTTGATATTTCAATCTCATCAATAAAATTTGAGAGTTTTTCATATTGAAACTGTAGGTGTCTCTTGGAGAGAGAGAGAGGAGAGAGAATAAAAGGTTTGACACCTTTGGTGAAGGTAATTTTCTCTTTTCTCCTCTCCTCTCTCTTTTTCTCTCCTCTCGGCTATCTCTTTCTCTCTCCTTTTATCTATCTATTTCTCTCGCCTCTCATTTCTCTCTTTCTCCTCCTCTCGTCTCTCTTTCTCTCTCCCCTCATCTATATCTCTCTTTTCTTTTTCTTCTATGATCTTCTTTATTTACTTTCTACTCTATCTTTATCTTTCCTTTCTTTTTTTTCTCTCTTTCCTTCTTTCTCTGTTCTCTCTCTTCTCTGTTCATGCGTGGTGGAGCTTATCGTAGGGCATGATGTCTCCCTACTTTTGGGACATAAACAGTGAGTCGAGCCTTAACCCGAGTGGCGGGCTGGGCCTCTATCAAAGTTCCCTTGTCTCCCTCTATGTTATAGACGACGGAAACTCATCACCGTCCATGTTTTTTCTCTCCTCTTCTTTCTCTGTCACAAACGGTGGAAGCTCATCACCATTCATGTCTTTTCTCTCCTCTTCTTTCTCTGTCATAGACGACGGAAGCTCATCACCATCCATGTCTTCTCTCTCTTCTTATCTCTCATGTCATGGACGACGGAAGCTCATCGCCATCCATGTTTTCTCTCTCTTCTTAACCCTGTGTCATGGACGATGGAAGCTCATCATTGACCATGTTGTTTCTCTCTTCTTACTCATATGTCATGGACGGTGGAAGCTCATCGTCGTCCATGTTTTCTCTCTCTTCTCACTTGTATGTCATAGACGGTGGAAGTTCATCACTATCTATGTTTTCTCTCTCTTCTTATTTCTCTATCATGGACCACAGAAGCTCATTATCGTCCATGTTTTCTCTCTCTTCTAACTCATATGTCATGGACTGTAGAAACTCATCGTCGTCCATGTTTTCTCTCTCTCCTTACCCTTCTATCATAGATGGAAAAAGCTCATCGCCGTCTATGTTTTCTCTATCTTCTCTCTCCTCTATCATGGACAGCAGAAGCTCATCACTGTCCATGTTCTCTTCTATCTTTTCTCTCATCGTCGTCCATGTTCTCCTCTCTTCTCTCTCTCTTTCTTCTTCTTCCTTCTCTCACTTCATTCTTTCTTCTTCCCTCTTTTTTTTCTTATTTCTCACCTCCTCTCTCTTCTTCTTTTCCTCTCTCTTTCCTTCCTTCTTCTCACATGCACGACATCGATAGTACTGTGCAAGCCTCTCTTTCTCTCTCTTCTTTCTTCTTTCTCATTCGTTTGACCAAGAGAGGCCAAGACAAACACTGCCATGGCAGTCTTGTCGTTTAGGAGTATTGCCATTGAGCAGATCTTAGTTACCGTGCCCACCCTACTGCCACGATAAGCTAGCCATTGTGTCAGGCTGACCGTTGATCATTCTGGCATCTAGTAGTATTTCTGTTGATGTGCCCCTCTTGCTACCACACCGGGTCAATCACTTGCTGCTCTAGCTACTGTGTTAGTCTAGTCACTTAGTCAAATTCCTATCTTCCCCATTCCTCTATTCTATCTCTTTCTTCTTCTTTCATCTATCCTTTCACCCTTTCTTCTTTTGGATGTGTACGCTTGTGAACATTCGCTCAAAGATAGAGGTGGGGTCCCTTCATACCACTTGTCTTGTAAAATTAACTGTATGTGTGTGATTGGAAAAACATGAGAGTACAGGCCAAGGGAGGCAATTCCAAACCAGTTATAAAACTGGGGGGCTTTCCTCATTATTTAAGATGGCGCTCATGCGAGCCAGCTCGAGTAAGTCTCGAACCCACCTTAAATTCCTCTCTCATCAGTTGGTATATCTGCCCTTGCTCTTGAGCAAGGTTCTCGAGAGAGCGATCTCAAGTCCTAGGTTCTCCTGAAACGCGAGACACGTGCCACCAGGTCATCCTGATCAGGAGGGTGAGATCAAGGCACCTAACCATGATGACGTATAGAATGAAAGGTTTTCCCAACACTGGTGTAGAGAGGATTAGAGGGTTGAGTAAGTATCGCTTGATGTCATCAAGTGCTGCTCGGCATGCTTGATCCCACACGAATGGGGTATCTTTCTTTAACAGGTGCGTAAAGGGTTTACAAAGGCCTGAGAGGTTTGAGATGAACATGCGAATATAAGCCAGCTGCCCTTGAAGGGAGTGTAGCTCTTGCAATGTAGTTGGTGATAACATTTCTTGAGTAACCATGATCTTGACTGGCTCAACTTCGAGTTCTTACTGTCTGAAAATGAACCCCAACAATTTTTCTGAGTGCACGTCAAAAGTGCATTTCAGCGGGTTCATCTTGAGCTGATGTAAGGGCTGTAATTTTCTCCCAAGCCAGTATCATCGTGTAAGGAGAGAGTAGCCCCAGCTGGAGTAGCGTCGGTTGGAGCAGCATCGGTTGGAAAAGGAGAGAGTAGCACTGGTTGGAGCAGCATCGGTTCGAAAAGGAGAGAGTAGCGCCGGTTGGATGAGAAGAGAGCAGAACCTATTGGAGCAGCATCAGTTGGAGTAGCACTGGTTGGATAAGGAGAGAGCAGCGTCGGTTGGAGTAGCGCTGGTTGGAGCAGCGCCGGTTGGATGAGAAGAGAGTAGTGTCGGCTGGGGCAGTGCCGGTTGGATAAGGAGAGAGTACCACCGGTTGGATAAGAAGATAGTAGCACCGGTTGGATAAGGAGAGAGCAGTGCCGTTGGAGTAGTGCTGATTGGATAAGGAGAGAGTAGCACCTGTTGGATAAGGAGAGAGCAGCGCCGGTTGGAGTAGCACCAATTGGAGCAATGCCGTTTGGAGCAGAGCCAGTTGGATAAGGAGAGAGCAGCACCGGCTGGAGTAGCACCAATTGGAGCAGTGCTGGTTGGATGAGAAGAAAGCAGCGCCGGTTGGAGCAGCGCTGGTTGGATAAGGAGAGAGTAGCGCCGGTTGGAACAACGTCGGTTGGATAAGGAGAGAGTAGCATTGGTTCGTGAAGCGCCGGGAGTGTCTTAGTGAAACATATAGCCTCTGTACATGTTAGAGCCATCACGTATGCGTCAGAGCAATGAGTGCTTGCATCAGCCACAATATTTTACAACCACCCTCTCTTTTTAAGCCTTTGTCAAAATGGGTCTCTCCCATTTTTCTCAACTTTTCCCTCTTTCTTGAAGTTTATTACTGCCCCTTTCAAGACAGCCCACTGGTGAAGCCAAGGAAAGCTCGTGATAGCCATGAGTGAGGATTTGTGATGTGATACCGTAAGAAGTCAATGTAAGTGGGTTTAGCTTTATGCATCCATGACTGTTGTAAAATATTGAAATGGATTGGATGATATAAAGGAAAACGTGAAGTATGAATGGGTTAACATGAGGTTGAACTTTTAGTTTGTGCTTCTCAATGCCAGGACTATCAAGCCCAAAGTGTAGCTTAGCTAAGAAATATTCAGTGCTCTTCAAAAGCATATTGACTCGAGAATATGAATTTACAAGAATTGTGAATGTTTTACATCTATATGTTTGATGACCAAATGGTGTCCAAATGGGACAAAATCATTCCCAAATGAAATATGTGTGTATACTCCAAGTTTAGTCTTTATGTCATGATAATATTTTGCATGGATAATAAGATATGGCCCTAAATGTCGAGGCATGATACTGTTCACAGTTGCTGCTCTTTCCAGCAACTGTGGCCCTCTTTGAGCAAGGCTTTTGACCTAGTTAATGGTGTCCAAAAACCTGGAAATTGCTGCCATTGGAAAGGTTTATGAATGTACTTAAAGTTGCATGTTTTGAGATTTTTGATACTCCCCACGGATTTTGAGCTATGACCTGTAATGCGCAAACACGTTACTACGCATTGTTGCAGGGAAGTTTCCAGCAACTAATGCTCACCTTGTATTGAGCTTTTGACCCATCAAATGGCACCCAAATTTCTTCTTTTGTGTAAATAACAATGTATTAGCTTGAGGTTTCATGTTTGAGGCATCTTGAGACTTTAGTTAAATAGGGAGCTACACCCTCGCAAGTGGGGCATGTCAGTATTGTTTGCCGTTGGGTAATTCTATGATCATGCGACGCTAAATTAGTTTGACATATGATAATTGTGAATTCCATATGATAAATTCCTTGAGAATGCCATAAAGATACGTGAATGATGCCATGTAAACTGCACTTTGTGAGAAAAAGGGGCCACGAGCGTGATGAAATGAATTAACAATGAATGCCAAATGCTACTGAGAAAGCTTATGTGTAAATGCCCTGTGATAGCGTATGAAATGCTTGTCTTTTGCTAAATACTATGACGTTATGATGAAATATGTTTCATCTATTATGATGCGATGAATGACCACTGCTTACATTGTTATTGACCACTACACGGTGGGACACTCACCAGTAGTGGATACCATTATGATGATGCGATGAATGGACACTACTTATATTGTTATTGACCACTACGTGGTGGGACACTCACTGGTAGTGGGTACTGTTATGATGTTGTGATGAATGGCCACTGTTTCCATTAATATTGGCCACTACACGGTGAGACACTCACCAGGAGTGGATGCTACTATGATATTGTCTGCTATGCGATGAGACACTCATCGGTAGTAAGGAAAGAGATGTCAGCATATCCCTTAACCTGAATAATGATAGAAACTAGTTAAGGGAGACGATAACGGGTCTCACCCTAGATTTATAAAATGATATGTGATTGATGCCTTGTAAGGTAAGGGCCTATCGAAACCCCAATGCCCGCTGGGGTCTGTGTGAGTGTGTTGAGGGTATTACGAAGTGGATAACCACTTGTCATTACCCTCCCTCTTGTGTGATGTTACCCTCCCTCCTGTGTGATGGTAGAGGTCTTAAGTAATGAGATTGGCTTAGCCTGATGGATAGGGCCTCTACTGCGGGAGTAGGTGATTTAGGGAGTACATGGGTAATGGTTGACTTTCTTCATAAGGAATGTTTAACATTATAATGATGGAATGATTTATGATTTCACAATTTGAAGGCTCTGATCGCAGTGATTTAGTGATGACTGTCATTTAAATGAAATGTTCATAGTCTTTGTCGTGACTTGATATGCAAATATGCTAAATTATGACTTTATATTGATAAGTTGTACTGTTTCCCCATATGGATAGAACCACCACAAATGCATAACACTATACCTGCTTACTGGGCTGTATAACTCATCCCATTATTTCTCCTCTCCTTGTAGATTGATAGTGGCAGGTACAGAGTTGGAAGACAAAGCTAGTGTTCTTGAAGAAGGTGCTTAGACCTTGTTTATGTCTGGGCTGTTTGGCCCTGGTTTTGTTTTGTTCTTGATGGATATATGTAATATTGGGCCTAGATACCCCGAACTGAATGCAATATTTCAAAAGATTTTTATATTATGGATGTTTGGTGTATGGAATTTCCTATGTTGATCTACTTGTTGAGTTAGTGTTTTAGGTCTTTCCTATGGTTTGCTCGATTTCTGAATATAAATGCCTTGAGTCTACTCCTACCTGAGGGACAAATGTTACATTGGTTCACGAACCTGCGCTCGATCGCCCGTCACCGTATTGGGTACGGTGGTCGGGGGCGGGGTCATGACATATATGGTATCAGAGTAGCTAGGAGAGGATTCTTGGCCTTGGAAGTTTACGAGAGTCCTTAGTTTAGATATGGGGTAGACAAGTGACTGGGTGTTCGTTAAAGGATGCCAAGAGTGCATAACCACAATGCGAGTTCCAGTAATGAAAATATTGAGGCTCGTCGAGTTGTACAAGACTCTGGGGGCTATGACCCAAATGATGAAGGAATCGATGTCAACCCAGTCTACCCCTACGCCTAAGCAGAATGACAATATCCTCTTGAAGAGGTTTAGGAGAATGACGCTCCTAACCTTTAAGGGGCATGGAGGAGTGGAGAAGGCTGAGAGGTGGAAGAAATAGATAGAGAAGATCTTAGGGGTGTTACACTTCTCAGATGAGCAACGTTAGGCTTGGGGCCTTTATGCTGAAACAGGAAGCCGAATACTGGTGGGACTCAGTAAGGCAGGCTTGGTGAGAGATAGAGACTGAGGTCACTTGGGAAACTTCTTGACAATGTTTGATGAGAAGTACTTCCCTGATTCAGTCAAAGAAAGCATGGAAGTAGAATTCATTGAACTCCAGCACGGGGCATGACTGTTGTGTAATACGCTACTCGATTCGCAGAGCCCTCTAGGTATGCGTCCCTCATCATAAATACCAAGGAATGAAAAGCAGATAAATTTGAGAGGGGCTTGTGACTAGACATCAGGAGTAGGGTGATGTCGGATAATATAAAGTCGCACACCTCGATGGTAGACCATGTTATGAAGATGGATAAAGGCTGCGAGGATCGTCGGTTAAGGGAGGAAGGAAAGAGGAAAGCATTGCCGTCGGGAAAGTTAGGGAAGAAACCCTGACAGTCTTCTCGGAGAAACGCCAAAGGGAGATCGTACCCACCTAACCCAAGAATTTCGAGGAGTCTTTCGGGCAACACAGACAATGACCGATGCCTGATTTGTACTTATTGTGGGAGAAGCAACCACAATGCAGCAGAATGCTACTAAAAGAAGAATGAATGTCTGAAATGCGGCAATCCTGGCCACTAGGCGAAGGACTGCCCAATGATGAAGACCGCAGATCGTCCGAAGACCCAAGGACGAGTGTTCACACTCACTGGGCAAGAGGCTAAGGCATCCACCTCCAGGATCAGAGGTATACTCTCAATTTGTGATATTAGTACTAAAGTCTTAATCGACGCTGGATCCAATCATTCATTTATTTCACCCCATTTTTATCGTTACTTAAATGCAGCACCTGCATGTCTTAATTACACTTTAATAGTATGCACACCTATGGGAGACTGTATTAAAACTGATAAAGTATATAAACAATGTAAGATTACAATTGATGGGTGTGGCCTGCCAGTAGACCTGATCCACCTAGATATTCGAAACTTTGATGTAATTCTAGGCATGGATTGGTTGTTTACACATCATGCCACCGTCAACTGCCATTGAAAGATGGTGACCTTTGAACGTTCGGATCAAGTGGAAGTACACTTTGAGGGCATTAGAGATACTTCTCTTTTACACATTATCTCTGCCCTCCGGGCCTCTCACCTCTTGGCTAAGAGATGTGTAGGATATCTAGCATATGTAGTAGAGAATTAGGATGTTAAGACCCAGTTAGAAGAGATACCCGTAGTAAAAGAATACCCTGAGGTGTTCCCAAAAGAATTGCCATCCCTACCTCCAGAAAGAGAAATTGAGTTCGAGATAGAGGTAGTACCTGTCATTGCTCCCATTTCTAAAGCCCCTTATAGAATGGCCCCAGCAGAATTGAGATAGTTAAAAGAGCAGTTGCAGGAATTATTGGATAAGGGATTCATCTAACCCAGTGTGTTGCCTTAGGGTGCACCAGTCCTGTTCGTGAAGAAAAAGATGGGTCCTTGAGATTATGTATTGACTATAGGCAGTTGAACCAAGTGACGATGAAAAATAAGTACCCTCTTCCTAGGATTGACGACCTCTTTGACCAACTCCAAGGAGCTCAAGTGTTTTCAAAGATTGACCTTAGATTGGGTTATCACCAATTGCTGGTCAAGGAGGGAGACATCCCAAAGACCACTTTCAGAACTCGATACAGTCACTATGATTTTCTTCTGTTGCCGTTCGGGTTAACCAATGCCCCCGTTGTGTTCATGGATTTGATGAATAGGGTGTTCAGACCCTTCATAGATGACTTTGTAGTGGTGTTTATTGATGATATCTTGATATATTCTAAGAGTTGGGAATTTCATGATCAACATCTAAGAATGGTCTTGCAAGCTGTGAAGTCGGAAATATTATATTCTAAGTTGAGCAAGAGCCAGTTTTGGCTCCCCAGTGAGGCTTTCCTTGGACACATTATTTTTAAGGATGGGATCACGATCAACCCCTCTAAGATCGAAGCCATACTTAAGTGGGAAAGGCCAACAAATGTGACCAAAGTTCTTAGCTTTCTGGGACTGACAGGGTACTATAGGGGCTTTGTAGAAGGATTCTCAGAGATAGCGCTCCCCCTAACTTGGCTGACCTAGAAGAATGCAAAATTAGTATGGTCAGAGGAGTGTGAGAGGAGTTTCCAGGAATTTAAGAAGAGACTAGTCACAACCCCAATATTAACCTTGCCCGAAGGGAATGAAGACTTTGTAGTTTATTCCGATGCATCTCATAAAGGTCTCGGAAGTATACCTATGCATAGAGGTAAATGTATTGCTTATGCCTCTAGGCAGCTAAAGCCGCATGAACATAACTATCCCATTCACGACTTGGAGATTGCGAGAGTAGTGTTCATGTTAAAAATCTTGGGACACTATCTCTATGGGGCCCAGTTTAAGGTGTTCATGGACCACAAGAGCCTCAAGTACCTGTTTTTCCAAAAAGTGCTGAACATGAGGCAAAGAAGATGTATGGACTTATTGAATGATTATGAAGGTACAATTGATTACCAACCAGGCAAGACCAATGTATTGGCCGGTGCTCTAAGTCAAAACATTGTGGTCTCTGTGGCACATTTAATGATTCGAGAAATGAAGTTGTTAGAGGACGTAGCAGAGTGGCACCCATCTCAGCCCCATGATGAGAGGGAAGGAATGTTATCGTGTTTAAGGATGGAACCCCAACTCCTTCAACAAATTTGAGCAGCCTAAAAAGGAGATCCCCAGATGATAAAAATCCTTGAAGAAATGATAATGGAAGGAAAAGAAGATTTCTCTATGAGCAGTGATGACTTGTTATGATTTAAAGGTCAAGTGTGTATTCCTAATGATAAGAAGACAAAATGGGTTGTTCTACAGGAAGCACACCACTCCCGCTACACAGTACACCCAAGGAGCACAAAGATGTATCAAGATTTGAAAAAGACCTTCTGATGGAACAACATGAAGCAAGATGTGGCACAATTTGTCGCTAAATGTTTGACATGTCAGCAAGTGAAGGCAGAGCATCAGAAACCTACTAGACTATTACAGCCCCTGCCCATACCAGAATGGAAATGGGAACACATCACGATGGACTTTGTTTTGGATTATCGAGATCAAGTGCAGGGCATGATAATATCTGGGTCGTGGTGGACCGATTAACCAAAGCCTCTCACTTCTTATCCGTTCGCATGACCTATACTCTAGACAAGCTAGCCCAATTGTACATAAGAGAAATTGTGAGATTACTTGGAGTTCCCTTGAGCATTGTGTCAGATAGGGACACTAGATTCACCTCCAGATTTTGGGCAAGTCTGTAGTCAGCATAGTGAACCAGACTTACATTTAGCACCATCTTTCACCCCAAACAGATGGACAGTCAGAGAGAAACATCCAGACCTTGGAGGACATGTTAAGGGCGTGTGTCACTGACATTAAGGGAAGCTGGGAAGACCATCTACCCTTGATAGAATTTGCCTACAATAACATCTTCCAAGCCAGTATTCAGATGGCACGTTATGAGGCCCTGTATGGAAGAAAGTGTAGGTCACCCATCTGTTGGGACAAGGTGGGCGAAAGAAGATTATTTGGGCCCTAAATGGTTCAAATTCTCCTGAGAAGATTGCCTTGATTAGAAAACGACTCAAGTAGGGGATCGAGTCTTCCTGAAGGTATCACCAACCAAGGGTGTAACGAGATTTGGTAAAAAGGAGAAATTGAGCCCAAGATTCATTGGACCTTTTGAAATCCTGGAAAGAATTGGAAGCATGGCTTACCAACTGGCCCTGCCACCTGAATTAGCTAGCGTCCACAATGTCTTCCACATATCACTGCTAAGGAAATATCAACCTGACTCGTCCCATGTCTTGGAGTATGAATCAATCCTGCTCAGGGAATATTTGGCCTATGTTGAGTGACAAATTGGGATATTGGACTGAAAAGTGCAAGTATTACGTAATAAAGAAATTCCCTAGTCCGAGTACAATGGCAGTATCATTCAAGGGAAGAATCGACGTGGGAACGGGAGGATGAGATTAGGGAGAAATACCCCCACCTGTTTAGTTAATGTTAATATGATTTTGTGGACAAAATCCCTTTTAAGGGGGATGATGTAAGACTGACAATTTTCTCCCAAGCCAGTATGCTGCGTAAGGAGAGAGTAGTGCCCGCTGGAGTCGCACTGGTTGGAGCAGCGCCAGTTGGATAAGGAGAGAGTAGCGCTGGTTGGATGAGAAGTGAGCAGTGCCGGTTGGGGCAATGCCGATTGAATAAGGAGAGAGAAACATTGGCTGGAGTAGCACCGATTGGAGTAGAGCTAGTTGGATGAGAAGAGAGCAGCACCGGTTGGATAAGGAGAGAGTAATGTTGGCTGGAGTAGTGCCCGTTGGATAAGAAGAGAGTAGCTCCAGTTGGAGCAGCGTCGGTTGGATAAGGAGAGAGCAGTGGCTGTTGGAGCAGTGCCTGTTGAATAAGGAGAGAGTAGCATCAGTTAGATAAGGAGAGAGCAGTGCCAGCTGGAGTAGCGCTGGTTGGAGTAGCGCCGGTTGGAGCAGCGTCGGTTGGATAAGGAGAAAGCAGCACTGGCTGGAGTAGCACTGGGTGGAGCAGCGCTTGTTGGATGAGAAGAGAGCAGTGACTGTTGGATAAAGAGAGAGTAGAGCCGGTTGGAGCAGCGCCGGTTGGATAAGAAGAGAGTAGCCCCGTGAGTGTCTTAGTCAAACGTACATCCTCTGTACATATCAAAGCCGCCCTATACGTGTCAGAGCAATGAGTGCTTACGTCAGCCACAATGTTTTCCAATGACACTCTCTTTTTAAGCCTTGGGCAACAGGGATCTCTCCCATTTTTCTCAACTTTTCCCTCTCTCTTGAAGTTCACTACTGCCCCTTTCAAGACAGCCCACTGGTGCAGCCAAGGAAAGCCCGTGAAGGCAATGAGTGAGGATTTGTGATACCGTGAAAAGTCAAGGTAAGTGGGTTTAGCTTTATGCATCCATGAATATTGTAAAATATTGAAATGGATTAGATGATATAAAGGAAAACGTGAGGTATAAATGGGTTAACATGAGGTTGAAGTTTTAGTTTGTGCTTCTCAATGCTAGCACTATTTTTACTACATGTATGATCTCTCTTTATTTATAGAAACTCATAAAATTTCTCATTGTGAGACCCCTTATAATGAACAAGGTTCCAAGCCCAAAGTGTGGCTTAGCTAGGAAATATTCATTTCTCTTTAAAAGCATATTAACTTGAGAATGTGAATTTACTAGAACTGTGAATGTTTTTACATTTATATGTTCGATAACCAAATGGCGTCCAAATGGGACCAGATCTGTCCCAAATGAAAGACATGTGTATATTCCTAGTTTACGTTTTAGGTCATGATAATATTTTGTATGGATAATAAGATATGGCCCTAAATGTCGGCATGACAGTGTTCACAGTCGCTGCTCTTTTTAGCAACTGTGACCCTCTTTGGGCAATGCTTTTGACTTTATGGTGTCCAAAAACCTTGAAATTACTGCCATTGGAAAGATTTATGAATGTACTTAAAGTTGCATGTTTTGAGATTTTTGAAACTCCCCACGGATTTTGAGCTACCCAAAATGCACAAACACGTCACTACACACTGTTGCAGGGAAGTTTCCAGCAACTAATGCTCACCTTGTACTGAGCATTTGACCCATCAAATGGCACCCAAATTTCTTCAAATCACTGTTTTTGTGTTAATAAATGTGTATTAACTCAAGGTTTCATGTTTGAGGTGTCCTAAGACTCCCCCTAAATCGGGAGCTACACCCTTGTAAGAGGGGCATGTCACTGTTGTCTGCCACTGGGTAATTCTATGACCATGCGACACTAAATTAGTTTGATAAATGATAATAGTAAATTTCATAAGATAAATTCCATGAGAATGCCATAAAGATATGTGAATGATGTCGTGTAAACTGCACTTTGTGAGAAAAAGGGGCCACGAGCGCGATAATGATGAAATGAATTAACAATAAATGCCAAATGCTATTGAGAAAACTTATGTGTAAATGCCCTATGATAGCTTATGAAATTCATGTCTTATGCTAAATGCTATGATGTTATGATGACATATGATTCATCTGTTATGATGCGATGAATGGCCACTACTTATATTGTTATTGACCACTACGCGGTGGGACACTCACCGGTAGTGGATACCATTATGATGATGTGATGAATGGCCACTGCTTATATTGTTATTGACCACTATGCAGTGGGACACTCATCGGTAGTGGATACTGTTATGATGATGTGATGAATGGCCACTATTTATAATGATATTGGCCACTGCGTGATGGGACACTCACTGATAGTGAATGCTGCTATGATATTGTTTGCTACAGGATGGGACACTCATCGGTAGTAAGGAAAGAGATGCCAATATATCCCCTAACCTACATAATGATAGGAACGGGTTAAGGGTGAGGATAAGGGGTCACACCCTATATTTATGAAATGATATGGATTGATGCTTTGCAAGGTGGGCCTATCGAAACCCCAATGCACGCTGGGGATTGTGTGAGTGTGTTGAGGGTATTACTAAGTGGATACCCGCTTGTCATTACCCTCCCTTCTGTGTGATGGTAGAGGTCTTATGCAATGGGATTGGCTTAGCCTGATGGATAGGGCCTCTACTGCAGGAGTAGGTGATTAGGGAGTGCGTGGGTAATGATTGAATTTCTTTATAAGAATGTTTAACATTATAATTATGAAATGATTTATGATTTCACAAATTGAAGGCTCTAATCGTACTGATTTAGTGATGACTGCCGTTTAAATGAAATGTTCATATTCACTGTCTTGACTTGACAGTTATGCTAAATTATGATTATATATTGATAAACTGTATTGTTGTGACATACGGATAAAACCACCACAGATGCATAACACTAGGCCGGCTTACTGGGTTGTACATCTCATCCTATTATTTCTCCTCTCCTTGTAGATTGATAGTGGCAGGTACAGGGCTGAAAGTTCGTGTTTGGCGGCTAGAAGACAAAGTTAGTGTTCTTGAAGAAGGTGCTTAGACTTGTTTATGTCTAGGCTATTTGGCCTTGATTTTGTTTTGTTCTTGGTGTATATGTGCAATATTGGGCCTAGATGCCTCGAACTGAATGTAATATTTTTGAAGATTTTTATATTAAGGATGTTTGGTGTATGGAATTTCCTATGTTCATCTACTTGTTGAGTTATTGTTTAAGTTCTTTCCAATGGTTTGCTCGATTACATTGGTTTACGAACCCACGCTCGATTGCCCGTCGCCACGTTCGGTATGGTGGTCGGGGGCGGGGTCTTGACAGTTGATGAAGGCGTTATCTTTCAGTCACCTTTTCAAGATCTTGCATATGATCTTCTTTCTTCTCAGATTTCACCACAAGTCATCCACATAACATTCGACCTCCTTGTGCCCCATATCATTAAAGATGGTTGTCATCACTCTCTGATATGTGGCACCGACATTCTTTAACTCGAAAGGCATCATTGTGCAGAAAAAGACATCTTTTGAAGTTAAGAACGCGATGGGCTCTTCATCTTCTTGTGCCATCCGTATGTGATTGTACTCAGAGTATCCATCCATGAAGGAGAAGATCTGACGATGAGTCGTGGAGTCGATGAGCATTTCCGTAAATGGCAACGGGAAGTCATCCTTTGGATAAGCAATATTCAAGTCGCGGAAGTCAATGCATACCCTGATTTGGTTTTTTTTCTTCTTGACTGGTACAATGTTTGCCAACCATTTTGGGTACTTGACCTCACGAATGAAGCCTACTTACTTGAGCTTAGTCACCTCAGCATCTATCTACATTTCGAGGTCAAGCCTGAATCTTCTTGATTTTTGTTTGACAGGCTTGACAGATGGATCTAGGCTAAGGTGGTGGATTATGACGTCCCGATTTGATCACATGAAGGCAATAAAATTCTCTTTCTCCTCTGGCAGCATATTTGCCGAGATGAAAGTAGGTTTGGGGTCGGCTTCTTCCCTTAGATTTATCTCTTCAAGTTCATCGGCTGTGGCTTGACCGTCTTCCTCCCATTCTTCTGGGACCTCTTGCAACTCCTCGTCATTGGCTTCAGAGGTCTTCTCATTAACCTTAAATGCAGATAACCATGATCCTGACATCTCTGCTTCCAATAGAGCTCTTGTGTAGGACATGATTTCTGCACATTTCTCGTATTAAGGAACAGAAGGGTCGACCTCAAACATGGACAGCATATAAGGCTACAGGAGTTTTATTTGAAAGTTACAGGGAGGTTAAGGTTCAACAATTGTGGGGCCAAAGGCACCCTCACAGGAATCACTCGGTCTTTTCATGAGTATCAGCTGTGTTTGCGCTGGGCTGGGTGATGGTATGAGATTTGCACCATGTGACAGACTTCTTGAGAATAGAATCTTTTCCCTCTTGATTCTCTCAGCCGCTGCTCAAAGTCGGGCTCAGGAGGCCACTGGGGTTTCTCGACTTTGACTTCTTGTGCTTGCCAGTAGAAGAGGATGCCTTCGATTTGGCTCGAGCTGTCAAGGCATCAACGACTGTATGGAATCCAGCCGTTTAGGCTAACGTCTTTGTTCGCTACCTCCGGTGCATCCTACTTATATTGGTTCCTTTGAGTTCTCTATCAAGGGCCTCGAAGTATGGACATTTCAAGATTGTACCTGCAGGAGACATAAAAGAGGGAGGGAAAAAAGAAGAAGAAGAAGAAGGGTTAGTAGATAAGGGAGTTTTAAGGTCATTTCCCTCATTAGACCAATTTGGGCAGCTTTTTACATCATCACCAGAATTGGACGTGTGTAGGGCGTCTTTTAGGTCTTTCCCCTACTTAGACTATTGGGGGGCACTTTTAATGTTGTCACCCTCATCATACGTGCCCCAAGTAGAAAATGGTTCGAGGATATCCTCTTGGTGAGGTGAAGGAGTAGGGAAAATTACATCGGAGATGAAGCCCTATAAGGTTGGCAATGGGGGAAGTGGCCTGAGGAATTCGTGCTCGACTGGTAGTTGAGGAGACTTGTTCCTTCCTCGAGCAACCCTTGGCGCCCGTCTCCTCTTGGGTACCTTTGGAGGTGCTTGGTCCGTCTCGTTAGGTTTGTGAGTGGCCCTAGCTTGATGAACTACCTATCACTTTAAGGACTTGAGTCTGCATCACCCATGATAGACTCTCCATGGTTGCGAAGTTGAGGGTTCGGCAGGACCTGAGTCATCATTACCTAGGTCTTGTATCGGGAGGCCCTCTTGCACTGATGGAGCAATGATTTGGGGATCTCCATCTGGAATGTTACAAGCTTCTTGGCATCCCTGTATTTTCTTCTCGATTATGTCATGAAAACTGGAGCACTCGCTTAGGTTGTGGCTCCATATCTGATGGTACGGGCACCAATGGTTCTTAGTTCCCAGAGCAAGGAGTCAGGGCTGCCTTGTCAGCTTTGGTGTGATGAGACCTTCTTAAAGCATCATGATGAACAAGGCGTGAAGGAGATCGAACACTTCGTCTTCTTCTTGGACTATCACTGCGTGAGAAGCTTCTGCTGCCCTGAATGCTTTCTTTCGAGCTTTATTTGACCATTATGAATCAGAGCCTCGATGATGTCTTTAAGATTGTAGCATTCCTCTATGGGGTGGTTGATCCTCCTATGGTAAGCACAGTAATTTGCATGGGTTTTGAGACTAGCTTGGTCAGGAAACTTGGTCTCAGGCAACTCGATCATGTTCTGCTCTAGTAACACCTGGAGTAGTGCAAGGACCCATTATTTTTCAAAAGCGTAAACCTTATTCCTGTGCCTGGCCCAATAATCATCTCGATTAAGGTTCGCAGGTGGGGGTACCTAGTTGTATGATTGTTGTTTCTTGCCACCTTGAGGCGCTGCCTTTGCTGTGCCTACCCCTTTGGACAGGTCCAAAGTCTTGAGAGGCATCCTTCTTTGAATCGCTTACAGTGACAGCCATACTGGTTACTCCTTTTTGCAGGTTTCCCTAGGCGTTGGATCGAGAACTGCCATTGCCCCGGTTATTTCTCGAGCTTGAAGATTTTTGTCGTGACCCGCTATGGTGGCGTGACAAACTCTCTATGCGAACTGCCTTAAAGATGAGCTCTGACATGGAGGTTGGATTAGAGGTCTCAACCTGTAGAGCGATCTTAGATCGCATGTTTCGCACACAGGTCTGGAATGCTTCCTTCTCAGGCATGGGATTAAGATGGTGAGTAGCCAAATCTCTCCACCTTGCTATGAATTGGTCCACGGGTCCGTTAGGCTCTTGGGTCAGGGTGAGAAGCTCGATGGTTTGGACTTCTCTCTCAACCTCATAGAAGCGTTGGTGCAACAACTTCTCCATTTCCTCCCAAGTATGTACTGAATTTGGGGGAAGCCAAGCATACCACTGAAAGGATAGACCATCAACGGTTTCAATGAATTGACAGAGAAGAAGTCTCCCATCAGCTGCTGTCTCTCGACATGCCGCCTGAAAATGTGCGATATGCTAGTGTGGGGATATCATACCATTGAACAGGGGAAATTTCCCTTTCTTGTAGTCCGAGGGAAACATGATCTGATAAATGTAAGAGGGGTACGGTTTCTGGTAAAGCATTGTACCCTGTATACTCGAGATTTTCCTGTTCTTCAGACTATGAGTCACCATAGCATCGATGTTTGCTTGTGAGATGGGGTGAGGGACAAAATTGTCCTGTGAGACGGGAGGAGGAGGCTGCCTTGGAGCTACATCATTTGAATGATGGGAGTTTGCCTCCTGGTTAGTCGAGTTTCATGTTGTTTCCATGTGATCTATCTTCTCCATCATTGCGCGCACTATGTCTTCGAACCTGTTCATGCACTCTTCATGAGAGTCTCTGGGTTCATTGACAACCATAATGCTGACCGTTTCTCCACGGAGGTTAGCCTTAAGAGCAGTTGAGGGCTTCCGAGCTTGGAGGGTTGCATGTGGTAGATCGGTCAGCAGGGGCTCAACATGCCCCGACTGAATTCGAGTTTTATACGACGACCGTGTGAGAACCAGTTCTCGATGGTCTTGGGACCATGGCTGCTGAGTGGTTGGGTCATCTTCTACGACACTGACCACTTTGTAGGATTCTTGCGCCTCTTCTTCGAGCTTTGTCATCTGAAGAGGGTAGAAGGGGTTTTGATGAAGAGGGTCATCGGAGCTGGATAACCCGATTATTTTAGTGGCTTCCGTAGTCAAGATTTACAGACCCTTGTCGCGCTTGACTTTGAGGCTTTGATGTACCTCATGCTAGAATTGCGATAGGGACTGCGGCTGATCGGCTCTTCTTGCACAAGAGAAAGATGTCTCCATTAGATGAAGCAATGGGTGTGGGCAAGGAATTGGGGTCAACATGGTCCAGGGAGGTCGAAGGACTTGATCACCCATCAAGTATTTGCCCCGAGCTCTCTTATGGGCTTTAGAGGCATGATCGAGATGGCGAGGCTGGTTCAAGATGGTACTCATGGGGAACGTCTTTGAGTACCAGGGCTTGAGGTGCTTGCTCGAAAGAAAAGGGGCAAGGGAGGGAAGGATCGACTCATGATGTCACCTAAATCGGGAGCGAGGAGCGACAGTTTGGGAGGGCGACACGTGTGCGCCCCTTGAGGAAGGATCATGGGTGACTTGGGAGTCAGCCCGAGCTCGAACGGGTGGTGCGGTGTTAAGAGGCTGAGAGCCACGAGCACGTGTCTGTAAGAGAACAGGTGGGAGTATGCCCCTTACAGGGTGCGCTAGTGTGTGCATAGAGGGAGAAGGAGGGGGTCGTATCCCATGTACTCGGGTTGGCGCAGCGACGACGTTGCCCCGAGTAGTGGGATACACTTGCATATGTAAAGTTTTCAACCCGAGGAGGCCTGATCCTGGACACTTACTCGAGGTAACACAAGGGTTGCCCTGAGGTGTGGCTCGAGTTGATGATCCACGAGCCTTAGGGTGTGTGCATGAGGTGGAGGCCCCAGGGTCTCCTCCTCGATGTGTTGAGTATCTAGGCATAGAGACCTGAGGTGGTGTAGGAATGTGGGGGGTAGCCTTGCGGTGAACCATAGGAGCAACGACAACATGCTTTCCTTTTACAGAAAGGGACTGGGCAGCCTTTCGACGTACCTTGGCAATACGACCGGCAAGTGACTCGCCGGTGATAGAGTGCATGCTGTGAGTAGCAGCAGACGTGCTAGCAATGAAGGGTGCTTTGGTGGAGGTTCGACCAGAGCTAGGAGATGGGGAGTTAGGGACCTTTAAGTCCCTCCTCGCAACTATCCAGGTTAGGACCTGAGAGCTAGACACTGGGCCTTTGCTCAAAAGGAAAGTTGGGAATGAAATTTGAGGAACTTGTTCTCGAGGGATGCTCGCGAATGTTGGGATGAGAAAATCCTCGCTCCGGATAAATGGGTTAAGGAACCCAGAAGCCATGTGTGTGCAATACAGAAACGATGGGAGAGACTAGCCAAACAAGGATGATCCGACAAAGGGATAGTAAGTTCCCAGTGGAGTTGCCAAGCTAGTTAGATGCTTAAATCTCACCCTCCGGGTCGGGATGACCTGGCGGCATGTGTCTCTGATTTTGAGGAAAACCCAAGACTTGAGATCGCTCTTCGAGAACCTTGCTAAGGAACAAGGGTAGGCACACCAACAAGTGAGAGAGGAATTTGACCTACGACGGGACACAGCTCACCTAGGTTCGGGACTTACTCGGGCTGAATCATGTGGGCGCCCTCTTAGATTATGACGAAAGCCCCCTAGTTCTACAACTGGTTTGAAATCACCTCCCTTGACCTGTACTCTCCTGTTTCTGGAATCACACATACATGGTTAATTTTACAAGACAAGTGGGTCAAGGGACCCCACCTTGTCTTTGGGCAAATGTACACAGGTGTGTACATCTGAAAGAAGAAGGGAAGAATAATAGGATAGAGATTAGGGGTGAGGAAAAGAAAAGAAAGAGATAGAGTAGAAGAAAGGGGAGAGAAGAATTTGACTAAGCGGCTAGACTGACACTGTGGCTAGACTAGTAGGTGATTGACTCGGCATGGTAACAAGACGATTACGATAACTCAAATCGGCACGGTAACAATGCTACTAGATGATAGAACCAACACTGGCCAGCTTGGCACGATGGCTAGCCTGTCGTGGCAGTAAGACAGGCACGGTAACCCAGACCGGTACGGCGGCATTACTGCTAGATGACAAGACTACCATGACAGTGTTAAGCTTAACCTCCCTTGCTTCAACAAGAAAGGAAGAAGAAAGAAGAGAGAAAAGAAAGAGAGGGAAAAGGGAAAATAGAAGAAGAGAGAAGGAGAAGAGAAGAGATGGAAGAGTAAGGAGAGAGAAGAAAAGAAAGCGACAGTGAAAAGAGAAGAAGAAGGAGAGAAGAATAGAGTGGAAGAAGGGAGAAGAGAAAAGAAAACGAGAAAAAGATGAAGAAGAAAGAAGAGAGAGAGAGAAAAGAAGAGACAAAGAAAGAAGAGAGAAAAGAGGATGGGAAGAAGGGATAGAAAGAAAGAAGAAGAGAGAAGGAAGAGGGAAGAGAGAGAAAGACAAAGAGAGAAGAAAAAGAAGAGAGAGTAGGGAGAAGGGAAACATGGAAGAAGAGAGCAGAAGAAGGAAAAAGAAAAAGAGCATGAACGACGATGGGGTTTCGCCGTCCATGACAGAGGAGAGAAAAGAAAGAAGAGAACATGGACGGTGATGAGCTTCTACCATCCATGACAAAAACAAGAGAAGAGAGAAGAAAGCATAGATGACGATGGGCTTCTACCGTTTATGACAGAGGAGAGAGAAAAGAAAAGAAAACATAGATGGAGATAAGTGTCCACCGTCCATGAGACTTTTTATAGACTATCGACAGTTGAATCAGGTCACTGCAAAGAACGAGTACCCCCTTCCTAGGATTGACGACCGCTTTGACCAGCTTTAAGGGGCCAAAGTATTCTCTAAGATTGATCTTTGATCGGGCTATCACCAACTGTGGGTCAAGGAGGAAGATGTTCCCAAGACCGCATTCAAAACCTGATACAACCACTATGAGTTTTTTGTAAAGCCGTTTGGGTTGACAAATGCCTCAGCTGTTTTCATAGACCTGATGAATAGAGTTTTTAGTTTTCTGAATAATTTTGTAGTGGTCTTTATAGACGAAATTTTAGTGTATTCGAAGAACCTAGAAGAGCATTAACAACATCTAAGAGTGGTCCTCCAAACTCTGAAATCAGAAACGTTGTATGAAAAGTATAGCATGAGTGAGATCTGGCTTCCTAATGTGGCCTTCCTAGGGCACGTTGCTTCTAAGGACGTGGTCTTGGTAGACCCTTGTATGTTTGAAGCCGTACTTAGATTGGGAAGACCAACGAATGTGATAGAGGTTTGCAGTTTTTTGGGACTAGCGGGTTACTATAGACGCTTTGTAGAAGGATTTTCAAAGATAGCCTTTCCCTTGACTCGCTTAACCCAGAAGGAAGGAAAATTTTTGTGGTCAGATGATTGTGAGAAAAGTTTTCAAGAACTAAAGAAGAGATTGACTACCGCTCCGATATTAACCTTACCAAAAGAGAATGAGGACTTTGTGATTTACACCAATGCCTCCCACAAAGGGCTTGGTTGTGTGCTTATGCAATAAGAGAAGGTCATTGCTTATGCCTTTGGACAGTTGAAGTCATATGAACAAAATTACCTGCCTGATGATTTGGAACTGGCAGCTATAGTATTTACCTTAAAAATCTGGAGACACTGTCTCTAAGGGGCCCAGTTTAAGGTGTTTACAAATCATAAGAGCCTCAAGTACCTGTTTTCCCAGAAGGAGTTGAACATGAGACAAAGGAGTTGGATTGATATATTGAATGATTATGAATGTACCATCAATTACCACCCAGGCAAGACTAATGTGGTCGTAGATGCTCTGAGAAGGAAGCCCTTGATATCGTGGCTCACTTAATGGTTCGAGAGATGGGACTATTAGAGGATGTAGTGGATTGGCACCCAAGTCTGCCCCTTGGTGAGGGAATATGTATGACCGCTTGTATAAGAGTGGAGCCTCAACTCTTTCAACAGATCCGGATGGCACAAAAGACGGATCTCTATCTCATGCAAAGCGATAGTGAGGTTGCATGGAGTACTAGTGTCTGATAGGGACACTAGATTTACCTCGAGATTTTGGGCTAATTTGCAGTCAGCCGTGGGGACAAGATTTGCTTTTAGCACTACTTTTCACCTCCAGATTGATGGACAATCGAATAGAACCATTCAGACGCTAAAAGATATACTAAGGGCTTGTGTTGCTGACTTGAAGGGAAGCTGGGATGACCATTTGCCTCTAGTAGAATGTCTATAACGACAGCTTCCAAGCCAGTATTCATATGGCACCTTTTGAGGCCCTGTATGAGAGGAAGTGCAAGTCCCTTATCTGTTGGAATGAGGGTGGTGAAAGGAGGCTTTTGGGGCCAGAAATTGTTCAAGTGACCTCAGAAAAGATTGCTTTGATTTGAGAGAGGCTCAAAATAGATCAGAGTCAGCAAAAGAGTTACGTTGATAACCGAAGAAGAGACCTCGAGTTTGAGGTAGGCGATCTGGTATTTCTGAAGGTGTCACCAACTAAGGGAGTTATGAGGTTCGGCAAGAAAGGAAAATTGAGCACCCCTTTTATTGGAGTTTTTGAAATTATGGAAAAAGTTGGCGGCATGGCATATCGACTTGCCCTGCCATTCGAGTTAGAAAACATCCACAAAGTTTTCCATATCTCTGTTAAGGAAGTACCAGCTTGACCCATCCCATATTCTAAAGTATGAACCAGTAATGAACAGAGAGGACTTGACCTATATTGAGAAACCAATTGAGATATTGGATAGAAGGGTGCAGGTATTGCACAACAAAGAAATTCCTCTGGTTCGTGTTTTGTGGTAATACCATTCACATGAAGAGTCAACTTGGGAATGGGAAAATGAAACCCGGGATAAGTACCCCCATTTATTCAATAGTAAAAATATGATTTTGAGGAAAAAATCCTTAAAGAAGGGGATGATGTAAGGACCGACATTTTCTCGACACGGTGAAGCACCCGACGGTAAAAACACAGCAGCGCACGACAAAGAACTCGCACGGCATTGAGAAGACAGAAAAAGAGAGCATTGCCATGTGTGAGTGACACTGTCCGCAAAAGAAGAATGGAGAACACGTGCGGCAGTGAGCGCACGCAGCAGTGAACGTGTGCGACAGTGAACACGTGTGGCAGAGAATGCTCGTGGCAGTGCGCACGCGTGAGAGTGAGCACGCACTACAGTGAATGCGCATGGCAGTAAGATGGGAAGAAAAAGAGAACGCACGCGACAGTAAAAGAAGAAGAAAAATGAGCACGCACGACAGAGAGAGCGCACGTGATAGTGAGCACGCGCTGCAGTAAACGTGCACGGTAGTAAGAGAGGAAGAAAAAGAGAACGCACACAATAGTAAAATAAGAGGAAAAATGAGCGCGCATGATAAAAAGAGTGCATGATAAAGTAAGCGAGCAACATTAAAAGAAGAAGAAAAATGAGCATGCACGACAGAGAGAGAGCACGGCAGTGAGAAGACAGAAAGAGATTGTGTCACAGTGAGCGTTGTTTTTGTGCAGAATGGTCTCAGTCACCGAGCAAAGAGGGGGTTGTTGCCATCGTGCGCAACACTGCCAAGCCCTTGCCTGCCACTGGAGTGTCTGGTTAGATGCCTCGATCTCGTCGCCTAGTCGGGATGACCTGGTGGCACGTGTCTCGGGTTTTAATGAGAAACAAAGGCAAGTATACCAACCGGTGAGAGAGGAATTTAATGTGAGGCTGGACACATCTCATCTGAGTCTGTGACTCACTTGAGCTGACTCATGTGGGCACCCTCTTAGTTCACGACAGAAAGCTCCTCAATCTTACAATTGGTTCGAAATCACCTCCATTGACCTGTACTCTCATGTTTTTACGATCACACACACATGATTAATTTACAAGAAAAGTGGGCCGAGGGACCCCCCTTGTCATTGAGCGAATGCACACAGACGTGCACATTCAAAAGGAGAAAGGGAAGAATAAGAGGATAAAGATTGGGGTGGAGACATAAGAAATAGAATAGAGGAAAGAGAAGAAAGAGAAGTTTGACTGGGTGGTTAGACTGACACAGTGGCTAGACCATTTCAATGACTGATTTTGCGTGGCAACAAGATGGGCACGATAACTCAGACCAGCACGTCAGTAAAACTACTCGATGGTAGAACCAACACCGACCAAATATCGAATTTGAAGTGGCAGTAAGATGGGCACAGTAACTCACACCGGCATGGTGGCAATACTGCTTGACGACGAGACTACCATGATAGTGCTAGACTTAGTCTTTCCCTTAGTTAAATGAGAGAGGAAGAAGGAAGAAGAGAGAGAAGAAAGAGAGGGAGAAAAGAGAAGAGAGGGGAGAGAAGAAAGAGAAAGAGAAGAGAGAACAAGAAGAAGAGAAGAGAAGAGAAGAGAGAGAAGAAAGAGGAAGAAGAGAGAGAAGAGAGAAGAAAGAAGAGATAAAAGAGAGAAGAAAGAAGAGAGAGAAGGAAGAGAGAGAAAGAAGAGTGAGAAGGGAGAAGAAAGAAGGGAGAAGAAAGAAGAGAGAGAAGGAAGAGAGAAAGAAGAGAGAGAAAGAAGAGTGAGAAGGGAGAAGAAAGAAGAGAGAAGGGAGAAGAAAGAAGAGAGAGAAGGAAGAGAGAAAGAAGAGAGAAGAAATAAGAAAGAAGGGAGAAGAAAGATGAGAGAAGGAAGAGAGAGAGAAGAGAGAAGAAAGAAGAGAGAGAAGATCGAGAAGGAAGGGAGAGAAAGAAGAGAAGGAAGAGAGATAAAGAAGAGAGAGAAGGAAGAGAGAGAAAGAAGAGAGAGAAGAGAGAAGAAAGAAGATAGAGAAGAAAGAAGAGAGCGAGGAGTAAGAGAAAAGGGACATGGATGACGATGGGGTTCCGCCGTCCATGACAAAAGAGAGGAAAAGAAGGAAGAAGCATGGACGACGATGGGGTTCCACCGTCCATAACAGAGGAGAGAGAAAGGGGGAAGTGGAGAAGGAACATGGACGGTGATAAGCTCAGTCACCCATGATAGGAGGGAGAGTAACATATAATATGAACAGTTATGGGTTCCATCGTTCATGACAAGAGAGAGAGGGTAAGAGACAACATGGACGATAATGAGTTCTATAGTCCATGACAAGGGAGAGAGAATAAAAGAGGACATGGACGACGATGGGTTCCACTGTCCATGACATGAAGGAGAGAGATAGAAGAGAGAAAAGAAAAGACATGTGATAATAGGCATCGCCGTGCGTGTTAAAAGGGACTCGGACACGACCCGGTCCGTCACTTGGGAAAGGGCTGGATTCAATGTTCTTGTCAAAGAATAGGAGAAGAAATGTCGTGCATGATGATGAGCATCACCGAGAAAAACATGGGCGAAGAGGAACTTGGATAGAGGCCTGGCCCGCCATTCAGATTAAGGCCCGGCTTACTGTGTATTTTCGAGAAGAAGGAGGACGTCATGCTCGTTGATGGGCACCATCGTGCATGACTAGGGAGGAGAGAGAGAAGAAAGAACAGAGAGAATAAGAAAGAAAAGAGAGAGATTAGAAAAGAGAAGAGAGAGAAAATAAGAAAAGTAGAGAGAAGGAGTGCAGAGAATGAAGATTAGAAAAGAGAGAGGAAGGATTAGGAAAGAGGGGGTAATGAGAGAGGAAAAAGAGCAAAGAGAAAAGAGGACAGGAGTGAAGGAAAAGCACGCACCGTGGTGCCCATTACCGTGCATGTTGGGAGAAAAGAGAGAGGCAAAAAGAGGAACCGAGAGAAAGATGGAAGACGAGAGAGAAAGAGAGAAGGAGAGACATGCACGACGATGCTTACTGTCGTGCATATTTGAGGTAGAGATGAAAGAGATAGAGAAAAGAAGGAGAGGAGAGAAAGATAGAGAGAAGAGGAGAGAAAGAAAGAAGAAGAAGAGAGAGAAAGAAAGAAGAAGAAGCAAGAGAACGAGAAAGAAAGAAAAGGAGGAGAGAGAAAGTTACCTTCATCGAAGGGTACCAGGATTTTTCTTCTCTCTCCTCTCTCTCTCCAAGACATGCCACAACCTCAAGTCTAAAACCCTTAAGTTTTATTCATGAAATTGAAGCCGAAGGAGATCCTTTACAATGAGACATAGCATGACATATATAGACTTGGGCCCAAAACATGAGTGGATACCCAAAATTTAACCTAATTGATGATAATTAAAATTTATTTGAATTAAAATAAAATCTAAAAATGTGTGCAAAATTACGGTTTTACCCCTGCCCAACAATACACAAAATTCCAAAATAGTCCCTACTGCACCCATGGAACGTGTGCGATTTTCCTAGGACGATTAGGGGATTCTCCAGCACAAGTTTGACAAAAAAATGATTACTTTCTTGTTGGCTTGGCATGACAATCAATTTGATAATAACATCGAACCAAGGATCGTGGTTTTAGGCTACGATCACGCGACTTGAAATTCTTTCGAATCTTGAAAACTTCCGATCGATAGTGTGTTCATTTCTTGATGTATTTATTTGATTTATTTGCTGAATTAGACTAAGCATGTTGTTACGATTGCGTTGCAATAAATGCAGTTCGATTTCATACTCGACTGAAGATTTTGCCATCCTAGGTTTTTGGCTGAAACTTGGATTCCGACGTTTGAAATTTTGCAGCAATTTTAACAGCTTTGTATGCCAAATATAACCATTCATCACACACGGGGTTCAGACCAGACATAGCGCTGGCCCTTACGTACACAATACAACTATTTTCACATCGATCGGATACGCGACAGGCGTGATATGGCCGCTCGAGTGGGTCGTGCTACTGCTAATTTTCCTGTAAACTTGATCTCTAATCGTCATCTGCTCTCTAGATTTTTATCCTACTCAGACGTCATCATGGGACATGCCACATATCAAAACGCTCATCTTGACGAGACGGACATGCTCACAAAATTTGAGAGTGATCCGACTAGTAACGAGGGAGATATGGGTCTTTCAAGTCACTATTTGTGACTGTAAAAACCAATCTCCTTTGATGGAGATTGGTACAGGGAGGGCGCATGGGAATAGCATGCGGCCTATTCTCTTTCAGTCTTTTGCCCATAACTTTGTCTTAGAACGTCTGTTCAAGCCAAAATTTGACTTGGGGGTTTTCTACCTTACCGGATCCAATGGCGGTAGTCCCATAGCCATCTAACGCAATGAAAATAGGGTTTCAGTTATAAGGTCAATTTTAGGGTGCTAGAAACCGATTTTTCCAAAACTGTTTCTTTGTTTGTGCTTCCTTAGACATGTTGAATTGCGACGAAACTTGGCAGGTGGCCTTTTGGATTGCTTAGGAATATTTTCTCTTGTTCTGGGGAAATTATGAAACTGTCAGGAATTCCACTGTAAGTCAGGGCTTTATTGACCGGCTTCTCTTTTATTCCGCATCAAGGACCCAAAGTGCTGAAAAATGTCTTCAAACATTTTCACTTGTCTGTTACATGTTGTCTTGCATGCCACTTATTCAACTGCATGACACTGTGTGCCACTTGGCAAACCCGAGCTGCCACCTCCTCCTTTTGGCTTACTTAAGCCCCTTCTCTCCTCCCCCAAGCTTTGCTCATTCACTCACCCTTGAGGACCCATTCTCGACACTTAGAGCATTCACCCCTTGGGACTATTGTTGAGGAACTTGGAAGTGACCTGTGTGGGGGAATTTGGGATAATTTTGGGCACAATTAAGTGGACTTAACACTCATGTTTCCATAGTTTGATTAAAGCATGAAAATTAAGAAAAGTATAAGTGTGACTTGATGGGAATATGGCTGCATGCTAGTGAAATTGTGTGTGTTTGTGCACTGGTTTTACAGAATTTTGGTCCTCATTGGCATGAGAAACTTCCTGAGGATTTATGGGCTTATCGCATTACAACTTGGAGTGCCACTAAATCTACTCCCTACTCTTTAGTTTATGAGAGTAAAGCTATACTACATCTCAAGATCCAACTTCCTTCACTTTGCATCATCGTACATCATGATATGACAAAAGATGAATAGGTTAAGTAGCACTATCAAGAATTAGACACCCTTGACGAGAAAATATTTGAAGCCCAATAGGACCTTAAACTCAGGGGATGATGAAAAGGGCTTTTGACAAGTTAGTTAAAGTTCTCTGATTCACTCATGGCGACTTGGTCCTAGCAGTAAAACGGCTGATCGTTATGCATAGGTGATGCAAGGGGAAGTTTGAACCAAAATGGGAAAGCCCTTTCATAATCTAGAAGCTTCTCCTAATGGGGGTTACATATTAACCTATCTTGATGGGAAGGAGGCAATGCCTCCTATCAACGGATGTTACCTGAAAGGGTATCACGACCCCGCCTCTTGACCCCTACCAGAGGACGACAGAGTACAGGATCGCGACTGGAGGGCATGTACGTTACTTAGGTGGGAGTGGAATCAACACGTATTAAAAGTGCGGAATCAAAGAAAACCACAATAAGAAGACAAAACTCATCCATTAAGCGACAGAAAACTGAATAAATTTAAACCATTAACTTCATTCATCTCCAAAAGTCTTTAGAATAAGGTTTGAGGCTTAGCCTAACATTCATCTCAAAAAAAGAATAATATGTGGCAACGCCACATTGCACCTATAAAGCCAAGAAGAAAAATCCTGAATCGGTTTGAACTCCGAACACCTGCTATCACCGGTCCGCTGCTTGCTACACGCAATCAGGCACTAATGCTCTACACAGTTGAAATAAGAAGAGTGAGCAATAAGATCACTAAGTAGATCACTGCCCTTACATTCTTGACTATCAGCAAATACATAATAACATGTCCATGGTTTGCCAGAAATCACATTTGTCTCACATAGTATGGTCACACATCAGAGTATATATATGGTCACACATAAGAGTATATATGAATGTTGCATAAAGATGGTAAGATTGAATTAACAGAGCATTTATTTTTTTCAAGAGGACAACAACCTTTGTAAATAGTATAGATACAGTCAGATGTTCATACAGAATACCGAATTCAAATAAGCAGAATAGATGATTTCAGATAAGTAGAATAGAACAATTACTCCCGAAGTAGAAGTCACATCGACCAAGTCAAGCCAACCCTAAAACTTGAGACTTCTATCCTCATTTAGCAGGGAGGATAATGACAAGTCGAGGTTTAACTTCGTAATATCCTTGCTCACGCAAACATCCCCAGCGTGCTTTGGGATTTTTGATAGGCTGAGGCCTTGTAAGACACGATCCTCTCTTATGCCCTCTGGCGAGAGGGCGTTACACTACCATTGGAGGACCCAATGCGTAGTGCCCTTGACAATTTGGGGGCTCGACCTCTCAGTTAATTACAGTTACATGTCGACTCTACTCGTATCATAGGAGTCGAGGTACAGTATACCCCACTACCAAAGGAGGACCCTTTGCGTAGCAGTCAAATATCAATATTCATATAACAAAAACAATAGGTCTACTACTGATGGAGGACCCATTGTGTAGCAGTCAGATATCATTCATATAATAGAAACAGAAGGTCTACTACCAATGGAGGACCCATTGCGTAGCAGTCAGATATCAGTATTCATATAACATAAATATAAGGTCCACTACTAATGGAGGACCCATTGCGTAACAATCATATATCAGTATTCATATAAAAGAAACAGAAGGTCTACTACCATTGGAGGACCTATTACGTAGCAGTCATATATCAATGTTCATAAAACAGAAACAGAAGGTCTACTACTAATGGAAGACCCATTGTGTAGCAGTCAGATATCAGTATTAATATCACATTTTACAGTATTCATTATTCATATGACAAAAACCCGGTATCACAAACACAAGGTGGTGCTATCGGTATCGCATGATAACATTATCAGAGTCACAGAACCTTGATGTCAGTGTCATAGAATAATAGTAATAGTGTCCGTAATTGTTACAACTGCAATTTCAAGTTGTGACATCTAGTTATAAATAGAGTCATAACTTTCAATTCACTTGGAAGTTAAAGATAGTTCCAAAATCAATTTTGTGCTAGACACAACCGTCTTTCAAATAGGGTGGTTTGAAAGCAATTGAACGTTGTTTGGCCCCTCAAAAGTATAAAATAATACATACATTAAATCTGAAATCTGTTGTGCAGTGAAGGCAGTGACATGTCCTTAAATCTTAATCCATAACTCGAAATCAAGAAGAGATTTAAAGAAGTTCTCAACATGTGAATTGAAGCTTACTAATGCACTGTTCAAATGAAAGTGCTTTGGAAGAGAATGGACACATTTTGGTCAGTCGAAATCTGTGACATCAAAGACAATGATTCTGTGTTTTCACTAAAACTGTCCATAGTGACCTATTGGCATAGTTTGAACTATAACTTTACATGCATGAAAAATTAGAACAAGATAAAAACATGAGCATTGAAATGGACTCAAAAATGTTTCAAATGGAAGTGGTTTCATGTCATTTGGACGTCAAGTTCTTAGTTAAACTCTCAGTATAACAGAAGTAACAATTCTAGAAGTTACCACAGACTGCTAACAACAACATTTAGTCATAAAACAAAGCATATCCTCCAAAATATCAAGACTATCAACTAGTCAAACTCAAATTAGATTCATATACCTTTCCAGTGGTTATAATTTTATATCTATCGGATATCATTTGCTCATTCAAAATGTCATCACAACAGCAGGGGAATTCCCTAAACAATTTCAGTGCAAGCATGGAATTTTCCAAAAACTATTTCATAACTTCAAATACATTCAAGACATCACCATCAAACCAAGTCTAGCTTAAACTAGACTCACAAGGGCATCAACCCACAAATTTTTGGGCTCAACAGAAATAAAAATAGTGCCTAACCATTCACATAAAAAAGGCCAAATTTCTGGAAAAACAGAGCACAAATACATTCATGCTATCTTTTTCTTTTACCCAATTTCTGTAAAACCTCATTCTCATCTCATGCTTAACTCGAGATCCATTCATGGCTAAATCATGTTTCATACATGCTTCATACAACTTGATGCAAGGGGGTAGTAATCCACTTACCAAAACAACAATGGTGCCCTCCTGTCCTTTACCCACAGTCCTTCAACTCCTACACTGGCTCCTCCAAGGTGAGGGTGAGAGCTTCCCCAATGCTTGTCTTAGAGAGAGAGATATATATATGTGGAGGAGTGAAGAGTGAGGGATGTGAGGGAGAGGAGAGGGCTTAAGTACCCCCCCTCATGGTTGGTGGTAGCCTAAACTGACAGGTGGCAGCCCAACTCTCATGCAGTTTGACAAGTGACGAACACCACCCATGCACGTCAGTGCTGCACACAGTGTTACGCACACCACGATGCCCCCCGTTCGCAGCGTTTTGCTCTCGCTGCCGTGCGTACACTGCCACACACTCTTCTGCCATCACGCGCTCTCCCTATCACTGCGTGCTCTTCACCATCGTCGCACGCCCTTCACCATCACCCCATTCTTCTCCTTCATATGAGCCACGCGCTTCTCCTTCCTATCGCCATGCGCTCCTCCTTCCTATCGCCGCGTGCTCCTCCGTCCTATTGCTGTGCGTTTCTCCTTCCCATCACTGCGTGCTCTTCGTCATGCACTCTCTCTTCTTCTCCTCTCTTATCACCGTGCACACTATACCATCGCCCTTCACCTACACCTCGTGCTTCTCCTTCCTATCATCGTGGGCTTCTCCTTCTTATCATCGCGCGCATCTCCTTCCTATCACTGCACGCTCTTCACCGCACTCTCTCTCTTCTTCTTCTCTCCTATTGCCATGCACACTTCACCATGCATTCTTTCTTCTTCTCCTTCCTATCACCGCGTGCATGTCTTCTCTTCTCTCTCTTCACTGTCATGTGCCTTCCATTGCCGCATGTTCCCCTTTCCTTCCCTCCTTTTCCCAACATGCAAACTATTTGGACGGGAAAATCTATGTCGTTACACCATCCCCCCCTTAAAAAGGATTTTGTCTTCAAAATCTTCAATCAAATAAATGGGGGAACTTAGCCCGGATTTCATCTTCTCGCTCTCATGTTGATTCTACCCTCGAATGATATTGCCATAGAACTCGGACCAAGGGAATTTTGTTGTTGCGCAAGAATCTCAATTGGCTGCTCAACATAAGTTAAGTCTTCCCTGATCGATAGCGGCTCATATTTCAAGACGTGGGATAGATCGGAATGATACTTTCGTAATAATGAAACATGGAAAGCATCATGAATATTGGCTAGCTCGGGCTGTATGGCCAGTCGATATGTCACGACTTCGATTTTCTCTAATATTTCAAAGGGTTCGATGAATGGTGGACTTAGCTTCCCTTTCTTGCCGAACCTCATAATTCCCTTTATTGGTGACACTTTCAAACAGACCCGATCACCTACTTCAAATTCAAGGTCCCTTCGGCGATTATCGACATAACTATTTTGCTGACTCTGAGATGTTTAAAGCCTTTCTCGAATTAGGGCAATCTTTTCTGATGTTACTTGAACAATTTTCGGCCCCAACAGTCTCCTTTCGCTGACTTCTTCTCAACACACTAGCGATCTGCATTTTCTCCCATTCAGGGCTTCAAAAGGTGCCATTTGAATACTGACCTGGAAACTGTTGTTATATTCAAATTCTATCAGAGGTAAGTGATCATCCCAGTTTCCTTTAAAGTCTTTAACACAAGCCCTCAACATATCTTCTAACGTTGAATTGTCCTTTCTGACTGTCCATCGGTCTGAGGTGAAAAGCAGTACTAAAAGTGAGTCTTGTCCCAAGGCTGCTTGCAGACTGTTCCAAAACCTTGAAGTAAATCTAAAGTTCTTGTCGAACACAATACTAACAGGTACTCCATGCAGCCTTAGTATTTCCTTGACATACAGCTGAGCCAGTCTATCCAGAGCATAGGTAATACGGACCGGTAAGAAATATGCAGCCTTAGTTAATCGGTCCACAATAACCCAAACGCTATCATGTTCAGTGCTTGATCTTGGCAACCCAGATACAAAGTCCAGACCGGTTATCCTGATTTTCGACTACATAAGCTAGGTACCCAACACATCTTTTAGCTAGTAATCGGGAAGCCCGAATAGCAGAAATAAAATGCAAAGGGGAGACATCCTTGATGCAAATAAAGTTTAACTTAGGCTGGTTTGGGCGTCTAAGGGTTACAGTCTTATCATGAATCATGACAATCCACAATAGCATGGTGTGTGGATATCCAATCCATGTCCAAAATAACATCAAAGTCTTTGATATCTAATAATATGAAATCTATAGGTAGTATACACCCTTCAAGCAAAACCCCACAATGTTTATAAATAGTATCACTTTCTATATATTCCCACATAGGTGTGCACACTATCAATGTCCAATCAAGCAAGGAAGATTGAACATTTATGTGGCATGCAAAGTGAGGTGCAACAAAAGAGTGTGTAAATCCAGGATCAACCAGAATTTTAGCTTCAATGCCACAAACAGAGAGCATACCTCTGATAACTGAAGTTGATGCCTTAGCTTCCTATTCAGTGAGAGCAAACACCTCACCTTGAGTCTTTGGTCGGTTCTCAGGTCCCCTTACTGGGCAATCTCTAATTTGGTGGCTCGGCTTGCCACATCTGAAGCATGCACGTGTCTTCCTTTGGCAATCAACCACCGAGTGATTATCTTTCCTACAGTGTGGGCACCTCGGACATCGACTCTCTCTTACATCTCCCGGCAATGTTCTTTGAATCTTCTTGCCTCTCTGATTCCTCCCCCCCCCTGCCCCCTAAAGTTCCTCTTCAGTGGTAGTCGAGCTTTACTCCCCAAGTTTCCAAATTGGGCTGGTCTCTCCCACCCCAGGACTCTTCGTAGTCCCTCTTGATTTTCATGGCTAAGTCCACCAAAGGGGAGAAAACCTTCAGATTCGCTGATATCACCTTCCCCCTTATTTTTGACCGAAGGCCCCTCTCAAACTTATTTGCTTTTTGCGCCTCAGTATTGATGATGTGTGGTGCATACCTTGACAACTCAACAAACTTGGCTGCAAACTTTTCCACAGTTAAATTTCCTTGTTGTAGGTCGATAAACTCTACTTATTTTCTTTCCCATACTGAATCAGGAAAGTACTTCTCATTGAAGGCTTCTAGAAAATTTTCCCAGCTCGCTTCTGTCCCGGACTCTTCCCAAGACTGTTTCACTGAGCCCCACCAGTGCTCAATGTCCCCTTTAAGCATGAAAGTGCCTAACCTTACTTTCTGCTCATCAGTGTAGTTATAACTTTGAATATCTTCTCCACCTGTCTTCTCCATCTCTCAGCCTTTTCTACTCCCCCAAGCCGTAAGAAGGTCGGAGGAGTCAACCTTCTAAACTTCTCTATCAAGATACCATCATTCGAATAAGGGGCATGGGTAGATGGGGGCTGACATAGCTTCCCTCATCATCTATGTCATGGCCTCTAAAGTCCGGCAAATTCTCCGAGGGCATGAGTGTTTTCGTTAATGGAGCTTCCATTATTAGCCCGTGTTCTCGGCATCTTCAACCTAAGATGCAAACATTCAGGTACTAATCTACCCAAACTAGTCTAAAGACACTTGTAAACTCCCTAGGTCAAGAACCCTAACCTGGTTGCTCTGATACCATAATTGTCACGACCCCACCCTTGACCCCCATCGAAGGGCAACAGAATGTGGGATCGCAACTGGTGGTCACGTACGCCACTCAAGTGGGAGTGGCATCAACTCGTAATAAAAGTGTGGAATCAAAGCAAACCACGATAAGAAGACAAAAGTCATCCATCAAGCGACAAAAATTGAATAAATTTAAACCATTAACTTCATTTATTTCCAAACGTATTTACAATAAGGTTTGAGGCTTACAAGCCTAACATTCATCTCAAAATATTACATCAAAAAGAATAATACGTGGCAACGCCACCAGGAACCTACAAAGCTAAGAAGAAAAATCTTGAACCGGTTTGAACTCTGAACACCTGCTATCACCGGTCCGTTGCTTTCCACACGCAATCATGCGCTAATGCTCTGCACAGATGAAATAAGCAGAGTGAACAATAAGCTCAGTATGTAGACCACTGCCCTTACATTCATGACTATCAGAAAATACGTAATAACATGTCCATGGTTTGTCAGAAATCACATTTGTCTCACAGAGTATCGTCACACATCAAAGTATATATGAATGATGTATAAAGATGGTAAGATTCAATTAATAGAGAATTTCTTGTTCGCAAGTGGACATCAACCTTTGTAAATAATATAGATATAGTCAGATGTTCATATATAATACTAAATTCAAATAAGCATAACAGACGAATTTAGATAAGTAGAACATAACAAGTTACTCCCGAAGTAGAAGTCACATCGATCAGGTCAAGCTACGTTAAAACTTGGGACTCCTACCCTCATTCAGGAGGGAGGATAATGACAAGTGGAGGTCCCACTTCGTAATATCCTTACTCACACACACATCCCCAACGTGTTTCGAGGTTTTCGATAGGCTGAGGCCTTGCAAGACATGACTCTCTCTTGTGCCTTCAGGCAAGAGAGTGTTACACTACAATTGGAGGACCCTATGCGTAATTCCCATGACGATTTGGGAGCGCAACCATCCTAGTTAATTACAGTTACATCTCAACTCCACTCATATTATAGAAGTTGAGGTACAATAGACCCTACTACTAATGGAGGACCAATTGCGTAGCAGTCAGATATTAGCATTCATATAACAAAAATAGAAGGTCTACTACCAATGGAGGACCCATTGCATAACGGTCACATATCAGTATTCATATAACAGAAACCAAAGGTCGACTACCAATGGAGGACCCATTACGTATCAGTCAGATATTAGTATTCATATAACATAAAAACCCATTACATAGTAGTCAAATATTAGTATTCATATAACAGAAATAAAAGGTCTACTATCAATGGAGGACCCATTGCGTATCAGTCAGATATTAGTATTCATATAACAGAAACAAAAGGTCTATTACCAATGGAGGACCCATTGTGTAGCAGTCAGATATCAGTATTCATATCGCATTTTACAGTATTCATTATTCATATGACAGAAACCTGGTATCACAAACACAGGGTGGTGGTATCAGTATCGCATGATAACATTATCAGAGTCACAAAACCTTGATGTCGGTGTCACAGAATAACAATAACAGTGCCCATAAGTGTTACAACTACAATTTCAAACCGTGACATCTAGTTATAAATAGTGTCATAACTTTCATTTCGCTTGGAATTTAAAGATAGTTCTAGAATCAATTTTATGTTAGACACAACCATCTTTCAAAGAGGGCGGTTTGAAAGCAATTGAACCTATTTTGTCCCCTCAAAATTGTAAAATAATAGAGACATTAAATTTGAAATCTTATGTGTAGTGAAGGGAGTGAGATGTCTTTAAAACATAATCCATAACTCGAAATCAATAAGAGATTTTAAAAAGTGCTCAACAAGTGAATTGAAGCTTACTTATGTACCATTCAAATATAAGTGGTTTGGAAGAAAATGGACACAATTGGTTCAGCCAAAATCTGTGACATCGATTCTGTGTTTTCACTAAAACTGTCCACAATGACCTACTAGCATATTTCGAACTATAACTTTGCATACATGAAAAATTAGAACAAGGTGAAAACATTAGCATTAAAATATACTCAGAAATATTTCTAATGGCAGTGGTTTAATATCGTTTAAACTTCAATTTCTTAGTCAAACTCTCAGTAAAACAAAAGTAACATTATTGGAAATTACCACAGTCTGCTAACAACGACATGTAGGTATAAAACAAAGCATATCATCCAAAATATCAAGAAACTCAACTAGTCAAAAAAACCAAACTTAAAATAGACTCATAGAGCTTTCCATTGGCTGTAATTTGAGGTCAAACATATATCATTTTCTTATTCAAAATCTCATCACAACAGAAGGTGAATTCCCTGGAAAATTTCAGTGCCAGCATGGCATGTTCCAAAAACTATTTCATAACTTCAAATCCATCCAAGAAATCGATATGAAACCAAATCTAGTTTAAACTAGACTCACTAGGGAATCAACCTAATTATTTTTGGGTTCAAAAGAAATAATAACCGTGCCTAACCATTCACACAAAGAAGGCCAAATTTCAGGAAAAACAAAGCACAAATACGTTCATGTTATCTTTTTCTTATACCCAATTTCTATAAAACCTCATGTCACTTCTCATGCTTAACTCAAGCTTCATTCATGACTCAATCGTGCTTCATACAACTTGATGCAAGGGGTAGTAATCCACTTACCAAAACAATAATGGTACCCTCCCATCCTTTTCCCACAGTCCTTCAACTCCCACAATGGCTGCTCCAAGGTGAGGGTGAGAGCTTCCCCAAAGCTTGTCTTAGAGAGAGAGAGAGATGTGAAGGAGTGAAGAGTGAGGGACGTGAGGGAGAGGAGAGGGCTTAAGTACGTCCCCTCAAGGCAGGTGGCAACCCAAACTAATAGGTGGTAGCCCAACTCTCTTGCAGTTTCACAAGTGGTGAACACCACCCATGCACGTCAGTGTTGCACACGGTGTTATGCACACGGCGATGCCCCCCGCTGACTGGCGGCGTTGCTCTCTCACTGCCGCGTGTACATTGATGCACTCTCTTTTGTAGTCACGTGCTCTTCCTATCGTCGTGCGCTCTTCACTATTGTTGTGCGCCCTTCACCATCACTGCGTGCTTCTCATTCCTATCGTCGCGCGCTTCTCCTTCCTATCACCGTGAGCTTCTCCTTCCAATCGTCGCACGTCCTCCTTCCTATCGTTGGACGCTCTTTGTTGCGCGCTTTCTTTTCTTCTTCTCTCCAGTCGTCGCACGCATTTCACCATCACCGCGCACCCTTGACCATCACCGCGCACACTTCTCCTTCCTATCGTCGCGTGCTTCTCCCTTCTATCACCACGCGCTCTCTCTTCTTCTTCACTCCTTTCGCCGTACGCACTTCACTACACTTTCTTTCTTCTTCTCCTTCCTATCTCCACACGCGTGTCTTCTCTTCTCTCTCTTCACTGTCGTGCACACTCTACTGTGTGCCTTCTACTACCGCACACGCCCCTTTCCTTCCCTCCTTTTCCCACCGTGGAAACTATTCGACCCGAAAAATCTAGGTCATTACAAAAGGTATTACCCATGATTTATGGTCTCGAAGGAACGACCTCAAACACGCCCTTCACCAAATCCTCTCGAGCGCAAGCCTGAACTAAGCTCACACTGTTGAGCTCACCCCTGTTTACATACTGCAGCCGAGCGCGTTTTCACTGCCAAGCCCACTTTTCACCGTCAAGCTCGAAAACTGTTGTACAGACCCCAACGTTTCTAGACTTAAGATTCTCATGGCTATATAGATAAGAGAAGGAAACATACGCCCAGCGCAAAGGAAGGAGGCCCACTGCCGTGACTGTATAAGCTATCACGACGCATGAAAGTAATTATGGCATCGTTGTGAGTGTAAGGATGCCTCACCGCATGTGCAAGAGACAACACCACATGCATACTGGACTAACGTCGTGTGTGTAAGAGTAGCGCCAGCTGTTTAAGAAGGCGTAGCGCTAGCTGTGTAAGAAGGCATAGTGCCGGCTGTGTAAGAAGAAGTAGCATTGGTTGTATAAGAGAGGAGGAAGCCTAGTGCCGGCTGTGAAGAACCTAGCACCTATTGGAGCATCGCCGCACATGGACTATCGCCTACTGAGAAGTGAGCTATCGTCGGTTGTGAAGTGTGTTATCACCAGCTGTGTTTCTGAGTGTGCAGCGCCGGGTGTGTTTCTGACATGCTTGGGTTGTGTGTGCCACCGGTTGAGTGCATGCTGATTTGACAGCACTTGTCACTTGCTGCCCTTTCCCCTTTTATAAATAAAGCTCTTCTCAACTCTCTAAGAGCTTTTGCCCTCTCTCCCTCTCCCACGTCCCTTTCTCTCTTGAGATCCTAAGGGAGAACCCTTTTACTGCTGCCATTGGGAAGCCTTGCTAAGAAGGTTGAAGTGGTCTGTGTGTGGAGTTTAGGAGCACCGTGAACATTAGGTAAGTGAGCCTAACTATTATGCATCAAGAAATTCTAGGGATTTATGCTAACTGTTGAAAATGGGGGAAATTGATAGGATGAAATGTATGAGCATGAATGCATTGTGATGAGCCTGAAATCTCAAATGCCATGATCGATTGAGCCCAGTATATGATTCTATTTGTGATGGAAATGTGTGAAGTAGTTCACTTATGGGAATAATTTAATATGAACTTGGTTTGCATCAAGCTTTTCTTTGGTTTATGCTCTGTTGAATGTTTTCGAATGTGTGTTAAACTTGAGAAGGCAAATTTCCAGAACTGCAATGGTTCTTACATCGAATGTTTTAGTAGCCAAACGGCATCCAAATGGACCCAAACCTGTTTTGAATGAATGATATGATTGTCTATTTAAACGTTTATTTTTATATCATCTTGAAATTCCCCATGGATTAGAAATTATGTTTCACAATGTGTGGGTATGTTACTGTTTAAAGATTGCAGAAAATTTCTAAACAGTTACTCTTTTTGTACTAAACGTTTGACCTACCAATTCATATCCAAATTCTCTCAAATCACATCCATTTGATAAATACATGTGTGTGCTATGATGTTTATGTTTTAACCTTGCCCAAATTCTTCATAAATGATGGGCCATGCTTCAAATTGTGTATATATGTTACCATTAGCAGATTTCACTGGATTTCATAGCTGCTACCTTTGTTGTCACAAGTTTTGACTAACCAAATGGAGTCCAAATTCTTCCAAAACACTGCCACCTGAATGATCTGTGTGTGTATAAAAGTTGCGTGTTCAACCCTTTTTTAAATTCCTAGTAGATTGAGAGTTATGCCCCAAGATGTGAGGCTATATCATTGTTAACAATTGTAGGAAAATTCTGGCAACTGTCACTCATTTTGTGCTGAGCTTTTGACCTGTTAATTGTTGTCCAAACACCTTAAACCACCACTATTTTAAAGCTCTGTGTGTAAAATTAAAGTTGCATGTTTTGATCATTTGAGATTCTCCCTAGATTGGGAGTTATGCCTCCGAGGAAGGGGGTATGTCATTGTTACATAACACGGAGATTTTCAGATTTGTGCCTGTTGTAGAAATAAATGGCTTTAAAAGATTTCGCACTCAACCTCTGTTTAAATGCGTTCAATTCACTTTTAGATGAGCCTCAAGTGAGTCTATTTCGAAATCAACTTTTGAATCACATTAAAGTACTCCACTGTTTGAAAATAGTGCTTTTTCCTATGAGGGCATCGTAGTTGTGGATGAAATGAAATTATATTCACTTGCTGAATGATTCGTTGATGCTTTAAGTAACAAATGTTCATCGGAATTAGTGTCTCCTCCGTCTACATATTAACTGCCCTGGAACTATGCAAGTGATGCTATGCAATCGTGCAATGGGCGATCATTTGATAAATGTGCATGCTCTGTGATAGACCTGTAATACATATTGCATGAATGAGACTACGAGTCATAAATGTTAATTGACAAGTGTAAATGCCGTGTGATAGCTCTCTTGTGATGGATACCTCATGCTAGGGGCATAGCGTACATGTCGGTTGTATATTTCTGAATGATACTCAGACCTTGTTAAACAGACGAGAGTTGTCGGTCATGGGGTACTGACTGAGCGCGAGTAAAGACCAATGCTTGATTGTTCTGTTCTGATACTGTGTACTGACCACTACGCAATGGGCCACCCATTGATAGTGGGTATTGTTTTGTTATGATACTATGATTTTGAGTGCTACGCAATGGGTCACCCATTGGTGGTACGACTGAAGTAACGGATGCTATGAGCATTCTTTGGCAGGCTTTGTGTGTGCTGCATGCCCAAGATTAATATGAATGGGCGCCTGCTTTGAGAGTATTGTAGGGCCTACTTATGCGATTGAAGCTAGTAAGGTGCATGCTTTGGGCATATTGCATGACCTGACCATCTGTTTATTGTGAAATGGAAATGTGCTCTATAATAAAGCAAGAGTATACTCTGTTCATGCAAGAACTTCAACCGTGAAACATGTTCGGTTAGAGAGGAATGAGTGATAATGCGAAATGCATGATTGTTATGTACCATGATGGTGTTTATTAAGGAAAGGTTTTCTGAACTGTACTTCTTATGATATCTGTTATTTGCACTGTGAATGTAAATGATAATTATTGTACTGATCGGATGAGAATTCTGATGCCAAAAATGATGCCTGTAATTGATGCACTAATGAGATTCCCGTTTTACCTGATATTTATACTTTGATGGATTTATTAATGATGCCTAATATTTGGACTTACTTACTGGGCTGCTCAGCTTATTCTATTATTTTGCCATATCTGTGGAGCAAGAGTCACAGGTGGAAGACGTGGCATAGTGGAAGCTGTTGACGGTTGGGATTCGGAGCCGACGAAGACACCCTCCCTCATTGTATGTTTTAATGGGCAGTTTGGCCCTAGTTATTGTCTATTGTGAAACCCATGTGCTGTTGGGCCCTGATGCCCGAACTGAGCTGGAATATTTGTGGAAGTGATTTCATCGTGGATTTTTTGTGTATGGGAATTCTATTTCTTGATGTTCTTTTGCCTTTTGAATGATTGCTTTTAGTTCCTTGCCATGGTTTTCTTTGTTTACCGTGGCATTTGCTACCTGTGGACGACGAACCCACACCCGGTCACCCTCCGTTGAGTACGGTAGGGGGGTCAAGGGCGGGGTCATGACAGCTGTCATGCGCATTCCCTCATTTCACACCGACACCTTGTGCATGCACCTCCACGCATGTCTTCCCTAGCCGACCCGTTCAAGTGCACATCGACAAGGTTTGACCCTCATCATCTTTCCATCCTCAATGGGGTCATATCCATTCTTCCCATCACATGATTCCACTTATTTTAATCACCAAGGAGCCACATTCGCTCCCTAATCCCTAGTGAGTCCGCTGTCACCTACCATCCCTCACTGAGGCACCGTCACCATCTGGACCCATTGCCTATAAATGGTCTCGAACATTTTCATCTCCAATGAACCAGACCACTATCCATAAACCCATTCCCCATGGAGCCTCATCCACTTCACGTCCCTCAGTGAGTCCACCACTCATTGAATTACCCTCACACAAGAAAACTCATACACTGTCCAGTTGCATGACCTTAAATTGTAGCGCACGTCCTGGCTGTATGACGCTACACTACTTTGCACAACGGTCCAGTTGCATGACCCTAAATTGTAGCGCACGTCCTGGCTGCATGATGCTAAATTGCTTTGCACAACCGTCCAGTTGCATGACCCTAAACTGTAGCACATGTGTTGGCCGCATGTCATTGAACTGCTTTGCACAACGATCTAGTTGCATGACCTTCAACTATAGCACGTGTTGTGGTGGCATGACGTTAAGCTACTTTGCCCAGGTCCCGATGGCATGACCTTAAATACCCCTCCACACACGTGTGCCCCCTCCACTGCGCACATGCCCCTTGCATGCCCTTCCACGCATGCGTCCCCTAGATGGCCCGTCTGCACATGCATACCACCTTCACTTCCTTCCCATTGAGTCCATCTCCATTGCCCTTCATAAACTCGCAACATTCCCCAGTGAGTCAGGCCCATGCTCATGAATCCTCGATGAGCCATTCCATCATCCATACTCACCGATAGCTAGTGGGCCACCTCTTATCCATCTTCCACACAAACACCACCCATCATACGTAGACGGTCTCGTGCCATCTCCCCCAAGTGAGTCAGGCCATCACCATACTCACTCTATCGCCTCCATAGACCATCATCCATCGTCATCAAGGTCCAAGTTATACGACCTTAAACTGTAGCACATGTCCTGACTGCATGACATTAAACTGCTTGACATAATGGTCAAGGCTATATGACCTTAAAACATAGCCTAGGTCTCGAAGGAATTACCTTAAACTCGCCCCCAAAAAAATAAAAATAAAAATAAAACATGGGTAAGGGAAATACCATAAGTAAAAATGACGGACGAGCATGGTCAAGAAAACATGAGTAAGAGTGTTCCGTAAAATAAAAACCGGGTACGATGAAAACTCGAAAAGGCCACCCTGAGTAAAAATGGAAAAAGGCAGACATGGTCGTCAGGTCATAGGAAAAAGAGCCTAATAAAAGGGAAGTTGGTCAAAATCGTTTATACGGCACCTCTTCCCCTAGTCCAAGTGAAAACCCGAAAGGCACTCGGACCAATAAGCAGGTTGATGTAGCATTCGCCTCCTTAAATAGCTTCAACCAGCACTTCAAAAAAAAATCCCCACCACAAAATACCCTGCTATTGGAACCCAAAAAGAAAGAGCTCCAAGAAAAATCCAACAGTCTGAGTCCGTTCATGAAAGGACCCAGGAGTCAGAAGAATCACTAAGACGGCAAGTTAGGGTTCTATGCTAAAGGACCTTATTCTCAAGAAGTCAAACAAAATAAGAAAAACATTCTAATAAGCAAAAGACACTCTCAAAAGCAAGAAACTGTCAAATCAAGTCAATACCTACCCAAAGCAACCAGGGTAGAGCCCTTTCAAGGCCGCCTCTCCAACATCCCTCCATGATTGGACCAGACATTCGGGACAGGTCAACAGCCCTCGACTAGACTCGACAGGATGGGGCCCACAGAGGTACCCTACTTGTCAAAGCAAACCTGGTGTAGCAACAAAAAATGCCCACTAAGGGCTCCTTGGCTGTCTATCCAAAGAAGTGCTTCTGATGTGGATGATGGGCGTTCCATGAGATGTCCCCCACCAGAAACAAAACAAAAGTCCCATGGATGATGGGCATTCCATGAGATGTCCCCCACTAGAAGACACAAACAAATTAGACTGATTGGGAAGAAGCCCTTATGCAAGGCCCCCAACTCTCAGATAAGCTTGGATTCTGATCAACTGGGTCTACAAGCCCTTAAGTAAGGCCCCCAGCTATTGGAACTCGAGAAGAGCTCCTGATGTGGACCATGGGCATTGCATGAGATATTCCCCACCAGTAGCTCAAGTCTGTTCTTCTCCTTAAAGTATCCATGTCAGGGTCTACAACCCCTTAAACAAGGCCCCCATATGTCTAAGCACCTTAGTCACCCCTCCGAGAATCAGCTTCGCACGAGTATCCCTTCGACGTTCATGTGATCCGGTTGCTAGGAAGAAAATTAAAGTTAAAGGACAATTTTGATTCTGATTGTTGTCTTTCTCGCTTCTCTCCAAGCAAAACTTTCGGTGGGGCTAGTTGTTTGAAGGTATTTTTCAACGCTTGTCTCCCTGATGTGAATAAGGAGAAAGCAGCTTGTGACCTAAGTCCGCAGGTACCAAAGTGCATGTGGACTACGAAAGCCATAGGACAATAGGACCTAATCCAGAAGTGAAATTTCCAAAAAGCCTTAGAATGGCCCAAGAAGGTTCAAGATCGTACATAAGGGTCTCTTAAGAACACATGCCAAGTTTCATTGCAATCCGACAAGTTTAAGGTAGTGCAGACGAAGACCATGGGAACACTGCCATTGGATCTAGAATGTCCAAAAACCCCTTAAAACCAAGTTTCGATTTGATTGGAAGCTTCTAGACCAAGTTATGGCCAAATTTCCGAAAACAGGTAGGTCACACGCTATTACTGTGCACCCTTAGTGAACCAATTTCCATTAATGGAAACTGTGTTTTTGGGTTGGGGCTGAAATTTGGAAGGCCATATCTCTCTTGTCTTAGGTCAGATCACCCTCAAATTTCAAGAGCATGTTCATCTTGTCAACCCGAGCATTTTGATATGTGTAACAACCCATGTCGTGGCTTGAGCCGGGAGATAAAAAAGAGAGAAGATTGCGATCCAAAGCAAGTCTGTAGATTTTTCCAGCAGAAGCACGCCTCGATCGAGTAGCGACATCATGACTCTTGCACATCGGATCGACCCGAAACCAGACCCATTACGAGCATAGGTCAAGGGCTTCATTTGAGCCAAACCTTGCACATGATGGAGGAACAGATTTAACGCACAATTAGTACGAAGTTGCTGCAATTTTCGGCCACCGAAAATCAAACTCGGGCAAAAATGCCAAATTTGGAAAATGGTCGTTCGGGCACTAAATCGAGACACGTTCGTCGCCAAACGCTTATGATGGCATGCTCGTCAAAATACAACGAAGAAATCATGAAAAAAAAAAGAGAAACGGGCATGATCTTGAATCAAAGATCGCACGTTTCTCATGATTTTCACGTCTCGTGATCATGGACCTAAAGTCCGATCCATAGCTCGAAATAGGTATCAAAACGATCGTGTTCCCGAGCGGATCAAGAAAAGAATAATATTTTGGCCGGATGAAGCCCGGAAAGACGTCGAACGGATCTTAGAAGATCACCAAGGTTTCATGGCCATGACATGGACTTAATTGAAATTTTAGGATTTGTGGGTGAGGGGTAAAATCATCATTTTGCCCCTAATTTTTTAATTTTCTTTAATTCATTTAATTCATATTTTTCCACAATTAGGTTAAGAATTTGACATCCACTCATGTTTGGATTAATTTTCTATATAAGCACATACGCAACTCATGTAATGGATCCTTCTTTGCTTAATAAAAAATTCGGGTTTTCCCTTTCAATCTTGGGTCACGTTTATCTTTACATGGAAAGAGAGCGGTAAGAGAAGCTTCTAGACAGTACCCTTAGCCACCTAGGTAATTTTCTCTCTCCTTTCATCTTTCTTTCTCCTCTTTCTCTCTTCTTTCTCTCAACTCTCACTCTTCTTTTTCTCTCCTCTTTCTCTCTCCTTGTCTCTCGCCTCATCTCTCTCCTCTTTCTCTCTCTTCTTTCTCTCTTTTCTTTCTCTCTCCTCTTCTTTCCTTTCTCACTCTTCTTCTTTCCGTTCTTTATCTTTTTTCCTTTCTCTCTCCTCTTCTTTCCTTTCTCTTTCCTCTTCTTTCCTTTCTCTTTCTTCTTCTTTCCTCTTTCTTCTTCTTTCCCTTTCTTTTTTCTCTCTCTCTTCACAGAGGCAGTGACATGGGCCTATGCTTTTTGACGGGCCTCACTGTGGTCTTTGTATCCTCTCTCTTTCTCTCTCCTCTCTCAAGGACAGCAATGTGGGCCAACCCTTTTTGGTAGGTCTCGTTGTAATCTGTGTATCTTTTCTCTCTTTTTACTCTCTTCTCTTCCACTCTCTTCTTTCTCTTTCTTCTCTTCCTTTCTCTTCTTTCCCTCTCTTCCTTCTCTCTTTTCATAGATGGCAATTAAGTCACCCTCTGTGTACTCTCTCTTCCCTCTCTCTTTTCAAAGACGACAGATAAGCCGTCGTCTGTGTACTCTCCCTCTTCCTTCTCTCTTTTCACAAACGACAGCTAAGCCGCCGTCTGTGCACTCTCACCCTTTCTTTTTTCTCTTCATAGACAGTAGTAGAAGCCGTCGTCTGTGTGATCGCTTCTTCTCTTCTCTCTCGTCACAGATGGCAATACAAGCCACCGTCTGTGTACTCTCTTCTTCTCTTCTCTCTCATCACAAATGGCAGCTAAGCCATCATTTGTGCTCTATGTTTTTCTCTTCTCTCTTCACAAACAGTAGTGTAGACACTCCATTTTAAATCTGACAAATTCTATAGTTTTCTGAACCTTCAGGACCATATTATCCTAGTAGACCCAATTTAATTACCCTAAAACTGTCCAAATCCTATCCCAATTTGAAGTTTTTCTTTAATTAGATAAGGCTAAAACTTCAAGATAAATCCAAAAAACTTCAAAAAAAACTCCAAAAATTTTAGAAAAAATTACCAATTGAATCTTATAAATACCCCCTCTCCCTGACCCAAAAGGAGAGAGAAAAATATATAAAAAAAAAGCTTAGAAAGTCTCAAAACTAAAAAAATTATTGAAAAATGCCAAAAACAAGAAAAACTCGTAGAAAATTCCTAAAAATTTAGAGAACATCCCCAAAAATCCCAAAAAATTAGAAAAAATCTCAAAATTCATATTCAACATCTGGAGATCACAAAACCCTTATAAAACTAAAGAAATTCTCTTGCAGACCTCGACAACGACTGACAGCTCTAGAAAAATCTCTAGATTGACCCTAGAGAAGCTAGAAACTCTAGCCTCTTGAAGGTCCTAACCTCCAAGACTAAAAAAACCTAGACCTAGGGAGATCGAAGCTAGAATTAGGAAACAACAATCCTAAATCTAACCCTTTACACCAGAGATCTACTGGCCAACATCTGAATCAGAGAGGCAAACAGGATCGGTTCTGATACGGGCGAGCCCTTGAAGCCTCGGGAATCTCGGGCCATCTGGCCCATTTTGGTATTATTTCTTCCACTCTCTTTCTTCTTATTTTTACTTTTTTTCATCTTTTATTTATTTTATATAGTTAACGTGTCTTAAAAATCGTATTTTAATGTTCTTGATCATGTTGGCACTGCCACAGATTTGAGAGCAGATCGGCTCATTTTTGGGCAAATCTGACCTCAGATCTGACTTCGATTTGTCCCACTTACTCTACCGCTTTATTTAAATCTTTTAATTAGTTTAAAGTGCTAAAATTTGAGTGATCTTCATCGGAAGATCTGACAACTTTCATCGTAAACAGTTTGGCACCCACCGTGGGGCTATTTCGAGCTTGATCCAGGCTTCAAAATATGATTTTTATTCACTTTTTTGAGTCACAAAAGGTCCCAAAAGTCGGTTGTGACTAGAATCCAAGGTTTCATTGCTCCGAAACCTTGCGTTTTTTGGGAAACACTCCTAGTGTCGCCCAAATTCAAAGGTCTCATAAACCTCTAGAACTTTGTGGATATGTTCTAAGGAATTCTAAGGACTGGAAAAAAGCATTCAGATCAAAATAAAATTTTAAAAAATACAAAACAAATATTTTTCAGTTCAATCTGAGCTTTTCTATTTTACTTTATTTTAATTTATTTCATAATAAATTTTTTTATTTTATTATTCTTACAAGTTTAAAGTAGTCTTATTTTATCAATATTAGCAAGATAAAAATATAAAACAAACATATAAAAATAATAAGTTTTTGGGCTACACCAGCCGTGTCGCCCACCCTGCAAGGGCGACGCCAATAGTGCCGCCTAGGTGACACCACCCGTGTCGCCCAACTGGAAGTGTCCCAGAAAACTTATGGGACCTATAGGACCATTCCAGGGACTTTTGGCTCCCTCTTGACCAACGTTTGACCTAAAATAAATTTTTTAAAAATATAAAAAAATATTTTGCATCAGATAGATATGTTTGGTTTTTGCCCTTTTGATTTTATTTTAGTTTGTTTATTTTGACTTAAATCCTATTTCCCTGCATTCACCATTCTTAGTTTAACTGTGTTTCATAAAAATTAAAAAGATAAAAAAAGTTATAAAAAAAAATACATTAGGGTTGCTTATCCCTCCAAACCTAGACCCACTCTTGGTCCGAGCCAAGACTTATGCACCATCTAGTCTAGATCTTATTCTAGGTGATAGCATAGGTATAAGCTTAAGAGTTTCCTCTAGAGCAAGACTAGGTTTACCCTAGTTTAGGGTCTTAACTAAAATATAATGAGTCTAGTAAGTCTAGGTTCCAATCTAGTCTTAGCTAAGGTTTTTTGCCCCTAGTGTCAGGCTAGGTTTGCCCTAAGTCATCGAGTCTAGATCTTACTTAAGTTCAGATTTTAGAACCCAGCTAAAATCAATCACCATGTCAGTCACTCAAGGCGACCATGGTGACTGCTCCACGGTCGACTCTAAGCTTAATCTGCCCAAACCTAGGGACTAGTATGTCGCAAGCCCTCAGAGTTATCGACAGACCTCAGGAAAATCCATTATCCAATGCCCAAGTCTTAAATTAGAGGGAAAGTCCCAAGCATCCACTCCTAATCCAGAGATCTGTGTGGCCCAAAAAGCCGACTCCGCCTGAAAAACCTTGAATAGTCAGGGAGTCCCGACCAGTCATCGTCTTATATGGGATTTTAGGCAACCAAAGTAGAAGTCGAGTGAGGGAAGAAATTCATGCAACATCTAACCCCAATTCTTGCAACTCGAACCAAGAAAAATCTGAGGTGCAGCGATCTCCAAACCAAGACCCACATAGGTCTAGTGGGCCTAACCCAACCTCGAGCCACCATAGTACAACTCATGATGTCCTGAATACTGTACGAAGCAGAGGTGTCAACTCAAACCGACCCTTAAGTGAGATAGGCGTCCAAGCTGCCCTCAAAAGTCCAATTGACCTAGGTTACACTATTCATGCCCCAGCTTACGGGTCGATCCAAACCAAGTTAGTGGTATAGGTCAATCCTTAGCACAGTCGAGTTAGCTAATTCTTCAATCAGTCCCTCTGGTTCATCTGGTCCAACAAATCATGTAATTTCCACAAACCAGTGGCAACACCTATGGGTCAGTACGCCCCTCAGGCACCAATGTATCAAACCACCCCAGTGACTGTGGTTCATCAATCTCAAGCACATATAGGCCAACATATACCCCAAGTTTCAACTTATCAGTCTATGCTTGAGAACGCACTAACTAGTGGGCCAACTGCCATGCCAAATACTCAACAAGAAGGCACCTTAAAAGTAATGCAGGATATGCTTGTAAAAATGGGCATGCATGAAGTTCTACCCCCAAAGGGCCTATGTTCATGAGACCCTTGGAGGCATGGAAGACCTTCCCCTGGGATTTGTCATTACCAGAATTTGGAAACAAGTTAAATGGGAAGAGAGATCCAGATACTCACGTCAACGAGTACCTCCTCTCTGTTCGAGCTTTGCGAGACAGGCTAACCAACTGAAGGCCATCTTTTCACAAACATTGACCGGTGAGGCCTTGAACTGGAACTGAAGAACAATGTCCGCTCGACCACACATCACTCCAGATGAAATGTTTTTGTTTTCGTCTCTCACTACCGTGGGTCGATACCAAGACCTCTCTCCCTGGGCAAACTCAGTGCAACAAAACAAAACCCAGGAGAATCCTTCAAGGATTTCATTAGTCGATTCCACGAGGAGGCAATGCAAGGCATAGAATGTTCACTTATAGACCCAGCCAAGATATCCATAGTCTTAGAGAATGCTGCTCTCGAGTACAGGACCTTCTTCAGCCAAGGTCTTATCCCCCACTCTTTCGACTCCATGATCGAGCAGGTGGCGTGACATGAAAGAGCCAGAGGGACACCCCTCAGCACCAAGCCCAACAACAAGCCGATAACAGCTCCCCAAAATAAGAAAAAAAACAAGAGGAATGCTTTCGATCATGTTAATGAGATCATCGTTAACGGATCGGCCTAAGGTTCAACTGCTCAACGCAACAATCAGAATCAAAACTGAAGGGGTCAGCCTAGAGCCAATGCTCAAAATAATAACCAAAGGCGAGAGAATAATTTCACCCCTCTCAAAGACCCATTAGAAAAAGTGTCAGAATTACTCTTAGCTAAGAATATGGTTTATCTCTTGCCACCATCTGAACCACCATTTCATGTCATGGATAAGAGCAGGTGGTGCAAATGGCATCACAGCCATGCTCATGATACTCAAAACTGCATAGATTTGAAACGAGTGATTCAAGGGTTAATCAATAGGGGGGACATCACTATCGGACCTAGAAATCAACTTGTCGAAGAGCCTAATCAAAAGATGGGTATCTTCACAAATGCTCTCCCTAAAAATATGGTCACAATGGATAAAAAGTCGGGAGCTCAAGAAAACTCGAAAGAGAACGCTGTCATTCACATGATTGAGTGTGGAGACAAAGAAGAGGATCCCAGTCAGTTCATATTGGCTTGTGATCATCACTTTCAAGAACCCGACGAAGATCTTTTGAGCCTCTTAAGAGGAAGCCCTTCATCTCCAAAGCTCAATAACCTTCCCAAATGGGACCGATATGACAAAGATGACACACTAGGGATTGATATGGTCAGGACCAATGAAAAGGCATCATCTTCCAAACAAGAAGCCAACACCCCAAAGTCTCCCATTACTCTTGCTAGGGTTGACCCTGTTGAGCTTCAGGCAAGCGAGGTCGACTCCTTAACCCGAAGAGGCTGAGTGTTCAAACCCATTCAATTGATGGCTGATACTCTCGATGAAAGAATGAGAAATACCTAAAAAACCAAACAACCAGCTAGGGTCGTAGATCATGAGCCGAACAAGGAAATTCAAGGATTTACAACCACCTACTATCTACCATCTCATCTGGGGAAGATCCAGGCTCAAATCTCCATCTTAGAGCTACTTGCCAATTTACCAGCACATAGAGCCCAGATCGAGAAGGTCCTTGCCATGACACACATTCCAAGCAAAACACAGCCGGATGAGTTGTGCAGAATGATCAACCAGCTGATGGCACCAACACCAATCGTGTTCACAGACGATGACATCCCAGCCAGCTTCAACTGATTTCACGACCAACCTCTGCAAATCACCGTCTTCATGCAAGGATATGAGATACGAAGTATGCTTGTTGATAATGGGGCATCCTTAAACATATGCCCTATGACAACAGTGAAGAAGATATGCAAAAGCCTGGATGATTTCGAGCCATGTCAACTAACTATCGCTGCATACGACAGAACCAAACGACAAGCTGAAGGCACACTACCTCTCACACTCAAGATCGGTCCTACCGTCCAAGTGATAATGTTTTATGTCTTGAACATAAGACCTTCTTTCAACATGTTTCTAGGAAGACCATGGTTGCTTGAAAACCTCGTGATCACATCTACACTCCATCAATGCCTCTAATTTTCAACTAAAAACAGCGTCGCAAAGGTATGTGTTGAACCCCTTGCTTTTTTCAATCCTAGCATACATAACAGAAAGCTAGATGTAGTAGTCAAGCTCGGAGAAATCCTGCTTGCTTCCTTTGAGCAAGCCGATTGTGCCACCTTGCGCCTAGAGGCTGGCAACCCTGTTCCTCAACATCGATACGGTTTCGGGTCCCTCGAAGCTTTGCACATCCTCTAGGCTTCCAACTAGGCCAAGGCTTGGGTAGTCAAGGGCAAGGCGTAACGGAGGCAATTTCTGAATCATTCAAAGCCAAAACTGGAAACGAAGATCAAAGAGGTCTAAGGTGTTCTCTCACCTTATTGTAAAGTCGGATGAAGCCTTCAAGCTATCTAGGCTTTGTATCTAAAGGCATTCAAAGCCTCGATCCTCTCGATGCTCATCCTTCAAAACAGCCTAAGGTGATCCTTGAATCCCAAATGGGGAATAACTCTTCTTCCACATCTCAGCACATACAAAAACTGGGAATTAAAGACCTTTTTGCTTACCTGGATTTGAAGGTATGCACAATCGGCTCTAACAAAGTCAAGCATGATCATCCACCGATTCAAACCCAAGAACAGAATTGGTTGATCACTCCCCTATCTCGAGAATTGCTGGAAGCATACCAGCAGCACCTTCAAGTTCTGGTGCCAAATATTGGATAGGCACAGGGTGCCATCTAACCACCCTGTGTGTCCAATCCCAAACATTTCTCTCGCGAGTCCCATAAGGTAACCGTTGAAAAATAAAAACATGATAAAACTGATAATATTGAAAAAGAATTTTTAAAAACGGCGAACACTCAAGATAGCCCGATAATGGTGCATAATACCCAAGATGACGAATTGGATGACCAAGACGAAGATCAAGAGAGCCAAGAGTCTGAAGAAATATCTCAACTTAAGGAACCCACTTCCCATATTGAGCAATTCAAGAAGAGGTTCGATGGTGACCCAATGGCTATCATCAAAGAGACGATCGATATAAACCTAGGAACTGAGAAGGACCCAAGGTTAAGCGAGATTGGAACCTCCCTATCTCTTAAGGAGCAGAAAAATATGATTTCCTTTTTGAAGGAATATCAAAATGTCTTTGCCTGGTCGTACGATAATATGCCAAGGCTAGATCCCTCATTGGTGCAACATCACCTCATATTCAATGAAGGGGCAAAGCCTGTAAGGCAGAAACTCTGACGTTAAAAGATCCACCTTGAGCTTAAAATTAAGGAAGAAATCGATAAATTGCTCAAGGTGAAGCTCAATACCCCCGTTGATTACTCATAATGGTTGGCCAAAATAGTGGTCGTACCCAAGAAAGACTGGAGGATCCGATTGTGTGTTGACTACAGAGACCTCAACAAGGCATGCCCAAAAGACAATTTTCCATTACTAAACATAGATGCCTTGGTCGACAACACTGCAAGGCACGAGATGTTGTCATTCATGGATGGCTTCTTAGGTTACAACCAGATCTTCATGGCAGAAGAAGACCAGACCGAGACTTTGTTCATAACTCAATAGGGAACTTACTGTTAGAAAGTCATGCCCTTCAGCCTAAACAATGCCGGGGCAACTTATCAGTGGGCAACGACTTGCATCTTCCATGACTTAATGCACACCATCATGGAAGACTATGTCAATGACATTTTGATCAAGTTGAAGACCAGGCCTAATCATCTCACCAACCTGAGAACCATTTTCGAAAGGCTAAGGAAACATCAACTCAAACTCAATCCGTAAAAATGTGACTTTGGGGTTGAATTCGGTAAATTACTAAGCTTTATAGTAAGCCAAAGACGCATTAAGCTGAACCCGTCTAAAATACGAGCCATCACTGAAATTCCCTCTCCCTACAACATCAAAGAAATTCGTGGGCTGGAAGGTCGCATATAAGCCATAAGGCGTTTCATCTCACAACTAGCAAACAAGTGCGTGTCGTTTAATAGACTACTCAAGAAAGATACCCCATTCATATGGGATAATGAGTGTCAAGAAGCGTTTGATTAATCAAGGAGTAGCTCACGAAACCTCTCGTCTTTAGCCCTCCAAGTTCAGATAAACCCTTGTTCTTATACATGTCAGTGAGAGATAAGACCATGGGGGCAATGTTAGGACAATACGATAACCATGGAAAAGAACAAATGATATACTACATCAGCAAGACTATGGTGGACTATGAGACAAGATACATGGATGTGAAGAAGCATTGCTTGACGCTTGTGTGGGCCATGTAGAAGTTAAGACACTATTTCTTATCTCATTAAGTTAAGCTCATCTAAAAAAATAGACCCACTCAAGTACCAATTGGAGAGACCAGTCCTAAACGGATGTTTGGCGAAGTGGAGAATGTTATTGAGTGAGTTCAAGATTGAATATGTTACTCAAAAATCGATAAAAGGACAAGCCATTGCTCACCACTTAGCTGAACACGCACTGTCAGATAACACTCTCGTCAACATGGATCTCCCTGATGAGAACCTCTTCATAATCGAGGGATCAATTTGGGAGCTATACTTCGATGGTGCAAGGAATGAATACAGGTAAGGTATAGAAGTCATACCATGCTCACTGGAGAAGTTTTTAATGCCAACAACCATCAGATTGAATTTCCATGTACTAATAACGTTGATGAATATGAAGCCTTGATGTCGGGCTCAAGAATGCCACAAGAATGAAAATCCAACAAATACGAGTGATTGGTGACTCCTTACTCGTCATAAACCAAGTTCAAGGGATTTGGAAGGTGAAAGAAGAAAATCTCAAGCCCTATCAAGAAAAGGAAGAAAAGATAATCCCATATTTCAAGAAAACCACCTTTCAACATGTAACTAGGGAAAATAATCGGTTCGTCGACGCCCTTGCGACCCTTGCTTCAATGGTTGATATTCCTCTAGAAATCACCATGCTACCATTCTATATCAGGAGCAAACATGATCCTTCCCCACTAAGGACCGAAGAAGAAATAGAGCAAGAAAATGAGAATGATGGGGAAGTGTCTCTCGTGGGGTCAGATGCACTAGTTAAGGCAAAACCATGGTTCCAGGATGTTCTATCCTTGTTGAAAGATGGGTTATACCCTGAAGGAGGCACCAAAAAGGATAAAGAAGCCCTTCAAAGGTTTTCTATGGGATTCTTAGTAAGAGGTGATGTCCTGTTGAAAAAGGTTTTCTACGGTGTCCTGATCAGCCATAAATTGACCAAGTACTGATAGAGTTACACAATGAAGGTGGTCATTCTGGCGCCGCCGCCTTAGCTCAAAAAATTAGGCATCAAGGCTATTACTGGACCAACATGGCTGAAGGAAGTGCCCCAAATCTCAGCTTTATGGAAACCTCATCCATGCACTGTCCGTACCACTCAACTCAATACCACCAGTATGGCCCTTTTCCATATGGGGTCTTAATATCATCAGAGTGATCTCACTGAAAGCCTCAAACGACCACCGTTTTATATTAACGACTACAGAGTACTTCATCAAATAAGTAAAGGCAGCATCATTTGTTAAAATTGAGGGACAACATGTTATCCGTTTCATAAAGAACATTGTTGTATTTAAGTTCGTGTTCCTGAGTCAATCATTATTAACAGATCCAATCTCAAAAATGAAAAGGTCTCTAAGGTGTGCAAAAAGTTTCGGATAACGCAGAAATTCTCCATTTCGTACTACCCTCAAGGAAATGGACAAGCAAAGGCTACAAACAAAGGACTTCTCAAAATTATAGACAGAATAATTAAAGGTCGAAAAGATTGGCATGAAAAGCTAAATGAAGCGCTATGGGCCTACCGGACAACTGAGAAGACTCTTACTAGCATGACCCCGTACTCATTGGTGTATAGTATGGAAGCAGTGTTACCCATTGAAGTTGAGATACCGTTTCTCCGAGTGCTTATTCATAAAGATTCAGATGAGGAACACAAGATCGAAGCACAAATCACTGCCGTCATTAATTTGAATGAAATACGACTACGAGCAACACAAAATATTGTTGCTTACCAGCATAGAATCGAGAGGGCATACCAAAGTAACCTCGACAGTTCAGGGAAGGGGACATGGTACTCAAGAAAATCTTCCACACTCACACTCTTTAGGTAAGTTCAAACCTAATTGAGAGGGGCCATACATGGTCACCCGAGTGCACGTAGGCAATTATAACAAGATTGAGAATCAGGAGGGGTGCGAGCTCAACGACCCCATCAATGCGATGTATCTCAGAAAATACTACCCGTAACAGGCTCAAAAGAGTGGTGAAAACCTGAAAAAGCATAAAAAAAAAGAAAAAAGAAGGAACAAAAATAGAAAATGGACATGGCAAAAACCTAAAAGGGAATCACGGGTAAAAAGAAAAAAGAAAAAAAGAAAAGGAAAAAGCAAATCTCCAGGAAGGAGCTTCTGATTAAAAAACACTCAAGCACAAACAAGTACTTACAAGTTCCAACAATACGACACAAGCAGACCCTAAGGACGAAGACTCCTCCTAAACCCAGCAGGTTCCGATCAGAACCAACTCAGAAAGATACGAAAGTGTGATATGAATGGAAAACCAAAGTGACTTCGATGAATCCTAGAAGAACATCGGGGCCTCTCCAAGATGGAAGCTCAGCAAGAATCCAGAGTACTCTTCATAGACCCGCGAAGCATAGGATGAAAGCTCCAAAGGTAAAAAGACAACTTCGAGACTTTTGAGTTCTCATGATCCCACAAGGTAATCCTTTCATCATCTTTGGGTAAAATATAATAAAGAAAATGACCACCAAAGGGGCCACAGGTGGCAAAACTGTAGGGCCTGTCCCTTTTAAAAGCATTTTTTCAATTTGATTATTAAAACCCTCCATTTTCAAAACCCTTTTAGAAAGGACTTCCTTCATCACTATAAGAGGTTAAACTGTTAGTCGATCTGGCCTCATTCACGAAGCCAACATCCTATGCTTATTATGAAGGTTTTAAAGTAGCCTAGCACTCCATGGTTGTATGAGTATAACTACCAACTACTACATATCGAAGATGGGTGAACCTCACCAATGATGATATTAGCTAGTCTGGGAGCGTTTTTCTCTCGACTGGATCCCCTGAGGCAAAATGAGGCAAGCTCATCCCCGTGTGTGTGTATGATGTCCCAAAGTCCAATATAGAAAAATGTCAAACTCCTGTGACGTAAAAGAGCTAAGACAGGATAAACGTCAAACTCGTGCGACATAAAAGAGCTGAGACAAGATAAGTGTCAAACTCATGCAACGTTAAAGAGCCGAGAAAGGATAAACGTCAAACTCGTGCGACATAAAAGAGCCGAGACAGGATAAACGTCAAACTCGTCTGACGTTAAAGAGTCAAGACAGGAAAAACATCAAACTCGTGTGACGTTTAACAGTCGATATAGGAAAGACGTCAAATTCATGTGACGTAAAAGAGCCGAGGCCAATATCGTCTAAACTTGTATGACGTGAAAGGTCGGGTGTAGTCATAGCATTACCATTCTGTTTCAATGAAATGACATCAAACTTATGCGACGTAAAAGAGTCGAGGAAGGTATTGGCTATCCCCATATGACGTGAAAAGTCGGGTGTATTCAGGCACAACCACCTCATTTAATGGAAAGACGTCAAACTCATACAACATAAAAGAGCAGAGACAAGTACCGTCTATTCTCGTATGATGTGAAAGGTCGGATATATCCAGGGCACAATCACCCTGTTTCAATAGAAAGACGTCAAACTCGTGCAATGTAAAAGAGTCAAGGCATGTACCGTTTATCCCCATATGATGTGAAAGGTCTATCTATCAAGGGCACAACCATCATGTTCGATGAGAACGGTCAAAATTGTGCGACGTAAAAGAGCAGAGGCAGGTACTGTCTATCCCCGTATGAAGTGAAAGGTCGAGTGTATCCAAGGCATAACCACCCTGTTCGATGAAAAAATTTCAAACTCATGCGACATAAATGAGGTGAGGCAGGTATCGAGTAGCCCCATATGATGTAAAAAGTCGGGTATATCCAAGGCACAATCACCCGTAAAAGACATCAAACTTGTGCGACATGAAAGTATTAAAAAATTCTAAAAAAATATTAAAAAAATGAAGGAGCATGGACACCCGTATATGATGATTACCGCTTTGCCACAATTACCGTGTTGCTGCCTCATCTATCACTTCGGATTCGGCTAGATAAATCTCTTTCTATAGAAATCCTTTTCCTATAGACAGCCTTGGGAAACCTAAGGAGATAAAAAAACTGTTAAGGTTAAAAATTCAAACTACAAAAACCCCTGAACTTAAGTGGCATGACTAGAAAATCCAACTCGAGCTTCAAGTGTGTTTAACTTACCAACATCTCACGCCAAAAACCCCAGGAGGAAAATTTCTCTAGGTGGGTGAGCTCGGTGAGCGTAATGACTTGGAGGGATAGTTGGTGTGCCCTCAGACCACGTGACCTCAAGAAGAAATTTAGAATGTCTTCTTTATCTTTGACGTTCACCTGCCCCTTGAAGGATAGGGAACACCAAAGTGTCTACTTCTTTGCCACCCACCTGTCCGTCGAAGGACAGGGAGTGCCAAAGAGGGGCAACTGTAGACACCCCATTTTAAATTTGGCAAATTCTATGGTTTTCTAAACCCCTAGGACCACATTATCCTAGTAGACCCAATTTAATTATCCCAAAACTACCAAAATCCTATTTCAATTTGAAGTAGGGCCCAAGATCTTTCCAACGGTCTAAGAATCGCTTGAATCGGTCCTACGAATAAAATGATATAACTAATGACAATTTAGTTCCTATGAGACCCAACTGTTGGGCTGGGGACCGGGCTATAACGGGCCCGATAAGCCCAGATGCGGGCTGATGATGCAGTCAATGCATCTAATGATGTAGTAAATGCATTTTCTTTAATTAAATAAGGTTAAAACATCAAGATAAATCCAAAACATTCTGAAAAAAAACTCCAAAAAATTTACAAAAAATCACTAGTTGAATTTTATAAATACCCCCTCTCCCTAAACTAAACGGTGAGAGAAAAAGAGACCCAGAAAGGCCATAGAAATTCCAAAAATAAGGAAAATTACCCAAAAATACCTAAAATAGGAAAACCCTTAGAAAATTCCAAAAACTTTAAGAAAATCCCCAAAAATCCCAAAAAATTAGAGAAAACCTCAGAATTCATATTCAATCTTTGGAGATCACAACACCCTTAGAAAACTAAGGAAATTCTCTTTCAAACCCCGAGAACGACTGACGGCTTTAGAAAAATCTCTAGATTGAAAACCTTAGAGAAGATAGACTAGTCTTTTGAAGTTCTAACCCCCAAGAATGAGAAAACCTAGACCTAGGGCACAAAAACCCTAGATCAAAACTAGAATTTGGGCACAACAACCCTAGATCTAACCCTTTATACTAGATATCTGCTGGTCAACATCCGAATCAGAGAGGCAAAGAAGACCGGTTCTGATACGGGCGAGCCCTTGAAGGCTCGGGAATCCCGGTCCATTCAGCCTGATTTGGTATTTTTTATTCCTCTCTCTTTCTTCTTCTTTTTATTGTTTTGCTTCTTTTATTTATTTTTGATCTATTTACTTAACTTAAAAATCGTATTCTAATTCTCTGTATCATGCTGGCTCTGCCACAGATATGAGAGTAGATCTGCTTGTTTATGGGAAAATCTGACCTCAGATCTAAATTCGATCTGTCCCACTTTCTGTACCACTTTATTTACGTCTTTTTAATTTGTTTACGGTGTTAAAATTTGAGAGATCTCCATTGGAAGATTTTTCAAATTTTTATAGTGTATAGGTAGTTAAGCTGTTGTCTATGCTCTCTCTTTCTTTCTTCTCTCTCCTCACAGACGGCATCTAAGACACAGTTGTATGCCATTTTTGACGTACTTCCATGAGCCCATGCGAATAAGGAGAGAGTCAGTGACAATTTCATCTTGCAAGTTCATGAAACCCCGCAGACCAAGATTGTGTCGAAAATAAAGCTCCCATCCTAGTGACCTGAGTGCAGTTCCCTCTCACCAAAGAAGGACCCTTCACTGTAGTCCTATGCTAGTGGCTGCGATAGGGGACCAGACGACCACCATTACGCAAAGAATGTCGAAAAACCCCCGAGGATCAAATTTAGGCTCAATCAGACCTCCTTAGTAGGGTCCATGCTCATGCGGCCTCGCAACTCATGAGTTTTACCATAGTGCGGTGTGGCTTCACCAAACTAGTCCGAAAAATTGAGACTCCTACTATGTTTTTCGGCAATAACTTTGCCAACCTACGGTACCTTCCTCCAAAACCAGATAGAGCTCAAACGTTAGCATGTTCCAGATCATGCTAGCCCTGTCATTTGACCTACGACATACACTGTGGCATGACCGAGAACCCCTATTGCTCTAAAGAGGAAAGTGGCTGAAGAAACCAAGGAAAAAACAGGGTTAAAAAATCTCCGAATTTAGTGCAGCATGAGTCGATATCCAAGCCGTGGATTGACATGAGGATGAGTTCAATAGAACCACCTCGCAAAGAGCTACATTCTGGTACAACTCTTGCATTAAATCCATGGTTCAATGAATGCAAGTCCTCAACTCACCAAGGAAGCAAATGTAGTTGGTTGTCGAAATCCCTTTCTCTGATAACCTTCCAAATTAGGCAAAGGCGCAAATCTATAACAAATCAACCCAAACTTGATGTAAAATGACTACATCAACCTCCTCTTGGACTTACAAGCAGAGCCATAAGCCAAAACGACGTAGCTCAAAGATGCATTGGCAGACAAAGTTCGTAAAAATGGGCGGATTTTCACCCCTGGGAGAATGGTCGCCACAACACGATTAAAGGGCATCAAAACACTCACAATCGAGAGAAGAATGAAGCTATGTTGCTGAAACAGCTGAACAGTTGCCACAACTTACAGGACCAGCTTCTAAGGTCTTCCCATAGTGGAGCAAACTGCATGCAGGAATGGTCTCGTCATTTAGGAAAAAGATCATAGGGAAATTTTGGTCATTTGCGCCTAATTTTTTAATTTTTTTTAAATTTGTTTAATTGTAATTAAGCTTGAATTTTGAGTGATCACTCTTATTTGATGAATCATCTATATAAGAAAGCTTAACTCACTTGTAAAAGAACCTTCTTTTTTGAGAGACTCCACAATCCCCTCTCTTTAAGTTCTATTACCCCTGAAGGATGGGAAGAATCAAGGCTAGATTTTTCTTATTAGCTCATCTTTGTGAGTCCCTAGTCTCTGTGGGAGGGGAGAGTGGGGGAGAGAGAAAACTTTGAGAGAGTGAGGATACCCCTGAGTGTGCAGTCCCTTAGCCCTCACCTCACCTAGGACAAGTCACTCTCTCTCTCTCTCTCACTCACTCTCTCTCTCTCACCTCCACCTCCACACATGACTCCGTCCGCACAGCAGTCCATGCCTACCTGCAAGCTCACGGATGTGAGCAAACCCATGGGCCTTGACCCCCGGGTTTCCCCATGTCGCCTCCCTCAGCGGTCAACAAACCCCTGATAGGGTGACCATGGAGGAGGGATATTTGTATCCCACCCCGATAACACAATGACAGTGAGAGGAGAGAGATTGAGAACCTGAAGAGGGCCCCCATCCAAACTGCATTGACAAACAACCGGAGGGCTTCGTAATTGATCTAAGAGGGCCATCCACCTGGGTGAGTCTGTTTGAACACATTTTTCAACAGCTTGGTATCTAATGCAGAATAAAGAGGAAGTCGGTCAATAGAGCCTAGCATACAATGAAATTTTCAATACTCTCAAAATAGCCTCAAAATTGGTCTAGATATTTATAAGCAATCCAAAAGGCCACTTGCCAAGTTTTGTCGTATTTCGACATGTCTAAGGCAGTAAACACAAAGAAACAATTTCAAAAAATTAGCCTCTATCACTATGAAACGGACCCTGTAACTGGAACTATATTTTCAGTGCGTTAAATTACTATGAGATCACTGTCGTGGGATCCAAAACGGTCAAAAACCCTTATGGGTCAAGTTTTGGCTTAATCAAACACTTCAAGAAAACGTTATGAGCAGAACATTGAAACAGGACGAGCCGCACACTATTCCTGTGTGGCCACCCTGCACTAAAATACCATTTAAGGTGACTATTTTCATAGTCATGGGTAGTGAATTTCAAGGCCCATATCTTACCCATCCCAAGTCGGATCGCGCTCAAACTTTATGAGCGTCTTCATCTCATCAAGACGAGCGTTTCGATATGTGGTACGCCCTGTGACGACACCTGAGTAGGGAGAAAAGCTAGAAAGAACTTGCTGATCTGTGAAGAAGTTGTAAAACATTCAGCAGCGATACGACTCGCTCGAGTAGCTAAGTCACGACGCTCGTACATCGGATCGACGCGAAGCCAATTCTATCGTGTGCGTACAGCCTAGGGCTACTGTTGGTCCAAACCCTGTACATGCTGAACAGTTGGATTTTTCACATGAAGGCGACAAAGTGACTGTAAATTTTGGCCACCGAATTCATGATTCCAGCCAAAACCAAAGGTTGTGAAATCTTTGTTTGGGCTATAAATTACGTCCCGTTTGTTGCCATGTCATCGTGACGACATGCTCAGTGTACTACAATGAAGAAATCATAGAAAAACATCAAGGAACGAGCACACTATCGATTTGAAGTTTTCAAGATTCATCCAAATTTCAAGTCGCATGATCGTGGTTTAAAAACACAATCCATGGCTTGAAGTTGGTATCAAATCGATCATCATGCTGAGTCCTACAAGAAAGCAATCATATTTCGATCAAAAGGGCATCAAAGCAACCCCGAATTAGTCATGATAGATCACGTAAGTTCTCAGGCAGCAGCAGGAACTGTTCTAGAATTCTATCTAAATAGTCCTTTTGCACCATATTTTTTTAATTTCTTTTATCTATTTGTCTAATTTTTTAGTATCCACCCATGTTTGGGCCCAATTATACATAAACATGTATTGCCTAATTGTAAAAGGACCATTGATTCATTCGTCAACCACTCAATAAAGATTTCAATTCTTGCTTAAGTTCGTGGTGCATCTTGGAGAGAGAGAAGAAAAGGGCCGATACCCTTCAATAAGGTAATTTTCTCTCTCCTCCTCTTTTCTCTCTCATATTTATCCCTTTCTCTTTCTCTCTCTTCTTTTCTCTCTCATCTCCCCCTTTCTCTTTCCTGCTTTCATCTTTACTTCTTTCTCTCTGTTCCTGCTCTAGCCTATCACATATCTCTTTCCCTGCTGTTCTTTCTTTTCTCTATTCACCCATGGCAGATCTCTTGTCGGGTGTGATGTCTTCTTGTTTTTGAGACACAAACAGTGAGCTGGGCCTTAGCTCAAGTGGCGGGTCGGGCCTCAATCAAAATTCTCTCCCTTCTCTCTTTTGTCATAGTCGACGCAACCCTAGCGTCACATGTGTTTGCTCTCTCTTTCTTCTCTCTTCTATCATTGTTGGCTCAAGCCTAACACCACCTGTGCTTGCTCGCTCTTTCTTCTCTCTTCTGTCAGAAGCTCAGACTATCTCTCTGTAGAAACTCTTTAACTGTTTTACCCTTCGGTGAAAATAGTAGAAAGGGGTTTTCCCCCTTTTATACTCGGCAATGTCGCAAGCTCCCTTGACAAATATGAAAAAGGCACTGTAGTCCTCATCTTCACACGACAATAAGACCAGGCCAGAGCGGGTCAAGCCCGAGGCCCAAAGGGGCTATCGCCGCATGCCTTCATCAAGGGCCATCGCTGCACGCCTTTGGCGATGGCCCCTTCTCCTAGAGGCTATCGTCGCTCCCTTCGTCAAGAATTTAATGATGCACTCTTCAACAAGTACCTAACGCCGTGCACGTATAGTCTAAGCCTAATGCCGCGTGTACCATCCAACACTTAGTGCCGTGATCATGCCATGACACTCCCCTCTAGACCATTGTCCTGCCTCTTCAAGAAATTCAATCCCAGCATCACAGTCTCACTCCTCAGAAAGTCCAGTCACCGGTGATGGCTCTGTTCCCAATGGAGTCGTATTCCTTCACCACATACCGGTTTGTACTGCATGACCTTAAGCTGCGCAGCCTTGGTCCAAACTATATGACCCTAAACTGTAGCGGAGGTCTAGTTGCATGACCTTAAACTGCTTAGTCCTCGTCGCACGTCTCAAAACTGTACGACAATGGTCCAGCTGTGTGACGTTAAACCCTCAAGTAGTCGGGGCCATTCTTATCCCTTCAACCCTCAGTAAGGTTCATCTATGCTTTGGCTTGTCACTCTCAGCAGAGTTACATCCATACCATTATTCATTATCCCCGTACAGCCACAATGGCCAGCTTAATCCCCGGTTAGGTCTCTTCCGCTTGCCACTCCTCGTTAGGCCGCTATCTTTATCTAAACCTCTCTGGTTGTGTATAGCCTTAACTATCTTTACCCCTAGGGAGTCAGGTAGCTATCCACATACCAATCCCCCATGCAGCTTTACCTTCATGGCGACCCACTTACTGGTCCACACTACATGACCTTAAACTAGACAGCCATGGTCCGCACCACATGACCTTAAACTGCACAGCCATGGTCCGCACTGCATGACCTTAAACTACATAGCCATGGTCTGTGTTGCATGACTTTAATTTACATAGGTATGGTCCTAGTTGCATGACTTTAAAATGCATAATCACAGTCCAAACTATATGACCTTAAACTATAGCGAAGCTGTAGTTGCACAACCTTAAACTGCACGGTCCTGGTTGCATAACTTTAAATTACATGACCACGGTCCAAGCTATATGACCGTAAACCATAGTGCACATTCTGGCTACATGACGTTAAACTACTTTGCTCAGGTCTAGGAGGCATGACCTTAAATAAGCCCCCATACATGCGCACACCCTTTTATGTGCATCTTCATGCACGTCTTCCTTAACTTACCCATTCATGTGTGCACCCCACCTTTATTGCCTCCATAGTGAGTCCACATAAGCACACATGCCCTTTATGTGCATCTCCACGCACGCCTTCCCTAATCGACTTGTCTTGTGCGTGCACCACCTTCATTACCTCCCTAGCGAGTCCATCATTTCCCATTGAGTCTCACCCATGCCCACAAAACGGCTAGCTATCTCGCCACTCATACTCGCCGTCAACTAGTGGGTCACCATTCTTCACCCACCATTTTTCTTGCATAGGTAGCCTTGTGCCATCTTCCCAAAGTGAGTCGTAACTATCACCATACTCACTCTATGGCCCCTACAGATTGCCATTCATCACCATCACGGTCTAGTTGTATGACCCAAAACTATAGTGCACGTCCTGATCGAATGACATTAAAAGGCTTCACACAGGTCCTGAAGGCATGACCCTAAACACGCCTTCACAAAAAAATGGGCATGGTGTACACCTGTACAAGAGAACGCCACGAGTAAAAATGACGGAGGCCATGGTCACGAAACCATGAGTAAAAGAGTTCCGTGGAAAACAAAACCCAGACACGGTGAAAACCCCAAAACGGCATTGTGAGAAAAAACAGATGAAAAGGGTGGACATGACCGTGAGGTCATGTGTAAAAGAATCCAAAAACAACAGAAGTTAGTGAAAACCGTCTTTATGGTGCCACTTCCCATGTTCAAGTGAAAACCTGTGAAAGGGCGCTTGGACCGACAAAACAGGTTGATGAAGTACTGCCGCCTCAGTCAACACTCAATTTCCAAATAGTCACAAGCCTGGCTAATGAGGTCTACCTGAAATCCTCAAATGACAACATCCAGTCACAACACAAATTGGCTCATCAGGGAGTGATAGCCGCATAAGATTTCCCACATTTCAACATCAACAACAACAAGAGTCCTCAAGGGTGAGGACGATGACCAAAAGATCCCTCGGAAACACTAACGACCATCATGAAAGCAAGAAACTGATGAAGTCAGGGTCTAACCTGCCAGAGACTTCAGGGTATTCCTCATCAAAATCCCTAGCCAACATTGAGGGTAGGTCAAAAGCCCTCGACTGGACCCTGCTAGATAGGACCTACAAAGATACCCTAAACATCAAAAGCAAACCTAGTGTATCATCGAACAATGCTGACCAAAGGTTTATAACAGTTGGCGTTAGATAAGCCTGATTCTCTCCGAGGAGGTCTCTATAAAGGCCTCACGCTGCAGAATCCTAGATAGTCCCTCAAGGGTGAGGACTTCGATAGGATCCCTCAAACTTACCAAATTATTGCATTTCTTGATTCTCTCAAAGCATAACATTCGGTAGGGCATGCTCTTGGAAGATATTTTTCATCATCATGGGGCCCCCACTTAATAAAAGCCTAGCAAACAGTGGAAATGCTGACAGGCTCAGAATAGCCCCATAAATTCCCAAGATCTTCATGAAGACTCTTAAAATACACCTACAATGTTTCGTTGCATTCAGACATGTCTAAGACAGTGCAGACTGAGAAACAGTTCCGACAAAATCGGCCTCTAGCACCCTAAAATGGACCCTATAACTAGAGCTACATTTTAAGTATCTCAATTTTCTATGAGATCACCTCCATTGGATCCGACACGGTTGAAAACCCCTTGGGGTCAAATTTCAGCTTGAATGGACACTTCAGGAAGAAGTTATAGGCAAAAGAATGAAACAGTCATGAAGGGACAGTCATGACTAGTGACTTTCGATGCTCATATCTCAATCGTCCGAGGTTGGATCAATCCAAAAGCTTTTGAGCGTATTTGTCTCATCAAGACGAACATTTCAATATGTGGCACGCCCTATGACGACTGGTTAGGTGCCTCGATCTCACCCTTCGGATCTAGGTGATCTGGTGACACGTGTCTCGGGTCTCTGGTGGATCGGAGACTTGAGATCTCCCTCCTGGAAGCTAGCTCAAGGGCATGGGCAAGTATACTAACCAATGAGAGAGGAATTTTATGTGGGTTCAAGACTTACTCAAGCTGGCTCACGTTGGTGCCCTCTTAGATCACGATGAAGGTCCCCCCTGCTCCTCGAGCTGGTTCGAAATCGCCTCCCTTGACCTGTAATCCTCCTATTTTTTTGCACAACACTTCTATGGTTAATTTGTAAGACAAGTAAATTGAAAAGGACCCACCCTTGCCTTAGGGCAATGCACGTTCATGGGAGAAGGTGATGAAGTGCAAGGATAGGCGAAAGGTAGAAATGAGAAGAGAAATTGACGGAAGGGCGAGACTAGCATGACGACCAAAAGTTATCGACTCGGACTGGTAGCAAAACAGGCATGGTTCAAGGATCAGCACATCGGCAATACTACTCAAAATCGAGATCGATGTGGTGGTGCTAATCTATGCCCATCCTTAGTCAAGTGAGAAGAGAAAGAGGTGGAGAGAAAAGAATGAGATGGTGAAGAGAAGGATAAACCCGAACGTTGATAGACATAGCGGTGGGGCAATGGAAGGAGGTGGCACATCCCTTGTAGAAGGCACTAGCTCCTGACAAGGAACATGTCGATGGTTTCTCCTAGGTCGCACGACGATATGCGTGGGACGCAAGGGGAATGACGATAGCCACCGGACACACAGAGGAATCTCGCGGACGGCGATGGGTGTTGCTAGGGCCTTTATTGGGTGACGATAAGTATCGTTGTCTGCATTAAATGAACGGTAGAGGAAGACTCCTGCAGGTGGCAACACACTTCGCCGTCTAGGTTCTTCGTTGAGATGTCAAATCTACGTCTGTGGGCGACGATAGGCAATGCCATCTACAGACTTCACTGAGAGAAAGAGACAAACGAGAAGGAGGGGAAGAAGAACCGCGCATGGTGCTGCCATCGCCGTGCATGACTTGTGAGACCAAGGGAGGGCCATGCACGACGCTTCCACTGCCGTGCACGACCTCCACAAGGAACTCAGATGAAGAAGAGAGAGAAGAAAGGGGAGAAGGGAGACAGAAGAAGGAAAGAAAAAGAAGAGAGAAGATTTAACTCAACCCTAAGGGTATCAGTAGAAAGTTTCTCTCACCTCACCCTCTCTCTCAAGCGTAACACCAAAATTGTAAGAAAGATAAACTTGTATTAAGTGAAAACTCTCTTGTGTGTGTATGTGTTTGCCTTGTCTTTTCTTTTTTACGTACAATAGTGGTACGTATATATAGAAGTGTGCCCCAAACATGGGTGGATGATCAAAAGTAACCCTAATTGCTAGAAATTAAGATTAAATTGATTTAAAAGAAATTAAAAAATAGGTTGCAAAATGACATATTTGCCCCTTATTAACAAGTCGTGGAATTCCAGAACAGTTCCTGTGTTGCCCTAGGACTTACGTGTTCTTGCATGGTTGATCTGGGGTCGTTATGATGCCCGATTGATCATAAGATGATTGTTTTCTTGAATTTTGAGTAGATCTTGAAACTTCGAATCGATAGTGTGTTTGTTCTTTGATGTTTTTCGATGTTTTCTTCGCTGAATCACACTAAGCATGCCGCTACGATCACAGGGCACCAAAAGCAACTCGATTATGTGGCCGGACGAAGATTTTGCAAGTTTGGAGTTTTTGCTGAAATCAAGGATTCCGACGATCAAATTTGCAGTCTGTTCGTCGATTTCATCTGCAAAATCCGACCCTTTCATCATGTACGGGGTTTGGGTCAGAGATGAGGCGTTACGACCGTAAAGGAATTGGTCTCACGTCAATCGGGCTCACGAGCGGCATGATTTGGACGCTCGAATGAGGCACGATGCTGTTAAATTTCCAGTACTTTCTTCATGGATCAACAACTTCTCTCTAGCTTATCTTTGCACTAGGGTATCGTCACGCTGCGTCCCACATATCAAATTGCTCATCTTGAATAGACGAACATGCTCACCAAATTTGAGTGCGATCCAATGTGGGACCATCAAGATCTGATCGTCAAAAGTCACTGGTCGTGACTGTCCCTTTAATGTGTAGTGTTGCAAGGTGGCCGCACGAGAATAGCATGCGTCTCCTCCTGTTTCACTATTTCACCTATAACTTCTTCTTGGGGTATCTGTTTGGGCTGAAACTTGACCCCTGAGGATTTTCAACTGTGTCGGATCCAATGGTGGTGGTCCCACAATAATTTGAGAAACTAAAAATGTAGCTTTAGCTATAGGGGTCCATTTCAGAGTGCTAGAGGTCGAAACTGTTCCTCAGTTTGCACTGTCTAAGACATGTTGGAATGCGACAAAACCTGGCAGGAGACTTTTGAGAGATCTCATGAAGATCCTGACTAGTTCTGGGATTGTTATGAGACATTCAAAATTTCCACTACTTGCTAGGCCTTTATTGAGTGGGGGCCTCATGTTGATAAAAAATACCTTCCAAGAACGACGCCCGAGCGTGAGGAAAAGCTAAAGATAATTTGTCAATCCGTGAAGAATGTGCAAGAAATTCAGCAGCATCGTACCTCGCTTGAGCGGCTAAATCACATCGCTCGCGAGCCTGATTGATGTGAGACCAATTCCATCGCATGCGTAAGGTATCAGGTTATATCTGACCCGAACCCCGTACATGATGAACGGTCTGATTCTTCACACGAATCTAATGAAGCGACTGAAAATTTCTTCACAGGAATGTCATATTCCGACCAAAATTCCAAAGTGGCAAAATTTTCGTTCGGGCACGAAATCGAGCTGTGTTTGTTGCCCCGCGATCATAACGGCATGCTCTGTGATCCATCAAAGAAATTACCAAAAAAAATCAAGGATTAAGCACACTATCGATCCGAAGTTTCAAGATCCATTCAAATTTCAAGTCACATGATTGTGCGTTCAAAACACCATCCATGGCTCGTAGTTGGTATCAAAATGATCGCCATGCCTAGCCCTACAAGAAAAAAATCACCTTTCGATCAACTAGGCATCAGAACGACCCTAGGTCATCCATGAAAAGTCATGCATGTTCTAGGGCTATATAGGGATTGTTATGGAATTCCCAAAATTGTTAAAAAGGGGCAAATCTATCATTTTTCACCTATTTTCTAATTTCTTTTAATTTAATTTAATCTTAATTCCAAAAATTAGGGTTACGATTTGATCATCCACCCATGTCTGTGGTAATTTCAATATACCATGTACCATCATTGTATGCAGGAGGCAACACACACACGTAGAATACACAAAGAGAGAGTTCTTACTCAATAAAATTTCTCTTTCTTCTCATTATTGTGTCACGTTTGGAGAGAGAGTAAGGTGAGAAAAACATTTGGACCGGTACCCTTAAGCTTGAGGTCAATCTTCTCTCTCTTCTTTTTCTTTTTTTCTCTCTCTTCCTCTCTTCTTCCTCTTCTCTGTCTGAGCTCCTCTCAAAGGACATGCACGACAGTGGCAGTGCTATGCATGCCTCTCCTATGGTCTTACAGGTAGCGTATGGAGATGGCAGCACCATGCATGAGCCTCCTTCTCCTTTTGTTCGTCCATCTCTATCTCCCAGCGAGGCTTGCAGGTGACGCTGCTCATCACCGTCTGCAGACGCATCCTTGACTCCTCAGGGAAGAGTGCAGACAGTGAAACTCATTGCCGCCCATAAGGCTCTTCCCCCGTCGTGCACCTATCGCAGACGGCGATGCCTTTCGCCGCCCGTGAGAGGTCTCAGCAATGTCTATCGCTGCCCACGAGCTTTCTTCGTATGCGTTGTGCCTATCATTGTCCGTGAGCCTCCTAAGTGCGTTTAACGCTCATCGTTGTTCCCCCTACATCCCACTCCTACGTGCATTCGCCACGCGCTTCGCAAACGGCTATCACCGCACCCTTCACGAGAGGCTACCGTCGCCCGTGCAAGGGTGCTTCCTTCTCTTGCTACCAACGACAATGCCTAGCGCTATCCATAGTTCCCTGCTTCCCCTCATGCCGCGAGCAGTAGTGTCTTGTGCCTTCTGAGGGCCATGACACTGCTACTCCACGATCATGGGTGGTGACGCCTAGAGATGAGAGGAAGAGAGAGAAAATTACCTTACCGAAGGGATCATTCATTTTCTTCTCTCTCATCTCTCTCGCTCCAAGATGTACCCACGAATTCAAACAAGAAACATGAACTTTATTGATCAATTGAATGCCTGAGGGGGAATCAGAGAAGAACCCTTTACAATTAGGGTTAGCATGTATTTATAGAATTGGGCCCAAACATTGGTGGATGCCCAAAAACTATCTCAATTGATGATAATTACAATTTAATTGAATTAAAAAAAATTCTAAAAGTAGGTGCAAAATGATTGTTTTTCCCCTACCTAACAATTCATTAAATTTCAAAATTGTCCCTACTGCTACCTTAGAACATATGTGATCTTCCATTGATGATCCGAGGTTGCTTTGGTGCTCGTTTATCTGAGCATGATCCGACTCGAGACAAGTGAGAATGGTCCCCGAAATTCACTCCACAAGTCAGTAAAACTAGCCACCCACCTTTAAGGGTGATTTGATGTAGGGAGGGTGTAAGGGCATAGTGTGCAGCCGACCCCTTTTGGTCTTTTACCCATAGCTTTATCTTGGAGTGCCTGATTAACAAGAAACTTGACCCATAGGCATTTTTTACTGTACCGGATCTAATGGTGGTGGTCCCATAGCAATTTGAAGCATCTAAAATAGAGTTCTAGTTACGGGGTCCGTTTCAAGATGTTAGAGACTGATTTTTTCAAAATTGTTTCTTTGTTCACACTACCTTAGACATGTCGAATTGCAACGAAACTTGGTAGGTGGCCTTTTAAAGTACTTAAGAACATTCTAACTCGTTCTAGGGAAATTCTGAGACTGTAAAATATTCTACTGTATGTCAAGGCTTTATTAACCGCCTTCTTTTTTTATTCCGCATCGGGGACCCAAGGGGAGAAAAAATATCTTCAAACAGCTTGCCCCACCGAATGTTGCGCTTCGAGAAAAGCGATAAGGATAACATTAGGAAAATTTCCTTTTATTTTATTACTTTTTTCTTCCTTGCCATAGGACCACGTGAACGCCGAGGAGATCCACAGAATGTTGTAACTAAGATGCTCAGACGTTTGGATGCAATCTACCGGTCCATCCGTGAAGACTTTAAGGGGAGAAGAGACATTTTTTAGGCATCTTGTCGAAGTCCTCACCCTCAAGGGACTAATTGTGATTCTGATAGCTGAGGATTTTGTACGGAACTCGTTGGTCAGGATCATGCCCATCTGGTAGTCAAGTGCCATGCTGTTTGTTTGTTTTGTTGTGGGTGGTCTCCTGAAGGGCCCTTAGTTGGCGACTGTCTACGTGGTGCACCAGATTGTACTCAGTGGGAAGGGTACCTCACTTTATCGAGGTGACTAGTAGTGGCTGTAACTCCTGCCTACTGCTAACAGTTTTGTTTGCATAACAGGTCCAAGTTCTGGCTGACTTGGCCTTCTTAGGGCTTCTTTAGCATTTTGGAGTGTGTTTGTGATCTCGTGGTAATCATGCTCTTCCTCGTGAGACTTGTCTTTCCTTCTTAACGAGTCTTCTGGCTTTTGAGTCCTTTTTGTAAATGGACTGAGGCTATCGAAATCTTACTTGATGCTTGTATTTTGGATCCTGGTGTTGTGACACCTGGGATTTTTCTTTTGAATGTGGGTTGAAGCTGCCTATTGAGGCGCGTGCTGCATCAACCTATTTATGGGTCCAAGCGTCCTTTGCGAATTTTGACTTGGATTAAGAAGTGGTGCCATAAGGATGGTTTTCAAGAACTTCCTTTTATTTAGGGCTATTTTACTCATGACCTTTCGACCATGTCGACCCTTATTTTTCCATTTTTACTCACGGTGCCCTTTCGAGGTTTTTCACCGTGCCCGGGTTTTTATTTTCATGGAACTCGTTTACTCATGGTTTCATGACCATACCCATTCGTCATTTTTACTCATGATGTTCCCTTGTTTAGGTATACACCATGCCTTTTTTCTTTTTTTGTGAAGACGTGTTTAAGGTCATGCCTTCGGGACCTGTGAGAAGCCTTTTAATGTCACGCGGCCAGGACGTACACTACAGTTTAAGGTCATACAGCTCGACCATGGTGGTGATGAATGGCAGTCTGTGGAGGCCATGGTGTGTGTATGGTGATGGTTTTGACTCACTTTAGGGAGATGGCACAAGGCTACCTATGAAAGATGGATGATGTATGAATGGTGGGTAAAAAGTGGTGAACCACTAGCGGGCAACGATTATGGATGAAGGGTTAGCTCATCTTTTTTTGAGCATGGGTGAAACACACTAGGGAATGGTGAATGGTAATGGAGGAAGATGGATTTACTGGGGAGTTATAAAGATAATGCGCGCACATGGATGGGTCAGTTAGGGAAGACGTACGTGAAGATTCACATAAAGGGCATGTGCACGTGTGTTGGGGCATGTTTAAGGTCATGCCTCCAGGACTTGTGCAAAGCAGTTTAACGTCATGAGGCTAGGACGTACACTATGGTTTAAGGTCATATAGCTTGGACCATGGTTATGAAGTTTAGAGTCATGCAACTAGGACCATGCAGTTTAAGGTTGTGCAACTAGACCTCCGCTACAGTTTATGGTTATATAATTTGGACCATAGTGCTAAGTCTTTTAAAGTCATGTGGCTAGGACGTGCACTATGGTTTAAGGTCATATAGTTTGGACCATGGTTATGGAGTTTTAAAATCATGCAACTAGGACCATGCAGTTTAAGGTCATACAACTAGACCTCCGCTACAGTTTAAGGTCATATAGTTTAAACCATGATGTTTTAAGGTCGTGCATCTGGACCAAGGCTGTGTAGTTTATCATGCAGCACAGACCATTATGTGGGTCACTTAGTAAGTGGAGCTCCACGGGGTATAGGTCTATGGATAGTAATTTGACTCTCTGGGGATAGAATGATTAAGGCCAACAGGGGATGGAGAAGCAGACTTCATTGGGGATTAAGGGACAAGTATGACTCCCTAAGGAAATTTGTGGGGAATAGGCTCATGGAAAGCAATGCGACTCTTGCGGATAGGATAGCTAGGTAAACGACTGACCCACAAAGGATTGAAGGGATAAGCACAACCTTAACTCCACTAGGGAACAATGGGCTACAGTACAGGTGTAGTTCCTACTGGTGATGAGGGAGAGTGGCTTGCTTTTCCTACATGGGATGAGGGAGGGTGACCTGCTCCTGACTCCATTGGGGATGACCATTCATGGCCTGAGTGGAACAACCTGGATGCAACTCCATTGAGGATGATAGAGGTTACGGCTTTGCTGCAACTCCACTAGGGATAATGGTAGAATACTCATAGTGATGATCAAGCTCAGACATGCGCGGCTTTAGTCATGGATAGCAGCATCATATGTGGTGATAATCATTGGCGCACATAGCGGTAGCACGAGTAGCACTGGCATGCATGGGAGTTGTCACGAGAGGCAGTAGTACTTGACGATACGGAACACAGACATCGTTTAGCCTACGTTTGGGCCTCGGGCTTGGGCCCGATCCGATCCAGCCCATTTAAAGGTCAATGCTCGGCATTGCACAAGCGACAGTAAGCCCCTATTTGGGCCTCGAGTCTGAGCCTGGCCCTGTTCGGCCCATAGCCGATTGGCCTTCAGGGACCTGTTTGGTATTCTTGATTTGTGAGGGGTACCTTGGTGAAGCTTTGCCTATATAAGGGGGTTAACCCCATTTTCATTGTTTTTATCTCAAGTCAAACAATAACCGTGAGAGAGAGGAAAGGACTTTCGGCGAGAACTCTGGTGTCAGCAGAGTACTTGGTTGAGGGTTTGCAGGCAGTCTAGTGAGCAGAAGAAGGTTCTGGCTGTGAGGTGAGAGCACTGTCAGGGAAGAGACAGATAGAGCACTGTCAGGGAAGAGAGGGATAGTAGCAGTGGTTTCAGTAGTGATTATTGGGATAAAAGAGAGGTGGGAAAGAGTCAAGTGAGGGTTACAAGAGCATTTCCATGGATTCCCGGTGGTTTTTTGTCACTGAGGAGTTGTGGGAGAGTAGCAGCAGTGAGTAGAAGTGTTTTCCAGCATCGGGAAGTAGTGGGAAAAGGTGTCACAGTTGGTTTCCAACAAGCGGGGAGATTGTTCCTGGTGGGCAACCGAAGGTCGCAGGGAAAGTGAACAGCTGCAGGCAGCTAGACAGTCATGGGGAGACGAAGGTTGTCAGGGATTCGAGTCGTCGTAGGAAAACGATGAGTCTCGGGAAAGTGCACAATCGCTGGGGAGACGAAGGGTCGCGGGAAAGTGAAAGGTCACCGTCATGAGCGAACACGTATGGTGGCAGTGAACACAACCGGTGTTAGCCTCAGTCAACATTACTCCTTTGTCCAACATAGTTGGCGTTACCCCTCTACATCACAGACGACGTTAGTCCTTAAGAAGCACAACCGACGTTGGGCTTTAGAGACACAAGCGGCGTTAGCCTCACGCGACGCTTATCAGTGCCTCAGTCGTGCATGGCCAGTGACATGTCGCATACGGTGTTGATCATGTGTGGCGGTGGCTATTCACTTGACGATCCTTTCATGAACGGTAGTAAGTTGCTTCCGACTATGGTTATGCTGAGCGAAGAGTTGTGCACGATGATTGTCACACACATTGATGACTTGGGTAGGCAAAGGGTGATGGCTAATGGTAAGGGCGGGCTTATGATGATTGTTGGAAGCCAAGTCCTCCAACACAACAGTGAAGTCGATGTTGTTCTGTGGAAGGCCCTCACTATGAACAGAGTATGATCTTCATCATAGACTAGTTCCTTGCCAGAGAAGTCTGCTTCATAAATCTTCTATACCGCCTTCTCCTATTGTGAGAGCCACTCTTCTCCTCAGATGCACGAGCGACACTTCTGATGGCAAGATAATTTTTTGGCTTGTAACCGTCCTCTCCTCAGATGCAAGAGTAACACTTATGATAGGAGAGCAATTTTTGTCCTATAACCATCCACTCCTCAGATGCAAAAGCATTGTTGGGGGCAGCCGTTCTCTTTTCCTCAGATGCAAGGGCGACATTCCCTTAATGAGAGAAATACTGCATGATAGATTTGTAACATCTCTAATAATGGGTTTTGTTTATCTTGTAACTCCCTCTAATGTAATAAAAAGAGTTAAACCTTGTTTGAACTATCTTTGTTGTCTTCTTTTTACCATCTCTTTTTTTTTTTAACTCTTTGTTGTTTGTGCATTGAGTCTCTTTTAGTATGCATAGTGGGTAGTATTTCTTTAGGTATCGCCCATTGATAGGGGGCATTGCCTCCTCTCCATCAGGATATGCCAGTATGTAAGCTCCATTTGGCGAGGCCTTTTTTACTATAAAGGGACCTTCCCACTTGGGTTCAAACTTCCCTTTGTGTCGTCCATGGATAACAATCAGCCTTTTGAGAGCTAGAACCAGATCTCCATGAGTGAATGAGCGAACCTTGACTGACTTGTCAAAGGCTCTCTTCATTCTCCCCTGATAGCATTCTTCAATCCAAAAGGCATCATTGAGTAGTAGAAGACCCTTTTCGGAGTCAAGAAAGCGGTAGCTTCCTCATCTTCTAGTGCCAACCATATCTGATTACAACCGGAGTATCAATCCATGAAGGAGATCTGACAATGAGCCGTAGAATCAATGAGCAACTCCGTGAACGACAACGAGAAGTCATCCTTTGAGCAGACAGTACTCAGGTCATGGAAGTCGATGCAAACCTTGATTTGGTCGTTCTTCTTCTTCACTAGAACAGCATTTGCCAGCCACTTTGGGTACTTGACTTCACGAATGAAGGCTGATTGTCTGAGTTTGGTCACCTCGGCTATCTGCATTTTGAGGTTAGGCCTGAACCTCTTTGATTTCTGCTTGACAGGTTTGACAGTTGGATCGATGCCAAGACGATGAACCGTAACTTGAGGGTCTAAACCAGGCATCTCATGGTAATGCCAGGCAAAGACATCTTGATTTGGTCACAAGAAGGCAGTGAAATTTCTTCCTCCTCTGACGAAATATTTGTCAAGATGAAAGTGGGCTTGGGTTCCGCTTCGTCTCCTAGATTCATCTCCTCGAGCTCATCAGTTGTGGCTTGACCGCCTTCTTCCCATTCTTCTGGGTCCTCTTGCAACTCATCATCATTGGCTTCAGAGGTTTTCTCATTAATCTCAAGTGCAGAGACCTATGATCTTGACATCTCCGCTTCAAATAGAGCTCTGGCGTAGGTCATGATTTTTGCACCTTTCTCGAACTGGGACACAAGAGGGTCGACCTCAAATAAGGATAGCATATCAAGCTGTAGGATTTTGATTTGAAATTTACTGAGAAGTTGAGATTCATCAATTGCGGGGCTAGAGGCACCCTCATATGAATCGCTTGGTCTTTGCACGGGTGTTTGTAGTGTTTGCCCCGTGCGAGCAGATACTTCAAAGACATGTACCATGTGGAAAGCCTCCTGAGAATAGAAGCTCTGCCCTCTTGATTCTCTCAGTCTCTACTCAAAGTCAGGCATAGGAGGCCACTGAGGCTTCTTCGACTTTGACTTCTTGTGCTTCGCGGTAGAAGAGGATGGTTTTGACTTAGCTCGATCCATCAAGGAATTAGCAACTGTTAAGAATCCAGCCGCCTAGGCTAATGTCTTTTTCAGCCATCTCCAGTGCATCCTGCTTATATTGGTTCCTTCGAGCTCTCTGTTAAGAGCCTCAAAGTCTGGACATTTCAAGGTTGTACCTGCAGAAGACAAAGAAGAAGAAGAATAAAAAGAAGAAGGAGAAGGGTCAGTAGGTGAGGGACTTTTAAAATAGGACCCCTCATTGTATCGATCTGGGCAGCTTTTTGCGTCATCACTAGAATTGGACATGTGCAGGGGGTCTTTTAGGTCTTTCCCTTGCTTAGACCGTTGGGGTGCCCCGAGTAAGAGATGACTTAGGGGTATCCTCTTGATGATATGAAGGAATGAGGTTGGTGGAGATCGGGATGAAGTCTTTTAAAGGGGGCAAGGGAGGAAGAGGCTTGAGGAATTCTAGCTCGATCGGTAGCTGAGGAACCTTGTTCTTCTGGTGAGAAACCCTTCGTGCATGTCTTCTTCTAGTCACCTTTGGAGGTGCTTGGTCCGTCTTGCTAGGTTTGTGAACATCCCTAGCTTAACGAATCACTTCTCGCTTTAAACACTTGAGACTGATCCACCCGTGATGGACTTTCCATGGCTAGGAAGTCGAGGGATCAGCAGGATTAGAGGCATCCTTTCGGGAGTCTTGTACTGAGACACTTTCCTGAGTGGAAGTATCGACTTGTGGGCATTCAACATAAGAAATGTGACCTGACTAGACTTTTTCTATAACTACAGCTTCGAATTCATAACAATCATTCAGCTCATGGCCCCATATCTGATGGTATGGACACCAGTGATTCTCGGCCCCCTTGGTGAGGTGTTTGGGCTACCTTACCGACTTAGGAGTGACAAGCCCTTGTTGGAGCATTGTCTCAAACAAGGCTATAAGAGGGTCCGAAGTATCATTTCCATGGTCTTGAGTCGTGGGGTCTTCTTGTACTAGTGGAGGAGAGATTTGGAGATCTTTGTATGGAACGTCACCAACTTCTTGGTCTCTCTGCAATTTCTTTGCTAATAGCTTGTGGAAGTCAAAGAATTTGCTCAGGTCATGCCCCGATATCTTTTGATATGGACACCAGACACCCTCGGCTCCTCGTGTCCAATGCTTGGGTTGTCTTGTTGGTTTTGGCGTGATGAGGCCTTCTTGACGCATCATGGCAAACAAGGCACAAAGGATGCTGGGTGCCTCATCTTCTTCTTGAATTGTCACTGTGTGGGACTCTTCTGCTGCCTCGAATGCTTTCTTGAATTCTTCGAGCTTTATCAGACGCTTTTGGATCAGATCGTCGATGAGATCTTTAAGTGTGTAGCATTCTTTTGTGGAGTGGTTTACCATTGGATGATGAGAATAGTATCTTACGTGCGTATCGAGACCAGCTTGATCGGGAAACTTGATCTTGGGCAGCTCAATCATGTTCTGTTCCAGCAATAGTTGTAGCCACGCAGGAACCCATTCCTTTTCAAAAGGATAAACCTTGTTCTGATGTCTTGTCCAATAGTCATCTCGGTTAAGGGTTGCAGGTGGGGGTACCCGATTATATGATGGTTGTTGTTTGCTTGTCTGAGGTGTTGTCTTTGTTGTGCGTACCCCTTTGAAGAGGTCCAAAGTTTGAGAGGTAGCCTTCTTTTGATCACTGACTGTAATAGTTGCGCTGATTATCGCATTTTGTTGGTTGCCCCGGGCGTTGGCCCGAGAACTACCATTGCCCCAGTTGCTTCCCAAGCTTAAGGACTTTTGTCGTGACCTACCATGGTGGTGTGATGGTCTCTCTATGCAAACTGACTTAGAGATTAGCTTTGACATGGAGGTCGGGTTGGAGGCCACGACATGCAGAGGGATCTCAGGTAGCAGTTTTCGCACACAGGTCTAAACTATTTCCTTCTCAGGCATGGGATTGGGATGACGAGTGGCCAAATCTCTCCACCTTACTATGAATTGATCTACGAGTGCATCTAGATCTTGGGTAAAGGTGAGAAGCTCGATGGTTTGGACATCTCTCTCAACCTCATAAAAGCGCTGATGGAACAGTTTCTCCATTTCCTCCCAAGTATGTACTGAGTTTGAGGGTAGCCGATCATACTACTGAAAAGCCGGGCAATCAAGGGTTTCAATGAACTGATGGAGTAGGAGTCTCTCATTAGCTGCTGTCCTCGACATGCCGCTTGGAAGTGGGCGATATGCTGGTGCGGGGATGTGGTACCATTGAAAAGGGGAAACTTCCCTTTCTTATAGTCTGAGGGAAACGACACCTGATCAATGTATGAAGGGTATGGATTTTGATAAAGCATTGCACCCTGTATTCTCGAGATTTGTCTGTTCTTTAGCCTATGAGTCACCATAGCATCGATGTCTGCCTGTGAGATGGGGTGAGGGACAGAATTGCCCTGTGATGCAGGAAGAGGAGGCTGCCTTGGAGCTGTATCATCTGAATGATGGGAATTTACCTCGTGGTCAGTTGAGTGACACGCAACCTCCATGCGATCAATCTTTTCCATCATTGTTGGCACCATCTGTTCAAACATTTCCATGCGAGCTTCCTGGGAGTCGTCAGGCTCATTTGCAGCCATGATGCTGACTGTTTCTCGAGGGAGGTCAGCCTTAGGTGCAATTGAGGGTTTTCAAGTTTGGCGGGTCGCACGTGGCAGATCGGTCGGCAAGGGGTCAACATGCCGTGACTAGACTCGAGTCTTATATGCGGACCGTGTGAGGATAGGTTCTTGACGATCTAAGGACCGTGGCTGTTGAGTGGTCGGATCATCTTCTATGACATTGACCACGGTGCAGGATTCCCACACTTCTTCCTTAGTCTCTGTGATTAGAAGAGGGTAGAAGGGAGTTTGTGGGAGGAGACCCATAGAGCAGGGTGCCCCGGCTTTTTTGGTCGGCTACTTAGTCAGAATTTGCAATCCTTTGTCTTCCTTGATCTTTAGACTGTGATAAACCTCTCTCAAGAACTGAGACTGGGGTCAAGGTTGACCTACCTTCTTAGAGCATGAGAGGGCGGTATCCATAAGGTGGGGCAGCGAATGTGGACCTTAGAAGGGGGACCAGCTTGGGCTGCTACCTCAGAAGTTGCAGAACTTCTTCAATCATCTGGCCTTTTCCCCAAGCTCCTTTGTGGGCTCTAAAGGCATAGCGGATCTGATGAGGCTGGCTAAGGATGGTACTCTTAGAGAAAACCTTCGAGTACCAGGTCTTGAGGTTTCAACCGGGAGGAGAAAGGGAGGAAGAAGAGGGGAGCGGCTCTCGACGAAGTCTAGGTTTGGAGCAAGCAGTGGCATGGGAAGGCGGCTCATGTATGCCCCTTGAAGTAGCATTCTGGGTGACTTGGGGGACAACCCGGGCTCAAACATGTTATTTGGCCTTAGGAGGTCGAGAACTACGAGCATGTGTCTATAAGGGAATAGGTGGAAGCCTACCCCTTACTGAATGCGTGAGTGTGCGATGAGTGGGAGGACGAAGGGGTCGTCTCTCGTGTGCTTAGGTTAGAGCAGCATTGGCGTTGCCCCAAGCAGTGGGATGCATATGCATGCACACAGGTTTCAGCCCAAGGAGGCTTGATCCTGAACCCTTACTCGAGGTAACATAAGGGCTGCCTCGAGGTGTAACTCGAGTGGACCCACGAGCCTTAGTGTGTGTGAGGTGAAGGCTGAAGGTTCTCCTCCTCGATGTGTTAAGTCTCTAATCATAGAGACTCGAGGTGGAGTAGGAATGTGGGGGGAAGCCTTACGGTGACCAACAGAAGCAATGGAAACTTCCTTGCCTTTTGCAGAAAGGGACTGGGCAGCCTTCTGGCGTACATCAGTAATACGACCGACAAGTAACTTGCTGGTGACCGGGTGCATGCTGTGAGTAACAGCAGACATGCTACCAATGCAGGGTGCCTTGGTGGAAGTTCTACCAGGGCGAAGATATGGGGAGTTAGGGACCTTTAAGTCTCTCCTCACACCTATCCAGGTTAACACCTGGGAGCTAGACATTGGGTCATTGCTCAAAAGGAAGGTTGGGAAAGGAGTTCTAGGAACTTGTTTCTAGGGGAAGTTCGCGAATGTGGGGATCAAAAAATCCCCGATTCGGATAAATGGGTTAGAGAACCCATAAGCCATATGTGGTGTGTGAAAACAGACAAACAAAGGAGAAACTAACCAAAAATGGACGATCTGATGAAGGGATAGTAAGTCCCCAGTGGAGTCGTTAAGCTAATTAGGTGCCTTGATCTCGCCCTTCGAATCTTGATGATCTGACGACACGTGTCTCGGGTTTTGGGGGAACCCCCGGACTTTGAGATCTCTCTCTCGAGAACCTTGTTCAGGAGTAAGGGCAGGTATACCAACCAATAAGAGAGGAATTTAAGGTGGGTTCGAGACTTACTCGGGCTGGCTCACGTGGGCACCCTCTTAGATTCACGAACAAAGCCCCCCAGTTATACAACTGGATCATAATCTCCTCCCTTGGCCTGTATTCTCGTATTTCTATGATCACACACACATGGTTAATTTTACAAGACAAGTGAGTTGAGGGACCCCACCTTGCCTTTGGGTGAATGTACATAGGCGTGCACATCAAAGGAGAAAAGAAAAGAAATGATGAGATGAGGGTCGGGAGAAGGAAGAAGAAAAAAGAAAAGAAAAGAAAAGAAAGAGACATTTGACTGGGTGACTAGCCTAACAAGTGGTTAGATTGGCATGATGATTGACCGACGTTGTAGCAAGATGGGCATGGTAACACGGACCGGCACAGCGACAATACTACTCGATGACAGAACACCAACTCCAACCAGTCTGACACAACGACTAGTTTGACGTGGCAACAAGACACGCACGGTAACTTAGACTAGCACGGGTGCAGTACTGCTCGACATCGAGACTACCGTCATAGTGATAGACTTGTCCCTTGGTCAAATGAGAGAGGGAGCAGAAGACGAAAGAGAAAGAAGAGAGAGAAAGAAGAGAAAAAAGAAGAGAGAAGCGAAGAGAAGAGAAAAATGAAGAGAGAAGAGAAGAGAAGAGAGAATAGAAGAGAGAGAAAGAATAGAAAAGGGAGGAAAGAAGAGAGAGAAAACCATGGATGATGATGGACTTCCACCTTTCATGATAGAGAAAGAGGAGAGAAAAAGTACATGGACGACGATAAACTTCTACCGTCCATGATAGAGAGAAGATGAAAGAGAAATAACATGGACGGTGATGGACTTCTGCCATCCATGATAGAAGAAAGAGGAGAGAGAAAGAACATGGACGTTGATAGACTTCTGCCGTCCATGATAAAGAGAGAGAGAGGAATGAAAAATGAATGTCATGCAGGGCAATGAGCATCACCGTGCACCACATGAGAAAGGGGAAATTTTGACAGAGGTCCTGTCGACCACTCGAGTTAAGGCTCGGCTGACTGCGTATATTTCCAAAAGATAAAGGAAGCCTAAGAAAGTCATACCCGGTGAAGAGCATCGTCGTGCACGATTGAAGGGGAGAGTGAAAAGAAATCAAAGTGAAGGCAAGAAAGACAGGGAGGAGGAAATAGGATTTAAGGAAAGAGGAAGAGGAAAGGAAAGTAGAAAGAGAATAAAGGAAAGAAGAGAGGGCAAAGGAAAGTGAGGAGAGAAATTGAGAAAGAGCCGGAGAAGAAAGAAGGAAAGAGAGAGAAAGAGATTAGGAAAGACAAAAGAATAATAAGGAAAGAGAAGAGGAAAGAGGTAAGCACGATGCTGCCACCATCATGGGTGTTAGAGAGAGAAGAAAATAGAAAGAGAGATTTGTGCACGGCATTGCCATCGCCGTGCATGTTTAGACAGAGAGAGGTGGAGAGAAAGATATAGCAAAGAGAGAATAAAGAAAAAAAAAGAAGAGGAAGAAGAAGAAGAGAGAGAAGAAAATGCACATAGCATTGCCATCGCCGTGTGTGTGAGATAGAGAAAATAAAATAGAGACAGAGAGGTTCGTGCATGGCAATGCCATTACCGCGCACATTCAGTCAGAGAGAAACAGATAGAAGAAGAAGATAAATAGAGAATGTGACACACATAGCACTGTCATCGCCATGTGGGTTAGAGAAATAGATAAAGATGAGAGAGGAGAGAGAAAAGATAAAGATGAGAGGAGGAGAGAGAAAGATATGGATACAAGAGGAGGAGAGAGAAAGAGATAGAGACTAGAGGAAGACAAAGAAAGAGATAGAGACGAGATAAGGAGAGAGAAAATTATGTTATCGAAAGATACCAGTCCTTTTCTTCTCTCTCCTCTCTCGCTCTCTCTCCAAGATGCACCGACGAATTCAAAGAAAAAACACAAACTTTATTGATTAATTGAATGCCTGAGGGGGAATCAGGGAAGAACCCTTTACAATTAAGTTTAACATGTATTTATAGAATTGGGCCCAAACATGGGTGGATGCTCAAAAACTATCTCAATTGATGATAATTACATTTTAATTGAATTAAAAAAAATTCTAAAAATGGGTGCAAAATGAATGTTTTACCCCTGCCTAACAATTCATGAAAGTTCAAAAGAGTCCCTGCTACTACCCTAGAACATACGTGATTGTCCATGGACGATCCGGGGTTGATCTTGCGCCAATTTGTCTAAAAGATGATTTTTTTTTTGTAGGGCTCGGCATGGCAATCGATTTGATACCAACTTCGAGCCATGAATCGTGTTTTTAAGCCACGATCATGCGACTTGAAATTTAGATGAATCTTTAAAATTTTGGATTGATAATGTGCTCGTTCCTTGATGTTTCTTCATGATTTCTTTGCTGGATAACACTAAGCATGCCTTCACGATTGCGTGGCAACAAACACAACTCGATTTCGTGCCCAAACGAAGATTTTGTAACTTTTGGGTTGTGGTCAGAATCTAGAATTCCGATGCCAAAATTTACAGTCACTTTCTTAGCTTTGTGTGAAAAATTTGACCGTTCATCATGTACGGGATTCAGACCAAAGATAGCCATAGACCTTATGCATGCGATGGAACTGGTCTCGTATCAATCTGAATAGCGAGCACCGTGATTTTGCTGCTCGAGCGAGGCTGGTCGCTGTTGATTTTCCTGCAACTTTCTTCACAGATCAGCAACTTCTCTCTAGATTTTCTCCCTGCTTGGGCATTGTCACAAAGCATGCCATATATCAAAACTCTCATCTTGACGAAAGAAACATGCTCACAAAATTTAAGCTTGATCCCACTCGGGACAAGTAAGATATGGCCCCCCAAAAATCACTATCCGAGACTATAAAAACAACCACCTTTAATGGTGATTCGGTGCAGGGAGGGCGCACAAGAGTAGTGTGCGGCCTACCCCTTTTTTGTCGTTTACTCATAACTTTGTCCTAGATTGCCCGATTAAGTTGAAACTTGACCCATAAGGGTTTTTGACCGTGCCGGATCCAATGGAAGTGGTCTCACAACAATTTGATGCACCAAAAATAGAATTCTAATTATAGGATCTATTTCATGGTGCAAGAGATTGATTTTTCGGAAATTGTTTCTTTGTTTGCACTGCCTTAGATATGTTGGATTGCAACGAAACTTGGCAGGTGGAATTTTGAAGTGCTTAAGAACATTCTGACTCATTCTGGGGCAATTCAGAGACTTTAAAATATTTTACTATATGTCAAGACTTTATTGATCGGCTTCTCTTTTTATTCCGCATTGGGGACCCAAGGTGCTGAAAAATGTCTTCAAACACTTCGCTCCTTCTTTCTTTTATTCTCTTCTCCTCTCCTTCTTCTCTCTCTTCTCTCTTCTCTCTTCTCTTCCCTTCTCTTCTCTTCTTCTTTTCTTCTTCTCCTCCCTTCTCTTCTCTTTTTCTTTTCTCTCTTCTCGCTTTTATGTCTTCTCTCTTATCTCTCCACTCTTCCCCTTCTTCCTCCCTTCTCTCCTCTCTCTTCTCTTCTCTTTTTCTTCTTTTCCTCGCTTCTCCTCTCTCTCTTTCTCTTTCTGTTTTTCTTCCTTCTTCTCTCTCAATACTCTTCTCTTACTTCTTCCTCTCTTATCTTTTCTCCGTCTCTTTCTTTTCTATCTTCTTCCTCTCTTGTTCGACCAAGCGACAGGTTAAGTCTAGGACTATCATGGTAGTCTAATCGTCGAGCAATATTGCTGCTGTGTCAGTCTGAGTTCCGTGCCTATCTTACTGCCACGTCAGATTTTCCATTGTGTCAAGATGGTTAGTGTTGGTTCTGTCATTGAGTAGTATTGTAGCCGTACCAGTCTTAGTTACTGTACTTGTCTTGCTTTCATGCCAAGTCAATCATCATATAGGTCTAGCTGCTAGCCACCCGGTCAAATGTCTATTTCTTCTCTTCTTTTTTCTCTATTCTATTTTTTTCTTCTCCTTTCATCACCCCAATCTTCATCTCATCATTTCTTTCCTTTCTTCTTTGAATGTGCACACCTGTGTGCATTCTCTCAAAGACAAGGTGGGGTCCCTTGGCCCACTTGTCTTGAAAATTAACCGTGTGTGCATGATTGCAGAAATATGAGAGTACATGTCATGGGAGGCTATTTCGAACCAGTTGTAGGACTGGGGGGATTTTTGTCGTGATCTAAGAGGGCGCCCACACGAATCACCCCGAGTGAGTCATGGACCCAGGTGAGGTATGTACCGCCTCACATTAACTTTCTCTCTCACTGGTTGGTGCACCTGCCCTTGTTTTTTAACAAGGTTCCCAAGAGAGTGGTCTCAAGTCCTGGATTCTCCTTAAAACCCGAGACACGTGCCACTAGGTCATCCCGATCAAGGGATGAGATTGAGGCAGCTAATCAATGACATGGGTGTGAGACTTGGGTGAATAGGCTTTCCAAAGATCTGTGTTAAAATTTAACGATGATCCTTTAGGGTCCTACTCACATGGGTGTGGGAGGGTCTCATAGTATCATTACTCTTAGGGAAAATATCTTCATATCCCATATTTTTAAGTTGCATATCTCTATTGACCCAAAACTTCAAAACGTATCTTGGACAATATAAATCCTAGGTTTTATATCTTCTAACCCCTAGACTAAGTTTTCCACTTTAATCCTATTTTTTCTAACCCAAACAAAATATAAAATGACAAACCTTCTTTTCTCTCTCATCCCCAAACTTCTCCCTCTTTCTCTCTCCCCAAACCCCTTCTCTCTATCTCCTTCGTGTATTATGCCTCTCTCTCCCTTTATATTACCCCTCTCTCTCTTCTCTCTCTCTCCTATCACTCCTCAGGCCCCTTCTCTCTCTCTCCCCATATGGCCCTCCCTCTCTCTCTGTCCGTATGGCCCCCTCTCTCCATATTACCCCATCTCTACTCTCTCTCTAAGTCTCACACTCTCTCTTCCTTGTGTTTTCCCAAATCCCTATCTCTCTCTCCCCCAATCCCTCTCTCTCTCCATGTTTCCCCTTGTGTCAGTATTAATCCGTGGTATGGTTGTACCCATATAGCCCCCTTTTGCCAGTGCAGAGCTTACGTTTTGAGCAATGGCATTGGAATCTACATTATTGTGGACCTTGCAATTGTTTAGGTCCCACCAAATTTAGGTTTTTCCATTCCATCTATAAACCTTCAAACCCTACTATATATATATATATATATGTGTGTGTGTGTGTGTGTATGTGTGTGTGTGTGTGTGTGTGTGTGTGTGTGTGGATAATCTAAGCTTCACAACCCTTCAAATTACAAAGGTTAAAGATAGAGAGAGTTGTGAATGGTGGATTTACTAATGTTATAGTCTATTTTTTTTAAAAAGTTACTTTTTGTGATATTTTCATCATTAAGTAAGGGCAATTTTATAAATATTACTACAAGACAAGGGGTACTTTTGTCATCTTTATGAAGGATAAAGTTGAAATTTTTATAGAAGACAAAGGCACTCTACAAATAAAATTTCAGGGCACTAACTTCCAAAATACCATTGTACTTTTAAAAAAAATTCAAATATACTCTTGCTTAATGGTCAAGTTACTTATTAAAATAATTTTTTAAACAAAAACTAATGATCTTTTTTATAAATGCACCCATCACAACCCCTTCTAACTTTAACCTTTGTATTTTGAGGGGTAGTTAACTCTATACAAACTCATATATATATATATATATATATATATATATATATATATATATATATATATATATAGATATATATATATATATATACATATATATATATATTCTTCAGTTGATACTAAAATCCTAATGGGCTTCACAAAGAATGAAATTTTCAGATGATCTTGACTGGATTTACCAGCCAAACCTCTAATTTTGCATTGTTGAGCCTTCAAAACCTTAATCAATCCTCAATTCACCATCGAACATTTTAAATCCTATCCGACCTCCTATAAAAACTAAGTAAACTAAGGTTTCACACAGTATCAAACAATGAGAGAGAGGGGAAATATGGAGGAAGAGAAAGAGTGTTGGTGTAATACTGAGGAGAGAGAAAGAAGTTTGGGGATCAAAGAGAAATGATAGGTTAGAGAGAAAGAGGGAGAAGTTTGGGGGATGAGAGAGATGATAGGTTTAAAAAGGTTTATCATTTTATAATTTGTTTTTGGGTAAAAAATAGAATTAAAATAGTAAAAGTTAGTTTAGGGGGTTAGAAGATATAAAACCTAGGATTTCTGTGGCCCAAGATATGTTTGAAATCTTGGGTCAATAGAGATATGAAACTTAAAAATAGGGGATATGAAGATATTTCTCTAATAATTATATTAAGAAAACATTTAGACCGTTAGTTATAATTGTTGTTAGATAGACCACCTATTTGCATCCATCTGATGGATGCCTTATAATTCTGAACCGCATATTGTAGAAATGTGGTCCAGCCCACATGAAACAATTGTTCATCAAAGAAACCCCTTTCTTTTAGGGTGTGGTTTCTATATGGTTGCAACCTTAAACAATCCAATTAAGAAGCACCCCCAAATTTTATCATAACATGTAATTTTGATGCAAAAAATTCCTACGATAATGTGAAAATCTATTTTCATATCTAATTATAAAAGGTTGAAATCCAAAAATAATTAAAATCAGTTAGATATATAAATATATGAAAATCTTGAAAGTGGACGGTCTAGATAATGTGTTTCAAGATGTACTATTTCTGGGACTTAAATTCCTTTTTTTTTTTCCATATTCATACATCTCGATATCGAGATGATCTATTAGAAGGTTTTTCAACATTAAAACAACCTATTTCAGTAGAATTTTTAGGTGCATATTTGATTCTTTAAGGTTGCAACCTTATGTAAACTTTTTCCTTTCTTTAAGGATGAAGCCACTTCTTTCGGGAGAGTGCATATGGAAAACCATCTTTCCAACTAACGACCACCATCCAAAGCTTCCGAAGACTTTGATGAATTGGAAATGTAGGTTGCAAGAGTCATAATAGATTTAATAAGGTTTATTTTTTGAGCTTTCTATGCTTCCCTTACAGCATAAAACTTAAATACTTCCCCTTATCCAATCGTCCACTCTTAATGGAGGGCTAAGATTGCCCCAATCACAATGTCACATCTCTACACTATTTTATTGTTTATTTTTTCTAAAAACTATTTTGACACCAAATTTTGTACATCCAATCCTCTAATTAAACTCGCACCAGCAAAAAATATTGAAAAATTATTTCCAATAAAACAAAATGATTAAAATACCCCTGAAAGTTTCAAGGGGTGTTTTGGTCATTATATTTTATTGAAAAAATATTCTTAACATTTTTTATAGGTGCGCCCCAATGAGAAGATGGCACATACCAAATTTCATATTCATACAATTTGTATAAAAAAAACTAAAAATAAAATACTTTGAGATGTCGGATCTAAGATCGAATGGTGAGTGGCTCTTTTGATCAAAATTAGATGGCTGGATGGTAGGGAAAGCATAGATCTTCTATGCTATAGGGGAAGTATAGAAACCTTTCTCTTATTTTTATACATATCTGAAGAATTGCAAAATTCAATCTCTTTAAATATTTTTTTTTAAAAAAATATAGATAACTTCATGAAATTAGTTTTGGATTATGTTTCTATAAAGTTTAGGTTTTATGAAAAAAAAATAAAGCCTCACCTCAAATCCTCGTCTGCAAAGTACTTTTAGCAACAGAAATCTCCATGATGGCTCTAAAATCAATTTTCGACACCGACAATAAAATTTAAAACTAAAAAATGGTACAGATTTGCAAGATCTATGAACACTTATTTTTAGGGAGAAATGGATGGTTTAGATAATTTGTTATTAATATACACTATTTTTAGAGCTTGAAAATATTTTCATAATATATAATGTTTAAGCCAAGATGATTGATCTAAAGGTTTTTTAATGCTTAAATTACAATATTTGATGAGTTATGAGGTGAGGCTTTACTTATTTTGATACGGCTGCAGCCCTATCAAACAATTTTTCTAAAAATAATTCTTATGACGACTCTCCATAAGAATTGGTTTTCTAATAGTCTAGCGGTTCTATAGGGTTCTTGAAAACCTCAAGAAAGAAATTAAATCAAGACGTCAATAGAACTACGTTTATATATTTTTTAAAGTATAAAAATTGGTCTTGAACAACCTCATGAAATAAATGAAATTAAGACGCCAATAGCCATAGGTTTGGACATTTGCAGAAGTCTTACATTTCCATGGGATATTTTGTTTTCGTACTTAGCTAATTAGCGCATGTCCCTCTATAATGCACACACCTCGCCAATTAGTTATTATTATATTATGATGTATCCATGATTACGTAGCTAGGTTGACAGGGTGCCACAATATGATGTCTTGAATTTCATTTATATTTTAGGTATGAGCTTCTTTCCATACTGAATTACCCCAAAAAAAATTTTGATAACTAATATCATTGGATGTGCTCTACTCATTAATATATTGTTTTTAATGTTGACCAAAACTGGAAAAACAAAAAAGAAAAAAACTTGACAACTAATCCCACATGCAAGTAGAGGAATAAATAGTGTACATAATATGTTATAAGATCATCATCATCATCATCATAGCTATTTCCCAATTAATGTGGGCTACAGGAATCATGATTCGTTATTCAGCTGTATTAAAGGTCATACCCTCATTAATGTCATAAATCCTCATATTTTTCTGAACTACTTCCAACCACGTCTTTTTTGGCCTACCCATTTTGCTCTATCAATGATGATTTCTTTAAAATTTCAATTATTGGTGATGATAATCCTCCTCTTTCTGATAGTGCTAAGGAGAGAGAACGGATTGAAGGAAGAGTTCTTGGACAAGCAAGACAACTGGAGAAGATGTCGAGAATTTTTTCGGCACCCTCAGTCTTGGTATATGGTTACAGAATGTCTGGAAAAATGGGAGTTTTAAATTTCAAAAATTTGAAAGGCCCAAGATTAGAAAGCGTTGGATTCAGGTTGGTACGTTTCTTGAATCATCGAAAGGTTTTTCAGATGAGTTTCGTAATCAACTTGACATGTTTTTTTATGGTAAAGATAATGGGTTCCAAAATTGTGAAGTAGTAGGAGAGGCGGTTACTCGTAACTGTCATTTATTTGAGGGTCCACCTATTTCTTATGGTGGTCGGGCAGTTGTATCTCATATCCCTTTTGAATTTGCTTCCAAAACTTTAGATGGGGTGGCAGGAGGAAGTTCCGAAGTTGATGGGATTGATATCTTTGATTTCTTTTGCCTTGAAAGGGAGAATGTTTCGTCCCAAGACGTTAAAGCCTCGATAGCCAAAAATCCTCTGCCTTTGGTGCATCTTTGGAAGGAATTTGAACTCCTTCATCAACTCTTGCAAATCCTGGTGGTGTCGTGCAACCTGTGGTGCCTGCTGGTTCAGCGGAAAATCTTAGAGAGGTGCATGCAACAGAAGGTCGGTCAGTATCCTTTTTAAACCAAAGATGCATCCATTAGTTTTTAGGATGACTGCTGCTAAGGGTGTGCGGAAGAAACCATGATCCCGTTTTGATCCTTTGCAGGTAGATCCCTTGGCCATAGTTGTTGTTGAAGAGGATTCCATGCCAGAGCCTTCTCCTCCTCTTTTGGCGCTTGAGCCAAGCTTTGATGATGAAGTAGCTGATGGTATATTGGTGGCCTCAGACTCGGCGGAGGCCATTCTTTTAGAGGTGGTGCCCCTTGATGACCAGGTGCTTTCCCCTCTTCTTTTGGAGGATGGTCCTGCTCAGCCTTCGTTTGGGATTCAGAAGTCTCTGGACGATATGCAGTTGGTTGACAAGATGCTCTTCTACATGGGAATGGATGATGTGCCGCTTGCAATTGTGATGGATGGATTAAGGAGAGGCGAAGAGCCAAGGGTTTAGTGGTTTCAACTGATGATGGTCCTTTGACAGGTCCTCTCATGACGCCAGTGAAAAATTCAGACAAGGGCAAAAAGAAGAAGTTGGAGGCAAAAAATTTTGTTCGTGATACTCGTTCATCAACTAGACTCCAACCTAAAGGTGTTATTAAGAAGGGCTCACCAAGGACGATTGTCTTCCGTGATCACTCAGTGGTCAATGTGGACACTGAGTCAAGTTCTTCTTCTAGTGACGATGAACATGTTACTGGTTTCATGGTGGACGAGCCGAACCCTGATTTTGGTCCTGATGAACCAGGTTCTTCTTCTAACCCCCTTACTTTTTAATGAATATAATTTCGTGGAATGTAAGGGGATTGGGTAGTCAGCTTAGGGAAAGGGATGCTCTTTTTCTGGTTACAAAGTTTAAACCAGTGGTTCTGATTCTCCAAGAGACAAAACTCCCTAATCCTGATGTTGCAGTGGCTAAGGAGAGTTGGGGCTCTAGTACTGTTGCTTTTGATGGTATTGATACTTGTGGAGCATCTGTTGGTTTGTGGGTCTTATGGGATCCAACAGTTATCTAGAATTTTGCCACAATTAAATGTGATTTCTTTTTGCTTTTGGGTTTTTGTAGTCTGAAAGTTAGGTTTCAATGGGGAATGGTCAATGTGTATGGACCCTCTAGTGTGGCTTCGAAAGAAGGTTGCCTTTTGGAGTTAAGTTATGTTATTCATTCTTTTGAATTTCCTATTGCGGTTGGTGGGGATTTCAATTTGATTCGTTGGCTTGATGAGAGCTTGTCGGGTAATCCTATTAATTCTTCTATGAGATGGTTTAAAAGGTTTATAGAGAACCCTTTTTTTATGGATACCCCTATTATTGGGGCCAGGTTCACCTAGTCCAATAATAGTCCGTCTCACTTGGCGATGTCTAAGTTAGATAGGTTTATGTTCTCATTGGAATGGTTGGATGAGTGCCCATTGTCTACGGTGAGGTCAATGTCGAGATTGTCCTCAGATCATTGTCTAATCCTTCTTAATTCAAGGATACTAAAAGGGGGCCATAAACCTTTTACGCTATACTTGAGTTGGCTGCAAGAAAAGCAGTTGGGGACAAGGCATCCTTCTGGTCCTAAGGAAGAAGACCCTCTGGCAAAGTTAAGAAGCGAGGTTCGCAATCTCTAGAGCGAATTGAAGGTCATGCGTACCACTTCAAAATATCTGAAGGAGTTCGTGCCTGAGACCAAGAGTTATGATGAACATGAAGTAAAATGCCACAAATAGAAGCAAAACCCCTCCTGACTGGACTATCTATAGCAAGAAGGATCATCAAATGATGGAAAATGAATTATGAGCCCCTGTCCAATCAAATTTTAAAAAGAGAAGAAGCAACTATTCCTCTATTTGAGGTTATCGAAACTGCAGCAGTTTGTCACAAGATGAAGCAAGGCTTAGGGTTTCCCTCTTTGAAAGGATAGAAGCAGTAAAAAGCCCTACCTCGGGGACTACCGAGGAGCGGGATATCAGATCTAGCAAAACAAAATGAATAATGGAATTATACAGCAAAATGAGACAGAAAGTAAAAGGAAATTTCATTCACAAGCTCAAATTTTATAGTTGCTGGTGTACAAAGTAGGAAATAAGAAGCAAAAGAGAGGACATTTTCAAAAATGCTCAATTATCTTATTGATCTATGCTTTGCATGCTGTGAAAGAAGCCTCGGTATCCTGAATACATTCCTTTAGTTCAAACTCCATTAGAGTCTCCTCCTCCACCGCCACAGTTTCGGACTCAATGCTGCGAGTGAGTTCTGATAAATTCAAGACCAGAGAAGTCTCCATGGCCCTTCTCTGAATCATCTCTTTTTCACGCTCAGCAAATTCCTGTCTTAATATTCACATCTCCTCTCTTATTTCAACCATCTGTTTAAAGCAAGCTCATCCCCCCCTTTTGAGATCAAGTTGATGTGCAATCATAGTGGCCTTCTTCTCAGTGCAAGAATCTATTCCCTCGCGACGACGTGAAATCGGCGCCTCCAAGGAAGCTAGCCTCCTGGTTTTCGCGTCATGGTGTAGTCTTCCCGACCGCCAGCTCTCCAACTCACTTAGGGTAGCATCAAAATGGGAAAGGACTTCTGGTGCATTCCCAACAACAGCAGTCGCTGCAGCAAATTCCCTCAGTTTGGCCAAAGCCTCACCTACCTCATTGAAAGGTAGCTCCCTTAAACCCTAAAGGCCTGCACGAAGCATGCCTGTAATCATACCAGAAACCTGGCCGAAAGTGGGCCTAGATGCCACTGCTGGAATTGCCACTGTTGAAGAGGCTTCTGTTTCAAGGATCGAGCATGTAGAAGTGATAGTCATCTGAGCCACTAGCTCTCCTGGAATGATAGCGATGGCAGAGTCTGGAGCTTCGTGCACATTAGACCCAGAGGCAGCCCCCGCCTCAATCTGCCTTGATTCTTCGATACCAGCCTCATCGCCTTGAACTTCGCCTATGCAGATCACCACTATTGCCCTAGCATCCTCCAAAGATGTCTTTCCCCTTGTTTCTCACCCTCTTGAGCTATCACGACAGTATTGGCAAGTTCAGGAGCTGCCACTTCCCTTTGGCCCTCATCAATTACCGATTCAGCTTCAGTCATGGCCCCTTATATCTAGTCTGCACCCTCAACAGCCAGAAAGACGACCACAAAAAGGTCAACCCCTTCGTCGTCATGATCTATGCCCTCGGGGGCAGCAACCTCTTGGTACTTAGGGTCATCATTAACCATAGGTCCTTCCTCTTGAATCATGACCCTTGCCTCTGTCGGGGTACTAAATTCCTGAAGCACAGAGGCCATATCGATAGTCGGTTCCTTTCCTAGAGCAATACCTCCAGAGCTTTCAGTCTCATTAGTCTCCATGTTAACCAGAGCTGACCCAGGAACTGCCCCTGGACTTAGAGGTGCCTCTCCAAGTTTTGGAGTCATTTCCTTATCAAAAGTAATAACAATAGGCTCAGAAGGGTCGGAGTCATTCACCTCAGTCTCTGAAGAAGACGATAATAGTTATGAAGAGACAGATGATGGTGGAGAAAGCATAGAAGGTGACACTGGTGGAGTTACTAATGAATCAAAAGAAGGAGAGCTACCTCTTGACTCCAAAATCAAAGGAAGTTTAGCACCCCTACATCTTTGAGTACGTCTGCCAGATTGAGGAGGTGTACGAGTACTGGTAGGGGTTGAGTGTTTCCTTTATTTCCCCTTATCGGAGGAGGAGCCGTCGCATCAGAACTTCCTCCTTGAGAAGGACCCGCAAACAATTTACTGTGAGAACCACTCCTGATCAGTGTGTTCAAGTCCTGAATGGGACGTCCCTCATGACCTGGGACCTTTCGACCGTCACTCCATTCGATGATGGAACTGAGTTTATCAAAGATACTCCCAGTTTTCTTCTTCATATCAAGATATTATGGCAAAGTGTCATCGACCACTATCTCCCAAGGAAGCCCAAGTGCCTCTCAATTCAAAGGATATCCTAAGACAAAGACCTCGCCAAGACCAGGAGTATCCACCAGTCTCCTCTGTCTAGTCTCCTGACGCCAGTTCCTGTTTTCCCCTTTTCAGGGGAGATTAGCATCCCAATATCCTTGACTGGTGATTCTCCACCAATTTGCACCCGGATTGTTCTGCCGAAGTGAGGTATCACATACTTGCTTATCTCTATCATCTCTAGACATGTGGACCAAGCAGTCCGTATGTGTCCAGGCAACCAGCACTCTCGAAGAGTCCCAAGCTCTTCTGTCTTTCCCGTATTTATTCTGCACCAACGCTTTTCAAAAAACACAAAGAAGGGGCAGCTTTGATCAAGCCCATGCTGAGGGGCAAAGAGATGAGGGAAATACCCTTCCAATCTGGCACTGTGCAGGGTCCAATAAGGTAAGACTCCCCCTCTAATGCTAAAGACAAACATCATCTCCCTGATGGTCATAGGAGCATCGTCTAGCTCCTTCCCCAATTCATCAATGAAAGCACGATCGGTGAAGCTTCCAACCGGGAATGGGACCCGACACATATTTGAGAAGTCATGCCCAAACAAGCTTCGAGCCTCCCCTGGGCTGTGAAAGATAACCTTTTGGTCAGAAATCTTCATCAGGAAGGGCCACATCTTATCTCCTGAGCCCTAGCTCTTGACATAGGTGGCAGGGAAATAGGCCCCTAGGCATCCATATACATAATGGATCGGGAATGGATTTTTAATTTCCTCAGGGAACGCTTCTCCTCTAAAAATGTCATTCCCTCCCTCCTTGCCTTTATAAACCTTTTCATGAGAATTGGCTGCTAAGCCATGGTACATATTGCACAAAACTGGTTGAGCAAGGGCATACTCACGACCTCTTGCCATGTCGCAAGCCACATAGAAGGTGCCTGGATGAATGTCATCTGCCCCTCCAGGAAGCATGAACTTACATAAAAATAAGGCCAAATATGCAGCCAAGAAGACACAATCATCGATGGTCTCAGATTGATACATGGGAGGTGCCCCTTTACAACTGCCTACCCTTTTCCTTTTGGAGCACCTTCAGGGTAAACCCCACAAAAATTTCACCCATTCAGGGAAGGTTACCCGACCATTGCTAGACTGGGCATGGAGCAATTGGTAGACCTCGAAAACCTTTCAAAGACTAGCAGGTGGCTCTTCTCTCCCCAAGCTGGCACCACCAAAGATGACTGAGTTCTGGGATATGAACTCGTCATACATGACCCCGATCAGCGGAAGGCCCCCGATGAAATGAAGATCTAATAAGGAGATTCGTGCTTCCCCATGACCAAGAAGCCCGATATTACTAATGTGGCTCCATATCTTGAGAAGTACCTTGACAGATTTGGAGCACCGATCATAGTAATTGGCAGAGCACTAAACCGCTGCTAGCAAAGAAGCGCGTTCAATAATGCTTCTATGCAACACCAACACTCTGGTGGTCTAGGAAGAGTATCCCTTTAAGTATTGGTGCCCCCCCTGTACTCGAAGACCTTTGCCTAACAACATTAGTCCCCTTGTTTGCATCATTCACTTTCCTAGGGTGGGAAAGTTCTCCCCATAAGCTATGTTCATGTGCATACAATGAAGGAGTGCCACCCCTTCTTCAATACTGACAGTGTCGTTATTTTCCTCTCAAACTTCAAAACGAACTGGGTCAGTGATAAAAGTGACACTGAGAGGTCACTTTGGGTTGCATACAGGCTCTGTCAGCCAAATGGGCTCGCCCCTTACTAGAGTCTCACTGGTAAATTCATTAGTGTCGATCTCCTCTTCCTTGGGAAGGTTCTTTATGTCAGGAATTTGGTAAGAAGACTCAACCATGGTAAGAGGGCTCAAGGATTCACTCCCGAATTGAAATTTCTAAGGCACTGGATAGCCGCCGGTTGCGTCTTCAGTGACCAAGTGCTAGCTGTGTTGTCAGAGGTCTAACAGCACCAATTGCGCCTACGAAGGTCTAGCGTTGGTTGTGATTTCCAAAGCTTAGCGTCGACTGTGTTTTCAGGAATCCAGCACCAGTTGTGCACTCAAAGCTTAACGCCAAACATGTCTGCTAAACGCTTAGCGCCGGCTATGCTTACCAATGCCTACTATCGGTTATGTTTGTCAATGCTTAGCGTCGTCTGTGTTTTTAGTAACTTCAGCACAAACTGTGTTCTCAGCAAGTCAGCGCCAGCTGTGTTCAAGAGCTGGCACGACTGCCCTCAGTGCCGGCTACTTTTTTAAACCTCAACATCGTCCGGGTATTCAAGAAATAGTATTGGCCGACCTCATCATCGGTTACATTTTCAAAAGACTCAGCGCCAGCTGAGTGATCAAGAAAGGATCATTGTAAAGTCGTGCATGTCCTACTATTGTTATCCCTAGTAGAGTTGCACCCTGACCGTGATTTATTATCCCTAGCGGAGTGGTACCCAGGTCATTTAACTCAGGCCATGACTTCTCATCCTCAGTAGGAGTCATACTCATACTGCAACCCATTATCTCCAGTGGAGTTAAGGTCACTTTTTACCACTGCAACCCCCAATGGATCTACCTCACACCTAGTTATCCTATCCTCCAGGAGTTGAGTACCATTTTTTTTTACCTCTAAGGGACTCACACTTGTTCTCATTATCCACAATGAAGTCGGCCTTCCCATCTGAACCCCTTGTTGACCTTAACCATTTTATCCTCGAGGCGTCAGATTGCCATTTATAGACTTATTCCCCATGCAGTTTCATCCACATAGCGACCCAGCCTTGGTCTAGGTGCAAGAACATAGATTTCATGGTCCTTAAAACTATAGCGGAGGTCTAATTGCATGACCTTAAACTGCATAGTCCAAGACTCAAAACTTTAAACCACATAGTCATGGCCTGCGCTGCATGACCTTAAACTGCACAGCCTTGGTCTGCGCTACATAACCTTAAACTACACAGCCCCAACTGCACAACCTCGGTCTAAGTGCACGACCCTAAACTACATGGTCTAAACTATATGGCATAAATTGCAGCGAAGGTCTAGCTCCACGACCTTAAACTGCATAAGTCCAAATTATATGCACTTCCTAGCCGCATGACGTTAAAAATCTCAGCACCCTGGTCCAAACTATATGACCTTAAACTGTAGCAAAGGTTTAGTTGCATGACCACAAACTACATGGTCCAAGCTGCAGGACTCTAAACTGCATAGCCACGATCCGATACAACCTTAAACCATAGTGCACGTCCTGACCGCATGACGTTAAACTGCTTAACACAGGTCCAGGTGGCATGACCTTAAATACGCCCCACCACATACGTGCACGTGCCCTTTACGTGCATCTTCATACACGCCTTTCCTAACTGACCCGTTTGTGTGCGCACCATCATCACCGACTCCCCAGTGAGTTTACCTTTCTTCATTGCTATCATCCATCATTCCTCAGTGAGTCTCGCTCATGCTCACAGAACGGCTAGCCATTATGCCATCCATACTCATTGTTAGTTAATGGGTCACCACATTCCACCTTCCATCCATACATCGTACATCTTTTACAGGTAGCCTCATGCCATTCCCCCAAAGCGAGCTGAAACTACCACCATGCTCACTCCATGGCCTCCATAGACTGTCATCCATCTACACCACGGTCTAGCTATATGACCTTAAACTGTAGTGCACGTCTTGGCTGCATGACGTTAAACTGCTTCGCATATGTCCCAAAGGCATGACCTTAAACACGCCTTCACAAAAAAATAAAGAAAAATAACAGGCATGGTGTAAAAATGACGAATGGGCATGGTCACAAAACCATGAGTAAAAGAGATCTGTAAATAAAAACCCGGGCACAGTGAAAACCCTGAAAGGGCATCGTGAGCAAAAATGGAAGAATAAGGGTGCACATGGCCAAAAGGTCATGAGTAAAAGAACCCCGAGTAAAAGGAAGTTGGTGAAAATAGTCTGTATGGTGCCACTTCCCAAGTCCAAGTGAAAATCCGCAAAGGATGCTCGGACCAATGAATAGGTTGATGCACCACTCGCCTCAACAAGCGGCTTCAGCCCATACTCAAAAAGAAAAATCCTTGATGTCACAATATCGGGACTCAAAAATACGAGCTTCAAGGAAAAAATTCTGACAACCTAAGTCCATTCGCATAAGGACTCAATGAGCAGAAGATTTGCCAAGAAAGCAAGACAAGTCTCATGAAGAAGAGCATCATTCCCAAGACGACACCAACACACTCCAAAATGTTGAAAACACTCCAAGAAACCTAAGTCAGCCATAACTTTGGTGAGTAATCAGGATCGAAAGGTATCTTGATTGTCAGAACTGCACAGCAGTGGGTAGGGGTTATACTCGAAGCTGGTCACGTCGATAAGCTGAGGCACCCTACATGACAAGGAATAACTGATGGGCAAAGCAGACGGCGCCGACATAAGGCCCTTCTGCACACCATTCACAAAATACTCGAAATGTGCTCAACATCAGAGGATACAAACAAATCCAGACCAAAGCCCTTCGACTTGGCACTGAATTGCAGGATGGGCTTGACTCTGATCAATGAGGTCCTTACAAAATCCTCAGCTATCAGAATCACCACTAGTCCCTTAAGGGTGAGGACTTCGATAGGATCTCTAAAAAAAGTCTCTTCTCCCCCTAAAGTCTCCACGGATGGACTTGCGAACATTGCATCCCAACATTTGAGCATCCAGGTTGTAGCATATCGTGAATCTCCTCGACGTTCATGTGGTCATGTGGCTAAAAAGAAAATAATAATAAAGCCGAAGGAAATTTTCCGAATGTTGTCCTTCTTGCTCTCATTGAAGCACAACATTCGGTGGGGCAAACTGTTTGAACACATTTTTCAGCACCTTAGTCCCTGATGCGGATTAAAGACAAAGTCGGTCAATAAAGCCTAACATATAGTGAAATTTTCAACAGTCTAAAAATAGCCTCAGAGCTGGTCAAGATATTCATAAGAAATCCACAAGGCTACCTGCCATGTTTTGTTGCATTTCGAAATGTATAAGGCAGTGAACACAAAGAAACAATTTCGTAAAATTAGCCTCTAGCACCCAGAAATGGACCCTGTAACTGGAACTATATTTTCAGTGCATCAAACTAGTGTTGAGACCATTGCCATTGGATCCAACACGGTCGAAAACCCCTACGGGTCAAGTTTCGACTTAATCAGACACTCTAGGACAAAGTTATGAGCAAAACATTGAAACAGGAGGAGCCACACACTATTCCCGTATAGCCACCCTGCACGAAAATACAATTAAAGGTGACTGTTTTCACAGTCATGGGCAGTGACTTTGGGGCCCATATCTCACCCGTCACGAGTCAGATTGTGTTCAAAATTTGTGATCGTGTTTGTCTCTTTAAGACAACGTTTTGATATGTGGTACGCCCCATGACGACACCCGAGCAAAGATAAAAGCTAAAGAGAAATTGCTGATTCGTGAAGAAGTTGCAGAAATTACTGATTCGTGAAGAAGTTACAGAAAATTGGATCGACACGAAACCAATTCCATCGTGTGCGTGAGCCCAAGGCTACCGTTCGTCCAAACCTCGTACATGATGAATGATTGGATTTTGCACATGAAGGCGACGAAGTAAATGTAAATTTCGTCCATCAGATTCTAGATTCCGGCCAAAACCCAAAAGTTGTAAAATCTTCGTTTGAGCTCCAAATCGCATCCCATTTGTTGCCATGCGATCTTGACGGCATGCCTAGTGCACTACAGCTAACAAATCATGAAAAAACATTAAGGAATGAGCACATTATCGATCCAAAGTTTTCAAGATTCATCCAAATTTAAAGTCGCATGATCGAGGCTTAAAAACACGATCCATGGCTCGAAGTTGGTATCAAATCAATCGCCATGCCGAGCCTTACAAGAAAACAATCATCTTGCGATCAAACGGGCATCAAAGCAACCTCGGATCAGTCATGCAAGTTCTTAGGCAGTAGTAGGGACTGTTCTTGAATTTCATCTATTGTTGGATAGGGGCAAAACAGTCCTTTTGCACCCTATTTTCTAAATTTCTTTTAATTCAATTAAATTGTAATTACCATCAATTTATCTAGTTTTTTGGTATCCACCCATGTTTGGGCCCTTTCTTTATAAACATGTAATGCCTAATTGTAAAAGGACCTTTGGTTCATTCTTCAACCATTCAATAAAGATTGCAATTCTTGCTTAAGTTCGTGAGTGCATCTTGGAGAGAGAGAGGAGAGAAAAAAAAAGGACCCTCCTCTTTTCTCTCTCATCTTTATCCCTTTCTCTTTCTCTCTTCTTTTCTCTCTCGTCTCTCCATTTCTCTTTCCTACTTTCATCTTTATCTCTTTCTCTCTCTTCCTCCTCTGACCTATCACCTCTTTCTTTCCTGCTCTTCTTTCTTTTCTCTATTCACCCATGGTGGACCTCTTGTCGGGTGTGATGTCTTTCTATTTCTAAGACACAAATAGTGAGTCGGGCCTTAGCCTGAGTGACGGGTCAGGCCTTTATCAAAATTCTCTCCCTTCTCTCTTCTATCATAGACAGCGCAAGCCTAGCGCCGCTTGTATTTGCTCTCCCGTTCTTCTCTCTTCTGTCATAGCCGGTGCAAGCCTAGCACCGCCTGTATTTGCTCTCTTTCTTCTCTTTTGTCACAGCTGGTGCAAGCCAATCGCCCCCTGTGTTCCTTTTTCTCTCTCTTCTGTCACAGATAATGGAAGCACATCGCCACCTGTGTTCTTTCTCTTTCTTCTTCCTCATGTCACAACCGACGGAAGCCTATTGCTGTTTGTGGTTTCTCCTCAATTTTCTTCCTCACGTCATAGCTGGTGGAAGCCATTGCCGTTTGAGTCTTCTTTCTCACCATCTCATCGCCGCCTGCGTCTCTTCATCTTTCTCCCTACTCGTCACAGCTGGCGGGGACACAACACCATCTAAGTTTTTTCTCTCCTTCCTTCATTGTCGTCTGTGTCTATCTTTACCTTTTCTTTTCCCTCTATCCTCTCTCACGCTTTTCTTCTTCATTCCTTCTCTTTCTACCCGTCTTTCTATTCTCTTCTTCTTCTCTTATCCTTCTTCTTTTCTCCCTCTCTCTGATCTCTATTCTTTCTTTTACTCTTTCGATTAATTAGGTGGAGTCGAGACTGGCTTTCCATGGTAGTCATATTGTTTAGCCATAGATCAAAGTTACTATTTCTGTTTTATCGCCACGATAGACTAGCCATTATGTCAGCTAGTCGGTATTCGAACTATCGTCTATTAGTAATTTTGTTGAGCCAGTCTGAGTCGCCGAGCCCATTTTACTACCACGCCAGGTCAATTCCTTACTAGTTTAGTCACTGCATTGGTCCCATCATTTAGTTAATTCTTCTGATCCAAATCTTCCTTCTCACACTCTTCTCCTCCCTTTTTTGACTGCGCACACTCGTGTACATTCCCCAAAGACAAGGTGGGTCCCTTGACCCACTTGTCTTGTAACATTTGCCATATATGTGTGATTGCAGAAATAGGAGATTACAAGCCAAGAGAAGCGATTCCGAACCAGCTTTACAACTAGGGGGCTTTCTCCTTGATCCAAGAGGGCACCCATGCGAGCCAGGCCGAGTAAGTCCCAAACTCACCTTAAATTCCTCTCTCATCGGTTGGTCAAGACGACAAAATCTTCATCCGGACACAAAATCAAGCTATGTTTGTTGCAACGTGATCGTGACGGCATGCTCAGTGTGATTCAATGAAGAAATCACAAAGAAACATCAAGGAACGAGCACACAATCAAACAGAAGTTTTCAAGATTCCTTCAAAATTCAAGCCTCTTGTTCATGGCTCAAAAACATGATTCATGACTCGAAGTTGATATCAAAATGATCGTCATGCCTAGCCCTACAAGAAAATAATAAATTTTCGATCAAACGGGCATCAGAATGACCCCGGGTCGGCCACGAAAGATCACACAAGTTCTCCGATAGCAACAGGGACTGTTTTGGAATTCCACACATTGTTAAGCAAGAGCAAAACAGTCCTTTTGCACCCATCTTTAGAAATTCTTTAAATAATTGTAATTATCTTCAATTCTAACTAATTTTTGGGAATACACCCATGTTTTAGCCCAACTCTATATAAACCTAAAGCTAAATTGTAAAGGACCTTCGGTTCATTTTCTCATTGATTCAATAAAATTTCCATTCTTGCTGAAGTTCTTGGGTACATCTTGGAGAGAGAGAGAGGAAAGGCCAGTACCCTTGGGGTAGGTACCCTTCTCTCCTTCTCTCTTTCTCTCTCCTCCTCTCTTTCTCATCTCTATCTCTTTCTCTCTCCTCCCCTCTTTAATTCTCCTCCCCTCTTTCTCGTCTCTATCTCTCTCTTTCCTCCTCGCTTTTTCATCTCTATCTCTTCTTCTCTCTCCCTTACTTCTCGTTTCTATCTTTATCTCTCTTCTTCTCGTTTCTATCTCTATCTCTCTTCATCTCGTCTCTATCTCCTTCTCTTCTGAAGCTAGTCGGCAAAGCCTAGGGCCGGTTGGATTTCTCTTTCTCCTTTTCTTCCGAAGCCATTTGGCGAAGGCTAGTGCCAATTGAATTTTTCTCTCTCCTTCTCTTCTGAAGACAGTTGGTGAAGCCTAAGACCAATTGGATTTCTCTCTCTCCTTCTCTTTTGTTGCAGTCGGCGAAGCCTAGCGTTGGCTGGATTTCTCTCTCTCCTTTTCTTTTGTTGCAGTCGGTGAAGCCTAACGTCGGTTAGATTTCTCTCTCCTTTTCTATTATAGTCAGTGAAGCTTAGCACTGGCTCGATCTCTCTCTCTCTTGCTTCTCTTCCATCACAATCGACACAAGCCTAGCGTCGACAGAGTCTTTCCTTTTCTCTTCTCCTGACAGTCGGCGAAGCCTATCTCTCCTTCTGACACAGTCGGTGAAGCCTAACGTGGGCTACATTTTCTCTCTCTTCTTTTGACACACTCGATTAAGCCTAGCGTCGACTATATTTTCTCTCTCTTCTTTAGGTATAGTCGACGAAGCTTAGTGTCGACTGTATCTTCTCTCTACTCTTTTTTATACAACACAGTCGGTGAAGCCTAGTGTCGACTGCTTTTTCTCTCTTCCTTCTAACGCAGCCGGCAATGCTTAGCGCCGACTGTGTCTTCCTTCCCTCTCTCTCTTTTATTCTCTTGCCTTTCATACTCTTCTCTTCCTTTCTTCTCCCTCCCTCCTTCTAATCCCTTATTCTCTTACTTCATTTCTTATTCTTTCCTCATAACCATCATTACATTACTCTTTCATTCGACTAAGAGGGATTGTGGTTAGCCTCTCATGGTAGTCTTGTCGTCTAACCGTAATGTTGTTGTGTCAGGATTACTTGGCCCACTTTATTGCCATGACGGACTAACCATCATGCCTAGCTAGTTGGAACTGATAATGATGGCTAGCAGTAATCATGAGAGACAGTCTTAGTTATCGAGCCCGTTTTACTACCACGTCAGGCCAGTTATTCATCATCTTAGTCACTGTTCTGATCCTCTTGCTCAGTCGAATTCTTCACTCCCCCATCTTTCTTCCCTTATTTTTCTTTTTGAATGCACATGCTTGTGTACGTTCATCAAAGAGGAAAAGGGAGAGGTCTGACCCACTTGTCTTATAACCTTTTCCATATGCGTGGGATTGTAGAAAATAAGAAGAATATAGCTAAGGGAGGCGATTCCGAACCAGTTTTATTACTGGAGGCCTTTCTTTGTGATTTAAGAGGGCACCCATGTGAGCCAGCCCGAGTAAGCCCCGAACCCACCTTAAATTCGTCTCTCTTCGATTGGTAACACCTGCCCCATTCTCGAACGAGGTTCTTGATAGAACAATCTCAACAACATCCTGGGTCTTTCTTCGAACCCGAAACACATGCCGCCCGATCTTCAAAAGTATCCAGAGGGCGAGATCGATGCACCTAACCAATGAGAGGAGAGAGAAAGCGAGAGATGAGAGGAAGAGAAAGAGAGATGAGAGGAGGAGAGAGAAAGAGAGAGAAGAGAGGAGGAGAGAGAAAGAGAGATATGAGAGGAAGAGAGAAAGAGAGAAAGAGAGATGAGAGGAGGAGAGAGAAAGAGAGATATGAGAGGAAGAGAGAAAGAGAGAAAGAGAGATGAGAGGAGGAGAGAGAAAGAGGGAGATGAGGGGAGGAGAAAGAAAGAGAGATGATAAGAGGAGAGAGAAAGTTACCTTCATCAAAGGGTACCAGACATTTTCTTCTCTCTCCTCTCTCTCTCCAAGATGTGCCCACAATTTGAATGTGAACACTCTCAAATTTTATTGATGAGTATTAAAAAATCAAGGGTCCATAACAATTGTGTGTACTTGTAGAATTGGGACCAAACATGGGTGTATGCCAAAAAACTACCTAAATTGATGATAATTACATTTTAATTGAATTAAAAAAATTCTAAAATTTGGCACAAAAGGACTGTTTTGCCCCTGCCCAATAATGTGTATAATTCAAAAACATTCCTTGCTGCTGCTCTAGAACTTGCGTGATCTTCCATGGATGATGCGGGGTTGCTCCAGCTTCTAGTTGGCCGAAAGATGATTGCTTTCTTATCAGACTCGACATGAAGATTGATTTGATACCAACTTCGAGCCATGGATCACATTTTTAGGCCACGAACATGCGACTCGAAATTTGTATAGATCTTGAAAACTTTTGATCGATAATGTGCTTGTTTCTTGATTTATTTTTTCTTTGGTTTCTTCACTGAATTGCACTGAGCATACCATCACAATCATGTTGCAATGAACACAACTCGATTTTGTGTTCGGAAGAAGATATTGTCATCTTGGGTTTTTTGCCAGAATCTGGAAATACGATGACCGGAATCCTCACAACTTTGAAGCCTTCGTGTGTGGAATCCAATAGTTCATCGTACACAGGGTTCAAACCAAAGATAGCCCTAGATCTTACGTACATAATACCATTGGTTTCGTTTTGATTGGGAACATGAGTGCCATGATGTGGCCGCTCGCGTGAGACATGCTGCTGCTGAATTTTTTACAACTATCTTCACGAATCACCAACTTCTATCTAGTTTTTCTCCCTGCTTGAGTATTGTCACGTGTCGTGACATATATCAAAACGCTCATCATGATGAGATGCACTGCTCACCAAATTTGAGAGTGATCCAACTTATAACAAGTGAGATATGGGTCTTTGAAGTTGTTGTTCGGGACTATGCACACCAGCCTCCTTTAATGGAGATTGGTGCAAGGAGGCCGCACAAGAATAGCATGCGGCCTACCCTTTTCTGTCTTTTAGTCATAACTTTGTCTTAGAATGTCCATTAATGCCGAAACTTGACCCATAGGGGTTGACCATGTCGGATCCAATGGCGGTAGTCCCATAACTTTTTAACACACCAAGAAAAGAGTTCTAGTTACGGGGTGCATTTCAGGGTGCTAGAGGCTGATTTTTCCAAAATTGTTTCTCTGTCTGCACTACCTTGGACATGTTGGATTGTGATGAAACTTGGCAAGTGACCTTTTGAAATTCTTAAGAAGATTCTAACCCGTTTTGGGGCAATTATGAGATTGTCAGGAATTTCATTGTATGTTAAAGCTTTATTGACTGACTTCTCTTTTATTCCGCATCGGGACTCAAGCTTCTCAAAAATGTGTTCAAATATCTTGCCCCACCGAATGTTGTGCTTCGAGAGAAGAGAGAAGGACAACATTCAAAAAATTTCCTTCAGCTTTATTACTTTTTTCTTCCTGGCCGCAAGACCACGTGAAGGTCGAGGAGATCCACGCAATGTTGTAACTAGGATGCTCAAACGTGTGGATGCAATGTATAGGTTCATCCATGGAGACTTTAAGGGGAGAAAAGATTGTTTTGAGGGATCCTACCAAAGTCCTCACCTTCGCGTGGACTGATGGTGATTCTGATAGCTAAGGATTTTGTACGGACCTCATTGGTCAGAATCAGGCCTGTCTGGCAGTAAAGTGCCATGTTGAAGGGAATTTTTCCCATTTTTTTTAGGTTTTTGTATCCTCTGGTGTTGGTCAACATTTCAAGGATTTTTGTTTTTCTTTGTTCTGGATAGTCTACTGAAGGGCCTTTGGTTGGTGTCCATCTGCGTTGTACAGCAGATATTCCTTGGCAGGCAGGGTACCTCAGTTTATCGAGGTGACCTGCTTTGGGTATAACCCCTGCCCACTGCTAGAAGTTTCAACAATCAAGATACCTCTCTTCTTTGTTCGAGGTGACCCCTAAGAAGTCAATCCTAATTGCTGCATAACAAATCCAAAGTCATGGCTGACTTGGCTTTCTTGGGGCTTCTTCAACATCTTTGAGTTGTGTTAGCCACCTTGTGTTAATAGTGCTCTTCTTCATGAGACTTGTCTTGCCTTCTTGGTGAGTTTTCTGTCCTTCGAGTCCATTTTGAGAATAGACTCAGACTGTCGAAATCTTCTCCTTGAAGCTCGTAATTTTTTTTTGGGGTCCAAGTATTGTGACACCATGGATTTTTCTCTTGAATGTGGGCTAAGCCTCCTATTGAGGCGAATGCTGCATCAACCTATTTATCTGTCCAAGCGCCCTTTGCGGGTTTTCACTTGGACTTGGGAAGCGACGCCATAGAGACGGTTTTCACCAACTTTCTTTTATTTGGGGCACTTTTACCCATGATCTCTCGACCATGTCCACCCATATATTTCCATTTTTACTCATGGGTGCCTTTTCAAGGTTTTCACCTATCTCGGGTTTTGTTTTCATGAAACTCTCTTACTCATAGTTTCGTGACCATGCCCGTCCGTCATTTTTACTCATGGCATTCCCTTGTCCAGGTATAAACCATGCTCGTTATTTTTCTATTCTTTTTATTTTTTCTATTTTTTATGAGGGCGTGTTTAAGGTCATGCCTCCATGACCCGTGCAAAGCCTTTTAACACCATGCAGTCAGGATGTGCACTATAGTTTAAAGTCATATAGCTGAACCATAGTGGAGATGGATGGCAGTCTGTGGAGGCCATGGAGTGACTATGGTGGTGGTTTTAACTCACTTTGGGGAGATGGCACGAGGCTACCTATGAAAGATGGATGATGTATGGATGGAAAGTGGAAAGTGGTGGTCCACTAGTTTACGACGAGTATGGGTGGCGAGATTGCTTATCGTTTTGTGAGCATGGGTGAGACTCACTGGGGAATAATGAATGGTACTAGAGGAAGGTGGATTTGCTGGGGAGTTGATGAAGGTGATGTGCACACACGAATGAGTTAAGGTCCTGTAACTCGACCTCCGCAACAGTTTAAGGTTGTATAGTTCAGACCATGCAATTTAAGGTCGTGCACCTAGATCGTGGCTATGCAGTTTAAGGTCATGCAGCATGGACCATTGTGTGGGTCGCCTAGTAGGTGAGGCTCTATGGGGGATAGGTCTATGGATAGTAATTTGACTCCCTGGGAATCAAATGATGGCAGGGGTTTTAGATGAGAAGCAAACTTAACTGAGGGTTAGGGGACAAGTATGATTCCCTAAGGTGAAAGATGGTACTCCATGGGTAATAAACTCATGGAAGGTAACCCGACTCCTGGGGATAAGATAGCTTGGTGCGAGATCAACCCATTGGGGATGAAGGAGTAAGAAAGTTCCTAACTCCACTGAGGATAATAGGCTGTAATACAAGTCTGACTCCAACTAGGGATGAGGGACAATGACCCACTCCCAATTTCCTTGGGGATGATATGTCATGGCCTATATGGAACGACTTGGATGCAACTAAACTAGGAAACATGAGTCACAGCCTGGGTGCAACTCCACTAGGGATAGTGGTAGGACACACATAGTGGTGACTAGGTTCTGGCACACGCAGCGCTATAACATGCGTGGATCTAGCATGAGGAGTGTAACACACACGTTGGAAGGCTTTGAGAAATAGAAGCATTGACACGTACGACGTTTAGCATGGAAGGAGATAACACGCAACACTAGCATATGCATGGAAACACACCTGGCGGTACACTTGGATACACAACCAGTGCTAGGCTTTTGGAGAACATGGTCAGCGTTGTGCTTTGAAGACGCAATCGGGGTTGGGATGTTGAAAACACAGTCGGTGCTGGGTCATTGAGAACACAACCGGCACTGGGTCCATGAGAACACAGTCGGCGCTAGGTCATTGAGAACATAGCTGGCGCTTGATCCTTGAGAACACAGCCGACGCTCGGTCATTCAAAACACAGCTGGCGCTGGGTATGGGCTAGTGTTTGTGTCTCGGGTTCAAGCCTGACCTGATCCTGGTCCCTGTTGCTTAAATTTTCATGGGCAGTGGTAAACCTTTATTCGGGCCTCTGGTTTAGGCCCAACCCGATTCGGACAATCGTCGTTTGGTCTTCAAGGACCTGCCTGGCATTCCTTGTTTGTGAGTGGCACTTGAAGGAAGCTCGGCCTATATAAGGGGGTAAACCCCATTTTTACTATTCACACCGAAAGTAAAACGGCTAAGGCAAGTCAGCAGTGAGAGTGAGAGGACTCTCTGAGAGACCTCCGGTGAGCAATCAGAGCATTCGAATGAGGTTCAACAGAGTTTTTCGACAAGCAAGGTAGGTTCCAACTAAGAAAAGAGAACACCAGAGGGAACGCAAGGGGATTCGTGTGGTTGTAGAAGTTTGTCGGTAAGAGTAGTAAGGAAAATAGGGAGTTTGTCGTCGATATTTTGAGACTCCGTCCGTGATTATGGTAATTTTGAGAGAGGGGAAAATGGGGGCAAGTTGAAGTAGGAGGTGTTGGAAGACATTTTTCATCACCATGGATCCTCGGTCAATAAAGCCTAACAAACAATGGAAATTCCAATAGTCTCAGAATAACCCCATAACTGGCCAAGTTCTTCATAAGGACTCTCAAAATTCTCTTGTCAAGTTTCTTTACATTCTGAGATGTCTAAGGCAGCGCAGATTGAGAAACAGTTTTGGCAGAATCAGCCTCTAGCACCCTGAAACGGACCCTATAACTAGAGCTATAGTTTTTGTGTGTCAATTTGCTATGGGACCACTTCTATTAGATCAGCATGATTGAAAACCCTCAGGGATCAAATTTCAGCTTGAACGGACATCCCAGGAAGAAGTTATAGGTGAAAGAGCGAAATAGAAGGAACCGCCCGATATTCATGTGCGGCCACACTGCAACGCAACTCCATTAAAGGGAAAATCACGAATAGTGACTTACGAAGCTTATATCTCCCTCGTTTGAGATCAAATCATGCTCAAACTTAATGGAACATCTTCATCTCGTCAAGATGAGCATTTCAATATGTGGCACGCCCCGCGACGACGCCCGAGCACGAAGAAAAGCTAGAGAGAAGTTGCTGATCTATGAAGACAGTGCAGAAAAATCAGCAGCGTCGGGCCTCGCTTGAGCAGCAAAGTCACGTCGCTCGCGAACCTGATCGACGTAAAACTAGTTTCATCGCATGCGTAAGGTTTAGGGCTATCTCTAATCCGAATCCCGTACATGATGAACGGTCGGATTCTGCACATGAAGCCGATGAAGTGAATACAAATTCGTCTTTGGAATTCATGATTCCAGCCAAAACTCTAAAGTTGCAAAATCTTCGTCCGGGCATGGAATCGAGCTATGTTTGTTGCCCCACTACCGTGATGGCATGCTCAATGTGATCCACTGAAGAAATCATGAAAAACGTCAAGGAATGAGCACACAATCGATCCAAAGTTTCAAGATTCATTCAAATTTTAAGTCATGTGATCGTGACCTAAAAACACGACCCATAGCTCAAAGTTGGATCAAATCAATCGTCATGCCGAGTCTTATAAGAAAACAATCATCTTTCTATCAAACAGGCATTAGAACAACTCGGGATCATCCATGAAAATCATGCACGTTCTAGGCCAACACATGGACTATCTTAGCATTCCACAACTTGTTAAGAAGGGGCAAATCTGTCATTTTACACCTTATTTTCTAATTTATTTTAATTCAGTTAAATCTTAATTTTCAACAATTAGGTTTAATTTGGATCAATCCACCCATGTTTGGGCACAATTCTATATATACCACGTACCATCATTGTACGCAAAAAGGCTTGGAAACCCTTCACAAAAGAGAATTTTTACTCAATAGAATTTCTTTTCCTTCTCATTGTTGAGTCACGTTTGGAGAGAGTAAGGAGAGAGAAACTTTTGGATAGGTACCCTTAGGCTCAAGGTAAATCTTCTCTCTCTTATTTTCTTACTTCTTCCTCTTCTTCATCTGAGCCTCCCTCAGAGGCCATGTACGGCAGTGGTAGTGTCATGTGTGCCTCTTTCTTTTCTTTTTCCCCTTCCTGTGGTTTCATAAGTCATGCATGACGATGGAAGTGCCATGCACGTGCCCCTTTCCCCCTTCTGTTAGTTCATCTCTCTCACCCAGCGAGGCTTACAGACGGCGCTGCTCATCCCTATCGACAGATATATCCTCGACGCCTCAGTGAAGAACACAAACCGTGAATCTAATTATCTCCCGCAGAGGTATCCCCCCTGTTGCGCATCAATCATAGACAGCGATGCCCATTGCCGCCGGAGAGACGTCACGACAACACCTACCGTCGTCTGTGAGTTTCCTTCGCACGCTTGCTGCCTATCGCCGTATGCAAGCTTCCTTCACGCGCTCGGTGCCTATCACCATCCGAAAGCTTTCTTCGTGCACTCGGTGCCTATCGTCGTGCGCAGGCTATTCTTGTGTCCCACGCCTATTGCCATGTGCCTTGGCAAGAAATGCCGCCATTCACCTCACGAATGGCTATTGTCCCGCGCTTCACAAGAGGCTATCGCCATCCGCGCAGGGGTGTGCTGCCTTCTTGTGTTGCCCCAACGACGATGTCTAGCGCCGCCTGTGTTTCACCGCTTGCCCTCTAGCCATGAGGAGTAGTGCCTAGCACCATCCAAGGGCCGTGACACTGCTACTCCACGTTTATGGGTGGTGACACTTAGCGCTATTGGGACCCCATCTCTTCGTTGTCTCATGTATTTCCTTCATTCTATTCTCACTTGACCGAGGATGGGCTCGATCTAGTGTTGCCATAGCGGTCTGGCTGTTGAGCAGTATTGTTGTCGTGCTGGTCCCGAGTACCATGCCCGTCTTGCTGCCAAACTAGATTAGGACAGTCATGTCAATTTTGGTTTCAATTAGTATAGTCGTCGCGTCGGTCCAAACTACCGTGCCCATCTTGCTACAACTCTGGGTCGGTCATCACACTGGTTCAGCTATCATGCTGGCCTCATCCCCTAGTCGAGTACCCTCTTCTTTTCTCCTCTCGGTTAGACCTTCCACTTCATCACCTTAACTTCTCACATTCTTAGCCATACGAATGTGTGTTGCCCTAAGACAAGGGTGGGCCTTTCAGCCACTTATCTTGCAAATTAACCATAGAAGTGTTGTACAAAAAAGAAGGAGATTGCAGGTCAAGGGAGGCAATTCCGAACTAACTGAAGCAGTTGGGGAGCTTTCCATTGTGATCTAAGGGAGCGATGGCGAGAGTCAGCCTGAGTAAGTCACGGACCCAGGTGAAGTTGGTTCCCATCTCACATCCAAAATTCCTCTCTCATTAGTTGGATTCTTGAACAAGGTTCCCAAAAGAGCAATCTCAGGTAGCGAGTTTTTCGAACCCGAGACACATGTCACCCGATCACCTAGATCAAGGGAGGTGATATCGAGGCACCTAACCAGCTTGATGACTCCACTGGGGACATATTACGGTTCGCTCTTGTTTGATCAGTATCTTCTTTTACTTTTTGCACTACATTTTATGGCACCTGAGTTATGCAACCCGTTCATTCGAGTCAGGGAATTTCTTATCCCCGCACTCATGACTATCCTAAGGAAGCAAGCTGCTCAAGCCTCCTTCCCTACACTTCTTCTAAGTTAGGACTCACAGTCCGACTCCCAGGTGCTTTCCTGAGTTGGTACTAGAGGGGACTTAAAGGTCCCTAACTCCCTAGTTCTTCGCTCTGGTGGACCCTCCAGCAAGGCCCCTTGCATTGATAGTACATCTACTACCGCACCTAGCACACACCCTGCTATTGGTAAGTCCATTGCCAGTCATATCGCTGAGGTACGCTGGAAGGATGCCCTTCCCACTCTCGCGAAAGGCAAGCAAGTTCTGAGGGTCGCCGCAAGGCTACCCCTCGAACTCCTTCACTACCCCGAACCTCTACACTTGAAGGCTCGGCACACGGAGGCAGAAATCCCGGGGTCTCCACCCCACCCACACACCTAAAATCTCATGGTCCAACCACTCGAGCCACACCTCGGGGCAACTTTCATACTACCCAGAACTCGTGTTCAAGGCTACGTCTTCTCGGGCCAAACCATGTGCGTTCCATGCATCCCACAGCTCGGGGCAGCACCAGTTCGGCGTCAGCTCGAGCACATGAGAGTCGACCACTTTATCCTCCCTCCCACCACACACAGCCTCACCCTGTGAGAGATGGGCTTCTACCCGGTCCCTCATAAACACAAGCTTGTGGGACTCGACCTCCTAAGGTCGAACCATTTGAGCAAACCCCTGCTGCCCCCAAGTCACCCGGACGGCTAACCCTAAAGGTGCACACACACCGACTTTGCAGGTTCTTACTCGACCCCGACCTAGATGGAGTCCTGAACCAGCTCCTTCTTCTGCCGCTCTTCCTACACCAGGCAAGCATCTCGAGACCTGGTACTCAAAGTTCTTCCTTAAGAGTACCATCTTGAGCCAGCCTCAGGTCAGACGTGCACCCAAGCCATGCAAAAGAATTTCAGGCAACGACCTGATGTTAGATAGAGGCCTCCAGCCTCCAATGCAGTGACCCAGGCTGCCCCTTGTCCTTGGACCCCATTATTTGCTTCAGCTAATAGACACAGCCCTCGCCTACTCAAGAAAAGCGGGGCAGTCCAAGCCTAAGGCTCGGTTTTGGGGTGAGGTTCATAGCTACCTCAAGATCAAGCAGAAGAAAGGTCTGCAGATTATGACCAAAGAAGCCCCCAAGGCAGTTGAGGTTACCACCTTTGGTGACCTCCTGCCTCTAATCCCTTATTCCCTCTTTAGACTTCACAACCTGAGTAGGTCCAAGAACACTGCCCGGTGATCACTGCCAAGAAGTTGCGGTCCCAAGACCGTCAAGAACCGATCCTCGCACAGTCAGCGTACAAAGCTCGAGTCTAGTCGGGGCATGCGGAGCCCTTGCATACCGACTTACCATGCACGACTCACCAACCTCGACCATCCATTACTCCACCTGGCTCTGACCTTCTAGAAAAACTGTCAATGTCATGATGATTAACGAGCTGGACGACACCTAAGAAGAGCAGATGAACAAGTTCGAGGTAATGATGAAGTCCATCCTCGAAAAGATGGAACGTCTAGAAGCCTCCATGTACCCTTCTTCTCACCATGAGATAGATTCCCCATCTGGCAAAGACACAGTTCTCAAGCAAACTTCCCCATTGGTCTCCCAATACAGCTCTCCTTCTCGCAGGGTTTCGTAGACCGACATAGACGCCATGGTGGCCCATAGCCTCAAGAACAAGGTCCCAAGCATGCAAGAGGCGCCGCTCTACCCGAAGCCATACCCTTCGTACATCGACCAGGTGTCGTTTCCCCTGAACTATCAAAAAGGGAAGCTCCCCTTGTTCAATGGTATTGTGTCCCCGCACTAACATACTGCCCACTTCCAAGCGGTCGGTCGAGAGACGACAACTGATAGGTGACTCCTCCTCCATCAGTTCATCGAGACTTTTAAAGGGCCATCCTCCAATGGTATGCTCGACTGCCTCCCAACTCAGTGCTCACTTGGCAAGAAATGGAGCAGTTGTTTTACCAACGCTTATATGAAGTCCAAAGGAATATGGAAACCATCAAGCTCCTAACTCTAACTCAAGACCCTGGTGACACTAACAAAACCCCTCCTCAAACCCCAAACCTCTCCAAGGCACAAAAGTCTCAGGCCAGGGGTAAGCAGCAGTCCTACAATAAGGTCCCACCCCCTGAAAAAATAAAGCGAAGTGACTTCTAGACCTAGCACCAGAACAAGGTGTATCCTTTTGACAAGGAGTAGGTCCCTGCACTGCTTCAGCTACTACTGGAGCAAAACATGATCCAGCTACCGGAGGTCAGCACTCTAGAACAAGCTGGACAGGAGACACATGAGAGGTACTACACCTATCACAAGAAAGTAGGCCACCCCACTCAGGACTCTTATAAGCTCAATGACACTATCGAAGCCCTTATTAACAAGGACCAAATAAAGCTCGAAGAGTTAAAGAAAGCGTTCGGGGCAACTGAGGCTTCTCACATAGTGACAACAAAAGAAGATGATGGGGCACCCACCATCCTCCGTGCACTATGTCCCCTAATGCTCGAAGAGGGACACATCACACCAAAGCTGATAAGGCAGCCCAAGTTCCTACGTCCAAGAACTGAGAACCTCTGGTGCTCGTATCACCTGATATAAGGCTATGACGTGAGCAAATGCATTGTCTTCCATGAACTCTTGGCGAATAAGATGCAGTAATGCCAGGAAGCTCATGGTAACCTAAAAGGACGCCCTCAAGTCCCTCTTCTACTAGTGCGAGAAGAACTCTCGACGCAAGCCCCTGGAAGCACTGAGCTAGATCCTCTGTAGGCCCTCTTCGAGGCGATGTTTCAACGGGGTCTCATCACTCCCAAACCTGCCAGGCAGCCTAAACACCTTGCCCAGGGTACGGAAAACCTCTGGTGCCCATATCACCAAGTATGGGGCCACAAGCTGAAAGAATGCTCTGGGTTCGAAGCTATGATCACTTGGAAGGTGCAGGAAGGCCACATCATTTGTGCCATTCTCCCTAAGCACTTTCAAGCCATCACTCCCGTCCAAGAGGAAATCCCACTACAGGTCCCTTATGAGCATACACCTAACCCTTTAGAGTTCTCGATCTCTCAGCACTGAGAAGTCTACCATGGGCGTAGTAGGCTCAAATCCCTGAAGCGTGAGGCAATCCACCAAGCAAGGACTACTCATCAGCCTGATAAGGTGAACCAAACTCCTCCTCAAGGATCCAAAAGGTTACGAACACCCAGATCAGCTCGCCGAGCCCTCAGCCACCAGTGGTGGAAGAGTTTCTCAGTTGCCTTCCTCCACTTCCAACCTTACAAGATCGGAGTAGTGCAAGGACCCATTCCTTTTCAAAGGGGTACACTTTATTCTTATGCCTAGTCCAATAATCATCTCGATTAAGGTTTGCATATGGGGGTACCAGGTTGTATGATTGTTGTTGTTTGTGTGCATGAGGTGCTTTTGCCATATTTACCCCTTTGGAGAAGTCCAAAGTTTGGGAGTGAGCTTTCTTTGGATCATTTACGGTGATGGCCGCACTGGTCACCCCTTTTTGTTGGCTGCCCCGGGTATTGGTTCTAGAGCTACCATTGCTCCGATTGTTTCCTGAGCTTGCAGATTGTTGTCGTGACCCACCGTGACGGCATGACAGGCTTTCTATGCAGACCGACTTAGAGATCAGCTCTGACATGGAGGTCAGATTGGAGGCCTCAACATGTAGAGCAATCTCAAGTCACATGTTTCGCACACAGGTTTGAACTGCTTCCTTCTCAGCCATAGGATTAGGATGGCGAGCAACCAAATCTCTCCATATTGCTATGAATTTATAAACAGGCTCCTCGGGATCTTGGATCAAGGTGAGAAGCTCGATGGTTTGAACCTCTCTCTCGACCTCATTTGAACCTCTCTCTCGACCTCATAGAAGCGCTAGTGGAACAGTTTCTCCATTTCCTCCCAAGTATGTACTGAGTTTGGGGGAACTCGAGCATACCACTGGAAAGCTGGGCCATCAAGGTTTCAACAAACTGACGGAGTAGGAGTCTCTTGTTAGCTGCTGTCTCTCGACACACTGCTTGGAAATGGGCGATATTCTGGTATGGGGATGAGGTTCCATTAGACAGGGGAAACTTCCCTTTCTTGTAATCTGAGGGATATGGCACTTGGTCAATGTAAGAGGGATACGGCTTTTGGTAAAGCGTTGCTCCCTGCATACCCGGGATCTATCTGTTCTTTAGGTTATGAGTTACCATAGCATTGATGTCTGCTTGTGAGATAGGGTGAGGGGCAGAATTGTCTTGTGAAGCAAGAGGAGGAGGCTGCCTTGGAGGTACATCATCTGAATGATGGGAGTTGACCTCATGGTTAGCCGAGTGTCGCGCGGCATCTATATTATCAATCTTCTCCATCATTGCGTGCACCATGTCTTCTAACCTATTCATGCACTCTTCCTCGAGTCGCCAGGTTCATTCACCACCATTATGCTGAGCATTTCTCCAGGAAGGTCAGCCTCAGGTGCAGCTGAGGGCTTCTGAGCTTGGCGAGTCATGCATGGCAGATCGGTCAGCAAGGGCTGAGCATGCCCCGACTAGACTCGAGTCATGTATGCCGATCGGGTGAGGATCGGGTCTTGACGGTCTTGGGACCGTGGCTGCTAAGTCGTTGGGTCATCTTCTACGACACTAACCACATTGCAGGTTTCATGAACTTCTTCTTCAGGCTTTGTCATCTGAAGAGGGTAGAAGGGGTTCAGGTGAAGAGGGTCATGAGAGCTGGTTGCCTCGACCGTCTTGGTTGCTTCCCTAATCAGAATTTGCAGACCCCCATTGCATCTAGCTTTAAGGTTTTGATGGACCTCATGCCAGAACTACGATCGAGTCTACGGCTGATCGACTCTTCTTGCCAAGAAAGAGCTATTTCCATTAGGTGAAGCAATGGGTGTGGGTCAGGAACTGGGGTCATCCTAGACGGGGGAGGATGAAGGACTTGATCTCCCATCAGGTCTTTCCCTCGAGCTCTCTTATGGGCTCCAGAGTCATGATCGAGATGGCGGGGCTAGTTCAAGACGGTACTCTTAAGGAAGGTCTTCGAGTACCATGGTTGAAGGTGCTTGCTCAAAGAAAGAGGAGCAGGAAAAAGCAGGGTTGATTCATGAGGACGCCTGAGTTCGAAACGAGGGGCTGTTTGTGACGGTGACGCATGTGCGCCCCTTGAAGAAGGATCACGAGTGACTTGGGGGTCAGCTGGGGCTCAAGCAAGTCGTCTGGCCTTAGGAGGCCGAGAACTGTGAGCAGGTGTTTGTAAGAGCACAAGTGGAAGTCTGCCCCTTACAGGGTGCGCTAGTGTGTGTTGAGTAGGAAGACGAGGGGGTCATCTTCCGTGTACTCGGGTTGATGCAGTGACGGCGTTGCCCCGAGTGGTGGGATGCACATGCACAACGTGTGCAGGACCTAGCTTAAGAGGCCTGATTGTGGACGTTGACTAGAGATAACATGAGGGTTGCCCCAAGGTGTGGCTCTAGTTGATGAACCACGAGCCTTATGGTGTGTGCGAGAGGTGGAGGCCTCAGGGTCTCCACCTCGATGTATCGAGCCTTGGGTAGAGACTCGTGGTGGTACAGGAATGTGGGGGGAAGCCTTGCGGTGACCCACAGAAGCAACGACAACTTGCTTGCCTTTTGCAGAAAGGGACTGGGCAGCCTTCCGATGTACCTCGGTAATACGACCAACAAGGGACTTGCCGGTGGCATGGTGCATGCTGTGAGTGGCAGCAGATGTGCTACCGATATGGGGTGCCTTGGCAGAAGTTCCACCAGCGCTAAGAGATGGGGAGTTAGGGACTTTTAAGTCCTTCCTCACGCCTATCCAGGTTAAGACTTGGGAGCTGGACACTATGTCTTTGCTCAAAAGGAAGGTTGGAAACAAAGTTCGAGGAACTTGCTCCAGAGGGAAGTTCGCGAATGCCGAGATCAGAAAATCCCCGATGATAAAGGGGTTGAAGAATCCATAAGCCATGTGTTGTGTGAAAACATAAAAACAAAGGAAACTAGCCAAACAAGAACGATCTGACGAAGGGGTAGTAACTCCCCAGTGGAGTCGTCAAGCTAGTTAGGTTCCTCGATCTCGCCCTCCGGATCTAAATGATCTTGCGGCATGTGTCTTAGGTTTCGAGGAACCTGAGACTTTCGAGATCGCTTTCTCGAGAACCTCGCTTAGGAATGAGGGCAGGTATACCAATCGATGAGAGAGGAATTTAGGGGGGGTTCGAGACTTACTTGGGCTGACTCGCATGGGCACCCTCTTAGATCACAAAGAAAGCCCCCCAGTCCTAGAACTGGTTCGAGATCGCCTCCCTTGGCCTGTACTCTCCTGTTTCTGTAATCACATACATACGGTTAATTTACATGACAAGTGGGCTAAGTGACCCCTCCTTGTCTTTGGGTAAATGCACATAGGCATGCACATTCAAAGGGAGAAAAAGAGCAAGAGGATAGATGAAAAGAGAGGAAAGAGATAGAATAGAAAAATGGGGAAGATAGGAATTCAACTAGGTGGCTAGACTAACATAATAGCTAGACCAGCAAGTGATTGACCTGGTGTGGTAGCAAGACGAGCACGGTAACTAGACCGACACAACAGCAATACTACTAGAAGACAAAACAATCATCAACCAGCCTGGTACAATGGCTTGCCTATCGTGGTTGTAAGGCATGCACAATAACTAAGACTGGCACAACGACAATACTACTAGATTACCATGGCAGTGTTTGACTTAACCTCCCTTGGTCAAGTGAGAGGGAAAGAAGAAGAAGAGAGAGAAGAAAGAGAAAGGGAGAGGCATGCACAGTATTACCAATGTCATGCATGTGAGAAGAAGAAAGGAAAGAGAGAGAGAGAGGAAAAGAAGAAGAGAAAAGCAGTGAGAAAGAGGAAAAAAAAGGGAAGAAGAAAGAAAGAAGGGAGAAAGGGAAGAGGGAAGAAGAGAGAGAAAACATGGACAACAATGAGCATATGCCGTCCACGACAGAGGAATTTAAACAAGAGAGAAAACATGGACGGCAATGAGCATCCACCGTCCATGATGGAGGAATTTAGAGGAGAGATAAAACATAGATGGCAATGAGCATCTTCCATCCATGACAGAGGAATTAGAAGAGAGAAAAGACGTGGATGGTGATGAGCATCCGCCATTACGACAGAGAAATTACAAGACAGAGAAGACATGGACGGCGATGAGCCTCCATTGTCCATGACAGAGAAGAGAAGAGAGAGAAAACATGAACGACGATGAGCTTCCGCCATCCATGACAGAAGAGGAAAACATAGATGGCGATGAGCTTCCGCCGTCCATGACAAAGGAGTACGAAGAGAGATGGAATATGGATGGCGATGAGCATCCACTACCCATAATAAAGGAGTGAGAAGATTAAAGGAAACATGGACGGTGATGAGCTTTCGCCATCCACGACAGAGGATTGATAAGAGAGAGAAAACATGGACAGTGATGAGCATCCACCATCCATGATAAGGGAGTGAGAGGAGGAGGGAACATGGGCTACGATGAGCTTCTTCGCCCATAATAGAGGATTAGGAAGAGAGAGAAGACATGGATGGCGGTGAGCATCCGCTGTCCATGATAGAGAGTTAAGAAGAGAGAGAAAATATGGACGACGATGAGCATCCTCCATCCATGACAAGGGAAAGACAAGGAAACTTTGACAGAGGCTTGATCCGCCACTCGAGTTAGGGCCCAACACATTGTTTGTGTCCCTGAAGCAAGAAGACATCACGCCCGGTGATAGACTCTACCATGCATGAACAGAGAAGAAATAGAGAGAATGAAAGAGAGGAAAAATAAAGGAAAGATAAATAAGATTAAAGAAGAAAAAGGAAAGAGAGATATAGATGAGAGGAGAGACAAAGAGAGAGATAGAGATGAAGTGAGAGATAGAGATTAAGAGAGAGATAGAGATGAGGAGAGAGAAAGAGAGAGATGAGAGGAGGAGAGAGAAAGAGAGAGATGAGAGGAGGAGAGAGAAAGAGAGAGATGAGAGGAGGAGAGAGAAAGAGAGAGATGAGAGGAGGAGAGAGAAAGAGAGAGATGAGAGGAGGAGAGAGAATGAGAGAGATAAGAGGAGGAGAGAGAAAGTTACATTCACCTAAAGGTATCAGACCTTTCTTCTCTCTCCTCTCTCTTCAAGACGTGCCCACAATTTGAACATGAAACTCACAAATTTTATTGATGAGTATTGAAAAATCAAGAGTCCATAACAATTGTGTTTAGCATGAACTTATAGAATTGGATCCAAACATGGGTATACGCTTAAAAACTTCCTAGATTGATGATAATTACATTTTAATTTAATTAAAAAATTCTAAAATTAAGTGTAAAATGACTATTTTTCCCTACCCAACAACGTCTGAAATTTCAAAACAGACCCTACTGCTACCCTAAAACTTACGTGATCTTCCATAGATGATTCGAGGTTGCTCCGACGTTCGTTTGGCCGAAAGACGATTACTTTCTTATCGAGCTCAGCATGACGATCAAGTTGATACCAACTTCAAGCCATGGATCGAGTTTTTAGGCCACGATCATGCGACTCGAAATTTGTATGGATCTTGAAACTTTCAATCGATAGTGTGCTTATTTTTTGATTTTTTTCTTTGGTTTCTTCGCTGAATTACATTGAGCATGCTGTCATGATCACATTGCAATGAACGCATCTCGATTTCGTGTCCGGACGAAGATTTTTTCGTCTTGGGTTTTTGTCCGAAATCTGAAAATCCAACAACCGAAATCTATAGCAAATTGGATGCCTTCGTGTGCCGAATCCAACCGTTCATCACATGTGAAGCTCGGACCAAAGTTAGCCCTAGACCTTACGTACATAATACAATTAGTTTCACATCGATCAGGTATGCGAGCGCCATGATATGGTCGCTCAAGTGAGGCATGCTGTTGCTGAATTTTATGCAACTATCTTCACGAATAACCAACTTCTCTTTAGTTTTCTTCTTGCTCGGGTATCATCACGGGTCATGTCGCATATCATAATGCTCGTCTTGATGAGAAGAACAAGCTCACCAAATTTGAGAGAAATCTAACTTAGAACGAGTGAGATACGAGTCTTTGAAGTTGCTGCTTAGGACTGTGCACACCAGCCTCCTTTAATGGAGATTGGTGCAGATAGGCTGCACATAAATGGTATGCGGCCTACCCCTTTTCTGTCTTTTACCCATAACTTTATCTTGGAACATCCGTTTAAGCCAAAACTTGACCCATAGAGGTTTTTACCTTGTCAGATCTAATGGCGACGGTCCCATAGCTGTTTGAAGAACCAAAAATAGAGTAATAGTTACAGGGTGCATTTCAGGGTGCTAGATGCTGATTTTTTCGAAATTATTTCTTTGTCTGCACTGCCTTAGACATGTCGGATTACGATGAAACTTGGCAGATGACTTTTGAAGTGCTTAAGAAGATTCTGACCTACTCTGGGGCAATTCTGAGACTGTCAGGAATTTCACTGTATGTTAAAGCTTTATTGACTGACTTCTATTTTATTCCACATCAGGACTCAAGGTACTGAAAAATGTGTTCAAACACACCCTGTCGCCAGCAGGCACCCCGCCAACCACAGATCACAAAGTAGCCCCCGTGCTGCTGCTCCTCCTCACTTAATCGATCCTTATAAGACTGCCGTCACAGTTGGTAGCCAAAAGGCGACCCCACTTGCATCACACAGGAGCACCATCAACACCGGCACTCCCACGCACAAACCACCCACTAGCAACTCCCATGCCAGCCTGATCGGTTACTCCACCACAAATACCTATGTCGACAGACTTCCCGGAGGACCAACTACCATAATAGTGAATCTGGGCAGGCGGTAGCCTACCCTGGTCCCTCAAACCGTTTTGGGTCGCTCTCGACCCAGGCGTAGTGCTAGTGGCTCTGACGCCTCCCACACCATGCATGTCAGCCCCACGGTTAAAGAAGTCCAAAGGCTAGCCCCCTACCGACACATGACTTTCGAGACAATCGGAAGTCCCCTTAAGCGAACACACATGCATTCAGCGGACCCGACGGCCTCACTAATTAAACGTACGAATGTCACACGTACACTGCCCCTCACCACACAAGGGACTGGCCCCACGGCCATCCCAGATACTAATATGAGTCATGCACACACATGCAGATCCAAGGAAACGCCCTGCTACAGAAGGAAACGAACACCCATCTCTCTGCCTACCACTACCATGCCACTCATTGCATGGTACTCAAAGAAATTCCCTCTGCGTACCATCCTCTATGTTCCCTACCTTGTGCAAACACGAGCTGAGCCCCAGCGCAAGGCTCAAAAAGATAGGGCATCGCTCCTGAAACTGTCCCTTCCTGGATATGTCACCTTACCGAATTTGATCAGCTCCACCCACAGATCAGCTGAACGGGGTAAGCAGGAGGAAGGTAAGAGCCGCTTCTGGTTTTGGAAGAACATCCATTGCGACCTACGGAGCGAACAAGAGGGGAGCAAAGGGGTCCTGCTCTCACAGCGGAGGGTGGAGACCGCTACCTCAAAGAGCCTCCCAAAGAATAGCAGATTTGACTCATCGCGCGGTGTAGAGAAGGACAATGCCTACAGCACCACTCATTACTGCACTGCCGGGGCATAGAACGCGATGCCTCGCACGACCAGCCCACGTCCCCAAGGTCATCTAGAGCTTGGCCAACTCAGGGCACACCCCCAAGACCCTCAAGTGTTAAATCCTGCATCGGTGCAATGCCAACAGTCCCTCTGCATGTTTGAAGCGGAGTGAAAGCAAAGTTCAACCACTTCCCCCTCGATTGTGAAACATGTCATATGCTAGCCTTTCATCAAGGATGAGCAACAACCCAAGCGAGCCGGATGCACCTACGATCCAGAATGAGGCTAAAGTTCAATTGGAGGCCCCCTCTATCAAAAACCCTGAAACACCCTGGACCACTGCTAACCCCATACCACGAGTCAACACACCCTCGCGCGGAGTCCACTCCCCCACCAAAATAGCCTCAGGAGACCCTGGCCCCTCAGGCCATCACGGAAACCATTCCCTTCCTAACAACCACACCTGCAGAGCTTCGGTGCTCCCCCACTACCACTGCCCCTCCTCCACTCATGCAGAATGATCAAACTCCCCCATCATAAGCTATTAACGGGATTTTCGTTCCGTCGACATTTGGGGGGGATCCGCCTTTCTCAAGGGGCATCCCAGTAATACCTTCCCCCCCCCCCCCCCACCAAGGCGAGGGAATACCGAGAGGCTGCCCTATCCAATGCTAATAAAGTCAACTATGACATAATCACGCATTTAAGGAAACTCCATGTAGTTCTAAGCATTTACGATGCACTTATGTTGTCTAAGGATCTCTTAATTGCTTTGGTCCAAGTGCTCCCCAGCCCCGAAGTGTATGAGACGGAGGTCGAATAGGTCAAACTGGACCCTGCCATACTCTACACTTGTATGACTATAACATTCTCCAACGACGACTTGCAACTCGAGGAAAGGTCACACAATCGCCCGTTGTTCGTGTCGGGCGAGCTACATGCCTGTCCAATCAATCGCATCATGATTGATGGAGGGTCTGTGGTGAACCTGATGACTAAGAGGATCCTCTCCCGGATTGGCCTGAGTATAGACCAGCTCGAACCCACTAGCTTAACGGTGCAGGGATTCAACAAAGCCAGGGAGAAGTCGGTGCGCACACTATGGATTAAGCTCAAGATTGGGGATCTGAACACCGCCACCCTTTTCCACATCATCCACACAAACACCTCGTATAACGTCCTGTTGGGCTGCCCCTGGCTCCATGAGCATGGCGAGGTCCCATCCACGCTTCACTAATGCTTCAAATACAGTCGGGATGGGAGTCAGCATGTAGTCTATGCTGACAAGAGGCCATTCCCAATCGCCAAAACACATTATGCGGACGCAAATTATTACTTTGCATAGCCACCACAACCCCAAGGGTCCAAACTGTCAGCTAAATCCCAGATAGATCCCAAGCTAAGAGAGACTACCTTGACCTCTCACGAAGATGTCGAAGACATGACAAAGTCTATGCACCATCTCTTTCAAGAGGAAAAGAGATGCGGAACAGTTATCCCTCTAACCTCAGTTGACGAAAGCCTTCTTGAACCATCAGAAGAACAACCGGATCTACGGGATGAGCGGGAAGCATTTCTCTCTCCCCCCCCCCTAAGCAGGAAGGTCCCCCAATATAAACCCTAAATGGGCTTAGAGGCAACACGATCGTGGGGCCAAGCTCATCGAAGCCCACGTCTGCTCACAATCCAGAAGGGATGAAAATTCTACGCATCCCCCCCTCCCTTCCGCCTATACCTGCACTGGCACGCAACGCGGCAGGAATGAAGATCTTGTGCATCCTCACCTCCCATCCGCTTCTATCTGCACCAACACATAACGTGGTGGGAACAAAGATCCTACGCATACCCACCTCCTTGCCCAAAGTGAAGATGGCACCGACAGCTAGAAAGGAACCGGTCATTGGCTTAAAGGTTTTAAAAATCCCCGCTTCGCTAAGAAAGCAATGTGATCCTCCGACCCTTCGAGTCAACAATCCTCCAAATCACCTCAAGGTAAGGTGTTGCACATCAAATAGGGCAAAAGTGACCAATGCCGACTCTCAACGCTGCACCAGGAGGAAGCAAGCAAGATCTTACAGATCCCCAAAGTCTCATCCCTCACCACTACAGAAAGGTAGGGGAACGAGACCAAACCTACAGTACAGTCCTACCACATGTTCGACTGCCGGAGTGTATCGGGCCTATCGGCTGCCCTGTCAGGGATTCGGCTTGGCCACCCGAAAACGAAGAGTGGTTCAGCCTCCCCCGACCGACCCCCGGTGCTTGCTCGGTAAGACCCGGGACCCGTGACAAAGGAACATAATCCGGCTCCACTGGCCCAAGCTGGGGTACTGGGGAAAGAAGAGGTGGGAACAAGGGAAGTTGTTCGCCCAAAAAATGGCTCCCTCCCCAATATCGAGCTTCGTCTCAAAATGTCGTGGGATCCCCAGCCAGACAGGCGTGCGGAGTGACCCCTCGCTAGAGGCAATGGCCATACCTAGGTGGGACTTATATAGACCAAAGGCCCATCAAATTATGAGGAAAATAGACTATGAGCCATCCAGCAATCAAGGTTTGAACGATGGAAGAGGAATGCTAGCCCCCTTTGCCGTAATCGAGGCCATGTCAGCTAGACATCCCCAGAAGCAGGATCTTGGTTACTTGGGGTAACCAAATCCGCTGCAACTGTCACCCCCTTTTGGGTCAGGATTCCTTGAAAGCGGTGGGAAGACAAAATTAAAAATTAGGGGACAAAAAAAAAATGCAGGGTCTTGCGAAAATCAGCAATGACACATTCCCCAAGGGTTGGGATGAAAACCCACAAGAGCATCCCAACCACCACTACATAGTAAGTAGCAATCACCCCACGGGCACAACAAGCACTTCATCGGCCATTCCTTATCCCTATGATCAGCGGAGATAAGGATTGCACTAGCCCACAAAAAAGGGAGAGCAACACTCAATGACACAAGGCAAAGAAGGAGATAGCAATGCAACGGAGGGTTTTATTATGTGAACAAAAAGATTAGTGAATTGTGGTTACAACAAACTGATAACTACAAGGAAGTACATCAGTTCCAAAGAAAACCCTCTCCTATTCAAGGGTCCACCGCTTTCTCACAGTGGTGGTGAATGTCAAGAGGTTGCGTCCATCTCTTCAAGCAAGAGTTGAAGCAGGCAGGGAGCGCCACCTCCTTCAATCCATCCTCCGATGAGGATGACAAGCCTCCAACGCCTTATACACGACCACGAGCCCCATGCCATGGGTCCCGCACAAACAGAGGAGCTTCGGAGCAACAGGCTCAAGCTCTATCGTGGGTCCATCATCGCTTCTGCATGGGTGAATGCCTTCACAAGAATGCCCAACGCCCGCGCACACCCCAAAGGCCGGTGCCAATCAGTTAGCCCCCACATCGGGCATCGCTCACCAGCCAAATTCTTCAAAGAAAATGAAATCCCCATGCTGTCTTCACAAAAAGGAGCATCAAGAAAAAGGACTTCGTCACAAAGGGGAGAAAGCTGCCCTCATGCTCTCCTGCCTAGCCCCTTTTAAAGGGCCTAGGCTCCTCAAAGCTTGCTGCTTCCCGAGCATCATGCCGCCCAGTTTCTCGACCATATGTCACCACAACGGCACCTCGTTGACCGTGACATTTAAACCTTCTCATGCCTCACCTACCAGGCATTTCTCATGAAGCGTCACAGTCAAATCTCATGTCGCCATGCTGCCAGTCTGCATTGTCAACAGATCTTGTGCCAAGGCATCGCCAACCACATGGACTCTCCATCTGACCTCGCCCCAGAATGTAGGTGCCTCATCAACCGAGAAACTACCTCTCTAAGAATGATTTCTTCGGGGTAGTTCATCATTCCACCCCTCGTGAGTGCTTTCTTTATTTCACCCCCCCCGCGGGTACCATCTTGACACCCCCCGCCCCCCACCTCCGCGGGTTCTTCATTCCACCCCACGTGGGGTGCCTTCTTCACTTCAACCCCCACGGGTGCCTTCTTCAGATGCCTTCTTCACTTCACCCCCTGCGGTTGCCTTCTTCACTTCACCCCCCACGAGTACCTTCTTCACTTCAAACCCCTCCCCCCCCCCAAGTGCCTTCTTCATTTCAATTCCCCCCCCCCCCCCCCCCCTCCCTCCCCCCTCACTCCACCCCCTGTGGGTCCCTCCATCAATCCACATCCCCGTGGGTGCTTGCAACATTCCACCACCGCGGGCACCATCCAACACCTCCCGTAGACAACACCAACATAGATCCCTTGTGAGCACAAACTGCTTGGGTCACAATGAAGCTACTCTTCGGGGCAACACCCCAAAAAGGAGAAAAGACCCCCTACCTTAGCTACCAGCTGCTACAATCAACCCGAGGTAGGGCCACACCCTCAAGACTCTCAAGACTCCTTCGTCAAGGTGCACTACACTGGTGACCTCTCTCCCCCTCAAAAACAAAAAGAAGCCGGACATGATGACAACCATCAAGAGTAAAAGTAAAAGAACTTCAGGCGGACATAGCCGAAAAAGACTAGGGTAAAATCGCCCAACAAAAAAAACAGGATCATGGTGAAAACTGAAAAGGGCACCATGAGTAAAAATAACAGGCGGGCCACAAAGCTATGAGAAAAAGAGTCTTGAGAAAAAATCTAGGAATGGCAAAAACCCTCAAAGGGTGTCATGAATAAAAGCAAAAACCAAGGAGTGGACGTGAATTCGAAGTCACGAGAAAAGCACCCCAATAAAGGATAAGGTGAAAACCGCTATGCTGGCGACATATCCCCTCATCCCAGGTGAAAACCCACAAAGGGCACCTGGACCGAGCCTCCTCCTTTCGGCCTTCAGGCCAAACCTCCTCAATCCGAGCTCGAGTGCCTTCCCCCCAAAAAAAATCCAAGCCCTAATGCCTTCTAAAAAAAATCTAGCCCCCAGTGCCTTTCAAAAAAAATCCGGGCCCCAGTGCCTTCAAAAAAAAAACTTCGATCCCTAGTGCCTTCCACAAAAAATCCAGGCCCCAGTGCCTTCCAAAAAAAATCCGGGCCCCAGTTCATTCCAAAAACAAAACTACGGGCCTCAGTTCCTTCCAAAATAAACACTCCGGACCACAATGCCTTCCAAAAAAATCCGGGCGCCAGTGCCTTCTAAAAAAAATCTGGGCCCCAGTGCCTTCAAAAATCCGGGCCCCAGTGCCTTCAAAAATCCAGGCCCCAGTGCCTTTCAAAAATCCAGGCCCCAGTGCCTTTCAAACAAGTTTTTCGGCGCTAGTGCCACCTTTTTTTTTTTTGTTATCCCGGGCCTTTGTGCCCCCTTCTTATTCTCGGCACTGGGGCCTCAGTGCCCCAGTGCCACCTCCTTATCACAGGCCTTAGTGCCGCCACATCAAAAGACAATCTTCTCCTCCTCTTCTCTTCCATAAAACTCTTGCAGCCAGGGTGAAGTCCCCTAAAATGGGACCACTTCAGAGGCCATCCTCCTATCGAGTCTGGGTAATTCGGGAGACCCCCAACTGGATCAGTAGGATGTAAGCCAAAGAGGTACCTTGCCTGCCGTTCTTCTCATCAAACTCCAAAATCCGAGGTGAAGTCCCTAAAATGGGACCACCTCAGAGGCCATCCTCCTATTGAGTCTAAGTAATTCAGGAGATCCCCAACTTGACCAATAGGACGTAAGCCAAAGAGGTACCTTGCCTGACTTTTCTTCCTCCACCAATCTTCAAGCATAAAATGGGACCGCCTCGAAGGACATCCTCCTTCGTGTATGGGTAATTCGGGGAGACCCCCAACTAGACCTGTGGGACGTAAGCCAAGAGGTACCTTGTTTGCTCTTGGCGTTTCTGTTTATGTAGGGATAAAGCTCAAAAGAAGGGTCCCCGCCAACTGGAACACCAGGGCCCTCAAGTCAGGATGGGATAAAGCTCATAAGAAGGGCCCCCACTGGCTAGAACCACTGGCTAGAAAATCAGGAGTTCGCGTTGAGAAAAAAGTCGTAAGCCCATTGAATAGACCATCAGCGTGATCTCCCAAAAAAAAATGGATTCTGACGGAACCCAGAGAAAGGCCCTCAACAAGGCATTGGACCATTAGAAGCCACTTTGGTCGCCCCTCGGCCAAAGGAAAAACTCTGCAAGGTCTATTCCTCAAGGATTACGTTGTGCCGGTGATCAAGAAAAGAAAATTGATTGAGAGACAATAAACGCGTCTTGGTAAGGATTCTTTAGAGGAGATACGATATTAAATTTTTCCTAATGTTGCACTTCTCGCTTCTCTCGAAGCGCAACACCCGTTGGGGCAAGTTGTTGTACATAATTTTTGACGTAGTTCCATGAGCCCATGCGAATAAGGAGAGAGCCGACGACAGTCTAGTCTAGCGAGTTCACAAAACACCCGCAGACCAAGATTGTGCCTAAAATAAAGCCTCCAGCCTAGTGACCTGGGTGCGGTTCCCTCGCACCAAAGAAGGAATCTTCACTGTAGCCCTATGCTAACAACTGCGATAGGGGACAGACCACTGCTATTGCGATCAGAATGTCGAAAAACCCTCAAGGACCAAATTTGGGCTTTATCGAACCTCCCTAATAGGGTCCACACTCATGCGGTCTCGCAACTCATGGTTTTTACCATAGCGTGATGTGGCTTCACCAAACCAATCCCGAAAATGGGGATTGCTACGATGTTTTTCGACAATAACTTTGTCAACCCACGACACCTTCCTCCGAAACCAGACAGAGCTCAAACATTGACATGTTCCAAATCACACCAGCCCCATCATTTTCACCTATGGTATACATTGTGGCATGACCAAGAACCCCTATTTCTCTAAAGAGGAAAGTGGCCGAAGAAACCAAGGAAAAAATAGGGTTCAGCAAGCTCCGGATTAGGTGAAGCATATCTCGATATCCAAGTCATGGATTGACGCGATGAGGAGTGTAATAGAACCACCTCGTAAAGAGCTACATTCTGGTACAAATTTTGCATTCAATCCATGGTTGATGAATGCAAGTCCTCAGGTCACCAAAGAAGCAAATCCAGCAGGTTGCCGAAATCCCTTTCTCTGACAACCTTCCAAATTTGGAAGAGGCGCAAATCTACACCAAATCAGCCCAAACTTGGTGCAAAACGACTACACAACCTCCTCTCTGACTTGCAAGCAAAGCTAAGAGCCAAAACGATGCAGCTCGAAGATGCATTGACAGACAAAGTTTACAAAAAAGGCTGGATTTTCACCCTGGAGAGAAAGGCCACCACAGCACGATTAAAGGGCATCAAAATGCTCACAATCGAGAGAAGAATGAAGATATGCTGCTGAAACAGTCGAACAGTTGCCACAAGTTGCAGGACCAGCTTCCAAGGTCTTCCCATGGTGGAGCAACCTACATACAAGGACGGTCTCATCATTTGAGCAAAAGATTACAGGGACATTTTTGTCATTTATGCCTAATTTTTGGATTTTTTTAATTTTATTTAATTTTAATTAGTCTTGACTTTTGAGCATTCACCCCTATTTGGTCAATCCTCTATATAAGCAAGCTTAACTCACTTGTAAAAGAACCTTCTTTTTTGAAAGACTCCACAATCCCCTCTCTTCAAGTTCTATTACCCCTGAAGGCTAGGAAGAATCAAGCCTAGATTTCGCTTATTAGCTCGTCTTTGTGACTCCCTAGTCTCTATGGGATGGGAGAGAGGGGGAGAGAGAAACTTTGAGAGAGTGAGGATACCCCTGAGTGTGCGGTCCCGTGGACGCCCCAATCACGCAGGTCACTCTCACCTCACCTAGGACGAGTTGCTCTTTCTCTCTCTCTCTCTCTCTCTCTCTCTCTCTCTCTCTCTCTCTCTCTCTCTCTCTCTCTCTCTCTCTCTCTCTCTCTCTCTCTCTCTCTCTCACCTCCACCTCCGCACGGGAATCCATTCATGCGGCAGCCCACGCCTACCCTCAATCTCATGGACGTGAACAAACCCGCGGGCCTTGACCCTCAGGTTTCCCCATGTCCCCTCCCTCAACGGTCAGCAACCCTTTGAGAGGGTGACCAGGGAGGAGGGATATTCGGATCCCACCCCGATAACACAGTGAAAGTGAGAGGAGAGAGATTGAGAACCTAAAGAGGACCCCATCCAAAACATGTTGACAAATAGCCGGAGGGCTACGTAATTGCTCTATGAGGGCAATTCGCCCAGGCGAGTTTCCGAACCCCAAAGCGGCACAAGAGCGTTAGCGCTACAGTCGCTAAAATCTCTCTCACCGTCGACCTCATATCCGCAAGCAGGAGGATCCATGCCCCCACCACACGTTGAGCCTCCACAATTGTTCAAGAGAGGGTTTCCACCTCCGTCACCCACAGGGAAACCCGGACCACACCAACATCAGCCGTATGTGCTCTCTCTTTCTTCCTTCTCTCTCTTCACAGACGGCAGTTAAGCCGCCATCTGTGTCTTCACTCTCTTTCTTCTCTCTCTCTCTTCTCCTTCACTCTTCTCTCTTAACTTTCTTGTTTCTTCTATTATCTTCTTCTTTGAAAGATCTAGGTGAAAAACAAACCAGCCTTCTCTCTTTATTTCTCTTTATTATTTCGCATTATGAAGGATTAGTTGAAAAGCATACTAGCCCATCGTTTCTCCTTTCTTTAAAACCTTTTCTGTTTACTTTCTCTCTAAAGGACTACTTGAAAGACATACTAGCCCTTTGTTTTTCTTTTCTATCTCTAGTTTCTTCTCTCTCTCTTTCTGAAGAATCAGGTGAAAGCTAAACTGATCTTCGTTTCTATATTCTACTCTTTTATTTCTCTGTCTTTCTTTGTCTCTCACTCATTTTCTTAATTTCACCCCCTTTTTCTTTCATTTTCATTAAGAAATAATATCGCAAATCTCTTATTAAGAAGACGTCAGAAGGCTGTCCAATTGACATGGACTCGATAACATCATTTCCCCATTTTTCCTTTTGAATGTACACACTTGTATGCATTCACCCGAAGACAAGGTCTTGTCTGTGTCCTAATGTGTGTGTATGATTGCAGGAAAGGAGAAACAGGCCAAAGGAGGAGATTCCGAACCTGCCACAGGCCAGGGAGGCATTCCACGTGATCTAAGAGAGCGCCCATGCGAGTCAACCCGAGTGTGTCATGGACCCATGTGAGGTAAGTCTCGGCTCACGACCCAATTCCTCTCTCACCAATTGGTATTCATGCCTATATCCTCCTTACACGGTTCTCAAGAGAGCGATCTCAAGTCTCGGGTCCATCTCAAACCTAGAACCACGCCACCAAGTTATCCCGATCCAGAGGGCAAGATCGAGGTACCTAACCATTATGATCTATTCTTATTATGTAATATCACAACAAATTTTAACCATACACTGAATGCATGTGACAAACATGGCAAGTATTATCGAACATATATATTGCACTACGTAAAAAGGAATATAGGGCTGCATGCATGGACTATTATAGATTAAGAAATTAGTTAGTAGTTTTATCTACTGTTTTATTGAATATTATGGCAAACAATAAAAAATATATAAATTCTTATTTTATTAATTTATTAGTACTACTATTGGCTCATACTTTTAGAGAGCAAAGAAATGACTGTTTTTTGTTATTGTGATCGAGAAGCTACTGAGTGAGGGCTTTGGAGAGAATATGTTGGGCTTCTTGATTTATTGCAATTGGGATGAAGTTCAAAACACAATGGCCTCATCTGGAAGCAATACCTTCATAGTATAAGGTTTGCACCTCATACAATTTTAGAAGATACAATCCCTTCATAGTAAACCTAACAACCAATCTCTTCATAGTCCATTAAAAGCATAGAAGAAAAATATACAAAAATTTCAATAAAATCCTTATGAGCTCTCTCTGCAAATTCTAACAATGAACACAAAGAGAAACAATTAACTGATCATGGATCAAGTTAGACCCGTGATTGCCAAGATGCATCCCCGCTTTGCATAACCATTGAGCCCTCAAGGACTCTTCGAGTTGACAATCTCTCTCTCTCTCTCTCTCTCTCTCTCTCTCTCTCTCTCTCTCTCTCTCTCTCTCTCTCTCTCTCCAACCCATAAAGTTTCTTTAAAATAAAAACAAAAAAACAAATACAAAACACTTAGAGAAGCACTTCTATCTAATGAAACACAAAATTTAATGAAACTGAACCAATTTAGAAAAACCATAAAGCAAGACGGGGAACCATTATCTCAAAGAAGTCCAAAATTAGGTAAAAGCATGACAAAACTATATAATGCAAATACAAAATTTAAAAAACTGAAAAATATAACAAAACTATGCAAACTAAATCCATCCATACATGCTCCACGAATCAATCCATTGAAGAAAACACTTGCTTATGTTGTAACAAAACCTAATAAAGCTAGTCAAAACAAATTTCCATAGAGATTCGAATATGAAATTTTACATTAAATAACATTCCACAGAGACTGCTAAGTGTCACTCTTGAGATTGAAAAGCATTGACTATCTAATGGAAACACAATTTTTTTAGATAAAAAAACATAAAATATAATTTTTTTATCGCAGCAACCATAAAAAGAATAATATTTATGTGGAAAACTAACTAATGTTGTGAAGTAGAGTAAAAATTTGTAATTAATTTCATTGCTTGTAATTTTTGTTTATTATTATATATTTCAAATAGAATGTCCGTAAAATAAGACCATGTACAAATTAATTCAAAGCAAGTACTTATGAAATTTTAAAAAAACTAATAATTGCATATCTTAGGAAAAGCAAGGTTTCTCTTACCTTTAAAGATTAATGTGTTTCTTGTTAGGATATGGATATCTCGAGTTCATAATGATATACATCATTATGGATGTATAGGTATATATCTCTTGATAATATTAGGTATCTAGAAGATAAGAAGAGACCTAATCAAAGTTACTTGGTCATCAAGTTAGTTTGGTGATAAGGCCCCCTACTATGTACCTCTATCTCCAAGAATCATACCATATTTATCTTCTGTAATTATGCGATAGTCCTCTATATATAGAGATACTTATTGATGTAAACATTCATCTAAAATAGTAAAAATGTAGCTAGTTGGGCTTTGGATACGTCGATGTCAAGCTTCGGTCTGAACCACGTAAATGTTGTGTTCTCTCTTCTTCTCTCCATATTACACATATGCTCTCTCTCCATTCTCCATTCAATGTTTGTGCATGTATGCTCCTACAAATTCTAACATGGTATCAAAGCACTTCCTTCCTTAGAGGCAGACGCACGATCCCCCTGTTTCTAAAGAGAGAGAGGAGAAGAGAAAATTTGAAAGCTTTATAATTGTTCCGTCTTCCGTGTTTGCAGAGAAGTATGAGAGCCTATTTGCCCAAGCATATGAATCCTTAGAATTAGGGTCTCTTTTTTGCAAGCTTGTGCAGAGGGCTTTAAAGCGTTTTTTTCCTGTTTGGTGTTTCTTTTAGAGAGAAGGAGAATTTCTTAGAGAGAGAAAGAAGGATTAGAAGACGATAGCAACCAGTTTCGTTAGGTGGTAGAAGGACGGCTTCTTTTTTGCTGTAGAGGAAGTTCAAGAATCGGCTGATGTAATGGAATCAGTTTATAGGACGTGGTTAAAGGATCAAAGAGAGGGATCGGGATCCATGAGAGATACAATCATGCCAAATGAGGAGAGTCGTTTGAAGAGAGATGATCCTTTGACTGTTATTATGGCATAAACTGATTCTAGTGAGCCTTTGAAATGGGAACTGAAGCAAAAACTTGGTGTTATGAGCCCCCTCGTGGTGGATTCAAACCAGATGATCCTAATCAGTAGATAATTCCATAGGAAATATTCGATGAGTATGGAGGCTTTTTTGATGGGGGTAGTGTTCATGATATTTTGGCCAATTTCTTGGTGGCCAAGTCTAAGAAGCACTCGAAAAAGAAAAGCAAGAGTGGCAACTCATCTCCACATGGTCATCCTTCTGATTATCATCACAAGATCAAGTCAACCCCAAATTCCCCTTCCAAAGCAAAAAGACAGAAAGAGAGAGAGAGGGGAAGTTAAAGGAAAGAGAAAAAATAGTAGAGGAAAGCGAGAGTTGCGTGAGAAAAAGAGATATGGGCTCGAGCTAGGCTGAAGGCCCGGCTTGGCCCATTCATGAGAGAGAGGGGGAGGGGAGAGAGAGATAGAATACATTTAGATAAAGAAGAGACTGATGGTTTGGCTCTTTTTCTCTCAGGTACCCCCACAAGGAAAGGCTGATAATTCCAATCCTCTTCCATTGGACAAAGGGGTCTCCCTTGAAAAGAAACATGTTCCTTGTGGAGAACCGTGCTGTATAAAAGAGTTCAAAGAAATAGTGACCATAAACAATGACGCAAAATTTGTGGTTGAATTTGAAGCCAAAGAACTTCATGGAACAAGAGATGGAAATTTCAGTCATGGAGAGCGAATAAATGAGTATAAAAGAATTGCAAATAAGGGTTCTGATATTGGGGCTTAGAAAATTGTAATTGCAGATGGGGTTGAAAAGATAATATCTGAAACACTCGCAAAAACATCTTCACAAACCCATGGCTTCTATGGTTTGCTCAACGGTATTGAATCTAGGACCAAACTAAAGTGGTCCAAAAGTGGGTTTGGAAACACTTTCGGGATTGTTCTCAAAAAAAAAAGGCCTCCTGTTTGACAATAGAATTTCTCAATCCTGGTTGATGATCAAGTTTTTCGTTACTTGATTATGTTTGATGATGGAGTTTTTCGTTACTCCATCCTGTATGATGATCGAATTTCTCGATCCAGGTTGATAATCAAGTTTTTCGTTACTTGATCATGTTTGATGATGGACTTGTTAGTTACTCCATCCTATGTGATGATCAAGTTTACTCGATCCTATGTGATGATTAGGTTTACACAATCCTGTCTTTTTCGAATGCCTATGTTTACTGATTGAGTTTTCTGTTACTCAATCATGTTGGATGATGGAGTTTTCCGTTGCTCCATCCTATGAGATGATCAAATTTCTTTCTGTTATTCAATCATGTCTATTGATCGAGTTTTTCGTTCTCGATCCTAGAAATTCGGAATGCCTATTTGTCTGTTTTGATCGAGTTTTTCGTTACTCGATCTCAAATGTTTCGAAGGCCTGTTTGTCTGCTGTTGATCGAGTTTTTCATTACTCGATCCCGGATGTCCCAGATATTCCTGAGGCCATATGATGTTCCTGAGACCGTATGTTGTTCCTAAGTCCCTTTGTTCCTGTTGACAATTTATGCTCAGTGTTCAAGCAATCTGAAGATCACTTAGTATTGTTCAAACTCCAGCTGCATTGTGTCAAAGCATCTTGAGTGTGAGAGGGAGTATTAGGATATGGATATCTCTGGTTCATATTGATATACATCAATATGGATGTGTGGGTATATATATCTTAATAAGATTAGGCATTTAGAAGATGGCAACCTGGACCCAATATAATTGCCCCAAAACTTATTTCAATCTGAAGTAGAGCCCGAGAGCTTTCCAACGGTTCAAGAATCGCCTGAATCGGACATACGAATAAAACAATCCAACAAATGATAATTTAGTCCCTTCGAGACCCAAGTGTCGAGCCGCATGCCGGGCTGTGATGCAACCCAGCAAGCCCATGCACGGCCTGATGATGTATTAAAGGCTCGTTTTTTTTTAATTAGATAAGGAAAAAATTTCAAGATAAATCCAAAAAATTCCTAAAAGATACCAAAAAAATTAAGAAAATCATTAATTGAATCCCATAAATACCCCATCCACAACCAAAAAATAGAAGAGAAAAGAGAACAAGAAATCCCTTAGAAATTTCTGAAAATTTGGAAAAAATCCCAAAAAAACAAAATCTCATAATTCATATTCATATTCAATGGAGATAAAAAAATCCTTGAGAAAACTAACGAAATTCTCCTCCAATTCCAAAAGCCTTGGTAGACCCACCTAAAATTCTCAGCTTTTCTCTCTATCTTAAAAACCCTAGATATAGGTCAAGGAACCTTAGATCTACTAATTCCAACAAGCATAAGGTATCCGATAAAAGGAGATGGTGGCACAAATCAGAAGAGCGACCTAATCCAAGCCCAAAACTCTAGGTTTCAGTTCTGGTTTTCTTCATTTAATTATCTGCTTTATTTTATTTTTTTAAAAAAATTAATTTATTATTAGATTTAATTAAATTTAGAAGCATTTTTTTACTAAAAATACGGATTTGGAGCTGGCGCTGCCAGTGGACTCGAGAAAAGACCAAATCTATATTGATATTTTTTTGATCTCATATTTCAAGCAACCCCACTTTCTCTACCTTTTTAAAATAGTAACTCAATGAGATCAATGCAGATTGGAACGTAAACCGTTTGAACCAAAAAAATAGAAAAAAAAAAAAGTGGGGCATGCTTCTATTGAGAAACATTATCATACTTGGATGGGGAATCTTCTTGAATAGGAAACAATCTTTTATATATATATATATATATATATATATATATATATATATATATATATATTGAATTTGAATTGGAGATTGATGCCCATTTTAGGAAGTTCAAACAAAAAAATAGGGGAAAGAAAATCTTCTTAAAATCTTTACTTTTTCTCTCTCCCTAAAATCTCCCATTTTTCTCTATTCTTAAAATATATACTCTACATGCATAAAATATTAGAAAAGGTGGAGATAGGGTAGATATCCTCTTTTCTCTGCTCTCCACACATAAATTTTAGAAAAGAATTGGATAAAAAAATTTCTCCTATTTCTCAATAAGATATGGAAATAATATCTCTCTCTTCCTAAAATCTCTACTTCTTCAATCTTCTTAAAATATATACTCTTGACATATAAAATATTAATAAAAGGTGGAGATCATCTTTTATCTACTCTTCACGAACAAATTTTAGGAAGGAAAAAATTTATATAAGGATGCAACCTTATAATGTAGAACTATGAATGCAACTCAAAAATCTATCGAAAAAAGGTAGTTTTAATGTTGAAAAACCTTTTGATTGGTCATCTCAACATCGAGATATATGACCATAAAAAATAAAAAGATTTTAAGTCTCAAAAATAGTGCATTTTACAACATATTATCTACACCGTCCACTTTCAAGATTTTCATATGTTTATAGATCTACTTGATTTTAACCATTTTTTAAATTTAAATTTTATTATTAGATATAAAAATAGATTTTGAGATAATCTTAAGAACATTTTACATCAAAATTATATACCATGATAAAATTTGAAGGTGCACCTTATGCCTACATCTACATGCATACGTATGCCAACTGCAACCTTTTAGAAAAGGGTTGGATAAAAAAGTTCTCATATTTCTCAATAAGATATGGAAGCAATATTTCTCTCCTCTTAATATCCATACTCTCTCTCCCTCCCTCCTCGAAATCTCTACTCTAAATAAGATATGGAAACAATATCTCTTTCTTCCTAAAATCTCTACTTTCTCTCTCTCTCCCCCTCCTTAAAATGTTTACTCTTTAGTCTCTCTCTCTTCCCCTAAACATGGCGAATATGTCATACAACCTCTTTAACATTAGGGTCCTTTTTTATTTTCCGATATGTGTCCACCCCTTAATTCTTACTTAATAATGTAGTATAGATAAAGATTAAACTTTTTTTGGGAAAAATGTTTCTATAAGGTTGATGCTTTAAAATGTAGAATTAAAGTACACATCAAAAATAAAAGTTGTTTTGATGTTGGAAAAGCATCAAATTGATCATCTAAATATCCAGATGTATAGATATAGAGAAGAAAGGAGATTTCAAGTCCTAAAAATAGTACATTTTGCAACATTTTATCTGGATTGAGTATGTTTAAAATTTTCATGTGTTTATATATGCATTTGTTTGATTTGAACTATTTTTAGAGTTTTCAATTTTACAATTAAAGATAAAAACTAAGAATTTTTAGCACTAAAATTATATATCATAATAAAATTTAGAGGTACACCTTGTTTAAAGTTGTAATTTTATTCAAACCACGTTTTTTTTTTTGTTAGGTTTTTGTGAGTTTGAGCTTGGTCGATGACATATCCCCTAATTTTAAATCTAGGAAAATTATTACAAATATATCTTAATTTTCATTTATTTAGAAAAAAATCCTCAACATTTGTAAACCTCACCCACATCCATTTTCTTCAATTTTGGGAGAAGCACCGTAAAAACTATTGTTATACGACATTTTATATACAGTAAGGAGTAGAAGTATTATTACGGCACTCGAAAGGCCATAATAGACATTTTTGAAACCCTTTTCTTATTTATGGTTATGTTTGTATTTAGCTCTTCTTTTTCTCTAATTTTTTTTATATTTATATCTTCATTCTCTCTAATTCTTTTTAGGGTGTGGTTTTTATAAGGTTGCAACTTTAAACAATCCAATTAAGAAGCACCTCGAAATTTTATCATTACATGTAATTTTGATAAAAGTGGTTATTAAGATTGTCTCAAACTCTATTTTTATATCTAATTATAAAATTTAATACTCTAAAAATGGTTAAAATCAAGTCGATCTATAAGCATATGAAAATCTTGAAAATGGACAGTCTAAATAATATATTGCAATATGCACTATTTTTGGGACGTAAAATCTTTTTTTTCCATATTAATATATCTCGATATCAAGATGATCAATTAAAGGGTTTTTCAATATTAAGACAACCTTTTTCTATAGATTTTTTATGTGCATCTGTAATTCTACATTTTAAGGTTCCAACCTTATATAAAATTTTTCTTTTTTTTTAATATTTATCTCTTCTTTCTCTCTCTAAACCTCCAAGATAGAGAAAGATTTAGAGATAAAAGATTTAGAGAGAGAAAGAAGAGATAAATATTAAAAAAAAATTGGAGAGAACAAAGAGATAAATGTAAAAAGAATTAGAGAGAGAAGAGAGAAATACAAACAAAACCTTTCTCTCTCTAAACCACCAGAGAGAAAGATTTATAGAGAAAAGATTTAAAAAGATAAAGAAGAGATAAATATTAAAAAGAATTAAGAGAAAAAAGAGATAAATATAAAAAGAATTAAAGAGATAAAGAAGAGATCAATACAAATACAAACGTAAAAGAGAAAAAGGTTTTGGATAGGGTTTATAGGTGTGATATTATTACGGCATTTCAAATGTGGTAATAACACTTCAACTAATTATGTAATAATACTAATACTTCAACTCTTTACCGTATATAAAATACCGTATAACATGGGTTAGTTCCCAAAATTGAAAAAAAAAAGTGCGGCCAAGGTTTATTTAACTCCTTACTGTATATAAAATGTCATATACCATGGGTTAGTTAGTTCTCAAAATTGAAGAAAAAGAGTGTGGACGAGGTTGATGGAAGTTTATTAATTTTTTTTACTAAATAGATAGTGCGGGTGAGGTTTATGAAAATTGAAAGGTTATTTATTTATTTATTTAAATAAATAGTGTGGGCAAGGTTTATGAAAATTGAAGGGTTATTTATTTATTTATTATAGAGACGAAATTGAACATATATTTATGATAAGGGTGCAGTTGACATACAGATGCATTCGTAGGTTTAGAGGTAAGGTGCACCTTCAAATTTTATCATGGTATATAATTTTGATGGAAAATTTTCTTAGGATTATCTCAAAATCTATTTTTATATCTAATTATAAATTTTTAAATTAAAAAAATGCTTAAAATCAAGTAGATCTATAAACATACGAAAATCTGGAAAATGGACGGTGTAGATAATATGTTGTAAAATACACTATTTCTAATACATAAAATCTTTTTATTTTTCATGATTATACATCTCGATGTCAAGATGAGCAATCAAAGGGTTTTTCAACATTAAAACTACTTTTTCCGATGGATTTTTGAGGTGCATCCGTAGTTCTACATTATAAGGTTGCATCCTTGTAAAAACTTTTGGGAAAATATGTCCATACCTTCCTGTTTTAAGTTTTATATATCAATAGACCAAAGGTTCAAAACATATATTGAGTTTTAAAAATTTAAAATTTTGTACCTTTTAACCTCTTAAGCCAACTTCATTCTTTTTTAATTTTTTTTTTTGCTCCAAACAAATATAAAATAGACATATTTTTTTTAAACACCTTCCTTTCTATCTCTTTACATAATTTTTCTCTAAATCTCTCTCTATCTATTTTTCCACTCTTTCTCCCCATATGTCTCTCAGTCTGTCTCTCCCATTAGAGACATAGAGGGTCAATGTTAAAAAAAGAAATTTGGGAGAATGTATCACGTAAAGATGAAGGGTTCAGAACGAGCATATTTTTTTAAAGGGTAAAAAATAAATAAAAAATGGGTAAAGATAATGTGGAGGTCAGGAGATATATTATGAATCGATTGAGATACGAAAACAAAAAAATAGGGGGTCCCTAAAATCATTGCATTGACCTTGTTGTGTCTGTACTTTTTGTTTGTGCTTGCTCGTTCTGTGCATTACAAGTTCTTTCTCTCTCTCTTTCCCCGCTTAAGTTGGTTGAAGAACCTGCCAAACCGATTAATACTTTTTATTGACTCTAAACAACGACAGCGACAACAAAATATTCCTTTTCATCATCGGGCGGATCTCTATGAATCCGCCCAAAACCTCGACATGGAACTCAGCTTCACGACTCTTCCTTCTTCGCTGAACCCCCTATTCCGCATTTATCTCTCTAAGAAACTGGAAGTACTCTTCTACATCTCTCCTCTTCCCTGTCATTTATTTCATGGATTTATCTCTCTCTCCCTTCCACTTTGTGACACTAGATCAAACCCAAGTCAGATCATGTCTCTTTTATCCTCCTAAGAACAATCAAAGTAACTTTTTTGAGTATGGGTTTTCTGTAAAAAATGGAAGAACGATGGCTTCATTCTTTGCAGTACCTTTCTCCTATGGAAAAGGTTTACCGCCCAAACCTGAGCCCAATTGTCGGACTGTTTTTACCAAATCTCGAATTGAAGATAGACCCATTATCGGAGAACCAGATTTAGGCATCATCATAGGGAAGCTGGTTTTAATGGGGAAGTTTAAGGAAGCCCTTGAATTTTTTGAAATTCTTGAATCTCGAGAAGAACCCATGGATATGAGTACTTGCGATTCACTTGTGAACGCTTGCATAGCTTTAAAATCGAGCACTGGGGCTAAAAGGGTATTCTATTACTTGATACAAAGAGGGTTCTCCTCAGATTTGTATATCAATAACAGGGTTCTGCTGATGCTTTTAAAGTGTGGGTTGATATCGGATGCAGACCGATGGTTTGATGAAATGCCTGAGAGAAACGTGGTCTCCTGGAGTATAATGGTAAATGGGGCCTCTAATTTAGGCTTCTACAAAGAAGCTTTGGGTCTTTTTGTGAAAATTTGGGAGGAATTAACGGATGGAGATTCTCGCATTTTTGCAGCTGCTATTCGAGCTTGTGCAGGGTTAGCGGTGGCATCATATGGCATGCAACTCCATGCGTGTACGGTTAAGATGAGTTTGGAGACAGAAATTTTCATTTCTTGTGCCCTTGTGGACATGTATAGCAAATGTGGGATCATTGAAGATGCTCGCATGGTTTTTGATCTGATGCCTGAGAAGAATGTGGTGGGGTGGAATTCAATGATAGCTGGCTATGCGCTAAACGGTTACAGTGAGGAAGCAATGGATTTGTATTATGAAATGCAACGGGCCAGTGTGAAGATGGATCAATTCACTTATTCATGTACCATTAGGGTTTGCGCTCGTTTAGCCTTGCTAGAGCATGCCAAACAGGCTCATGCTGGGCTCGTGCGTAATGGTTTTGGGTTAGACACAGTGGCTAACACTGCTTTAGTGGATTTTTATAGTCGATGGGGTCGAATCGAAGATGCTCGCAGAGTTTTTGACAAGATGATCAAACCCAATGTCATCTCTTGGAATGCCATGATAGCAGGTTATGGCAACCATGGCATGGGAATGGAAGCCATCGAGTTATTTAAACAGATGCTTTCGAAAGGAATGAAACCCAACCATGTCACATTTCTAGCGGTTTTATCAGCGTGTAGTTATTCGGGGCTTTCTGATCAAGGGTGGCACTATTTTGAATCTATGAGTCGGGATCATAAGATCAAGCCTAGGGCTATGCACTATGCTTGCATGATTGAATTGCTTGGTCGAGAGGGCCTTTTGGATCAAGCTTTCTCTTTGATTAGAGATGCCCCTTTCAAGCCAACAGAGAACATGTGGGCAGCATTGCTTACTGCCTCTCGAGTCCATAAGAACTTTGAGCTTGGTAGGTTTGCAGCTGAAAGGCTTATAGGAATGGAACCCGAGAAGCTGGCAAATTACATTGTGCTCTTGAATATTTACAATGCTTCAGGGAGAGAGGATGATGTCACAAAGGTTAGGCAGGCCTTACTGAGGAGGGGTCTAAGACTGCTTCCTGCTTTTAGTTGGATTAATATAAAGAAACGGTCACATGGGTTCCTTTTTGGTGACAAATCTCATCCCCAAACCAGTGATATTTATAAAAAATTGGATGAAATGATGAAGGAAATTGTGAATTACGGGTATGTTCCCCCAGTGCGATCCTTGCTTCCTGATGTGCTAGAGGAGGAAGATCAGTTGGTGGTTTATCATAGTGAGAAGCTAGCTGTTGCATTCGGGCTTATAAGCACCCCTGAATTCACTTCTCTTCAGGTTGTGCAAGGCCATCGTATTTGTGGGGATTGTCATGCTACGCTGAAGCTTATTGCCTTTGTCACTAGAAGGGAAATTGTCGTTAGGGACGCTGGAAAATTTCACCATTTTAAACGTGCTAAATGTTCTTGTGGGGATTATTGGTGATTGTTGAGACTAATATATACTGATGGCCAGTTTTCTGTCAGCTTTGAGTTGGCCTTATATCCCTTCTTCAACAAAGTAACATCGGTAGTCTTTAGGAATCAAGAGGGTCTACTTTTCATGTTGTTCCACCATTCTTTATTCTTTTCTTATATGCTGCAGCACTCGTCTGTGTATGTGGTTCACTTAATAACGCAAAGAGGTTACTTTGAATTGTTGGATTTGTGGTGGGGGGAACTGATGACTACAGATCTGCAATGTTGGATGGGAAACTATATACTACGAGTTATATAACGATGGAAAATGCACGTCCTAAGATCGTCTGAGCATTGAGTTGGTTGTGACTCAGAGAGTGTGGGACCCACTAGAATTTGGCACGACACACAAGCGTCATCATCGTCCGATTTTCCATATCACTGTCGACCCACGGATTAGAAACATTAGAGGTGAGTCACTAACTTAAATTCCGCTACTAATATTCTGGGTCGAAATTGATGTTTAATCATCTACCATTGAGTGTAACGTGGATGAATATAAAAAGCACAAACTCTTCCTAATTCTAATTAGCAGGTGGTAGCGTACAATTCCTTTTGCATTGTGGCAAGCAGTCAAGCACCATTTATTCTCTACAACAGCTTTTAAATTTGCGGTTGGCTTTGATCTACTAACTGAAATCAGTATCATGTTATAATAATAACATTAAAATAGCCATAGCCAAATGAAATCTACGATGGTTATGGCTTCTTGTTCTTGTTACAAATGTCAATTTGTTAAATTGCCTAATTGAGGCCCAAGTCCTCATTTCTCAAGTGGCACCAGTTCTTCCTGCAATATTTTCAATTTTGGGAGACCACGTAAACATCCTATTTTACCTTTCCTTCTTCCCGATTATTCTTTAATGTTTTCTTTTGATTCTTACTTATTTTCTTGAGTTTCTTGAAAAACAATTTTCCAATATAAAGGATCAACATAATAAAATCTTTGAACACGTACATAGATTCATGAACTATATGCAAAAGGGTTACTACTGTGCCATGAACCTATTCAGTTTATATATGTGGAGTTTTGTATGTGTGAGAACAATGGCTGCGTAAAATAGGACTCTTTGGATTTTGGATAAAACCTGATAAGCAATATTCTGACAGGCCAAATTTATTCCTCTAAACCCTAACGCTAAATCCAGTTAAGCAAATCCCAAACCTAGTCCTAGGCCCCTCAATTTGGGCATAAGACCACACTCAATTTTAGGGTCGGTCGCTTAGTTTCATTATATAAACAGTTTGGAACCTACCGTGGTGCCGTCGAGTGCATAAGACCACACCCTAAAGGCTATTTTGACAGCACGAAACAACACAGAGGGCTCTTCGGATGAGTTCGGGGCAGTGCCCTGCATTGAGTTCTGGTGGCCTTAGCATCGGTCCAGGGGCCTTGTTCTGCTTCCAGGTCCGAATTTGCTCTTTGTTTCAGAAATTGTATCTTCTCTTCATACTCCCTTTGCTCTATACAGGCACGACTGACTCTGTTACCTCATTGCAAGTGTGGCAACCTAAAAGCTTCTACTTCGGGCTACCCCTAACCTCTGGATCCAGTGTGCTTGAGTCTTAAGGCATTCTACAAACTATTTTGGTAGCCTGAGATACCTGCTGGCTAGTTTAGTTCAATAAAATATTTGCTTATTCTTATGTGCTTGTCACAAATTTGTACCCACTTTACTCGATACTCCTTTGCACACTTGTGCATATATCGACTAGGAATCCTGGAAAACAATTTTATATTTTTTTGAAAAACCCCCAAAATCGGTTTTAAAATCGTGAGGGGCAACTAGCTTCTATGAATTGGGATAGTTGGGAGTTGTACAACCTTGAGGTGATAACTCCTCCATAATTCTCAGCCTTAAGAGCACCCCACAATAATAGGAGTTCTCCCTTAAGTGATAAGCTTAGACCCATGTGGGTGTACTGTGAACAGAGCTGCATCATAGCATTTTCAATATCTAGGACCCACCTATCAACTTTGACATATAGAACTTGGGGTAAAAGCTAGTTCAAACAATTTTGTTGGTGGTTGCTTAGACTAGACTAGGCTAGATTAGCTTAGCTCAAACTTCCATGTGCAATAACCGAACTCGAGCAAGGTCCCACTCATGCACCAAGTCCATGTCTTCATCTTCGTCTCAGTCTACAGCATTGAACCTTCAATCCAAGGGGCATCATGCCTCTCGGACCCATAACACCATAGTAGGGGAGTCGGATCTCCGCATACATGGATTACAATTAAACATCTCCAAGTCCGGCTTTCCTTGGGTACTACTTAGGAACTATTGACGACCATATTAACATGGTCCGAGACACTTTAAATAGTCAACAAATGAGACCAAGAACGCTCCTTCTGGACAATAGAAAACCATCCCTGTTTGTTTAGTCAACCCAAGGTGGGACCCTCGAGCAACCTCCAAACAGCTGGCTCTAGCCGAGTTAATTCCAGTGCTCAAGCACCGTCCAACCGCCCATACCCAAGGTTCTCCAATCCGAGTAGAGCATTTAACCAGGGATCCAGTTTGAGTCATCTGCGTTCATTCCAAGGAGACCTAGACCTAGTAAACCAAAAACCCATCACAAATTTCTAGGTCCTCCCATCAAATCTCCAACCAGCACCAGTACCCATTGAGGCCAATCTCATTAAACATCCAATTGGCATTGTGACCATGGGAGCAATCTCATTGCACCCCTCGCCGTAATAGTTGTCATGGGGCAAGGTCTTGAATATCTAATGAGCATCCTATCCTGCAAGCCATTCTTAATAGCTTAAAAGAAAAATATCTCCATACTTTTTTTTTTTTTTAAGTTTTATATATCAATAGACCCAAAGTTTCAAAACATATCTTGAGTCATAAAAATTTTAAGTTTTATATCTTTTAACCTCTTAAGCTAATTTTATCCCTTTTAAACCTAGTTTTTTGTTCCAAACAAATATAAGAAAAACATATCCTTTATAAACTCCATCATTTCTCTCTCTTCACGTGATTTTCCTCTAAATATCACTCTCTACCTATTTTTTCACTCTCTTTCCCCCCGTGTCTCTTACTCTCTTGCTCCCCCGTCAGAGAGACAAAGAGGATGAATATTAAATAGAGAGAAATTTGGGAGGAATATATCACATAAAGAGAGGAAGGGTTTAGAATGAGCATGTCTTTTTTATATTTGTTAGGGCTAAAAAAATATTTAAAGTGGGTAAAGTTAATTAGGGGGTTAGGAGATATAATTTGAATCTTTGGGTCTATTGAGATATGAAAACAAAAAATAAGGGGTACGAGGACCAGTTGCTTTAACCCAATCTCCATGCTAGCCAACAACTGTCATGACTGGCCTAATCAATTCCCAAATTCCAACCCATGAGTGAACTCAGTCAGACGGTCCATCAAACATAAAGAATGCAATACACACCCTAAACTCAACCATGCCAATCCATGGCAGGCAACCACTCTACTGGACAAGTCACTCTAGTGCCGACGACCAAGTTAGCCAAGATGGATGAAAACATGAAAGGCCTTGAAGGCACACCAGAGAGAATGAAAACTCAGTACTTTTGAACTCCCATGGACTGGACAAGTCCCTCTAGTGCCGACGTCCAAGTTAGCCGAGATGGATGAAACCATGAAAGGCCTTCAAGGCAGACTAGAGAGAATGAAGATCCTGTACTTTTAAACTCCCGTGGACTTTGTAGATGAAACCTTAAGAAATCTTGAAGATTTACCAATGGGTTTCACAATGCTGGAATTTGGGAACAAACTCTTTAGAAAAGGAAACCTAGACACACATACCCAGGCCTAGCTTTCTGTGTTGGCTTTGCGATACAGGCCTAATCGCCGTAAGGCAATATTCCAATACACCCTCTTAGGTAAACATCTCATGTGGCATAAAGGGGTAATGAAAACTCACCTTGACTTGACCCCTGATGAGATGATTCGATGGTTTGTCAAATATTATCATGGGGTAAGACTAAGGTCAATTCTCTATGGGAATTAACATCCTTGAGGCAAGAAGCTAGCAAAGCGTTTACTAAATATGTCGACCAGTTCAAAGAGACCGCTTTTTTGGGGTCATTGAGTGTCCACCCTTGGACCCCACAAAGATTATTCTATTTATTAAAAACCCAACTCCCGAGTACAAAGCCTTCTTCAGTCAATAGAACATGCCATTCTCATTTGACTCTATGATGGAGAAAGTTATGGTCTGTGAAAAGGAGCTCGCAATTGGCATCAAACCTGATGAAGATCACAAACTAGCTGCATCCCCACAACAACATGACATGGTAGACCAATTTGAAGCCAATGAGCCAAGAAAGCCTCCCTCATGTACATGGCGAGAGCATAGTAGTACACCTCGAGGATTCATGCTAATTTATGAGTCAAATGAGTACTGTTCCTAACGAACTACTCAAATGTAACATTATTAAGCTGCCTATGGCCCGGATTCCTCCACTTCCCTACGAGGATAAATCCAAGTGGTATATGTGGCATAGAAATCATGTTCATGACACTGAGAAATGCCCTTCTCCTAGGCATAAAATTCACTATCTACTTAATGAAGGCATTTTGAAATCTAAGAAGAGGAGTGACCCTGTTAAAATGGAAGCTCAATTCATGACCAAACACAACCCAATTTGGCCCTGCGACATGGGAACAGCCTGATATGAGAATTCCTCAAGAAAAGACTGAACTAAGCATTGGCCCGACCAAACCTAGGCGGCTGTGGAACCTAAAGACTGCTTTGTCAAGGATTTCCTTAGCCTCGAGTCTATCATGCAAGAAGAAGCTAAAGAACATGGGGAGCTCATGTGGCATTGAAGGAAATGGATTCGCAAGAAGAATGCAATGTCCTCATGGTAAAAGATAATTCATGAGCAGTGAATCCAAGCCCATTTAGATTGCCAAAAATGGACACTCATTTTCCATATACTCAAGTAATCCAAGAAGGAGGACCTCATGGAAATTCTGAGGGATCCACCTGGACCTCCGTCACTAGTTTTCCTAACAAACCCACCTAAGTGAGATGAAGAGCCAAAACCAGAGGGACATCTCGAGCTACCCTCTCAGGTCAACTCAATGCTTTAATTGCTTAAGCTAAATGGACAATCAAACTCAGAAGACCTCAAGAAGTCATGTTCACATCAGAGTGATCCATCCAATCGAACCTCTGTTTTAAGTCAAATATAAGAGAAGAAATGAAGATATAGAGGAACTGAGTTCAATAGCTCTTCATCATCCTAAGCTCTTGAAGAGGGTCTCCTAAAAATCTCTAGGAATCAAATTGGACCATTCTCATTTGATCTCCTCGAAAACCACCAAAGTGGGGGGACGAAGAACCAGACTCAGAAGAATCAACATTTGCTTTCTTCCCATAAGCGGGATGAAAGATGAAAGAATGAAACAAGTTAAACCCTCATAAGATAAAGAGGCGCAGGGGAATGCCTACACTAGTAGAGACATCCCATGATGAAGAAACATTAATTGATGAGACATCAGTCCCCATAGTCAAAAAACCAATAGGGTTGATCCTATCTAACCCATTGATAGGGGCACCCCAAGACCAAGATATTTACTCAACAAGACGGCACTCCCCAACATCAATAGAAAACTAGCAATGACAAACCCATCTAGTTAGTTGATAGGGGTGGTCCCAACTGCGGAAAATAATGAAGCCATTGGGGCAGTAGGTGAGGTCGTAGCCTCAACCGACGGACCCAGCATGCCTTAAGGCGATTAGATCTAGTGACTCTCCTTGTTGAAGAATCTTTCTGAAAAGAATTACTAGATGACCAAAAGTTGAGGGCGTGTTTTTTCCAACCAAGAGAGATGGATGCAGATTAGTAACACAAAACAAACTTCAAGTCTGATGTTCAGGCCTATATGATCTTTTTCGCCCTAATTTGCTCTATACAATTTTCATAGCGGATTTCAAACATTATGGAACTTACATTGCGATTTCGAAGTAGGGCCATATAGCAATATTAATATCACAGCAGAAAGTCAAACCTACGCAAAGTTAGGGTGTTTTTTAAGTGTTATTTTAGGATGATTTGTCTTAATTTATTTTTTAATGGTAAAAGTGTCAAATTTGGGTCTAATTTTGATTAGGATTTCTAATCACATTGGAATTCACCAATTTGGATTACGAGATTGAAATAAAGTCCATAAATTAGAATTAGGAATAAAAATATTGTTTTCTTGAATTCTTGTAAATTTCTTAAATCTATTGAAGTTATTTCAATTCAAATGAATTCATCATTTTTCTTTTAGAACTTTCATATATATATATATATATATATATATATATATATATTGGTACGGATTTTAACTTGGCCTACTTAAGTACCTCGAGGCAAATGACGCGCTTAAAATAAAGAGAAGTTAGTTCCTTGATTCTAACCCAAAACAACTAGGGATAAATAAAACAACCACTTAAATCTAGATGGTAATAGCCCTTCTTAACAAGGATTTTCACGAAAAAAAAAAGGCGAGTTTCGTGTTTCTGACCCATAGCAACAAATAGCAAGCCTCTATTCAAAGAGAAATAGCAATAATACCCCTTTTGATAGGGGCAGGACGAGGAATAAAAGGCTCTATGCTCTTAAACCTGAACACGTAAATATCCCTACTTATTCCACTAGTAAACATAGATTTTAATATAAAATATATGTTCCAGATTCACTACCCTGAACAACAAAGAGCATTGGCTCAAAGCCATATTTAAGTGCGCCCAAATTACTAACATTGCTTTCGTTTCTCGATACTGAATAACCTCTGACAAATGTTTTGAGAAGGTATCAAGTGAAACAAAACCTAAAATGTGGCACTCATAATATCTTAAATGTGGTGATTTCACTTAAAGTGGTTACCACCATTTATTATATTTACCCAACATTATTTAATAATGAGCATGCTTGCATGACGACCCAATTACGCATTGCACTCTTCATTTAATGCACAAGGTATCTCATTCTCGTCATCTCGTTCTCGTCCTTTACAATACTGTGATAGAATGAAACACTAAGCATCACGTTAAAGGCTTTCTTTGCATGCATCTGAGTCATTTTCACTAAATATTGGTCGGGCTCGGATTTTCGTCGCTCGAGCTCCCGGAAGTGCTCGACTTGATAAACCTCTCTCAAACAACCACTTGACCCACAATGAGAGGATTTTAAAATGGTAAATAGGTGTGCTCGAATACCTACTTAATCGGTTGAGTTTGTGGGGTGCGCCTAGGCCTTAATCTTCTTAGATCAGTCCGAAAGCACTCCAAGTATCTTTACAGCGTAGTTTGAATTCGGCCCCCTCACTCGTCGATACTACACTAAGATTCTCACTAAAAAATATCTCTTGGAATTTACCTCCTGTAATCTCCTCCTAATGTGTATTCTTGTCTGGAATAGGAATTCTACTTTAGAGATTAGAGTGATAGAGAAGAAGAAGAAGAGATAAAGAAGAAAATGAAGAATAAAAAAAAAAAAGAAGAAGAGATAGAAGAGAAGAGAGAACAACTCAAATTGGGCAGCCTTCTCGTGTAACCTCTCCTAAGAGGTATGGTCAAAGGCAAGAAAAGATACTAGGCTCGAAGCTTGAGTATCCAAAGGATTTTAAAAAGAGTGAAGTTGTAGGCTTAGCCCATCATAAAGTTACTACCTCAAATATCCTAATAAAGGTTATCAAAGAAGAGAAGAGAAGGGAGAAAGAAGAGAAGCAAGAGGTGAAAGAAAAGGAGAAAATCTCTCACGACCTAAGCAGTTCAAAGCACCGGTAGTACGGTGATCCGAGAGCTAAACTCTCTTAAAAAGTCACCTCAGAAAGGCCGTAGCATGAGTGCCCAAGTTATGGGAGAAGAGAGAAAATGTTGGAGTAAGAGAGGGGATTAAAGGGGAAGAGTATGAAAGAAGGGAGGGGGAGTGATCATGGACCCGCTGTGTGTCCGAGCGAGGTGAGTGGAGGAAGAAAGGAGAAGAGGGTAGAGAGAGAGAAGAGAGGAGAATGAGAATGAGAAGAGAGAGTAAGGGCCCGTCCTGAGCCCGTGTGAGAGAGAGAGGTATGAGAGAGAAGAGAGGAGAATGAGAGGAGAATGAGAGGGAGAAGAAAGCACAGGTCCGCCACGGGTGAGGGAGAGAGAGAATGAGAGAGGAGGGGGAAGAGTGAGAGAGAGCATCATGGACCCGCCGCGGATCCGTGCATGAGAGAGAGAGAGTGATGGACCCGTTGTGGGCATGTGAAAGAGAGATAGAAAGAAAGAGAGAGGGAAGAGGTATATAGGTCTGTGTAGCAGCGAGAGAGAGTGAAAGAGAGAGAGGAGTGACGAGCCCATTACGGGCCCATGACAAAGAGAGATATAGAGAGAGGGGACAGGTACACAGACCCTCTGCGGGCCCGTGTAGAGAGAGAGTAGAAGAAGAAAGAGAAAAAGAGAGAAACAAGAGAAAGAGAGAGAAAAAAGAAAAAGAGATGAGAGAGAATGGACCTAGGCCGGTTCGAGTATACCCATGGAGGTCCTTTTCGAGTGATCTTTAGAGAGAGAAGGTTTAACCCTTGAGGGGTCAAGGTTAGGGTCTAGGCTCAAGGTGAATGGACCTAGGTGGCTTAAGGTGGTGTATGGTATAGGATGTATGGAGTAGGGAGCGGGGTGGTGTATAGTGTAAGGTGGTATAGAGTGTAGGGTGGTGTAGGGTGTAGAGTGGTCTAGGGTGGTCTATGGTGTAGGGTGGTCTAGGGTATAGGGTATAGGGTGGTCTAGGGTGTAGAGTGGTCTAAGGACTATGGTGTAGGAAGCTTAGGATTTGGAACCTAGGAGTTGGGAGTAAGAAGTTCCAAGATATTTTCTCTCTCATGGCAAACGTTTCTCTCTCTCCTTTCTCTTGAGTTTGGAAGAAGCTACAAGCAAAGGCAAATAGCTCTCAAATTTCAATTGATTTCTAAGCTTTTTATTATAAAATGACTTGATTTGATTATATAGGGCATCCATGAAACATGGGTGGATGCTCAAAATTCATCAAAATTGCTTGAAAATATACAATTAAATAAATAAAAATAAAATTTCGTTTTTGTCCAAAATGACCAATTTGTCTCTTAATACTTTTCACGAAATGACACAACCATCCCTCTTAGAGGGGCCTCATGCCATTGCTATGCCTTGGGAGCTTTTTCGGACTTTTTGGTGAAATTTTGGATGATAAAAAACTGTAGAGTTGTTGCTTGCATCATCACGAATATTAAAATGTCCATTAATTGACTTGATTCGGAGTTTTGAAGCCGATCCCAAAATCCGGCTAAGTTCATGAACTTTTGAATTTTCGATCACCGATAATGAACGATCCGTCACGTTTCGAGTCTTCTTTTCTTCACAAATTGAAGAAGAGTTCGTCATTTTCGTTTTGTGATAAAAATCATCTGCTTTGGTTGTCATTCAAGATTTTTCTAAATTGGGAAGGCTTCCAAAAAATGAGATTCTGGCTACCGAAAAACTTGCATTCTCTAACCTCAAAATTTCATCTTCCTATCTCAAGCAAAATTTATATCAAATCAAAGCCGTCATAAATACGGTCGCAAAGGATCCATATTTGCGATGATATGATATCGTGATCTCAAGATATAATGAGATGTTTTACTTTAAACATCTGAAATTCATGTGTTTCGAACCCAACATCTCTCTAAAAAGTCTCATGTTTCGGGTAACGTCATGGGATGTACCGTATGGCAAAATGGGCGGCTCAACGAGATCTTGATCGTGTCTAAATTTGAGAGCAATTGGCCTTGAAACAAGCAAGTTATGCCATTACAAATTCATCCCGAAATTGAAAGACACCGAGGTTGTACCATAATAGTGTAAAACCCACCCATTTGTAGTAAGTAAGACCCAGAACGATCTTAAAATGTCTGATTAAGCCGAAAATTAGTATCTAGGGGTTTTTTATGTTCCGGATCTAATGGCAGTGGTCAAGTGCTCATTTGAAACGTCGTTAATAGGATCTGAAATTGAAAATCGAGTTTTATCCTGATTGGCTTAAAACTTGTCATATTGAGACGAAACTTTATGAGTATCCTTAGAGCATACAAAGCTACTCTCTCATGCATTTTGAGGCCAATATGACACTTTTTCCGAGATCAGCTAATCACGGGCTTATTTCTATAGTGTTCCCATGGTCTACAGGTGTTTTTTGGTACCTGCGGATCAAGTCACGATTGGCTCCTTCCTTATGTGTCCCGAGAATACAAGCATATCAAAAATACCGTGTAACAAATATTTGTGGTAATCAAAGACATGCAAACACTGCTAATCCTATATATATACAGGGAAAGCTTCACAGTGGCTCCACCCATATAAAAAATATGTAATTCTTATTCCCAAGCATCTGGTTTGAATATACGACTTGGACAACTTCAATCAGAATGTCATTCCAAACACTATTCTATTTTTAATTTTCCTACAAATAAGTAATGCATGAAATTTGGGACATGCACTCATCTTACTGCAGTACATCTCGAAAAATTAAAAAGGAAATATTAAATTAAAAAATATATATGCATGCTAGTTCCAAGATATTTTGTCATTTTTTATCAAAAATATTTCTTAATATCAGATGCATCCCTAGGAGAGATATTTAAGCCACAAATTCCACAATGAAATGATTATACAATAACAATAAAAATTGTAATACCTTGAACCTATTAATTAAGATTTAGACACTAAAAAATTAACTTCTGACAATATGTCTGAAATTATCCCAACTATCTATTCAAATCAGATGGCTAGCAATAGGATCTCATATAGTTTAAAAAAAACGTTGTATGAACCCCTAATTTCCAAACACATTTCACAACGTTTTTTTTTAGTGGTAATAAATTTCCCCTATAATGTCCCCCTTCATTCCCTTCCTCCCCTTCTTTCTCCCTTTGTTTGTATGAAATTTGACAGTAATAATTTCTCTTATATCACACAAAGACTTGTAGTATAAGAGAAATTGTTGATTTCAAATTTCATATGAAAAAAGTGAAGAAAGAAGAGAAGGGGATTGGGTGTATATACTTTTATGGGAAATATGATGGCACTTGAAAGAGAAAGTTGGGAGGGGCTACAAAAAATAAAGTTTGGAAATTGGGGGTCTCTATGATAGTTTTTATATATATATATATATGGGTAGCTCTAGATATATTCATACATGTATTATCTATCTTCTGCAATCCCAATTCAGTTTTATTATGGATATAGTATGGAAAAGAGTATTTCAGTTAATTTTGTATTATATATTTTGGTCTCCAAGTTTTAGTTGTACATATTTCCGTAGGAGTATCATTCCATGTGGTGTTACCATGCATACAAAAGCTCTAGTGATACACTTGTAAACCATGTGGTGTTACCATGCATACAAAAGCTCTAGTGATACACTTGTAAATATCTAAGGTTTAAGGTTTTCTTTGTTTGTGTTAGAGGAAGGGGGAGTGGTAATCTTTGGAATCTTGAGTTCTAGAATACCTTGATCAAATGATGCTTTCAACTTGCTAGAATCTGCATCTTCTGGAATTTCGAGCCTTCGAACGTGCCCAAATTCCCACCACCGGAGGCATCTCCAGTCATCTGTGTCGAATTCTGGCTTCCTCCTTTGATGGCTGATCTCCACTACCTTTCCTTCTTCCACTGAGATTTGGAGGTCATGCTCTTTCAATCCTATTTAAAGAATTAGAAGATTTCAATCTTGTTTAAAGAATTTGAATTAGAAGATCATTTATTTTCTACTCTGTTTAAAGAATTTAAAGATCACTTGCTTTAACGAATTTATTATTTTTACACTTTATTGAAGAATGTGATCGACTATTGTTGAAAACAAAAAGAAAAAAAGATCGCCGGTCTTTGGATTTTTCCTTTCGAAAAGTCGAGTTGGAACAATTCGATCTAGCTTGGCCGAGTCAGATGATCCAATCCAACTTCGCTAAAAAAATTTCAAACAAATTTTAAAAAATTCTAAAAGTCAAATTAGTATGTTTTATGAAAAATAATTGATGACAATATTGGTTATTTTTGTGAAGTTATGAAAAATACCTAAATTGAAACATTATATCCTAGCTCGAGTAAATAAAAGTGACAAATCGTGTTTCGAAAAAAGGGGGGAAATGCCCCAATAAGCTTTTGATTAATGAGATCGAGAGTTTTGTTTTGAAAATGATTGTTAGGATCTTAATCAATGAGAAAAAACCAAAATAGGACAAATTTTACATAGATTAAACCAAAACGAGTGAGAAACATCCAAAAATGGTGATAACATTTAAAAAAGAAAGAAAAAACCTTCATTTTTTAGCTTTTGATATATGAGATTCAAGTATTTGATCCAAATTTTTTTGTTAAAGATATTTTCTATTAATGATAGAAGATGGCATTAGATTGCAACTTTTAAAACAATCAAATTCAGGTGCACTTTCAAATTTTATCATAAATATAATTTTAGTGTAAAAACTTTTTAGGATAGCTTGAGAATTTATTTTGATCTCTATTAAAAAGATTTAAATTCCAAAAATGGTTCAATCAAGTACATCTATAGACCCATGAAAATCATGAAAATTGACTGTCCAGATAATGTATTCCAAGATACACTATTTTTTGGACTCGAAATATTTTTATAAAGTTGCAACCTTAAAATCTAGAATTAAGGTGCAGCTCAAACAATAAATTAGGAGTATCTTCCTTAAACTATTTTCAATTAAGTGTACCTTCATATTTCTTCGACTTTTGTTAGTTTAAATGCTAGAATTGAGGAATGTTGTAAAATTACTCAAAATTCTAGTGGACAAAAACACTCATGTCTACCTCAAAATTGTTCAAGCCAGATCAATAGAGCTATGTGCTCAGTCGGATTGTGATCTAGACTATAGGACTGGACGGATTTTAAGTTTCTCTCTCGATTTTCTATGATTCATGTTTTTTCATCTTTTCTTGTTGATCAGCAAGATCCCTAGAAAAACTTTTCAAATAAAAAGTTATACTGTTTAAAATTACAAGATTGAAATTTGGGGCTTCTCCTCCTTCTCCGAAGCCTGATATCTTATTTTTCTGGCTTCTTACTCTTTTTCCTTTGATTTCTCTAACATTTATCAAATTTACCAATAATAATAAAATTAATGATGTTGATGGTATTTCATATTAAACATATCAAATACATACAATATCATTTTGTTAATATTAATATAATATATAATATTAAAATGATAATAAAAATAGACAATACTTAATATTAATAAATGTTAATATAATAAAATAATATTATGATAACAATATAATGATATTATGTGAAATATAATAATATTATGATAACAATATAACGACATCCTATGGTATTATTATACTATACTATTATTTTATTAGAATATCATATTATAATAAAATAATAATAATCTTGATGTTATTCAATAAAAAATATTTAAAATATGACCAAATAATGAATATTTATAATAATAATAATTATAACAACAATAATAAACGGTAAATATCAAATATGAAGATTGTAACTATAGAATATTATTATTATAATTTGGGTGCAGTTTGCATACGGATATATCCGTAGGTGTAGAGGTAAGGTACACCTTCAAATTTTATCATGGTATATAATTTTGATGGGAAATGTTTTTAGGATTATCTCAAAATCTATTTTTATATCTAATTATAAAATTTTAAATTTCAAAAATGGTTAAAATCAATTAGACCTATAAAAATATCAAAATCTTGAAAATGGACAGTGTAGACAATATGTTGTAAAATGCACTATTTCTGAGACTTAAAATCTTTTTATTTTTCATAGTCATACATCTCGATGATCAATCAAAGGGTGTTCAACATTAAAACTACCTTGTCCGATAGATTTTTGAGGGGCATTCGTAGTTCTACATTATAAGGTAGCATCCTTGTATAAACGTTTTCCTTATAATCTAGGGTTATGTTAGGGTGCTCACACTATAGAGCAATTTATAATTCTAGTCAACAAATTTTGGATATAGGCTCTAGGTTTATACATGAAGCATTTTTTTAGTAAGGATATTTTTGGTTGTTAGTTACACTTAATGCTTCATGTGAGCGATGTCACACCCCATATGGTTAATGTCACGCCCCTCCTAATAACCAATAATACTCTCTAAAAAAAATACTCCATATACAAAACAATGGTATATACGCGTCCAAAATTTGTTGAGTACAATACTCTATAGTGTGAGCACCCTAACATAACTTTATAATTTATATAACATAGTAACATTAATCATTTCCTAATATTTATTTTGAAAGCTATTAATTTTATATAAAATGTTAAAATTTTAAAAACCATTAAAATCAACTAAAAATATATTTTAAATATCTTTTTAACTTTTTTGCATAATTTCTATTTTTTTTTCTTGTTGTCTAGTGAGTTGGTCACCATATTTTGCCTTGTCCAGAAGGCAAGGCCGATCAACTTGACCGAGTTTGGGTGGATTTCATCAGGTCTTACATATTGATTCTATCTAAATCTCTATGTTGGGGTTTGTGTAAGACATCAACAATAAATAATCAAAATATGATGCACCTCTAAACTATACCCAAATATGTAGATTTCGATGCGAAAAACCATGTGATGAAATGAAAATCTATTCACCCCGATTATGGAATTTAAAGCTTTAAAAATAGTGTACATAGAGAAGAGCTATAAACAATTAAAAACTTTGTACGTATACGGTTTAGATAATATGTTACAAGACGCATTATTTTCAGGACTTTAAATTCTATTTTTTTTTCATATCCATACATCTCAAGGCCTAGATGATCAATTTGAAGGTTTTTCAGCATTGAAATATCCTTTGTCGAAGGATTTTTAAAGTACACAATACCACAGCATAGTACCACCACTAACATAAAACATAGCTGTTTACTTAAGATTAATATAAAAAGCCATAGCTTAACAAAAATTAGACGATTTCTCTTAAAATGATACAAATCTTTCTACGTATACGGTCTAGATAATATGTTACAAGATGCATTATTTTCAAGACTTTAAATTCTTTTTTTTTTTCATATCCATACATCTCATGGCCTAGATGATCAATTTGAAGGTTTTTCAGCATTGAAATATCCTTTGTCGAAGGATTTTTAAGGTACACATTACCACAACATAGTACCACCACTAACATAAAACATAGAAGTTTACTTACAATTAATATAAAAAGTCATAGCTTAACAAAAATTAGAAGATTTCTCTTAAAATGATACAAATCTTTGTACGTATACGGTCTAGATAAGATGTTACAAGATGCACTATTTTCAGGACTATAAATTCTTTCTTTTTTTCATATCCATACATCTCAAGGCCTAGACGATCAATTTGAAGGTTTTTCAGCATTGAAATATCCTTTGTCAAAGGATTTTAAAGGTACACATTACAACAACATAGTACCACCACTAACATAAAACATAGCCGTTTACTTAAGATTAATATAAAAAGTCATAGCTTAAAAAAAATTAGAAGATTTCTCTTAAAATGATACAAATCTTTGTACGTATACGGTCTAGATAATATGTTACAAGATGCATTATTTTCAAGACTTTAAATTCTTTTTTTTTTTCATATCCATACATTTCAAGGCCTAGATGATCAATTTGAAGGTTTTTCAGCATTGAAATATCCTTTGTCGAAGGATATTTAAGATACACATTACTATAACATAGTACCACCACTAACATAAAACATAGCTGTTTACTTAAGATTAATATAAAAAGTCATTGCTTAACAAAAATAAGAAGATTTCTCTTAAAATGAAACAAATCTTTGTACGTATACGGTCTAGATAATATGTTACAAGATGCATTATTTTTAGGACTTTAAATTCTTTTTTTTTTTCATATCCATACATCTCAAGGCCTAGATGATCAATTTGACGGTTTTCCAGTATTGAAATATCCTTTGTCGAAGAATTTTTAAGGTACACATTACTACAACATAGTACCACCACTAACATAAAACATAGTTGTTTACTTAAGATTAATATAATAAGTCATAGCTTAAAAAAAATTAGAAGATTTTACTAAAACTGATATAAATCTTTGTACGTATACGGTCTAGATAATATGTTACAAGATGCATTAATTTCAGGACTTTAAATTCTTTTTTTTTTTCATATCCATACATCTCAAGGCCTAGATGATCAATTTGAAGGTTTTTCAGCGATGAAATATCCTTTGTCGAAGGATTTTTAAGGTACACATTACTACAACATTGTACCACCACTAACATAAAACATAGCTGTTTACTTAAGATTAATATAATAAGTCAAAGCTTAACAAAAATTAGAAGATTTCTCTTAAAATGATACAAATCTTTGTATGTATACGGTCTAGATAATATGTTACAAGATGCATTATTTTTCAGAACTTTAAATTCTTTTTTTTTTCATATCCATACATATCAAGGCCTAGATGATCAATTTGAAGGTTTTTCAGCATTGAAATATCCTTTGTCGAAGGATTTTTAAGGTACACATTACTACAACATAGTACCACCACTAACAAAAAACATGGCTGTTTACTAAAGATTAATATAAAAAGTCATAGCTTAAAAAAAATTAGAAGATTTCTCTTAAAATGATACAAATCTTTGTACGTATACGGTCTAGATAATATGTTACAAGATGCATTATTTTCGGGACATTAAATTCTCTTTTTTTTTCATATCCATACATCTCAAGGCCTAGATGATCAATTTGAAGGTTTTTTGGCATTGAAATATCCTTTGTCGAAGGATTTTTAAGGTACACATTACTACAACATAGTACCACCATTGACATAAAACATAGTTGTTTACTTAAGATTAATATAAAAAGTCGTAGCTTAACAAAAATTAGAAGATTTCTCTTAAAATGATACAAATCTTTGTGCGTATACGGTCTAGATAATATGTTACAAGATGCATTATTTTCAGGGGTTTAAATTTTTTTTTTTTTCATATCCATACATCTCAAGGTCTAGATGATCAATTTGAACAATTTTCAGCATTGAAATACCCTTTGTCGAAGGAATTTTTAGGTACACATAACTACACCATTGTACCACCACTAACATAAAACATAGCTGTTTACTTAAGAATAATATAAAAAGTCATAGCTCAACAAAAATTAGAAGATTTCTCTTAAAATGATACAAATCTTTATACGTATACGGTCTAGATAATATGTTACAAGATGCATTATTTTCAGGACTTTAAATCCACTTTTTTTTTCATATCTATACATCTCAAGGCCTAGATGATCAATTTGAAGGTTTTTCAGCATTGAAATATCCTTTGTCGAAGGATTTTTAAGGTACACATTACTACAACATAGTACCACCACTAACATAAAACATAGCTGTTTACTTAAGATTAATATAAAAAGTCATAGCTTAACAAATATTAGAAGATTTCTCTTATAACAATACAAATCTTTGTACGTATACGGTCTAGATAATATGTTATAAGATGCATTAATTTCAGGACTTTAAATTCTTTTTTTTTTTCATATCCATACATCTCTAGGCCTAGATGATCAATTTGAAGGTTTTTCAGCATTGAAATATCCTTTGTTGAAGGTTTTTTAAGGTACACATTACTACAACTAGTACCACCACCAATAAAAAACATAGTTGTTTACTTAAGATTAATATAATAAGTCATAGCTTAACAAAAATTAGAAGATTTCTTTTAAAATGATACAAATCTTTGTACGTATACGGTCTAGATAATATGTTACAAAATGCATTATTTTCCGGAATTTAAATTTTATTTTTTTTTCATATCCATACATCTCAAGGCCTAGATGATCAATTTGAAGGTTTTTCAGCATTGAAATATCCTTTGTCGAAAGATTTTTAAGGTACACATTACTACAATGTAGTACCACCACTAACGTAAAACATAGCAGTTTACTTAAGATTAATATCAAAAGTCGTAGCTTAACAAAAATTAGAAGATTTCTCTTAAAATGATACAAATCTTTGTACGTATACGGTCTAGATAATATGTTACAAGATGCATTATTTTCAGGACTTTAAATTCATACATCTCAACGCCTAGATGATCAATTTGAAGAATTTTCAGCAATCAAATACCCTTTGTCGAAGGATTTTTAAGGTACACATTACTAAACCATAGTACCACCACTAACATAAAACATAGCTGTTTACTTAAGATTAATATAAAAAGTCATAGCTTAACAAAAATAAGAAGATTTCTCTTAAAATGATACAAATCTTTATACGTATACGGTCTAGATAATATATTACAAGCTGCATTATTTTCAGGACTTTAAATTCTTTTTTTTTTTCATATCCATACATCTCAAGGCTTAGATGATCCATTTGAAGGTTTTTCAGCCTTGAAATATCCTTTGCCGAAGGATTTTTAAGGTACACATTAGTACAACTAGTACCACCACCAACATAAAACATAGCTGTTTACTTAAGATTAATATAATAAGTCATAGCTTAGCGAAAATTAGAAGATTTCTTTTAAAATGATACAAATCTTTGTACGTATACGGTCTAGATAATATGTTACAAAATGCATTATTTTCAGGAATTTAAATTTTATTTTATTTTCATATCCATACATCTCAAGGCCTAGATGATCAATTTGAAGGTTTTTCAGCATTGAAATATCCTTTGTCGAAGGATTTTTAAGGTACACATTACTACAACTTAGTACCACCACTAACATAAAACATAGCTGTTTACTTAAGATTAATATAAAAAGTCATAGCTTAACAAAAATTAGAAGATTTCTCTTATAAGGATACAAATCTTTGTACGTATACGGTCTAGATAATATGTTATAAGATGCATTATTTTCAGGACTTTAAATTTTTTTTTTTTTCATATCCATACATCTCAAGGCCTAGATGATCAATTTGAAGGTTTTTCAACATTGAAGTATCCTTTGTCGAAATATTTTTAAGGTACACATTACTACAACATAGTACCACCACTAACATAAAATATAGCTGTTTACTAAAGATTAATGTAAAAAGTAATAGCTTAACAAAAATTAGAAGATTTCTCTTAAAATGATACAAATCTTTGTGCGTATACGGTCTAGATAATATGTTACAAGATGCACTATTTTCAAAACTTTAAATTCTTTTTTTTTTTCGTATCCATACATCTCAAGGCCTAGATGATCAATTTGACGGTTTTTCAGCATTGAAATATCCTTTGTCGAAGGATTTTTAAGGTACACATTACTACAACTTAGTACCACACTTAACATAAAACATAGCTGTTTACTTAAGATTAATATAACAAAAATTAGAAGATTTCTTTTAAAATTAGAAATAAGAAGATTTCTTTTATATTACTTAAGATTAATATAACATGTCATAGCTTTAAAAAAATTAGAAGATTTCTCTTAAAAAGATACAAATCTTTTTACGTATACGGTCTAGATAATATGTTACAAGATGCATTATTTTCAGGACTTTAAATTCTTTTTTTTTTTATATCCATACATCTCAAGACCTAGATGATCAATTTAAAGGTCTTTCAGCATTGAAATATCCTTTCTCGAAGGATTCTTAAGGTACACATTACTACAACATAGTACCACCACTAACCTAAAATATAGCTATTTACTTAAGATTAATATAAAAAGTCATAGCTTAACAAAAATTAGAAGATTTCTCTTCAAATGATACAAATCATTGTACGTATACGGTCTCGATAATATGTTACAAGATGCATTATTTTCAAGACTTTAAGTTCTTTTGTTTTTTCATATCCGTACATCTCAAGGCCTAGATGATCAATTTGAAAGTTTTTCAGCATTGAAATATCCTTTGTCGAAGGATTTTTAAGGTACACATTACTACAACATAGTACCACCACTAACATAAAACACAGCTGTTTACTTAAGATTAATATACAAAGTCATAGCTTAACAAAAATTAGAAGATTTCTTTTAAAATGATACAAATCTTTGTACGTATACGGTCTAGATAATATGTTACAAGATGCATTATTTTCAGGACTTTAAATTTATTTTTTTTTTCATATCCATACATCTCAAGGCCTAGAAGATCAATTTGAAGGTTTTTCAGCATTAAAATATCCTTTGTCGAATGATTTTTAAGGTACACATTACAACAACATAGTACCACCACTAACATTAAACATAGCTGTTTACTTAAGATTAATATAATAAGTCATAGCTTAACAAAAATAAGAAGATTTCTTTTAAAATTATACAAATCTTTGTACGTATACGGTCTAGATAATATGTTACAAGATGCATTATTTTCAGGACTTTAAATTCTTTTTTTTTTTCATATCCATACATCTCAAGGTCTAGATGATCAATTTGAAGGTTTTTCAGCATTGAAATATCCTTTATCGAAGGACTTTTATGGTACACATTACAACAACATAGTACCACCACTAACATAAAACATAGGTGTTTACTTAAGATTAATATAATAAGTCATAGCTTAACAAAAATTAGAAGATTTCTCTTAAAATGATACAAATCTTTGTACGTATACGGTCAAGGTAATATGTTACCAGATGCATTATTTTCAGGACTTTAAAATCTTTTTTTTTTCATATCCATACATCTCAAGGCCTAGAAGATCAATTTGAAGGTTTTTCAGCATTGAAATATCCTTTGTCGAAGGATTTTTAAGGTACACATTACTACAACATAGTACCACCACTAACATAAAACATAGCTGTTTACTTAAGATTAATATAATAAGTCATAGCTTAACAAAAATTAAAAGATTTCTCATAAAATGATACAAATCTTTGTACGTACACGGTCTAGATAATATGTTACACGGAGCTTTATTTTCAGAACTTTAAATTTTTTTTTTTTTTCATATCCATACATCTCAAGGCCTAGATGATCAATTTGACGGTTTTTCAGCATTGAAGTATCCTTTGTCGAAGGATTTTTAAGGTACACATTACTACAAAGTACCACCACTAACATAAAACATAACTGTTTACTTAAGATTAATATAAAAAGTCATAGCTTAACAAAAATTAGAAGATTTCTTTTAAAATGCTACAAATCTTTGTACGTATACGGTCTAGAAAATATGTTACAAGATGCATTATTTTCAGGACTTTAAATTCTTTTTTTTTTTCATATCCATACATCTCAAGGCCTAGTTGATCAATTTTACCATTTTTCAGCATTGAAATATCTTTTGTCGAAGGATTTTTATGGTACACTTTACTACAAGATAGTACCACCACTAACATAAAACATAGCTGTTTACTTAATATTAATATAATAAGTCATAGCTTAACAAAAATTAGAAGATTTCCCTTAAAATGATACAAATCTTTGTACGTATACGGTCTAGATAATATGTTACAAGATGCATTATTTTCAGGACTTTAAATTCTTTTTTTTTTCATATCCATACATCTCAAGGCTTAGATGATCAATTTGAAGGTTTTTCAGCAATTAAATATCCTTTGTCGAAGGATTTTTAAGGTACACATTACTACAACATAGTACCACCACAAAAGTAAAACATAGCAGTTTACTTAGGATTAATATAAAAAATCATAGCTTAACAAAAATTAGAAGATTTCTTTTAAAATGATACAAATCTTTGTACGTTTACGGTCTAGATAATATGATACAAGATGCATTATTTTCAGGACTTTAAATTCTTTTTTTTTTTCATATCCATATATCTCAAGGCCTAGATGATCAATTTGAAGGTTTTTCAGCATTGAAATATCCTTTGTCGAAGTATTTTTAAGGTACACATTACTATAACATATTACCACCACAAACATAAAACATAGCTGTTTACTTAAGATTAATATAAAAAGTCATAACTTAACAAAAATTAGAAGATTTCTTTTAAAATGATACAAATCTTTGTACGTATACGGTCTAGATAATATGTTACAAGATGCATTATTTTCAGGACTTTAAATTCTTTTTTTTTTTCATATCCATACATATCAAGGCCTAGATAATTAATTTGAAGGTTTTTCAGCATCGAAATATCCTTAGTCAAGGATTTTTAAGGTACACATTACTACAACATAGTACCACCACTAACATAAAACATAGCTGTTTACTTAATATTAATATAGAAAGTCATAGCTTAACAAAAATTAGAAGATTTCTCTTAAAATGATACTAATCTTTGTACGTATACGGTCTAGATAATATGTTACAATATGCATTATTTTCAGGACTTTAAATTCTCTTTTTTTTTTATCCATACATCTCAAGGCCTAGATGATCAATTTGAAGGTTTTTCAGCATTGAAATATCCTTTGTCGAAGGATTTTTAAGGTATACATTACTACAACATAGTACCACCACTAACATAAAACATAGTTGTTTACTTAAGATTAATATAAAAAGTCCTAGCTTAACAAAGATTAGAAGATTTCTCTTAAAATGATACAAATCTTCGTACGTATACGGTCTAGATAATATGTTATAAGATGCATTGTTTTCAGAACTTTAAATTGTTTCTTTTTTCATATCCATACATCTCAAGGCCTAGATGATCAATTTGAAAAATTTTCAGCCTTGAAATACCCCTTGTCGAAGGATTTTTAAGGTACACATTACTACACCATAGTACCACCACTAACATAAAACATAGTTGTTTGCTTAAGATTAATATAAAAAGTCATAGCTTAACAAAAATTAGAAGATTTCTCTTAAAATGATACAAATCTTTATACGTATACGGTCTAGATAATATGTTACAAGATGCATTATTTTCAGGACTTTAAATCCTCTTTTTTTTTCATATCCATACATCTCAAGGCCTAGATGATCAATTTGAAGGTTTTTCAGCATTGAATTATCCTTTGTCGAAGGATTTTTATGGTACACATTACTACAACATAGTACCACCACTAACATAAAACATATCTTTTTACTTAAGATTAATATAAAAAGTCATAGCTTAACAAAAATTTGAAGATTTCTCTTAAAATGATACAAATCTTTGTACGTATACGGTCTAGATATTATGTTACAAGATGCATTTTTTTCAAGACTTTAAATTCTTTTTTTTTTTCATATCCGTTTATCTCAAGGCCTAGATGATCAATTTGAAGGTTTTTCAGCATTGAAATATCCTTTGTCGAAGGATTTTTAAGGTACACATTACTACAACATAGTACCACCACTAACATAAAACATAGCTGTTTACTTAAGATTAATATAAAAAGTCATAGCTTAACAAAAATAAGAAGATTTCTCTTAAAATGATACAAATCTTTGTACGTATACGGTCTAGATAATATGTTACAAGATTCATTACTTTCAGGACTTTAAATTCTTTTTTTTTTTCATATCCATACATCTCAAGGCCTAGATGATCAATTTGAAGGTTTTTTAGCATTGAAATATCCTTTGTCGAAGGATTTTTAAGGTACCCATTACTACAACATAGTACCACCACTAACATAAAACATAGCTGTTTACTTAAGATTAATATTAAAAGTTATAGCTTAACAAAAATTAGAAGATTTCTCTTAAAATTATTCAAATCACGTATGGAGTACATGTTCCAGTTTATTAAATGTTAACTTTGAATCTTAATCAACTATTTATAATTTTATAAGTATAATATCAACTAATCGATCAAATTACCAAATTTGAGTTTTTAAGTTTTGTTTGTTCTGATCCAATATAAATCACATCGATTATTCTTATATGTTCTATAGTTTAAAATTTTCAATATTTCCTTTCCTTAGACATCTCTAGACCCACTTAGAGTTGACACCTAAAACTATGGCACAAGTTGAGTAAGCACCACAATATATTACCATTATAAATATAACACATTAGACCACTCTGGGCAGTTTTTTATTTAATATTAATAAAAAAACCCATAATCTTCTCATTACTTTTAAAAGGATTTAAATCACAGGCACTATGCAAGTATTTTATGTAAAAAATATGCAATCATGAGACCAACTCTCTAGAAGCTTTTTCTAATAAAATATCCTAAATTATATAACTTTTTCTACCAAAACGGCCCATCCTACCCAAGAACTTGAATTGCTTTGAGCTATTTAGTGATCCAAATCAATAAATTCTCATCCAAATTGGTGAATTTTTAACCAATAGATGAGATAATGACAAACTCTTGTTCACCATCTTGTCATCATCATCAGATCAAACTATGTGTACTCTTATGTTTGATGCCCTAAATAACCATATCAATTGTCACTCTTATGTTTGATGCCCTAAATAACCATATTAATTGTCACAACTTGCATGGTGCACCTACTCACGTAAAGCTCTCAATTCGTGAGCTGCATGATTTAAGTTTCCATGTCCCTTAATAACTTTTCATGTGCTTAATGGTAATAAATGACACTAAAAAAATGCTGATAATAAACCCAAAGTTCGATGCTAATAACATACATGGTGCACCTGCTCATGTAAAACTCTCAATTCGTGAGTTGCATGATTTAAGTTTTCATGTCCCTTATAAAGCACCAACTTTTCATGTGCTTACTGACAACAAAATGACACTCAAAAGAAGCCACTTCAAAAGTAAATTAGTTGTCTAACCAAAACAACTTTATCATGTGTTCTTTATCTTTTTTTACTCTTGAATGTTAATGGATAGGAATGAAATCCAAGATGTTGTGTTGTGGCCATTTCGCTATCCTAAGAACTAAGTCGGAAAGTAATTTATATTGAACTTTTTCCATATCTAGTTAAGTATTAGAAACAGGTTTACGTTGCCTACATATAAGACTAGTCTTCTCAGCGATCCGATTTTGAATGGATTTCTAAGGTGCTTCATTGTGTCAAATCTAATATTGTTTTATCGTTAATATTTTTACAGATCAGTTGACATGAAATTTGGGGTGTACCTACTCCTTGTAAATACAAAATAATTTTGTTAAAATAGAATAATGAAGATACTCCTTTAAGTTGTGACATTTTGGTCATTTTTTCTTATTGAATATATTTTTTGTTATTCTTATCCTGTGTGCTTGTTAGAGAGGGGTATCCCAAATTTTTTCTTAAAATGATTTGTAAAAAATGAAAACTAGAAAAATAATCAAATACTCATAGCCATCTAATCGAGATTTAAGGTTAATAGGCTAACTTGTGACATTATAACTGAAGCTACCTCAATTATTCATTTAAATGATGGTAGGGAATTGCAATCATGTTTTATATGTAGCATTAGGATCCTCATTTACTAATCTAATAAGCTATTAAATAATTATATTTATTAGAAGAAGATCATTTTTAATTGTAATTTGTGAAGGGCATTAAAGAGGCATTCACTTGTGGCACACATTGACGTACGACTCACATACTCATCATAACTAACAACGGGACACATATAGTGGCAAGCCGTCAGTATCCGTAATATTACTATAGATTACTGAGCTTAAACTCCATTATCAAATTTAATTATTTATTCACATCGTCTTATTGTCAAAATTATTAGGCTACATATCCACCATTCATCTTTGTGAAATACGCTATCATGTTGAAGAAATATGCTATTATTTTTTATCTTTATAATTCATTAAGAAATTTTATTTTTATGAGTGTAAACAATTCTTAGATTTTATGTAACTTTATTTGTCTCCTTGCTTCAATCTTGACCCAGTTTGTGGAGTTGGGTGACATGTGTATATTGCTTTTTATTTTGCTTTTAGTAGGGATTGTCTCAGTTTTTTCAAAATTATTGGGATCACTTTAGGTGATATAATTTGGCATGTTATTAGTTGGGCACATCTTTCTTTCCCAATATGTTCATTCATTGTTACTTCGTTCCCATTTCATCTTGTCACTTTATTTATTTTTATTTTCTTTTATCTATTTTTGACTTTTATGAGTATTTGTTCTTACCTTTTTTTCTTATTATTAGTTGAGTTATTTCTCTGAAAATATTGTTATTTTTTATTTTATTTTTTAGTAAACATTTGACATCCATTGAAACACTTTATCACACCGATGACACGCACACACATCTGCACTCTTCTATTCAAATCACTCCAGTGAAATCTATTTCGACCCCTTCGCCTCAGCTTTTACCCTCTGGCAAAGCATTTCTTCAGGCCTTATCCCAGTAATTATACTCCGGCACATGGGATAGAACCTCTCTTTGGTCAAAATCTCAGAGATAGGCTATCTTTGAAAATACTTTTTGGTAAAACCCCACTTTATAGGCTCATGAATTCTCATGAAACGAGTAATGAGGCCTAAGACCTAATTGGAAATTTATTATAGAGGATAAATTGAAATTTCCAAACCTTTTGAAACCTCCCAATTAAAAATATCATGTTTTCTACAGGTGAAATATCACAGTCCCTACCAATAGCTTTCTATGAAAGCATGCTTAGCAAAAGATTAAACACGAAGACTAATCTAGAGAGACATGTGGTACCATAAGGTACAACGTTTGTTGCACGCATAAACATAAGAATTCTGTATGAGTATCACGAAAGCTACCACATAACTTTCGGGTATTTGAAAAATAACTGCTTGATACGAGCCTATAAATGATTAATCAACCTAAACCAGAAAAAAGGGAGGAGAACCAAAAAAAAGAGAAGAATGAAGGGAGAAGATAAAAGACAGAGAAATATACAATTGAAGTCCCTTCGTATGTAAAGGACTTATAATGTACTTTTTCTCTCAGGCAGTTGTCACATGTGATCGATTAAACATAGGTTCTCTGCTCCTCCATTAGTTAAGGTATGCATGTAATTAATACTATGCCTTGAAATCGTTTTATCCAAAAAGCTCTAACAACCTAACCTAACCTAACCAATGTGGGGTGTTTGAGTATCTCTTGAGTCACATTTGCATTCTAGAAAGGTGGGGTGTTTGAGTCACATTTGCGTTCTAGCACACTAGAAGATGGAACTTGGCCAATAACTTTTACATCTTGTTTTGTTTTAATACTTTTATTTATTTTACACAAGTTTAGAATCATTTCAATCATTTTTCACTTAGTCAATAAATCTTTGAACTAAGGCCCATGTAGATTCCTTAACAATTTTAGATAGCCAGGAATTATTTATGTATAGAGCAAAATAGGTTGTCTTATGTCGGGTCATGGGGGTTTTGATGGTGTTTAGTTGACACAGCATGGGAGGCTTTCATAAATGGGGAAAAATGCGCTTTATTTTGCAAGGTTGTGGAGGCAATAATTTTGTTTTGTTGATGAGCGAGTCGCTCCAGGGAGAAATTTATAGATGGTCAAAACCAGGCTTTGTTTTGCAGGTCACCGTGGTCTAGGTGGGCTTTGTTTACGAGCCACACATAAAAGGGATGGAAGCATGGATAATGAAGGGAATTATTTGTTGAAAAAGTATATGGTAAGGCTATTTACTTTTGATATAAAAGAATCATAATTTCTTGTAGTCGCTACAATTCAAATCAAGCGGGAAGAGGAGTGCAACTGACCAAGCTTAAAGTTAGAAAAAGAGCAGATTCTTGAAGTTTGTGATACTCCTAGTCTATCGAATTTGACACCTTATAGTTAAAGGTACTATCGTCTCCTTGTACCAAAGATAAATAGTTGTATAATATAATGTTTTATTCATACATAATTTATTTCCCTCTTTGTCAAGGACAAATACAAATAGGTGCTACTTTCCCTAGCAAAAAGTCAGCAAATGAGTCAGTTCCATAAATTTAACTCATTTTTTACTATAGAGTTCTTAAGATTTTATTTTCTTCTATGCTTTATGATTTTGTTGGAATAAATTTTCCTTTGCCTTTTCTATTGGATTAATCATCTTGGCTCGTTTGCAGGATCCTCTACATCAGGTAAGTGTTCGCTGCTAGACCTAATAATGTAGTAGAAGCATAATTTTGCACCCTTTCGCTTGTTTTTTGTCATTTAAATTAGAGCCCCTCATTTAGGGAACATATGTTTGGTTTGAAATTTCTCTCCCAGTGAGAGCTTTTCCATGGAAAATGTTTGCCAATGGAAACGTGAGCTCGTACTTTACCATGTAATTATATTATATTGGCGGAGTGCTTCATGCCAAGCTTTGTCCTCTTGATTTTCACCTCTTTCTCGTTAAATAAACATGAAAAAGCAGTTCTCATGCAAAGTTCTTTTTTGGAGAGAATTTTTCTACTAACAAAACTTCTCTTTCATGATGGGATGCATGTGACAAGTTGATTGTTTTGCATGTCTTTGGGGTACTTTTAGGGTTCAAGGAAATATGCTTTTTTCTATTGTCACATGGTTACTCTGGTTTTCCTCAATTAATGTTCAAGCACTCCATTAGATTAAAATTTGTTTAATATTAAGTACTGATTATATGCAGTGGTTTTGAAACCGACAATTTCTGATCCAGATCATGTGTTTTTAAAACCGTCGATTTTTTTTCCAGATTGTCAATTTGAATGAGAATCTATCGGGACTGAATAAGTTCTGAGATGATGTGGTACCCAGCTTGGTTACCCCTTGAAACTCTCCTTATTTATATATATATTACTGGGAGAAGGGTGAGCCTGCCTTTCTTATGCAAGGACACCCACCCGAATTTGAGCAAGTTGTTAGGGACTCACGGAAAAGAGAACTTCTATCTATATGCTATCAAATGGCTAAAGGAAAGGCGCCGCTCAACGGTCACTAACCTTTGCCGCACACGAAGAACGGGTTTCCCCTAGGGGAGATTTGGGACTCCATCACCTCTCTACGATGCACAAATTAGCGGGCAGTGATTTCATGCAACGGTTGTATGGTAATATGATGTATTTTTTTTAGCCCAATTAACATTGGCCATCTATATTTGGTGAGATGCTTAGATCTAGGCCTTAGAATGATATTTTTTCTTTTAAAATATTTTATTATCATTAGATTAACAATATTAAAAAACAAAAAATGATTTTGAATTCCAAAAAGCCTAGATCTTGAAATTCATCAAATAGATGTTTTAGATTCATTATTGGAGGCAACTAATTTTGACCATATATCAAATATGGTTTTATAGAAGTGTGGTTGTATTCTACTATGATACAACCATTGCATGAAATCATTGTATATATATATATATATATATATGGAAAAGTCTTCCCAAAGCCTATAGGCGAAAATGAACAGTGATTTTGCCTACCCTCATCAACGTCCAATGTTCACACGGTCACGATTGTCCGGTAGTGTTTCATTTTTCATTTACTTTCTACAAAATGGAATGACCTGCAATTTGAAGTGTATGTACATCTTAATGAGGTGCACCTAATAAAAATATATAAAAAAAATAATTCGTGAAAATAAATTGACCAAAAAAGGTTTCGGGGGTATTTTGGTCAATATTTTTCATGTAAAATATTTTTTTGATATTTTTCATAGATTCGCCTATTTTTTATGAACACACGCTCCAAAGTTCATTGTACAGCCATGATTGTCCGATAATTTTTTATTTTTTATTTTTTTTAACAAATCAGAATGACCTGAAATTTAGGGCGTGTGTACATCTTAGTGAGACGCACCTAATAAAAATATAAAAACAATAATTCGCCAAAAAACAATTGACCAAAATACCTCTGAAATATTTCGATGGTATTTTTGTCAATTTTTTCATGTAAAATATTTTTTTGGATATTTTTCATAGATTCGACTATTTTTTTATGAATATCCGCTCCAAATTTCAGGTTATTTTGATTTGTAGAAAAAAAATAAAAAATGAAATACTACCAAACAATCGTGACCATGTGATGAACTTTGGACGGTGATGAAGATAAGAGAAATCAGTGTTCATTTTTGCCTATAGATATTTTGTAGTATCTTCCATATATATATATATATATATATATATATATATATATATATATATATATATATATATATATATATATATATATATATATATATATATATATATATATATATATATATATATATATATAGCGTTTTAAATAAGCCTTTTATTTATTTTTTCGTTTTTTTGGATCACAGATTTGGACCTGATCTTTATATATAGCGTTTTAAATAAGCCTTTTATTTATTTTTTCATTTTTTTGGATCACAGATTTGGACCTGATCTGGATCACCAATCCAACGTCTTGACACGGATTTGTGAGTGGCCAATGTGCCCTAATGTTCCAAGTTTTAAACTATGAATTCTATGATTTGTGCTGGTTTCATTATTGGTTTTTTTTTTGGGTAAGTAGTTTCATTATTGGTAACATAGTTTTGGAGTTCTTTCATTAGTTATAAGGCTTTTTAGGACCATGGAGCGGTGGGATTTAAAATCTGGGCACGTTGCATCATAGTTTATGGGCATTAGCAAAGCCAAGAAGCAAAAGCCCCATTTCCCATGTTTTGGTATAATAAAAAAGATTTCAATTTTTAAGCTCCACTAAAAAGAGAATTACACAATTTAAGCAGTACAACTTGATGCTTAAATATCATATGACCTTGAAAGGGTATGTTGTGTAAAATCCTATATAACATTACGTTTAAGCCCAAGATTCGAGAGTGTGACTTCCTAAGCCTAGTGGTTAATCTCAAGTGCAAATATAAAATAAAAAAATCATAAAGCACTTTATATCGTCCTGGAAAAAAATAATGTCTTAGGGCTGAACAAAGCTTCATCATCATCATTATCATTTTAGCATTTTTCTATTTAATTGGGATTGGTTACACGAATTTTGATCCATTAAAAGCAAACAAACTCATATACTAGAATTTTATGTTCACCTCTTTTGCTGGATTGAATAGGTATATAATCTGCCCTGCCAAGAGTACACTATGTGCAGTCTTCGTATTATCTTGGGGTATGTTTGTTTCATGTAAATCAGGTTGTTGATGTAGAACTATTTCACATATGCAAATAGATTACAAGAGATAGTTTCTTAAGCTTGTTTTTTTACCATGTTTGATTAACATTTTTGGAAAATCCTATGTAATCAAGTTCGTATGTTGGTTGTGAGAAGGAAGAGAAGAGAGACACTAGGGAGAATGTAGGGATGGCAACAGCCGGGCCATCTATGGCCCTAGCCCCAAAAGAGCTGGCCTAAGCCTGTCTTGGACCATGCTGTGTGGGAGTAGCTTAGTCACAGTCTTGGCCCTATCAGGGTCAAGCCAGGATAGACTTCGTCACGCCAACTACAATCACCAAAAAAAAAAAGAAGGAAAAAAAAGTTAGTTGTGGCTTAGCCCTCAGGCTGCATATTATGGCCTAGGGGCTAGGTTTCTAAGGTTGAGTTGTTCGTGTCATGCTAGGGCTTCCGGACCCATTGCCAACAGTTGGAGAGAGTTGGCAAAGGTTTTGCAAGTAGGGATGGCAATGGTCTGGGCAGCCTACCCAGTTGGCCTAGTCTTGAAAAACTAGGGCATGGCTTACAAAATGTGGTCCAAGGGCCATGGTGGCCAGGTCCTGGTCACCACAACCCAAGGACCTAGGGCCTCTTGGGCCCAATCCAAGTTAGGCTGGGCTGGACATGATTCTATAGGGACCTAGGCTAGTCTTGGGCCCAGTTCGGCTAGCCTCTGCACAACATTGCCAGCCCCATTAGTATGAGGGTTTGCATCGGCAAATTCTTTACTTTTCTTTGTTTTACTTCTCTTCTTGTTAATTTCTACTTTTCTTTGTTTTACTTCTCTTCTTGTTAATTTCTAATGCAGTTGTTGGATTAAGCTACTATGGATTCTTCTTTTTCTTTTTTCTTTTATATCTTTGTGTATTCTTTTGTTTGGTTTTCACTTTTCTTCTTCTTTTAGTTTTTCTTTTCTTCTCTTTTTCCAATTGTTTTTATTTCCTTTTTAGTATTTTCCATTATATACTTTTGATAAAGTACACAGTTTTTATGAGATAGCTGACTCATGTGTAGCTATGCACCCTTTCTCCAAGATTCATTTTTTAGATGGATTTTGAACCTATTTTGTTAGAAAATCTATAATTTCTAGCATAGGGATCATTAAAATGTAAAAAATAAAATTTAATATTAATATTAATATTAATTTTAGTCCATCGAAATTTTTTTTTTTGGGAAGTACCATCTCTTTACATTTATCCTAAGGATGAATGGTTGATGCATCATGTGATGGTATTGCAGAATTGCGTCCCTTGACTTACAATACTCTCTTCCTTCAATAACCGTTGCTTGACTTGGAAACATGGTATGTGCTTCCTATGGGGGAACAATATTCTACAATTGATGTTAGTACTGTTGGGTTTATATGCCCTTTAAAGGCCTTATAAGAACTTATATGAGCATTTTATATAGTGGAACATAAACTCAGAGGGAGTGTAGTCTTTTTGTGGACCATATTAGGCAAATGTTATTTGCTGATACTCGGACTAAGCTCGATGACCTAGTTCAACTGATGTTTAGAAAAACTAAGATACCTAGGCATAAAGATCTACCGAGAAGGATTTAGTGGGTTATCCCTTTATGAGGTCGGAATATGCCCAGATGAGAGCCAAGGGACTGTGTGGCCCTTGCGTGTGATGAATAACCTTTAGAGACAGGGCTAAAGTATCATCGTTATATCATCACATGGTATGTACGTAAATAGCCGTTTTGAGATTCACCAATGAGGGTGAAGTATGTACATGTACGAGAGATTACCCCTATGCACCATAGAGTCATGATTGCATCATGGTCTGGAAGACCATGATTTTTGTCTCTAAGGGAAAACCTGAAATCTACAAACTAGGATTGCGTCCCCTAGTCTATTGGCTGACTTTGGTGGTTCAATCATGAGCCCCTGTAGTGGACTGTGCGTCATGGGAACTGCTGGGTCAGTTTCAGAAAGCTCAACGGATCGTGATTCGCAGTTGAGGGTGGAGTGCTCCTATATATTGATAATTTTCTAGATCGAACGAATCCAATTCCTGTCAAAATTAATTAATTTTATATTATGTGATTTTTAGAATGTTTATTTGAATTTTTGTGAATCTTATGATATTTTATTTTTGTCATTTGGATTTATAAATTAAGAGAAATTAATTATTCAATGTTTTAAATAAAATAAAACATTTAAAAATTCTAAAAATGAAATAAAATATTTTTAAAAAATATATGGGACCTCCATAAAATATGGAGTCCAAAATTTAAAAAGATGTGGATTAGGTGGGCGCACACATGGTCACCAAAAAGAGGCATGCTCCACCCATTCACGTAACATTCTTGAGAATAATGTTTATCCTCTTGGTTAGCTTATCTTTTTAAGCATAACCAACTTATATGATAAGGCTGAATATTTAAGATATTTACTAAATTTTTGAATCAAGATGGTTCATCTAATAATTAAGGATTTGATATATTAAAATATAAGTTTTCCTTATATGATAGAAATAGATTTAGGAAAGGGAGGATAAGGCTTTAGCTCATCTCTTTGAATCTTGATGGTGGATCAAAGAGATGGATGACTCAAATCTCTCACCCCACAAGTCTTCTTAAATCGATGGTTGAAGTTTGACCTTACGAATTGAGGCAAAGTCTATGGCATAGAAAATCTATAAAAAGGAGGTCTCCTTTCATAAAATGATATACGTATTCTCTTCTCTCTCTTTAAGAATTCTCTCTCCCTACTCCAAAATTTAGCTCTCTCTGGAAAGGGCTTTGGATTATCAAAGGGAGGCATGCCCCAATTTTTATCTTTCTCCAAGTTGCAACATGTTTTGGTGACACGTATCACCTATGTTCTTTATGGGTGGCAAAAGGTGGAACCCCATGCTAGTAGATCTCTGCCTCTCTCTTCATATTCATTTCCCATCTTTCTAAAATCAAGCTAAAAGGCTTGATCAAGATTAAGTCATTGAGTGAATTTTTGCTTTAGTAAGGAAATCAACATACCGATCATAGATCCCGAGCACCATCGGAAGGAGGAGACTCAACATGGGGTGTACTAAGCTAGGTTGAGGTAATCTTCGGCAATTTTACCTTTTTAAATATTTATTTCTCTTCCCATAAAGCAATAAAGTCTAGTTTTATTTCTTGAATAAAGAATTGTATTTGAAGATGTAGCAATTGAAAACCGATTTTATTTTTATTTTATTTATTTCAAGGGTAGTTCGATTATAATTGGACATTGTAAGTGATCTTACCGATGTAGGGGTAAAGAATTTTTTTTTGTATTTACATCATGCTTTATCATAAAGTTTTTTCATTGGTATCAGAGTAAGGTTGATAATTGAAGTCATTAGATATTTTTTCCCTTTATTGAGTCGAGATTAAGCTTGGAAACGAGATGTAAGGAGGCTATTAATCTTTGTGGTCAAGTAATACACCCCGGTTAAGAATTACTGAAATATATTCAAAACAACGAGAAAGGCACTTTAAAGAATTGGTATTCTGTGCTATTTTAGAGCAATTATATGAAGAAGAAAATGATGTATTTTTCTATTGCATACTACAGTGATTTTGTGTGTCTTTACGAGTAGGATCTATCTACAAAATTTCAGTGGGATATCCTAAGGGAATTAAAAGTTACAGACACAATAATGAAGGGTGTCAGCTCTGACCCTGCAAAATTCAAGAACTGTCTAATGAGTTCCGTGATTTTTCTCACCAACCATATGATTTTATTTTTAGTTAAAATTGGATTACAACTTATAAAATTGAGTCTACTTTCAAAGAAAAAAAAATTTCATCAAAAAATTTGTTGTGGTTTGAAATATATGATCAATTTATTGAAGGGTGCACAAGTACTGTTTTCTGCAATAAAAACTATTGCCATGACTTGGAAGTCATGATTTTATTTCTATTCTTAACATAGTATTTTATGGCTCACACTAAGTTTTTTTAACTTACATTCTGAGTCTAGTTTCTAGTAAAATTTATTTGAGAGAGAAATATCTATTTGAAGAGAGGAATACAAATATTGGATTGAAGATTGGTCATCTTGAATTTTCTACAATTATGGTGTTCTCTTCATTGAGATTTAAATAACTATAATTATCAAGCCTACTTAACTGAATGATATGAAGCTTGTGGAAATAAATGTGCTATCATGATGTGCCTACTTTGATACAAAATTAGTTTGAAAGTAAAATGCCACAAGGGTAGAGAAAAAATACAACTTTACTAAACAATGTTCATCCTGGAATTTTGTAATATGGGTTATTTTGTGATGTGTATGTCTCTTTATTTATTTCTTCGAAGGAATGCATTAATTGGGATTCAAACCACAAAGTTATGATTCGATTTTAAGTCTAGTTTTCAACACAAGAGATTCCAAAAGAAATTCTTTGAGGTTTGAGATAAACAATTTTTTTATTGAGAGATGCTCAACCTAATTTTCTGTTGAAAAAATTACATTTTGATGTAAAAATTCACTAAAAGGTAGACTCACTAAATAGTGTGATTTAGGGATGGAACTGAGAATTATGTTATATTTTTTAATCTATTTCAGTGCTCAAAAAGATTTGGAGAGAAACTCTTTATGAGTTGAGAGATATCATATTTTTATCATGGGATGCTCATGTTCTATTATGCAATAAATTAAAAGATGTAGCATGTTAATGCACATCTTTGAATTCTCAGTAATGGAGACCTTTTTAGGGCTTATTTAAAAGGGGTTTTATAGTGTGTCATGCATATGGTTTATTATAATAAAACTTCAGATAAAGGTAATATAGAGCTGGTAAGGTACGACATACTATATGAATAGTATTCGATCTGGGAACAACAAAAAGAAAAAGAAACACAATACCTATAACAACATCTTGGTTTCTTCGAAATGAAGGGATACATAGAGAGACTTTGAGGTAGCAAAGAAAAGCTAAAGATCAATGGGAGAATCAAATTTGTGATATTTAAAATGATGGGATGAAAAAGATATTTTTTTCTTCACAGTGCTATACAAAGAAAAATCCAAGTGCTGAAGAGATACGCACTTCGTGACATGTGAAACCGATGACCAATATATTCTCCATCAGTTGCGTATTCTTCCAAGATCACAAAAGTTTATCAAACAAGTAAAAGTAATGAATCAAGAAAGCTCAAGTACCCCACACTACATGGTTTTGAGGTATAAAATCTATCTCACATTACATGGCAAGGTCATATAGGGAAAGAGGTTTCAATAAAAAAAATTTATATACTTTGGTTATATTTTGGCTAATGGTTTTGTGAATATGTATGAAGTATATGGACATTGAGTGATATGTGCTAACAAATTTGAAAGAGTCTATTTATGAATACCATGTGTTGTGGTGCCTTCTTATGCTAAGAGTACGAACTAATTAAGATAGTGATACACATGGGGATGTGATTTGATCAAGGGCTTTAAGTCATAAATATGAGACATGAGATATAGGTATGGCTCATTCAAATATGCAAGCACGAATAGAATGTTCTGATGGAACTCGGTCTTAGTGACCATCCTCCCAACAATGTCCAATAATATGATGTGGTGCATTTTATGATGATCTTTTCATAAAGTCTCCATATTTTCCAAAAGAAATTTTTGTCAATATTTTGATAACTATTATTTAGTCATGCTTTGTTTTAGATATAATTGTAATATGGACTTTATGACTTGCTTTTGTAGCTGTAAACATGACTTGGTAGGTGAATGCGATAAAATGATTTTTGAAGACTAAACATATATTTTAATATTAAATTGGATGTATTTGAGAAAAACCTGAGTCTTTATATAAGAAAATCATTTTAAACCATCATACTATTATCTAACGTGATATATATGCCAAGTCAATTTTTTAAAAGGAATAAAACCATTATGCCTTCAAGGTATTTATAAAATTGGGAGAAAAATTGTCATGCATAGGTTTTTAAATTCCCATATGCCTTGATTCATGTTTGTAGCTATTTAGAATCCTCAAATACCTAAGACCTTGAACCATATGGAATGTTGTAGGAAGGCTATCTTGCTAGGCTTCCTTGACACATGTGATATTGATTCGATAACTTGGTTTGTATGGATTTACTACCAAGATGACTAGTGTGGTTGAACCTTTGTGGTTTATAAAGGTTTTGCATATTGTGAAACCAATAGGCATTTAATTACTTATTGCATGAGACTTGCTATGCTACCTCATGATATAGATATAAGAATATATATATTGTATGTACAATAATTGAGTGCTACAATCCCACATTTTTTTTAGCTGCTTGGATATTCAGATATACAGATGAAAGTTATCTCAAGGATTCAGATGATGTGAAGTCTACATCTAGATACGTGTTCATGCTTGGAGGGAGAACAATTTCTTGGTAGTCAAAGAAACAGGATGCGGTGGCATTGTCCATCCTGAAGGTGTGTGCTATTTGGTGGCCAAGGAGGTCGTATGGATTAAGAAATTTCTTAATCGACTTGATTTTCAACCCGTGCTTTATGAGGCAATGAGGATTTCTACGATAACATGGCAACGATATGCATGTAAAAGGGAACCACGATTCCATAGTAACTCCAAGCGTATAAAACTAAATATTCCAGTAGGAGTTCCTAGTGTTTGACAGGCCAGCTGGAACAACAGACTATGGCGTTGCTCACCCATGGAACCCAGATGTGCGGCGCTCATTGCATGGCTACAGAAAAAAGCGGCTTGTTTGAATAACTCTTTTGAGCTCATGAGGATACGAGCCCATGCGATGAGTATACGTGATGCTTTTTTGTGACAACAAGTCCATGATTCGCGATGCAATATGAAAGATGGACTACTACCACTTTCGGGATGAGATCCGAACAACAAAAAGAAAGAGGCATTGCCACTATGAGTCCTTTTGTGAAAAGATTGATGACAAAAGCCATGATTGACGTATTGAGAGAGATTGTGATTGGGAGAGACAGATGGGGATGAGAGAAAGTGATGAAGAAAGAATGTAAGGCCTTCAAAGGCCAAGTAAGAGATGTTGGGTGTATATGACCTTTAAAGGCCTTATAAGAGCTTGTATGAGCATTTCATATAGTGGCACATAACTCAGTGGGAGTGTGGTCCTTTTGTAGACCATACTAGGCAAATGTTATTTGCTGATACCCGAACTAGGCTCGACGAGTTAGGCCAGCCGAGGTTTGGAAAAACACAAGATACTTGGGCATAGGGATATACCGAGAAGGGTTTAGTGAGTTATCCCTTGATAAGGTCATAATATACCCAAATGAGAGCCAAGAGACTATGTGGCCCTTGCGTGTGATAAATAAACCTTAGAGATAGGGCTAAACCATCATCGTTATATTATCCCACGATATGTACATAGATAGCCGTTTTGAGATTCACCAATGAAGGTAAAGTGTGTACATGTGCGAAAGATTACCCCTATACATCATAGAGTCATGGTTGCATCATGGTCTGAAAGACCATGATTTTTATCTTTAGGGGATAACCTGAAATCGATAAAGTAGGATTGTGTCCCTTAGTCTATTGGCTAATGTTGGTGGTCCAATCATAAGCCCCTGCAGTGGACTGTGGGTCAAGGGAATTGCTGGGTCAGTTTGAGAAAGCTTGGCGGATCGTGATTCGCAGTTGAAGGTAGAGTGCTCCCATATATTGATAATTTCCTAGATCTAACAGATCCGATTTCCATCAAAATTAATTAATTTTATGTTATGTGAATTTTAGAATGTTTATTAGAATTTTTGTGAATCTTATGATATTTTATTTTTATCATTTGGATTTATAAATTAAGAGAAATTAATTTTTCAATGTTTTAAATAAAATATAACATTTAATAATTCTAAAAATGAAATGAAATAAAATATTTTCTAAAAATATATGAGACCTCCGTAAAATATGGGACCCAAAATTTAAAAATATGTGGATTAGGTGAGGCCTACACGTGACCACCAAAAGGGGCCACGCCCCACCCATTCAAGTAACTTTCTTGGGAATAATATTATCCTCTTGGTTGACTTATCTTTTTAGGTATAGTCAACTTATGTGATAAGGTTGAATATTTTGAATTATTTACTAAATCTTTGAATTAAGATTGGTTAATCTAATAATTAAGGATTTTATATATTAAACTATCAATTTTCCTTATTTTATGGGAATAGATTTAGGAAAGGGAGAATAAGACCCTAACTCATTTCTTTGAATATTGAAGGTGTTCAAAGAGATGGATGACTTAAATCTCTCATCCCACAAGTCTCTTTAGAGGGACAGTTGAGATGTGACCCTACCAATTGAGGCAAAATCTATGACATAGAAAATCTATAAAATGAGGTCTCCCATCATAATATGATATAAGTGTTCTCTTCTCTTTATTTAAGAATTCTCTCTTACTACCCCAAAATTTAGCTATCTCTGGAAAGGGCTTTCGATTACCAAAGGGATGAATGCCCCCAATTTGTATCTCTCTCCAAGTTGCACCATGTTTTGATGGCACGCATCACCTATGTTCTCTATGGGTGGTAAAGGGGTGGAACCCCTTGTAGATCTGTCTCTCTCTTCATATTCATCTCTCATCTCTCTAAAATCAAGCTAAAAGGCTTGATCAAGATTAAGTGATTGAGTGATTTTTTGCCTTAGTAGGGAAATCAACATACTGATCATAGATCCCGAGCACCATCGGAAGAAGGAAACTCGGCGTGGGGTGTCCTAAGCCCGGTTGAGATAATTGACGGCAATTTTATATTTTTAAATATATTCTTTTCTTCCCATAAAGCAAAAAAGTCTAGTTTTGTTTCTTGAATAAAGAATTATATTTGAAGATATAGCAATTGAGAACCGATTTTATTTTTATTTTATTTATTTCAAGATTGGTTCAATTATAATTAGACATTGTAAGTGATCTTGCTGGTGTAGAGGTAAAGAATTTTTTTTTATATCTACACCGTACCCTTTCAAGTACCACTAGGTAACTGTAGATGTTATCCTTAGCTTTCACGCACCTTGAAAAATGCATCAATGTCTAATTGTTCTTGTTGCTATAAACTGCTTGAAATAAGCATGTACAAAGTGTATTTGTGGTAAGTTCATAGATGGTGTCGACCTTATACTGTACTAGTATGGTACACCTAAAAACCGACTAGAGAAGGTTGTTCCATGCTAGAAAACCCTCAATTTGATTATCTCGACCTCAAGATTCATATACATGAAAACGAGGGAATTTCTAGTCCTAAAAATAGTTCATCTAACACATTATCTGGACCGTCCATTTTCATGTGTTTATAGATCTATTTGATCATCACCATTTTTGGAACTTTAAGTTTCATAATTAGGGGCAACAATAGATTTTTCATATCATCCCAATCCCAAGGCTTTGTGGCATCGAAACTGCATTTTCGGTGTAGTTTTGAGGTGCACCTTCAATAGTATAAGGCTAGCACCTTAAAAAAACCTCACCCAACATGTATCTAGGAATTAGACTTGGGCTTAAGTGCCTAGTAGTTGACATTAAGCAATGTTACATCTTAAGTTTAATTTGTAGTACTGAACTACCCAAAAAAACTTGATAGAGTAAGAATTGTGTTCTTAACCAAGGTTTAAAAAATTGATGACCTGATCTGGAATCGGGCGATCTGGATCAGGAATCACCCAGAATGCTTCGGATTAGGCAAAAAAAGGGATTCGGGCGGATCCAAATAGTAGAATCGCATATTTTTTCGTGAAACTACCGATTCCGACAAGTTTTTACTGAGTTAGACTAACTCTTCACCGATTCCGACCGACCTTGTCAAGCGAAAAAAAAAAGGAGGAACGATTTTTCTTGAATTATTTTTAAAAAAGTAACGAAAACAAGAATCGCAAATGGTCTCCAAGTCTCAATGGCACAAATGAGATTCATGTGGCAGTTCGGTCAAAAAAAGGGGGAAATTTTACGTACCGATCAACAAGCAATTGCATATCATCTCGTGGTGCACATCCCGAATTTTAGGTTGCGGTCCTTCTTCCTGCTTAATTTAGTTTTTTCTTATTCTAATTTTTCCACCTATAGTAACATTGAACCAATTATTTATTTATTTATTTTATTTTTTTTCATTTCTTGGCTGTCTCTGTAAGTGATTTACCAGTGGACCGACTCTATACTTAGAAAATTTTCTAAGATATTAGCAACATAGAACAACATTATTTATTTTTTGTTTTTTTAATTGGGTTGGAGTTGTAGCCAAAAAATTTTATTTTTTCTTATCATATTATCTCTTTCAATCCACAGTGCAATCATTATGATCTGTTCAAATCTGGTAAACTTGAATTAAATCAAGCAATAAAAAAAGGAATAGTAGGAATTCAAAGTTGCTAATACGAATCGCTCTCTACTGCGCAATTTTTTGTATGGAGCATTCGATATTAGCGACTCGAAGTTCTTGATGCTTATAAATTTTTTAAGTATAAATCAATTCTAAGTAGCTAATATTGAACTTCTCTATACTTGAATAAAAGATTCCACGTATGGAGCACTTTGATATTGATAGAAAAACACTAGAGATAACCAAAATTCAAAAAAGAAAAAAAGGTTTTTACTGCTATACAAATATAAAACTAAGGATCTCATGTTGCTACTATAGAACTGTTGCAAAATTGGAATAAAAAATAGTTTGCAAAATTTATTTTTTATTTTTTATTTTTTAAAAAAATGTAGGATCTAAGCATAAAATTTGAGAACTTTATGCAAAGAAATTAAAATCTTCTATTTTATAAAATGTGGAATAACAACAGAAAGGAAAAACTAAAAGAACAAGGAAGCTCACTTACCAGGCAGCTCGGAGCTCAAGACATACTCAGTGTTAGTATGGAACCAGTCAATAGCAGCTCGCGTATCGCCGATCAAAAGGTTGTCTGGCTCGAATTCCCACAAGGGAAAAGCATCCGATGGATCGAAGAACTTCTCGAACAACATCGAGCTGAAGAGCAGAGGAGGAAAATCATCCTCCAAGGACACATCTTCCTTCAAAGGAATACCCCATCTCTTCCCATCTGCAACACCCTCCCACCTCACTTCCATACTTTTCCTGCTACACATTCTCTCCTCAAACCTGCAATTTTTGTTTATTGTGATCCTCTATGTGTTGTTATTGTTAGCATCATATAAATAGTGGACAGATGATATAGTATTGGCAAAGATAGGGATGCCTTTTGTAAAAGGAGAGAACCAATTCCATGGAATTTTATGGGTCGTAAAGTTGGGAGTATTTTTTTGTACTTTAAGTGAAGGGAAACGTAAAGAACTTGAGGATGGAATGGCAGCAAATAAAGATGGTCCTTTACTAATTTGAAAAATATAAATGTGGATGATGATTCTTGGGTGTTTGGCCTCCCATTTGGTTCATTCAAGTATTATTATTTATTTAGGGGTGCGGTTTGTATAGAGCCGAGGCTCTAACCAATCAAAATAAAGCGTACCTTCAAATAGTATTGATAATTGTGATTTTATTAGTGAAATTTTTTAGCTGGGCTCTAATTTGAGTGTTTAGAGCCTCGGTTCTATATAAACATTTTCCTTTATTTGCCCCCAAAAAAATAAAGGAAGAATAAAGGAAGATTTACAAGTGATATTCATGGAAAAGTATTTGGTGAGTCGGCAACTCACCTATTCTTGATTGGTATCCCTCCGAAATATATATTTTCAATTCAAAATTTTAGAATTCATAATCTCAACCATGACAATGATCGGAATTTGGAAGGTTTCTTTTTACAAAAAATATAAATATTGTTTTTTGAATTCCTTTTTCCATCGTCTATTTTTAATGGATATAACATTTTTTTCAATCCAGCTCAGCGATGGGCGTTTGATAGACAAAGGACCGAATGGTAATAGGTGAGTCAGCTGACTCACCAAAACCGTGTCCGTTATTTATTCTTTGAAAAAGAGATTTAAAATGGCAGGAATCTGCAAAGCTGATGCTAATGAAATTTGGTCCATCAAAGCTCATTATCTAGAAGGGCAAAGCGTAACGTGATTATAAATATAAGAAAAGAGCAAAGTGTAACGTGATTATAAATATAAGAAATTAAAGAACGATATTTCGATAAGGCAACAATTAATCTCCACCGTCCCATCTTCATGAAAATAGGGTTGGATGCCCGTGAACATTTGTGGTGAGCGTTGCCGATGCCTTCTCCTAGGTTGGGGGGTTCTCTCCATTAAAGAACAATATAAGCCTCCTTTCTCCATTAAAATCTCGGGTTTAATCTCCCTTCTCCATTAGGCAGTGTGCATTGTTAATCTCCTGGGTTGGGTAAAAAGCACAATAAGTCCCCCTCTCCATTTAATCTCGGGTTTAATCTCCCCTTCTCCATTAATGCATGTTAATCTCTCCTAGAGAGGGTTCTTCTCCATTAAAGAGCACTGTGCGCATCCGGGGGAGGGGGGATTCAAACCCTTACCATGGCGACGGGGTACTACCAAAAGGGCCGGTTTGATGTTTTTGCGTTTAAGTAGACATATTTATATATATAATGTACACAGACGTGTACAACACACGTAGAATTCCGGTTGTGACAGAGTGGACACATCCAAGTCCCGACAAGTGTAGGAAAGAAGATGCGATTCAAACCGGAACCGCCTGATTAGATTGGAACCATTGACTGGCTGGTTCCAGTTTCGACCGATTTTGGTGAACCAGCCGGTATTTTAAAACAACTTCAAAAAATAAGGGATTTTGTTTACAATGTATTTTTTTATTGTTTTTCATCATTTTGGCAAAGAATGGAAATTGTTTTGGCCATTAATATTTTTTTTTACATTTTTTCATATTATTTGAAAATTTCAAAAATACTCTTAGGCACAAATCGATTCTTTAAAATCCATTTTTTTCATTGATTTTCAACTTCATTTGGATGTGCTTCGTTTAATCATGCTTTAAATATACTTTTTATATTTTGTTTAGTTTTTTTGTATTTTTTAGGTCGGTTAAACCGCTTTCCGGCCCATATCTCGCTAGCCATTTCGGTTTGAGTTTTCCTACACTAGTCCTGGCAGACTGCTTCAAAGCAATTAAAACTTCTTCCCGTTGATGATAAGCATGCAGCCCATACTAGACCATTGAAGTAGTATGAATTGCTTTCTGGGAAAAGTTATTGTGGCACCACGGCACCCCAGATGCATACTCGGTTCCATCGACAAAAACGACGGTAATACATTCAAGAACTACACTTTACCAGAATTTGATTGACCCCAATAACTTTCAAATGGTCTAGATGATGCATACCTTACCCCACTTGGAGGATACTACACATTTAATTCTTTGCCTAAAAGGCCTTGTTAGGTTGAATGTTTTTATCTGAAAATTGGGGATCCATTTAGAATCCCTACATGAGTATCTTCAAAAAAAAAAAAATTATTTTAAGTTCTTAAGCACCCAAATCTGGCTCTCCAAAAGTTAGATTTTATTGTTTAAAAAAAAAAAAAATTGACATCCTGAGAGTGCATAAGCACTCATACCGATAGTTTTTGTTCATATCTATGGAGCAATTTATTTAAAAAAAATGCTTCATTTCGAGCACAAAAAAACTCCAAATCTACCATCAGGTTTTGGACCAAGTATTTGTCAGTAACGCTATTTTTTTTTCTTTTTTATATTATTCTCAAAATTTATCCACTGGATTTAGGTCTGTCCGTGATGGGTGTAGGGACATCCGTGGAATTTGTATACTCTTAGTGATTAATAGCGCAAATGACGTCTATGGTATTGCTAGACTTGTTCATGGTGGAGAAACAAGAAAAAGGCATATGATCCCCGCTCTTTCTCTTTTTGCTCCTTTTCTCTATAGAAACAATAGAATAAGAAAAATCCATATTGGTAATTTAAGAGGTATCGTCCAATCAAAGGCTCGGGATTTGTGTTATGTATATATTTTAGTTCTCATAGTTAAAGTCTGCCAAAGATTGCATGCCAAAGGAAAAGATAGCACCAAAATGGAAATCGGATCCAATATATATATATATATATATATATATATATATCCGATCCATTTTTTTTTTTTCTGTTACCCTTGGATCCCTAGATGAATCCAACAATATCAAAATATGATCAAACTCATATCAACAAAATCTGCTCTGACATGTTCGCACCCCAAAAACACACATACATTTTGTGAAACTAGGTGCCATGATAGGTGCCTTTCATTGATTTGCTATGAGAAGTAATGCCAAAGATTGAATATTTCCTAAACAATTAGATGGAGTGTGAAACTAGATGTTCGAAATTAAATAAGAAACAAGTATCTAGAGGAAATTGATACATGCAAAATCAATGGAAAGTACAAAAAATTGCAATGTATTCTTAATAAAAGCCACCAAGAAGAAGAGTAAAAAATGATGCTCGTAACTGTTGGAATTTTGTGGCCTTTCAAGGCCTTGACACTCTTGTACTTAAATCTCTTTACACAATGGATTTAAGTCTTCAATGGGAGCATACTCCTCTACTAGGCGAACAGTTCTTCAAGCAGGGAAGTAGGGATTTGGCTTGGAACCAAATGACTGTTGGGTTTATGTAGTCATTAAAGGCCTTATGAAAGCTTATATAAGCATTTTATATAATAAAATATAAACTCAGTAGGAGTGTAGTTCTCTTATGAACCCTATTAAAAAAATGTTATTTGTCGATACTCAAACTCTGCTCGACGTGTTAGGTCAGTCGAGTTGAAAAACTCAAAGTACCTGGGCATAGAGATAAACCAATGAAGGTTCAGTAGGTCATCCATCGATGAGGTCGGAGTTGCCCAGATGAGTGAGTGGAGGGACTGTGTGGCCATTGTGTGTGATGATTGACCTTTAGAGACTGGGTTAAAGCTTTATCCTTGAACCATCACATGATATGTATATAGATAACCGTATCGAGATAGCAATCCACCATTGATGGTGAAGCATATACATGTGCCAGAGATTACTCATATGCAACATGGAGTAGTGGTTGCTTTATGCTCTAAGGACTATGGATTTGTCTCTAGGGGAGAACCTGTAGTCCATAAATTAGGATTGTGTCCCTTAGCCTATTGTTGACTTTAGTAGTCTAATCATGAACCCCTATAATAGACTGTGGGTTACGGGAACTGTTGGGTCAGTTTGAGAAAGCTAGTGAGGATCGTAGTTCACAGTTGCAGGTGGAGTGCTCTAGTATATTCATAATTTCTAAACCTATATGGATCCGATTCCCATAAAAATTAATTAGTTTTAATTAATTTTATGTTATATGATTTTTAAAATGATTATTTGAATTTTTATTATTCTCTTGATATTTTATTTTTATCATTTGGATTTATAAAATAAGAGAAAATCAATTATCAATGTTTTAAATATCGAAGAGAAATAAGTTCTATTTTTAAATTTTACAAAGCGATTTAAATGTTTACTAAAATATGAGGGACCATCACGATGGGTGGGGCCATTTAAATTAAAGCACATGATAGAATTGGGTGGGGCCCATTAGGGGCCACCTAGGGTGGCCCGCCCCACCCATGGAAGGTTGGCTTATCATATTTCGTTCAAAGCCAGATTGGCTAGTTGGCTTTCTATATTTTTATATAAAGCCTCCTTAGCTTATGAATAAATATAATGAATATAATATGTCTTGTGAATCAAGATATTTTGATTGAATGAATAAGGAATGAATATCCATAAAAAGAGAAGGTATGAGTATATTTGTCTTATTTGAATATTTGATATGAATAGCCTTAGAAAATTGAAGGATAAAGTCTAATACCTTCATTTGAATCTTGATGGTGGATTTAAGGAATGGAAGATTTACATCTCTCACCCCACAAGTCTCATTAGATCAATGTTATAGATTTAATCTCACTAAAGATGACAAACCCTAAGTATTAGGAATCTATAAATAGTGGTTCTCTCTCCCTAAATCTCTACACCTCTCCTCTTCTCTCTTCTCTCTCTAAAGCTCTATCTACTCTCTCTTTAGGGGGCACATCCCACCAAAGGTTTCTCTCTCTAATATTTTTTTTCTCTCTCATTAAAAGGTTGTAAAGGGGGCATGCCCCACACTTAGGAAGCTCTCTCTCTCTCTCTCTCTCTCTCTCTCTCTCTCTCTCTCTCTCTCTCTCTCTCTCACTCTGCCTAAAGGTTCTCTCATAAGAAAGAAAGGTAGAAGGGGCATGTCCCACATAGGAGATCTCTCTCTCTCTCTCTCTCTCTCTTTCTCTCTCTCATAAGTCTAAGTTAAGCAAAAGTGGGGCTTAAGGAAAGGCTAAGGCATTGAGGCCTTAACACTTTAGTTAAAAGATAAGATCCATATGCTTTTGGAGGGTTTTGCCATACTTAGTAGAGTCGAGATCGATCATTAATCCCAAGCACCATTGGAAGGAGGAGATTGGTCACTCCAAAATGTGGAGGTGTTAAGGAAGTGCGGAATGTTTAGACAAACATTATACTCCAGATGGAAAACTAGATGACATCACATTCGGGGCTAAATTCACCCATACACTTTATATTATAAATACATGCTTTATTATTTATACTGAGTACTGAGCAATTCTAGAGGTTTATTCATTTGTTCTATTTACATCGACTTGAAGAATTAAAATAAGCCAAACAACGTTGATTCTGACTTTGAAACCTATACATTCGTTTCCAAAAAAAAAAATACATACATGTTAAAGGGAAAAGATAACATCGATGGTATATCGGCACATATACCTGTAAAAATAAGCAAGGACTTGTTATCCTTTGAGTCTGGTCTTCAGAAGAGAATGGCTCTCATATGAATTGTAGGAGACGATTATCTCTCTCCTCATATCTTCAATACTTTCTTTTCTACTCTTGGTTCTTACCGAGGCACAACCTCTGAAGAACTCTTTATCTCTCTACTAGATTGTATTTATCAAAAAAGTGAGACCCCCTCCAATCCGTAGAGTATCCCTTTATAGTGTTAAATTATGGTTCTTTAGGGGATAACCATGCATTTATTATCTTCGAATCTTCACCCTCCATCTTCATCTGAGTTTATCCAATGATTTGAATAACAAATCTTGCAGAGCGTGATCTTTATCTTCATAACGTGGTTTACCTTTTTGCATTTATCTTCTAACACATTTGATCTCTTTGCCAAGTTATCCTCGCAAATACAATCGTTGGCGCTTCTTGAACTTTGAACCTCATAATCTCGCATGAGCAGAATCAGATATTCATCAATATCGTCAATGTTGGTGTTAGTGGGCTATAGCCACTTCCATTGTTCAACTCAATCCGTGCACCTTTTAAGAGTTATAAAGCAAGAAGCCTCAAGTTCAATGGTGCTAATTTGATGAGAGAATTCCTTGTTCCCGAAGAAAAATTCCCTTTATACATAAACTGATTGGTCATACAATTCGTAAAGCTTTTAAGGCTTTTAGCTACCTGACAATGATACTAATGGTGGATTAAGCCATCGTCGGGTGGTTCAAGAACTTTGTAACATGAGGTGCATTAAGCCATCTTTGAGTAGCTTTAAACTGCCGTTGAAACTGAGACAGGTTAAGTCATCTCTGGGCTACTTGAGACTACCATTGAGACTAAGACGGGTTAAGTCATCTTTGGGAAGCTTTAAACTACTGTTGAGACTGAGATGGATTAAGCCACATCTGGGTAGCTTGAGACTACTATTGAGACGGATGGGTTAAGCCATCTCTGAGCAGCTAGAGACTATCCTTGAGACTGAGATAGGTTAAGCCATCTCTGGGCAGCTTTAGACTGCCGTTGAGATTGAGATGGGTTAAGCCATCTCCAAGCAGCTTTAGACTGTCCTTGAGATTGAGATGGGTTAAGCTATCTTTGGGCAGCTTTAGATTTCTGTTGAGACTGAGATGGATTAAGCCATCTTTGGGCAGCTTTAAACTGTCGTTGAGATTGAGATGTGTTAAGACATCTCTAGGCAGCTTTAGACTGCCGTTGAGACAATCGTTAACCTATTCTCAAAATCCATAGACTAATCCATGCTCCAATACAACCGTCACTTCTGTCATCACTTCCCAATACAAGCATCATCATTTTTGGGGAAAAGAGCCCTTGGCCTCTTCATGGGGCTTTATAAATGCATCAACTACCTTGATGGTCAATCCATCTCCCCAATGGTTTTCGACTCTTCATCTTCTTCTTTGAAAATGTCTTCCCTTGTTCCTCCCATGTGTCTCTCCATCTCTATAAATCTAGAGTTTACTGTCGCTATTTGTGGCAGTGAGAGCGAGGAGGGACATCACACTAATACTCCTACGGCTGCTGGCCAGGCCGAGGGTGAACAAGAATATTCCACAACTTTTACTATTGTGGGTCTAGCTTCTTCTTATGAGAAAGCTACTAAAATTACCTATCTGGTCACGAAGGAGGTTCTTGATGCTGGGCTTATACTAGACCCAAAGTCTAGGGAGATAATCGTCCTCAGGCAAACTGTGGTTCATCTCCACCGAGAGGTAGAACACCATCAAAACATGTCCCACTTCTATCGAGGAGATGTCGAGCGAGTTAAAGAGCTTCTGGCCTCTGTGAGGCGGAAGCTAGCTAAGGTCAATAGGGCAATCCGCCTTGGGGAGTAATGCCCCTAGGTGTAGGCAGGCGGAGCTTCTCCTTCTTTCTTTTCTCCCTTTTTTCTTTCTTTCTCTTTTTTTATTTATTTTTCAATATTTAAGGGATAAGTTCCTTCCCTTTTTGCTATCAATGAAGCTTCTTTGGTTCGAATTGATGCCTTGTGTTGAATAATTCTACATTCTGCATCATCTCTGCATCTTCCGGATATGCATATACTTTTGTACGTCGACGATTTGCATTCTTATCTCTTTCTTATTTCATGTAAGATAAACTTGATTTCAAAAATCAAAATTTTTACCCTTTCTTTTCAAACAATTACAAAGGCAACTGGAATATACAATAATAAGATGAAAACGGCTTTTTGCATTCCATGAGGGGTATTTTGGTAAAACATCCACATGCCATCATTATCCCGCCATCAGGGCTTTTCGGTTTCCAAGATGAGGAGGCCAAGCATCATATTGCTCTTTAAAAACGTCATTCATTTGCATCATTCATGTCCATCATCTGCTTTGGAAATCTTCTTCCTCAACCAACTGTTTCTGGCATCTTTCCTCTTTCCTTTCCAACAGATCTTCTCCATTAGAGAAACCTTTTGAACTTTCTTCAAAGAGAAGGACATTCCATGGGGAAATCCTTTTGCACCTTCTTCGAGGAGAACTTTCTTCATCCTTTTCGACTGTCAGAAAGTTCTTAAGCTTCGTTATCCAATTTTCTGGGAATTTTATGGCTTCAAACTTTCGATCTTTAAATCATTCAGGGTGAGTATTTCTTTCTTTTCATCCTTGTTTCTTGACCTTGTCCTCCATGCAATCTTTTTCCTAAGCACATGCTTATACCAGTAAGCGGATTCAGTATCTCCAGAATCGATTCCTCCCTTTTTATTTGGGTTTGATGCGTAAAAGAATTATTCGATCTTCAATCTTCTGATCTCAGGGGAGTGTCCCTGGTTTTCAATACTTTTTAGAGAGATTTCGCCATACTGTTCAACTCCATTTGGTGTTCTTTCAGAGTCAAGTTGAACCTTCCTAAAGTGTTGATTTGGGAGTCAAAGACTTCCATTGAGTCCTTTGATAGACTCTAGCACTAAGGCTAACTATTTTCAACGCATTAGGCCTTAGATCTATGTCTGTGATGCTTTACCTTTGCTCAATGGTCTGATAGGACCATCGATTGCCTTTTGAGTTCTAGATTTAGAACTTGTCCTGAGCCATGAAGTCATGGGGCGTAGGTTTGAAAATCTTGAACCCTATTTGGGAAGAGTGTGAACCTTGATCTGAGCCATAAAGGCATCATCCATAGGTTTAAGAAAAAACGTCTAGAGTCATATCTTGGAATCTTTCAGTGATATGACCTCTTTTTTCTTTGCCGTAGGCATCATGCATTCTATACCTTTCCAAAGGAAAGATGAAAGCTGGAAGAAAAAAGTGTACCCGCATCTCAATATCACAGACCTCTCCTGTGTGCCGGTTCGATGGCAAGTTTCCAATACATTTTCATGACTTAGAGACAACAACTTCCTGGTGAACTAGGTTGAGTGCAGGGAGTTCACTCTTAGTTTCCTTCATGCCCTACCTCGATGAGTTCTCCTTCTTCATTTCTCTCATGCGAATACTACGATTCCAAGACCATTCCAATCCTAGGGCTTGAAATCCTTGACTATAAGGCTGCCTGGTTAGAAGTAGGCTTTAGATGCAATGACGAGAGCAGATTCATCTGAAGATACTACTCCTGGACCCGGGATGTATGCAAGCAATCTATGTTGTTCTTGAAAGAGCGGGGCTTCTTGGTGCCTGCGTGTGCTCGGCCTTTCCTTACGACCGCTGCTCAAATGTCATGTGAGCCTTGCTAGAGACTTGTTGTGCCAAAACAAACACCAACTTCTTTGGCTATGGCGAGAGTAGCATGTCCCTTTTGGAGTTGCACTTCATTGGTGGTCTTTCCCTCCTGAGAGAGCACTATGAGGAATTTACGCCAGAAAATGAGTTCATCTTCGGGGATGGTCCTTACCCTGAGCTCTGAAGGCGCAGTTGTTTGAGAAGCGTATTAAAAAATACGTGAAACTGGCTACTGTGAGCAAAAGCAAACACATCCCTTTTCAAATCAGGATCAACCACTTCTTCAACATGGAGAAGGCTAAAGGGAAGCCAAAAAATCCCCTCTTTAATGGCTCTGAAACTCCTTCCCCTCTAACTGTGAGGATGCCTCATCGTCTTGACGTTTAGGAACAGCCAACCTATTGGTGCCCTACATTACTTTGTTCTTATGCCACTTTTGCACTTCCGGACTCTAGAGGCCATGTGGTTAGGCCGGAGTGCTTATATGCTTCTTGCAATATGGCCGAAGGCCATAGGTATGCTCTAGCCCAGCCCATGTTGTGTTACATCTATAGTGGGCTAACCTCTGCAACAGACCCTGAGAAAGTTTTGAGAGATTCCCGAACTCCTTTCCCCATCCAATATATTTATGGGTGGCTTGGAATCTACTTTCTGGGTCCTTATAAATATTCTTTGACCTTCAATATTGACACCTTCCCTTTCATGCTCCGCCTGATGGGCTGCAGGGCGGTTTTCCATTCGTCTGTCCAAGCACAACTACTATTCTGGGAGTATAACTTCTTTTCAGACCCTTTCCCATTGGGGGCACCCAAGAGGGACTCTTTACAGATGAGTACACTCTTAGGATCAATAAGAGGACTCCAAGTACTGACTGGGAGGATATGTCCCTATGAATATGAGGGTGTCTACTTCCTTTGAAAATGGGCAACTATAGGCTGATGAAGCCCTACTACCCTCATCGCTTAGTAAGACAACATTGGATGGACCAAGATTGTCCTATTTTCTGTGACTTCACCAGGCATGGGTCCTGGTCAAATCTTCATGTGAAGTTGGCGTGGGACTCGTGTACATTGCTAGGTCAATCTTGTTAGTTTATCGTTCCCAACAACTATCGAGAAGTCTTCATGACCCGCAGCTACTGCACTTGGTATCAGGAACATCAGCGGGGCTTCTTTCAGGATCCTATTGATGGTATGCTTGATTTTCGAGAAGATAAAAGTCATGGAACCTCTCGAACTTATTTCAAAATAAGATTCGAGATGGTTTTGTCAAGTTGGGCACCTGGGTGACGCTTCGTCGAAGGTTAGAACGTAATAAGCGTTGATCATCCCCAGGGTGAGGTTGTCCTAGAAGGGGTAATTGAAGAGATTCAAACCTCCTTCTATCATCGCCTTGATGACTTATTGGTGCCTAAGTCAAAGACCTCAGGGCATTCTCATCAATTCCAAGACTAAGAGAAGATAAGAGGATCTGATGGGCCTCGTTAGGACCGTGTATTAATAGTCGAACCTAAGAAATATAGACCGTGGAAAGGTTTAGCCGCTCCATCAAGTGAACCTCGATCTGAGCATATGAGAGAGAGAAAGGAAGAGAGGTCAAGCCCTCCTTTTATTCGAGGAAGCTTGGTAGTCAGGAAAATGGGAAAGGGACACTCTCCCTCCCCCACCTACCTGAAAGAAACCAGTGAGGCACATGATTCGAGCTGGAAGTCAAAAGATCAGGGGCCAAACATGGCTCATGATATTGCTCCTTTGGGCGAAATGGCCTTTATATCAAACATAATTCTGCAAGAGGCACTGGAATCTGCTAATCCAGATTTTCAAGGGAAGAGGATGCCAAATGAATTCTCTCCTTTGAAGAGTCCTCGAAGAAGGCAAAGAGCTCAAGCCTTCATGAAGAAGTCAGGGAAACATCTGCTACTCATCCACCGTCGATTGCTTTGGCCTTGGCCATTCGTCAGAAGGTGACGACTAGAAAGTCAGCAAAGCCAGAGGTTATTGAAATAGACTCCTTCTCTTCCCTAGACTCTCCAGCTCTAAACTCATAGGTCCCTCGAGAAAATTTTCTAGTTGTTGGTGAGAGTATGGAGACCGAGAAAATGGAGACTTTAGTGGATCGAGAACAGGGGCTTATTGATGCCTTGAAGGGATTTGATCCTTCCCCTCGGTCAAGTGACAGCTCTTCTTCTGATCATAGCAGAACAAAAAGTCCCACTCTGGAGGCTGAACCTGTGGTGGATGAGTTGAGAAAAGCAAAAGGAAAAGCTCGCATCAAGGAGAAGGATCCTCCGGCAGTTAACTCATCCATTGTAGTTGCTGTGTTGAAAGTGGGCTCGTCAATTACATCATTACTCACCCAAGCCGACGTGAATGTAGGGCCTTTCATGGTCCATGGTATATTGGATAGTTGCGAGTTCTCCTATGGTGATCCAGTTGAGTCTGGACTTCTAGCTCCACTAGTCAGGTTCAAACTTCCAGGTATTCAAAACTCATCTTGTTCTTTGAGAGAATGACCTAATTGGTCCATTTTATATTCCTTACTTTGCATGTGATTTCAAGTTCAGCCTTCACTCATACCACATATGGAGCTATGATTCAGGCTACTCGAGCCTCTCTTGAGACCGTGGTGCCACAAGGAGCTTTAAAGGATGATACTTTTGCGATTGTGGCGAGTACTGAAGCTGTGACCTCTACTACTCATTCTCGAGTACTGGGTCTTGAAGAGTGGAGACCAAGGTTCCTAAGGTATCAAGCACTACCAAAGTCCCTGAGGTGCCGAAGCACGATCCCTTAGAGGACTTAGTTGCACTTGTTGAGGATCTTGAGAGCCTCGAAGAGTTGGTGCTCAAAGATCCTTTTTCGATTGGTAAAATTGAAAGGTAAATATGAGGACACTCTTTAGAGAGATTGGGAAGAACTCTCTATCTGATCTCCAAGAGATTCTTTAAAAATCTCCCAGATGCTATCATGAGTCGAGTCAATGGGAGTTGATGGAGAGAAGCTGCAACAGCTAATCGATCGGGTCATTCAAGATACCCAAGTCATAGCTTCTGTTCGATAGAATCTTACTCATACATTTTCCAGCCTAATAAGGGAAGGGGAATAAGCCTATGCTAGGCTCGAGCAAATAGCTGTAAAAGCAAGACATGGCTTGGAGGTTGTTCAGAGTTTGGTGGAGAATCTCCATGACCAATATGATCGAGCGGAGGCTCGTAAGACCATAATTTTGGACTTCATTGATAAAACTGAAACCCTGCTAGCGACACAAAAGAGGGAACTCAAGAGGGTCGTGGCCCATTCATGCCATCTTTTCGAAAGAGTGGACAACTCTTACCCTGAAGTTGTTGACCAACTGCGTTGATCAGATACAGTGACATCTGCAGCCTCTAAGGCTCAAAAGGGCCTCACACAGATGAGGGATGACATGGAAACAACCAAACAGCGTGTAGAAGAGAAGACCCACAGGCTGGAGAAATTTTTGCATTGCTTCAAGAACGTTTGAATTGTCTTTGATCATTTATTTTCTTGAATATTTTGTCGTTACTTTGGATGATGTAAAAGAACTATTCCTCTTCTTATGATGCTTATTTTCTTTCTTCTGAACTTCTAAACTCAGCAAACATGCCTGACACTTTTATGATTTCAAAGGAGTTTTCTTAGCATCCTGCCAATTAGCATGCATTCTTGCATACTTCAAACATAGGCTTTTGAGAAGGCATACCCAAGCTTCTCAAATCCTGTTGTGAAGAGGTATGAGTGGCCTGGTATTTCATTGTTCTAAGAACCTTCAAAAAAAACAAACACCATAGTTTAACGTCAATGAAAAGCCTTCCTAACCCTTCGTACAAAGGGTAGGGATGACCAATACTTAGAGTCCTAAGACTCCAAAGAGTATTGTAGCTTAAAGTCATACAAGAAGGACATTATGAAAAAGCCTTCCTAACCTTTTTATAAAAACCAATACTTAGAGTCTTAAGACTCCAAGGAGTACTGTAGTATAGAGTCATATAAGAAGGACATTGAGGAAAAACCTTCTTAATCCTTTTATAAAAAGGGTATGGGTGGCCAACTCTTAGAGTCCAAAGACTCCAAGGGGTATTGTAGTTTATAGTCATACAGGAAGGACTATCTGATGATGTTTTGGGTCATACGTCATGGACCTATTGAAAGGCCTTTTAGGGTCATGCATCTCGGACCTTAGCTTGACCAAGTTTATAGTTATGAGTAGGGACTATGTGGCGGATGTTATATAACATCAAGGCATGGTCTTTTAAACGAGACCGAATATGTGCTAGATAAATTAAAGTCTTGCAACTCGGATTATATGATAGGTAATTTAAAGTCATACATCATTGACTATCGTTTGATCTTTTAAGGATAGTATTTATTCAAATACCTTTCGTTAATTAGAGGCATGGAATCTTCTCCGGTCTCGGTACACAGCAGGTATGCTCCGGCTGAGTATAACTTCTTAACGACATATGGTCCATCTCATTTGGGCTGAAACTTAAACTGAGGTGCACTAATAGGACGTCTTACAGCCAGAACCAAATTGCCTGATTTGAGAGACTGTATCCTCACCTTCTTGTCAAAATCTCGGCTCATTCTTGCTTGACAAACTTCTGGCTTTTGTTAGGTTCTTTTCATTGTGTGCGTTCAACTCATTGTGTCGAAGTTTGGCTCGCTCATCGTTGGTTATTCCTTAATGGACTGCCACCCTCAATGAGGGTATCTGGACTTCCAAAATCAGTGTCATTTCCACCCCATAGACCAACGAATATGGTGTTACTGAAGTACCATTCTTTTTCGTCATCTGATAGGCCCAAAGAGCCTTGGAGTCTCTCGTGCCAATCACGCTGACCCGTCTTTATGGTCTTTCTCAACACCTTGCAAAGGCTTTTGTTAAAGGCTTCGGCTTGTCCATTTGCACTTGGGTTGTACAATATCCATTCCCCACTGAGAAAAGAGCAAAGCCATGAGAGTGGGATGCACCAGTTCTGGTGCTTGGTGAATGTAATTATCGTGTATTTGACACACGTGATATTTCTTTGCATATTTCAATGCATATTTTTCCATAGTGGGCCAGAAATACCCCATCTGATGCAATTGGTGGCATAACTTGTGTCCGGATTGGTACATGCCACATACCCCATCATGCACCTCCTTTAACGTTGCTTGTCCTTCCTCGTATGAAAGGAATCTTAGCAATATTCCATCACATGATCTATAGTTGGTCATTGAGGAGGGTGAATCTCGTGGAGGGTCAGCTTGTCTTTCCTAACCTCAGAGAGTTGTCCATGGACCAAGTACTCCAAGAAAGGTTGTCGCCAATCTAGCCAGGGGTCTTCTACCACTGCAATAATATCATTAAGAACAGGTTCCTCCACCAATTTCCTCATAGCTCCCTGAGGGTATGGGGGAAATTCCATCCATAGATTTTCTTCATCTTTAAAATCTGCCTTTTTCATCATAAGGATAGATCACCATTCTTGTACGAGGATCTAAACTGGTACCCCAGGTTTTATGATCACGACACTCCCATCTTTGCTAGTGCATCAACTTGAATATTTGATCCTCGAGGAATATGAGTCAGAGTGGTGTCATAAATCTTCCCTAAGAGTTACCTTGCGATATTATAATATGGCTCGAGTTCATCCTTGCGGACCTCGTATATTCAGCTATTAGACGATTAGCTAGGAATCACCAAAGATGTCGAGGGATCCTAGGTCCAGTTTTAGTGCCATGTCTAGACTGATGATGAACGACTGGTACTCTGCCTCATTATTTGACTATTTCTCGTTTAATGAGAAAGCATAAGGCAAGTGTCCTTTATCCGGTGTGACAAATATAATGCTTGCTCTACGGCCTTTTGCTTGTGATGCACCGTTAAATAACATTTTCCATGAGGGAAGCTTATTTGCACACATGACTTTCTCATTAGGCAGGTCTTCAGTCAAAGGGGACCCTTGGGGCAATGGATGGGTGACAAAGAAGCCGGCCAATGCTTTGCCCTTTAATAGCTTTTCGTGGGACATGGGTGATGTCAAACTCCATAAGGAGTAAAGTCCACTTAGCTAGTCGATCAGAAAGGACCGGTCTTGTCATGAGATATTTAATTGGATCAACTCGAGAAATCAACTGCACTGGGTGAGGGAGAAAATAATATCGTAGTTTTTGGGCTGCAAATACTAGTCCCAGACACATTTTCTCGATGGGACAGAAATTATACTCGGTCGGCATCATGGTTCGGCTCAAATAGTACAACGCTACTTCCTTCCCTTCTTCGTTATGCTAAGCCAAAAGGGCACCCAATGATCCATCCAAAGCCATTACATATAAAATGAGTGGTTTGTTGGGGACGAGAGCTGTGAGTACCAGCTGGTTCAATAGATAGTCCTTGATGTCCTGGAACGCATGTTCGCAAGACTCGTCCCACTCAAAGGGGATGTCTTTCTTCATGAGCCTAGAAAATGGTTTGCATCACCCCGAAAGGTTGGATATGAACCTTCGGATGTATGCCAATCGAACTTGGAGAGATTTCAACTCCCTCAGGTACCTTAGCAGAGGAATTTCCTGAATGACACGTATTTTGGTAGGGTCTATCTCGATTCCTCGGTGCCTCATAATAAAACCTAAAAATTTCCTCAATTTCACCCTGAAGGTGCACTTCAAGGGATTCATATTCAATTGGTGTCTCCTCAGCCTTTTGAACATGACTTTCAGATCCATGAGGTGAGTGGACCGATCCTTTGACTTAACCACAAAGTCATCGACATAGCATTCCACGACATCGTGGAGTATTTCTTCAAATATAATCATCATGATGCGTTGATAAGCGACGCCATCATCCAAAGGGCATCACCTTATAACAATATATCTTCTTCGTGGTTATGAAGGCCATCAATTCTTCATCTTCAGGGGCCATCCTGATTTGAATGTAGTCGGACTACCCATCCATGAATGAGAAGTTTCACATGCTACATTCGAATAAATCATGATTTCAATGAGACGCGGAGTGAAGTCATCCTTGGGGCAAGCTAAGTTGAGGTTGCAAAAATCAATACGTACCCTTATCTGCCCATTCTTCTTCTTGACCGATACAATATTAGCAAGCCATTTAGGGTACAAGACTTCCCTAATGAACCCGGCCTTAACTAATTTGTTAACTTCGGACCAAATCTAGGGCGCTATGTCCAAATGAAATTTCCTATGAGGTTGCTTCACTGGTTTGATGTGCAGATCGACGACAAGCTTGTGAGTTGCCACAGTGGGGTCTAACTTGGGCATCTCATGGTAATTCCATGTAAAGATGTCTTAATTAAGATGGAGGAAATCAACGTAATGCTCCCTTTCTTCTAGTTCCAAAGACGAACTCAGGAAGGTGGGTCTATGATCTCCTCTTCACCCAACTCGACTCTTATCAGCTCGTCGATTGGGGCCTAACCTCTGTCCTCTAATTGGTGTGGGGCAAGCTCCATCTTATCTTCTAAACCTGAATTCTAGTCTTCGTGGCTGCTTAGCAATGCCATGGAACATAGGACCGCCCATTTCCTTTTGTACACGTTCTTTGAGCCAGTCCTAAAATTCAAGGTATACACGAGCCCCTGAGTATTGAACTTCTTTCGGGACACATTTTCGATTGCTTGAAAAGGCGATATCATTCCCTTTCTTCCATTTAGGCCTTGATTGGTAGATGGGTCGTAATTCATACTTCTCATGATCCTATGAGCCTGAGGGCTATAGAGAGACCATTATGGCTTTGAAGCTCTATCTTTTAAGAGGCAAGGCTCATACTTCTCTTGCCTTCCTTCTTTGAATTTTCACTTCAAGAGAGAATCAAGTACACCATCTTTGATCTGGTACAACATCTCTGGATCGACACTCATCGGAATGATGGCGGTGAATGGTTTCGCTCCTTCTTCGACATTTAAGCCTTCGAAGGCTTTGATCAATGCTTGCCCAATCATGTAATCTTCATCACAGTCACTCTTTCTCTCTGATTCCTCAATGGAGAGTGTCAGGATTCCCAAGATTATAGAAATTGACATCTGCATAATGGGATTCTATCTTGGTGAAGGGCTTTCGATCGGCATAGACTATATGCTGCTTCCCTTCGTGGGAATATTTGAAGCATCGATACAGAGTTGAGGGGATGACACCATTGTCATGCAATCATGGGCGCCTTACCAATACATTGTAGGATGCCTCAATTTCAATGACTTGAAATGTCACATAGGCTTCCAGCTCACCAGTTCTGAGCTTTAATGTAATGCTCCCCACGGCCTATTGTGTAGCCTTGTTGAAACCCTATACTACCATATGCCCTTCCTGCATGTTCTGGACATCCATCCCCATGGACTTCAACATTCTTAGGGGAAGTAGATTTACAACTGATCCATTATCGATCATTATCTGATTGATGTGTACGCCGTATAAGCTCCCATCCACCATCAAATGGCGATTACGGGGCTTCATCTCTACTTGTAGATCTGTATCATAAAAGGTGACTGGCCTAGCGTCAGGCAGAACTGTTGGGTCAATTTCAACCCAGTCAACTTCAGTCTGGAATTCTTCGCGATATGAGAAGGCTTGTATCAAAGCAGCTCAACGTTCTTTTGAAAGTAACAAGGCGTCATAGACACTTATAACAATTAGGATTTTCCTTAAATGAGAGCCCACATTGTAGTAGTCATCAGTTTTTCGTCTGCCAGCTATTTTGAATGTCCAACAACATTGGATGCTTCGTCTTGTACCTCCACCATATGCGTCACCTTCTTAGGGAAAGCGACTTTGGGCAATTTAATCTTTGCAGTCTTTTTGGTGGATCTCAACTCCAACTGCATGGTTTGGGTACAACCTCAGCCTCAACCTCAACTACCCAAGTGACATTGACAGTCATTCCCGAAGGGGCTTCGCTTACTACTTTTGGTTCATGAAGACTATTCATCATCAAGGATTTGGGCATAAAATCTTTCAAAGTTGGATGAGGCAGTATTATCGAATGAGAGCCTCTATTTCCTCCTTTCTTTGTCTTCTTACCCCAGCTCATAACATTTTGAGGCATAGGAGGAGATTTCCACAACTATACTTATTTGCGATAGTGCCATCTCCAACTGCTTGAATTTGGCTCTTTTCAATGCTCCAGCTTGCATGTGCGTTTTCTCGTTGTCGCCTACGTAAGTAGTCCAGCCGTGTGTTATACATCATTTTTGATGTACTTACATTTCTGATGCGAATAAGGAGAGAAACAGTGATGACCTGGTCTTGTCGGTACCCAAGATACCGTTAGACCAAGGGAACACTGCAAAATAAGCCTAAAACTAGGCAACATTGGAAATAGTATTGTCATGCCAAAAAGACTACAACCCTATGCTAAAGGCCTCAAATCAATATCAAACCACTACCATTGCATCTAGAATGTCAAAAAACCCCTAGAGACCAAATTTGAGCTCAATCGGACCTCCCAAGAATATTCAGGCTCCAAAATTACCTCAAATGGGTAGGTTGTACACTACTTTGGTGTGGCCTCATCAAACCAGACCCCGTTCATGAAGGCTGCGGTCTTCACATCTCAAGATCATCTGTAAACACCCACACATTGCTCGTTTGGAGTTAGAACAAGCTCAAATTTGGACACAAGCTAGGTCTCGATGACTTGGTCATTTTGACATATGGCACATGTCGTACGTGACTTAGAACCACAAGCTTTTCTAGAGAGAAGATGATGTCACCCACCCCCGACCGTCCAATCTTTCCCTGACAGAGGGCGATCGAGCACGGGTTCGTGATCCCAATGTAGCATTTGTCTCTCAGGTAAGAGTAGATTCAACATTTTTTTTCTCGATAATCAAGCAAACCAATGAATGTAAAGGCTTACACAAGTCTAGAATTTAAAACTTAGCCAAACCATTCATCAAAAAGATGTTACATTACATTACATTACATCCGAAAAGTAGTACAATACAATTCAGGACTCCAAGGCCCATAGTTACAAATTTTAAAAAAGTAATATGGGCCCTGAAAACTCTCCTTCCCTCAAACATTAACATGTCATCACCATATTATACCCCATTTTATAAATCATCTTAAATCATAATTTTTGTCTTAATCGTATCAAGTAAACTTGTAAGTTTGGCAAGAAAATAATTCGATGATTTTCCCAAAATTCATTGGCCATGTTCAACATTCATTCTACTTCATTTATCTTTCATTCTACATTCATTTGTTCCATCATACATAGCACTAAATCCAATTACATGGTCACAACGCTCTTAAGCTTCCTTGAGCAGTCTCTCCTTGCTTTCCCACGACTGCTCGTACTAGTCGGTAGTTCCCCAACGACAGATGCAAAACATAAAGTTTGAGGGGAAAGAAAGGGTAAATGTCGTTGAGGGCAAGAAGAGGTATGATTTAAAGCGCGTGGGTTGGTGAGATCCACTGTGGCTGACACCGCAGTTGATTGGGTAGAGCATTGTGGCTGGTGTCACACGCGTGGCGTGGCGTTGACACACTCGGTACGATGCTGACAGATACGGCACAGCGCTGACACCTCTAACGGCTGCACACTTGACAAACCTCGTATGCCGCTACTCCAGGCAATGATAAGCTTGCGGTGATGCTCCAGCAGGTGATACTTTGTTTCACACGCGGCGCTAGTCTTTTTCATGCACGGCGATCTTCTTATGCCTTTCATGCGTGGCAATACTCCTCTCATGCTCGCGACGATTCCCCTTATTCGCACGCGACATTACTGTTTCTTCACTCTTACGCGCGGCGTTAGCTTTTATGCTACATGGACGTCACTAGGCCAAATCACCCAGATGGCGCTAACCTTTACCCTTAGCGCTGGGAGTGCGCTTCCATCTATCTTGACTTCCTTCTCTCTCTCCACTGTCTTGAGTGGTCCAGTTCAATCAAGTTGTGGCCCTTACATCATCCCCCTCTTAGAAAGGATTTTGTCCCCAAAATCATTAATCAATGAGATGGGGGTATTACTCCCTAATTTCATCCTCCAGTTCACATGTTGATTCTTCCCTTGAATGATATTGCCATTGTACCTGAACTAAGGGAATTTCTTTATTACATAATACTTGCACTCTTCGGTCCAATATCTCGATTGGTCATTCAACATAGGTTAAGTCTTCCCTAAGTGGAATTGGTTTATACTCCAAAACATCGAACGGGTTGGGCAGATATTTCCTAAGCAGTGATACATGGAAGACGTTATGAAGATTGGCTAAATCAGGTGGCAAGGCAAGTTGGTATGCCACGCTCCCTATCCTTTCCAGAATCTCAAAAGGCTCAATGAATCGTGGGCTTAATTTCCTTTTCTTACCAAATCTCGTAACGCCCTTGGTCGACGATACCTTCAAGAAGACTCGGTCTCCTACCTCAAACTCAAGGTCTCTTCTACGATTATCGACGTAACTCTTTTATCGACTTTGGGATGCCTTGAGTCGTTCTCTGATTAAGGAGATATTTTCAGAAGTTAGCTGAAGTATTTTGGGCCCTAGTAATTTCCTTTCATTTAGTTCTTCCCAGTAGATGGGCGATCTGCACTTCCTCCCATATAAGGCCTCATAAGGTGACATCTGGATGCTGGCTTGAAAGCTATTGTTGTAAGCAAACTCTACCAAGGGTAGATGGTCTTCCAAGCTTCCTCTAAAATCAGTTACACATGCTCTCAACATGTCTTCCAAAGTTTGAATGGCCCTCTTTGACTGCCTGTCTGTTTGGGGGTGAAAGGCGTTGCTAAAAGTAAGCTCAGTCCCAATGGCTGATTATAGACTTGCCCAAAACCTAGAAGTGAACCTGAGGTCTCTGTCTGATACAATGCTGATAGGAATCCCATGAAGTCTCACAATTTCTCTGATGTATAGCATGGCCAACTTATCCAATATATAGGTCGTGCGAACCGGTAAGAAGTGAGCAGCCTTAATCAGTCGATCTACTACGACCCAAATACTATCATGCCTTGCACTAGAGCTTGGTAATCCAGAGACAAAATCCATTGTAATGTGTTCCCATTTTCACTCTGGTATGGGCAGGGGCTATATGGTATACGATTGTGCAGTCATAGTCATTCAGTAGGTCCATCCATCTCCTTTGTCTCACGTTCAACTCTTTTTGGGAAAACATGTACTTAAAGCTCTAATGGTCTGTGAACACTTCTATAATCTTCTCTGTTTGAATCTTCCATCTTTCTGCCTTCTCTACTCCTCCTTGCCCCAAAAAGGTTGGGGGTGCTAGCCTCCTAAACCTCTCTATTAGGTTATTATCGTTCTTCTCCAGGGTAGGGGTGGATTGGGCTGGCATCGACTCTTTCATCATCTGGGTTATGGCCCCTAGAGCCCTATAGAATTCACCGAGTGCCTCGGTGTTCTCGTTGTTGGAGCTTGCATTGTGGGTACAAGCTCTCGACATCTTCAATCTAATCACAAGAGCACTCAGTCACTTGTCTACGCTATAGCTATTCTAAAGACTCTCCTAGACTCCTTAGGCCAAGAACCCTATCCTGGCTGCGCTGATACCATAACTGTCACGACCTCGCCCCCGACCATCCAACCTTTCCCTAATAGAGGGCGACCGAGCATGGGTTCGTGATCCCAATGTAGTGTTTATCTCTCAGGTCAGAGTAGATTCAACGCCTTTTTCTTGATGATCAAGCAAACCAAGGAAAGTAAAGGCTTACATAAGTCTAGAATTTAAAACTTGGCCAAACCATTCATCAAAAAGATGTTACATTACATTACATCATGATATCCAAGTAACAGTGCATCAATTATGAATAATATCAGGCATCAGTCATAGATAATATCATGAGATCAATGTCATGTAGTCATCACAACTATGGGAAATCATATTCACAATTCATTCATTACACACTCACTCCCTAGTTCACCTACTCCTGCTAGTAGAAGCCTTATTCATCAAGCCAAGCCAATCCCGTTGTTTAAAAATTCTACCATCCCACAAGATGAAGGATAGTGACAAGCGGGTTATTCTACTTCGTAATACCCTCAACTGACGCACATAGTCCCCAGCGCGTTTTGGGGTTCAACAGGTCTTTACCTTGCAAGGCATTCATCAATCACATATCTCATCTCATAAATCATAGGGAGCAACCCTCCTTTCTCCCCTGACCAGTTCTTATCATTGTACAGATTAGGGAATATGCCGGCATCACCTCCTTAGTGTATCAATCTCCACTACCGACGGGTGTCCCATCGCGAAGTGGCCAGTATTAGTAAAACAGTGGCCAATATTCTCATCAATGTAATAATATCATACCCACTACCAATGGGTGTTCCATTGCGTAGTGGTCATCATTAAGGCCTCTTTCCATGCTCGAGCATTCAATTCATTCATGCCAATTCAATGCCTCATAACAGATGAATCACATTCTCATCATAATAGTATGGCAATTAACACGAAGCATTCATTACATGCATCGTAGCATTGCATTTATGCATGAATATCATCCACGACATTTTGGCACTTATCATGAAACTTTCATCATGAAATAGTCACATCAATATGGCACTTATCAAATTTCACGTAACGCATAGTCACTTAGTACCATTCATAAAACAATATGGCATTTAGTATTTATCACAGGAAGATTGTCACATGGCACTCAGAAGGCAGTGACATGTACGACGCTACGTGCATGACGCTACACGCATGGTGTTATGCGCACGACGTTGCATACATGGCATTACGTGCGTGGTGTTATGCGCATGGGGTTACGTGCATGGTACTACTCACACGGCATTACGTGCACGGCATTACGCACACGACGTTACACGCGCTGCGCTACACACATGCAGTTTCACAGACGGTAATGCCTAGACACACGCGGCAATGCTTATACAATTTCATGCAGATAGCGATGCCCAAACACAAATGGTAATGCACATGCAGTTTACACGGGCGGTGATGCCCAAAGGAGGCACAGTCGCTGGAATTTACAGTGACTGTGAGCGATGACATGCCTCATATTTTAGGCCCTTTTTTTATCCATGTGACATTTTTATCAAAAAGAAAGCTTTAATTGGACATGCGTATCTTTCATTAAAAACCAATTTGGACCCATTTGGGTGCCGTTCGGTCAGCGAAAGGCACGGGGCAAGAGCCCACACAGTTGCTGGAAAATCTTTCCCTCAAACATTAACATGTCATCACCATATTATACCCCATTTTATAAATCAACTTAAATCATAATTTTTGTCTTAATCAAATCAAGTAAACTTGTAAGTTTGGCAAGGAAATAATTCTATGATTTTCCCAAAATTCATAGGCCATGTTCAACATTCATTCTACTTCATTTATCTTACATTCTACATTTATTCGTTCTATCATACATAGCACTAAATCCACTTACATGGTCATGATGCTCTTAAGTTCCTTGTGTAGGTCGCTCCTTGCTTTCCCCACGGTAGCTTCTCCTTCGATCCCCACGCTTAGGTTGCTCGCCTCTCCTCGCACCAGTTGGTAGTTCCCCAACAGTAGCAGCACAAAGAAAGTATGAGGGGAAAGAAAGGGTAAATGGCACTGAGGGCTGGAGGCGTATGATTTAAAGGCGCGGGGGTTGGTGAGATCCACTGTGGCTGAAGCCGTGGTTGGTTGGGTAGAGAGCTGTGGCTGGCGTCACACGTGCGGTGTGGCGTTGAGACACTCGGTACGACGCTGACAGATACGGCGCAGCGCTGACACCGCTGACGGCTGCACACTTGACCAACCTCGCACGTTGCTACTCCAGGCAGCGATAAGCTCGCGATGATGCTCCAGCCGATGATAATTTGTTTCGCGTGCGGTGATGCTTCTTATGCCTTTCACGCGCGGCGATACTCCTCTCACGCTTGCGGCGATACCCCTGGTTTGCACGTGGCATTATCGTTTCTTCACTCTTATGCACGACATTAGCTTTTATGCTACATGGACGACACTAAGCCAAATCACTCAGACGACACTAACCGTCACCCTTAGCGTCGGGCATGCGCTTTCGTCTTTCTCGACTTCCTTCTCTCTCTCCACTGCCACGAGTCTGGTTCAATCGAGTTGTGGCCCTTACAAATGAGCCCAAAACCATAGAAATCATATCTTTTGAAGAAATGATATCTCAAGCTTCATGAAGCAATAACGCGAGATCTGTACATCGAATCATCGTAAAGAAGGTCCGATGAGACCGTATCACGAAACATAAATTTTACACTCACTCTAGGGTCGGATAATCACAAATTTCAAGGTTGAAGAAAAGGAAGATTGCCTGGTCGTCGGAGTCCCTTTTTTCACTCCCGAATTCAGAAAGACCTTCAAGTAAGAACCAAAATGGACAAAATTTGGTGCAAAACGACTGTAGTAGTCTCCTCTTTGACTACCGTTGAGACTGAGATAGGTTAAACTATCTCTGTGCAGTTTAGACTGCCGTTGAGACAATCCTTAGCATATTCTCAAAATCCCTAGACTAAGCATTGCGCCAATCATAGTCAAATGGGGAACACTAGAATCATGAGAACCATACCCATCATCTGTAGGTTCGCTGCGTATCTCCAAGTGGTTTATTCTTAGTCTTTCAAAAGGCGAAGTATCTGGTCACGTTCGTGATGAAACTATACCCAACAGAGACTCTGTGTGGGGCGTACTAAGCCAGGTTGAGGTAATCTCCAACAACTTTACTTGCTACATTTTATTTCTTTTGTTGTACTATTTTATTCCCATAAATCAATGTGTTAAGTTTATATTTATTGAATAAAGGAGTTGTATTTAAGTGGTAGCAAGTGATCACTGTTATTTATTTATTTATTTATTTATTTCAAGAGTGATTTTATTGAACATTGTAAGTGATCTTGCCGGTGAAAGAAAAGAAAAATTCAGATTTATATATATACAACGTGCTTATCACATAGTCCACCTTTCAATGACATGGGCAAGTTAGGTTCACTTGCTACGACACACTAGAATTGGGCGGTCTAAGGCAGCCCAAACTGTAGTACTCATAAAAATCTAGGAACAAAGGCATTAGAATCAAGGAGGCTGGTTTCCAAAGAGGCTTTTGGGTCATCCCTTACAAAGGTAAGAGATATTCCAATGAGATGTCAAGAGGAAGATAGACCCTTTCATGGGGTCGGTGGCCTTTGAGGACAAGGGCATATAACCTTGACAATATCACACCATTGCATGTGAACAATACCTGCAATATGGGAAGCCACGTCCTAGAGGAGGACTCAAGGAGGACATGCACATGTGCCTAATAGGAATCCCCTACACCCTCGCATTGTGGTGCACAGTCTCAAAAGCGATTTGATCTTGTCATTGAGGGGAGCTGTAATTCACAAGTTTTATTTTTACATTCTTAACACCTAGTGGATGGCTTTGATAGCCCAAGTATGAGACCTTGTTTATACAATTATGGATCATGGGTTTCATTGAGTTAGTTTAAGAATATATCCTGAGGTCTACAAAGTAGCTTAGGTGGATTGCCTTGAATTGATTTTCTAGGTCTATGCACCTATTCCCCTTGAATGATTTTTAAATGAGCCCGAGTCATTTTATTTTGATAATATGGTTAAAAAATAATTGTTAAATAATTTTCAGTTTTTTATAATTTTTTTGCATAAGTACAAATAAGGGAAACAAATAAACTCGAAAAAGGCCAAGAAGGAATTTGAAAAGTGGACTATGTGATCTAACCAAGTATATACAGTTAAATTTTTTTCTTTATACCAACTAGAACATTTACAAGTGTCCAAAATATTAATTATAGAAATAAACCCTTATACACTCTAGAATCTTCATTGCCATTCTATTTAATTTTTACATTTAAATAAAATACAATATATTAGACACTCTGAAAAGTGCGATATTTTTAAAATATGTCGTCATCTTTTCTTAGAATGTTAGCCACCATGTTGGCCTCACGAAAAATGTAGAAGATGAATCACCCATGATTAGAAAGATGTTGTCTACAATTTGTAGCAATCGTATGTAACTTCCAAGGAGATCGACAATGTTCATGAATAACATTGACAAGTAAAGCTGAGTAGCTTTCAATCTAAGAGGAAAACACTTTAGCTGAAGGGCTAGCACTAGACCTTCTTCCAGAGCAGATAATTCTGCATAATTATTGGAAGCAATTCCAAAAGGCTTTGAGACTGCTGTCAAAATAGTTTATAGAAAAAAATTAAAAATAAAATAGTGTAGAGGTGTGACATTGTGATTGAGGCAATCTTAACCCTCTATTCATAATGGACGGTTGGATAAGGAATAGACGGTTGGATAAAGAGAATGATAGGACTTCTATGTTGCAGGAGAAGCATAGGAAAGTTACCTTTAAAAAAAATTGTCCAAATCAAATTTCAGGAGAAGCATAGGAAAGTTACCTTTAAAAAAAATTGTCCAAATCAAATTTTAAAACATTGGCCATGCATGTTTACCGGTGATTGGCACGTACCAAAAACCCGCACGAGCAAAAAAAAAAAAAAAAAAACGACTAGGCATCCCCCGAAAAGCAGAGGAGAGAGGGAAGGACCCCATTTGATGTGGACGGCCACGATTCGAGAGCCGACAAGCGGGACCCATCTCTGCCAAGCGAGAGTCGACGGCGCGTGCTTCCTAATGCTATTGCCGTCCTGACCCAGGAAGTAAAATACAGAAAGGTTCATTCTCAATCGTCCATTTTCCTTCTCTCTCTCTCTATTTCCATACAGACAAACACGGGTTCTCTCTCTCCTCTCCCTCGTTTGTTGCGGATTTTTCTGCCTATCGAACCCCGGCATGCATGCATTTATTCCCTTTGCTGATAAATTGCTTGACCCTATTCTAAGAGAATCTTTTGCAATGTGACCCCTCTCTCTAGGATTGACTGTTGTTTGATTGTCGCCGTAAGAATTGAGGGGCACTCGGAGGAGAAGAATGGGGTCTCCTCAAAATACTAATTGGGATTTTGATGGGATAATGGTCGACGATGCTTTCTGGATTTCTCAGGCCTCGAATGGGGTGCCTAATAGTAGGTAATGGTCTAAATTTGGTCCAATTTTTTAATAACATGAATTGTGTGTCTTCTTTTTTTTGTCATTGATCCTCCCTCTGTGGGGTTTTCATGCTTTCGGTGAGTGCTTCAGAATTTTGATTTGGCTCTTGAGTTAATCGAGCTGTTGAACTTTTATTTGTTCTTGGAGATTATGTTGTTTTGTTAAGAATTGAGGGGCACTCGGAGGAGAATGGGGTTGAATAGTGGCTCATTGTTTTTCATGGTAATTTAGGTGGGCAAATTTGGGTGTTTTGGTCATGCAGTAAATCCCGTTTGTTGATACATACCAGAAAGTAATTCTTTCCTTGAATTTTGTATATGACTATATACTGAATGAACTATTAGTTGTTGAAATATTTTTGAGATCGAGAAGTTGGGTTTTTTTTATATGATTTTGGAAATCAGAATGACCCCATTTCTTATTATTGTTATTTAGTGGAGCTTTTGAGTTGCTCTGGTTTTACTGTCATCTTTATCACAATAGAGGAATTCATCCATTCTATGCCCAGTCTTTATCACCAGAGAGGAATTTATCCATTCTACGTTGGATTCCTGCAACAGTAATTTTTAGATCTTCTTTTTTCTGCATTCTACGGTGGTTAGTTGATTCTGAATGGTTTCAGAAAACCTTCTCATGTTATTTCATGTTTTTTGGGTTAAGACCATATTATACATATACTTAAGGCATACGCCAATGCCATGCACTCACCCCTCTTGGCTGTTGATTTGCCAAGTACTTACTTACCTTGAGTTGGATCAAGCCTGTTCAAATTGTATGTAGATTTATCAGCACTCATTTCAGCCAATTGAAGGCCAGTATATGTGAGACTGGTTTTTGAATGACCATGGTGTTAAATATAAGATGGTCTCTTCTTGGTCATATCTCTTGTCTTCCAACGTCTGTTACTGGGACAAGTGAACAAATTTATTTGCCAACTCTGGAGAAGTCCAGATATTATTTGTAATCATCAAGTATATCACTATTTTAGCCTTCAATGGGAGGCCTTATGGTTTTCTCTACTATATTCCGAGCATTTTTTTTAAATTCTTTTTTTCTTTGACATGTGAAAGTTTAGTTTATGCAGGATACAACTTCATAGCCAGTTTAGTGCACTGGGATCAAACACTGGAGGGGTTTCAACTTGGTAAAGAAAAGAAAAAGGAATAAACAAATACATGTTCTCATGAATGCAAGCACTTCCTCCTCTTTTGTTAATGCATATCATGAAAGCGAATGTTTATTTTTGGTTGATACCTCTTAATATCAAATTACTTCACCATGGCCTGGATTTTATAACTCTTCATCATCTTGCATTTTGCTTATGGAGCTGAAATGGTCATTTATAGTACACTTTGTTGCTAGCCTAGCTTTGGTCATACATTGTAACACATTATTTGAAATGCGCTTCCACATTTGGTTGTGGGTTCTTATTTACTTCTTAGTAGCCTAGTAGCCTGGGCTAGTCAAGGGCCTGGAATGACATACCATGAGACATGAACTCTTGGACATGCTTTCTTTCAAAACAACCAAGCCATACATGGTCACCAACGGAATGTTTTCTAGAAAATTGCTGGTTTCATAGGGTTTAGTAAACAGAGGCTTCTCATGTTGTTTGCCAGATATATGCTCTGGGCACAAGGAAGCCATATGTGGTTCTTCTTTTGTTGCAGTTGGATAGGTTCGAAAGTTGATACTGCTGGCTTAGGTCCCATGGAGGGTCAAGTGTGTTTAAGAGTTTCATGCTGGGTTCTGCATGCTGATGGTAGAGTTTCCTTGGTGTTATTTTCATGATGCTTAACATATTTCACTGATTGGACATACTTGCTAGTGTATTTTGATATTATTATTTTTATGTTTTGTACTTCTCCCATGTTTCTTTTATTCTTCAATTTTAAATGTACTATTTTGTTGTGCTGTTTATTCACTTCACTTCTCTCTTTCTCTCTCTTGCTTTCTTGTTACAGATATTTTACTTAAGTTCCAGCATATGGTGTTTTGGGTTGCCAACTGCAACATGCTTGATGCATTCTGGACTTTGGAAAACAGTACAAGTTTTAGTGCATCTTACATATAGATGATTAAGTCTATATGTAGTGCATGAAAAAAGATGTTTGTTCATTGTATGATGTGCCTTTGCCTTTGATTTTGATGGGAATTGAAACCACCATCCAAAGCCTCTTGTATCTATTGTTTATGTGGGCCATTAGAAAACATCTACTTAATATTGATGTTGCCTGGTCCTCCCTTCCCTTTCTTGTAGTCTGCGGTGTGCCATAGTGTATTAACATTGTGGCATTTCAAAGCACTCCCCTTTGTCTTTTTATGCCTGCTCCTTGAATAATGGATATTGACATAAAAAACCTAGTGCCCGAGGCACCTTACAGTGCGTTAAGAGTGTCAATAGAAAATTAAGTGAACTTTATAGAACTGTCGAACATTTCATCAGAACTATATGGAACTCTTAAGCCTTTTCCTTGTAGATCTTAGAAAAATTGATGAGATGAGCATGATGTGTTGCTAAAACTTCCTTGGAAGTTGCCGCTTTGTTGAGAGTTTAGACGGGTACAACTGTTACTTAATTGGAAGTGTCATCCATTTTCTTGAAAGTGTTGAGATGTCTTGATGATATTCCTTCGAATATTTAGGAGGTTGGTTGGGAACTGTAGGGACATTCAGTAAATATTTCTTTGGATGTAATAAGTACTTTTCTGAAAGCATCCTCTTCCACAACTATTTCAGTTTATCAACAAAGTTTTGGATGTTGTATAAGAAATCAGACACTCCTGACAGGTGTTATGTGATGAGACCACCTAATCTGTATCCATGTGGTGCTACATATGATAGTTTCTTCTGTTCCTTCTTTACTCTTTGAAACATTGTTGGACTGTTGATAGGCAAATTATAGAGCAAATGGGCATATGATGAATTTTCTCCTTGAAGATTTTCACATGTGTGGCTCAACTCCACTAGTTGCTCACCCTGCAATAATGATACCATTCATATTAACCTTTCGTTTGGTATGTTCCTTTCGTAAAATGTCTCTTAATTTATGATTGGGAAACATTTGGAAGAGGCTTAGCAGTTAATGGCCAAAATCCATGGTATTGGGTTTGAATCCTATCATACCCTCATGAAGAAAAAGAAGAATCATATTTTCTTTTTGTTAGGTTAGCTTGGTTTTCAATAGAGACCTGCGAAATTGAGACCCTTCTTGCTGCATAGTGGGTGTCTCACTATAAAACCAAAAGCTTGTTAACATGGTTAATGTGAAAGAGGATAAAAACAGAAAAAAGAAAAAGAATTGGAATATATTTTTGCATTCATGGGAATTTGAGGAGCTGCGCAACTATCTTTAATGGGCTTGTGTTTCTGCTACTCTGACTAACGATGATGCTCGACTTTGTCCCTTCTCCAGCATTTCACTTTGCTCGCAACCTTCTTTTATGTATCTCACTTGCGGATCTTCTTGTTGCCTAGCGCTAGTTAGTAGCGTCCCAACTCCGTTCAAATGAAACTAGCCTGATGAAAATCCACTATGCTTTTTTTTTTTTTCATCAGAAGAAAATTCACAATGGTTTACTACTAGGTTTGTCTTCCTGATTCCATTAGATTATGAATGCACTTTTTCTATGTGAGGCTTATTCTCTCTATTGGATGTAATCATATTTTGATTGATTTCTCTTGAACTTGTAATTCAAAAGGGTCACAGGCTTTCTTCTCCAAACTCTGCTTTATGAGTGCATGCTTGATATTTCTGTCTCTTGATCTTTCACATTCTCCTGAAGTAGTTTGCCACTTTGGATTCTTTTGGTTTTATATTTGATGGATTTGTTTGGTTTCTTTTCATTTTCTTTCTTTGTTGATCCTTTCATTCGGCTTGCCACTAAGTATTAACTGTACATATAAGATATCTGGATGGATGACACACAAAACTGGCAATGTCCCTTAAACTTGGGCTTCCATCATTTAAGGAGCTTTGAAATAGTTGGTGTGGTTTATACATATCTTGCAAAAAGTATTCTTTATGCATCATTGAAGTTGGATACGTCCTTGGAATGTGCCATAGAACACTACAATTTGAAGTTCCTTTTGGTTCTTAAGGAATCCATCTATAAATGAAGACCATTTTAAAGGGCATTTCAGACTTTCAGTTTTTTATTCAGATGCAGCGAAAGATGGCAATACCCCGTAACCCCTAGCTATTCCTTGTTAACCTACTGGTCACCACATTTGTTGATCTAGGTACTCGAGTGAATTCCATAATACAAAACTTTGATAGCAAACGAATGATTTTGTCAAATTTCCCCTAATTTACCAGGGAATATTTTTTAGGCTATGGTATGAAACGTAAGGAACCACCTCCAATAATCCTTGGCCTTTGAAAACCCCTCCTCAAGTCCACAACCCAACAAGTGTCCTATTTTGCTTTGTTACATGTTAAGTGCTTAATGCAAGAGGTCTTGCTTAACACTTCATTTGTCGCTTCATCCTTGTCTTATATGACACCATGGAATCCATGTGCCCTGAATTATCTGCTATCATTAACCGCATAACGCCTTTCTTTCGTTTATAGTTTTTTGAGGTGGGAGAGTGGGGGGGAGGAGTGGTTTACTTGCAGATCACTCCCCCTGTGGTGATGAGTGCCGACTCATACAGGCGTTCAGACATTTGGAGGTCTTCCCAACCTGGTTTGCTAGGCAAAGTCAGTGTGGGAAATTTTGGTGTTATAGAGCTTACCTTATCATTTCCGGAATGAGATCGTACTTAATGAAGTGTTATGGTCATGTGAAGTTAGGGTATCTTTTCAGGTTTTTTCCAAAATTATATTGTCCTAGTTTATTTCTTTAAGGGAAAATTTGGCTAAATTTAATTAGGAGTTCTAAGTACTTTTAAATTAGGATTAGGGCATCCAAAGTCTATAAATAATGGTCGTGTTAGGTTTCTTTTTAAAGTTGATCACTGTTTAAGAATAAGTGTTCTTTGAGAACTCTAGAAAATTAGGAGAGCCATTGAAGCTAGGCTTGTTAGCTTCCCATTCATTTTCAATCAAATTATCTGAGTTTTGGAGTCTTTCCCTTCATTTGTTCAAATGCACATCATTTGATACCAGAGTAGGTCATCTCTCCCAAAGTGCTCGATTTGTTGCAAGTTTATGCTGTGGCTGCTAGAGGAGGATGTGGAGGCCATGGCCAAGCTGTCGATTCCAGAACTCTATCGGAAGAATTCAACTATTTGATGAGGAGATTCGAGGAATTGGCACATGAGGTGTGCTACAGCTGCTCCAAATGAGGTTCAATTGTTCATAACAATGAATGATCTGATTCCGCAGAAGAGAAGAACCCGTTTCATAACCAAGGAGAATAAATCCTACACCAGATTAGGTCATCTCTCCCAAAGTGGTCGATACGTTTATGCTGTGGTAGCTAGAGGAGGAAGTGGAGGCCATGGCCAAGCTGTTGGTTCCAGAACTATATCGGAAGAATTCAACTATTTGATGAGGAGATTCGAGGAATTGGCACTGAGGGGTGCTACACCTGCTCTAAACGAGGTTCAATCGTTCATAACAATGAATGATCTGATTCTGCAGAGGAGAAGAACCCGTTTCATAACCAAGGAGAATAAATCCTACATAAGAGGATTGTTTGGTTAGAGCTCTAGAAGTATAAGATTGAGAGTTCATGTCGATGTGCCTAAATTTCCAAGTAGACTGCAACCTGATGACTTCTTGGATTGGATTGCTAATAGTGAGACCTTCATATCAGAGATTTTGTCATCTTTGACAAAACGAGTTGTATGCAAGAGTACACAGACGGATTCTATCTATTGATAAGGCTAGCAAGATTCACGAAAGATATGATCTGCTCATTGCAAGGCATGTAAGTGGCTTGAAAATTCAATTTCACGTTGTGTTAATTTTGCATTGAATTTTCAGTCTTGAGATAGCATATCTGATAGCCCTAAAATCTGAAACAAAGTTGAAGAGGGTCTATGTAAATCGCTCATTTGGTCTGTAATCATCTTCGATTCAAAAGGGGTGCTATAAATAGAAAATTAAGAGAGGCGATTGGCTCGCACTCGCCCCCGGTGATGGATCTCAAGCATAGAAAGGCCTAGCTGTAAAAGAGCCTCTTCAAATCCAAGACTGGGGCTGGCCTTGGCATCAATATTTGAGTGCCATATACTGTAGGTCGAAAGATATCTTTATAGGGGGATGAGAATTAGGAAAGAGATGCCAATGAGGGGCCTATCTATGACGAGGAGCCTGATGATAAGCTCGAAGGAGGTGCAACTGATTTATACCGTGATTTCTAGTAATCAGGCAGCTATTATCAGCCCCAAGGGTGGTGGAAGAGCCTTGGTTTCGGATGTTTTGCAGTAGTTGCACAACATAGGGCAAGGTGTGCATGATTATTATTGACAATGGGAGTTGCGGCATCATGGTGTTGTAGGAGATGGTCAACAAGGTGAATTTGAAGTGCAAAAAGTATCCTCAGCCATACAAGATTTCAGCTCAAAAGAGGTACCATAACCCTTGTTAATTCTCACTGTTTGGTGAATTTTAGTCTTGGAAAAAAAATATGAAGGTTCTGTTTGGTGTGATATGTTCCCTATCGATGCATGTCATACACTATTGGGTCGCCTACAGCAATATGGTGTTTTCCTATATATCATGGAAATCATTATGTGTATACTTTTTGGAAAGATGATGTTAACATACATTGCAACTGATAAAGCGGGATAGCCAGATTGATCTTAAGGGGGGATGAGCGGTTATAATCTCTTGAAATTGGTTTCTTGAGGAGAGCAAAGAGCCAGGAGTCATGTATGCAGTGTTAGCTAAGGATGATTCATGTCGTTATTCTATTCCTACCTCTATTACGCCATTGATTGAGGAGTTCAAGGAGGTTATACTTAAGGATTTTCTTGATGGGTTACCTCCTATGAAAGATATTCAGCATTGCACTGATTTGATCCCCAGTGTTACTCTTCCTAAGTTGCCACATTATTCTGTGAGTTTGACAGAGCATGGTCAATTAGATAGTTGAGCTGATTTGTTGAATAAGGTTTTAAATTGACCCTGTAAACACCAAAGAAAGATGATTCTTGGCGAATATATGTGGATAGTGGGGCCATTAATAAGATTATATTGAGGCGCTGCTTTCCTATTCCCTATTTGGATGATATGCTTGATATGCTGTTGGGTTCTAAGGTCTTACCTAGGCTTCATTTGAAAAATGGATATCATTAAATTTGTATACGTCTAGGGGACGAGTGGAAAACAACTTTTAAGACTTGGGAAGTTTTGTGCACATGCTGATGCTGTTCGGATTGTCTATTGCCCCTAATACCTTTGTGAGGGCTATGAACCACGGGCTTTGTCCTTTTATTGGCAAAATCATGATTGTGTATTTTGATAATGTTCTTATTTACTGAACGAGTAATAATGAGCACCACCTAAACCATCTGAGACAGGTATGGGAAGTAGTTTGTTGGGAGAAATTGTTCGTAGATCCCAGGTAGTGTTCCTCTATGATAGATAGCTTGGTATGCTTGGGTTCATGGTCTCAGCGAGGGGTTAAAGTTGATCAAGCCAGGGTGCAAGAAATTGCGGATTGGTCTACACCAAAAACTGTGGGAGACGTAAGGAGTTTCTATGTTTGACTACTTTTTTGTAGGAAGTTTATTGTAACTTTCAGCACTATCATTGCACCGTTTACTAATTGCAGATGAAGGGTACATTTGAGTGGACAAAGGCCGCTGAAGATAGCTTCAAACTTGTTGAATGGTAGATGACTAGTGTGCTTGTTTTGGCACTTTCTGAATTTGAGAAGTCCTTTTCAAGTAGAGTGTAATTCTTTGCATTTGGGTATTGGAATTGTTCTTAGTCATCAAGAAGGCAAGCTTGTAGCCTTCTTTAGTGAAAATTGACCGAGACTAAGGCTAGGCATTCTATTTCTATAAATGATGTGGAATTTATGCCATTGTATAGGCATTTCGACAATTGAGGCATTTCCTTCAATTCTGCATCAAATATTTTGAAATATTTTTCGAAATGATCTTTTTGGATCCTCGAACAAATCTATATCATGATTTGTTGGATTGAAGTCCTTGTTCAAATAGATCTAGATTTGAAATTTCAGGAGTTTCTTTTTAAACCAAAATAAAAAACTTTTATTTTCTCCCTCATTGTTTCACCAAATTAGTTGAAATTTGTCCCAAAACGTTCCTATAATATTGATCTACAAAAGCCCTGTCAACATTTTTGGATTTGTTTTTTAAAACGAAAACCTCTAAAATTGATTTTTATTTCTGTTTTTGTTTTTTTGCCATTTTCTTTCCAAAATGTTTATTTTAAATTTTGAATTTTTTTATATGCAGGCCTATTAGATGAGTAAACCTTTTGGTAATGATTTTTTCATTTTATCTATTTTTCTTTATCTCTCTCTCTCTCTCTCTCTCTCTAATATTGGGCAAGTCGGTTGAGCCAACTTGGTTGGTTTGGTGGTTAAACTCAGGACGAGTTCAAGTTTTTAAACACTGATTCTAATCAAGCCTGCTATTAGTGTTTTCCTGTTGGGGCAAGAAAATGATCAAAAGAAACAACATGAATATCTTTTCCACTAAAATAGGAGAATTATGAGTCAATTAAGCAGTAACAATATAAAAAAGCCGGTTGGGTGTACATTGTTGGAGTCTAGCTGTATGTTTTTCTTGAAGGCCTATAATCAGTAATGGTGCCACTGAATACTTTTTAGATACAGATGTTGACCTTATGGAAAGTTCTATCATTTGGCTATTTCCTTGATCCTGCATTGAAATGACACAATAATGGGAAGGTCCTACAATGGTGTGGCCAACTACTCATGTCACTGTTTGTCTGTGTGTGTGTGTAGGGAGGGAAGAAGGGAGAGAGCACATGAAAACCATATCTTATTTCCCCAAACATGAAACTTTTCCTGAAACTTGAATTTTAGTTCCACTAGGCTGTAAACTTAAAAAAGATGCCACCAAGGAATTGAAAAACACAATCTGTGTTCTAAAAACTGGCAACCAGGCCTTGCAAAATGTGAGAGAGACTAAATTCAAGCCTAAACAAGTTCCTATTTACTCTCTTCCAGTGGCCATCAAGAACTCGCCATCACATACCCTCTCACCTCCAAGATAAACCTTCCTCTCCATTCTTTTGTAATTCCAAAGCATTTCACAAAACCTCGCTTTATCAATCTCTGCTAAGAAGAAGTTTTCCTTGGAATCCCCAACTTAATACTCCAGCATCATGAAGATTCCCACTTGAGGCATAGCGTATTTTCACCATGTTGATTTGTTAAATAATTGGAAAATGCATATCTAGAAGTTTTAAGTCATGAATATCAACCATATCTATAAATTTCAAGGCATAAATTCAAAATATAAGCCAATAGCAAATTTACCAATAATGATTAGGATAAGGACATGGTTTCTATGCGGCCAGCCCGCAGATTGTAGAAATTTGGGCTTGACAATAAATATATTTTTGAAATATAATTTGATCCTAATTTTTAGAGAATATATAATCTTTAACATGGAGATCATGAGTATAATAAAGTAAAAAAATAGAAAACCAGAAATAATGATTATATTAAGAAAACATTTGGACTGTTAGTTACGATTGTTTTTAGATGGACCACCTATTTGCATCCATCTTTAAGATTGATGCTTTATACTTCTGGACCGGATATTGTAGAAATGCAGTCCAGCCCGCATGAAACAGTTTTCCTCAGGATAAATAGACTATAATCTAGTGGACTATGGGATTCTGTAGTAAATGGGGTCCCACTTGTGTCATGGCCATTCACAATATTGGTTGTTAAATAATGAAAAGATGCATTTTCTTGGTATGAGTTTTAGCATAAGCTTTTGTATTTCTCTTTCGGTATTTTTGAGGCCAGAAAATTGATGTAAGGGAATATCAGTAAGTATGCTGTGGATCATGGCAATGGGCTTGTCACTTGCCTTTTGTATTTTCATGTTGTGTCAACGCCAATGGGGAACCATTTCAATTCAGGTGTGGACTCAGGGAGCTAATCACATTAACTATACAAGCAGAACCAGGCAATCTGTTTAATGTGCTACAGATTTCATGCTTAACTGGCAGAGTGACCATATGGTGCACTTACCTTGCTCCTTCACACATCCTTCATGATTAGAGCAATTATTTTATGGACGTGGTTAGCATGCGGCCAAGCCCGTACATGTACAAATGCGGGTTTGACAATAAATATATATTTTTAGATATAATTTGATCCTAATTTTTGGAGAATATATATTCTTTAACATGGAGATCATGAATATGGAAAAATAAATAAATTTGGAAAACTAGAAATAATAATTATATTAAGAAAACATTTGGTCTGTTAGTTACAATTGTTTTTAGATGGACCACCTCTGGATCACATATTGTACAAATGTGGTCCAGCCCACATGAAACAATTGTTCTTATTTTATTTTGTATTTCTTTTTTATAGTTGCGTTTATCTTTATCGAATCCTATTAGTAGCTGGCAATGGCTTCATTTTTCCTTCCTGTATTGAGATTAGCTCTTACCAATGTACAATCATGAAAACTGCTTGCATTTGATGTATTCCAAATTTTTTATCTTATTTGAAAATCACTAATGATTGTTAAAATTTCATGAATATGTTGCTGCTGGTGTATTAGTGTGGACGTCAATGTCGGATTTGATGGCCCAAGCTGCAATCAAAACTTGTGCTCTCGCAAGCGGTATGCCTTCCATACTTTATGTCTGTTTTTGGCTTTTCTCTTTTTCTTGATGTTACAGTTGGGTTGGACTCTACCTTCTGTAAGCGAATTGAATTGTGTAGTTAAGAACTGAAATTTCAACTATTTGTTCCGATTAGCCTTCTAGATTTTAGTGGAATAAATTTTGGTCTCAAGATTTCATTGTTTTAGCTGGGTAAGGACATAGTTGTTGAAAGCTGGAGTAGGAGCGGGGATAATTGCTTGCTTGAAGCTCCCTAGTTTGGGGGCACCTATTCTATAAAGATGAAAAATAGTGTAAAATTGGGAAGAAACTAAAACATTACTTATAAATGTATTGGACTAGTTTTAGATGCACAGTTATTATATAAGTTATATTTCTTCTGTTTGGTTTATATACTAGAGACGCATATCTAATATATTTATCATACTTACAGAAATATGTGTGCAAAGTAAGTTTTAAGACTCATTCATATCAATGTTCAGAAATGCAGATGCGGCTGTCGAGGCGGCCATGCCCGAGTAGGGTATATATATATATATATATACACGCGGTTAGCATGCCGCCAAGCCCGCACATGATGTAGAAATGCAGGCTTGGCAATAAATATATTTTTTAAATATAATTTGATTGTATTTTTTAGAGAATATATAATCTTTAACATGGAGATCAGGAATATAAAAAAAATAAATTTGAAAACTAGAAATAATAATTATATTAAGAACACATTTGGACTGATAATTACAATTGTTTTTAGATGGACCACCTATTTGCGTCCATCTTTAAGATGGATGCCTTATACCTCTAGACCGCATATTGTAGAAATGCGGTCCAGCCCACATGAAACAATTGTTCTCTCTCTCTCTCTCTCTCTCTCTCTCTCTCTCTATATATATATATATATATATAGCCCACTCGCTAACGCTACACTGTTAGCCCAAAGGCCCAAATTCAATGGTCACGATTGCATTTCGTATTTTAATTTTAATTTTTTTAACAAATCCAAATCTCTTAAAATTTTGAGTATCTATTCTATAAAAATAAGAGAATCTAATAAATATTTTAAAAAAATAATTCGCATAAGCTAAATTGACAAAAATACCCCCGAAAACTTTTTTGGGGTATTTTGGTCAATTTAGTTTTTGCAAATTATTTTTTTAGGTGCGCCTTGATGAGAAGAATGGACACCTAAAATTTCATATGATTTGGATTTGAAGAAAAAGTATTAAAATTATATTACAAAATGAGATCGTGACGTTAGATTGGCCCAGATTGTTGGGCTAACACTGTAGCTGTTAGCTAGTGGACTATATATATATATATATATATATATATAGGGATTGTATACAATGCGGCCATTTACCTTTGATACAAGATGGTCACAATTACTTACAACCATCCGATGTGAAGTTTGATAGCTTGGATGTGTCACAAAGTTCGAGAAAATTTCTTTTGAAGTTTGAGCTTGGTCAAGGGAATAATTGCAGACACCAAATTTCACATCCAATGGTCAAGATTAATGTCTAACCTTGTACCAAAGGTAAATGGTCTCATTCTATACTTTTCTATATATATATATATAAAATGTTGCAACCTTAAACTGTAGAAAAAAGGCATGCCTCAAAAATCCATTGAAAAATGTTGTTTTGATGATAAAAAACCCTGTAATTGATCATCTCGACCTTGAGATGTATGGATGTGAACGAAAAAAAATTTTAAAGCACCAAAAATGGTACATTTTGTAGTACTTTATTTAGATCATCTATTCTCAAGATTTTCATGTGTTTGTAGATCTGCTCGTTCTGCTCTCTCTCTCTCTCTCTCTCTATATATATATATATATATATATATAGAGCAGTGATTACATGCAACCGTTGGATCATAGTATGATGCAACCACACTTCTAGAAAACCATGTTTGTGGTATTTGTATGATTTGAAATTTTACACACACTCTTTTCATCCCAATAATCAATCCCCCCCCCCCCAAAAAAAAGTTCAATTTGGACCTTAGATATGGTCAGAATGAGTTCCCTCCAACAACAAATCTAGACCACTCATTTGGTGAATTTCAAGATCTTCGCCTTTACAAACTCAAAATCATTTTTTTCTCTGTGAACATTTTTCCTCTAATGATAATAAAGCCATCTAGAAAAATTGGAAAAGAAAAAATTCTTCTAAAGCCTAGATCTAAGCATCTTATCAAAATGGACGGCGTATGTTAATTGGGCTAAAAAAATACTTTCTAGATTCCGTTTTCAAATTTTTCTTTTTTGTGATTGTTCATTAGAATAAAAAGAGTGTATATTTCAAAATTTGGATGAAACAAATAGCTCTAACATGGTTTTTGAAGGTTGTTGCATTATATTACTATACAATCGTTGCATGAAATCACTACCCATATACATATATATACAAAGTGACCATTTCCTTTTTGTACAAGTCGGTCACGATCATTCTTGTCCCTTAGAGTTCAAAATGGGTAGTTGTAAGTGTGTCATTGATTAGACACAGTTCCAAAAAAGCATTCTCGGACTTCGTGACTCACCCCAAGCCATCCAATTTGGCATCTAACGAGTTGGATTAATTGTGACCTCCTTGTACAAAATGTAAATGGCCTCTTTGTAGATAATCCCATATATATATATATATATATATATACTATCTGGTACAATAGAATAGGATATGGAATATATGTAGTTGTAGTACTATGCAATGGTACTACTACATAGTAGAGACCTCATCATCCCTTGCTCTCTCTCTATAAATAATATTTAATACCCTGTAATAGTTATATATTATAGTAATTTAATAGAATTGTACCGCTATAATAGGGAATAAAATGAGGGAAAGTAAATTTAGGTGGTTTGGTCATGTGCGGTTGACCTAGAACAACACTGATTAGGAGGGGTTATTTGATTCAAGCGGAAGGCTTCAAAAGGTCAAGCGGAAGGTCCCAAAGGATTTGGATGGAAGTAGTAATAAAAGATACAATAACTTATGGTTTGACCCTTGATAGAGCGGAATGGCAGAACAAAATTCATGTAGCCTATTCAATATAGTTGGGATGAGGCTCGGTGACGATGATGATAAATGTAGGAAAGAAAGGAGTGGGCCAAATTTGCTCGCCTTGTCCAAGGCACTAGGCGGGCAAGGTGCCGCCTAGGCTGGTGCCTAGAGGCATCTCCACCACCTACCTCTGGGCAATGTGCTTAGGGCCTTGGCTTGCCTAGGCACCGATGGGGGGCACCTCTTTTAACACTGATTCATATAAGTGAGTATTATCATAAACGAATGTGTAATAATGTATGTACAGATAAATAAATAAGTAAATAAATACGATACTCTAATAATTTTTTTTGTGAACCCATTAGAAAACTATTTCACAGGTCCATAGTTTAACATTCAAAAAGAAACTGGAAAAAGATTTTGTATGCCAACTGGTTTATGCTACAGTAAAACCCCGTTGGCTAAAATACCCAGCTTGAGCGAGTTTTTTAGGAAAAGTTTGCATAACATATTTGATTCAGTGAATGAGCAATTTCAAAAAAGAAAAATCTGTCTTGAGTTCTTAAACACCTAGTTGGCCAAGGCCTTCATTCACCAAAAATGGTAGACCCACTTTGGACTTTGTGTATTTTTTCCTATGTATTTTTTTATTTTTATTGCTAGGATGAGAGGAGCGTGTGATTAAAATTTGGGGTTAAACAAAACCTTCTAGCTCAAACAGGCATATATGCCATTATATAAGCATGTTGGCTTATAGGATCTTTTTCTTGAAAACAATATGTAAATTTTTGGGTTCTGAACTAAAGGTTATTTGCCTGTATTTTTGTGATTAATTTATTTGTAGCTGACATTTTTGGCTAGGAATTAGGAGATTTGAGGGGATAGGGGGCAATTATGTTGTATGCTATATCCAGAAAAGATGGGAATGTTTATTATTCTTGCGTGTAGATGTGTTTTTGGGGAGATGACTTTTCCGAAATCCTTACTTATCTATAGCTGATCAAAGCTGCTAAATTTGGGACCCATCATCATTTCATTAGGTGTAATTTTGGAAGGATCAGATTTAAGTATTTATTTTCTTTCACCTTTTGGAAAATATACTAAAGATAGGTGGGGCGATCCAAAGGAATTGGGATTGCAGTCCCCCAACATGGGACTGCGATCCAGCTCTGGGAACATGGGACTGTGTTCTTGGAGTGGATTATCTTCCATGTTGGATGATCCTGGTAGCTAAAGTGAAGAATATTTGCTTAAAGTATATTTGCTTGTGTTTCTCTTTGATTACTGCATCTTATTTATTTGTATGTCACGTTCCAGACCCCGATCTGAACCCTGCAGTGGCTCTGGATCTAAGGCATGCCGTGAGAAAATGCGAAGGGATCGGTTGAATGACAGGCATACTCTCTTCTTTCTTTTGCTGTTACTTACCCTGTAACAATAAGCATACTCTTTCTTTTCCATATTAACTCTCCTCTACCTGTTCTTAATAACTGTGGTGGGGATGTACTGTTCCTCTACCATTGTCTACTAAGTGAAGGAGCGGTTCATGTCCATAGTCCTTCATTGAGAACGGATGGTGGAGACAACAGGTGACATGCATATGGTATACTATTCGTAGTCTGCTATATATTCCATACATATCAATGTAGATGGAGTATGAATTTATTTGTACAGTATTATAAAACATGGAAAAGGACATATAATAAGAAAATAAAAAAAAAATATTCACTTTGAATAAACATTTATGTGGGATGCTTTATGCTCTGCAGTAATTTTTGTGAATCCATGGCCACATTTACGGTTGACCTTGGAATGTTGTCTAGTTTTTTGTCATTTATATTTTGCCCGATGCGACATTGATATCAGGGTGCTGGCAGGTTCTTGGAATTAGGTGCCATTCTGGAGCCGGGAAGGCCCCCTAAAACTGACAAAGCGACCATCCTGAGTGATGCCATCCGAGTTCTGAATCAGTTGCAAAGTGAAGCAAGGAAGCTCAAAGAAGCAAATGATGAGCTTCAAGAAAAGATCAAGGATCTGAAGGTATGCTTGCCCTCTTGTTTGTGGTTATCGGCCTATTCCTGGTAATTTTTTTGCGGAAGGTCTTTTATAAAGAATAATCTGGTTTAATTGGAATCCTTTGTGTTAAATATATAATTAGACTTATTGCTGGTCAAAAATGGGAAAATCTTGTCAATTTACTCATTTATGATGGTTAGGACCTAACAACATTGGTACTTTCAAGTTTCATCATGATTGAAGTTCTCTCGTATTCTGCCAATGACAATGGGGTGTATTGTCAAAACCAGGGAAATCCTATGGGACTTTAATTGTTACTAAATTAAAACATATCTTGTCTCGCTGAAAGTTAAGGGCTCCGTACCTGTGAAAATAAAGGGCATGTGGTTTCACTTTTGGTTTTTTTTTTCCCCTGTAGAAAGGTATACAATAAGATGATTTACTTTTGGCACAATGTTAAAAATTAACCTTGGCTTTTGGTTGTGAAATTGGGCTTCTGGGGTGTCTTATTAACTAGGGTCAAAGTTCATAAAGAGTTTTTTAAACTTTATGACACAATCCAAGCTCTTAGATTTCATAATGGCTATGGATCATTGCGGCATCCTTGTATTTTAATTAAATGGTCTTATAGTATACAATTCTTTTTTTATTTTAACATAAAGGAATTTGGATTTCCAAATTTGCCTTGTCATGTTCTAGTTCGTAGACCGGTGCACATTACATGCGCTTGTGTTCTATATCAAACAATTTATTCTCACTGTCAACTGTCGAATATTGTCAGCTGCAATCATTTATATGGACAAGCTTATCTTTTTCTTTTTGCAATCTCTTGTATTGATGAAACCAATCTGTCATGACCTCACCCAGAGTGCTAAGACTCGGTGTTTCTTTTGGATTTCTCGCTGGTCTCTTCGGTTTTTGTTTCTCAATTTTGTTGTGGTTAAGCTGGGGTGATGTTTTGCAATATGAGTGGCCTTGTCTCCTTAATCCTTATCTTGCTTATATCCGTAGGCAGAGAAGAACGAGCTCCGTGACGAGAAGCTGAGGCTCAAAGCTGACAAAGAGAGACTGGAGCAGCAAGTGAAGGCCATTAACACACCACCACCTTCTCCCTTCATTCCTCACCCCATGGCCTTTTCCTCTCCGCAAGGCCCAGCAGTTGGGGCAGGTGCGAAGATGATGCCATTTATGGGGTATCAACCCACTGTGGCCATGTGGCAATGGATGCCTCCTGCTGCTGTTGATACATCACAGGACCATGTTCTCCGCCCTCCAGTTGCTTAGGACTCGTTAAGGTTCCATTTTTCATTTTGAAATGCCAATGACCGTGGTGATGATGACGATACTATGATCCTTTTCTTGTAGACTTTGGGCTTATTTATAATGTTCCCTCCTTTGGTTTGCGGGGGTTCAGAGATTGACATGGCTGGCTTAGAGGATTATGTAGGAAAGCTGACTAAGATTATTAATAGTACTTGATGCTCATGGAAATGCCGATGATCATCATCTGTAAATGGGAATAAGCAGTCCATGGTCTTCTCATTTGAAGGTGCATTTAAGTTCTTTTTTCTGATCTACTAGGGTTGGTTTGAGTTTGTGGAAATTCTTTATTTTAGTTAGCTGATTTGAACGACGGAAGGTGAGGAGGCATTACGAGTTTTAAGGTTTCTTTGTGGAAATTTGGGTTTCTGCGAAGATGGGGATAGTAAGGGTGATGCACCCTTCCACTTCCACTATCCTCGAGGTCTCATGTTTATCTATTATTGCATTACGAGGTTGTTCCAAATGTCCAAATTGAAAGAATATATGTTGGTCTTGGAGGGTCGAATGGTTTTTTTTTTGTTTTTTGTTTTTTTGTTTTTTAAAGGAAAAGTGTACAAAAGAACCATTTACTTTTAATATAAAGAGATCATAATCACTCTTGTATGTTAGATTTCAAATTGGGTGGTTGTAAGTGTCATTGATTAGATTCAAAATTAAAAAAGAGAAATAATTTCAAACTTTGTAACACAACCCAAATCATCCAATTTGACATCTAATGACTAGTAGCAATTGAACTCTTTGTAACAAATATAAATGGTCTTACTGTATATAATATCTTTTCTTAAGGGTATGTTTGATAACACCTTGATATCCTATTATATAAGGCTATTATATAAGGATAATATAGAATAGGTTATAATTTTAATTATATGAGTTTATATACCCTGTTTGATAGGGACCAAATAACACCTAATATTCAAATAACCCTCATATTTGGATCCCCAAAGGGACCAAATCGCATCTTCTAATATTCAAATAACCCTCGAATCCCCAAAAATTTAGATTGCAGTTGAATTTTGGGGGTTTGTCCATCAAAATTGTTTTCTCTCCCTCTTTCGTCTCCCTCTCACTCCTTTTTTTTTTTTTGAGAAAATTACGTAAAAATTTGTTATGCTTTACGTTATTACAGATCTACCAAATACTTTTCGTTATTACATTTGTGTCCGTTTATCTTTCATAACGTATTATTTTTAAAAAAAACAACTTTACCCTTTTTCGGATGTTCAACATCCGAATATGCGTGTTTTTCGGATGTTGAACATCCCAAAATGGACGCAAGTTAACACATTCAATTTGTTATTTTCAAATGTTCAACATCTAAGTTTTTGGTATTTTCGGATGTTCAACATCCGAAAATAGCGATCTTTAATTCAAACCCTCGCAATGGTCTCGGCTCTCTCTCAAAACCTCCTTACTATCTTGGTTCGCTCTCAAAACCTCCCTACTGTCTCTCACCCCTCTCCCTTGACTCGGCTCATCCGTCTTCCCTATTATCGTGCTTTCTCAAACGATAATCAGATTCGAAGTCTCATTATCTTCAACCTTCTTTATCTTGTTCAACAAGGTAAGGTTTTGCTTCTTTTACTTTTTTTTTGTGGTTTGACATTTATTTATTTTTGCTGCTTTTTCCTTCTAATTTGAAATGTTGTACTCTGCATCTAATGGTCTTTTATTTTCTCTGCATCTAATGGAAAAGACAAATTTCTCCCAACATGTAATGGCAAAAACAAAATTTCTTTTAACTGATACGTGAGTTTGCTTACTTGGTGTATAAATGCACAACATTCCATTCTCTGAGAGGTGAAGACTGGCATGTGGCACATGTGTATTAAATTTACGTATTAAAATTGTTTATAATTTGAGTTTCTCAATGTGCACATGTGGCATGAACATGATAAGAAAACTGAACTAGGGAAAGTTGAACATTTGACAGAAATCATGTGACAAAAATCATGTGAACTAAATTGAACTAGGGAAAGTTGAACATGTGATAGGAAAACTGAACAAGAAAATTGAACATGTGACACGTGACAGAAATCACTTTCGGATGTTTAACATTCGAAATATCAAATTTTCGGATATGCAACATCTGAAAATATTTTCGGATGTTGAACATCCGAGAATTTGACATTTTCGGATGTTCAACATTCGAAATATCATTGTCACAATCCATGAAGTTTCTAGATTTTGACAGTCACATTTTCAGATGTTGAACATTCGAAAATTGCCAGTTTTCAGATGTGAAACATCCGAAAAATATTTTCGCATGTTGAACATCCGAAAATTTGACATTTTCGGATGTTCAACATCGGAAAATTTCACTGTCACAATCCAGGAAGTTCCTTGATTTTGACAGTCACATTTTCGGATGTTGAATATACGAAAATTGCCGGTTTTCAGATGTTCATATTTCCAAATGTTCAACATCTGAAAATGTCAAATTTTTGGATGTTCAACATTCGAAATTATTTTTGGATGTAGCATATCCGAAAATTTCATATTTTCAGAAGGGGCTCCAAATTCTGCATTAAAAGATTTATGACAACAAAGAATTCTAATTGCACTAACACAATTTTAACAACAAAAACAGAATATTCATCCATTCATTAATTCATGTAATTCTAATTAGATACAAGAATACGATATTAGCATCAAGTAATTCACTCCATCGGTTCTCTGCATGACCTCCTATTATGACCCTCTGCGCCACATCATTTGCACTTCAAAGGTCTGGTGATCAGATTTTTCGTCTCAGATATTCTTCGTTGCTTTTTTGGCCTACCGGGAAGGCGTGTAGTCCTTGGTGACAACACTATCTGGTTGTAAATACCTGTCAACTTAATATCATCTGGGACAGGCACAAAGGAAGTTTCAAATGCCCTTTTAAAGTATTTCACTGTAAAATACTTAAGGCAGTACACAATGGGATCCAAATGCATATGGTTAATGGCCGCAATGGCATGGGCACACAGAATACCACTAAGTTGTCATTTTCTACAATTGTACGTCCAATGCGTTAAATCAACAACGTACTTCTTTCCAAGATAATTGATCTCAAATTACATGTCCATGGCAGATATAATTATGTGCAAAAATCGGGCCTTCATCTTTCGCATGTAAAGTAATTCTTGGGCCTTCGGTACTAGCATGGTGCTCCAAGTATTACCTACCTCCCTCTTCTGTTCAAACCTGATCATCAACTGTTCCCTTATTTCTTCACATATTGTAATGGTTGGCTTCTCTCGAGCCGATAAAATCCAAGCATTGAAAGACTCGACCATGTTTGAGGTAAGATGACATAGCTAGACCTTGCAAAATAGGCATCTGTCCAAAATTTGGGAGGAATATTCTTAATCCAATCATATGTTTTTGGGTCAGCACACTGTATATCAAACATTATTTTTTCAAACCCACCAATGGTCACTTTACAAGCAGTCTTCCAAAATAACATCAGCAATACTTCAGTATTTGCTGACCTCGTCATAAAGCCCTTGAAGTTCTCTCCCATATATCACATGCAAAATCATGGAAAACATGTGGGAAAGTATTTTTCTATTGCTTTTGGCAGACTTTTCTGTCAATCTGATATAATGGTTAAGGCAGGTAGATTAGGGTACCCATTCAATTGCTTACTTAATATACTTAAGAACTAATACCAACTCTAGTAGTTCTCCTTCTCAACCATTGCAAATGCCAATGGGAAGAGCCCATTATTTGCATCTAGCGCGATGACACACAATAAAATACCTTGATACTTTCCTTTTAGGAATCGTCCATCAATACCAATTAGTGACTTGCATCCATTAACAAAACCCATAATACATGGACGATAAGCAATAAATAGTCGTTTGAACCTGCCTTCATCTATGTGGATGTGAACGTTGGTTTCTAGGTTGGTTCTTCTGATCTTTTCAATATACAGGGGGAGGTCATGGTACTGTTGTTTATGTGATCCATCTATCATATCTCTAGCAACCTCTTTTCCCTGCTAAGCTTACATGTAAGAAAGCCTGACTCCGTGATCACGTTGAACATCCTTTACAATGTCTTTTGCGTTAATTTTTTGTTGGTCAAGAAGGCGGCCTTTAATCTTTTGTGCCACCTAATCACTATGAGCTAGTGGCTGATGGAACCTCCCCATTTGACCACTACATGTGTGCTCCTTAACCATAGACTTCACTTTAAAATATGCAGTACTGCCAATTCGTAAGCACCGCACTTACCATGTGCATCCCTCTGCCTTGCAAGTTGCCCACATCCGTCCGAATTCACTTTTGTCAAACTTTAAAATAAAATTGTTGTGGATTGCAAAATCAACTAGATGATGTCGGCATTCATTAACATTTTCAAAAAATCTCCCAACATTCAATTGAACGTCGTTACCAACTCCTCTACATGAACTCTCTAGTAGTTCAATATCCTCCATATCACGCTTTGGTAGGAGCTTAGGGTTGGGCGCCACTTCAATGTTTTGATCTTGCTCTAGGAAAGCGTTACATCGACTGTTGACAAAAGATAGGGTGTAAGATGAAGGAATAATTTTTGCATATATACGATTAAAGTAAAGCAATTTACAAGTTTAAAAATAAATTGTAGATATACCTATTCATTGAAGATGAGCCCTCAGCAACAGATTCTTGTTGTGGCTCGACAATATATACTATAATTCTTGAAGATTCCCCTCCCAACATAAAAGATACATCTATATCATCACTAACATAAATCAAATCAAGCCCACTAGATAAACTTGTATTGTGGTACATAACAACTAATTTGCTTGGATCACACTTGGTTAAATTAGCAAAATGATATTTTAATTCCTTCAAGGAACTATTCCCATTTTTTGGTGACCTTCAATTTTCATACTTTATAAATAACCCGTCTGTCACCTACATTCGTCTCAAATGACCCCCCATATCGAAATACCAGTTACACTTCCTCAGCGGCCATCGTCAATACTACTGTATTAAATGAATAACAAAATTTGTGTTACAAAAAAAATCAATACAAAAAAATTACCAAAACTTGGGATATTTCTAACTACTTTAGGGTTCATAAAATCTGAGTATTACATAATAGATTGAAATAGTGTACTACTAAAATTGTGAGTAATAAATATTAAAAAAAAAAACAACAAATACTCACATAAACACAAAATAAACAACAAATTTTAATACAAACGAACAAGTTTAACAATTATTTAGCCAAAGCAAGGAATACAATGTATCAACATTATACAAACAACAAATAATTATATAAAACAAATAACTTCATCAATATTAAACAATTTCCTTTTATTAATAAAAAATACACAACAAATATTATTAACAAAATAAAATATCCTAAAAATAACAGATAATAATCTTCAATTAATCAACCGTAAAAAGAAAGAGTAAGAACGATATTAATCACGTCCAAAGAGTGAGTCAATCTCTTTAACATTGTGGGTTACTGTATTAAAGGGCAGTAAAAAGGGTATGATGCTTCAATGATCGGTTTTTCCCAACTGTATAAAAATAAAAATAAATGAGTTTCCACCTGTACGTGGGAAATGTTAGCGCGAAAAATTTCGAATGTACAACATCCGAAAATCTCAGAAATTCTGATGTGGAACATTCGAAAATGAGAAAAATCATTGTTGGAACTGCGACTATTTTCGGATGTTGAACATCCGAAAATTGCAAAAATTCAGATGTTGAACATCCGAAAGAGGGCAAAGTTGTCTTTTTCTAAAAAAGGCGTTATGGAAGATAAAAAATGGACAGATGAGTAATAACGAAAACTATTTGGTGTAATCGTAATATCGTAAAGTATAATGGATATGTATGTAATTTTCTCTTCTTTTTTTTGACAAATGTTACAAACTTATATTGCAATTTACTCAGAAGGGAATACTTCATCAGAGATCAAGAGAAAAGGAAGAGATGAACCAAATTTACTTAAAGAGTCAGCTAGAGAATTGGCCTCCCTATAAACGTGGCAAAAATAAATTGATAAAATAAGAACAATGTCCAACACCTGTGATCAAATTGAGACCAACTTCCAAGGTACCCTTGGCTCCTTCTTGCACCACTGAATAACATTCATATAATCGCCCTCTACTACCTAAGTCAGGCCCAAATTTTTATTGTGCAAAATCTTGAGACCCTAAAGAAGGGCAAGCAATTCAGCATAATTTGTTGTAGTTTCTCCCACCGGTCCTGCATAGCTAAAAATGATATTCCATTGACAATGACGCCCAACTCCCCCAACACATGCCATGCCTAGATTCCCCAATGAGCTTCCATCAAAGTTAACTTTCAAGACCCCTTGTTGAGGTGAAGTTCAAAAACTCACCGGTCTACTTTTAACCACCCCCAACAATACCAAATTTGGAAGGTCCGTGATCACATCCACCTTCACAATGTTTTTGCCTTCCTTAGATATACCAAGAATATACCACAATGACTAGGCGATTTGTCTAGCACTCCCTCAACAAGAAGTCATACACCATCAAATGTACGTCTATTCCTTTCTTTCCAGTTTTCCCAAAGGGATTAAGTCACACAAAATCTTCCAAATAACAGACTAAATCTTAGGTAAGTAGGGCATTGACATCTCCAAGATTACCTTTGCAAACTCTTGGAGCATCGATAGGTGAAAGCCCAAAAGCGAAAATAAGTGGCCCCAAATCCTCGAAGCAAAGGAATAACGGATGCACCACTAGTTCTGCATCATCCTTACACATCAAACAAATATAGGCAATATCTTCCCCCTTTTCATGAGGTTATCAATAGTAAGAATTCTATTTTGAGCTGTTAACTACAAGAATATTTGGATTTTGTGATGGATAGGCCACTTCCAAACTTTCGAGACCAAAGGGAATGACCATTGCCACCTATCATGGAACAAGAGACGATAACAATATTTGATTGAGAATATCCCATCGCTCTTTATAATCCCAAATAAGATTATCTTTCAAATTTCAAGGAATATATACCTTATCCAAAGCTTTCATAAGAGAACAAAATTGATCAAGAACCTCTCAACTGATTCTATTGTATCTCATAGTCACGCACCATGAAGCACTATCACCTTGCCCCTCCACAATATCAGCCACCTTAGAATCTTCATCAACCACCTTATTGAAGACCTCCAGGTAAATCAACTTAAAGGATAATCCCCCAACTAGGTATGATACCAAAACGATATATGTTCCCCATTACCAATACTCCATCGAAGATTTTTTGCTATGAACGGCTTACAGAAAACAATGGCCTTGCAAACTATTGAAGCATTAACACCTCTATCATTGCCAATCCACATACCATGTCTATCCAAACCATATTTAGTTTCCAAAACTTTATACCATAGACGATCCTTAGAGGAGAAACTATGCCACCACCATTTACACATAAGGATTTGATTGACCAGTTTTAATTTCCTGAGACCTAAACAACCCTCATTCTTAGGAGTGCACACCCTATACTACTTTAACAAATAGAATTTTCTTACTTCTTTGGTTGACCCCCATAGAGAGTCCCCCATCATCTTCTCAATCTTCTTAAAAACTGAGGTGAGAATTTGGCAAATTGATATTTGGTAAATAGGTCAGTTTGAAAGGCAGACTTGAAGTAAAGTAACTCTCCCACCCGATGAAAGGTACTTGAACTTCCTCATATCTAACTTCACTTGAACACGTTGAAGTACCTATCCCACACCGAAATAGGGAGGCTCCTATCGGAGATAGGCAATCCAAGATAAATGATAGGGAAGCATTCAGCCCTACAATTAAAAACTACTGTCAAATCCGAGAGTACCATCTCATTGCAGTTGATATCAGTTATCGAGGTTTTTTGAAAGTTAACCTTTAGACCTATAGCCACCTCACAGCACCTCAAAAATATTTCTATGTTTTGAATTTGCTCCACCTTAACCCGACAGAAAATTAATGTATTATCCACATATTGGAGATGCGAGATGCTGAGGCCACTATTAGCAATCTGAAAGCCTTTAAATTACCTCTCTCGACCACATTCCTTATCATAAGGGTAAAACATTTTGTGTAAAGGGTAAATAAGAACAGGAAAAGGGGATCACCTTGCCTCAACCCCCTTGATGCTTTAAAAAATTCTGTCGGATTACCTTTATACAACACTGAAAATTGCACTGTTGACAAACACCCAAAGATCCAACTACACCATCTAACTCCAAAACCCTTACTTCTCATAATATCAAGTAGCACCCCCCACTCAACTCTTTCGTAAGCCTTTTTCATGTCTAATTTCAATACAACCCCAGGAATCTAACTTAAACATCTAAAGTGAATACATTCTTGAGCCACTAAAGCGCTATCCATAATCAATCTATCCTGAATGAAGGCACTTTGTGGGCCAGGGATCACTTGGGGTAGCACTACTCTCAACCTTTCCACCAAAAGTTTAGCCACAATTTTTTAAAGGCTTGTAAGTAGATTAATAGGTCGAATGTCTGCTAATTCCACAATAACAGACTTTTTGGGGATAAGTTCTATATAAGTAGAATTCACCCCTTTAAAGAATTCCTCCCGCATCATAAAACATTTAACAATCTCAAACAACTCCCCTTTGACCAGATTCCAAAATTTTTGAAAAAAGATCGAAGGAAAACCATCCGGCCTGGGGGATTTGTCCCTGGCAAAGCAAAGACCACCTCCTTCAGCTCCTCCATCATAACCTCCCTCTCAAGAGAAGAAACAACATTGTGAGACAGAGCAAAAAATGGAACACGGTCAAACATAGGTGTGAAGCGCACTTCAGAAATAAAAGCTTTTTTAAAATGGTTAACCACAGCTTCTCCTATAGCCAACTCATCATCTTGATCAACCCCTTGGATCACTAGACCTGAGACATCAATAATCATCCTACAAGAGCTAGCAATCGCATGGAAGTATTTAATATTTCTATCTCCTTCTTTAAGCCATTTCGTTCTCGACCTTTGTCTCTAATAAATCTCCTCTACTCTTTGCAAATCATTTAGGGTCCCATCTTATTAGCTCTTTCTACTTTCACCAATGCAGATAAACTCCATCCTACTAAATAGATAAATCCAATGTTTCAACCTCAAGCAAAACCTCATCAATCTCATTTTTAATGTGAAATATATTCTCGCTCTTCCACGAAATAAGCTTATGTTTGATACTAATCTATTTCTTGTGCAACTGATAATCTAGAGACCCAACTGAGATGGAATTTTCCCAAGTACTCTGAATCATATCTAGAGCTTCTTTATCTTCCAACCACCCAATCTTCATTCTAAAGGGCTTAGGACCACTACTCACAGAATTGCAAGCAAGCAAATTGAAGTATGGTCCAAAGATAACCTAGGAAGATTCCGAACAACAGCTAAAGGAAAGGCATCCATCCACTCCCCATACATTAAAATATATCAATCTTTGACATACGAAGGATTGTTAGACTACGTAAAGGTGGTACCAACAATGGGAAGATCAACCAATGAATGTCTCTCAATAAAACTTTTAAACAACCGCATAGTCCCATTCAAGGTTGTACCAGAAGAGCAGTCATCTAGCCAACGAATAAGATTAAATTCCCCCCTAAACAAACAGGAAAATGAAAGTCATTAATCCTCCTCCAGCACAAGAGCTTCCTACAAAGCCGCATTCTTTATATCACATATCGATTCAAAAGCCCACTGCTCACTGCTCAGACACACGAGTTCTAGTTCTGACATCCTCAAAGCTTGAGAAGGATATGTCTCACCCCCACGAAACCTTGCTGCAAGCCGAGCTGAGGATTGAGAAGGCTTCACAAAGCCTATGGTTTCCTTCGAAGTCTCCATTTTCTTAGCAGGAGTCGATTCCACCTCCTTCTTCTTCTTAAGCTTAGCATCCACCTTCGTCTTCTGCAATTTCTCCTCTTTTTTCTTTGCCTTCATCTCCTCCAAGACAACCCCAATAGGGACATTAAAATCAGCCCCCATGTCTTCAAACATAACCGGCACTATGCCATTATCAACATACTCCTCATCAATATCAATAGGCCCCTTCTCTCTATTACTTGAATCTCCTACTTCAACATTTGCTCTACTCTCATAATGATCCATCTCCCTTGAATTTTCACTAGCATACATAGCGAAGTAGGTAATAAGGGACTGTTGTGACAATTGAGCAACTGAAGAAATTAGTTCCCCTACTTTCCCTTCAACCAATACTGACAACGGGTCGATAGGGCCATCAGCCTCCACTTCCAAAGGGTACTGCATCTTCTGGTTGAACACTTGCAAAGGCTCAATATCTTGATCAATGACCACAATGGCAAGTGGATCAACCATCAAAGGATTGAACCGAGGCCTAGGACGAGAGGCTTGACCTCTGATGTAACAATCCTAAACTTTCAAAAATATATATATATAATAATAATAATATTATTAATGTTGTTAACAGAAATAAATACAAAAATAATAATAATAATAATAATAATAAGATAAAATAAATAAATAAATAAATAAAATAATAAGTATATATTAGTAATGATAATAATAATAATAATACTAATATACCGTTAGGATATTGTTGCTTTTATATTAACAATAAATAAAAGATATTATTGTTAATATATTTGAGGGTTCAATTTTACTTGAGTGGACTTTAGGTCCACCACCTTAAAGTTTTACAACAACACTCCTTTAATCAACACCTTGCATTAAGGTGTTTTCTTTTTATTCGTCCTTCTCTCTCTCTAAACATTTAGTGCATCAATCTAAGAATAGAGCCCAACAAGGTGAGCAGCAACATGCAATAGACTCCAACTTGACTAAAACATGCCTAACAAGTTCGCTAATCACTAGCTCTTTATTCCTGTAATTCTTCAAGTCCCAACTAGAAAGATCGGGAATTTCTTTCAACCCATTTCTCCATTGTTGTTGTGTGGGTGAGAAAAAGGCGGTGGAATCAATAAGATCTTTGTTGAGATGGGGTGTGAAGCTCTTTCTTGTGTCTTCATCACAGAAGTTCAGGAAAACTGCAATGGATTTGATTAGGGTTTTCACTCTCTCTCTAGCCGAATTCTTATCGGAAGCTCCTTCTCAAATACTTTGGGTAAGTGACATCGTCTTCCTGAAAAATAGTCTGTTTTTAATAAATAGTGATATTTCCGTCTAGGATCTTTATTTTATAAGTTTTGTGTGTAAGTGACCTCATTGTCTCGAAAAATAATCCATTCTTTTTAAAAATAAAATGAAATAATTATTTCTGCTTATTATCATGAATTTTAGGCGCGATAAATTTTATGTGCACGTGACCTCATTATCTTGAAAAATAATATTTTTTAATAAAAATTGTGATATTTTATCTATGTTATAAATTTTGAATGCCGTAAATTAAAAAAATAAATTTATTTATTTTTCTTGTCTATTGTTAGAAATAAATGTGATATTTCTGCTTTTAGTAAAATTCTGACATTTCTTTCTACTGTTTTGAATATTTAGACATTGTAAAATTCATGTGCAAATGACTGCCTTATTATTTAAAAATTGACATTTTTGCAATTGATTATAGTATTGTTGTGAAATGTTTATTTGTGGATTGATATCCCATAAATTGTGATAATTCCGTATTCTTGAATTTCTATAAGAGTTTTTCTAAACATATTAAATTGGCAATTATGCTAGAATGCCTTTACAAGCTGCTACCTTTCTAAATTTGAGCCCAAAATATTTGATTGGTTATGTTTGAAATGTTATAGAGAGTGACTGTTATTAATGGTTTAAGTGAAATTCATATTAATGATTGCAGTGATATGTTGAGTACATGATATTGCTGCTTTCGAATATTTAAAGAGATTTAGAAATAATTTAAGTATGCAAGTGGACTCATCCGATTCGCCGGTGAGGTATAAGTGGACCTATCTGGGACGTCGGTAAGGATTAAGTGGACTCATCCGGTACGCCGGTGAGGTATAAGTGGACCTGCAGGGATTAAGTGGACCTATCTGGGACGTCGATAGGGATTAAGTGGACCCATCAGGACGCTGATGGGGTATATAGGTGATCTACTTGGGACGCCAGTAGGGTATTTTGTGAAATCCTTTGAATTATGCACTGCCGTTAAAAGTGTTATAAGCATTTCAATTACTCGGATTATACTTAGTTATGCATTTATTGAAAGTGAAACTGTTGATACATTTCTGTTAATAGTTCTCATTTTGGAAAATATTGATATCTTTCAATCATGATTATTTTTAGGATTATGATGATCACTTACTGAGTAGCCAAACTCATCAAACTATGGTAAACATTTTTTCAGGATAACTGTGGATTCATTTTGAGTGCTAGTCAAGATCAACCTTGGAAGATATTGTTGTTGTGCTAGCTTTCTTTTGTTACTTTGTAAGACCTCGCCACTGTAAATTTATCCTATCAATAGATGTATATATGTTTTATCTGTCACATCTCAAGAATAACAGTATTGTAAATTCTTAGAGTGTGACATCTGATCACTACGCTTCTAGCCGGAAGATGATACATCTTCATAATCCGCCAAAACACCAACATCAATCTCTACACCTCACCCTAACAAAGGCTGAGCACCTCCGAGTAGTCCCAACCAGCAATTTTGAATATGAAAGAGAAAGAGAGAAAGGCCTTCAATGTGATCTTTCTCCTACCTGTACAAAGATATGGGATGGATGGAAAGGACGGCTCAACCGCTTGCATTAACGCCACATGGGTGGAATGCGTTCCTTTCCCAAGTAAGTCATCATAGTCCTTAGGGACCATCTCCCACCGATTTGAATTTTCAAAGGCGGGGGGAGGGGGGCATGGTGAGCCCGCCTGACCATGGAGAAGACAATGATCTCAAAGACAATGATCTCAAGGTACAAAAGGAAGGTCAGCTAAAGAAACAGATTCCCCTTCCACCGGAATTAAATGCTATGGAGATTTCTTATTAAGTGGCACCAAACATAACTCCTTCTCATTCATACTATGACTAAGCACCATATTAGGCACCGGGAATTTCGAGACACTCCAATCCGTTTTGGAAAACCTTCCCACCGGTATCCACCTTACTTACTTTCAAATTTTGAACTTTTTGAAACCGCCCGATTTGTGTGTTACGAAACTCTCTTCCTTCTCCATTGATGATTTTCGGCAACTCCAGACTGAACTTTCCCAACCCTTGGCACCTACATCGCCATTTCACACCATCTACACACTTCACTGAGATCAAGAAAGATTGATTGTCCACTTGTAATCAAATAACCTTAGGAACAATCAAGCTCGACAGCCTCCAAATTTTAACTCTAATAGTGGTTGATCCGCACTCAGAAAGGAATCCCAATTTAAGTCACAATAATCCCCTCAACAATTGGCAATCCTTTGAATAATCTGCAAATTCTAAGCATGAAATGGAATGCCTCTAAAAGTCACCCACAAAGCCTCCCTTTGAGCAAAGGATCCATGAACCTTAGGAGACCAAAGATCTAGGGAAAGAAATTTATCTCTGACCCTGGGGAATCTATTACGCAAAGCAATGCGAACCTTCGCTTCCCTCTAAGAAAGAAAGCCAATTTCTCATCATCCACCACTTTTACGTCTGGGGTATAAGACAACCCCAACCATGTTTGGCTGAGTCACCCAAACCAAAAGTATTATTTGAAGGTGGTGAGAATGAACCCACCGCTACATTCTTCAGCTTAGCTAGCATATCCAAAACCATTGCAGAATCAATGGATAAGAAGGGACAGTCATCATTCGAACCACCATTTCATTCATTGATCTCACTTACCTATAGCTCTTCCAGCTCCTCCATGACTCATTGCTTTTACTCTCTCTCCCACGCTTGTCTAACAGGGCCCCTTCCTCTTTCTCAAAGGCACCCCTTCTCCCTCTCTTGTGGTGCTTCTTTCCATCTTTCTCTTAACTCGCTTCACAATCTCTAGGCTAAGAGGAAGGCACCTGTTAGGTTTCACAATCTCTCTCACTATGAGGAACACACATGTTGGGATTTACGGTTGATATTTTCTTTTTTTATTACTACTCTTTTTCTTAGGGTTTTCATCTCTAAGCTCGGATTGCTTATATTTTTGGGGTTTTTATGAGGCCCACCAACACTTTGGTTGAAGATTAATTTTTTTTCTTCTTCGTAACGGATGGAAATCTTCGCACGAGCACAACAATTTTGTTAGGCCCTATTACGTTTCAATGGTTGTTTAACGAATTTTGAGACCCATCAAGACTCCCAGCACAATCGCATTCATGGATATAGATCTTATTTGAGGGCCAAAATTTATTATACTTCGCTTTGCTGGTAGGGATTGATCTTTTTTCCTCTTTGGTAATGGAACCAATTGATGGTTGTCGCTTAATCGGGAGAGAGCTTCTAAAACTGAAGTTGATATGGAGAAAAACAAAGAATGTATGGGCCCAATCCAAGCCGAAAAGCAATAGAGGGACGAGTAATAGCATGAGTTACTTTATAATGGAAAATTTTTTAACTTAAAGTAGAAGAGAGAACAAGACCATAGAAATCAAATATGAAAGAATTAACAATTGAAATGTTATAAGAAGAGAGCAAGTCAATGACAAGATGGATGCAATGAAGTAACCCATTAATAAGTTGGGGAGAGAGAGAGAGATTTAATTTTCTGAATTAGGGATGGCTTGCAATTTAATTGGATTGAAATTGGTTTGACGCCCTAGCAGCAAACCTTTAGGGAGCCATCTATGGCCAATATAATGTTTTATAGCTCCTCTTTGCCGCCATTTTTTTTTTTATTTTGTGCCAGATTTCCACTCTCCTTAATTTTTAATAACTTTAAACTTTAAAGCAAACCTTGTCATGATAGGTTTATTTGAAGGAAATGTGAAGCAAACTCACACTATTTTTGTGCAGTTTACTTACAAAATATGACTCAAAGATGTATTTTCGATCTAAAGTTTTAGCGTTCGATAATCTCAACAATGACAATGATCTAAATATAAAATTTTTTTGTATTTCAAAAAATATAAATATTATGTTTTGAGTTCCTTTCTTCACCATCCATCTTAGAGATGAACTTTTGATAGACAAGGAACCACATTGTAATAGGTGAGTTGACTGACTCACAAACGACATCATTATCTGAAATATAAATTGACATTTGAATGCGTAAAGAAATATGAATATTGAGACAATATAAAATCTAGATATATAGAAAGCAAGCAATGTTTTTATTCGGATTTCTAGAAATTTAAATATTTAAATATGTTTTGCAAAACATACCCTAAATATGTTTCTTGAATCGAGGAAGGAATGTTCTAACTAAAGTTATATCATATTGTGGGAACATACCATCCATTTAGTTCCTAGGGTAAAACCCCCTCTAGGAGGTTTTCTTGGGATGTTGCTTCAGCCTAGCAAACAAACTTTTTCTTTAAAAGGTCAAACATGTTTTCTATGTGTGAAAAAATGTTCTATGATTGAAAATAATTGATCATTGTCCTGTTTTATTTGGTAAGTGTTTAGGAAATCAAAATCAAATTTTTTAAAACTTGGCAATTTTGAAGATGGTAAAATTTCACAACTAAAAGGTCCTCCCGTGGATAAGGAAGCAAGTTCATAATATAATCATGTCTGTGTATATGCCAAAATCTCTCAATATTATTATTAATGGCACCCTATGTTCATTAAGCTCTTGTTTGGTATTCCCACCTATTTGCTCCTAATCAACAATTAAATGTTAGAGTTAACTAATCCAAAACACAATGAACAATACTGTTTTTTTTTTTTTTTTAATGTACAATGAATAATACTCTTTCATGGGGATGCTAATTCTCATTGCTTTTGTTCTAGCAATCAATATTGTCAAATTACCCATATGGCAAGAAAACTAACTCCATCTTTAGCTCTACATGCCTTTTCAAACGACAAGGCTTGTAAGAAATTTCTTTTCAGAAATTAGATCTCATGGGTTTTTATTTTTGAATTTGGGTCTCTCACATTTTGTTGAGGACAGATGGACCGGTTTGTCACTACTTTAAAAACAAAATCTTGAAGCCTTTTTTTCCCTCGTCGCTTATTTATTTTTTCCATTATTTCTTCCCCTCTCATATTGTCTCTTTAGAAACTGAACACATTCTTCCTCCTTTTCATATTCTCTATATAAAAATCTAACCCCTTTTTTCCCCCACATTCTCTCTCTAAAAACCAGCCCGTTTTCTCTTCCTTTTCACATTCTCTCTAAAGTTGGAATTAAAAAAAAAAAACAGAAACGAAAGAAGAAAATAATCTATCATACCTATAGAAACTCCACGCCTTTGATTTCTCCTCTTTTTAATTTCTCTCTTCTTTGATGTTTGTTTTAGAGAGAGATTACGAAAGGACACAAGAATGAGCTAGGATTCTAGAGAGAATGTGTGTACGGAATAACAAGTTGGGTGCTTGGAGAGAGAATGCAAGAGGGAGGAATAATGAGTTTTGTTTGGAGAAAGAGAATGTGAGAGGAGGGAAAAACTTAAAAAATTAGGTTTTTAGATAGAGAGATAGAGAGAAGGTAGGAAACCACTTATAAAAAGTGTAGATGAGAGAAAGTCGTCCTAATGTTTTTTTTTTTTTTAAAGGATTGTCTATAAAGAGACCATTTATCTTTTGTATATGGAGTTTTACAATTATTCTTGTCCCTTAAATTTCAAAATGGGTGGTTGTAAGAGTGTCATTCAATAGAACTAAAGTTCCAAATAAAAAATTCTTGAACATTGTTACTCACCCCAAACCATCCAATTTGGCAGTTAATAATATGTGCAAAACTCCCTGAGTCTGGAGGTAAATAGCCACTACGACCCATCCTCTTTGTGCTATCCAATAAAGTGTTAAACCTCCTAGTACCAACATACAATATTAGCAGCTCCAATACATCTCATATGATCCCAAAGTAAAATCTTTTGAGATATAAAATTAAAAGTATATACCCCAGAAATAATTGAAATACAACCATTACATAAATGAGTGACATCAATAGTAATCATCTTATCAGTAACAGTAAGAATATTGATTGAATAGATAGATGGGTTCTAGCGAAGCATAATTCTCGATCTACCATCAACATCGTGAGAAACAACATCATTATAGAAACTCAATTTCCTGGACTACATATTAATCAAACCGACATGCAATTTAGTCTCTAGTAGAAATAATAATCTCGCATTATGTTGATTTTTAAGAACACTAATATCAGAAATCCTGCCATACATTCCATGCAATCACCGACATATATAAATTAAGAATTAAAAGGCTTTTCAAAATTAGGTTTACCTTCACTAGCTGATGGGGAACCCTTTAGTTTTTTGAGCCTTGCAAGAGACTATCTTCCTTCCACAATAGATGTCGAAGATGTTGTTGCTTTAGATCATAACTTGGCTTTGTATATCATTGTCGAGATGAGGGTTCATCCCTAGTATGAGGGTACACCCAAGTGGACCATACCCCCTTTATGTTTGACTTACGTGACTACATGAAGGGAGATAAGGAGAGGTTACACCTCTTCATGAGGGGGTTACCCTCCCATGAATGGCATGCACCATGCACCATGCACCATAAGGGTGTCCATTCATGAGGAGGTTACTCCCATATGAATGAGAGGGCCCCTTTCTCTCATTATAAAAAAGGGAGGGGTGAAGGTTTCTACAAATACTACAATGCACCCACGAGAAATGTGTGAGAGGTATGAGCGCTCCTATTGAGAGAGATAAAGTGTGTGAGAGAGTGTGAGTACAATCCTTTTCCCATTTGAGTTCTAAGGGTAGAACCAGTTTTGAGAGATAGAGTTGTACACTAGAGTCGAGCTCGGATTGCTCCTTAATCGTACTTGTTGGGGTACTTGTGAGCTTCCACCTCGCTAGGGATTTGCGGTGTGGAATTGATTTCGACAGCTCTAGTAGTTGTCAAATGTGCCCACATGAATTGATCATTCCTCTCCACATCCATTCACCAAAATTGTTGTGCAAGCACTCATGTATGATACTCGGTTCCCAGTTGATTGTTTTGCTTCGGCTTCGATCGTTGGACTGTAATTTTTTTCAACATTGGTATCAAAGCCATCGTGGAACTAGGTTCCCGATTGTAGCCGCATTATCGTTCCTGCCTTACTTGTGAAGGCTTGGCTATGTTTGGCCTATGATTTTACAAAGTGCACATGATGGTTATATTAAGACCATAGACATGTGCACTATATAACCTTATGTACTGACCACATAGTCGTGTTGGCCTTATACATGGGCTATGTAAATTGAGGCATCCTAGATCATGAGAATCATGACTAACTAATCTTGATAGGCCCCATATGCTAAGCCGTGTATGGTGGGCTCTACTCATTTTTTTGCCATTTTAAGGCCCCATAAAAATGCACTTTTTTTAGTGAGAATGCATCTAGGAAGGTGCACCGCTTGCAAATTGTGAGGTATTTGAGATGCTAGATCCAAGAAATATACTTGGTATTGATTACAAGCAAGAGTATCATGTGGCTATGCGAAATTTTCATATCAAGACTTTTAAGGGTCAAGTTTTTTCAAGTAGCTAGACAATTAACAAGCGTAAAAATGATAATCTAAGTGCCATAAAAATGCTAACCTAAGTGCCATCATGTATCAAACAAACCATGAGACATCCATATTAATTGGTGCAATTTTATTGTTTTGATTTAGAATAGTTTCTAAAAATGTGATCGCGGATCTCACTAAAGGTGAAAAGTTGAGTGGGAGCAATTTTCCTATGTGGCATAGGAAAATGCAATACCTTCTAAATGAGCAAGGTACACTTGAAGACCTAACTACGATTAAGCAAAAACCTGAATAAGGTGTTGCTGAAGAACTTCTACGTAGTATGAGGCATGGGACAATGTTGACCGTAGCACTTGCTTTACTTTGCTAAGTGCTATGGTTGATGACCTCATTCGTGAATTCGAGGGATTCACCACGGTAAATTTCATGTGGGATGCGCATCAGCAGAAGTATACTGGCACTTCCACTACTCGGTTACGAGCCTTATCAATGGCTTTTGAGACATACAAAATGCCTCCAAATGTGTCGATGGCAGACTATGCCCGAAAATTGTCTCAAATGATACGTGACCTAGAGGCAGCTGGAAACAAACTCAGTCACGAGCAACAGACGCTGGGATTGCTTAGGTCTTTTCCAGAATCATGAGAAAATATAAAGTCATTGATGTTGCATAATGAAGCTGTAACAACATTTTCCCAACTTTCTCATCACCTTGAGATAGAGGTTGAATTTCGCTCATCTTCTGGAACTAGAACCACTCTAGTTGCCCAATTAAGCTGGCCTCGAGGCTGTAAACCTCGAGGTAAATTTAGGAATGGGGCACCTCAAAGGAAGGAGCAAATTAAACAAGAGGCTAAAGAAAAGAAAAAGGCCAGGCATAGATGCGGGAGGCGCACACGGGGCAAATTTGAAATAACGTGCTACAATTACAAGAAGAATGGCTACTATGCATGTGAATGTGATGAATCTATAAAGGTACGAACTGATTTCCCTAGCTATACAAATGTTTGCACTCAGGTGCTTGTTGTTCATTCACAATTTACTGTGTGGATTGTGGATTCAAGAGTGACAAGGTATATTGCAAGGGATCAAGAAGGGTTCGTTAAGCTCCAAACTTTGCCGGTTGGAAGTCAGAAGATCTTCAAGGGGAATTGCACATCAGATGATATGCTAGGGGTTGGAACTTACCAACTCCGATTCTAAAGTGGTCAGACCCTTCTTATCCATGACATCCTTTATGCTCTCGAAATGAGAAAAATTTTGCTTTCAATTCTATGTCTAGTTAGAGATGGTTGCTTTATCAGTTTCATGCTTAATTATGCTACCTTTACATTTCCATATGGTTTTCACTGTTATGGCCAGATTTTTAATGACTTGTTTATTTTGGATAATGATGATGTTAAGTTTTCCCTTCCTTCGACCTATATGGCATCGTCATCCTTTCCATCCCTTCTATTACACATAACTCTTTAATGTGGCATGCTAGGCTTGCCCATATAGGAAAAGATATGATGATCCAATTAGCCAAAGAAGGATTGTTGCCTTTATTCAAAATAGACCTACCTATTTTTGAACCATGTATAGCTAAAAAATCAACTAGAAAGTCATTTCCAAAAGCAAAAAGAGCAACCGGTCTTCTAGATATAATACATTCTGACATTCGTTGTATATTTAATGAGATGGCCCGTAATCTTCCCGTCATTTTATCACATTTATTGATGATTACTATCGCTACGGGTATGTATACCTAATCTTGCATAAATTGCAAGCAATAGATTGCTTTCGTCATTTTATGCTAGAGGTTGAAAATCAGTTGGATAAAAGAATTAAAGTTCATCGTACTGATTGAGGGCGAGAATACTTATCTGATTAATTTAAGAAGCTTTATGAGAATAAGGGAATCCAAAGACAAGAGACGATGTCCTACACTTCGCAACAAAATGGTGTTGCAGAAAGAAGGAATCGTATTGTGTTGGACATGGTAAGGTATATGATGGCTCACGCTAACCTCTCAATATCATTTTGGAGAGATGCACTCCTTACTGTGATGTATGTCCTAAATAGAGTGCCATCAAAATCCGTTTCTAAGACCCCTTATGAGTTATGGATAGGTAGAAAGCTAGATCTTTCTCATTTATGTCCTTGGGGGTCAGCTGCACAGGTTCACATCCCTTCTCAATTGACAGGGAAACTAGACAGATGGTCTTTCAAGTGTATTTTGTCAGATATTCTGAGCACTCGAAGGGGTATGTACTCTATCAAGAACATGATGGTGACGAGATGAAGGAAATAGAATCTCGCGACGTGGATTGTATAGAAACAAAATTCATTAACAGGAAGCGGTCTCGTATGTCTAACGAGCTCTATGGAGAGCCTGAGTCTCAGACATACATTGAGATAGATATTTTATTAGCTGGGAATGAACTGAAGCAACTTGTTGCCACGAAGGAGTGGTTGTCCTCCAAATTTGAGATGAATGATATGGGTGAGGTGAGTTACATACTCGGTGTTAAATTACATCAAATTCACTCTCAAAGGTTTCTTATTATGCCACAAGAGACATGTATCCAAATGATTCTTGAACGATTCCATATGCAAAACTCGAAACCCACAGATACTCCAATTGAGAAAGGGCATACTATAAGTCTTGACATGTGTCCGTAGACAGAAGATGAGAAGAATAAATGTCTCGTGTTCCATATGCAAGTGCAGTTGGTAGTTTGATATACGCGATGCTCTGCACGCGTCTAGATATTGCATATGCAGTGAGTCTCGTTAGTTGATACTAGAGTAATCCAGGACAAGGTCATTAGCAAGCAGTAAAGAAGATTTTCGATACCTTCGGGGAACCTCAAGTCAAATGCTATATTTCCAAAGAACCGACTTGCTATTATGGGGAAATAGTGATGCTGATTGGGCAGGAGATCTAGATGACCATAAATTAACTTCAGGTTATGTCTTCTTATTAGGAGGCGGTGCAGTCTCATGGTGTAGCAAGAAGCAGTCTTGTGTCACTCTCTCCACTATGGAGTCTGAATACATTTTTTGTAGTGGAACAGTACAAGAAGCTGTATGGTTGAAAAGATTCCTAAGGAACTTAGGTGTTGGCGCTACTGATAATGAGCCTGTCACTATATTTTGTGATAATACAGCACGGCATTTGCTTTTGCAAACGACCTAAAGTACCATGGAAAGTCAAAACATATTGATGTTAGATATCACTATATTCGAGACATTATTGCACATAAACAGGTCGTGCTAACTCATATTCCTACAATTGAAATTGTAGCGGATCCCTTGACTAAAGAAACTGTCAGGGCTGCACATCAAATTCATGTAAGAACTATGGGCCTCAGGATCCTATGAGTTTAGATGATCTTGATACACTATTATAATGAAATATGGATGTTATTTTGTGTTATGATGGATTGTTTGTGCACTTTAATTCACACACAGCATAGATTATCATTTAATTCGTCGGCAGGTTAAAGCTCACTACTTGCACGACCTATGCTTAACATCTGGGATATTGGAGGATGAGATATACACATAGTGTATTTATTGCCTTGACCAGGAGTTCGAGATGAGATTCCATAAGGGATTTGACATGATCTATTTTAATTGACGTCCCGAAGATCATGTAGCCTGCAAGTAGCCAGGGATGAACATCAAAGATGTTCAAGTTGATACATGGATGTGACTGTGGGGCACTAAGTGGCAACCGGTTGCATGGCTGCGGAAAGGCTATAACCTGCATGGTATGTATTATGACGCACATTTGATGTGATCCACCATGACATGTGATTCATACCACATGTGTTATATTAGTGATCAAAATATCTACTCGTGTGGAAAAAGATGATCATGTTCCTTTTTTGCCACTGTATGAGGCTATTAAGTAGGTGACCCTTGATGCCCTCAATAACTTTAGACTGCATTAGGAAACTTTACTTCGATCATTCAATTTGGTATGTACTCCTTAAGCTAGGACATTGCTGAGACATGGTCGGGGTCAGAGTAAAATAATGTATGTTGTAAGGAAAGATCATTTGATATCACACTCGTTTTTGGTACCATAAGAAAACAATACATATTACGCGCGCATTGAAATTTATTGTATACAAATGGGCTAAGTAATCTTCTGAGTTGGGCTCATGAGGGATTAGTTGAGAACTTAGTCCGGTGTGGTCAAATCGGGTTTAGGGCAGGTGGAGTAATTTTTTTTTTGCAAGTATTGGAGAGATGAGGTGTCCCATGCAAGTTGGTTGAAAACTTGATATGATTCTCTCTAACAGAATGCTTGCTCTAGTAGGTCTCATACCGCATTTTTCCTTTGTATGAAAAAATACTCACGATGCACGATAACAAACGACAACTCCTATTTGAACATGTAGCCCCTCCCACATACGGGATGAGTGGGAGATGTAGACATAAGGGTGCATCATTTGTATAAGGGTACACCCAAGTGGACCACACCCCCTTCATGTTTGACTTACCTTACTACACGAAGGGAGGTGGTGAGAGGTTGCACCTCTTCATGAGGAGGTTACCCTCCCATGAATGACATGCATCATGCATTATAAGGGTGCCCATTTATGAGGATGTTACTCTCACTATAAAAGGGGGAGGGGTGGAGGTCTCTACATACACTATAATACATAGACGAGAAATGTGTAAGACTTTTGAGAGCTCCTATTGAGAGAGAGAAAGTGTGTGAGAGAGTGCGAGTACAATCCCTCTCCCATTTGAGTTCTAAGGGTAGAACCAGCTTTGAGAGATAGAGTTGTGCATGAGAGTGGTGCTCGGATTGCTCCTCAATCACACTTGTTGGAGTATTTGTGAGCTTCTACCTCGCTCGGGATTTACGATGTGGAATTGATTTCAGCAGCTCTACTAGTTGTCAAACGTGCCTACGTGAGTTAATTATTTCTCTTCACATCCGTTCACCAAAATTGTTGTGCGAGCACTCAGATATGATACTCGGGTCCCAATTAATTATTTTGCTTCCACTTCGACCGTTGACTATAATTTTACCAACAATCATGTCACTAGAAGCATTCTCCTACACATGATTGGAATTGACCACCCTCTTACCGTCAACACCCTCCTCCACTTTGTTTGGAGATGTTATAGGACATGTTAAAGGATCCCCATCAATGTCCATATTAGGTGGACCATCTGCAAGCTCTACCATACCCATGGCTGACTTGCAATGGGCATCATCCACCAGCTGATTTGTGAATTTGATTTGTTTGTGACCCCAATTTATGGAAAAATAACAAAGAAAACACGCATAAAAAGAGTAACTTTGATTTAATTGAAAGTACACTTACAAGTGTGGTGCTCATTGAGTTATCGAATGAAGGTCTAGAACTTTCCTAGTCACTTTTAGGCAACAGTGTATATGGTACTGGGGGATGCTCCACTCCTGTCGAAAGAGCTGATCGAGAATTTGTAAGGAGGATTCACAACTAGAAACGTTCACAGGAATATTGCCCAACCTTGCTTTTTTTTTTTACGAGAAGAGGGATGTGTCTCGATGCAAAAAGCCTCTGGTTTTCTAAAACATTAGTTGATCCACTTCAAAATCGGGTTTTTGAGTTCAACTCCTAACTATTTTTACTGCAATTTTCTATTGAAAACTTGTTTCGTACGGGCTAGACTGCTCTAAAATATGCAGTCTAGAGTTATAAAACATCCATCTTAAAGAAGGATGCAAATAGGTGGTTTCCTAAAAACAATTGTAACCAATGGTCCAATTTTTTTTTTCCATATTCATGATCTCTATGTTAAAGATTACATATACTTTAAAAATTAGGATCAAATTATATTTAAAAAATGTCTTTATTGCCAAGCCCGCATTTCTACAATACGCAGACTGGCAGCATGCTAACTGCGTCCTTTTCTATTTGATTGGGTTTCAAATTTGGGAATTGTTTCTTACAGAAGGAATTGGTTAGGGAAGGCTTGGGTCTCGCGTCTTTCCCTCTCTAAGTCTTTCTGTCACTAGGTTTCTCAACTCTCCAATTTTCCAACCTATTTCAATTGGAGATGAAAGGGGTATTTATCGAGCGGAGCCCTTTGAAATATGGGTGCAAAATCAAGATAGTGGATGATACATGATGAAAAATCAACTTTTTTTCCCGTTATTTTCTAAAAAAGTAAGTTAGTTATAGTCATTTTGGTGAAAATATCACCAGTTACCCATCAAGAACACTACTTATTTCACAATTTTTCCAATTGGAAGCCATTTTGGTTCCATGAAGTTGTGCAAAGTCACTCTATGAGCATTTTGCAATAAATTTGACTTATGAGTGTTTTTATAAGTTTGGATCACAACTTCATTAATATCCTTGTACTTGTCCAATTTCTTCTTATTTTGCTGCCTTTTTACTATTTCTTTTTTCCGTATTCCAGCTCTAAGGATTGAGGGAAATATGATCATATTTTGCCTCATTTTATGAAATTCAGCATGCTTCTTCTTTTGGACTCTTTCAAGCTCTGATTCGAACCCCGATCTTGATATAAACCTATCAGCAAATCATAGTGATGTTTAGGGGTTGGGCAAGGATTATATCTACAAAATTTCAAGTCAAAACACGCCATAGATTGTGAGAAATTAATCAAGAATTGGATATAAGATTTTTGGAAACTGCAGCTCATAAACACCTCGTTGATCACATATGTTTTTATTCAATCTGGTATTGATCCATGTAAAGAACCCCTTTGATATATATGTTGCTCAAAAACTCTTTGAGTCAGGAAAACATATCGCAGTTTCAAGTCATTTTAATGTGGGATTTCGGAAAAGACAACAAAACTTACTCAAGGACTCATCCCGTCATACTGCTCGTTATTGCTTGACTGCCGCCAGACCATGAGCATATTATGGTCCGCATGCTTTAAAACTGGCGGTCCTTTGTGTGTCCTCAAAGACTACTTTATAAATTGAAGTTCCCATGTATTGAATTGAGCCCAAAGTTTGGGTGTAATATTTTTAGAGAAGGGCCTATTCTCGTAGAAAATTCTAGGCCTTTCAGACACCAGTAGAAAAGAGCTCCTTTGTAATTTTACCATCTTTTTTGGCCGGAATTATGCACCCTCGTATTTAGGTATGACCTTATTTTTGGAAGAGACTTTCAGAGAACCTTAGATTAAAATTTGGGACCCTTGGATAACCATTTGGGTAGGCTTTTCCCGGTTTGACCAAGCTCCATTTTGCATCGCCAGTCGGGGTGGCTCCCTAACTTCTTTATCTTTATCTAAGGGGCTCCAGATCCTATGTAATGGGATCCCCATAATTTAAGATGGCGTTCTAGTGATTCCGATATATATTTTTGTGGATATGGAACTAAACGCTTGTTTGACTGTTCAACTCCATGCATTGTGGAAAATGAGCTGCTATCTCTCCCTCCCCCGCCCCCGCCCCCGCCCCCCGCCCCCACCCCCACCCCCGCATCCGCACCCGCACCCGCACCCCCACCCCGGCTTCTTTTTGTTTTTTTTGTCTTTTATGTTTTGGGTAATTCAGTCGAGGAAAATATACCCCTAGCTGTTATTTCAAGTAGATTAAGAAATAGCTTTTTTGAAAGTATTAGTGGGATGGTGTTAGCATAGTTAGCAAGTCGGGGACTATCAATAAATTGGCTCACCATAAAATCGAAAAGAAATCTTTTTATTTTTAAAAGTCGATCGAAAAAATAGGGTAAAAAATACAGATTGGCAAAAATACTTCATGGAAAGATATCATCAATATATCAGACTAGGCTCAAAACATCGGAAAATTGTAAAATATTAGAAATTTTGAAATTCTAAAATATAAAAATTATGTCAAAGCCATCAATAACTAATCCATCCGTAAAAATATACAATATAAATTTACTCATTAAATACGTTAACAAACATCACACCTACTTAGTAGGTACCAAAAAAAAAAAAAAGACACTAATTTGTTTTTCTCATTAAAATGCTTTAACTATGGTGTGGTGACTATGGTCAATCAATAACTATGATTAAAGTTTATATGCAATTTTTTAATGGGTGCGGTTTGTATAGAGCCGAGGCTCTAAACAATCAAAGCACAGCGCATCTTCAAATAGTATCGAGAAATATGATTTCAATATTGAAAATCTTTTTGATAGCCTTAAAATATGCTTTTATCTTTAATTGTAAATTTTAAAGCTTTAAAAATAGTATGGATAGAGTAGATCTATGAAAACTTGACAATCTTGAAAATTGATATTAAAAAAATACGTTACACGATGCACTATTTCCAAAACTTGAAATCCATTTTTTTTCTCATATCCATGCATCTAGATGTTGAGATGACCAATTTGATGATATTTGAGCATCAAAACAACCTTTTTTAGTGAAATTTTTGAGGTGGGCTCTAATTTGATTGTTTAGAGCGTCCAATCTATATTAACTTTTCCTTTTTTTAATTGAAAACAGGGCTTGTGAAATACACATTTGAGTTCGAGTTCTCGGTTTTGAAAGGATGCTTCCAGAGAGAGAAAAGTTGTTCGAGTTCTCCGTTTGGGTGCTCTGAATTTAAGGGATTTTACAAGAGCATCTCTTGCCCTTCTTTTTTGCGATCAAAGAATCCATGGCTCTTCAATCAGCTTAGTAGTCATTGCAAATCTATTCATAGAGAGGGAGAAGAAATTTGAGCGGCTGCCACAATAGCCTTTGCAGTTGAGAGAGTCATGACTGGTTTAGAATTAGGGGTTATAGAACACAAGTTCCTATCAATTCTCTACCATTTCTTATTAGAATCACCATTATTTGTGAGAGGAATGTTAGGGTTTGTGCAATGAGTGCAAGCATAAGCAGGCAAACATTCAGGAACAAGTCGAATGTGAAACTGAGACACACTTTAAGAACTTAACGCCATCAATTAATGGTTCCTCCTTAGTGTAAACTTCAAAGCAACCAGGGCAAAATAATTCTCAGTGGGATTTCAGCAAGCAAGAAGTGCAGAGATGGCAAAAGGTACCTTTGGGCTCGGGCAAGATTTGGGATGCTATTTTTTTTCTTGGAGATGCTGATTTTTAGAGAGAGAAGAGGAAGAGAACTTGAAAAAAAAAAATACAAGTATAAAAAAGTACAATTTTTTGGTCTGGTTTAAATCGTTTTATTAAAAAATCGTGTTTTAAATGTTTTTATGAAAAAATCGGTTTTAAATGTTTTTATGAAAAAATCGTGATTTTTTACCGACCTTTTCAAAGAGTCGCAATTTTAAACGGTTCCCGTAAAGTTGATGATTTGTCTGAAAAATCTCTTATTTGCTAACTATGGGGGTTAGTGGTAGTGAGTGCTACCTAGGGTTACTTAAGTTTTTATTTGAATTGATATTATTATGACTTAGGGGTTTCAATGTTTTGAATTTATGAAATTTTAGGCTATTAGAGACTATTGGAATAAGGATGGAGGACATAGGACATTTAGATTTTAGAAGGTCAGGGGTTAGGGTTTTAAAGAAGCTCAAGATTCTAGGGTTTAAGTCTTGTTTCAGTCCCCGACATGACCTATTTATAGAGCAGGGGTTTCTATATTACATAACTAATAGCATTAAATATGGGCCATCAAAAGTGTCGCTAGGACACTATCGATGTAGTCCACATTGTTGGCTCTGTATTCTATCAAATTTTGCAGAGTTTTTGTATTTTCTTTTAGTTTAAAATTTTTGCCCTTTTTTAACTCGGTGTAAGATCTGGGTTAGGCATTTCAAACAGGGAAAATATCGTACAGAAGCCTAATTCTCCATTTTATTTCACCGTAGACCCTCCTTCCACTTTTCTTTCAAGCGCCATACATAAACCCTCAAATATTTCACCTAAACCCCTCATCCCTTATTTCTCTCGTTTATTCACTATTGGCAATAAAACTGACCCCAACAAACTATTTTATTCCATCTCTATCCAAAATCCTTTTTAACCCTCATTTCTCCTGTTTTCATTTTCACTACAATAATCTCTCTCTCTCGACTACAGCAAGGGCTCTCTCTCTCTTCATTCGGCAAAATCTGCCCACCTCTCATGGTAAGTTTCTTTCTTTTTCTCTCCTCTCTCTTTCTGTCTCTCTCTCCCCCTGCCTTTAAAACCTCCATTGCTCTCACCTTCTAGTACTCTCTCTCTTTGTCTCTCTCTCTCAAAACCTCCATTCCTCTCATTTTTTGGGGATGTTGCCGTATCAATCTTTTGTTTCCGGTCTCTCTCTACCCCATGGGTCATTGTTCTCTTTTTCACTGTCTCTCTCATTATTATCTGTGTTTTTATTTTTCACTTCATCTCTCTCTGATCCCTATTAATTTTGACATTTCTTCTTTTTCTCTGCATTTCTTGTATGTTCTTCGTATAGAAATCAGGGTTTCTTGGTTCCTTGATATATAGAAATGGAATATTTAGGGTTTCTTGTGGCAATGCATTCACTACCACCAGTGACCTAGGGCTTTTATGTATTTTCTTTAATGTTGTAAGTTTAAAACTTGATGAACATCTGTACAAAATCTGAAAATCTTATTTTCTCTAACAATGTAATTTTGGACAATCTATTTCAAAATCTGAAAATCTCAAGCACCTAAGAATTTACGGAGGAAGGAACCTATTTGTAGCAGAGGCATCCGTTTGTAGTCTTAGAAAAGAAACACATCCTCAGAGGTTAGAGGGAAACACAATTTCAGATATAGAGAGAAAAAACCAATAACCAGTTTTAGAGAGAGAAACATTAGCAAAAGATAGATAGTGAAACTAGACAAACAAGAAGATAGAGGAACTCGTGAATAATACAAGAGGGAAAAGTACCCGTTACATGATTTTTTTTTTTTTTTTTTTGTTGGAGATAGAGAGAGATGCATTCATGGGTTTTTACTGAAATTCTGATTTTTGTTGTTGCCGGTAAGAGAGGTACAATTCATGGGTTTGCATTATTAGTGAGAGAAAGATGAAATTTATGCATTGCCTTGTTTTTTTGTTGGAGGGAGAGTGCACTTCATGGGTTGGGAAGAGAGAGATTGAGAAATGACAAAGAAGATGACGATGGATAGAGAGAGGCATTGTGAAATATGTCGAGGGATTTTGGTTATTACTAGCTAAGACTTGTTATCTATATTGTAGTCACTATATGCATAGGAACCATCTACTTGCATGTGCCCACTAGTTACACTTCCATTCTGGCAAGCTTCTTTTCTTTCCCAATCGCTCGAACCAAATGAAGGGTCCATTGCTTTCACCACTCCAAAAGTGTAGCCAATGGTGGTAACTTCACATAATTTGTTTGCAACAGGCCAGAGGTGCATGTGCTTCTTTTGTTTTGGGCTTCGTGACCTTCATGTTAATTGGGGGATTCCCTTCTTTTGTTGAAGATATGAAGGTTTGAGACGTGAGGCTTCTGTATATGCTAATATTATCTTTCCATGAATTAGTTAATAATGCATCTTAAAATTAGGTCTGAATGGAATGCTGCAGATGTTTCAGAGAGAGAGGCTAAATGGACACTATGGGGTGGTTGCATTTGTCGTAAGCAACACCCTCTCTGCAATGTCATTCCTGATCACTTTGTCTATATGGGCCCTCATGCTTAAGGTCTTCTTTTTGTTTCTCTCAATTGGATGGATGATAGGCAGTTGGTATTCTTCTGGATGTTCAGACCCTTATATTGCTATCTAGCTAGATTTGATTGGTTAATGGTTGATGGACCCTTATATAGCTATCTAGCTCATTGAAAGAGATCTGGATTATCAGCTTAATTTGTAATTTATTTTAGATTTGTGAGATACTTGTTTTAAAACGATTGATGTAACTACTATCATAAATTTATGTGAAGTTTTTATACTTTCTTTTATATTGTGTAAACTCTCTCCCACTCTCGTGCACATACATATGCGTACACGCAATTTAAACACAATCGTATTCTTCTTCTTTTTTGGCAAAATTAACACAGAATTGATTTCAATGATATTCAAACACGCCCCTAAATTTATTATGATGTCAAAGCACACATAGCCTTCTCTGAATTTGTAGAGTTGATCAAACACGCCCCTGAATTTGTAGAGTCGATCAACAGATTGGAAGCTGGTGATTAAATGTGTGTGTGTGTGTGTGTGTGTGAGAGAGAGAGAGAGAGAGAGAGATAGAGAGATAGAGACATATAGGAATTCCTCTTAACCAACAATCACATATAGGCATTCCTCTTAACAAATCAAAACTGATAGTTCACATTATAGAAAATTTAAGCTCCAAATATTGACAAACAAAAGCATTTGTGGTGTCTCCACACTGACGCTAGTACAATATGATTCTAAACCCATGATTATGGTTATGTAATTCATTTAAGTTCTCAATAGATGATGCAAATGATTATGCAAGACCGGTTAAGAAAACCCAAACCTGTAGAAGCAAATAAGAGATATCTATAAGCGAGAATAAATGAAATCCTTTAAATAATATATTTACTAACAATAAAATACTTGAGCATAAAAATATACAAATAAGAAGCTATAGTTTTTTAAATACTTTTAGGTACATAGAGGGTATATGCCATTTCAAGAGCAAATCTATTGTATATACAGATAACAAAGGGAAAATTTACTAACCTGGTATTGAAGAGCTGCCCTACAACTTAACCTATTATGTCCCGGATGATCACACCTGTTACAACGAATAGGTCTCATTTCCACCTCTTGTGACTCAATGTGTTTCTTCTTAGGATGACCAGAAGGGCGTTTTGTGCGTGGTGGTAGCACATTTGGCTCATCTGAAAAATGACTCCCCATGCAATGACATATCAACTAATGAGACAGGTCTAACTGGTTTAGAATATGTCTCTTGATAATTTGCAACTCTGAAGTACTCTTCACAATATTCATACAAATTCCTTTTGGCCACATATAGCGCTTTACGTACATACGTGCATGGCAATCCCATGATCTCCATGCTCGACACTCACTCTCGTGTGACTATGTTCACAGAGCAACTCTTATGGCTCCAATTGTTTCAAATTCTTCACTTGAAACCCATATAACACTTATAGAAAGAGAGTTCTTTATGTTTGCTGCCAATCTCTTTTTCACATAGGGGGTGAGAATAGTAGTCCAATTTTCAGACTCCAAAAGGCACTCAGCCATCAATTGTGTTATTTGCCTCCTGATTCGACCTAGGCATTGCAATATAAGGAGTTTTCGAGCCTCTAGAATCCAATTATTAAAGGATTCAGCTACATTTGTTGTAACATATCCATACCGCTTTCCCTTAAATATTGCAGTAGCCTAATGCTCTGGTGATGACTCTATTACCCTGCTATATGCCTCTTGGGAATAGCTTTGAATCTCTCCCATTTTTTGGTTGAATTCATCTCGCCTAAATGTGTGTATGGCACATTAAAAAGCTGATATAATAGCATTTTTAATATCACTAGAAATATATTCCATTTCCTTCTTAAGATTTTTTGTCATATGGCTGTTGCAAAAGGCATACTCAGCATTTTGAAACACTTTTTGGACATTGTTAACCAACCCAATATGTGTAAATGTGATCGATCGCTCCATTCCTATTGCACTCTTCAAGTTTTCTAGAAATCAAAACTAATTGTCAGAATCCTCTGTATCAATGATAGAATATGCAATTGGGAACATCTCATCCTTTGAGTCTCTAGATCTGGCAACAAGTAATGTTCCAAGAAACCGAGCTTTCAAGTGTGTTCCGTCAAGGAAAATGAGTGGGCAATTCCTATTTTTAAAGCCATATATTGATGCAACGAAGGAAATAAAGACTCGTCGCAATTTATCATCTAGCCATTTCTGAAGTGCCACATGGGTTCTCGGATTTGTCTCTAAAAGGCAATCGAGGTATGCTGAGAGGCGATCATAAGCCTCATTTTGGGAGCCATGCAACTCTTTCATCGTTGTCTCCTTGCCCCGCTATGCTCTAAGATATGAAAACTCTATCCCATAATCTTGAGCTATATCCTTCATCATTTCTCTAGGTTTGTATCTTGGGGTGTCACCTAGCTCACTTTTAATGAGGTCAGCAACATATTATTGTGATGCTCTCTTACAGACATTGATGCTCGCCTCCACACCACATGAATGCTCTCTCTTCCAAGTTTTGATTTCGAATATTTTCTGTTGTCCAACTTTAGAGGCCAAAATCTCCCATTGACAGTTATTTCTCTTACATCTTGCCCTTTCCCGATAGTTCTCATTTTTTATGTATACAAATTCTAAGTGGTGTGCCATCACATACTTGCTAAGAGCATAACGAAAATCATTCATACTAGAAAATTCTTGTCCAATGCCACTTAATAGATTTTCTCATGTGTTGAGCAAGCAAGGCATATTATTTTGATCATTATTGCCTTCCTCAAAAATCGAAGTAAAGGGCTGAAGCCTCAAGCCGTCGTTGCCCCTAAAACATCAAATGAAATAAAATGCTACTATTCAAAAAGGCTATTAGACTAACTTAATAATGTATAGATATAAACATAAAACAAATGATAAACATACCTTGTGTGAATGTTTATCAGAGGAGCACCACTCAATTGTTCACATCCATCAAAGACATATATTTCGAGCTCATTGGAGTCTTCATGTGCAAGTAGCATTATTTCTAAATCATTGTCACTAATTAAGATGACATGGCGTTTCTTATTACTTGGGAAAATATACCTTAGTGACGTTGCACATGAGTCTATGGAGAATCACTTTGCTACATGTTCCTTTATCTCCTCCAACTTTATGCAACATACTCCATGTTGCCATCTAAGCTAGAGCGAAGCTCACCAATACATATACATAAAAACAATCGACTACTTGTGTTCATCATATTTCAACTGACCTATGGGAACAAAAATAATATTTTTTTTCAATAATGTAATTTTTACAATAATAACAATAAATAAAAAATAAAAAAATAGTGGCTTAAACTGGGATTTTGTCATGTCGTGGATATCTATCGCTCTGATGTTACTGTGAAGTTGCACTCGCCAATGAAGATCATGACTGCTTTGTGCAGTGTGCTTGTGGTTTCTTTCTGTGAAGTTGCACTCACCAATGAAGATCATGACTGGTTTGTGCAGTATGCTTGTGGTTTCTTTCTTATACATAACTTAACATAATTTCTTGTGTTTTGATATATGCAGTTAATTGTAATTACCTCTTTGAAGCAAATCGTAAGGGATTAGGGACTGCAACTTCAGCATGGATGTTTAAGTGCTCCACTATGTCATTTATTTTATCTTTAAACTCTGTATTTCCCCTAAGAAAGAGTCACCAACAATGTCAGAATACCCAGAAAGATAGAACATAGTGTAGCACTTAAAAGCATCCATAAAAAAAAAAGAAAAAAGAGTAGTGCCTTAATTGTTCTATATGCAGTTATATAACAATTAACAGATGTTGGATACCCAACATAGAAGCTATCAACTAAAAAGATAAAAAGAAAAGGAAAGGAAAAATGATTGTTTTAAGAAGAATAAGCACATCCTAAAATTTAAAGAAATAATTTTAGAGAAATTCTCTAAAGGGAAAATGCAAACAATTAACAATGTCAGCCCAAATATGAGGAAACCAAGGAAACAAACAAGAAAATAGAGAAAAACAAAAGAGTAAAAGCCTGAAGGCCTGTAACAAATAGCCAGAGAATACTGAAAAAGCTGAAGCATATCAAGCAATATTGAACAGATCTTCATAAAGTTTTAAACTTATAGTGTTAGAGAAAATGCATAAAAGCCCTAGGTCACTGCTGGTAGTGAATGCATTGCCACAAGAAACCCTATATATTCCATTTCTATACCAAGAACATAAAAGAAATACAAAGAAAAAGAGGAAAGATCAAAATTAATAGGGATCAGAGAGAGAGGAAGTGAAAAATAAGAACACAGATAACATTAAGAGAGACACAGTGAAAAAGAGAACGATGACCCAAGGGGTAGAGAGAGATCGGAAACAAAAGATTGATACGACAACAGTACCAAAAAATGGAAAGAATAGAGGTTTCGAAAGCAGACAGAGAGACAAAGAGAGAGAGAGTATCAGACGATGAGAGCAATGGAGATTTTGAAGGCAGGGGGAGAGAGAGAGATAGATAGAGAGAGGAGAGAGAAAGAGAGAAATTTACCGTGAGAGGTGAGCAGACTTTGCCGAATGGGGAGAGAGAGCCCTTGCTATAGTAGAGAGAGATTACCATAGTGAAAATGAAAACAGTAAAAAGAGGATTTTGGATTTAGATGGAATAAAATAGTTTGTTGGGGTCAGTTCTGCCAAAAGTGAATAAACAGGGGGAAATAAGGGATGAGGGGGTTAGGTGAAATATTTGAGAGTTTATTTATGCCACTTGAAAAAAAATGGAAGGAGGGTCTACCGTGAAATAAAATGGAGAATTAGGGTTCTGTACAATATTTTCCCTTTCAAATATTCTCCCCTTCTGAGGTTCAAACATGCGATTTTTGGGGTGATTGGGAATTCAAGGATATATTTAGGATCTATTTATAAAGTCCTTAGGTTGAGGCATGTTGATTCACTCATCTTTGAACATCTAAAATGTAGAGACATAAATCATGTAAAGCAATCGTAGCTATAACAATCCGAGTAGAAACATATTCTAATGGGAAGATCTCATTGAAGTATATACCGTCTCCCTAGGCATTTCTTTATGCCACCCGTTGTATCTTGTACTTATCTCCACCATAGTCTGAGCACCATCTTATGATAGGAATACCGAAGTGCGATGAGTTACTTTCTCCCTTTGATAGATAAATCAAATCTTATATCAGCTTTTGTAAAATGATTTAATCTCCTCACTCTTAACATACTTCCACTTAGTGCAATCAGGCCTATGTATTGCAATCTAAAATGTACTAGTTTCCTAACTTTCACCAACTAATGCAAATGTTGTATATTCAACAAGCTTCATGGGTCTCTTCTTAATCCTTTTTGACCTACAAAGTTCTATTTTGAACTATAATCAAGTTCTACAAGCACCTTGTCTTCTTCATTTGGTTCTTTGGACCATTTATATCATCCTCTACATGCTCCTTACTTGAATTCAAAATGGAAGACACATCATCCTTGCTCAAAGAAATTTTGTTGAAATAATGATCCCACTCCCTCACACTATTACCAAAACCAAGAAATATAATTCTTCTTTTGGCTCCAGCTTAGTCCTTTAATCAGTTTTAATATGAATAAATATTAAGTATCCAAAACCTTCAAGAACTGAATAATCAAAGGGCTTATTAGAGCATACCTCTTCATATGCCTTGCAAACTATGGTTGTGAAGGGTGACATTTCACCAAGTACCATTTTGTATTGATTGTTTCAAACTACAAGTTCGTTTTGAAGTAGTACTACTAAGCATACCACCAACGTCTCAAGCAGTACTTAGTTCATTTTTTTTGTGCCCATTTTGTTGTGGAATGTGGACTACATATAATTGTTAAGGGGTCGTTTGGATACCTGAAAATATATTGTCTATGAAAGATATTATTGTTGTAATACATTACTGGCGTAATACATTACCTGCAAATGGATTATTACTATTTGGGTAGTATGTAAATACAACCGGAGAAATACATTGCTATTCGCCCTTAACTCGTTCTCTCACTACCCCTCTCTCATTACTACCTCTCTTTAACTCTCTCTCCTTGGGTCATTATATCTCAAACCTCCTACTCCTCACTGAACCAGGCTGGCTCCATTCCCAAACTAGGTCATTATATCCCAAACGTCCCAATCCTCACTGAACTAGGCTCGATTCATTCCCAAACCACCTCTCCACCCCTCAAATCCCACAATCTCACATACACACTATGACCAAACGTACGCACTAGAGACTGATATACCCATCAAAGCCTCAAATTCCTTCAAAATCTTCAGCATCATGGCCGCCATGGCCTTTGTAGAGCTCTCCCCTAATATACCTATCAAAGCCCCAAATTCCTTCAAAAATGAATGATCTCTGCAAAAACTTCTATACAAGTGAAGCCATATATGGGCAGCAACCAGAAAGGGGTTTTCTACGAAAACAAGGATCTCGACGATGGCTTCTGAGAGATGAAATTCTAGAGAGAGAAAAAAAAATATGAAAGGAAAATAGATGAAACAGGGGAAAGGCCTCTCCGTATTTGCAGCGTATCACTAGACCAGCGGTGCTACCCATGCCTCTCTGAATTTATTACAAGTATAAAACCCAAGAACAAATTCTCCCTCTTTCCCTGAACTCTCTCTCTCTAACTTCTTTCTCTCTAACCTCTCCCTCTTTTTATCTCTCTAATGAAAACTAAATTGGCTGTAAAGGAAGGTGACTGGACTTTTTACTTTGGTTCCACTTTAGATGTATTGGTTTTGACATATTTATATTGTGAGATATGAGAGAATGGTTTTTATTGTAGAGAGGGAGAATAGTTTTTATTGGAGAGAGGAGAAAAGGCTTTAGGGAGACAAAGGAGATAGGGCTTACCAGGGAAGAGAAACGGTGATGATGCTCTACTAGGTTTTGAGAGAGAGAAGTGGATCTGCACAGGAGAGAGGGAAAATGACGGGAGACATGGATTTTGTTTTGGAAAGAGACACTCATTAGATTACCTCGTTAAGCGCATAATGTATTTCATAGCTATCCTGTGCGTAAAAGATTTTACGCATTTTGAGAAAATCTTATGTAATTTATTTCTATTTTCTTATGGTTGAAGTGTACCCAAACATTGTAAATCTCTTATTTCCTTGTAATATGTTTCCCAGTAATAAATTTTCAGGTACCCCAACGTCCCCTAAGTGATGAACAATGCCTTCATTCTTACAAAAGTTAGAACATTCTTTGGATGTGAATTCCCCATGATTATTTTTCCTTAGACAATTTATTTGTTTTTCTATCATGGTATTTCTATTGCTTAAAAGTAGTAAAAAGATCATAATCTGAAGCAAAAAATTCGGTACTTTTAGAAAATTCATCAACTATATAAAGCAAAATATGAAGCTTCAGTTTTTTATGGAACAAGAGAAGGCCCTGAAACATATCATGGACGTAATCTTTGATGACCTTACTATGATGTTTTGCAGATTTAAATGTTATTCTGCATTTTTACCATAAAAGTAATGCTTACATAAGTCTAAGTTTCTTTCTTACATACCTTTTAACCATTATACCGTAAAATGTTCCTTCAGGCCTTGTTCACTGATATGCCTCAAGGTGCATATGCTATAGTTGTGCTTGTTTAGGAGGGCTCATATTAGAAGTTGCTACTCCCCATTTCACCCACAACTATTGTTTTCCAGTAATACATAGAGATTTCTAATATTTTCGTCCCTCAGGATGGTAAATGCTTCCTTCTTCACCTTCAATATCACACCTTCCAATACTATTTTATACCCAATAGTGTCTCGAGCACTTAAGGAGATCAAATTCTTTTTAAGTTCACATGCATGTCCATATTTACTAGGGTTTTCCTCCATACCATTCACTATTATGATTCTCATCGTGGCTATGCCAATTTTATAGGGAATGTTATTCCTCATTCAGACATTCCCACAACCCATACTACTTCCTACAAACACTTGTGAAAGCTGTACCAAGAATAAAGTCTCTATGCTAAAAATAAATAAAAATTTATTACTATATTCACTTATGGGTAGAACATTCCAAACACTGCCATCAGAACTCTCTTATGCATTACTAGATTGCTCGGAGGAGTCTATCATTCCCTTCTCCTTTTCTTTGAGTTTCATGGAGTCCTTCTTCAGATGTCGTAATTTCATACATGAAAAGCATCTCACCATGTATTTTTCAGTCCTTGACTTTGACTTAGATGTTTCTCTAAAGGATCCTTTCTCATTGAACTTCCTCTTACAACTAAAACCTGTGCAAATTCACCTGTTATTAGTGGGCCTTTTGTTTATCTCATCTAAAAAGACGGATGCAAGAGCATCTTGTACATTTTTATTTATTTTTAACCATATATTAGTGTAACTAAATGATCATATGAAGAAGGAAGTGAGATAAAAAGTAAGAGGACTTTATCTTCCTCTATCTTGACATCTACACTAACTAGTTCACAAATAATTTCATTGATTTATAAGATGTTTTCCTTCTTTCATCTTTTGGTATATAATCACTACTACAAATACACGATATTTAAGGGAGTTTATTTCATATAAGGGCTACTAGGATTCTATTAAAGTGTATAAGATGAATCTTCTTCTATGAATGGTAGAGAAGTTTGTTAGAGAGTTACATGTGAATAATGTTGGCAGCTCACAATTTATATCCTACCAATATTCTTCGGACATACTTGTAAGCTTTTTTCTCAATCAGCAAGTTCTTCACCTTCTTCTTAATGTTTAAAAATTGTCTCTCTCATTAAACATCTCCATCTCAATCGAATTCGAGGTTTTCCTAACCATATCTAACTATAGCTCTAATACCACTTGATGAAAAAAATTAATGGGAGGAGAAAATAAAACTAGTAGAAACGAAGACCAAACCACACAATGACAAAACTAGATTTGCATTATTCAATTCTTTGTAGAAGCTATTTCCATGGGAGAAATGGCCCAATCCATTAATTACTACCAAATGATATACATGCTCTCTGTGTATTTTTGTTTTTCTTTCTCGTGCAAAGATAAAATTAATTTCTCACAGAACTCCTATTATATCAAAGGTACATAGAATTTATTTTATTTATTTTCCCCTTGAAGACCTTTCTCTCTAAGGCTTCACCCTAATAAAACCCGAGGTTGGGTGTTAGGTCGGCCAATTTTTCAACGCCAAAATATAATAAAAATAAAAAACAAAATAGTTATTTACAAATTATTTCATGTGAGAATGGTCGGGTTCAATGCCTCATATTACCTATTCTACTGATATAATTATCAAAGTCCCTAACAGAACTAGGCAATCTTTGTCCTTTAAGAATCAAGTCAGCCACCTATTGAATCTTATCCACATAGCCGATTCCTGATCCACACTGGTAAATTTCAAACATTGTTAGTCACAATAGGCTTATGTACCCTTCCCAAATAATGAGAAGAAATTCATTGACAAATCTCACCATATGTAAATGCATTTTCCATTTATTCTCCTCAGCTAAAACCCAATATTGAAGTCATTTTACGACCCCAAAATTTGGAGATGTGACCTCAGCAAATATACTACACTCGGTAAAAAAATAAACAAATAAAAGAACAATTCCCAAATTAACTCTTTATGTCGTAAAAAATAATATTGTACCTTCAAATCCTTGGAACACTAAATGATCCTTATAATTATTATAATAACTTTCATCCAACTCTATTTCCTAGTATACCATTGCATAAGAAATTCCTGTCTTATACCTATGAAGGTAATCCTAAATCCTTTAAACGAGTGGCTATAATAAATAAAACTCTGAGGGCCAACTTAAATCAAGTTGATCAGTAAGCAATTCCAAATTCTTGATCTAACCTAATCCTATCATATCATGTATATCCATAAGCAATTCAAAATTCTTGGCCCAACTTAATCCTATCATTTATTTAAACCAATTAAAAATACAATGTCAACTTTAAGGAATCCACGTGGGCTACATTTCCAAATCCTACTAGAAGACATAGTTCTAGTGCTGGAAACCCCAATCTTGCTTGAAAATCTCATTGTAACCCTTCTTATGGAATATAAAGCTCCAAAAATAATGTAGCAAATCTATGAACACATGAAATCTTGAATTTTGGTGGTCCAAATAATGTATTGCATGATGCACTTATTTTTAGCAATTGATTTATTTTTTTTCATATCTATACATATCAATGTCGAGATGATCAATTGGAGGATTTTCGAGCTTTGCAACAATCTATTCCTTGAGTTTTAAGGTATGTCTTACTTTTATAGTATAGTTGACGCCTTACAAAAAATCCACTGGACTATGGGACAAAAATATCGATTTTACCCTCAAGAAAGTCATTGAAATCTAAGAGAAGATAATGACCTGCCATCTCCAAGAAGTATCCGAAAGACATCAGCAAATAAACTTGAATTTCATAAATAATCTTATGACAAAATATTGAATTAAAATTTAGGCCCACCAATAAGCGGAATCAGTCGAGACGTATCGAATCAATACCGAATATATTGGAAATTCTCAAAATTCATAAAAGCAAGTTATCCATAATATTTAATAGTTCTTCATAACAAGATGTGGATCAGTCAACATGAACTCAAAGTGCGAATTTGTCGTCGAGATTTTTTTTTTTTTTTGACAAATACCATGAACTTATATTAAAGCAATGCTTCAAGAGCATGAGATTACAAAGATTGGATCAAATCGTTAGAAACTTGCAATAAGGGAAGAGAAACACCATATTTAGCTAGCCCATCAGCAACATCATTGGCTTCACGCATGGTGTGGCCGAAGCTTATCCTCAAATTGCCGAAGCTTATCCTCAAATTGCCGAAGCTTATCCTCAAATTAAGCCAGGCACATAGGTCTTGAATTTTTAACCAAAGAGTAAATAGGGAGCAGGGGATCCTTTACTCTTATCTACACCACTTGATAACATTTAAGAAATCCCCTTCAATTATAATATCACCAATGAAACCCCTGTCGATGACAATATGAAGGCCTTAAAGGAGAGTAGCCAATTCAACATGATTGGTTGTTGTAGACCCACAAGAACCCGAATAAGAAAAAAGAACCAATCCCAAATTGTTGTGAAGAAGTCCACCAACACCTGCAGGCCCTGGATTTCCAAATGAGCTGTCATCAAAATTAAGTTTAAGGAGCATCTTTTTACTTTCCATTTTAGGAAAATATAGATGGTTAAACCATTGGGCAAGCTTTCTATGCTTCTCCTACAACATAAAGTTTATATGCTTCCTTTTATTCAACCGTCCATTCTGAATGGAACTATATGCTTTCCCTTATTCAGCCGTCCATTCTTAATGGAACAACATATACCCATATAAAGGCAAATGTTTCTATGTGACCCCAACAACAAATTAGTTATATGCGACCCCACTTCTTAGTTGTTCAATCTAAATCGAAAGGCTACAATTATTCAAACTGCAATGTCATATCAAACATTGTTTTACTTTTTATTTTTTTCTACAAAACATTTTTTGATGAAATTTTGGGTGTCCCATCAAAAAATTAGGGTGAACATGAAAAAAAAAAAATGTAAAAATAAACGACCAAAATGTGCCTGTAAGTTTTTGGGGTATTCTAGTAAGGGCAAGCTTTCTATGCTTCCCCTACAGCATAGAAGTTCTATCCTCCCCCTTATCCAACCGTCCATTATGAATGGAGGGCTAAGATTACCCCAATCACAATGTCACGTCTCTACACTATTTTATTTTTAAGTTTTTCCTATAAACTATTTTGACACCAAATTTTGGACGTCCATTCTTCTATTAAACTCGCACTAGCGAGAAATATAAAAATAATATTTTCCATAAAATAAAATGACCAAAATACCCTTGAAATTTTCAAGGGGTATTTTGGTCATTATATTTTATCGTAAATTTATTTTTAATATTTTTTATAGGTGCACCCCAATGAGAAGATGACAAGTACCAAATTTCATATTCATACAATTTGTATAAAAAAAGCTAGAAATAAAATACTTTGAAACATTGGATCTAAGATCAAACGGTGAATGGCTCTCTTGATAAAAATTGGACGGCTGGATGGTAGGGGGAGGACAGAACTTCTATGCTGTAGGTGAAGCATAGAAACCTTTCCCTTCTAGTGATGTTTATCATCAAAAATATTTTTTAAAATTTGTTATCATGTGTGCCCTTGTTAAATCTATGCAGCCTCAAATTTTGCTTTAGAATTATTTGTAGAATAAAAGTAAAAAATAAAACACTATGAGTCATCTTATCAAGATCTTACAGGTAAACATTGTGACTCAAGCTATCTCAGCCATCTATTCAAATTTGATGGCTGAGACCAAGGGTCATATATACCATGTATGTGGAATGGGGTCACATAGAAAGCCATCTCCTTTAATAAAATCATCAAGATGGTCAAATCGTCCTATTTAAAATTGAGAAGGCTTTCTATGTGACACCACCCACATGTACAGTATATGTGACCCTTAGATTTAGCCATCGGATCTAGGTAAATAGCTAAGATAGCTTACGTTACAATGTCACAATTTGGCTTTTACCTTTCAGATCTTGATCAGATGGCTCAGGGTTCTTATTTTAAATTTTTATGCTATAAATCATTTTAAAGTAAACTTTGGGATATGCATAGATCTGATAGGGGCACACATGATAAAAATAATAATAAAATATTTTTTATGATGAATAATGACCAAAATACCCCTAAAAATTATAAAGGTATTTTGGTCATTAATTTTACATAAAATATTTATTTTTTATTTTTCCCTAGTTAGCCCTAATTTTGTGATGCGACACCCAAGATTTCATCCAAAACTATTTTGTAGAAAAAAATGAAAATAAAATAGTGTTTGGTATGACATTGGCATCGTAGCCGTGTGATTCACATTGAAAACAGCTAAGAAGTGGGGTCCCATATAACTTATATGTTGTTGGGCCACATAGAAACATTTCCCTTTAAATTAGCATGCCACTTTATTAATTTTATCTCACTCAAGTCACCCCCTCAAAATATTTATTTAAAGATATTCAAATTACCCTTTCATGACCTTCAACATTGAGGGGTAATCTGGTAAACTATTCCAAGTTAAGTGGCCTGAGCAAAATAATGATTCTACCTTAATCTTTCAGTTCTAGGAACCCGGAAATTTTTTGTTTTTTTTCATTGAAATTTCTTTTCTCCAAGTCCTTGGACTACTATGATTGCTTCGATTGAATTTAATGGGTAAACAAAATGACAATTATATCCCTAAACACAGGACTCAACTTTATTTGAGATGAACACCTTATTTCCTAAACCTAGACATATATAAAAAACCTCTACAGGATCCATTCTCATTGAACTCTCCCTTACAGCTAATACGTATGCAAATTTACCTCTCATTAGTGGGTCTTTTCCTTATCTCATCTAATAAAAGTGATGCAATAACATCTTTTGAATCCGTCACATTAGGGTCGTAACCTATTGACCAAATGTACGAAGGAAATGAGATAAAAAGTAAGAGGATTTTATCTTCCTCTTATCTTGATATCTACTTTAACTAGTTCACGTATAATTTTTTTTTTGGTGAGTCAATGGAGAGACCTTGATAGGAATTGAGAATTGAGCCTAAAACGAATATTTGCGTATCGTCAAGAACTAACCAATTAAGCCCAAGCTCTTTTCTTAGTTGCATATAATTCTATTGATCACTCTCTTGTTAAATGTCTCCGTCTCAAACATCAAATATAAGGTTTTCCTAACAATCTCTAACAAAACTAGGGAAAAAGAAGATCAAACCAAACAATGACAAACTAGGTTTATGGTACTCACTTTTTTGTAGAAGCTACTATTTCCATAGGAGAATTGGCCAAACTATTAACCACCTAGAAAGGATGTGTACATGCTCTTTCCGTATTTTTATTTCCTCTTTTGCAAAGGTACAATCAATTTTTACTCTATCGAGTTTTCTTTCTCAAAAAACCCATATTATATAAGGGGGGAAAGTTTATATAGAGCTGAGGCTGTAAACAATCAAATTTGAGCCTACCTCAAAAATTTCACCAGTAGAGGTTGTTTTGATGCCCAAATATCTTCAAATTGATCATCTTGACATCAAGATACATGGACATGAGAAAAAAATGGATTTCAAGTTTTAGAAATGTGTAATTTGTAACGCATTTTTGAACCGTCAATTTTCAAGATTTTCAAATTTTCATGGATTTGTCGATCTACATTATATTTTAAGCTTTATACTTTATAAATAAATATAAAAATATATTTTAAGGCCATCACAAAGATTTACAATAGTGAAAGCACATTTCTCAATATTATTTGAAGGTAGGTTGTTACTTGATTGTTTAGAGCCTAGGCTCTATACAAACCGCGGCTATAACTTGATTGTTTAGAGCCTAGGCTCTATACTAACTGCACCCTATAAAATGGTACTCGTAGTTAGTTTTTTTTTTTTTTTTTTGTCTATGACTTCACCCTAACCCCAGTAATGTTTTAAAACCGGTGACTGGGTGTTAGGTCGGCTAATTCTTCAAGGCTAAAATATAATGAATACAAAATAATTATTAAAAAATTAATTCAAGTGGGAATTGTCGGCTTTAATGACCCATATTACCTAGACTTTTGGCATAATTAACAGGGTGGATCTCGAATAGAACTAGGCAATCCTAGTCCTTTAAAGGCATCGGTTCATTCACCTAGATAGTTGATTTCCTGATATATAAGCTCTGTAAATTTGAGGGGTCAATGGCTATTTTTTTGGGGGATTTCTTGTTTGCTTTTTAAGAGAGATAGAGAGAGAACAGTAGATGTTAACACAGAATCAATTGTTTAATGTGTTGAAAAATGGTGGTGTCAAGAATTGTCACCCAATCAAAACATCGGAATAAATTTGGGATGAAGAAGCCTTGAATATATTTCCTATTCAATTCCCATTGGGTTGGTTGTGGAGGTCGGAATTAATAAAAGTACGCAAGGAGTCTTGGATTTGTCCCACATCGTTGATTTACGAAAAGTTCGGTTGGAGTAGGGTCAATAAATAAGAGGTGAAGGTAACTATAAGCAAGTCAACCCGTCTCTACAGGGGTGCAGGTGATACGCCGATGATCGAATGGAGAGGGCGTGTCGTGCCGGCACTTTACTGAAAAGCGAACACACTTTTTAAAGGCGAGTGGGGTGAGCCCTACTTTGGTTCTCCATCCCTGCCCGTCAATTTTTGGAGGCCCTCCCAAGGGTCCACAAACATTCCTAAGTCAAGCTTTCTAAGTCACTCATTCTCATTCCAGAACTCCTTGTGGGAAAACCGACCATGAGCAGTTAAATTATTTTATATGAGTACCTTTTTAAACGTCGAAAATAAATTTGTACGTGTGCTTTTTTCTTTTTCTTTTTGCTCACCCCATAGGCAATGCATTTGGTCTTCTCATCACCTAATAATGTTTTTCTTCTCGTCACCCAATAATATTTTTCTTTTTTAATATTTTTTTTTTTTACGGGTAGTGTGTGGTCTCATCACCTAATAATATTTTTTAATATTTTTCTTTACGGGCTGTTTGGGTACTTGAAAATCTATTACTGCTTTTTATTTTTATTGGGTACCTGTTTGGGTACCTAGAAAATCTGTTACGGCCTTTTATTTTTATTTTTATTGAGTACCTATTTGGTTACTTGAAAAATCTATTATTGCCGTTTGGGTACCTAAAAATTTATTACGGGAAACATCCCTATTACTGCCGTTTGGGTACTTGAAAATTTATTACAGGAAAGATCCCCTGTTTGGATACTTAAAAAATTTATTATCCTTTACAAGAAAATCTATTATGATAAACATCCCTTTAAGGGCGGTTTGGGTACACTTCAAGATTGAATACAAGAAAATCTATTACAGGAAACATCCTTTACGAGAGGTTTGGGTACACTTCAAAATCTATTATCCTTTACGGTGACCTCTTACGATGGTTTGGATACCTGAAAATCTATTATGGAAATAAAAATTACACAAGATTTTTCCAAAATACGTCAAATCTATTACGCACAATAAAATAAAAATAAATGAATTACATAAGATTTTGCCAAAATAAGATTTCCCAAAATACATGAATCACATAAGATTTCCCAACAATACATGAATTACATAAGATTTCCCCAAAGATTCTCCAAAAATACGATTTCCCTAAAATACATGAAAAAATCCATTCACAAAATAGATGAAATCTATTACGCGCACAATAGCTGTGAAATCTATTCACAAAAGACATGAAATCTATTACGCCATCCATTACCCCTTAACAGATAATATAACACTCGTCTCTTTCTAAAAAATCCTATGTCCGCTCTGGATAATAAAAATCCTTTATTTTTGCTAATGAATTATACAATATTTCCCCAAAATACTTGAAAATCTATTACGAAATCTTCTATTCCCGTCAATGTATTACAAGAGATTTCTTCAAAATACATGAAATCTATTACGCTGACGATAGCTGTGAAATCCATTCACAAAATAGGATAGCTATGAAATCCATTACCCGTCTAACGCATAATCTAACACTCATCTCTTTCTAAAAAACCCTTTATCCGCCATTCTCTATGTAATAAAAATCCTCTATCTCCCGTCAATCCTCTAGCCATTCTCTGATTAATCTAACGTTTGTTTTACTCAAACAAAAAACTTATATCTTTCGTCATTATCTAGGTAATCTAATACTTGTTTAGCTAAAAAAAAATCTTTTATTTCTTGTCATTCTCTCTATCATTCATTTCTACTTTCTCTCTAAACTACACTTATAAGTATTTATACATCTTGCCCACATCCATTTCTACTTTCTCTTTAAACTCCACTTATAAGTATTTACACATCATGCCCACATCCATTTCTACACTCTCATCCACATATCCATTTCGTTATCCATCTATTCTCAATTTGGGTTCTAGCCCTTTGAAGTTAAATCTTAAAAAAAAAAAAAAAAAAAGATATTTTTGATAAATTATATTTTATAATTATATTTTATAATGATTTTTTTTGATAAATTATATATGATGAATTATAATGATTGAAAAAAAAATTTTTTTTTTTTGGGATTAGGGTTTAGATGCAACAAAAAAGTGATAAATTATATTTTATTTAAATTACAATGATTACTCTTTTGAAAAAAATGAGTTTTTGGGATTAAGGTTTGGATACAGATAAAGTAGTGATAAATTATTTACCATATATTAGCTGTTTTGTTTTGTTGTCTTTTTTTTTTTTTCATATTTTTCTCCTCCAATATTTCAATCTAATTTTTAAAGTAATTTACCATTTCACAATAATTTTTTTTTAAAATAAATCACTATTTACTATTTAAACTACCAATTAACCATATTTAAAGGTTGTGACTAAAAAAATTCACTCAAACCAATATTAATTCTTACTATTATGTTATTATTCTTTGAGGCATGACAAGCATGGTATAATCATACTATCTATACATATGCATTTCAATATTAAATAGGAATGTGTACAAAGAGACCATTTATCTTTTCTGAATGGAGGTCACAATCATTCTCAAATATTAGATGTCGAATTGGATGACTTGAGTTGAGTCATGAGGTGAATTTTTTTTTTTGAAATTTTGTATTTATTCAGTGACACTAGTACAATCACCCATTTTGAAATTGAAAGGACAAGAATGATTGTGTGTACAAATGATAAATTGTATCTTTGTAGACAATTCCATATTAAATCGCTAAGTCCAGTAAGAGCAATGTACGAGCAAATTTAAGGTACAATGTAGATAATTCCATATTAAACCGTGTCAAGTATCACCAATATATTTCCCAAGTTAAATCTAAATACTACCCAAACAGTAACAATCCATTTGCAAGTAATGTATTACACAGGAATATATTACACTAGTAATATATTTCATAGACAATATATTCCCAAATATCCAAATAATCACTTAAGATCAACTTTAGATATTGAAGAAAAAGGCGCATCTCCACAAACTTTTAATTTCTAGTATATTATTTTAAATATGGACCTGGTTTCTATGTGGCCAAGCCCGCATATGTCGAAATGCGGGCCTATTAATAAATTTGATATGGATTTTTGGACTTAAATTTTAAGGATATGTAATATCTAATATGGAAATCATGAATATGAAAAACAGATAAATTTCAAAAACTAGAAATAATAATTCTAGTAAGAGATCATTTGGACTGTTAGTTTCCATCATTTTTAGATGGAACACCTACTTGCAGTCATCTTTAAGATGGATGCTTTACACTTTCTAGACTGCATGAAGTCAGGCTGTCCAACCCGCATGAAACAATTTTCCTTTTAATATTCATTTCTAATTTCCTTGTCTAATATGCATACTAATAAAATGAGAGATTAGAAACACAAGTATGCATTTGAACCTTTTAATGTAGGGATTGTACACTATGAGACCTATTGTATGAGAAATGCGACAAAGTCAAGTGTGTCACAATATTTGAAAAATTTTATTTTACACTTTGGGCCCAACTACGGACAACACCCATGACCTAGTTTCACATCTAAATGTAGATAATCATTGTGATCTCTTTTTACTAAAACAAAAGGTTTCATTGTATCCATTTCTTTTAAGGAAAAATATACAAAGAGACAATTTGATATTAATGCAAGGACATGACAATCACACGCTTATTCATCATATTTCAAATCGGGTGGTTGTGTGCGTGTCATTAACTAGACTCAAAGTTCGAAAAATAATTCTTGAACTTTGTAGCACACCCCAAGCTATCCAATTTGACATCTAATAGTTACTGCAATTGTGATCTCCTTGTAATAAAGATACATGGTCCTATAGTATATAATTATTTCTTTTAATATATTACTCTCAAACATCTCACTAAATATATAATATAAAATGAATATAGAAACTCTTTAAATGAGAGAGAGAGGAACAAACACACACACACACACACATATATGTATATATATATATATATATATATATAGGAAAAAGCTAAGATTAGCCCACTAGTTCATATGAATATATGAGCCCAACGATCCAGATTGAATCTGAATCTATCTGACGATCATGGATGTCCGATAGTGCTTGAATTTTATTTTATTTTTCAACAAATCCAAATCACTTGAAATTTTAGACGTGTATTCATAAAAAATAGGTGAATCTTTGAAAAATATCAAAAAAATATTTTACATGAAATAAATTAACCAAAATACCCCTGAAAAGTTTTAGGGGGTATTTTGGTTATTTTTCTTTTCACGGATAATTTTTTTATATTTTTATTAGGAGCGCCTTGATGAGAAAAATATACATCTAAAATTTCAAGTGATTTGGATTTGTAGAAAAAAAAAAAGAAATTCGAGCACTATCGGACATTGCTATCGGACATTCGTGATCGTCATATCGGCCTAGATTCAATATAGCCTGTTGGGCTCATACGTTCATATGAGCTAGTGGGCTAACCCCAGCTTTTTCCACACACACACACACACACACACACACACACACACACACACACACACACACACACACACACACATATATATATATAAATATATAAATGAAAAAGTCTTTCCAATGCCTATAGGCAAAAATTAATAGTGATTTCGCCTACCTTCATCACTGTCCAAATTTTATCTTGCTGTCACGATTATCCGGTAGTGTTTTATTTTTCATTTTGTTTTTATAAATCGAAAAACCTAAAATTTGGAGAGTATATACATCTTACTGAGGTGCACCTAAGAAAAATATAAAAAAAATTACCCTCGAAAACATAAATTGACCAAAATATCCCCAAATCTTTTCGGGGGTATTTTCATCAATATTTTTCATGTAAAATATTCTTTTTATAATTTTCAAAGATTTCCCTATTTTTGATGAATATACGGTCCAAATTTTAGGTCATTCTGATTTGTAGAAAAAAAAATGAAAAATGAAACATTACCTAACAGTCGTGACCGCGCGATGAATTTTGGACGGTGATGGGGGTAGGAAAAATCACTGTTCATTTTCTCTTATAGCCATTGCGTAGTGTTTTCATATATATATATATAGGGATATGACCTTGTGAGACCCTCCGACAGCCAATGTGTATACTACCGGACATCTGTGATCGTCAGATCGGCCCAGATTCAATATGGGTCGCTGCACTTATATGTTCATATAAGCTAGCAGACTAACCCCAGCTTTTTCCATATATATATAAATGACACTATGAGACCCTCTCACACCCACCCATGTGAGTAGGACCCCAAATGATCACCATTAAATTTGACACAGATCTCTAGAAAAGTTCACATATGTGTGGGACTTGACTTTTCTAGAGATCCGTACCAAATTTGATAATGATCATTTGGGATCCTACTCACATGGGTGTGGGAGGGTCTCATAGGATCATTACTCATATATATATATATATATATATATATATATATATATATATATATATATATATATATATATATATATATATATATTATTGTTATTAGAGAAAATTACGCATATATTTGCTATTTTTAGTGTTATGTAAAAGTTACCTACAAATTTTTTTATAACATAAAGGTTTTCTTACTTCCCCTACAGCATAAGAAAACCTATGCTTCCCCTACCATCCAGCTGTCCAATTTTGATCAAGAGAGCCACTCACCGATTGATCTTAGATCCAATGTCTCAATGTATTTTTTTTTAGTTTTTGTATACAAATTGTATGAATATGAAATTTGATATGTGCCATCTTTTCATTGGGGCGCACCTATAAAAAATATTAAAAATAATTATTCTATAAAATATAATGACCAAAATACCCCTTAAAATTTTTAGGGATATTTCGGTCATTTTTTTTTATTAGAAATATTTTTTTTATATTTTCACTAGTGTGAGATTAATAGAGGATTGGACATACAAAATTTGGTGTCAAAATAGTTTATAAAAAAAATATTAAAAATAAAATAGTGTAGAGATGTGACATTGTGATTGAGGCAATCCTAGTCCTCCATTCAGAATAGATGGTTGGATAAGGGGAAGTATATAAGTTTTATGTTGTAGGGGAAGCATAAAAAGTTTGCTTTTTTGTAATGAGTAATGATCCTATATGACCCTGCCACATCCCAATAGCATAGGACCCCTATGGATCACTATTAGATCTAATTTTCAATCCCAAGATTAGGATGATAGTTGACTGTCAACCTGTATGGCCAAATAGTTAAGTCTGACACCCCTGTATACTCCCACCCTTTCTCTCACTCTTGTCCTATTCCCCACTCTTGCTCCCCATTTCTTCTCTCTCCTCTCTCATCCAATAAGTTGTATTAGCTAACCCACCTCAGGCGCACCCACAACCATCTCTCTCTCTATCTCTATCTCTCACAACTAGAGAAACCCACAGTCCGTCTCTCCTGTTCTTTTACAGGTGGGTAATGGCTTTAGACCAGGGCTGTATAGATGGGAGTTACCCATATAGGTATGAAGAAAACCAGTGTCATTGAAAGATTTAGAAACTTTCTCAAAAACATTGTTATAAGAGACATTGATGAACCTTAATGGAAGATGACTCAGTTCCTATGGTATAGAACCAGTAAATGAATTAAGCGAGAGGTCGAGATAGTTCAGCAATGGAAGATAACCCAAGTCTAGAATAATTGAACCACTAAAACTGTTATTGGACATTCGAGCATCACCATTGACACCCAAGATCGCATGCTGGCTAGGATCTTGCATGAGAACCGATTTCCAATGAGATTCAGGCTCTGTAGATTTGTTGCCTGTGATTATTAGGGTTTCAAGCTTATTCCAGTGAAAAAGATAAGGAGGGAGTTTCCCTTCAAGTAAGTTTCCAAGAATGTCAAGTGTTACCAGGTCGAAATTCCGGCCAAGATTGGCTGGAAGTTAGCCAGAGAACTTGTTCTCATAAATTTCGAGGTAGTTCAGAGAACTTGATCAAATTGTGAGTCCTCAGGTAAACATTTTATTATTAATAATCATCGTTATATGAAATGAAAACAGACCAACCTGTTTTGTTATTGTATAACAGTTTTTCAATTTCTTAGGTTAACGATTTTTTGTTGTTCATGTAAAGGTTGATCGAAACCAGTGAATTTTTTACAATAGAGAGAAGGATTGAAGAGAGAGAGGAATGGGGCAAGATAGAGAGAGGGGGTAATACTAGAGAGAGAAAAGGAATGGGGGTGAGAGGGGAATGGGTAAGAGAGAGAAAAAGGGCAACACTTAAGAAGTATAGTTGGCATTAAAGGTTTTTCAATATATTTGACTTGTCAACCTTCATCTCAATTTTAAGATCGGGATTTATATTTAATGGTGATCTATAGGGGTCCCATGCCATTGGTATGTGGTAGGGTCTTATAGGATCATTACTCTTTTGTAATTACCACTCTACCCGTTGTTGTATACACATTATTACAACATTTGAAGTTCCCACTTTTTAAAACGGATGGAATTGCGCTTTAGGATTTTCAAGATCTAAATTTTACATTTGAGCCAACTGACACGAATTGACCTTTTAGGTTTCTCAAAATCCAAAACTTTTATATTTTCAGATTTTCAAAATTCGGTTTAAAACTTTTGGTTGTTAAACATCCAAAAACTTTTATTTTGGAGTCCCCAACGTTTTCAGATTTTGAAAATCTGAAATTTGTTTGAAAATTAAATTTTTAGATTTTCAAAATCCAAAATTGTGAAATACAGAAACTAAAATTTCTAGATTTTCAAAATTATAAAATTTCATTTTTAGAGTCCCTACAATTTTAGATTTTGAAAATCTGAAATTTATTTGAAAATTGAATTTTCAAAATATGAAAATTTCATTTTTAGTATTCCGACAATTTCAAAATTTTCATTTGAAAATTGAATTTCAGATTTCTAAAATCTTAAAATTACATTTTAGTGTACCTAAACATTTTTGGATTTGAAAAAACCAAAAATTTACTTTAAAATTATTTTCTTCAGATTTTCAGAATCAGAAAATTGCATTTTCCTACTGAGGATATGATATTTTTGTTAAATTCAAATATTGAAAATCTCTAAATTTTTGTGAGGAAAAAGAATTAAAAAAGTCTTGGCCACCCTTCAAGATCCAAACATATATAATTTCAGATCTTCAAAGTCCAAAATTTTTCTTTTTGACTTCGGATCTTGAATATCCAAAATAATAGCACTTTTGAAAAAAAAAAATTTGGGGCTCCTAAAAATGGGTATATATGTAAAATACATAACTTTGACTGTAATAAATGGAAAATTTAAGTAATATTATAATATTCTTAAAAATAAAATAATACTGTAATATCCTTGAAAATAAAGGATATCTATGTAGTTTTCTTTTAGTATCATTATTCTTATAAGAGGTGCACACATATAACCTACTGCTACTACTATTGGCAGGTTATGTGAATAAAAGGGCGTTTATTCCTTCAAAGAGGATATGAGAATGCTCATTTAATAAAGTTAAGGAATGAACATATAGGCTGCGCCCTAGGCTCGATTTCGACCAGGGCACTCTGCCCACAGACTCAAAAAAAAAAAAAAAAAAAAAAAAAAAAAATACAAGAGAAGAAAGGAGAAGAAGGAGGAGGAGGAGGAGGTATGGTCATATATTGCACTAATAAAGTGGATCCCACTCCTTAGAGAGAATGTAGGGACAACCTAGAGACCCATCCCTAAGTTGGATGTAAGGTATGTGACCTTAAAAATAGAGTTTAGGTTGACTGTTTCTACAAGGTAAGTGTCTTTTTACTATCACATTCGGCCTCTTAATTATTAATTTATTTAGTTTCTGCCGTTTGTCTATCTATCCCTTCTCCATGCTTAATCTTTATGTATCACTCTTTTTATTTCTGTTGGATTTCTTTCTCCTTCTAAGCAAGGAGTAACCCCCTCTCTCACCTACAATACAACGTACGATCAAATTTTATATTCTTTCTATTATCTAAACCACTTAATAAATCTATATATCTATTTTTATTTTTACTAAATTCCTTGATTCCCTTTTAAATTTTGGAAATCTTGGAAAACTAGGACTCATATAGTGTGTCCTATGCTCTCTCTCTCTCGAGTTCCAAGACTCCAATTCAATGGTGAAATCTCGAGAGGCGTTGCTGGATAATCTTTCCAAATCCATCTACATTTCTAATATTATCTAGATTTTTATAAATTATTTTATAATATATAATAATTTAGTTTGAGTGTGGTTTGCATAGGATTGCAAGTTTAAACAATCATATTTAAGTGTGCCTCCAAACATTGTCATGAGATGTAATTTTGGTGTTGAGAATTTTTAGGATGGTACGAGAATCTATTCTTATCTCTAATTATAAAATTTTAAAATTTTAAAATGGTTCAAACAAGCATATCTATAAACACAAGAAAATATTGAAAATGAATGGTCTAGATAATGTCATACAAGATATACCATTTTTAGGACTTGGAATCTCTTTTTTCTCCATATCTATACATCTTGATATCTAGGTGATTGATTATATTTTTTTTGAATCAATAAAACAAGCTTTTTCAAAAGATTTTAGAGGTGTACCTAAATTCTGTATTTTAAGGTGTCAATCTTGTAAAAACTTTTTCCTTTAGTATTTAATGTATGTTATTATTCTTACCGTTATAATGGACTTCATCCTAATCCTAATCCTCATCTTATATATCCCTTTGATAGAGAAATATCCATCCATGTAAACCTCTCTAACTATCTTTGCTTTTACTATATTTAGATTTTGAATCACATTTTTAAATATAAAATTAATAGTATTATAAGTAATGAATTGTTATTCTATTATAGTTATTATATAATTATAATATATTGATAACCTTTAATAAAGAACAGATGAAGTTCTCAGTCCATCTCTACTTCTACGATATATGAATATTGAACATAAAACGTAAATGTAAAATTAGTTTCATTATAACAAATAAATTATTGAGTTATACTGGAAATAGTTTTATTCTTATTAATATTTATAAGTATGATAATTGTATAATTAAGTGAAACTTTAAAAATACCCCATTGAAATGTACTTTATACAGATCTAACCCCCCAATACTTTTTATATCACACTCGTAACCTATTTACTATTTTTCCTTGTATTTACCTTTAGTAAAAAAGTTAATACCTTAATGAGTAAACTACTCTTTTAATCTCTCTGTCTCTCTCTCTTTACCCCTGCCCGATATCAATCTCTCTCTACCCCTACTTGGTCTCTCTCTCTCCCTGTCCAAAATGGGGCACAAAATGTATCGTACCAGAAGAACATAGCAAAAAACATGCATCCCTACCAATTCGGCACACTTTTGTGCCCAACCGCTTTTTTCATTGTTTTTCGCAAAGTCCACCAAGAAGTGTGACGAATTAGAAGAACATGGCATGAAGTGTGTTTCAACAGAAAATGTGCCAGACCGAAAGGCAACTTGAAGGAAGAAGTTGGTTCGACACATTTTTTTTTCTAGACCGCATTTTGTGCCATGTTCTTATGGTCCGACACATTTCTTGCCAGATTGTGACAAAAATAATGAAAGCATACGATCCGTCACAAAAATGTGCCATATCAGATTTTGGCTTCAAATTTCATAAGCCTCACTAACAAGGTCCAACACACTTTTTGTCGGACTTTTCCCATTTGGCCTGGGGGGAGAAAGAGAGAGACGATTGAAAGGGTAGTTTAGACTTTAACATATTAACTTTCTGACTGATGGGTAAAAACAAGGAAAAACAATAATTGGGTAAAAAATAGATCGCAGACCCGAATCGGCTACGCCAAAAACCATTTCGGATGAGTGGATTGGCGATTCAGATCGGAGAATTCGGCCCCCGTCTTCACGCCTTTTTTTTTTTTTTTTAAATTGTAGTTATACATTATCTAGTTTCATCATTTGCAAAATTCATGTATATGGAGACACCATTTTCCTATTTGGATGTCTCAAACAACACTTCTTTATTATAAGATTAAAAAAAAAAACCATATAAATTGAAATTAGTATCACATCAAACTTTTATTAATTCGTGTTTACTCGTCCAAAATTATCACAACTTACCTATTATTATATTATACAAGAAAATTAGAATTATTTAAAATTTGTCTTATAATATCATATAATTTAAAAAAGAAAAAAATTTATAAGTGTGAGGCTCTAAACAATCAAATTTAACAATCAAATTAGGATACACCTCAAAAATTTCACTAAAAGAGGTTGTTTTGATGGCCAAATATCCTCAAATTGATCATCTCGACTTCAAGATGCATGGATATGAGAAAAAAATTTGATTTCAAGTTTTGAAAAACGTGCATGTTATAATGCATTTTTGGATTGTTAATTTTCAAAAAATTTAAGATTTCATAGATTTGCTTCATCTACACTATTTTTGAAGCTTTAAATTTTATAATTTTATTTCAAGGCTATCACAACGGTTTCTAGTATTGCAACTACATTTCTCGATACTATTTAAATGTATGATCTACTTTGATTGTTTAGAACCTCGGCTCTATATAAACCACACCCTTTAAAAAGTCTAATTTACAACTATAAGAAAAAAGGGTGCAGTTTGTATAGAGCCGAGGCTTTAAACAATTAAAATAAAACACATATGAATACAGTGTCAAGAAATATGGTTTCAGCACTAAAAATCTTTGTGATAACTTTAAAATATATTTTCATCTTTAATTATAAAATTCAAAGCTTCAAAAATAGTGTAGATCGAGCAGATTTATGAAAACTTAAAAATCTTGAAACTTGACAGTCTAAAAATGTGTTACAAGATGCACTATTTCAAAAAACTTGAATTCTATTTTTTCTCACGTCTAGATACACGTATCTTGATGTTGAGATGATCAATTTGAAATATTCAGGCATCAAAACAACCTCAATTTTTGAAGTGGGCTCTTATTTGATTGTTTAAAGCCTTGGCTCTTTATAAACATTTTCAAAGAAAAAATAATACATTATATAATTTATAATGAAAATAAATTAATAAATAAAATATAAGATTTGGTTATCAATGTATAATTATTAATTAAAATATTATAACAAACATGATTAAAAAAATATTAGAAAAACATTGCATGTCATATGATTAAAAAATGAAAATAAAACTCCTTGTAAGTTCAATGTTATGACAAATAAATGAATTATTCAAAAAACATTTTCCCTAAAAAAATAGAAAATAATGATATTAAAATAAAAACATTTTAAAAATAAAAAAATATTGAACCGCATATCATATGCATAGTATAATTTATTTTGCGAAGTGGTAATGTGCTATCATCCTAATGAGTTAGTATTTTCTAACTATATAAGATTTCTATTTTAACATGTTACATGTACTCCACTAGGGCTCTTTTTATTTTTATTTTTTCGTGAATCAAATGCATTAAGAGTGTGGTTGAGCCCAAAAGTGGCAAAAGAGGTGAAAAAAAAAAAGAGTCCTCCAAAGTTGAAGGAAGAAAATACATTTATATAAAGTTATAGATTTGAAAATGAGAAATGATCCTTTAGGACCCTCCCGTGTGTAGGACTTCAAAGGTTTATCATTAAATTTGGTATAAATTTATAGAAAAGTCAAGTTCCACACGTTATAACTCTTCTAGAGATTCATACCTACTTTAATAAGGATCTTTCGAGATCCTATACATATGAATGAGAGATCCATACTAATTTTAATGATGATCCTTTGAGATCCTATACATATGAGTGAAAAAAATCCCGTAAGATCATTTCTCCGTGAAAATATAGGATAATCGGCTGTCAAAAAAAGCCAAAGAAAATGGTCCCCTTGCTCCACGAGTTTTGCATTTAAAGACTACTAAAAAGTTGCTCCACCAGTTATGCATTTAAAAAACAGCGAAGCACAGTGTTCCACGTTGGACGTTGTGATGGGTGTTGTCTGTGGGGCAGGTGGGTAGTGAAGATAAGGTTGCCAGCGGGCTCATTTTCTTTATTACACAACAAAACCGGTGTGACATATTCGCTTTTACGCGAACCTGTTCTAGGGGAGTTGATTACGATTTTTTTTTTGGTTATAAAGCAAAGCTAATGAGATATCTTTCGAATCCTGATATATTGTGAGATTCAAATTGAAAATAGTAGTTAAAAGTGTGATATGAAAAGTATTGAGTGGCTTGATGCCTACAAAGTACATTTCTGATGCCTTTATAATTTATTAAAAAATTAATTCCAAAATCGTTATATGTATTTTTTAATGGGTGCGATTTGTATAGAGCCGAGGCTCTAAACAATCAAATTAGAGCCTACCTTCAAATAGTGTTGAGAAATATGGTTTCAATATTGAAAAGTTGTGTTAGCCCTAAATTATATTTTCATCTTTAGTTATAAAATTTAAAGCTTCAAAATTAGTGTAAATCGAGCAGATCTATGAAAACTTAAAAAACTTGGAAATTGACGGTCCAAAAATGCGTTACAAGGTACACTATTTTAAAAAATTGAAATCCATTTTTTTTCTCATGTTCATGCATCTTGATGTCGAGATAACCACTTTTATGATCTTTGGGTATCAAAACAACTTTTTCTAATGAAATTTTTTAGGTAGGTTCTAATTTGATTGTTTAGAGCCTAAGCTCAATCTCAGGTTTCTATGAATAGACTCAGTGTCTATTAAACATATAAAAATACATACTTGTCTTCTATAGATAAATTACATATGACAATAATAAAGACTAAATTATAATATCTAAACAAACCCAAACTTACCACGTACAGATACTCTACCAACTTTTCCCATATATACTCATTGCAGTATATACTTTTTATATTAACCCAATACACAATATACACTTACCTTTCACAAGCTCTATATAATCTTTTCCCTTTTTTAATCGAACGTGTTGGGGTGTATCTAAATGGGCCATCGACTTTGATAGCCTGAGAAGGTTTTCTTTGAAAAAAAATGTTTTTTTACTGGTTTCCCTTTCTATCTCCCAAAAAAAAACTCTCCCCTTTTCTCTCTCTAATCTCTACTACTACTCTCTGCTCCTGCCCGTTTGCATTGTCCATGTTTACGGGTTCTCACCCCGTTCTCTTCCCTAATCTTGCCTAATATGCACTTGCCCCTCTCTCTCTCTCTCTCAAACTTCCCAAGCAAGAGTTCCTTAGAGGCACTAGCCCCCTCATTCTCTCTATAAAAGTAAGTGTTCGACGAACCGGTGAAAAGGGCAGGCATTGTTTGGGAGAGTTTGCAGCATTGATTTTGCATTCTTTTGGGTTGTCAGCCTTTGATGGAAAGAGCTATTGGACCTTGGAAAGTGGGGCTTTCTAGATTTTCTGAAATTACCAAAACAAAGTCTTTGTAGTTGGAATTTGGTAAATACTTTGGTGGCAAAAAGGTGCTTTGTTGTTTTGACTGTTTAGGAGGTTTAGAATCTTGGGCACTAGAAGAGGGTGACTCAATTTTGGGGTTTTCTTGGATTCTGAGAGCAATGGTCCTCCAAATTCTAGCCAGTGTAAGGAAGAATAGGGTTTATGAAAGGACCGAACGGGGCTGATGGAGATTTTGCAGACGTATTAATGGGTGTGGTTGGTATAGAGCTGACCTTATAAACAATCAAAATAAAGTTTTCGTTCGAATAGTGTTGAAAAATATGGTTTTAATACTGAAAATCTTTGTGCTAGTTTTAAAGTATATTTATATATGTAATTATAAAATTTAAAGCTTAAAAAATAGTGTAGATAGAGCAGATCTATGAAAACTTGAAAATCTTGAAAATTCATGGTTCAAAAATGTGTTACAAGATGCACTATTTCTAAAATTTAAAATCCATTTTTTTCTCAGGTTTATGCATCTGGATGTTAAGATGATCAATTTGAGGATATTTGGGTATCAAAACAACCTCTTTTAATCAAATTTTTTAGGTGGGCTCTAATTTGATTGTTTAGAGCTTCGACTTTATATGAACTTTTTTCCTAACTAATATAGGCCATTTTAAGGGCATTTTGAGTATTAGTTCATTTATAGACAAATGTAAGCAATGAAAATGGATTTGTTTGATGTGTTAGAATGAAAATCCACATCCAAATAAAACTCTTGATCACAAATCAAATAGAAAATCCAGAAAAATAAGGAGAATAGCAAATGCATTTCAACAAACTACAACATGACACCATTTGACTAAAAGACTTATTAGTAGTAATTTCTCATGTTAAAATTTTGGGAAAATTACAAATAACCTCCAAGACTAAACTTTTTATATAAGTTACCCCCACCAAATATTTTTTCTCAATTTTTACCTCAAAATATACTTTCTTAGCAAATACCCCCAGCCTAAAACAAAAATAAGAAAAAGTCTAAACTAACCTCCCTTATTTTTACCCATGCCTCTCTCTCCTCTTTCCCACGAAAACGTGGTCCGGCTTATTCTTAGAGTGGTTCGACAGTGTAATTTGGGTTCAATAAATAACAGTGGCGGTACGGTAGTACAAATGGCGGCCTGGCAGTACAAGTGGTGGTCCAGCAGTAACAAAGAATGATCCGCCAATAGGCCCATGTAGTACGGCATTGCCAAAGAGCAGTCTGACGACAGACCTATGCGGTCCAGTAGGCCCTTGCGGTACATCAAAATTGTGGTCTGGTAATGTCAAAGAGCGGCTCAACACTTTTCTTAGTTTAACAGGGCCCGACAATGTCAAAGAGCGGCTCAACACTTTTCTTAGTTTAACGAGGCCCGGCAATGTCAAAGAGCGATCCGGCAGCCCATGTAAGCCCACGTGAATGTCCGGCCAAAATTAAATTTTTATGTACAAAAACGGGTATTTTGGTAAAAAAAGTATTGTTTTTTTTACTTGGGGGTATTTTATAGAAAAGTGTATTTTGAGAAAAAAAGTGAGACAAAAAGTTTGATTGGGATTAGCTTTGAAGGTTATTTGTAATTTTTCCTCAAATTTTTGGCATCCCAATTTACAAATAGCATCTAAGTCGTTTCAAAAATAAACATCAGATTTTAAATTCATGAACACCTACATTTTGATGGTTCGAATATTGAACAGTCCATGTCACATCTGGGTATGACTGGCAATGGGCCAGTGACCTTGGTCGGTGTGGGTGGCTCAGCCCTGACAACTAGGGCCTCGGCCACAAAAATTTGGCATGAGGGCCAAGAAAGACTAGGCTTTGGCTAGGTAGGTCCAGCCCAGCCCGACTCTTTTTACTTTATTTTTTCATATTTTTTCATTGCCTCTATTGGGCCCTGACCTCTTTGGCCCGGTCTATGTTCAGGTCCGCCCTACAGAACCAAGGCCGGGGCCTGGTCCATTGCTTGCCCGACATTTGAGTAAAGAAAATTTCAGACCGATATTCTGAAAACAAAGCAAGTAACGGCAGATGAGTTTTACTACCTTGGTGCTCAAAGCTTTTGAATATGATAACGATGCCCTCAGTTTTACATAATAACCATAAAACCCCTCATTTCCATATCTCGAATCTCTCTTCCTACATCATTCCAAGGAATAGTAGCCCAATTCCCACAATGATCCAACCGATCCTCCCTTTATTTCGACCCCATGCAATAGATGAAGGCCCAAGTGGAGAACCAGCTGGAGAAAATGGAGGAAGAGAAGAAGAAGTGGCCTCAGATGGTGCCTCAATAGGGCGCTGCTTGTGGTGTTGTGAGGGTGAATCAGCTGGCGAAGAAGCTAAAGAAACAGTATCGATCTCGAGCTTCATTCCTTGTGTGCAGTGGCCTGGAGTTCCGCAAATGAAGTATCTCTTCCCAGGTGTTGTGAGTTCAATGGAAGTGTTTTCGTCTGTGTGAGTTTCGAGGGGGCTGTTCAATTGGCACGAGTCGTGTGCCACTTTAGTTACTTCTAGCACATTGTGGGTCGAGGCATGCTGGAAAGCTGTATATGAAATTCTAATCAGTATCAGTACATTAGCATATTGATTTCTTCTAGAAATTCCTAAAACTCTTTCTTATATGCAAAGTTCGGAGTTTATCATGAAAAATGGATTCAAAACCGAAGATAGCGGTTCGAATGCATGTAGATAAGGGCACTCCGAATTGGCCGAAGACATTTATAATGCTTTAAGCTAAAAGGGGATGAATGGGTATGAAAACCTTACTCAGAGTGTCCCCTGGGTGGAAGGTATTGGCAGCAGCCCATGTCTGTATATCCGTTGAAATACCCCACCCACCTCCCGGGCTTCCGACAGTGAATTTGTTTCCCAACACAAGGTTCGAAAGCATCGCCACAACCACGATCACCATTAAAATGTTCTTCATACTTGGCATCTCCAATGTCAATGCTGAAAGTTATGTTTTTGAGAAGAGAGAAATAGGGAATGGATTGCATATGAGTGGAAAGAGAACCTATAAATATGGATAAAATGGTATAGCTCCTTGGAGCATGCCAGAGTAATCCATGGTGTATCAGATATTAACAATACTATTATAGTGGAGAAAATGCTTGTCAAAGTTACGCATGGTGGATTGTTCCTGTTATTTTTCACATATATCTCTGTAACCCATCTTCCAAACTCTCTCTCTCTCTCTCCCCCCAGTCAATATTGATGGCATTGGTTTTTAATAATGTGGTAATCTTTTTAATGTTTTTAGGCATATGTGTTTCATAAAATCGAAAAGTACAGAGAGGATATGAACAATTTAAGCGAGATGTGGAGCAAGGCTTATCTGAGTTAGTACGTATTTATCCACAGAATTAAAAAAAGGAAAAAATCTGTAGGGCTTGTCTGAGCTTCCATGTGAGGTGTGGGACTTGGTCTTATTTGCAGGATTGTGAACTGGCAGTGAAGGGGGTGTTATTCGAGTTCTATATTCGTCTATAATTCTGGTGTTGACTTTGTTTATTATTTCTTCAACATGGAACTGAACTTGTTTTCGTAATTAAGAAATCTGCAGTTTCTTAGAACCTTCAGCAAACAACCCATCCCAAAGTTCACAACTTTATAATTAAGAGATTCTCTCTCAAAAGTTTATATTATTGGCAAGATCAATAGATGTGAGTGTAAGCTTTTGTTAAACTAATAACTGGGGAAAGTCTACACTTTTTAAAAGACTGAACTTAGACTTCTACCTGTTTTTGAGCAGCTCTATCACCCTTCAAAGGTGCGTGAATATTTGAGGCATGTAGAGTAAATGGTTTTGACCATGGTTCACTGATAGCGTTAATGTGTGTTCTAGTAGAGGTGCATTGACACTGAAGGATCGTCACTTCCTCATCAAAGGTCCATTTTCGTTAAGATATGAGACATCGAATTCATCTCTAGGCTCCCTTTAACCTCCTCAAATTTCGTGGTTAGAGAGTGCATGTGGAGAAAGCCATCAAAGATATGAAAAGATGTGTCCAGAAGAGTGTGAACGAGCGAGTGGGTGAGGGATAGCGGTTCAAAATTCAAATTTCGTGGTTAGAGAGTGCATGTGGAGAAAGCCATCAAAGATATGAAAAGATGTGTCCAGAAGAGTGTGAACGAGCCAGTGGGTGAGGGATAGCGGTTCAAAATTCAAGCAGATTAAGCAGCGTGAGGAAATAAAAATAAATTCAAATAAGATCTATGCATAATCCAAAAGAATCAGTTCATGAATTCAAAGTTGCGGAAACGCGTAAGATGAATGAGCAAGTTCGCATTAGCGTGAGACCCAAAGACCAGTTGAGCAAATTCGAAAATCATGGAGAATGACTCACGAGAGTTCAAATTCAAAGAAGATACACACAAAGCCTGATTTATGAATTCAACTATTAAATGGCACGAGAAATCAACATGGAGGTAAAAGAAAGGATGGGCAGCAACAAGAAATCAATTGAAGATCAAAGGACCCTATCATCATGGTTATCAGCTAAAGATTGAAGCTTATCACCCCACGAAAGATTATATAAACCCCACCCCTAATCAAGAGAGGCATTCACACCTTTGATCTGATTTACAATCTTTTCTTGTAAGATCTAAGGGCTAAGAATTGATAAGTGAGAGAAAAGAGTGAGAGAAGAGTGATTGTAATAGAGAGGAGAGAGAATTTTTTTCTATCATTCTCGAAGAGGGCCGCTCTCGAAGAGGGAAGAAGAAACCGAAGTGATATTCATGCCGTAGATCAGGCATATAAGCTGATGTCCTATTGATGTTATTTCTCTTATTTTTATATGTTTGTATAGTTCCCTTCCTAGAAACGAATATATAGGTCTCAACCTAGAATCAAGGGTAGTTGGTTTTGTTCATTTTACTTGATTGATGTAAATTGTAGCAGGTGATTAAACCCCTGGAATTACTCTTTTTCCAGTAATACATATATAAAAAACCCTGTATTTTATAATATGAAAATATGTGGGTGAATAAGGAGAGAGCAGCTCGTGACCTAGGTCTGTGCTTGTCTTAAATATTTTAAAATATCCATCTGTTTGAGGTAATTTTCTATCACTTGTATTTCAGGTGCGAATAAGGAGAGAGAAGTTTCGTGACCTAGGTCTGGAGTTACCAAATGCTTGCGGACTACGGAAGCCGTAGGTCAATAGGCCCTGATTCAGAAGTAAATTTTTTGACAGTCCCAGAATGGCCCAAGAGCATCCAAGGACGTGGCTAACGGTATCCTAAGAACACCTGCCAAGTTTTATCGCAATCTAATGAGTTTAAGGCAGTGCAGATGATAAAACAATTTTGGGAAATTCTACCTCTATGGTGCTGAAATGGAATATGAACTACAACACCATTATCAGAGCATCAAATAGTCTCCAAACCATCACCGTTGGATTCAGAATGATCGAAAACTCATAGGTACCATTTTTCGGCGCATTTGGACTCTTCTGGAGCAAGTTATGACCAAATTACCTAAAATAGGTGGGTTGTACACTATTATGTTGCACCCTCGATGCATTTCGGGGGCAAACTTTTTGTGCTCCTATCTTCCTCATCCTGAGTTGGATCGACCCCAAATTTTGGGAGCATGTTCATCTCATCGACTCAATTGATTTGATATGCGGCACGCATGATAACATGACCCGAACAGAGAGAAATCGAAGAGAGAAGTTCGTCGGAAAGTTCCAAAACTAGCAGGAAATTTCCAACAACGTGTCCCCTCGATCAAACACCCGCATCACGGCGCTCGAATGTCGGATCGAAGTAAGGTCTGACCTGTTATGACCACAAGGTTGAGAGCTTCCTCCGCATCGAACCTCGTGCATGATCGACGGTCGAATTCATCAGAAATCAAGGATGAACAATAGCTAATTCCGGCCACTAAGATCCAAATTTCAGCCAAAGTTTCCCAATTTGGAAAACGGTGTTCCGAGCACCAAATGGAGTCGTTATTTTTGTAGAATGATCATGACGAATTTCTCATCATGTTACAGAGAAGAAATTAGCAAAGAATACTTAGAAACGGGTTGAATCCAAAATCTAGGATTGCACGTTTTCTCGTGTTCTTGCCCCGTCATGATCATGACCCGAGAGTTTGATCCATGACTCGAGATGGGTATCAAAATGGCCTTCTTCCCGAGCCAATCCAGAAAAGAACAATCTTTTGGTTGGATTAAGACCAGAAGGACCCCAAACTAATCCCGAAAGATTGTGAAGATTGCATGGGCATGGCAAGGACTTGTTTGGAATTTCAGGATTTGTGGGTCCGAGGATAAATCGTCATTTTGCCCCTATTTTCTTAATTTTTTTTAAATCACTTAATTAATAATTTTCAACAATTAGGTCAAAATTTGATTGTACACCCATGTTTGGGTCCCACTTCTATATAAGCACGTACCATCTTCGTATAAAGAATCCTGCCTCAGTCAATCAAAGTTTTGCTTTTTGCTTAAGTCCCACGGTTTGGAGAGAGAGAGAGAGAGGAGAGAGAAATCTAGACGGGTATCCTTAAGCCTCAAAGGTAACTTTCTCTCTTCTCTTCTCCTCTCTCTCTCCTTTCTCTCTCTTCTATCCCTCTCTTCTTTTCCTCTCTCCTTTCTCTATCCTTTCTCTCTCTTCTTTCTCTCTTCTCTCTATCCTTTTTCTCTCTCCTTTCTCTCTCTTCTTTATCTCTCTTCTTTCTCTCTCTTATTTCTCTTTCCTCTAATTTTCTCTTTTTTCTCTTTCTCTCTCCTTTCCTCTTTCTCGCTCTTATTTCTCTCCCCTTTCCTTTCTCTCTCTTCTTTCTCTCCTTTCTCTCTCTTCTTCTTTCCTTTCTCTCTTTTTATTCCTTATCTCTCTTTGTTTCTTTCTCTTCTCACATCTCCCCCATCTATCGCGCACGACACGTACACTGCCAATACACTGCCAACCACAACCTTCTCTCTTCTCTGTGTCTCGCATTGCTGTGCACACTGTCGAGCGTGACCTTCTCTCTCTTCTCTCTATCTCGCACGACAGCATAAACTATCAAGAGTGACCTTCTCTCTCTTTTCTCTTCTCTCTATCTCGCACGGTAGCGTACACTGCCGAGCACAATCTTCTCTCTCTTCTCTCTTCTCTCTACCTCGCACGACATCTTACATTATCGAGCGTGACCTTCTCTCTCTTCTCTCTTCTCTCTATCTCACACAGTAGTGTACACTGTTGAGCCCGACCTTCTCTCTTCTCTTTTCTCTCTGGCTTGCACGGTAGTGAACACCGTCGAGCCGGACCCTTGTCTTGCATGGTAGTGAGCACTGCTGAGCATGACCTTTCTTCTCTCCCCCTTCATGTCCTGCACAACAGCACACACTGCCGAGCGTGACACTTCTTTCTCTCTCTGTCTTGAACGACAGTACATACTATTGAGAATGACCTCTTTCTCCTTTATCCTCTCTCTCTTCTTTGCTTGCTTGACCAGAGGGTAGGTTGAGCCTCTTGTTGTCGTGCCAGTCTTGTCATCGAGCATTTTAGTTGTCGTGCCAGTCAAGTTACCGAGCCCGTCTAGCTGCCGTGTTAGACTAACCGCTGCACTAGGCTAGCTACCGTGCCGGTCTTATCGTTGAGCAGTTTAGCTGTCATTCCGGTCAACTTACCGAGCTTGTCTAGCTGCCGCGTGAAACAAGCCATTGTGTTAGACCAGCCGTTGTGCCAAACCAGCCATCATGCCGATTTTGTCATCGAGCAATCTAATCGTCGTGTCGGTCAAGTTACCGAGCCCGTTTAGCTGTCGTGCTAGACCAGCCGTCGCGCTAGTCTCGTTGCTGTGCTGGCTTAGCCGCCTGGTCAAACTTCTTCTCTCTCTTTCACCTCTCTTCTCTCTTTCCTTCTCTTCTCTTCTTCTTATTTTTTCGTCTTTTCTCTCTTTTGAAAAGTTTAACGAGAGCTAAGCTAACCTTCACTCTCTCTTATCGCTTTTTTTTAATCCCTCTATTTAAAAAAAAAAACCTTTTCTTCTTTATCCCTGAAGTGTTGGGTGAAAGTCAAACCATCCTTCATTTCTTTTTCTCTCTTTATCCCCCCTCTCTTCCTTTATTATCTCTTTAAAAAAAAAAACCTTTCCTTTCTTTATCCCTGAAGTGTTGGGTGAAAGTCAAACCATCCTTCGTCTCTTTTTCTCTCTTTACCCCCCCTCTCTTCCTTTATTATCTCTTTAAAAAAATTCTATTCTTTATAATATTCTTTCTTTATCTAATCACTCTTCTCTTTCCCTTCATTGTAAAATATGTACTAAGAGTCCCTTGCAAAGAGACGTCGTAAGGCTGTTGAATTGACATGAACTTCATTATGTTAATTCTTTCATCCTTTTTTGAGTACACATACACATGTGCGCTCACTCTATGAAAAGGTGGGGTGTGTGGTTGTAGGTAAGAAGAAACAGGTCAAGGGAGGCGATTCCGAACCGACCACAGGCCAGGGGGCATTCCACGTCATCTAAGAGGGTGCCCATCCGAGCTAGCCCGAGCGTGTCACGAACCCACGTGCGTTAAGTCCTACCTCACGATCCAAAGTCCTCTCTCACCGGTTGGTATTCCTGCCTGCATCTTCCTTATGCAGTTCCCCAGAAAGCAGTCTCAGGTCCCGGGTTTATCTCGAACCCAGAACAATGCCACCTGGTCAACTCGACCCAGAGGGTGAGATCGAAGCATCTAACCAGCTTGGCAACTCAACTGGGGACACGCTACCCCATAGTCAGATCGTCCTTGTTTGACTTTCCTTTCTTCTGTTTCTTGCTCACATACACACACATGTCTTCGGGGTCAGTCAACTCCTTCATTCGAATCGGGGATTTTTTGAGCTCCGCACTCATGAGTTTGCTTCGGAAACAGGTTCAGCGAACCTCGTTTCCAACCTTCCTCTTGAGTGTCTACCCTGTGTCACACTCCCAGGTCCTAACCTGGATTGGTACAAGGAGGGACCTAGAGGTCCCTCACTCCCCATCTTCAAGCCTTGGTGGATCCTCCACCAACGCACCTTGTCGGTGATGCACTAGCTACCATACACAGCATGCACTCTGCTACCAGCAAGTCACTTGCCGGTCCCATTGCTTGGGGCAGCCGAAAGGCCACCCCTTCCTTCCCTGCACATGGCAGTTCATCTGTCAATGCTCCTGTGGGTCGCCGTATGGCCATCCCTCACTCTCAGTCACATCTGGCCCCTGTAATAAGAGGCTAGACACATGGAGGATGAGGCCTGAAGGCCATTGTTGGAAGAAATTTTTCATCAACATGGGGCTCCTGCTCAATAAAGACCTAGCAAACAGTGGAAATTCTGACAGTCTCATAATAGCCCCAAAACTGGTTAATATCTTCATACGGACTCGCAAGAGTCTCCTACCAAGTTTTGTAGTATTTCGACTTGTGTAAGGCAGTGCAGACTGAGAAACAGTTCCGACAAAAAGACCTCTCGCACCTCGAAAAAGACCTTATTACTAGAGCTACATTTTCGGTGTCTTAATTTGTTGTGAGACCTCTGCTATTGGATCCAACATGGTTGAAAACCCTTACAGGTCAAATTTCAGCTTAAACGGACACTATAGGAAGAAGTTATAGGTAAAAGAGTGAAACAGGAGGAGCCGCACGCTATTCGCGTGCGGCCACCTTACAAGTTCACACCATTGAAGCGACAGTCACGAATAGTGACTTTTGACGTTCATATCTTTCCTGTCCCAAGTTGGATCGAGCTCAAATTTGGTTAACATGTTCGTCTCGTCAAGACGAGCGTTTCGATATATAGCACGCCCTACGACGACACCTGAGAGCCAAGAAAAGCTAGAGAGAAGTTTCTGAGCCGTGAAGAAAGTGTAGGAAATGCAGCAGTGTCGTCTCGCTCTAGTGGCCAAATCACGCTGCTCGTAAGCCCAATCGATGTGAAACCAGTTCCATCGCGTGCATAAAGTCTCAGGCTATCTTTGACCCGAAGCCCGTAAGTGATGCATGGTCAGATTTTGTACACGAAGCCGATGTAGTTAGTACAATTCTGTCCCCAGAATTTCAGATTTCGACTAAAATTCTAAAGTTGTAAAATCTTCGTTCGGGCACGGAATCGAGCTGCGTTTGTTGCCCTGCGATCGTAACGGCATGCTCAGTGTGTTCCATGAAGAAATAACTTAATTGCCAGTAATTAGGGTTACATTTGATCATCCACCCATGTTTGAGCAAATTCTATATATATCATACCATCATTTTACGCAAAAGGGGTCTTGAACTCTTCACAAAAGGGAGACTTTTTACTTAATAGAGTTTCTCTTTCTTCTCATTGTTGGGTCACATTGAAAGAGAGAGAGTGTAAGGAGAGAGAAACTATTGAATCGGTAACCTTAGGCTCAAGCTAAATCTTCTCTCTCTTCTTTTTCTTTTCTTCTTCTCTTTCTTCCTCTTCTTCTTCTTCTCTTCCTCTTCTCCATCTGAGCTCCCCTCAGAGGCCACGCACGGTAGTGGCAGTGCCGTGCATGCCTCTCCTGTGGTCTCACAGGTCGCGCATGGCGATGGCAGCACTATGCACGAGCCTCCTTCTCCTTATGTTCGTCCATCTCTGTCCCCTAACGAGGTTTGTAGACAACGCTACTCATTGCGTCTGCAAACGTATCCTTGACACCTCAATGAAGAGCGCAGCTGGTGAAACTCATTGCCGTCTCTAGTGGTCTCCCCCTGTTGTGTGCCTATCGCAGACAATGATGCCTATCGCCTCCCGCGAGAGGTGTCGGCAATACCTATCACCGTCTGCGAGCTTCCTTTGCATGCGCGATGTCCGTCCCGTCCATGAGCCTCCTTTGCGTGCTTGATTTATCGCCGTCCGCGAGCTTCCTTTGCTTGCGCAGTGCTATCATCGTCCGCGAGCCTCCTTCGTGAGTTTGGTGCTCATCGCTGTCCCTCTTGTGCCCCATGCCTATTGTTGTGCGCCTCATGAGAACTTTTGTCGTGCGCTTCACAAATGGCTATCGCCGCAAGCCTCACGAGAAGCTATCGTCACCCGTGCAGAGGCGCGCTGCCTTCTTACGTTTCCAACGACGATGCTTAGCGCCGTCTGCAGTTCCATGTTCCCACTCAAGCTGTGAGTAGTAGTGTCTAGCGCCGTCCAAGGGCCGTGAAATTTCTAGTCCACAGTTGTGGGTGACCACGCCTATCGTCAACGGGACCCTATCCCTTCACCGTCTCGTACCTTCTCTTCTCTTGTCACCTAATTGAGGGTTGACCTAGCCTAGCACTGCCATACCGGCCTCGGTTTCGAGTAGTATTATCGTCATGCTGGTCCTGAGTACCATGCCCATCTTGCTATCGCTCTGAGTCGGTCACTGTTTGGCTATCAAACTAGTCTCATCCCTTCATCAAGTTTTCTTCTTCTTTCGACCTTGGTTCGAACCTTCCACTTTATCACTCTAACCCCTCACATTCTTAGCCATACGAATGTGCATTGCCTTAAGACATGGGTGGGCCCTTCGGCCCACTTATCTTGCAAATTAACCATAGTAGTGTTGTGCAGAAAAACAAGAAGATTGCAGGTCAAGGGAGGCGATTCCGAACCAACTAGAGTAGCTGAGGGGATTTCCGTCGTAATATAAGAGGAAGCTCGAGTACGTCATGGACCCAGGTGAGGTTGTCCCCACCTAACATTCAAAATTCCTGTCTCACTAGTTGGATACCCGCCCTTGTTCTTAAACAAAGTTCTCGAGAGAGCGATCTCAAGTCGTGGATTTTCAGAATCTGAGACATTATCAGCCGATCACCTAAATTTGAGCAGGCAAGATCGAGGAACCCAGCCAGCTTGGTGACTCCACTGTGGACTTGCTATCCCTTAGTCAGTTCGCTCTTGTTCGACCAATATCCTATTTTACTTTCTGCATTAATTTCTATGGCATTTGGGTTGTTCAACCTGTTTATCCGAGTCGGGGACTCCCTTATCCCCGCACTCGTGATGCTTCCAGAGAAGCGAACGACTCAAGCTCCCATTCCTACTCTCTTGCTGAGTTGCGACTCACAGTCCAGCTCCCATGTTCTTTTCTGGGTTAGCGCGATAGGTGACTTAAAGGTCCTTGACTCCCTACTTCCTTGCCTTGGTGGACTCTCCAGCAAGGCCCCTTGCATTGGTAGCACATCTGCTACGGCACATCGCACACACCCAAGGGCTTGTGGTACATTCACTCGAGCCGCACCTTGGGGTAACGTTCACATTGCCTTGAGCTCGCATTCAGGGCTAGGCCTTCTCGAGCCGAATTCTGCATGCGCCATGCATTTGCTTCTACAGCTCGAGGAAGTGCTAGCTCTACACCACCTCGAGCACATAAGGGTCGACTGCTCCTTCTTCCCTCCTAGGACACACAGCTCCACCCTGTGAGAGATGGGCTCCTGCCCGGTCCCACGTAGACACAAGCTTGCAAGTCTCGGCCTCCTTAGGTCGAACCCATTGATCGAGCCCGGGCTGACCCCTAAATCACCCGGATGGGTTACCCAAGGGTGCACACGCACCATCTTTGCAAGTTTCTCCCCAATCCAGACTCAGGCGAAGTCATGAACCAGCTACCTCCTCTATTGCTCTCCTGACACTAGGCAAGCACCTCGAGCCCTGGTTGGTTAGGTGTCTTGATCTCGCCTTCCGGATCCGGACGATCGGGTGACACAGAACTTGGGTTTTGGGGAGACCCAAGTCGTTTGAGATCGCTCTCTTGAGAACCTCGTTCGAGAACAAGGGCAAGTATTACCAACTGCTGAGAGATGAATTTAAGGTGGGTTCAGGACTTACTTGGGTTGGCTCATGTGTGCGCCCTCTTAAATCACGAAAAAAGCCCCTCAGATAATAAAACTAGTTTGAAATCGTTTCTCTTGGCTTGTATTCTTCTGTTTTCTGCAATCACGCATATATGGCAAACATTATAAGACAAGTGGGTCAGTAAACCTCATCTGGCCTATTGGGTGAACGTACACAGGTGTGTACATTCATGAGAAGAAGGGAAGAACGAGAGAAGAAAGATAGGGGAAGAAAGAGTTTGACCTGGTGGGGAGATCAGCACTGCGACTAAGCTGGTGAAGAATTGGCCTGACGTGGTAGTAAAACGGGCTCGATGACTCAGACCAGCTCACAGGATTACTACTAGACGTCATTATCGATACTGACTACCTAGTTACGATGGTTAGTTTGTGGTGGAAATAAAGCGAGCATAGTAATTCTGACACAACAACATTATGGTTAGACGACAGGACTATCATAAGAGGCCAATCTCAACCCTTCTTAATCAAAAGAAAGGATAACATAAAGAATGAAAATAAAAAAGAAAGAGTAAGAAGTAAGAGAATAAGAGAGAGAAGAAAAAGATAGGAAGAGAAAGAAAGAAGGAGAAGAGTATGAGAGAAGAGAGAAGACAGGAGAAAAGAGGGTAAAAGGCATAGTCAGCGTTAGGCATCGCCGATTGGGTTGGAAAGGGAACAGAGAGATGGACACAAGCGGTGCTAGGCTTCGGCTGTGTTTAAGAAGTGATGAGAGAGAAGAGACTCGACGTTGGGCATCACTAGTTGGGTTGCAAAGAGAAGAGAGAGACAGACACAGTCGGCGCTAGGCTTCATTGGCTGTGTTTAAGAAGTGAGGAGTGATAAGACATAGTCAGCACTGAGCATCATCAACTGAGTTGGAAAGAGAAGAGAGAGACGAAGAAATTAGTGCTAGGCTTCACCGACTGTATTAGACAGAGAAGAGAGAGAGGATGCAGTCGGTGCTAGCCTTCACTGACTGTATTAGACATAAAAGAGAGGGAAGATTCAATCGGTGCTAGGCTTCATCGACTGTATTAGATAGAGAAGAGAGAGAAGATGCAGTTGATGCTAAGCTTTACCGACTGTATTAGACAGAGAAGAGAGAGATGATGCAGTCAATGTTAGGCTTCACCCACTGTATTAAACAGAGAAGAGAGAGAAGATGTAGTCGATGTTAGACTTCGTCGATTGTGTTAAACAGAGAAGACAAAGAGGATCGGCACTAGGCTTTGCCGACTGTATTAAATAGAGAGCAGAAAGGGAGATATAAATAAGAAGAAGAGAGATAAAAATGAGAAGAAGAGAAAGAAGGAGAGATAGAGATGAGGATGAGAGAGAGAGATAGAGATGAGAAGAAGAGAGAGATATAGATGAGAGAAGAAGAGAGAGAAAGACATATATAAATGAGAAAAGACAGAAAAAGAGATAGAGATGAGAAGAAGAGAGAGAAAGAGAGATAGAGATGAGAAGAAGAGAGAGAAAGAGGGATAGAGATAAAAAAAAAGAGAGATAGAGATAAGAAGAAGAGAGAGAACGGGATAGAGATGAGAGAGAAAGAAGGGAGGAGAGAGAAATAGGGGAGGAGAGAGAAAGAGAGGAGGAGAGAGAAAGAGAGGAGGAGAGCAAGAGGGGAGGAGAGAGGAAGTTACTTATCAAAGGGTACCAACCCTTTTCTTTTCTCTCCTCTCTCTTTCTCTCTCCGAGACGTACCCACGAGCTCAAGCAAAATTTAGAACTTTATTGATTGATCTAAGAAAATGAATTGAGCCCTTTTTACAATGAGGAGCTTGTTTATATAGAGTTGGGTTAAAACGTGGGTGTGCACCAAAAAACTACTTAGAGTTGAAGATAATTACAATTTAATTAAATTAAAAGAAATTTTAAAAATGGGTGTAAAAGGACTGTTTTGAACCTGCCTAACAATGTGTGGAATTTCAGAACAGTCCTTGCTGTTACTCGAGAACTTGCGTTATCTTTCATGATTGATCCAGAGTTATTCTGATGCCCACTTAATCGAAAGATGATTGTTCTCTTGTGGGTCTCAATATGGTAATCGATTTGATACAAACTTCGAGTCATGAATCATGTTTTGAAGCCATGATTATGAGGCTTAAATTTTGGATGAATCTTGAAAACTTCGGATCAATAGTGCGCTTATTAATTGAAGTTTTTAATTACTTTCTTGACCAAATCACACTGAGGATGCCGTCACGATCACATTGTAATAAAAACAGCTCAATTTCATGTTTGGATGAATATTTTGTCGTCTTGAGTTGTTGGGTCGGAATCTTGAAATCTGACGGGCCAAAATTCGCCGCAGCTTTGATGCCTCCTTGTGTGAAATCCAACATTTCATCATACGCAGGATTCAGACCAGAGATATCCACGGACCTTACGCATATAATGCTATTGGTTTCGTGCCGATCGGTTAGGTGAGCATCGTGATTCGGCTGTCGGAGTGGGGCATGTTGCTGATGAATGTTTTGCAACTTTCTTCATGGATCCACAATTTCTCTCTTTTTTTTCTCCCTGCTCGGGCATCGTCATGGAGCGTATCACATATCGAATTGCTCGTCTTGAAGAGACGAACACGCTCATCAAATTTGGGAGCAATCAGACTTGGAATGAGTGAGATATAGGCCCTGAAATTGACCTCCCGTTATTGTAAAAACAACCACTTTTAATGGTATTTTGGTATAAGGTGGCCACACGGGAATAGTGTGCGGCCTACCTCTTTTCGGTATTTTAATCATAACTTTATCTTGGAGTACCCGATTATGCGAAAACTTAATCCATAGGGTTTTCGACTATGTTGATCCAATGATGGTGGTCCCATAACTGTTTGACGTACTAAAAGTACAACTCTATTTACGGGGTCTATTTCAGGGTGCTAGAGGCCGATTTTACCGAAACTGTTTCTCTGATCATGATGAATCCTGATAGGTGGTCTTTTGTAGTGTTGTTGAAGATCTTGACCAATTCTAGGGAAATTCTGAGACCATGAAAGTTTCCACTTATTTTGTAGGCTTTATTGACCTGCTTCATCTTTATTCAACATCAGGGACCAAGGTGCTGAAAAATGTATTCAAACAGCTTGCCCCACCAAATGTTGTGCTCCGAGAGAAGCCAGAAGGACAACATTAGAAAATTTCCTTCGGCTATATTAATTTTTTCTTCCTAGCCACTGGACCACGTGAACGTCGACGAGATTTACGTAATGGTGTAATTAGGATGCTCTGACGTAGAGATGCATTGTTCGCGGGTCCGTCCGTGGAGACTTCAAGGGGAGAAGAGACTTTTTTGAGGTATCTTGTCGAAGTCCTCGCCCTCATGTGGACTATTTGTGATTCTGAAGCTGAGGATTTTAGATGGACCTCGTCAATCAAAATCAGGCCCGTCTGGCAATTGAGTGCCATGTCGAAGGGCATTGTTCCCAATTGGTCTAGGTTTGTGTGTATCCTCTGGTGTTGAGCCACTTTTCGAGGATTTTGTGGATGGTGTGCTGAAGGGCCTTTGGTCGTCGCTATTTGCTGCAACACCAGGTTTGCTTTTGACAGTCAGAATACCACTGTAGGTCCCGTCAGCAGGGTCTAGTCACGGGCAGTTTTGTTATCCGGTCCCGAAGGTCTGGGCATGTCGGCTAGGCTTGCTAAAGTCTCTGGCAGGTTCGCCCCGGCTATGTCAGTTTCTTGCCTTGGTAGTGGTCTTTAGCGTTTTTAGAGTTTGTTTGCGACCTCAGGGAATAGTGCTCTTCCTCATGAGACTTGTCTTTCTTTTTAGGAGAATATTCTATCCTTTGCGTCCCTTTTGCGAATGGACTCAGGCTGTTGGAATATTTTTCTTGAAGCTTGTATTTTTGAGGTCATGGTATTGTGACACCAGGGATTTTCTTTGAGTAAAGGCTGAAGTCACTTGTCGGGGCAACAGCTGCATCAACCTATTTATTGGTCCTAACATCTTTTGTGGATTTTCAGTAGAAATGGTTTTCACCAACTTCTTTTTATTTTGGGGCTCTTTTACCCATGACCCTTTGGCCATGTCTACCCTTATTCTTCCAGTTTTGCTCATGATGCCATTTCGAGTTTTCATCGTGCCCGGGCTTTTATTCATGAAACGTTTTTACTCATGGTTTCGTAACCATACCCGTCCGTCATTTTTACTCATAGCGCTCCCTTGTTAAGGTATACACCGTGCCCGTTATTATTTTTGTGAAGGCGTGTTTAAGGTCATGCCTTTGGGACCTGTGCGAAGCCTTTTAACGTCATGCGGTCAGGACATGTACTATGATTTAAGGTCATATAGTTTGAACCATAATGGAGATGGATGGCAGTCTGTAAAGCTGATAAAGTGAGTATGGTAGTGGTTTTTAGCTCACTTTGGGGAGATGGCACGAGGCTACCTATAAAAGCTAGTTGACGTATGAATGGAATGTGGAAAGTGGGGAGCCCTTAGCTTATGATGAGTATACGTGGCGGGATGGTTCGCCATTTTGTTAGAGCGGGTGAAACTCACTGGGGGAATAATTGTAGGATGATGAAGTGAATGGACTCACTGGGGAGGTAATGATAGTGGTGCGCATATGTGGGGGTGCGTTTATGGTCATGCCTTCAGGACCTGTGCAAAGCAGTTTATCGTCATGTGGTTAGGTTGTGTACTATGGTTTTAGGGTCATATAGCTTGGGCTGTGGTTATGCTGTTTAGAGTCATACAACTAGGTCTGTCCTGTTTAAGGTCGTACAATTAAATCTTCGCTACAGTTTAAGGTCATATAGTTTGGACCACGATTATACTGTTTAGAGTTATGCAACTAGAACCATGCAGTCGTGCAACTAGACCTCCGCTACAGTTTAAGGTCATATAGTTTGGACCATGCAATTTTGGGGTCGTGCAAATAGACCAAGGCAGTGCAATCTAAGGCCATGCAGCACGGACCAAGGCTATGCAGTTTAAGGTCATGAAGCACAGACCAAGGCTGTGCAGTTTAAGGTCATGCAACATGGACAAAGCAGTTTTGGGGTTGTGTAACTAGACCAAGGCTATGCAGTTTAAGCTCATGCAGCACAAACCAAGTAGTTTTGGGGTCGTGCAACTAGCCCAAGGCTGTACAGTTTAAGGTCATGTAGCATGGGCCAAGGATTGGGTCGCCATGTAGGTGAGACTTCATGGAGAATAGGTCAGTGGGCAGCAGTCTGACTTCTTGGGGATAAAATAGGTTGGACCGATGAGGGGTCCAGATAGAAAAGCTAACCTTATTGGGAAAGAGGTGACAAATGTGGGTCTTTTATAGGCATTAGAGATCACTAGGGGTTACAGCGGCAAGAATGACCCTATCTCTACTGGGGATAATAGTACGGGCATGGTTTTCTTACTGGGGATGAGAAGTCATGGCCTGAGGTTTGTAGACCTGGGTTCCACTTTGCTGGGGGTAATAGGTTAGGGTCAAGGTGTAACTCTAGTGGTAATAATAATGATAGGGCACTTACAGCTTCCGCCTAGGCTGCTTTAAATACAGCCGACGTTAAGTGCAGCAACCATTATTTCTTGAGCAGCTAGCCGACACTGGAAGGTTAAAAACACAGTCGGTGCTGAGGACGGTGCGTGCTTGAATACAACTGGCGATGAGTTATTTAAGAACACACTTGGCACTGAGTTACTGAACACACAACCAGTGCTAGGTAGCTTTAACAGCGCAGCCAGCACTGGGTGTGGATCGACATTCGGGCCATGACCCGAGCCCGACCCGGTCCAGCCTGCTTGTTAAAATGTTTTTTTTGAGGCTCTGATGAGATTTGCCTCGGGCCTCGGGTTAAAGCCTGACTCGGCCCATCGTCATTTGGCTTTCTAGGACATGACTGGAATTCTCAGTTTGTGAGGGACGTTTAAGGGTAGTGTTGGCTATATAAGGGGGTAAAACCCCATTTTCTTCACTTTTCACAAAAGGTAAAGAAACTTCAAAATTTTTAACAGTGAGCAGAGGGTGCCTCGGTAGAAGGTCTGACAAGCAGTGGGATTTCGGTAAGGGTTCAAGGTTTTGGAAGAAGATCAAGTGTTCCAGCAAGCCAAGGAGAAGTTTTTGCTGGGGATAGGTGGAGTTGCAGGAGTTCCCTAGTTTAACACAGGGAGTTTTCTGGGAAGCAAGAGAACTCAGACCGTGGTCTTCAAGGGTAGAAGAGGTGGGAAGTGCAGTAGTGGGCATTTTTGCAAGTTTTGGGGGTTTCCGGGGACGTAAGTGGTTTCTTGGTGTTGTTTGAGGTGTTGCGGAGGGTTCCCAACGGTGCTTGGATAACTTTCTGGCCAAAGCGCGGGAGTTTTGAACTATCGCAGGGAAAGCGAATGGTTGCAAGAGGTGGACCATCGCAGAGAAGGCGAGCAGTTACCGCGTTCATGTGTAAGGCGGCGTAGAAGGACATGGCGATGGTTGGCATTTGCTCGCGTGTCAGGCGGTGCTGAAGGCGTGGCAAAAGTTGTCAGTCGGCATAGTAGAGTTCAAGGCATTCATGACTAGAATCCGTGGCACGTGTGAGCGATGCGAATACAGTCGAGGCTGGGCATTGACAAGCTCAACCAGTGCTGAGCGTTGACAGACACAGTCGGTGGTAAGAGTTAGGAGCACAACCGACACTAGCCTTTGGAGGACACAGTCGTCACTGACTTTAGACGGTGCTCATCAACACATGTGGCTTGTCATGAGGAACATAGTGATGCTCGTATGTGGTAGTACGTTACATGCGGGCTTTGTGGCGCTCGACGATGAACTATGTACAACGATGTTCATGCGTGGCATTGACATGGGCCGGTAAAGGGTGGTGAATGATGGTGAGGCATGGCTCGTGATACCTGTTGAAAGCCAAGTCCTCCAGCACAACAGTGAAGTCCATGTTGTTCTGTGGAAGGGCATCCACTGTGAACAGGGTATGCTCTCCATCATAGGCCAGTTCCTTGCCAGAGCAGCTTGCTTTGTATGTTTGATACACACGTCGAATGAATCATGCGTTGTATGTTTGATATACACGTCGGATGAACTGAAGCTAACTTCTTTGAGTGGTTTCACTTCGTCTTCTAGCCTGTAACCGTCCTCTTACTCGTCTGATTAATTGAAGCTAACTTGTCCAAGTGGTTTTACTTTTTCATCATGAGGAGAGTATTTTCCTTGGTGGGTTTGCTTCTTTTTCATGAGGAGAGAAATTCTTTTGGCCTTTCACTGTCTTCTTATCCTCAGATGCGAGAGCAAATCTACATATTTTGGTTTGTAACCATCCTCTTATCCTCAAATGCAAGAGAATTGTAACTTCCTTAATAATGGGCTTTTTGGCTTATAAATTGTAACTCGTCTTTTACTGCAATAAAAAGAGTTAGAATTTGTTTGGACTGTCTTGCTTATCTTTGCGTTGAGTCCCTTTCCTTTGAATACACATAACGGAAAGTACTTCTTTAAGTATCACCCTTGATAGGGCATTGCCTCCTCCCCCTCGGGATGTGTCAGTATATATGCTCCATTTGGTGAGACCTTTTTGACTATAAAGGGACTTTCTCACTTAGGCTCAAACTTCCCTTTTCACCGGCCATGCATAATAATAGGCCTCTTGACAGCTAGAACTAGATCGCCACTAGTGAATGAAAGGACCTTGACAGACTTGTAAAAAGCCCTCTTCATTCTCCCTTGGTTGAGTTCAAGGTTCTGCTGAGCCTCTAGCCACTTTTCATCGAGCGCATCCAATTCTTGATGTCGAAGTTTGACTCTCTCATCTTCAGTTAATCATTCATGGATAGCGACTTGTAATGAAGGAATCTGAATTTTGAGGGGTAAAACTACTTCACCCCCATTGACTAAAGAGTAAGGAGTGGATCGGTAGCATTTCACGTAGTAGTACGATAAGCCCATAGTGCTTCAGGAAGATTTTCATGCCAGTTCTTCCTTGTCTTTGATACTGGCTTCCTTAAAACATTGCACAAAGTCTTATTGAAGGCTGCCATTTGCCCAAGGGTGGTACATAGTCGAGTACCTCCATTCAAAACCGAACTGGTTAACCAAGCGATTAATGTGGTGACACCTAAATTGAGGACCATTGTCAGATATAATCCGGTCGGGCACTCCGTACCGATATATGATGTAATGTCGAACAAAGTGGGTCACTGTTGTCCCAAGAACTTGCTTAAGGGGGACCGCTTCAGCCCACTTAAAGAAATAATTTGTTACAGCTAGAATAAAAACATGGCCCATTACCGAACGAGGGTCAATAGGCCCGATGATGTCCATACCCCATTGTGAGAACGGCCACGATGAAACTGTAGGGTGTAAGGGCTGTGGAGGTTGGTGAACAAGGCTCGAGTGTATTTGACACACTTGGCACCTTTTAACATAGTTTAAGGAATCAACGATCATGGTATCCTAACCTACGTTTTCATTCATAGAGCTTAGGACCGGACTGGTGTAGTCCACAAATGCCTGAGTGGACTCCTTCTAACACCTTATTTGCTTCTTGGACGTCCACACATCTAAGAAGAATACCATCAAACGACCATCTGAAGAGAGCATTTCCTTCAAGGAGGGTGTACTTGGTAGGCATTCGACATACGCTGTTGCATTCGGCACGATATTCCAGGAGCCTGCCATGTTTTTAGAAACTAGTGATGGGCTCTTTCCAATCTTCTACCTGTTCAATTTCTACTAATATTGGGTCAAAGAATTCTGGTTCTTGGTTTCGACCCTTAGTGCCTTTATGCCGTTACACTTCTTGTTCAGTCTTAATTACTTCCTTAACCAATAGAAGTGCTCCAAATGGATAAGGAGGACACTCCGAGAAGATATTTGTCTCGTCATCCTCGTCGATCTCGGTTCTTAGTTCAACGTGTCTCCATTCTGCCACCCAAACAAGCATGGGTCCTGATGAGGACAACTGAAGTGTAGCGCCGAGTTTTACAAGAGCGTCAGCCTATGAGTTTAGCCTCTTGGGGATGTGGCTTAGGGATACATCCTCAAACTGAGCCATATATGATTTTGTAGTATCGTGATAAGGCTTGAGAGTGTCTTTTCTCACATCATAGATCCCTTTGAGCTGCCGGATAACCAACTCAGAGTCACCATAGATCTTGAGCTGCTCCAAGTCTAGGTCAAAGGCTATCTCCAACCCAATTATAAGGGCCTGATATTCTGCCTCGTTATCAGAACCTTCTTCGACGAGAGGAAAGAAAGTGGTAAAACTCCTCCTTTCGGAGTCAGGAATACCACTCCGACTCCTCCTTGATCAGATTGAAAGGCTTCGTCGAAGTACATTTCCCACGCATGAAGAAGCTCAGCATAAAACACTTCTTCTTCAGGGAGGTCGCTCGATAGAGGAGATTCTGTCGGTACGGGGTCAGCTGCAAGAAAATCTGCCAAGGCTTGGCCCTTGATGGTCTTTTGTGTGACGTACATAATGTCAAATTCTATCAGTAATAATGCCCACTTAGCAAGACGTCTTGACGAGCATGGAGGTGTCATGAGAAACTTTACAGGGTTTGCTTTTGATATAAGTTTCACTTCATGACCAAGTAAGTAATGGAGGAGTTTTGTATTGCAAAGATCAGGGCCAATCATATCTTCTCAATAGGGGGATAATTCTTCTTGGCCCCATCCTTCTGGCGACTGAGGTAATATAACGTAGCCTCTTTTCCCTCGTCATTGTTTTGTGCCAACAATGCCCCGAGTGACTCGTCCAGAGCAGTGACGTTTAGGATAAGGGGTTTTCCCAACATTGGTGTAGAGAACACTGGCAGGTTGAGCAAATAATGCTTGATGTCATCAAGGGCTGCATAACATGCTTCATCCCAGATGAATGGGGTATCTTTCTTTAGCAGATGTGTAAAGGGTTTACAACGACCTGAGAGATTTGAGATGAACCTACGGATGTACGCTAGCTACCCTTGAAGGGAGCACAATTCTCGCAGTGTAGTTGACGATGGCATTTCTTGTATCGCCTTGATCTTGACTAGCTCAAATTCAAGCCTCGATGTCTGACGATGAACCCCAAGAATTTTCCCGAACGCACCCCAAAAGCGCATTTTAGTGGGTTCATTTTAAGTTGATGAAGGCGCAACCGCTTGAATACCTTTACAAGGTCTCTCATGTGAGCATCCTTCTCTTCAGATTTTACCACCAAGTCATCTACATAACACTCCACCTCTTTGTGCATTATGTCTTTGAAGATGGTCGTCATTGCTCTTTGGTATGTGGCACCAACATTCTTTAATCTAAAAGGCATCATTGTGTAACAGAAGACCCCTATTGGAGTTATGAATGCAGTGACCTCCTCATCTTTGGGTGCCAACCTTATCTGATTATACCCAGAGTATCCATCCATAAAGGAAAATATTTGACAGTGAGCTGTAGAGTCGATGAGCATCTCGATGAATGGCAACGGGAAGTCAACCTTGGGACAGGCAGTATTCAAGTCATGAATGTCAATGCATACCCTGAGTTGGCCATTCTTCTTCTTGACAGGAACAACATTTGCTAGCCATTTCGGGTACTTGACTTCACGAATGAAGCCTGCTTGTCTAAGTTTGGTTACTTCAGAATATATTTGCATTTCAAGGTCAGGCTTAAACCTTCTTGATTAAGCTTGACCGGTTTGACAGTCGGATCAATGCTGAGATGGTGAACGACAACTTGTGGGTCTAAACCAGGCATCTCATGGTAATTCCAACCAAAGACGTATCGGTTTGTTCGCAAGAAGGTAGTGAAATCTTCTTTCTCTTTTGGAGAAATATTTGTTGAAATGAAAGTGGGTCTGGGGTCCGCTTCGTTTGCAAGATTTATTTCTTCGAGTTCATTAGCTGTGGCTTGACCGCCTTCTTCCCATTCTTTTAGGGCTTCCTGCAACTCTTCCCCATTGTGTTTAGAGATATTTTGATCGACCTCAAGTGCAGAGAACCACGATCCTAACATCTCCCCCTCCGATAGAGGTCCAGACTGGATCGTAATTTATGCACCTTCTTGAGATTGAGGATCGAAAGGGTCTTCCATAATCATAGATTGTTTCTCAAGCTGCAAGAGTTCGACTTGGACTTTACAAGGAATTTGAGGTTCAATGATGGTGATGCAAAAAGCATCCTTGTATGAATTGCACGATATTTGCACGGGTGTCTAATGTGTTTGCCTCGTGTTGGCTGGTATTTCACAGACTTGTATCATGTGGCAAGCTTCTTGAGAGTAGAAGCTTTGCCCTCTTGATTCTCTCAGTCTCTTCTCAAGGTCGGGCTCAGGAGGCCACTGGAGATTCTTTGGCTTCGACTTTTTGTGCTTCTTTGAAGAAGGTGGCTGTGCTTTGGCTTTAGCTGTCAGGGCATCGACAACTGTAAAAAATCCTGCTTTCTGGGCCAGCGTCTTTTTCAACTCTTCCGTTGTGTCCTGCTTATGTTGGACCCTTCAAGTTCCCTATCGAGAGCCTCGAAATCAAGACATATCAAGGTTGTTTCTGTAGGAGACAAAGAAGAAGAAAGATGAGAAGCAAAAGAAGAAGAAGGAGAAGGGCTAGAAGGTGGGGGAATTTTAGGGTAGTTCCCCTCATCAGACCAATCTTGACAGCTTTTTACGTCATCACCAGGGTCAGACGTGTGCAGGGGGTGTTTTAGGTCTTTCCCTTGCTTAGACCATCGGGGAGTGCTTTTAACGCCGTCACCCTCATTGAACGTACTCTGAGTGGAAGATCATATGGGAATATCTTCTTGATAGGATGAAGAAGGAAGAAGGATTGTGCTAGGGATAAAGTCCAATAAAGTTAGTAGTGGGGGAAGGGGTCTGAGAAATTCCTGCTCATCTGGAGGTTGAGCCATCTTATTTCTCCGACGAGCAGCGCTTGGTGCCTGTCTCCTTCTGGTTTTTTGAGATGGTGTTTGATTCGTCTAGCTAGGCTTGTGAATAGCCCTAGCTTGATGAACTGCTTCTTGTCTTAAGGACTTGAGTCTGCTTCGCTCGTGGTGGACTGTCCATGGCTGAGAAGTCTAGGGTTCCGCAGAGTCTAAGTCATTGATAGGAAGGTCCTACTTCGGGATATCCTCTTGTAATGATGGAGCAGTGACTTAGGGATCATTTACTGGAACGTTGTAAAAGTCATGACATTCCCATATTTTCTTTGCAAATACATCATGGAAGCTGGTGCATTCCCACAGGTAGTGACCCGTACCTGGTGATACAGGCACCAACGATCCTCAGTTCCCTTAGCAAGGCGACGGGGTTGCCTTAGCTTCTTCAGTGTGATTATGCCTTCCTGAATCATTATAATGAAGAAGGCGTAAAGGATACTAGGAATTTTGTCTTCCTCTTGGATGGTTACTGCATGGGAGGCCTCAACCGCCCCGAAGGCCTTCTTTAAGTCTTCAAGATTTATCTGACCCTTCTAAATCAAGGCCTCAATAATATCTTTCAGCATGTAGAAGTCATCTGTGGGATGAGTGATCCTCCGATGGTAGGCATAATAATTCGCCTGAGTGTCAAGGCAGCTTGCTCGGGGAACTTGGCTTCTAGAAGCTGGATCATATTCTATTCCAATAACAATCAGAACAACGTAGAGACCCATTCCTTCTCAAAGGGGTAGACCTTGTTCTTATACCTGGTGAAATAATCACCTTGATCAAGGTTGTCCGGTGGGGGTACCCGATTGTATGACTGTTGTTGTATGCCTCCTTGAGGCATTGTTTTCGCTGTGCTGACCTCTTTGGAGAGGTCCAAAGTTTGGGAGGGAGCCTTCTTTGAATCAGTGACCGTGACGGCTGCACTGATTACTCCATTATGTTGGCTGCCCCATGTGTTGTTCCGAGAGCTACCATTGCCCCGGTTGTTTGCTGAGCTTGTAGACAGGTGATAGACTTTCTATGCGAACTGATTTAGAAATCGATTCTGACATGGAGGTCTGATTAGAGGCCTCGACATGTAGAGCGATCTCAGGTCGCATGTTCCACACGCAAGTTTGGACTGCTTCCTTCTTGAGCATAGGATTAGGATGGCGAGAAGCCAAATTTCTCCATCTTAATATGAACTGGTCCATGGGCTCATCGGGATCTTGAGTCAGGGTGAAAAGTTCGATGGTTTGAACCTCTCTCTAGACCTCATAGAAGCGTTGATAGAACAATTTATCCATTTCCTCCCATGTATGTATTGAGTTTGGAGGAAGTAGAGCATACCACTAAAAAGCTAGGCCGTCAAGGGTTTCAACAAACTGACGCAGAAGAAGTCTTCCGTCAGCTACTGTTTCTCGACATGCTACCTGAAAGTGGGCAATATGTTGGTGCGAGGATGTGGTTCTGTTGAATAAAGAAAACTTCCCTTTCTTGTAATTTGAGGGAAACGGGACCTGGTCAATATATGAAGGATACGGCCTTTGGTAAGGGGTCGCACCCTGTATCCCTAAAAAATTTTTGTTCTTTGGTCTATGGGTCACCCTAGGATCAATGTCCGCCTGAGAGATGGGATGAGGGATAGAATTTTCATGTGAGGCAGAAGGAAAGGGTTGCCTTGGAGGTTCACCATCAGAGTGATCGGAATTGACCTCATGGTTAGCTGACTAGTGTGCGATGTCTATACGATCAATATTTTCCATCATTGAGCACACCATGTCCTCAAATTTGTCCATGCGCTCTTCCTGCGCATCACCAGGCTCGCTTACAATCATTACGCTGACTTTTTCTCCAGGAAAGTTAGCTTTAGTTCCAGTTAAGGGTTTATGAACTTGACGAACCGTGCACGGTAGATCAGTCATCAAGGGGTCAGCATGTCTTGACTAGACTCGGTTCTTGTATGTCGAACGTGTGAGGATTGGTTCTCGAGGGTGTTGGGATCGTGGCTGCTGGGTGACTGGGTCATCTTCCACGACACTAGTCACAGTGCAGGGTTCATGGAGTTTCTCTTCAGGCCTTGTCATCTAAAGAGGGTGGAAGGGGTTCATTTGAAGAGGGTCCTCAAAGCGGGTTGCCCTGACCACCTTGGTCATTTCCTTGGTCATAATTCTCAAACCTCTATCACCTTTAGCCTTGAGGTTTTGATGGACCACAACGAAAACTGTGATCTGGGTTGCGGCTGGTCAGCTCTTCTTGCACAAGAGAGAGCTGTCTCCATCAGGTGCAGCAAAGGATGAGGGTCAGGGATTGGAGTCATCTTGGGCCGGGGAGGATGAAGGAATTGATCTTCCATTAGGTCATTGCCCCGAGCTCTCTTGTGGGCTCCAGAGACACGACAAAAGTGATGGGGCTGGTTCAAGATGGTACTCTTGGGGAAAACCTTTGAGTACCAAGGCTGAAGGTGCATGCTCGAAGGAGGGGTAGGCAGGAGCAGGGTTGACTCATGAGGAGGCCTGAGTCCAGGGAGAGGGGATGTCTGTGATGACGATGGGTGTGTGCCGCTTGAAGAAGGATCACGGGTGATCTGGGGGTCAATCCGTGCTCGAGAAAGTGGTCTGGCCTAAGGAGGCTGAGGACTGCAAGCAGGTATCTGCAAGAGAACAGGTGAAGACCTGCCCCTTACAGGGTTTGATTGTGTGTAGAGTAGGAGGGCGAGGAGGTCGTCTCCTGTGTACTCGGGTTGGCGCAATGACCTCAATGCCCCGAGCAGTGAGATGCATATGATTAGCGTGTGCAGGACCTGACCTTAGAAGGTCTGATCCTAGATGCAGACACGAGGTAGCACAAATGTTGCCCCGAGGTGTGGCTCAAGTGGGTCACCCACGAGCCTTGTGGTGTGTGTGAGGGGTGGAGACCGTAGGGAGTCTGCCTTGATGTGTTGATCCTCTAGGGATAGAGACTGGCGGTGCAGGAATGTGGGTGGAAGTCTTGCGGCAACCCACAAAAGCAATGTCAACTGGTTTGCCTTTTGCAGAAAGGGACTAGGCAGCTTTTCGACATACCTCAGGAATACGACCAAGAAGAGACTTACCGGTAACTGAATGCATGCTGTGTGGGGCAAAAAATGTGTTGCCGATGCAGGGTACCTTAGCAGAGGTTCCACCAGAGCAGGGAGATGGGGAGTTAGGGATTTTTAGGTCCCTCCTCACGCCAATCCAGGTTAAGACCTGGGAGCTAGACTTGGGGTCTTTGCTTAAAGGAAGGTTGGGAATGATGTTGAAGGAACTTGTTCCCTAGGGACAGTCATGAACGCGGGGATATGAAGATCCCTGATTTGGATGAGTGGGATACAGAAGCCACAAGCTATAAAGTGTGAAAAGATAATGAAAGCATATAATAAAATAATAAACTAGCCAAACAAGAACGATTCGACTAAGGGGTAGTAAGTCCCCAGTGGAGTCACCAAGCTGGTTAGGTTCCTCGATCTCACCCTCCGGATCCGTATGATCAGGCGACACCCGTTTCAGGTTTCGAGGAGACCTGGGACGTTTTGAGATCGCTCTCTCGAGAACCTCATTCGAAAACAAGGGCAGGTATTACCAATTGGTGAGGGAGGAATTTAAGGTGGGCTTGGGACTTACTCAGGCTGGCTCACATGGGCGCCCTCTTAGATCACGAAGAAAGCCGCCCAGTAATAATACTGGTCCGGAATCACCTCCCTTGGCTTGTATTTTTTTGTTTTCTACAATCACCTATATATGGTAAAGGTTATAAGACACGTGGGTCAGTAGTCCTCACTTGGCCTTTTTGATGAACGTACACAAGCGTGTACATTCAAGAGAAGAAGGGAAGAACGAGAAAAGAAAGATGGGGGATGGAAGAGTTTGACTAGGCGGGAAGATCAACGCAGTGACTAAGCTGGTGAATAATTGGCTTGACGTGGTAGTAAAACGAACTCGGTGACTCAGTCTGGCTCACAGAATTACTACTAGACGTTAATATCGATACTGACTAGCTAGGCACCATGGTTAGTCTATTGTGGCAATAAAGTGGGTACAATAATTCTGGCACATTAACATTATGTTTAGATGACAAGACTATCATAAGAGGTTAATCTCAACCCTTCTTAATCAAATGAAAGGATAACAGAAGGAATGAAAGTCATAAAGAGAGAGTAAGAAGTAAGAGAATAAGAGAGAGAAGAGAAAGAGAGGTCGAGAAAGAAAGAAGGAGAAGAGTGTGAGAGAAGAGAGAAGGAAGGAGAAAAGACGGTGAAAGACACAATCGGTGCTAGGCAACGCCAGTTGGGTTGGAAAGGGAAGAGAGAGATGGACACAGTCGGTGTTAGGCTTCATCGGCTATGTTTAAGAAGTGAGGAGAGAAGACACAATCGGCATTGGGCATCGCCAGATGGGTTGGGAAGAAAAGAGAGACGGACACAGTCGGCGCTAGGCATCATCGACTATGTTTAAGAAGTGAGGAGAGAGAAGACACAGTCAGCGTTGGGCATCACTGGTTGAGTTGGAAAGAGGAGAGAGAGACGATGCAGTCGATGCTAGGCTTCACCGATTATAATAGATAGAGAAGAGAGAGAGGATGCAATTGACACTAGACTTCACTGACTGTATTAGACAGAGAAGAGAGAGAAGATGCAGTCGACACTAGGCTTCGTCGACTATATTAGATAGAGAAGAGAGAGAAGATGCAATTGACGCTAGGTTTCACTGACTGCATTGTACATAGAAGAGAGAGAAGATGTTATCGACGCTAGACTTTGCCGACTGTATTAGAAAGAGAAGATAGAAGATGCAATCGACGTTAAGCTTGACTGACTGTATTAGACAAAGAAGACAGAGCGGATGCAGTCAGCACTAGGCTTCGCTGACTGTACTAAATAGAGAGTATAAAGGGAGATATAAATAAGAAGAGAGAGATAGATATGAGAAGAAGATAAAGAAAATCAGATAGAGTTGAGGAGGAGAGAGAGATAGAGTTGAGAAGAAGAAAGAGAGATAGAGATGAGAGAAGAAGAGAGAGAAAGAGAGATAGAGATGAAAAGAAGAGAGATAGAGATGAGAAGAAGAGAGAGAAAGAGGGATAGAGATAAGAAGAAGGGAGATAGAGATGAGAAGAAGAGAGAGAAAGAGAGATAAAGATGAGAAGAAGAGAGAGAAAGAGAGATAGAGATGAGAAGAAAGAAAGAAGAGGAGAGAAAAAGAGGAGAGGAGAGAGAAAGAGGGGAGGAGAGAGAAAGAGGGGAGGAGAGAGAAAGAAGGGAGGAGAGAGAAAGAGGGGAGGAGAGAAAGAGAGGATGAGGGAAAAATAGGGGAGGAGAGAGAAAGAGAGGAGGAGAGAGAAAGAGGGGAGGAGAGAGAAAGTTACCTCATCAAAGGGTACCGACCTTTTTCTTCTCTCTCCTCTCTCTCTCTCCAAGACGTACCCACGAGCTCAAGAAAAATTTAAAACTTTATTGATTGATTCAAGAAAATGAATCAAGCCCTTTTTACAATGAGGCAGTGCCTGTTTATATAGAATTAGGCTATAACGTGGGTGTACGCCTAAAAACTAATTAGAATTAAAGAGAATTAGAATTTTATTAAATTAAAATAAATTTTGAAAATGGATGCAAAAGGACTTTTTTTCTCTTGTCTAACATTGTGTAGAATTTCAAAACAGTCCCTACTGCTACCCGAGAACTTGCGTGATCTTCCATGACCGATCCGAGGTTATTCTGATGCCTGTTTGATCGAAAGATGATTGTTTTCTTATGGGGCTCGGCATGGCGATCGATTTGATACCAACTTCAAGCCATGAATCATGTTTTTAAGCCATGATGATGAGACTTGAATTTTGGATGAATCTTGAAAACTTCGAATCGATAGTGCACTCGTTCCTTGATGTTTTTCTTTAGTTTCTTGGCTAAATCTCACTGAGCATGCCATCACAATCATGTTGCAATAAACGTAGCTCGATTTCGTGTCCAGATGAAGATTTCGTTGTCTTGAGTTTTTGGGCCGAAATTTTGAAATTCGACGGCTAGAATTTATAGCAGTTTTGATGCCTTCGTGTGTGAAATACAACCATTCATCGTACGTGAGGTTCGGACCAGAGATAGCCACAGACCTCATGTACATAATGCAATTGGTTTCGGGTTGATCGGGTATTTGAGCATCGTGATTTGGCCACTAGAGTGGGGTGTGTTGCAGCTGAATTTTCTGTAACTTCTTTTACAGATCAGCAATTTCCTCCAGCTTTTCTCCCTACTTGGGCATTTACACAAGGCATATCACATATCCAATCGCTTGTCTTGATGAGACGAACATGCTCACTGAATTTGGGAGCGATATGACTTGGAACGAGTGAGATATAGGCACCGAAAGTGATTGTTCGTGACTATAAAAACAACCACTTTTAATGGTGTTTTGGTGTAAGGTGGCCACATGGGAATAGTGTGCGGACCACCTCTATTCGATATTTTACCCATAACTTTGTCTTGAAGTGCTCGATTAGGATGAAACTTGACCCATAGGGTTTTTCGGCCGTGTCGAATCCAATAGCGATGGTCCCACAGCTGTTTGACGTACCAAAAAAACATATCTAGTTACGGGGTCCATTTCATGGTGCTAGAGGACGATTTTAATGAAAGTGTTTCTTTATGTTCATTGCCTTAAACATGTCTGATCATGATGAATCCTGATAGGTGGTCTTTTGAAGTTCTGATGAAGTTCTTGACTAATTTTAAGGAAATTATGAGACTGTCAAAATTTCCACTTATTTTGTAGGCTTTATTGATCTGCTTCCTCTTTATTTTGCATAAGGAACCAAGGTGCTGAAAAATGTGTTCAAACACTAATACTCAAAGGTCTCCCCTAAGAGTACCATATTGAGCCAGCCTCAAGTCAGCCACTCACTTGAGCCTCACAAAGGAATTCAGGGCAACGCCCTGATGTCAAACAGAAGCCTCCAGCCTCCAAGGTAGAAACCCAGGGTGCCATCTGTCCTTGGACCACACTCCTTGCTCCAACTCATAAACACGGCCCTCGCATGCTTAAAGAAAGTGTGACAGTCCAGGTCTCAGGTTCGGTTATGGAATGAGGTCCACAACCACCTCAGGATTAAGCAAACGAAGGGCCTGTGGATCCGGACCAAAGAAGCCTCCAAGGCAGTTGAAGTCACCATCCTCGGTGACGTCTAGCCTCATAATCCCTTCTTCCCCCTCCAAAGTTCAGAGCCTGAGCAGGTGCAAGATTATTGCTCAGTCATCACTGCCCAGAAGCCACGGTCCCAAGACCGTCGAGAGCCTGTCCTCACAAGATCGACATACAAGGCTCGAGTGCAGTAGGGGCAAGCTAAGCCCCTCCAATTTGACTTTCCACCTATGAATCGCCAACCACGGCAGTCCACTGTGCCACCAAGCTTTGACCCTCCAGAAGAGACGGTCAGTGTCATGGTGATAGAAGATCCGGATGACGCTCAAGAAGAGCAGATGAACAAGTTTGAGGTAATGATGCAATCCATCCTTGAAAATATGGACCACCTAGAAGCCTTCAGGTCCCCTTCTTCGATCGATTCCCCAACTGGTGAGGAGACGGTTCCTAGGCAAACTCTCCCACCGATCTCCAAAGCAGCTCTGCCTCTCGAGGAGTTTCCCAGACCAATATAGATGCCAAGGTCGCCCATAGTCTAAAGAACAAGGTCTCAGGCACACAGGAGACTCCGGTCTATCAAAAGTCGTACCCTTCGTACATTGATCAGGTGCCGTTTCCCCCAAACTACCAAAAAGGGAAAATCCTGCTGTTGAATGGTACTACGTCCCCTCTCCAGCATACCGCCCACTTCCAAGCAGCATTTCGAGATACGGTGACTGATGGACGACTCCTCCTCTGTCAATTTGTCAAGACTCTCGAAGGGCCAGCCTTCTAGTGATATGCTCGCCTGCCTTTAAGCTTGGTGCACACATGGCTATAAATGAAGCAGTTGTTTTACCAATGCTTCTAGGAAGTCCGAAGGAATGTGGAAATAATCGAGCTTCTTACTCTGATGCAAGACCCTGGTGAGCCGGTTGACAAGTTCATCGCCCTATGGAGAGAGCTGGCAACCTTTCATGCCACTCCCATGACTGAAAAGGAAGTGGTCCAGACCTGCATACGGAACATGCTTCCCAAGATTGCCCTGCATGTCGAGGCATCCAATCCACCCTCCATGTCAGAGCTCATCTCTAAGGAAGTTCGTATTGAGGGATTGTTCAAGCACCATTGCAGCTCTCGTTAGCAACCATCGGGCTCAAATTTTTGCTCCAACAGTCGGGGCAACCAAAAGGCAGTAATCAGCGTGGCCGTCACCATGACCGACACTAAGAGCGTGGCTTCTCAAACCTTGGACCTCTCCAAGGCACAGATGCCTCAGGCCCGAGGCAAAGCAGTCCTACAATGAGGTCTCCCCTCCTAAAAATTCTAAGCAAAATGACTTCTGGATCCAGCACCAGAACAAAGTTTACCCCTTCGACAAGGAGTGGACTCTTGCATTGCTCATGATCCAGCTTCCAGAGGTCAACATCGGCAATTCGATTGGTCAGGAGACAAATGAAAGGAACTGCGCCTATCACAGGAGAGTAGGACACCCTACTCATGATTGCTATAAGCTCAACGACACTATCGAAACCCTTATTAACAAGGGTCAGATAAAGCTCGAAGAGTTAAAGAACGAGTTCGGGGCAACTGAGGCTTCTCATAGAGTCACAATCCAAGAGGGTGACGATGCACCTGCAATCCTCCATGCATTTTTCTCCATAATGCTTGAAGAAGGACTCATCACACCCAAGCCGACAAGGAAACCCAAATTCCTGCTTCTAGGAACTGAGAACCTCTGGTGCATGTATTACCAGATACGAGGCCATGACATCAGCAAATGGACCACCTTCCACAAGTTCTTGGCAAAGAAGATGCAACAATGCCAAGAAGTTTAGGGTAACCCAGAACGACACCCTCAAGTCCCTCTCCCACCAGTGCCAGAAGACCTCTCGACTCAAGCCTACAAAAACACTGAGCAACACCCTCTGTAGGCCCTCTTCGAAGTGATGCTCCAGCAGGGTCTCGTCACTCTTAAGCCAGCTAGGCAACAAAGGCGTCTTGCCAGGAGCACGGAAAAACTTCGGTGCCAATATCACCAAGTATGGGGCCACAAACTGAAAGAGTGCTATGGGTTTAAAGTTATAGTCACGGAGAAAGTCCAACAAGACCACATTGTTTGGGCAGTTATCTCAGAATACTTCAAGGCCGTCGCTTTCATTCAAGAGGAAGCCACCCTACAAGCCCCTCATGAGCATATACTGAACCCTTGACCTCTCAGCCTTGGGAAGTTTATCATGAACGAAGCAGGCTCAAGTCCTTGAAGCATGAGGCAGTCCACCAAGCTAGGGCTACTCACCGGCCCGATAGGACGGTTCAAACTCCTCCTCAAGGATCCAAAAGGAGAACGAAGAGCACCCAGGTCGGCTCGTCGAAGAAATCGTCATCCTCAACCACCAGTCGAGGAAGAATTTCTCAGGCCTCTCCCCCCACTGTCGACCTTGCAGAACTTCATCCCAGGTGCAGCTCGCCTTGTCCTTTAGTCCAATGAGGCGGACTTCTCGAGTCACCAGTGGCTCGGGATTCCTTCAATATGGGTGACGATGCTAAAAGCACCCCACAACGATCAAAGCCGAGGCAAGACGTTAAATACCCCTTACAAGAGTCTTATTCTTGTGACGATGTAAAAAGCTGTCCAGAACATTCTTACTCTTCTTCTCCTCTGTCCTCTTCTATTTCTTCCACAGGTGCAGCTTGACAACGTTCAGAGTTCGACTCTCTAAACAGAGAGCTTAGAAGCACGAGCCTTAGTGAGTCACGATAAAAGTGCCTCAGAGAAATGCTGGCCTAGGGGTTGGATTTTTGACAGTCATTGACGCCCTAGCCGCCCAAGACAAAACCGAGTCATCTTCAAGCTCCTGTTCCAAAGAGGCCTCCCACATGGTGCAGACCTTGGAAGTACCATCTAGCATGGGGAAAATGGGTATAAGATCGGGAAACAAGATACAACCCACACCTCAAAAGCTCAAGGTCCTCAAATTTCCTGATCCTTCACTTTTCCCTTAACCTAAACCTCAAACCTTTACATCCCTAATACATGTCCCTATTACTTCCCCATCAACCCAGATCTCACTGGCTGAGCAACAAAGTCAACTAGTGTCAAAACTAAAACCCAACCAAAGCCTATTCCTAAGCCTACCCTACCATCTACACCAGTGATTGGATCAGGAACACAAAATACTAATGAGGATAAAGTGAAATACGATGTAATTGGTCATCTGAGAAAGCTTGCAGCCCTCATAAGTATCTATGATGCACTTCTGCTATCTAGGGACTATCGTATGGCTCTAGTTCAAGCTCTTTCTAACCCAGAGGTGTACGAGACCGAAGTGGAGCCTATTGAGGTTGACCCGGCCATCTTGAGTGGGTGCTGAGAAATCTCTTTTTCGGAAGATGACCTTCAATTGGGAGGCAAATTCCACATTCGGCCCCTCTTTGTGAATGGTGAACGCCACACTTGCCCTATGAACTGGATCATGCTAGATGGAGGGTCAACAGTCAACCTGATCCCAAGAAGGATCCTTACCCGATTGGGATTAGGGTCTGATGACCTCACTCCTACCCACATCACCGTGCAAGGGTTCAACCAATCAGGGGAGAAGCTAGCTGGCATGGTTCACCTTCGTCTCAAGATCGGTGACCACAAAAATTGTGCCCAGTTCCATGTAATCGACACTGATACCTCCTACAATGTCCTTCTTGATAGCCCATGGCTTCACGATCAGGGGGTGGTTCCTTCAACGCTCCACCAATGCTTCAAGTACAGTCGAGATGGACAACAACACACGGTCTATGCTAATAAGAGATCGTTCCCTGTAGCTGAGACTCACTATGCCGATGTCAAGTACTATTTCATAGACATTCCAGTGCCGAAAAATTCAAAGGATGATGATTGGAAGCCTATGAGAGAGAAAGGACCTTCGTCTCCTGACGACTTTGAAGATCTGTGGTGAATGGTCACAGACATGTTCAAAGAAGAGGAAAGACAGGGCAAGATCCTCCCTTTGACTCCGATCCTCCCGAGGACTCCTTGCCACCTCTTTGAGGTCATGGTGCCATCCCCGGAGACGAAGCTTCCCCCTCTACTTCTAAATCCGCAGAATAAAATGATGAGTTAGAAGTAGCATCTGAGCATGAGGAAACCCTTTAGGTAGACCTTCTAGCACCGAGGGTCAACTACGCATTGGACCAGCAAAAGGTCCTTCATATCCCCATGACTCTTTTAGAAGCAGAATTGACACACCAACCATAAAGGAAGGTGCTCCAAATTCCATTCTCCTTGAATAAGGGGATCATCGGTAGCTAGAAGGTCTTAGACATCTCATGGGTTATCCAAGAAATATAGGGGGACAAGAGAGCCCTCTAGATCTCAGGAACGAGACCCCATGGCAGAGCTGAGAAGTGAGGTTCGTAGCCTTCAGAATGTATTGGAGGTTATGTGCATTGCTTCAAAGCACTTGAAGGAGTTTGTCCCTGAGACTAAGACTTATGACAAGCTAAAAAGAAATGCGCCTCTAATCGAAGTCAAGGCTCCCTCAGACTGGAGTTTTTACAATGAATAGGCTCACCAAATCATGAGAACCATGAATTATGAGCCAATCAAACACTCAAGGATGAGGAAGCAGTTGCTCCCCCACTCGAGGTCATTGAAGCCACGCCAGGCTGCCATAAGACAAAGCAAGGATTGGGCTTTTCTTTTTTGTCCCAAGTTATGAAAGGGTGGATGAAATGAAATAGAAAAAGAAGGAAAATAAGAGACATACATCGCATAAAAAAGAAAAAATTGTTTCATTCAAAAAAAAAAAAAAAATATTACATGTGTCGTTTCTTTACAAAAAGGAAAAAAATAGAAAGAAGATGTTGTAAAAAATGATCAATGATCCCCTTGCACTCATCAACCGAGGCTCTCTCTCACTCGATGCCTACTCTCAATTCAGCCACCAACCCAGCCTCGTGCTCCATTAGAGCTAGCTGCTCGCCCAAGGAGTCCTCGATCTCAAACACCTTTTGGCCCAATCCCTTATCTGTGGCCTCTCAAGCTTCCGTATCCTCCTCCAACCTAGCAAGATTCTGTGCCCATTTGGCAATCTTCACCTTCAAGGTCTGCACCTTGTTATTGCACATTACAACCTTCTCGGCAAGAGCGGACTTCTGAGAGATGATAGCCTCTATCTCTCCTACTTGAACCTGTGTCAGTTCCTGGTTCTATGTTAGGGAAGCCTCCAATGGTTCTAACTGCAGTCCTCTAGGCATGCTGCGGCCTTCTCTGCCTTCAAAGCCTTCATCCTCCATCCCTCTAGCTCATTGGTAATGCTTTTAAAGTAAGGAAGGACTTCGGGTGCATTCCCTAAGGTGATCCCCCTCAGCTGTTGGATCGCTGTTCCAAGCTCTTCAAGAGACAACTCCTTTAGCTTCTGGAGGCCTATTCAAAGCATCTCAAAAATGAAGCCTGACATCTAGCTGAAAGAAGGCCGGGGTAATACAGCGGGAGTGATCATAACAGGATGATCCCCAGCTGCAGCTAAGGCCTCAAGCTCCCCAGGTTTAAGAGCAACCTCAGGCTGCTTTGGTACCTCGGCTATGACTCTCTCGCTCTGAGCCCCTATCGTGACCACGTTGAGCTTGACCCTCTCATGCCCAGGTACTGTAGCCTTGCCCTATGCAAGCACATCAACCGTAACCGCAACCAGGGCAAGGCTAGCCTCTTTTCCTGGAGCCACTGCCTCAGTCTCAGGCTGCACCACGGTAGCCTCGTCTCCCAAGGCAGCGATCTCTGCCTGTGTCCCCTCTTCTCAAACCATCTCCACTTCGGGAGCTTTGACACCCCGTCCCTCTCCTTCTTTTCCCTTGTCCTCCATGGCGATCACTTCAGCAATAGGCTCTCTCATGGTGCCTACCTCCTCTACAGTCTCGGGTGCCGCCTCTGGGCCCTCTAAGCCTGATCCCTCAAGACGTCCTGCTTCTGCATCCCCTGTAGATAAATCACTCGAGGCAGCCATCTCCTGCTGCTCAGGTGCTCTCTCCTCAGTCCCTAGGGCTCCATCCTCTTCTATGACCACAAGATCTACTGAGGTTTCCCTTGCCTCAATAGCCTCCGAAGCTTCAGAGACCCTCACCGCCTCCGCCGCCTCATCAAGGCCAGCCTTATCATCCCTGTTTATCACTAAAGGGATGGAGCCTTCCCCTTCAGCCGTAGATGTCGCTTCCTGATCGAAAGAAATTTCGATCGAGGCAGTAGGCTTTGAGGCACCGGCTTGAGCCTCTGAAGGGCCAGGAGAAGGTTTAGAAGAAGGAGAAGGCGAAGCCTCAAGAGCAGAGGGTGATGCAGAAATAGTGGGAGACACACAACCCTCCGAAGAAGCAGAGGGTGAGGAGCTATCTTCTGGCTCATGAACCACTGGAACCTTATGCCCTTTATGCCCCAAAGCCTTGGTCACCCTCTTGGCTGAAGCATGAGGAGTCGCTAGGGCAGCTTGCTTCCTCTTCTTTCCTTTTTCCTTCTTGGGCGCGGCAGCCTTAGGTGCCGGACTTGGAAGAATTAGTGGCTAACTTGCTATGAGAGCTGCTCCCTATCAGCTCATTCAAATCCTGGATTGGATGCCCTTAATGCCTAGGGACTTTGCAGCCTTCCTTCCATTTGAAGATGTCAGAGAGGTGATAAAAAATACTCTATGTCTCTTTCTCCATATTGAGGAACCGCGACAAAGACTCGTCGACGACATTTTGGCTAGGCCTCCCGATCGTGCGCCAATCATGAGGAAAGCCTAGGGTAAGGATTTCACCTAAGGGAGGGGTCATAACCTTTTTTTGCTGCCTTGTATCTTGGCTTCAGCGACCAACCTCCCCTTTCAAAGGGTGCTCCATGTCCCAGTACCCCTTGTTTGTGATCCTCCACCAAAGCTCATGGGCCTCAGTTGCCCGTACCATCTTGTTAAAATGGGACAGCACATACTTATTGACCTTGGTGGCCTCCAAGCATGTGGCCCAAGAGGTGCGAATGTGCCTCGGGAGCCAAATCTCCTTGAGGTTTCCCAATTGGTCATTCTTCCAGTGAGTAGCCCAGCTATGCCGTTTGTTAAAGAATACTGAGAATAGACAGCCTTGATCCAACCCATGCTGTTGAGCAAACCGATGAGGAAAGTATCCCTCAAGCTTCACATTATGAATAGTGCGATAGGCTAGAACTCCACCTCTGATGCTCAGCATAAACATAAGTTCTTTCGGGCATGTGAAGTCACTGTCTAGGTGGTGGCCGAGCTTATTGACGAATGCACACTCTGTGAGACCTCCAACCGGGAATGCCACCCGGGTCATGTGGAGGTGATCGTTGTAGAACAAGCTGCATGCATGACCTGGGGTATGGAAGATTGCTTTTTGCTAGGCAATCTTCAGCAAAATTGGGCATACGGTGTCCTCCAACTCTTTGGTTCTGAGGTATGTGTCCTAAAAATACACTCCAAGCCATCCATACAAGTAAAGGACTGGGAAAGGGGTCTTGAAATCTCCTGGGAAGGCCTCGCCATCTACGATGCCATTCCCTCCTTCATCCCCTTGATACTGTCTTCCCCTTGTAGGCCATGATAAATGCTGCACAGAACAGGCTATGCGAGTGCATACTCCTTTCTCCATACGATATTGCAAGCCACATAAAAAGTGCTGGGATGAATGATGTCTACCCCTCCCGACAAGGCAAATTTACACAAGAAGAGCACCAAGTAAGCCGCCAGGTAGATGTGCTCACTTTCCTTCCCCAACTCAAAAACTGGTGGGGTTTCCTTCCCCCCTTTTCCCGGAGATGGACCAACTTCACTTGTATAGTCGTCGTAGAAGAATGTCACCCATTTAGCAAAGGTGACTCGCCCACTTTTGGGCTCATCATAGAGTTGTTGGTAGATCCAGAACAACTCTTGAAGACCAGCGGGTGGGGCTTCCTTGCCTACCTTTTCCCCTAAAAAAATGTCTGAGTTCGGGGGAATAAACTCGTCATACATAGAACCAAGGAGTGGAATCCCACGAATGAAGTGCAGGTCCATCGACGATATCCCTACCTCCCCATGACCAAGTAGCCATGTGTTGCTAACATGGCTCCAAGTCTCAAATAACACTTTGACCGTGTTTGAGCAACGGTTGTAGTAGCCCGCCGAGCACTAGAGGGCGGCCGACAGGGAACCTGCCTCAAAATATTCTTGAAACGCCTGAGCGCTTTCATGGTCCATGAGGAGTACCCCTTCAGGTACTAGTGCTCTCCTTGCACCCGTAGGGCGGCAAAAGACCATTTCTTGCTAGGAGTTTCTACCATTCGCTTGCCTAGAGTCGGCAAGTTCGCAGCAGACTCTATGGTTCGATGTAGGCAGTGCAGGAGGCCCACCCTTTCCTCTACACTAACATGGCCATCATTAACTTCCCTTGTCACTAGCCGGACAGGGTCATTAACAAAAGTGACGCTCAAGGGCCCCCATGCTTCACACAAGCTTTTAATGAGCCAGATTGGCTCGCCTCTCACTAAGCTTTCGCCGGTGCATTCATCAATACTAAGCTCCCCTTCTAGCTGGAGATTGTTCACATCTGGAATGGCATCTGAAGACCGGCCAGTAGATCATAAGCTTCACTAGTAAAGAATGCTAGGTGGCCGGGAGGAGACTGCTCTCACGAAGGAGTATCGCCGGCTGGGTACTCAGGTGTAATGCTGACAAGGTATCGCCGCCTCGTAGCCAAGGGCAGGACTTTCACTGAGAGGCTATCACCGTGTGCAGAGGGCAGGTCTATCATCGACTCACGACTAAAGGGCTATCGTTGTCTCGTGGCTAAGGAGCTATCACCGTCTGCCCATTTAAATGGTATTGCCATGCGCAGAAGGCAGGTTATTGCCATCCCGCGACCAAGGGATATCGTCGTTTGTCGAAGTAAAACACTTGATGCTTCCTATGCTCCAACTGTGCATGTGCAGTGTACCACGTCCCTTGAAATCTGGGCACGCCGCATGACAATCGCGATGTGGCCTGTCATAGCATGTGCGGAGGGCGACCGTTCGCCGTCCCACGACCCTTCACCTTTCCGATCATTACGGCCCTGCAACCCTTTGGGTTCCTACCAGCGTTACCCCTTCTCCCCTAGAACTCACTCTTGTTCACCAGAAAACCCTTCCCCCAACTTCTACTTGTTACTGAAGTTAGTGGAAAACCACTAGAAATACCCAAATGGCTTCCCTATCCTTGCGGGTTTCCCTCCTCCCTGGTTTTCCCACTTCAGCAGTTCGTCACAAACCCAACATAATTCTATCGAGTTTCCGGTGAGCCCCATTACTCCTTCTTCTCCTCCAATAACCAGAGGACTGACAGACCCCTCTGAACTCTCTGCATCCTCCCTTCACCCACAGGACTGCAGGAGAAACACTTAAACTTCAGTAGAGCACCTTTGCAAAACCTACTAAGGCTCTGAGAAGCCCTGAGAGAGCCTTGAAACTCTCTGAAAATGTTCGTGATCATGGTACAAAGCTTCGCGACCTCCTGAAGCTTGCCAGAAAAGCTCCTGAAGACCTTTACAAATTTTGGCTGGAAAGTTCTCGTCGGAAATCTCTTTCTAGAAGCTTTGGCTCTCTCTCTCGCTCTCTCTAAAACTCTTCAAGTATTTTACCCTTCGATAAAATAGTGAAATGGGATTTTCCCCCTTTTATACTTAGCAGTGCCGCAAACTGCCCTCGATAAAGATGAAATGATGCTCCAATCCTCAGTTCTTGACGGCAATAAGACTAGGCCGGGGTGGGTCAAGTCGGAGGTCCGAAAGGGTCATTGCCATGCGCTTCACCCAAAGGCTATCGCCACGAGCTTCGTCAGGGGGCTATCACCGCCCACCTCGTCAAGGCTATCACCACGCACTTCGTCAAGGAGCCATCGCTGTGTGCTTCACCCAAAGGTTATCGCCGTGTGCTTCACCCAAGGGGTTATCGCTGCATGCCTCACCCAGAATCCAACACCGCACGCCTTATCAAAAGGAAACGTCGTGCGCTTCACAATAGGCCAAAAGCCTCGTGTGCCATTCAACAGTTAGTGCCACGTGCATGCCATGACACTCCCAACAATTGTTCTACTCCTCAGGAAGTTCATTCCCTGCATGAGAGTCTCACTCCTCAAGGAGTCCAGTCTCTGGTGATGGCTCTGCTCCCCATGGGGTCACATTCCCTGAGCACACCACGATCCGTGCTACATGACCTTAAACTGCACAGCCATGGTGTGCACTGCATGACCCTAAACTGCACAGTCACGGTCCAAACTATATGACCTTAAACTGTATCAGACGTCTAGTTGCACGACCGTAAACTGCATGGTCCATGTTGCATGACCTTAAACTACATAGCTATGGTCCAAACTATATGACCTTAAACTATAATCGAGGTCTATTTGCAGGCCTTAAATTGCTTAGTCCTTGTCGCATGACTCTAAACTGTACGACCATGGTTCAGCTATGTGACCTTGAACCATAGTGCACGTCCTAGCTGCATGATGTTAAAAGGCTGCCTCCAAACTACATGACCTTAAACTGTAGCAAAGGTCTAGTTGCACGACCTTAAACTGCATGGTCCTAGTTGCATGACTTTAAACTGCATCACCATGGTCTAAGCTACAAGGCCCTAAAACTGTAATGCATAACACGAGAGATGAACCACCTCTTCACTAAGGTGTATTTCATCAACATCCCTAGTGGAGTTAGATGTATGCAAAGGTCATACCTACCTCTTTAATCCCCAATGGGTTTGTTTCGCACCAACATCCCAGTGAGAGTCACATTCTAATGCGACCCACTATCCTCAGGGAGTTAAGGTCATTCTTATCCCTTCAACCCTTAGTGAGATTCATCTGTGCTCTAGCCTGTCATTCTCAGTAGAGTATCATGCATGCCATCACTCATTAGCCTCGGGGAGTTACACTGGCCCTCCTAATCCCCAATGAAGTCTCTTCCGTCGGCCACTCCTCATAGGGCTACCGTCTTTATCTAAACCTCTGTGCTTCTATATAGCCTTTACTATCTTTATCCCCAGGAAGTCAGATAGCTATCCAAAGACCTATCCCCCATGTAGCTTTACGTTCATGATGACCAACTTACTGGTCTGTGCTGGATGACCTTAAACTGCACAGCTCTGGTTCGTGTTGCATGACTTTAAACTGCACAGCCATAGTCCCAACTGCATGACTTTAAACTTCACAAATCTGGTCATGTTGCATGACTTTAAACTGCATAACCACGGTCCAAACTATATGACCTTAAACTGTAACCGAGGTCTAGTTGCAGGACCTTAAATTGCATGATCCTAACTGCATGGCCTTAAACTACACAAGCCACTGTCCAAATTATAGGTCCTTAAACTATAGCGGAGGTCTAGTCGCACGACCTTAACCTGCATATCCTGGTTGCATGACTTTAAACTGCATGACCACGGTCCAAGCTATATGACCTTAAACCATAGTGCACGTCTTGGCCGCATGGCGTTAAACTGCTTTGCCCAGGTCCAGGACGCATGACCTTAAACGCGTCCTCACATACACGCACACCCCCTTTACGTGCATCTTCACGCATGTTTTCCCTAGCCGATCAATTCGTGTGCGCACACCACCTTCATTATCTCCCCAGTGAGTCCACATATGCGCACAAGCCCTTTACGTGCATCTTCACGCACTCCTTCCTTAACCGACTCATTCATGTGCGAACACCATCCATCATTCCCTAGTGAGTCTTACCCATGCACACGAAATGATGAACCATTTCACAATCCATATTCGCCGTTAGGTAGGCTTGTGCTATCTTCCCAAAAGTGAGTCGTAACTACCACCATACTCACTCCATGGACTCTACAGATTGCCGTTCATCACCATCACGGTCCAGCTGTGTGACCTTAAACTATAGTGCATGTCCTGGTCGCATGACGTTAAAAGGCTTCGCATAGGTCTCGAAGGCACGACCTTAAACACGCCTTCACATGAAAAATGGGCATGGTGTACACCTAGACAAGGGAACGCCATGAGTAAAAATAATGGACGGCATGGTCACGAAACCATGAGTAAAAGTTTTTTGTGAAAACAAAAACCTAGGCACGGTAGAAACCCCAAAAGGGCACCGAGAGAAAAAATGGATGAAAATGATGGAGATGATTGCGAGGTCATGAGTAAAAGAGCCCAGAAAGAAGTTGGTGAAAACCGTCTTTACAGTGCAACTTTACCTATGCATGTGAAATCTTGTGAAAGGGCGCTTGGACTGATAAAACAGGTTGACGCACTATCGCCTCCTCAGCCGACACTCAATTTACAAATAGTCACAAGCCTGGCTAATGAGGTCTACCTAAAATCCTCAAATGCCAGCATTCAATCACAGCACAAATTGGCTCATTAGGGAGTGAGAGCCATAGTAGATCTCTTAAACATCAACAACGCAAATTGGCTCATCAGGGAGTGAGAGCCGCATAAGATCTCCCACATTTCAACATCAACAACAACTAGAGTCCTTGAAGGTAAGGACGATGACCAAAAGGTCCCTCTAGAATGCTAAAGACCATCACGAAGGCAAGAAACTGACAAAGATATGATCTAACTTGCCAGAGAAATCAGGGTATTCCTCACCATGAGATCACCTCGACTAAAGCTATCCTTTGCCGACAGGCCCTGACCTTCTGGACCTGGTAGGATGCGGCCCATGAGGTTGCCTCGCTAAAAACCCCCTAAGTGTCAAGTCCAAAATTTTAGCCAAGTCAGAAGCCCCCGACTGGACCCCGCTAGACGAGACCTACAGAGATACCCTGATCATCAAAAGAAAACCTGGTGTAGCAGCGAACAATGCCGACTAAAGGTTCATAGCATTTGGCCTCTAGATAGGCCTGATTCTGTCCGAGGAGGTCCCTACGAAAGCATCATGCTTCAAAATCACAAAATACTCCCTTGAGGGTGAGGACTTTGATAGGATCCCTCAAAAGATTTTTTTTCTCCCCTATAAGTCTCCACGGATGGACCCGTACATTGGGTCCAAACATCCGAGCATCCTGGTCATGACATTGCGTGGACCTCCTTAGAGTTCGCAGAGTCCTTGGCTAGCTCGACCGAAAATTTCCCGAATGATTACACTTCTCGATTCTCTCAAAGCACAACATTTGGTGGAGCATGCTGTTGGAAGATATTTTTCATCAACATGGGGCCCTCGCTCAATAAAGGCCTAGCAAACAGTGGAAATTCTAACAGTCTTATAATAGCCCCAAAACTGGTCACTATCTTCATGCAGATTCTCAAGAGTCTCCTGCCAAGCTTTTTTTTATTTCGGCACATCTAAGGCAGTGCATATTGAGAAACAGTTCCAACAAAATCTGCCTCTAGCATCGTGAAACGGACCCTATAACTAGAGTTATATTTTTGGTTTCTCAATTTTCTATGAGACTATTACCATTGGATCTGGCAAGGTTGAAAACCTTTAAGGGTCAAATTTTAGCTTAAACGGACACTCTAGGAAGATGTTATAGGTAAAAGAGTGAAACAGGAGCCGCACGCTATTCCCGTGGGACTACCCTGCAACTACACACCATTGAAGGGACAATAATAAACAGTGACTTTCAATTCTCATATCTCGCCTGTCCTAAGTGAGATTGTGTTTAAATTTGGTGAGCATATTCGTCTCGTCAGGACGAGTGTTTTGATATGTGGCACGCCCCTCCACGACACCCGAGCACGAAGAAAAGCTAAAGAGAAGTTGCTGATCCGTGAAGAAAGTGCAGGAAATTCAGCAGTATCGTGCCTCGCTTGAGCGGCCAAATCATGCCATTTGCAAGCCTGATCGATGTGAGATTAATTCCATCGTGTGCATAAGGTTTGGAGCTATCTCTGATCCGAACCCTGTACATGATGAACGGTCAGATTTTACACACGAAGCCGTTGAAGTGACTGTAAATTATGTTTCCAAAATTCCTGATTCTGGTCAAAATTCCAAAGTTGCAAAATCTTCGTTCGGGCATGGATTCGAGCTGTTTTTCGTTGCCTCATGATCGTAACGACATGCTTAGTGTGATTTAGTGAAGAAATCACAAAAAAACATCAAGGGGCAAGCACATTATCAATCCGAAGTTTTTCAAATTTCAAATCACATGATCATGCACTTAAAACACAATACATGACTTGAAGTTGGTATCAAATCGATCGTCATGCCGAGCCCTACAAGAAAACAATCATCTTTCGATCAACCGGGTATTAAAACGACCCTGAGTCATCCTTGAAAATTTATGCATGTTTTAGGGCAATACAGGGAATGTTCTGAAATTCCACAACTTGTTAGGAAGAGGCAAATTTGTCATTTTGCACTGTATTTTCTAATTCCTTTTAATTCAATTTAATCTTAAATTTTAGTAATTAGGGTTACTTTCCACCTATGTTTGGGGAAATTCTATATATACCGTACCATTTTTGTACGCAAAAGGGGGACTTGAACTCTTCTAAAAAGAGAGAGTTTTTACTTAATAGAGTTTATCTTTCTTCTCATTGTTGGGTCACATTTAGAGAGAGAGTAAGGAGAGAGAAACTATTGGACCGGTACCCCTAGACTCAAGGTAAATCTTCTCTCTCTTCTTTTTCCTTTCTTCTTCTTTCTCTTCCTCTTCTTTGTCTGAGCTCCCCTCAGAGGCCATGCACGGTAGTGGCAGTGCCGTGCATGCTTCTCTTATGGTCTCATTGGTCACGCATGGCGATGACAGCACCATACGTGAGCCTCCTTCTCCTTCTGTTCGTCCATCTCTGTCCCCTAGCAAGGTTTACAAACGGTGCTACTTATTACCATCCGCAGATGTATCCTTGACACCTCAGTGAAGAGTGCAAACGATAAAACTCATTACCGCCTGCAGGGGTCTCCCCCTGTTGCGTGCCTATCGTAGACGGCGATATCCATCGCCTCCCGTGAGAGGTCTTAGCAATACCTATCGCCGTCCGTGAGCTTCCTTTGCGTGCATGGTACCCATCACCGTCCGCGAGCCTCCTTCACATGCTTGACACTTATAGCCGTCTGCGAGCTTCCTTTCCCTGCGTGGTGCGTATCGCCGTTCGCATGGCTCCTTCATGCATTTGGTGCTCATCACTGTCCCTCCTGCATCCCACACCTATCACTGTGCGCCTCATGAGAACTATCGCCGCGTGCTTCGCAAATGGCCGCGTACCGTGGCCCGTGCAGAGGCGCGCTACCTTCTTGTGTTGTCATTGGCTATGCCTAGCACCATCTGTAGTTTCCTATTCCCACTCAAGCCATGAGCAGTAGTGCTTAGCACTGTCCAAGGGCTGTGACATTGCTACTCCACAGTCATGGGTGACGACACCTAATGCCGACGGGACCCTATCACTTCACCATCTCGTGCTTCTCTCCTCTTCTCACCTAATCGAGGGTTGGTCTAGCCTAGCACCACCATACTGGCCTCGATTTCAAGTAGTATTTTGGTAGTGCTAGTCCTGAGTACCATGCCTGTCTTGCTACCACTCTGACTCAGTCACTGTTCGCCTATCAAGCTAGTCTTGTCCCTTCATTAAGTTTTCTTCTTCTTTTGACCTTGGTTCAAACCTTCAACTTTATCACTCTAACCCCTCACATTCATAGCCATACGAATGTGCATTGCCCTGTGCCCTTCAGCCCACTTGTCTTGTAAATTAACCATGGTAGTGTTGTGCAGAAAAACAAGAAGATTGCAGGTCATAGGAGGCAATTTCGAACCAGCTAAAGCAGCTGGAGGGCTTTCTATCGTGATCTAAGAGGGTGCCCATGCGAGTCTCAGGTGAGGTTGGTCCCCACCTCACATCCAAAATTCCTCCCTCACTAGTTGAATACCTGCCCTTTTTCTTAAACAAGGTTCCCGAGAGGGCGATCTCAAGTCTCTAGTTTTCTGAACCCGAGACATTGTCACCCGATCACCTTGATCAGGGGAGGCGAGATCGAGGCACCTAACTAGCCACCACCTCCCACACATGCATTAGAGCTCGTGGTCCATCAACTCGAGCCACACCTCGAGGCAACCATCAGGCTACCTCGAACCACTGTCCGGGTTCGGGTCTTCTCAGACCTGGCCCTGTATATCTGTTGCATACATATCGCACTACTTGGGGCAGCCCTCTAATTGCACCTAGCCGAGTATAGGAAAGACATCCCCCTCGATTTCCCTCCTAGCACATGCCTGATCACTCTGTGAGGGGTGGTCACAAGGCCATACTCTCACAAGCACATGCTCGCAATGCTCGGCCCCCTAAGGCCTGACATATAGCTTGAGCCCGGGTGGACCCTCAGGTCACTCGGAACCCTTCTGCAAGTGGCACACACATGCTACCCCCACAGAAAACTCCGAGCTCCCGGTTGAAAGGTCGTTGACAGCTGTCTCCTCCCCCATTAGTCTCTGCTCCTCTGGACAAACCACTCAAGACTTGGTAGTCAAAGGCTTTTCTTAAGAGTACCATCTTGAAGAACCCTCTTCAAACCGCCCCTATGTTCAATGCCCACAAGAGAGCTCGGGGCAAGGCTCCCTTGGGTGATGAAGTATTCCACCCCTCGCCTATCCCCAAGCCAAGATAGAAGCCCGAGCTGACTCCTATCTCTGGCCTGCATTCCTTGCCACACCTCATGGAGATGGCTCTGTCATGTCTGAAGAAAGCAGAAATTTCACAATCACAGTCTCAGTTTCGATTTTGGAGAGAAGTACACCAGAGCTTGAGAGTCAAACATGACCAAGACCTGCTAATAGTGCCAAGAAAAGAACCCAAGGCATTCGGGGCAAGTAAGCTTGCGGATCCTCTGCCGGAGAACCCCTTTTATCCATTACAGGCCGCAACTGAGCCTAAGGAGGAAGTGTCAGAATTTTGTATGGTTGTCAATGTCGTAGGTGACGACCCAACATTGCACCCCTTGCGGTCCACAAACCATCGTGAATCGGTTCTAACCCGATCAGCGTGCAAACCAGGGCATGCCGAACCCCTACTAACTGACCTGTTGCACCCAGTCAGACGGGTAAGCAAGACCGACTGCACAAGAAAGTAGCCTCCCCAAAGAAACGGTCAGTTTTATGGTCATTGAGGAGCCCAATGATGATTAAGATGGCGATATGAATCGCTTCGAGGACATGATGCGTAAGATGATGGAGAAGATTGAGCTGATGGAAAGTACTCAGTTTCCTAGGAACTCATCTCACCAGGAAGCCAATTCTCCTCATCCAGCCGATCCGGCCCTAAGCAACCACCTCCCTTGCATGCCCATTCCTCCTCTCAGAAGGTTTCACAAGCAGATATTGATGCCATGGTCACCCACAGTTTGCAAGGCAGACAAATCCCAGGTGTGTAGGGCATAACATTCTATCGGAAGCCCTATCCTCTTATATTGAGTATCTCCCATTTCCGCCTAATTACCAAAAGGGGCGACTCCCACTCTTCAACAACACGAGTTCACCACACCAACATATTGCCCATTTCTATTCTACATGTCAAGAGATAGCAGCTGATGGGAGGCTTCTTCTCCATCAGTTCGTTGAGACCTTGACGGGCCAGCATTCAAGTGGTATGCCTCTGAAATCAGTGCAGACTTGGGAAGAAATAGAACAATTGTTTTACAAACTTTTCTCTGAGGTTGAAAGAGAAGTCCAGACTATTGAGCTTCTCACATTGACTCAAGGTTTAGATGAGCAGGTTGATCAATTCATCGCAAGATGGAGAGATCTGGCTGCGTACCAAGCTATCCGCATGCTTGAAATTGATGTAGTTCAAGCATGTGTGTGCAACATGTGGCCGAAGATTTCCCTGCATGTCGAGGTGTCAAACTCGACCTCTATATCAGATCTGATCTCCAAAGCAGTCTAGATAGAGAGCCTCCTAAAGCACCATGGCAAACATCAAGCCCCATCATCAAATGGGGAAAAAAATCGAGGCTCTGGTAATGGTCGTCCCAATTCTCGAGGATTTCAATAGAAAGGAGTGATCAGTACTGCACTCACTATATCAGACCCTAAGAACGCTTCACCTCAAACTCTGGATTTCTTTAAGGGGGTGAACCCGATAAACACTCAGGGGACACCTCAGGCAAACCAATAGAAGTCCTAATCCTACAATTAGGTGCCTCCACCTCGTAATCTCTACGAAAAGGACTAGTGGAGGAGCAAAAAAAGAAAGTCTACAACTTCGATAGGGAGTGGGTCTCGACTTTGTTTCGATTGTTGATTGAGCAATAGATGATCACCTTACACGAGGTGAAAGGGCCAGAATGCTGACTTCGCTGCCCACAAGAATTACTTTGCATATCATAGAATGTTGGGGCATCCTGTTCAAGATTGCTTCACCCTCAAGGACCACATCGAGGCTTTAATTCAAAAGGGGTAGATACAGCTCGATAGCCTCAAGAAGGCATTTGGGGCAGTTGAAGCATCTCACATAGTGACAGTTCAAGAAGAAGTCGAGCAAGTATATTGTCTTAATGAACTACCACCAGATCTTCTTCAGGCACTATTTTGCATGATGCTCCAAGTAGGGGTCGTCATACTAAAGCCGTCAAGACAACCCAGGTGCCTCGCCTAAGGGACTGTGAACCTTTGGTGCCCATATCATCAGATAAAGGGCAATGACTTAGAAGGGTGTTTTTGCTTTCGAGCTATAACGAAAGAGAAAGTATGAGGCCGGTGTTCCGTCAGCTCAATCTTGGAGGATCATGCTCAATCCACTGAACTGTCAACACAAGAGGTCACTCAGACACAGATCCCATGTGATGAAGTGTTTCCCAAGCCCTTCGACTCCGATGAACCCTTGACTTCCCAACCATGGCAGGTCTATTGACGACGAAGCAGAATGAAATCCATGACAAGAAAGGTTGTTCGCCAAGCAAGGCCGGTTTTTGAGCCTCGTGAACTTCGTCAGCTTGCGCCCGTTCCCAAAAATGGTAGAAGGAGATGAGCACCAGGAGCCTCTCGTCGAAAGAGGAAACTCCCTCAACCCCAGACTGAGGTTGAATTCCTCAAGCCCCTTCCTTCGTTGCCAACCCAACGGTATTTTCTCCTCGAGTCAGTCTCTTCCACTGACAAAAACCCGGGATTCAACCAAGAGGACATTCTTGAGCCCTCAACGGTCAAACACATCTGATAAGGGTGACGACATTAAAAGCACCCCTCAACGGTCCAAGCAGGGTGAAGACTTAAAAGATTCCCTGCACCTGTCCAATTTCGGTAATGACAATAAAAGCTACCCATATCGATCCAATCTGAGTGACGACCAAAAAATCTCTCCCCCTTCTTCTATCCCCGACTCTTCCAACCCTTCTTCTTCTTCTGCTAACACGTCTTTTGCAGGGTCAACTGGCGAATGCCCAAACTTTGAGGCTTTTGACAAGGAGTTAAAAAGTTGCAACACCAGCAGGTGGCATCAAAAGTAGCTGAAAAAGATGGTGGCCCAAGTGGCTGGATTCCTGTCAATCGCTGATGCCTTGGCATCTAGGACCAAAGCGAAGCCTCCTCCCACTATTGAGCAGCTCCTCAAGCGGCACAAAAATCACAAGGCCAAGAAACCTTAATGACCCCTTGAGCCTGACTTCGAACAACGACTAAGAGAGTTAAGAGGGCAAAGCTTCCATTCTCACGAAGCATGCTACATGGTGCAGATCTCTGAAGCAGTGACCAGCACTGACTCGATCAGTCTCAGATCAGGCATGAAGATATAGAGGCCGGATCAAACCAAAGCCCTCAAACACGTTTTTTAAGCTTGTAAGTCAGTTTCAAGTAGGTCCATAGACAGCTAGAAAGCCTTTGACACACCTGATTGACTTCGTAGTAGCTTGGATAAGCTATGAAGCTACAACACCTTCGCTCCTTATGTCGCTCCAGCTTGGTGCTAACAACCTTGCTTCCGACCTGAACAAGGTGGAGTGGCTGGAAATCACCTGTGCAAAAACCAAGGCTTTTGAAGTTCCTTGGTCCGCCACTCATCACTTATCCTAACACACTAAGCAATCCACCACTCCTTAAGTTCCCGGGACCACCATTGGTCCCATATACCCAACCACCTCCAAACCCTCAACTTCCATCAATCTCCATTTTACCAACACCTACCCATATCACTCAAATTAACCAGTCCACACCAGACTCGGTTTCATGGCCTGCCCAGTCGGCACCAAGTCCGATGGCACAATCTTTACGTACCCACTCCTCACAAACTCTTAAATCCACACCGATTGTACAGCAAAGTTAGCCGGTACCCCAAAACCAACCTCCACTACCTAAACCTACCTCAAAACCTTTCATACCACTAAAGCCTGTGGCAGATTCAAGAGTACATAGAAATGGTGATCGCAAGAACGAGAATGATGTGGTGGTTGTATCCATGGTTGCTAAATCACAAGACCCTCTCCTCACACTATCTGAACCCTGTTCTTCGCAATTGATCCAGGCGCCCTAAAATTCACTCTCTCAACCATATGCATTGTCTCTCCTTGAAGTTGACTCCTCATGATGAAAACAAGCAGTAGAGGTAGCCACCATGTTCTATACCGTCAAAGCCCAATTTGAGGCAGAGATGTCAAGAGCATGAGTACCCACAAAGTTTGAGGTCGAGACATTTGAAGTCAATGAAGGACCCTCTGGATCACCGACTGATGATGAAGTGGAAGTTCAAGAAGCCCTTGAGGAATGGGAAGTAGGTGGACAAGCTATGGCTAGAGATCTCGAAGAAATAAACTTGGGTGATGAGAATGACCCGCGGCCGACTTTTATTTCATGACCCTAAAATACACAGCCCTGGTCCCTACCTTAAATTTCTTAATCGTAGTCTTTACTGTATCACCCTAAACTGCTCAGCCTTAGTCCATTCTGCATTACCCTTAACTGCTCAGCCTCGATTTATACTGTATGCTCCTAAACTTCTCAGTCCATAATGCATGACCCTAAACTACTAAGCCTCGAACAAAACTACATGGCCATGAACTGCTCATCCTGGGTCCATATTGCAAGACCCTAAATTGTTTAGCATTGGTCCATACTGCATGACCCTAAATTGCTAAACCTCAGTCCATACTGCATGACCCTAAACTACTCAGCCTCGGTCCCTACCTTAAACCTCTCAGCCTCAGTCCATACAGCATGACCCTAAACTGCTCAGCCTCAGTCCATACTGCATGACCGTTAACAGCTCAGCCTAAGTCCATCTTGCATGGACCTAAACTATTTAGGCTCAGTCCATACTGCATGAACATAAACTGCACAGCCTCGTATGATATAGCATGAGAAAAAACTTCATATCCTCCGGTATACTGCATGACCCCTAAACGGCTCAGCCATGGTCCATACAGCATGACCCTAAAGTGCTTAGCTTCGGTCCATATTGCATGACCGTAAACGGCTCAAGCTCGGTCCATGCTCCATGATCCTAAACTGCTCTGCCTCGATCCATACTACATGACCCTAAATTTCTCAGCCACGGTCCATACTGCATGACCCTAAACTACACAACCCTAATCCCTACCCTAAACTTCTCAACCGTAGTCCTTATTGCATCACCCTAAACTGCTCAGCCTCGGTCCCTACTGCATGACCCTTAACTTCTCAGCCTTAGTCCATCTTTTAGGCTCGGTCCATACTGCATGACCCTAAACTGCACCGCCTCACATCGTACAACATGACCGTAAACTTCACATCCTCGGTCCATACTGCATGACCATATACTGCGTGACCCTAAACCGCTCAGCCATGATCCATACTGCATGACCCTCAAGTACTTAGCCTCAGTCTATATTGCATGACTGTAAACTGCTCATGCTCGGTCCATGCTGCATGATTTTAAACTGCTCTGCCTCGATCCATACTGCATGACCTTAAAGTTCTCTTCCTCGGTCCATACTGCATCACCCTAAAAAGCTCGTCCTCGGTCCATACTGCATGCCCCTAAACTACTCAGCCTCGGTACATACTCCATGGCCCTAAACTTCTCAACCTTGATACTTAATGCATGACCCTATATTGCTCAGCCTCGGACCATACCTCATGACCCTTAACTTCTCTTGATTAGTCCATCTTGCAAGACCCTAAGTTGTTTAGGCTCGGTCCATACTTGATGACCCTAAACTGCTCAGCCTCGTACCACACAGCATGATCGTAAACTTCTCATCCTCGGTCCATATTGCATGACCCTGTACTGCATGACCCTAAACCGCTCAGCCACATTCCATACGGCATGACCCTAAAGTGGTCAGCCTCGGACCATACTGCATGACCATAAACTCCTTAGCCTCGATCCATACTGCATAACGCTAAACTGCTCAGCCTCGGTCCATATAACGTGCTCTAAACTGCACAGCCTCGTTCCATACTGCTCACCCTAGGTCCATATTTCGAGGCCCTAAATAGCTCCACCTCAGTAAATACTGCGTGACCCTAAACTACTCGGCCTCGATTTATATTGCATGACCCTAAACTACTCAGCCTCAGTCCATACTTCATGACCTTAAACTGCTCAGCCTCGGTCCACACTGCATGACTCTAAACTGCTCAGGCTTTGCCTCAGTCCATACTGCCTGATCTTAGACTGCTCAGCCTCGGTCCATATTGCATGACCTTAATGTGTTGAGGCTCGGTCCATACAGCATGACCCTAAACTGCTAAGCCTCGATTTATATTGCATGGTCCTAAACTGCTCAGCCTATGTTCATAGTGCATGACCCTAAACTGCTATGCCTCGCTCAAAACTACATCGCCATGAACTACTCAGCCTCGGTCTATACTGTAAGGCCCTAAACTATTCAGCATCGGTCCATACTAAATGACCCTAAGCAACTAAGCCCCGGTCCATACTGCATGACCCTAAACTACTCAACCTCGGTCCGTACTGCATGACCATAAACTTCTCAGCCTCGGTCCATACTACATGACCATAAACTGCTCAGCCTCGGTCCATACTGCATGACCCTTAACTGCGCAGCCTCAGTTCATCTTCCATGGCCTTAAATTGTTTTGGCTCGATCCATACTGCATGACCCTTAACTATACAGCCTCATATCGTACAGCATGATCATAAACTTCATATCCTCGGTCCATACTGCATGACCCTATACTACATGACCCTAAACCGCTCAGCCACGGTCCATACTACATGACCCTAAAGTGCTTAGCCTCAGTCCATATTTCATGACCATAAACAGCTCAAGCTCAATCCATGCCTCATGATCCTAAACTGCTCTGCCTCGTTCCACACTGCATGACCCTAAAGTTCGCAGCCTTGGTCCGAACTGTATGACCCTAAACTGCTCATCCTAGGTCCATATTGCGAGACCCTAAATGGCCCAGCCTCGGTCCATACTGGCTGACCCAAAACTACTCAGTCTCGATTTACACTACATGACCCTAAACTTCTCAGCCTCGGTCCATACTGCATGACCCTAAACTGCTCAGCCGTGCTCCACACTCCACTAGTCTAAACAGCTCAGCTTTAGCCTCAGTCCATACTGCTTGACCCTGGACGGCTCAGCCTCTATCCATATTGCGTGACCCTAAAATGCTCAAGCTCGATCCAAAGTGCATGACCCCAAACTACTCACCCTCGGTCCATACTGCATGACCCTAAACTGGTAAGCCTCGGTCCATGCTACATGACCCTAAACTGCTCAGCCTTGGTCCATATTGCGAGACCCTAAATGGCTCAGCCTCGGTTTATACTGCATGACCCTAAACTACTCAGTCTCGATTTATACTACATAACCCCAAACTGCTCAGCCTCGGTCCACACTCCATGACTGTATACTGCATGACGCTAAATCGCTCAGCCACCGACGATACTCCATGACCCTAAAGTGCCTCAGTCCATATTGCATGACTGTAAACTGCTCAAGCTCGGGCCATGCTGTATGACCCTAAACTGCTCTGTCTCGGTCCATACTGCATGACCCTAAAGTTCTTAACCTCGGTCCATACTGCATCACCCTAAACAGCTCATCCTCGGCCCATACTGCTTGACCCTAAACTACTCAGCCTCAGTACATATTCCTTGACCCTAAACCTTTCAACCTCAGTACTTACTTCATGACCCTAAACTGCTCAACCTCGATCAATATCTCATGACCCTTAACTTCTCATCCATAGTCCATCTTGCATGACCATAAACTCTTTAAGCTCGGTCCATTGTCCATTCTGCATGACCCTAGATTGCTAAGCCTCGTTCCCTAGAGCATGACTGTATACGTCTCATCCTCGATCCATATAACATGACTTTATACTGCATGACCCTAAACCCTTTAGCCACGTTCCATAAGGCATGACCCTAAAGTGGTCAACCACAGTCCATACTACATGACCCTAAACTCTTTAGCCTCGGTCCATACTGTAAAACCCTAAACTGCTCAGCCTTGGTCCATAGAGCATGCCCTAAATTGCACAGCCTCAATCCATACTGCGTGACCCTAAACTGCTCAGCCTAGGTCCTTATTTTGAGACCCTAAACAACTCAACCTCGGCCCATACTGCATGACACTAAACTACTCAGCCGCGATTTACACTGCAAGACCCTAAACTGCTTGGCCTCGGTCCGTACTTCATGACCCTAAAGTGCTCAGCCTCGGTCCACACTGCATGGCTCTAAACTGCTCAGGCTCAGCCTCGGTCCATACTGCCTGACCCTAGACTGCTCAACCGTGATCCATATTGCATGACCTTAAACTGCTCAACCTCGATCCATACAGCATTACCCTAATTGCTCCGCCTCGATTTATTTTGCATGATCCTAATCTAGTCAGCCTAGGTCCATATTGCATGACACTACATTGCTATGCCTCGGTCAAAACTATGCGGCCATGAACTGCTCAGCCTAGATCCATACCGCTAGACCCCTAAACTGTTCAGCATCGGTCCATACTGCCTGACCCTAAACTGCTAAGCCTCGGTCCATACTGCATGACATTAAACTACTCAGCCTCGGTCCATATTGCATCACTCTAAACAACTCAGCCTTAGTCCTTACTGCATGACCATAACCTGCTCTGCCTCAATCCATACTGCATGACCCTTAACCTGCTCTGCCTCAATCCATACTGCATGACCCTTAACTTCTCAGCCTCAGTCCATCTTGCTTGACCTTAAACTATTTTGGCTAGGTCCATAATGCATGACCCTAAACTGCACGGCCTCGTATCATACAGCATGACCGTAAACTTCACATCCTTGGTTCATACTGCATGACCCTAAACCGCTCAGCCACGGTCCATATTGCATGACTGTAAACTGCTCAAGCTCAGTACATGCTGCATGACCCTAAACGGCACCGCCTTAGTCCGTACTGCATAACCCTAAAGTTCTCAGTCTCGATCCATACTGTATGACCCCAAATTGCTCAGCTTAGGTCTATATTGCGAGAATCTAAATGGCTCAGCCTCGGCCCATACTGCCTGACCCAAAGCCACTCATCCCCGATTTATACTGCATGATCCTAAACTGCTCTGCCTCGGTCCATACTTCATGACCCTAAACTGCTCAGCCTCGGCCCACACTGCATGACTAAAAACAGCTCAGCTTCAGCCTCGGTCCATGCTGCCTGACCCTAGACTGCTCAACCTCGGTCCATATTGCGTGACCCTAAAATACGCATGCTCGATCCAAAGTTCATGACCCCTAACTCCTCAAGCTCAGTCCATACTGCATGACCCTAAACTGGTCAGCCTCGATCCATGCTGCATGATCCTAAACTGCTCAGCCGGGGTCCATATTGCAACACCCTAAATGGCTCAGGCTCGGTCCATATTGCATGTCCCTAAACTACTCAGCCTCGATTTATACTACATGACCCTAAACTGCTCAGCCTCGATCCATATTTCATGACTCTATACTGCTTTGTCTAGGTCCACACTGCACAACTCTAAGCTGCTCAACCTCTGCCTCAGTCAATACTGCATGACCCTAGACTGCTCAGCCTCGGTTCATACGTCATGACCCTAAACATCTCAGCCTCGGTCGATACAGCATGCCCTTAAACTGCTCAGCCTCTGCCTAAGCCCATACTGCATGACCCTAAACTAGTCAGCCGCAGTCCATGCTGCATGACCATAAACTGCTCAGCCTAGGTCCATATTGCGAGACGCTAAACGGCTCAGCCTAGGTCCATATTGCATGCCCCTAAACTACTTAGCCTCGATTTATACTGCATGACCCTAAACTGCTCAGCCTCGATCCATATTTCACTTCCCTAAACTGTTCCTCCTCGGTCCATACTGCATGACTCTGAACTACTTAGCCTCTACCTCAATCATTACTACCTGACCATAGACTGCTCAGTCTCGGTCCATATTGCATGACCCTATACCGTTCAGCCTCGATTTGTACTGTATGATCCTGTACTTTTGAGCCTAGGTCCATAATGCATGACCCTAAACTGCTAAGCCTCAGTCCAAACTACATGGCCATGAAATGCTCTGCCATGGTCCATAATGCAACTGTTCAGCATCGGTCCATACTGCAGGACCGTAAACTGCTCAAGCTCAGCCCATGCTACATGACCCTAAAATGCTCCGCCTCGGTCCATACTGCATAACTCTAAAGTTCTCAACCTTGGTCCATACTGTATGACCCTAAAAAACTCAACTTAGGTTTATATTGTGAGACTCTAAACGGCTCAGCCTTGGTCCATACTGCTCGACCCAAACCACTCAGCCACGATTTATATTCCATGACCCTAAACGACTCAGCTTCGGTCAATACTTCATGACCCTAAATTGCTCAGCCTCGACCCACACTGCATGACTCAAAACTGCTCAGCTTCAGCCTCGATCCATACTGTCTAACCCTAGATTGCTCTGCCTATGTCCATATTGTGTGACCTCAAAATGCTCAGGCTCGATCCAAGTTTCATGACCCTTAACTCCTCAGCCTCAATCCAAACTGCATGACCCTAAACTGGTCAGCCTCGGTACCTGCTGCTTGACCTTAAACTGCTCAGCTTGGGTCCATATTGAGAGACCCTAAATGGCTCAGCTTGTATTTATAATGCATGACACTGAACTGCTCAGCCTCAGTCCATATTTCATGACCCTAAACTGCACCGCCTAGGTCTACACTACATGACTCTAAACTGCTTCGCCTCTGCCTCAGTCAGTACTGCCTGACCCTAGATTGCTCAGCCTCGATCCATATTTCATGGCCCTAAACATCTCAGCCTCGCTCCGTACATCATGACCCTAAATTGCTCAGCCTCAATTTGTACTGTATGATCCTATACTTTTGAGCCTAGGTCCAAAATGCGTGACCCTAAACTGCTAAGCCTCTGTCCAAACCACATGGCCATGAACTGCTCAGCCTCGGTCCATACTGCAACTGTTCAGCATCGGTCCATACTGCATGACCCTAAACTACTAAGCCACGGTCCATACTGAATGACCCTAAACTACACAGCCTTGGTCCCTACCCTAAACTTCTCAGCCATAGTCCTTATTGCATCACCCTAAACTGCTAAGCCTCGGTCCTTACTGCATGACCCTTAACTGCTCAGCCTTTGTCCATATTTCATGAACCTAAACTCTTTAGGCTCGGTCCGTACTGCATGACCCTAAACTGCACAGCCTCACATCGTACAACATGACCGTAAACTTCACATGCTCGGTCCATACTGCATGACCATATACTGCGTGACCCTAAACCGCTCAGCCATGATCCATACTGCATGACCCTCAAGTGCTTAGCCTCAGTCCATATTACATGACTGTAAACTGCTCAAGCTCGGTCCATGCTGCATGACCCTAAACTGCTCTGCCTTGGTCCATACTGCATGACCTTAAAGTACTCTGCCTCGATCCATACTGCATCACCCTAAAACGCTCATCCTCCATCCATACTGCATGCCCCCTAAACTACTCAGCCTCAGTCCATACTCCATGACCCTATACTTCTAAGCCTTGCTACTTACTGCACGGCCCTAAACTACTCAGCCTCGCTCAAGACCTCATGACCCTTAACTTCTCATCTCAGTCCATCTTGCATGACCCTAAACTGTTTAGGCTCGGTCCATACTGGATGATCCCAAAATTCTCAGCCTCGTACCATACAGCATGACAGTAAACCTCTCATCCTCGGTCCATACTGCATGACCCTAAACCGCTAAGCCACGTTTCAAACGTCATGACCCTAAAGTGGTCAGCTTCGATCCATACTGCATGACCCTAAACTCCATAGCCACAGTCCATACTACATAACCCTAAACTGCTCAGCCTCGGTCCATATAGCATGCCCTAAACAGCACAACCTCGATCCATACTGCATGAACCTAAACTGCTTAGCCTAAGTCTATATTTCGACACCTTAAACAGCTCAGCCTCGGTCCATAGTGCAACTGTTCAGCATCGGTCCATAATGGATGACCCTAAACTGCTCTGCCTTGGTCCATGCTTCATGACCCTAAACTGCTCAGCCTCGGTCTACACTACATGGCTCTAAACGGCTCAGGATCAGCCTCGGTCCATTCTGCCTGACCCTAGACTGCTCAACCTTGGTCCATATTGCATGACCATAAACTGCTCAGCTTCAATCCATACAGCATAACCCTAAACAGCTCAGCCTCGATTTATATTGTGTGATCCCAAACTACTTAGCCTAGGTCCATAATGCATTACCCTAACCTGCTACGCCTCAGTCAAAACTACATGACCATGAACTGCTCAGCCTCAGTCCATACTGCAAGACCCTAAACTATTTAGCATCAGTCCATACAGCTTGACCCTAAACTGCTAAGCCTCGATCCATACTGCATGACCCAAAACTACTCAGCCTCGATCCATACTGTATGACCCTTAACTGCTCAGCATCATTCCATGTTGCATGACCATAAACTGTTGAGTCTCGGTTCATACTGCATGACCCTAAACTGCACAACCTCGTATCATACAGCATGACCGTAAACTTCACATCCTCGGTCAGTACTGCATGACCCTATATTGCATGACCCTAAACCACTCAGCCACGGTCCATACTGCAGGAACCTAAAGCGCTTAGCTTCAGTCCATATTGCATGATCGTAAACTGCTCCATGCTGCATGAACCTAAACTGTTCTGCCTCGGTCCATACTGCGTGACCCAAAAGTTACCAGCCTCGGTCCACACTGTATGACCCTAAATTGCTCAGCCTAGGTCCATGTGGCGAGACCATAAACAGCTCTGCCTCGTTCCATATTGCCTGACTAGAAACTACTTAGCCTCGATTGATACTGCATGACCCTAAACTGCTCAGCCTCTGTCCGTACTTCATGTGTCAACACTGCATGACTCTAAACTGCTAAGCTTCAGCCTTGGTCCATACTGCTTGACTTTAGATTTCTCAGCCTTGGTCCATAATGTGTGACCCTAAAATGCTAAACTGGTCAGCCTAAAATCGAAAGTGCATGACTCCAAACTCCTCAACGTCAGTCCGTACTGCATGACCCTAAACTGGTCAGCCTCAGTCCATGCTGCATGACCCTAAACTGCTCAGCCTAGGTCCATATTGCGAGAACCCAAACGGCTCAGCCTCCGTCCATACTGCATGACTGTAAACTACTCAGCCTCGATTTCTACTGCATAACCCTAAACTTCTCAGCCTCAGTCCATCTTTCATGACCCTAAACTGGTAAGCCTCGTTCGACACAGCATGACTCTAAGCTGCTCAGCCTCAGCCTCAGCCTCTGTTAATACTTCTTAACCCAAGACTACTTAGCCTCGGTCCATATTGTGTGACCCTAAACTCCTCAACCTCGGTCCATACAGCATGACCCTAAACCTCTCAGCCTCGATTTGTATTGTACAATCCTAAACAGCTCAGCTTATGCCCATAACGCATTACCTTGAACTGCGAACCCTTGGTCTGAACTACATGGCCATGAAATGCTCAGCCTAGGTCCATACTGCAACTGTTCAGCATTGGTCCATACTACATGACCCTAAACTGCTAAACCTCAGTCCATACTGCATGACCCTAAACTACTCAACCTCAGTTCCTATCCAAACGTCTCAGCCTCGATCGTTACTGCATGACCCTAAACTGCTCAGCCTCAGTCCATACTGCATGACCCTTAACTTCTTAGCCTCAATCCATCTTGCATGATCCTAAACTGTTTAGGCGCGGTCCATACTACATGACCCTAAACTACTCAGCCTCGGTCCATACTTCAAGACCCTAAACTCTGCCTTGATCCACACTGCATGACTCTAAACTTCTCGGGCTCGGCCTCGATCCGTACTGCTTGACCCTAGACTGTTCAGCCTCTGTCCATATTGTATGACCATAAACGGCTTAGCCTCGATCCATACGGCATGATCCTAAACTGCTCAGCCTCTATTTATATTGCATGATCCTAACTTGCTCAGCCTAGGTCCAAAATGCATGATCTAAACTGCTATGCCTCGATCAAAACTACATGGCCATGAACTGTTCTACATCGGTTCATACTGCAAGACCCTAAACTGTTCAGCATCGCTCCTTACTGCCTGACCTTAACTGCTTAGCCTGGATCAATACTGCATGATCATAAACGGCTCAGCCTCGGTCCATATTGCATGACCCTTAACTGCACAGCCTCAGTCCATCTTCCATGGCCTTAATCTGTTTTGGCTTGATCCATACTGCATGACCTTGAACTGCACAGCCTCATATCATATAGCTTGACCAAAACTTCATATTCTGGGTCCATACTGCATGACCATATACTGCATGACCCTAAACTACTCAGCCTAGGTCCATATTGTGAGACCCTAAACGGCTCAGCCTCGGTCCATACTGCCTGACCCAAACTACTCAGCCTCGATTTATATTGCATGACCCTAAACTGCTCAGCCTTGATCCATAATTCATGACCCTAAACTGCTCAGCCTCGGTCGACACTGCATGACTCTTAACTGCTAAGCTTCACCCTTGGTGCATACTGCCTGACCCTAGACTGCTCAGCCTCGGTCCATATTGCATGACTCTAAAATGCTCAGGCCCAATCCAAAGTGCAAAACCCAAAACACCTCAGCCCCGGTCCATACTGTATGACCCTAAACTGGTCAGCCTCTGTTTATGCTGCATGACCCTAATCTACTCAGCCTACGTACTTGATGCGAGACCTTAAACGGCCTAGCCTCGGCCCATACTGCATGCCCTTAAACTACTCAGCCTCGATTTATAGTGCGTGACCCCAAATTGCTTAGCCTCGGTCAATATTTCATGACCCAAAACTGCTCAACCTCGGTCCACACCGCATGACTCTAAACTGCTCAACCACAAGCTCAGTTAATACTGCCTGACTCTCGAGTGCTTAGCCTCAGTCCATAATGCATGACCCTAAACTGCTCAGCCTCGCTCCATACAGTATGACCCTAAACCGCTCAGCCTCGATTAGTACTATATGTTCCTAAACTGCTCAATTTAGGTCCATAATGCATGACCCTAAACTGCTAAGCCTCGGTTCAAACTACATGGCCAGGAAATGCTCAGCCTCGGACCATACTGAAACTGTTCAGCAGCGCTCCATACGGCATGACCCTCAACTACTAAGCCTCGGTCATACTGCAAGACCCTAAACTACTCGGCCTCGGTCCCTACCTAAAATGTCTCAGCCTCAGTACTTACGGCATGACCCTAAACTGCTCAGCCTCAGTCCATACAGCATGACCCTAAACTGCTCAGCCTCAGTCCATACTGCATGACCCTTAACTTCTCTGCCTCAGTCCATCTTGCATGAACCTAAACTGTTTATGCTCGGTCCATACTGCATGACCCTAAATTGCATAGCCTCATATCATACAGCGTGACGGTAAACTTCCCATCCTCGGTCCATACTGCTTGACCGTATCCTGCATGACCCTAAACCACTCTGCCATGGTCCATACTGCATGACCCTAGGTGCTTAGCCTCAATAGATATTGCATGAACGAAAACTGCTCAAGCTCGATCCATGATACATGACCCTAAATTGCTTTGCGTCTGTCCATACTGCATGACCCTAAATTACTCAGCCTCGGTCCATACTCCATGACCCTAAACTTCTCAGCCCCGGTACTTACTGCGCGACCCTAAACTGCTCAGCCTCGATCATACCCCATGACCTTGTACTTCTCAGCCTCAGTCCATCTTGCATGACCCTAAATGTTTTAGGCTCGGTCCATGCTGCATGACCCTAAACTGCTCAGCCTCATACAATACCGCATGACCGTAAACTTCTCATTCTGAGTCCATACTGCATGACCCTACACTGGATGACCCTAAACCCTTCAGCCACGTTCTATATGGCATGACCCTAAAGTGGTCAGCCTCGGTCCATTCTGCATGACCCTAAACTGCTCAGCCTCATACCATACCGCATGATTGTAAACTTCTAATCCTCGCTCCATACTGCATGACCCTACACTGAATGACCCTAAACCCCTCAGCCACGTTCTATATGGCATGACCCTAAAGTGGTTAGCCTCGGTCCATTCTGCATGACCCTAAACTCCTTAGCCTTGGTCCATACAGCATGACCCTAAACTGCTCAGCCTCGGTGCATACAGCATGCCCTAAACTGCACAGCCTTGATCCATATTGCACGACCCCAATTTGCTCAGCCTAGGTCCATATTGCGAGACGCTAAATAGCTCAGCCTGGGTCCATACTGCATGACCCTAAACTACACAGCCTCGATTTTTACTGCATGACCCTAAACTGCTCAGCCTCGGTCCATACTTGATGACCTTGAACTGCTCGGCCTCGGTCGACACAACATGACTCTAAACTGCGTAGGCTTAGCCTCGGTCCACGCTGCCCGACCCTGGACTGCTGAGCCTCGGTCCATATTGCATGACTATAAAATGCTCATGCTCAATCCAAAGTTCGTGACCCAAAACTGCTTAGCCTCGGCCGTACTGCATGACCTTAAACTGCTTAGCCTCGGTCAATTTTGCATTCGCCTAAACTGCTCAGCTTAGGTTCGTATTGCGAGACCCTGAACTGCTGAATCTCGGTCCATACTGCATTACCCTAAACTGCTCCAGCTCGGTCCATACTGCATGAACCTAAACTTCCTTTCCTCGCTCCATACTCCATGACACGAACGTTCTCAGCCTCAGTCGATAATACATGACCCTAAACTGTTCAGCATCGGTCCATACGGCATGATCGTAATCTGCTCAGTCTAAGAACAAACTGGATGACCCTAAGCTGGTCAGCCTCAGACCATACTAGATGACCCTAAACTGTTCAGTCTCGATCCAAACTGCATGACCCTAAACCCCTCTGCCTCGATCCATACTGCATGACCTCAAACTGCAGCGCCTCGGTCCAAATTGCATGAATATAAACTGCTCATCCTCAGTCCATAATTCATGACCCTATACTGCATGACCCTAAATCGCTCAACCACGGTCCATACGACAAGACCCTACAATGGTCAGCCTCGATTCATACTGCATGACCCTAAATAGCTCAAACTCGTTCACTGCATGACTCAAAACTGCTCTGCTTTGGAACATACTGCATGACCTTAAAGTTCTCAGATGTGGTCCATACTGCATGACCCGAAACAACTCAGCCTCGATCCATACTGCATGACCCTAAACTGCTGATCCTCTGTCCTTACGACATTACTGTAAACAGCTCTGCCTCGGACGAAACTGCATGACCTTAAACTGGATAGCCACTGTCCATATTGGATGACCCTAAACTGTTCTGCCTCAATCCAAACTGCATGACCCTAAACTGCTCAACCTCAATTTGTACTGTATGATCCTAAACTGCTCAGCCTAGGTCCATAATGCATGACCCTAAACTGCTAAGCCTCGATCCAAACTACATGGCCATGAATGCTCAGCCTCGGTCCATACTACAACTGTTCAGCAGCGCTCCATACAACATGACCCTAAACTGCTAAGCCTGAGTCCATGCTGCATGACCCTAAACTACTCAGCCTCGGTCCCTACCCAAAACGTCTCAGCCTCGGTCCTGCTCAACCTTGATCCATATTGCATGACCCTTAACTTCTCTGCCTTATTCCATCTGGCATGAACCTAAACTGTTTAAGCTTGATCCATACAGCATGACCCCAAATTGCACAGCCTCATATCATACAGCATGACCGTAAACTTCACATCCTCGGTCCATACTGCATGACTGTATACCCTAAACCACTTTACCATGGTCCATACTGCCTGACCCTATAGGGATTAGCCTCAGTCCATATTGCATGAACGTAAACTGCTCATGCTCGGTCCATGCTGCATTACCCTAAACAGCTCTGGCTCTGTTCATACTGCATGACCCTAAAGTTCCAGTTTCAGTCCATACCGCATCACCCTAAGCAGTTCATCCTCGGTCCATATTGCATGACCCTAAACAACTCAGCCTTGGTCCATACTCCATGACCCTAAACTTCTCAGCCTCAGTACTTACTGCATGACCCTAAACTGCTCAGCCTAGATCCATACCTCATGACCCTTAACTTCTCAGCCTCAGTCCATCTTGCATGACCCTAAACTGTTTTGGCTCGGTCCATACTGCATGACCTAAACTGCTCAGCCTCATACCATACAACATGACTGTAAACATCTCATCCTCGGTCCATACTGCATGGCCCTAAACCCGTCAACCTTGTTTCATATGGCATGACCCTAAGCTGGTCAGCCTCAGTCCATACTGCATGACCCTAAACTCCTTAACCTTGGTCCACACTGCATAACCCTAAACAGCTCAGCCTCGGTGCATACAGCTTGCCTTAAACTGCACAGCCTCGATCCATACTGCATAACCCTAATCCATATTGTGAGACCCTAAAAAGCTCAGCCTGGGTCCATACGGCATGACCTTAAACTACACACCTTCGATTTTTACTGCATGACCCGTCATGCCTCGATCCACACGGCATGACTCTAAATGGCTCAAGCTCAGCCTCGGTCCATACTGCCTGACCCTAGCCTGCTCAGCTTCGGTCTATATTGCATGACCCTAAAATGCTCAGGCTCGATCCAAAGTGCGTGACCCAATACTGCTCAACCTCGGCCATTGTGCATTACCCTAAACTTCTCAACCTCGGTCCATGCTGCATTCCCCTTAACTGCTCAGCCTAGGTTTGTATTGCGAGACCCTGAACTGCTCAAGCTCGGTCCGTACTGGATGACCGTATACTACTCAAGCTAGGCCCATATTGCATGACCCTAAACTTACCTTGCCTCGGTCCATACTGCATAACACTAACGTTCTCAACCTCAGTCGATACTACGTGACCCTAAACCGCTCAGCATCGGTCCATACGACATGATCATAAAGTGCTCAGTCTCAGACCAAACTTGATAACCCTAAACTTGTCAGCCTCGGATCATACTGGATGACCCTAAATTGTTCAGTCTCGGTCCAAACTGTATGACCCTAAACCCCTCTGCCTCGGTCCATACTGCATGACCTTAAACTGCAGAGCCTCGATCCAAACTGCATGACTCTAAACTGCTCATCCTCCGTCCATAATTCATGACCCTATACTGCATGACCCTAAACCGCTCAGCACGGTCCATACCGCATCACCCTAAGCACTCAGCCTCAATCCATACTATAAGACCCTAAACTTCTCAAGCTTGGTCAATACTGCATGACCGTAAACTGCTCAAGCTCGGTCCATACTGCATGACTCTAAATTTCTTAGATGTGGTCCATACTGCATGACCCTAAACAGCTCAGCGTCGGTCCATACTGCATGACCCTAAACTGCTCACCCTCTATCCTAACGGCATTACCGTAAATTGTTCAGCCTCGGACCAAATTGCATGACCCTAAACTGCTCGACCACTGTCCATATTGGATGACCCCAAACTGTTCAGCCTCAGTCCAAACTACATGACCCTAAATCGCTCAACCTCTTTCCATACTGTATGACCCTAAGCGGCACAACATTGGCCCATACAGCATGATCCTAAACTGCTCATCCTCGGTCTATAGTGCACGACCCTAAACTGCTTAGCCTCGGTCCATACTACATGACCCTAAAAATCTCAGCCTCGGTCCACACGGCGTGACACAAAACTTCTCAGTCTTGGGCCAGATAGCAAGACCCTAAACTGCTCAGCCTTGGTCCAAATTGCACGAGCCTAAAGATCTCAGCCTCGAACCAAAAGGTGCGACCCTAAACTGCAAAGCCTTGGTCTAGACAACATGACCCTAAACTGCTCTGCCTCTGTCCATACTGAATGATCCGAAACTGCTCAACCTCAGTCCATACTGCATGACCCTAAACTACTCAGGCACCGTCCTTACTGCAAGACCCTAAACATCTCAGCCTTAGTCCATACTACATGGCCTAAACTACTCAGCCTCGGTCCATACTACATAAACTCCTTAGCCTCGGTCCATACTTCATAACCCTAAACTGCTCAGCCTCGATCCATACAACATGCCATAAACTGCATAGCCTCGATCCATACTGCATGACCCTAAATAGCTCAGCCTAGGTCCATATTACGAGACCCTAAACTGCTCAGCTTCGGTCCATACTGCATGACCCTAAACTACTCAGCCTCGATTTATACTGCATGACCCTAAACTGCTCGGCCTCTGTCCATACATCATGACCTTAAAGTGCTCAGCCTCAGTTCTCACTGCATGACTCTAAATTGCTCAGCCTCAGTCCATAGAGCCTGACCCTTGCCCTCTCAATCTCGGTCCATATTGCATGACCCTAAACTGCTCAGCTTCGGTCCATACATCATGACCCTAAACTGCTCAGCCTCGATTTATACTTCATGATCCCAAACTGCTCAGCCTAGGTCCGTAATGTATGATCCTAAGTTGCTATGCCCCAGTCCAAAACTGCTCAGCTACAGTCCATACTACAAAACCCTAAACTGTTCATCATCGGTCCATACTGCAGGATCCTAAACTACTAATCCTCGATCCATACTGCATGACCGTAAACTACTAAGCCTCGGTCCATACTGCATGACTCTAAACTTCTAAGCCTCGGTCCTTACTACTTGACCCTAAACTGCTCAGCCTCAGTCCATACTACACGACCCTTAACTGCTTTGCCTCAGTCCACCTTGCATGACCTTAAACTATTTAGGCTCGGTCCATAATGCATGATCTAAACAGTTTAGGCTCGATCCATACAGCATGACTGTAACCTTCTCATCCTTGATCCATACTGCATGACCCTACACTGCATGACCCTAAAGTGCTCAGCCTCAGTCCATATTGCTGAAGGTAAACTACTCAAGCTCGGTCCATACACTATGACCCTAAACTGCTTTGCCTCAGTCCATACTGCATGATCCTAAAATGCTCAGCAACGGTCCCTACGGCATGACCGTAAATAACACAGCCTCGAAACAAACTGCATGGCCGTAAACTGCTCACCCTCGGTTCATACTGGATGACCCAAAACTATTTAGCCTCGGCCCAAACTGCATGACCCTAAATTGCAGAGCCTTAGTCCATACTGCTTGACCCTAAACGGATCATCCTCAATCCATAATGCACGACCCTACACTACATGACCCTAAACCGCTCAGCCATGGTCCATTCAACATGACCCTCAAGTGCACAACCTCCGTCCATACCGCTTGACCCTAAACTGTTCAAGCTCGATCCATACTGTATAACCCTAAACTGTTGTGCCTCTGTCCATACGGCATGACCCTAAACTACTCAAGCTCATTCCTTATTGCATGACCCTAAACTCCTCAGCCTCGGTCCATACTGCATGACCCTAAACAACTTAGCCTCAGCCCATACGGCATGATCCTAAACTCCTTTGCCTCGGTCCATACTGCATAACCTTAAACTGCTCAGCCTCGATCCATACAACATGCCCTAAATTGCACAGCCTTGGTCCATACCGCATGACCCTAAACTGCTCAGCCTAGGTTCATATTGTGAGCAGCTAAATGGCTCAACCTTGGTCCATATTGCATGAACCTAAACTACTCCGCCTCCATTTGTGCTGCATGACCCTAAACTGCTCAGCTTCGGTCCATACATCATGGCTCCAAATTGTTTGGCCTCGATCCACACTGCATTACCCTTAACTTCTCTGCCTCTGTCCATCTTGCATGAACCTAAACGATTTAGGCTCGGTCCATACTGCATGACCCTAAACTGCTCAGCCTCGATCCATACTTGATGACCCTAAACTGCTCAGGCTCGGTCCACACCGCATAACACTAAACTGCTCAGGCTCAACCTCGATCCATACTGCCTGACCCTAGACTGCTCACCCTTGGTCTATATTGGATGACCCTAAAATGCTCAGGCCCGATCCAAAATGCATGACCCCAAACTGCTCAGCCTCGGTCCATAATGCAAGACCCTAAACTGCTTAGCCTCCGTCCTAGCGGCATGACCTTAAACTTCTCAGCCTCGGTCCATATTGTCAATCCCTAAACTGCTCATGCTCTGTTCATACTGCATGACCCTAAACTGGTCAGCCTCGGTCCATACTGCATGAGCCTAAAACGCTCAGCCTCGATCCACATAAATGACCCTTAACTGTCCTGCCTCCGTCCAAACTGAATGACCGTAAACAACACAATCTAAACTGCTCAGCCTCGATCCATTCTGCTTGACCCTAAACTACACAACCTCTGTTCACACTGCATGAACATAAACTGCTCAACCTTGATCCATACTGCATCCCTGAACTGTTTAGCAGCAGTCCAAATTGCATGAACCTAAACATCTCTACCCCAGTCCATACTTCATAACCACAAATTGCCAAGCCTCGGTCCATAGATCTGCCATGATCCGTACTGCATGATCCTAAAATGCTCAGCCTTGATCCATACTGCATGACCTTAAACTACTCAACTTCGATCCATACTACATGACCCTAAATGGCACAGCCTCATTCCACACAACATGACCCCAAACTGCACAGCCTCGGCTCTAACAGCATGACCCTAAACTTTCAGCCTTCATCCTATTGGCATGCCCCTAAATTTCTCAGCCTCGATCCATACTACATGACCCTATACTTCTGAGCATTGTTTCATACGGCAAGACCCTAAACTGCTCAACCTCAGTCAACACTGCATGACCATAAAGCCTCGGTCCATACTGCATGACTCTAAACTTCTCAGCCTCGGTCCATACAACATGACCCAAAACTACTCATCCTTGGTCCACACTACATGACCCTAAATAGCTCACGCTAGGTCCATACTGCGTGACCCTAAACTGCTCAGCCTCGATCCATACTGCATGACCCTAAACTGCCTAACCTCGGTCCGTTCCACATGACTCTAAACTACTCAGCCTCGGTCCATACAGCATGACCCTAAACTACTCACACTCGGTCCATACTGCATGACTCTAAACTGCTCCTCCTTGATCCATATTGCATGACCCTAAAAGTCTCAGCCTCGATCCATTCTGAACAACCCTGAACTGCTGAGCCTCAGTCCACATTGCTCTTGTTCCATACTGCACGACCATAAACTTCTCAGCCTCGGTTCATACTGCATGACCATAAACTTCTTAGCCTCGGTTCATACTACATGACCCTAAACTACTGAGCCTCGGTCCATACTGTATGACCTGAAACTTCTCACCCTTAGTCCATATTGCATGACCATAAACTACTCCGCCTCGATCCATACTACATGGCCCTAAACGGCTCAATCTCGATCAATACCTAATGGCCCTGTTCTATTGAGCCTTGTTCCGTACTGCTTGACATTAAACTGCTCATCCTCAATCCATAGTGCACGAACCTAAACTACTCCACCTCGATTTGTGCTGCATGACCTTAAACTGCTCAACCACGGTTCATACTTCATGACTCTAAACTGTTTGGCCTCAGTCCACACTGCACGACTCTGAACTGCTCAACCTCAACCTCGGTCCATACTGCCTGACCCTAGACTGCTCAGCCTCGGACCGTATTACATGACCCTAAGCTGCTCAGCCTCGGTCCATACATCATGACTCTAAACTGCTCAGCCTTGATTTGTACTGCATGATCCTAAACTGCTCAGCCTACGTCCGTAATGCATGACCCTAAACTACTATGCCTCAGTCCATACTACATGGCCATGAACTGTTCAGCCTCGGTCCATACTGCAAGACCCTAAACTGTTCAGCATAGGTCCATAATGCATGACTCAAAACCGTTAAGCCTTGGTCCATACTGCATGACCCTAAACTACTTAGCCTCAGTCCATACTGCAAGACCCTAAACTTCTCATCCTCGATCCTTACTGCATGACCCTAAACTTCTCAGCCTCAGTCCATACTGCATGACCCTTAACTACTCTGCCTCAGTCCATTGTGCATGACCCTAAACTGCACAGCCTCGTTTCATACAGCATGGTCGCAAACTTCTCATCCTCGATCCATACTGCATGACCCTAAACCGTACAACCACGATTTGTAGTGCATGACCCTAAAGTGCTCAGCCTCTGTCCATATTGCATGATTGTAAACTGCTCAGGCTCGATCCATACTGCATGACCCTAAACTCCATACTGCATGACTCTAAAGTTCTCAACCTCGGTCCATACTGCATGACCCTAAACAGCTCAGCCTCCTTCGATACAACATGACCCTAAACTTCTCAGCAACGGTCAATAGGGCACGACCGTAAACTGCTCATCCTTGGACCAAACTGCATGGCCCTCACCTCGGTCCATACTGGATGACCCTAAATTGTTCAGCCTCGATCAAAACTGTATGACCCTAAACTTTAGAGCCTCGGTCTGTACTGCATGACACTAAACTGCTCATCCTCGATCCATAATGCATGACCCTATACTGCTCAGCCATGGTCCATTCGGCATGACCCTAAAGTGCTCAACCTCAATCCATATCGAAAGACCCTAAACTTCTCAAGCTCGATCCATACTGTATAGCCCTAAGCTGCTATGCCTGTGTCCATAGGGCTGACCCTAAACTACTTAAGATCAGTCCCTACTGCAAGAGTTTAACTACTCAGCTCGGTCCATACTGCAAGACTGTAAACTGTTCAGCCTCGGTCCGTACTGCATGACCTTAAAATCCTTAGCCTCGCTCCATACATCATAACCAAAAACTGCTCAGCTTCAGTCCATACAGCATGCCCTAAACTGCATAGCCTCAGTCTATATCGCATGACCCTAAACTGCTTAACCTAGGTCCATATTACCAGGCCCTAAACGGCTCAGCCTCTGTTCATAGTGCATGAACCTAAACTACTCCACCTCGATTTTCTATGCATGACCCTAAACTGTTTGGCCTTGATCCACGCTACATGACTCTAAACTGCTCAGCCTTAGCCTCGGTCAATACTGCTTGACCCTAGACTGCACACCCTCGATCCATATTGCATGACCCTAAAATGCGCAGGCCCGATCCAAAGTGCCTGACCCAAAACTGCTCAGCCTCGATCCATACTGCATGACCCTAAACTACTCAGCCTCGGTCCATGCTGCATGATCTTAAACTTCTAAGGCTCGATCCATACTGTCAAACCCTAAACTGCTCACGCTAGGTCCATACTGCATGACCCTAAACTTGTCAACCTCGGTCCATACTGCATGAGCAAAAAATGCTCAGGAGTTTCACCTACATGGTGACTCACAGTCATGGTCTATGCTGCATAACCTTAAACTGCACATCCATGATCTATGTTGCAGGACCTTAAACTGCACAACCATGATCCGTGCTGCATGACCTTAGACTGCACAACCTTGGTCTAGGTGCACGACCTTAAATGAAATAGTCCAAACTATACGACCATAAACTGTAGTGGAGGTCTAGCTGCATGACCCTAAACTGCACGGTCCAATCTATGTGACCTTAAACCATTGTACACATCCTTGCCACATGATGTTAAAAGGCTTCTCACTATGGTCGACCTTAAACTGTAGTGGAAGTCTAGTTGCACGACCTTAAACTGCATGGTTCTAGTTGCATGACTTTAAACTATATAACCACGATCCAAGCTATAGGATCCTAAAACCATAGTGCACATCCTGATCGTACATCGATAAACTGCTTTGCATAGGTCCTAGAGGCATGACCTTAAACTTGCACCCACATACGTGCACACACCTTTTACGTGCATTTTCATGCATGTCTTCCCTAACTAACCCGTTCTTGTGCACGCACCACCTTCACTACTCACGCACCACCTTCAATACTCTATCATTCTGTAATGAGTCTCACCCGTGCTCACAAAATGGCGAACCATCCCAACGCCTATACTTATCGTAAGCTAGTGGGTCACCATTTTTCACCAACCTTTCATACATCATCCATCTTTCAAAGGTAGCCTCGTGCCATCTCCCCAAAAGTGAGCTAAACACTTCATGGTCCTTATAGATTGCTATCCATCTCCATTACAGTCTAACTCTATGACCTTAAACTGTAGTGCATGTTCTGGCCACTTGACGTTAAAAGACTTCACATAACGGGCACGGTGTGTATCTGAACAAGGGAACAACATGAGTAAAAATGACGGACGGGCATGGTCACGATACCATGAGTAATAGGGAAATCGGGCATGGTGAAAACTCGAAAGGGGCATTGTGAGTAAAAATGGAACAATAAGGGTGGACATGGCTAAAAGATCATGGGTAAAAGAGCCCTAAAGAAATGGAATTTAGTGAAAACTGTCTCTACAACGCCTCTTCCCAAGTTCAAGTGAAAATCCAAAAAAGACGCTTTGACCAATAAATCGGTTGATGCAGCACTCGCCTCAACAGGCGGCTTCAACCCACACTCAAAAAGAAAAATCCTTGGTGTCACAATACCAGGACCCCAAAAATACGAGCTTCAAAGAAAGATTCTGACAGCCTTAGCCCATTTGCAAAAAGGACTTGAAGAACAAAAGATTCGTCAAGAAAGAAAGACAAGTCTCATGAAGAAAGAGCATCATTCCTAAGAGGTCACGAAATGCACTCCCAGATGCCGGAGATGCCTTAAGACGCCTAAGTCAGCCATGACTTTGGACCTACTATGTAACGACCAACTAGCAGTGGGTAGGGGTTATACCAAAGCTGGTCACCTCGATAAACTGAGGTACCCTACCCGCCCAAGAACAACTGGTACATGATGCAGACGAGCGTCGACAAAAGGCTCCTTAACAAACCATCCAGAACAAACAAACAAGGAAATCATTCCGACAAACCAAAGACACCCCAAGAAGGCTAAGTCAGCCATGACTTTTTACTTGCTATGTAACAATCTGTTAGCAGAGGGTAGGGGTTATACCCAAAGCTAGTCACCTCGATAAATTGAGGTACCCTACTCACCAAGGAATAACTAGTGCACGACGCAGATGAGCACAAACCAAAGGCTCTTTTGTTGTTTATCCAAGATAAAGAAACCCAGACATAATGGGAACAATTCCCTTCGACACGGCACTCAATTGCCAGATGGGCTTGATTCTGACTGATGAGGTCCGTATAAAATTCCCAGCTTCAGAATCAGAAATAGTCCACACGAGAAGGAAGACATCAGAAAGATCCATCAAAAAAGTCTCTTCTACCCCTAAAAGTCTCCACAGATGGACCTACGAACAATGCATCCCTACATCTGAGCATCTTAGTTGCACCATTGCGTGAATCTCCTCTGGTTCACGTGGTCTTATGGCTAGGAAGAAAAAAGCAATAAAGTCAAAGGAAATTTTTCTTTCTCGCCTCTCAAACCACAACATTCGGTGGGGCAAGCTGTTTGAAAGCATTTTTTAGCACCTTGGTCCCTGACACAGAATAAAGAGGAAGAAGGTCAATAAAGCCTACAAAACAGTGGAAATTTCGATAGTCTCAAAATTTTTCCAGAATTGATTAAGATCTTCATCAACATTCCAAGTTTCATCGCGATCAGACATGTCTAAGGTAGTGAAGAAAATGAAAACATTTCGGAAAAAATGGCCTCTTGCACCCTGAAATGGACCCTGAAACCAAAATTATATTTTGGTGCGTTAAATTACTGTGGGACCATCACCATTGGATTCGGCATGGTCGAATACTTTTTTAGGTCAAGTTTCGGCTTAATCGAGCACTCTAGGACAAAGATACGAGTAAAATACTGAAAAGGGGTAGGCCACACACTATTCCCGTGTGGCCACCCTGCATCAAACCACCATTAAAGGTGGCTATTTTTATAGTCACGAGTAGTGAATTTCGTGGCCTATATCTCACTCTACGTGAGTCGGATCATGCTCAAATTTTGTGGGCGTGTTCGTCTCGTCAAGACGAACGTTTCGGTATGTGGTATGCTCCATGATGACGACCGAGCAGAGATAAAAACTAGAAAGAAGTTGCTAATCCGTGAAGAAAGTTGCAAAAACTTCAGCAGCAGCACGCCTCACTTTGGCGGCCAAATCATGATGCTTGCATACCCGATCGACACAAAACCAATTACATTATGTGCGTACGGTCCGATGTCATCTCTGATCCAAACCCAGCATAAGATGAATGTTGGATTTCACACACAGAGGCATCGAAGCTGCTTTAAATTCCAGCCATCGGATATCAAGATTCTGGCAAAAAACTCAAGACGACAAAATCTTCATCCGGACATGAAATCTAGCTACGTTTGTTGCAATGTGATTGTGACGGCATGATCAGTGTGATTCAACAAGGAAACTAAAGAAAAAAATTAAGAAACGAGCACTGAATCGATCCAATGTTTTCAAGATTCAAGCAAATTTCAAGTTTCACGTTCATAGTTTAAAAAACATGATTCATGACTCGAAGTTGGTATCAAATTGAGCGTCATACCGAGCCCTACAAGAAGACAATAATCTTTCTATCAAATGGGATTCTGATCAACCCCAGATCAGTCATAGAAGATCACGCAAGTTCTCGGGCAGTAGTAGTGACTGTTCAAGAATTCTGCACATTGTTAGGTAGGGGCAAAACAATCTTTTTGCACCCATTTTTAGAATTTATTTTAGTTCAATTAAATCGTAATTATCTTTAATTTTAGGAATTTTTTAGGCATCCACCCATGTTTGGGCCCAATTCTATATAAACATGCAAAGTTAAATTGTAAAGGACCTTTCAGTTCAACCTTCGACCATTGAATAAAATTTCAATTTCCTGCTTAAGTTCTTGGGTGTGTCTTGAAGAGAGAGATCAGATAGAGAAGAAAAGGATCGGTACCCCTCCATAAGGTAATTTTCTCTTCTTCTCACTTTCTCTCTCCTCCCCTTTTTCTCTCTCATCCCCATTTTCTCTCTCCTCTTCCTCTTTCTCACTCCTCCCCTCTTTCTCTCTCCTCCCCTCTTTCTCTCTCCTCCCCTCTTTCTCTCTCCTCCCCTTCTCTCTTTCCTCCTCTTTTCTCTTTCATCCTTATCTCTTTCCCTTTCTTCATCTTTCACATCTCTATCTCTTTCTTTATCTTCTCATCTCTTTCTTTCTCTCTCTTCTTCTCATCTCTATCTCTTTCTCTCTCTTCATCTTTATTTCTCTCTCTTTTTCTCTTCTTTATCTCTTTCTCTCTGTTTATTTTTCTCATAACTATCTCTTTCCCTCTCTATCTTTCTTATCTCTCTCTTTCTCTCTCTTTTTCTCATCTCTTTCTCTCTTCTTGTCTTTCTCTTTTTCTCTCTCCTCTTCTTTTAACACAACCTACGATGCTTAGTGCTACCTTTATCCTATCCCTCTTCTTATTCTAATACAACCGGAGATGCTTCGCGCCACCTATATCTTATCCCTCCTCTTCTTCTAACAGAGTCGGCGATGCATAGTGCCTCTTGTGTCTTGGCTCTCCTTCTAACATGGTCGACGATGCTTAACACTGCCTGTGTCATGTCTCTCCTTTTAACACAGCCGGTGATGCTGAGCGCCGACAGTATCCTCTCTCTCTTTTTTCTCTTACATAGTTGGTGAAGGCTTAGTGCCGCTTGTGTCATCTTGTGGCTCTTCTCCTGCCATGGCGGGCGAAGGCCTAGTGCCGCCCGTGTCTCTTCTCTCCTTTCTTCTGCCACAGTCGGTGGAAGCACATCACCGCCTATACCTTTTGCTTCTTCTCCCTACTTATCATAGCTGGCAGGGATACATTGTCGATTAAGTTTCTTTCTCCTCCGCTTATTACCGTTTGTGTCTGTCTTTGCCCCTTCCTTCCCTCTTCTCCTCTTTTCTTTCTCTTCCTCTCCTCCTTTCTATTCTCTTGTTCTTCTCTTATCTTACTTCTTATTCTTTCTCTACGATCTCTATTCTTTTTTTGTCATTCTTTTGTTTGATTAAGAGGGGTCGAGATTAACCTTCAATGGTAGTCTTGTCGTCTAGGCGTAATGTTGTTGTTCCAAAATTATTGTGCCCGCTTTAATGCCACAACCGACTAACCATCATGTCTAGCTAGTCAGTGTTGGTGTTGACGTCAAGTGGTAATTTTATTGTGTCGGTCTGAGTTACAGAGCCAATTTTACTACCCGTCACGTCAATTATCTACTAGCTTAGTCACTATGTTGATCTCTTCTCCTGGTCAAATTCTACTCTCCCCTTCTTTCTTCTCTCATTTTTCTCTCCTTCTTTTTGAATGTGCATGCTTGTGTACGTTCACTCAAAGGCAAGGTGAGGTTTGTTGACCCACCTATCATAAAATATTTGCCATACGTGTGTGATTGCAGATAATAGAAAAATGCAAGCCAAGGGAGTCGACTCCGAACCAGTCTTACAACAGGGGGGATCTCTTCGTGATCTTAGAGGGCACCCACGCGAACCAGCCCGAGTAAGTCTCAAACCCACATTAAATTCCTCTCTCATCGATTGGTCTACCTGCTCTTGTTCTCGAGCAAGGTCATAGGTCTCCCTGAAACTCGGAAAATGTGCCGCCCGATCATCCTATTCCGTAGGGTGAGATCGAGGCACCTAACCATCCCCGTATAATGGTAGTAAGTGATATATACAAAGTTGTGCCCAAACATGGGTAGATTGATCAAAATTAAACCTAATTTTAACATTAAGATTTAATTGAATTAAAAAAAAAATTGTAAAAAATGGATGCAAATGATTGATTTACCCCTTCCTAGAACATGCGTGATCTTTTATGATGATCCGTGGTTGTTCTGCTGCCCATTTGATCGAAAGATGATTGTTTTCTTATAGGGCTTGGCATGGCAATCAATTTGATGCCATTTTCGAGCCATTGATTGTGTTTTTAAGCCACGATCATGTGACTGGAAATTCAATGAATCTTGAAACTTTGGATCACTAGTGTGCTTGCTCCTTGATGTTTTTATGTGATTTCTTTGTTCGATCATATTGAGTATGCCGTCATGATCAGGTGGCAATAAACACAGCTCGATTACGGGTCCGTAGGAGGATTTGCAACTTTGGAGTTTTGGGCGGATTATGGGATTTTGGCATCGGAATTTGTAGTCACTTCTTCGGCTTCGTGTGTGAAATCTGACCATTCATTGTGTATGGGGTTCAGACTAGAGATAACCCTAGACCTTACATGCACGATGAAACTAGTTTCATGTCAATCATTTTCGCAAGCACCTCAATTTTGCCGCTGGAGTGAGGCGCGACGCTGTTGATTTTCTTGCAACTTTCTTCATGGATCAGCAACTTCTCTCTAGTTTTTCTTTGCACTCGGGCACAGGGCATGCCACATATTGAGAATCTCGTCTTGACGACTTGAACATGCTCACAAAATTTGAGCATAATTCGACTTGGTACGGGTAAGATATGAGGGTCAAAATTCACTATTCGTGACTGTCCCTTTAATGGAGTTTAGTTGTAGGGTGGCCGCAACTAAATTTCTTCTTGGAAGTTCTGTTTAAGCTGAAATTTGACCACTAGGGATTTTCAATTATTCCGAATCCAGTGGTGGTGGTCCCACAATAATTTAATGCACCGAAGATATAGTTTTAGTTACAGGGTCTATTTCAGGGTGATAGAGGCTGATTCTGTCGAAATTGTTTCTTTGTTGGCACTGCCTTAGACATTTTGGATTGCGACGAAACATGATAGACAAAATTTTGAAGTGCATATGAAGATCTTGACTAGCTCTGAGGCCATTCTGAGACTGTCAAAATTTACATTGTTTGATAGGCTTTATTGACCGACTTCTCCATTTTATTCCGCATCGAGGACCCATGATGATGAAAACTGTTTTCAAAGAAGCCTCTTATCACGCTGAACCCTCAAATCCCAACCATGGAAAGTCCATCACGAGAGGAGCAGGCACAAGTCTTTAAAGCGAGAAGCAGTTCATCAAGCTAGGGCTGTTCAGAAACCTAGCAAGACGAACCAAGCACCTACAAAGGTGATTAGAAGAAGACGAGCACCAAGGGATGCTCACCGGAAGATCAAGGTTCCTCAGCCACCAGTCGAGCACTAATTCCTCAGGCCTCTTCCTCCCTTGCCGACTTAAAAAGACTTCATCTCGGTCACCACCGACCTCATTCCTTCGTCTCATCAAAAGGATACCCCTAAGTCATCTCTTACTCGGGGAACGTCCAATGAGGGTGATGATGTTAAAAGCACTCCCTAAAGGTCTATGCAGGCAAAAGACCTAAAAGACTCCCTGCGCATGTCCAACTCTGGTGATGATGTAAAAAGCTGCCCAGATGGGTTTGCTGAGGGGAATGACCTTAAAAGTCCCTCATCTACTGACCCGCCCCTTTTTCCTCTTATTCTTCTTCTTCTTATCCTTCCTCTTCTATCTCTACTGCAAGTACAACCATGAAATGTCTAGATTTTGAGGTTCTTGATAGAGAGATCGAAGGAACCAATATAAGCAGGATGCACCGGAGACGGCTGAAAAAGACGTTAGCCTAAGTAGTTGGATTCTTAACAGTTGCTGACACCTTGGCTGCTCGAGCTAAGTCTTCTACCGGGAAGCACAAGAAGTCAAAGTAAAAGAATCCCCAATGGCCAACTGAGCCTGACTTTTAGCGGAGACTAAGAGAATCAATAGGGCACAGCTTCTATTCTCAGGAGGCTTGCCACATTGTATAGATCTATGAAGTATCAGCTAGCACGTGGCAAACACTACCGACACTGGTGCAAAGACCAAGCGACTCATATGAGGGTGCCTCTTGCCCCGCAATCGCTGAATCTCAACTTCCCTATAAATTTCAAATCAAACTCCTGCAGCTTGATGTGGCGTTCATATTTGAGGTCGACCCTTCTGTGCCCTGTCAGAGAAAGGTGCAAAAATCATGATCTATGCTAGAGCTCTATTGGAAGCGAAGATGTCAGGATCATGGGTCTCTGCCCTTGAGGTTAATGAGAATACCTCTAAAGCCAATGATGACGAGTTGCAAGAGGCCCCAGAAGAATGGAAAGAAGGCGGTCAAGCCACAATAGATGAATTCGTGGAGATAAATCTAGGGGATGAGGCCGACCCAAGACCCACTTTCATCTCAGCGAATATGTCTCCAAAAAAGAAAGAAAATTTCACTACCTTCTTGTAAGCAAACTAAGACATATCATTACCATGAGATGCCTAGTTTAGACCCTCAAGGCGCGGTTCACCAACATGACATCGATCCAACAGTCAAACCTGTCAGGCAGAAATCAAGGAGGTTCAGGCTTAACCTCGAAATGCAGATAGATGCCGAGGTGACTAAACTCAGACAAGCAGGCTTCATTTCTTGAAGTCAAGTACCCAAAGTGGTGGGTAAATGTTGTTCCAGTCAAGAAGAAGAACAGTCAAGTTAGTGTTTGCATCGACTTTCGTGACCTGAATACTGCCTGCTCAAAGGCTGACTTCCCGTTGCTGTTCACATAGACGCTCATTGATTCTATGGCTCACTGTCAGATCTTCTCCTTCATGGATGGATACTCCGGGTATAATTAGATATGAATTGCACCAGAATATGAGGAAGCCACAATGTTCTTGACTCTAAAAGGGGTCTTTTTCTATACAATGATGCCTTTTGGATTGAAGAATGATGGTGCCACATATTAGAGAGCGATGACAACCATCATCAAGGATATGATGCACAAGGAGGTCGAATGTTATGTAGATGACTTGGTGGTAAAATCTGAAGAGAAAGTCTCTCATATAAGAGACCTTGAAAAGGTGTTTGAGCGGTTATGCCTTCATCAAATTAAAATGAACTGCTGTGATGCGTTTTTTGCCAGTGTTCAGGAAAGTTCGCAGGGTTCATTGTTAGACACCGTGGGATGGAAATTTAGTCAGTCAACATCAAAGCACTACAAGAAATGATGTCTGGTTAGGTGCCTCATTCTCGCCCTCCAGATTCATTGGGGATCGGGTGATGGGCATCTCAGGTTTCGAGGGAAGACCAGGGACATATTTGCGATCACCCTCTCAGAAACCTCATTCAAAAATGGGGGCAGCTGTTACCAACCAGTGAGAGAGGAACTTAAAGGTGGGTTCGGGACTTACTCGGGCTGACTCGTTTGGGCACCCTTTTAGATCACAAAGAAAGCCCCCAGTAATACAACTGGTTCGAAATCAACTCCCATGACTTGTATCCTTCTTATTTTCTACAATCACACACATATATGGTAAAGGTTACAAGACAGGTGGGTCAAACCTCACCTTTTTCCTCTTTAATGAATGTATGCGCATTCAAAAAGAAGAAGAGAAGAAAGATGGACGACAGAAGAATTTGACTAAGTAAGAGGATTAGAGTGGTGACTAGGCTGGTGGATAATTACCTTGATGCGATAGTAAAAAGGGCTCGATAACTAAGATTGGATCACAAGATCACTACTAGATGTCATTACCAATACCGACTAGTTAAGCACGATGATCGGTCGATTGTGGCAATAAAACGGGCCGAGTAATCCTTACACAACAACATTATGGCTAAACAACATGACTTTCATGTGAGGCTAACCTCAATCCCTCTTGGTTGAACAGAGGAATGGAAAAATTAAGGTATGAGGAAAGAATAAGAAGAGAAGAAGAGAAAGAAGGAAGGAGGGAGAAGAAGGGGAGAGGAGTATGAAAGAAGAGAGGATAAAGGAGATAGAGGGAAGGAAGGTGCAGTCCGTGCTAAGCATTACCAACTGTATTAGAAGGAAGAGAGAGAAAATGCAGTCGGCATTAGGTTTCACTAACTGTGTTCAATAGAGGAGAAAAGAGAGGAGATACAGTTGACACTAATCTTCACAGACTGTGATAGAAGAGGAGAGAGAAATCTAGTCGATGCTAGGTTTCACCGTTTGACAGAAGAGGAGAGAGAAAACCAGTCGCTGTTAAGTTTCACTTATGTATGGAAGAGAAGAGTGAGGAGAGAGAAAATCAGTTGACATTGAGCTTCACTGACTGATAGAGGAGAGAGAAAACCAATTGGTGTTGAGCTTCACCGTTTGATAGAAGAGAAGAGAGAAAATTAATCGACACTGGGCTTTGTCAACTGACAGAGGGGAGAGAAAACCAACAGATGCTGGGCTCCATCGATGTGACAAAAGAAAAAGTACAACAACCAGCGTTAGGTGTCGTCGGTTGTGAGAAGAGAAAGAGACAACCAACCAGCGCTAAGCCTAGCGAGTTGCATCAAAAGAAGACGAATGGAGATAGAGATGAGAAGAAGAGAGAGAGATAAAGATGAGAACAAAAGAGACAAAGAGATAGAGATGAGAAGAGAGGAGGACAGAGAAAGAGATAAACATGAGAAGAAGAGAGAGAAAGGGATAAAGATGAGAAGACAGAGAAAGAGATAGAGATGGGAAGAAAAGAGAGAAAGGGATAGAGAGGAGAGGAGAGAGAAAAAGATAGAGATGAGAAAAAGAGAGAAAGGTTAGAGATGAGAAGAGTGAAAGAGTGAGAAAGAGATAGAGAGAGAAAGAGGGGAGGAGAGAGAAAGAGGGGAGGATAAAAAGAAAGGGGAGGATAGAGAAATAGGGGAGGATAGAGAAAGAGAGGAGAGAGAAAGAGAGGAGGAGAAAAAGAGGGGAGGAGAGAAAGAGAGGAGGAGAGAGAAAGTTACCTGCACAAAGGATACCAACCCCTTTCTTCTCTCTCGTCTCTCTCTAAGACGTATTCACAGGTTCAAGCAAGAATGGAGATTTTTATTGAATCAATCAAAACATGAACTCTCCCTTTACAATTTAGTTTTCCACGTTTATATAGAGTTGGGTTAAAACGTCCATGTAAGCTCATAAACTACTTAGAAATGAAGATAATTACAATTTAATTGAATGTATAGAAATTCTAAAAATGGGTGCAGAAGGATTGTTTTGCCCCTGCTTATCAATGTGTGGAGCTCCAGAACAGTCCCTATTGCTGCTCGAGAACTTGTTTGATCTTCCATGGTTGATCCGAGGTCATTCTGATGCCCGTTTATTTGAAAGATTATTGTTTTCTTGTACGACTCAGCATGGCGATCATTTTGATACCAACTTTGAGCCATGAAGCTTGTTTTTGAGCCGTGATTATGACACTTGAATCTTAGATGAATCTTGAAAACTTTTGATCGATTGTGGGCTCGTTTCTTGATGTTTCTTCATGATTTCTTTGCTGAATCACACTTAGCATGCTGTCATAGTCATGTTAAAGCAAATGTACCTTGATTTTGTGTCTGAATGAAGATTTTTTCATCTTGAGCGTTTTATCTAAATCTTGAAATTCGATGGCCAAAATTTACTGCAGCTGTGATACCTTTGCATGTGAAATCGAACCACTCATCGTGCACGAGGTTCAGACCAGAGATAGCCTCAGACCTCACACACATAATGCAATTGATTTCGTGCCGATCCTGTAATGGAGAGTCGTGATCTGGTTGATCGAACAAGGCATGCTGCTGCTGAATTTTATGCAACTTCCTTCACATATCATCGACTTTCATTTAGTTTTTCTCCCTGATCGGGCGTAGTCATGGGGAGTGCGACATCAAATTGCTCATCTTGATGAGACGAACACGCTCACCAAATTTAGGAGCGATCCGACTTGGAACGAATGAAATATAGTCCTCTAAAGTGACTGCCCATGACTGTAAAAATAGTCACCTTTAATGGTGTTTTGATGCAGAGTAGCCACAAGGGAATAGTGTGCGGCCTACCCCTTTTTCGGCATTTTTCCCATAACTTTGTCTTGCAGTGCCCAACTAAGCTGAAACTTGACCTATAAGGGTTTTCAACCGTGCGAAATCTAATGGCGGTGGTCCCACAGATGTTTGATGCACCAAAAGTATAGCTCTAGTTATGGGATCCATTTCAGGGTGTTAGAGACCGATTTCGCTGAATTGTTTCTTTGTGTTCATTGCCTTAGATATGTCTGATTGTAACGAAACTCAGCAGGTGGTCTTTTGAAGTTCTGATGAAGATCTTGAACAATTCTGGAGCCATTCTGAGACTGTCGAGGATTTCCACTATTTTGTAGGCTTTATTGACCTGCTTCCTTCTAGGGACCAAGGTACTGAAAAATATGTTCAAACAGCTTACCCCGCCGAATGTTGTGCTTCAAAAGAATGAGAAGGAAAATCATTTGGAAAATTTGCTTTGCCTCTTATTTTTTTTCTTCCTAGCCACAAGACCACATGAACACCGAGGAGATTCAAGTAATGGATTCACTAGGCTGCTCAGATGTAGGGACGCATTGTTAGCGTGTCCATCTGTGGAAAATTTTGGGGGAGAAGAGACATTTTCTAGGGATCTTATCGAAGTCCTCACCCTCGTGCGGAGTGTTGGTGATTTTGAAGCTGAGGATTTTGTACATACCTCGGCAGTCAAAATCAGACCCGTGTGACAATTGAGTGCCATGTAGAAGGGCATTGTTCCCATTTGGTCTGCGTTCATTGGTTTTCTTTAGTAGGCATCGTTTGCTGCTACACCAGAATTTCTTTTGACACTCATCTACTGAGTCCAGTCGGGGGTAGGTTCTATTAGCTTATCCCAAAGGTCTGATCGTGCCGGCTAGGTGAGCTAACGCCTCTGGCAGGTTCTCCCCTAGCTTTGTCAGTTTCTTTCCTTTGTAATGTTTGTTTCTAGAGTGTATTTGTGACCTTGTGGGAATAATGGTCTTCCTCATGAGACTTGTCTGGCTGTCTTGGCGAGTCTTCTTTCTTTCGAGTCCTTTTGCATTTAGACTCAAGCTATCATAATATTTTCCTTGAAGCTCATATTTTTGGAGTCCTGGAATTTAAGAGACCAGGGATTTTCTTCTTTTAAGTGAGGGCTGAAGTTGCTTGTTGAGACGAGTGCTGCATCAACCTGTTTATTGATCCAAGCATCTTTTACAGATTTTCACTTGAACTTTGGATGCGGTACCGTAGAGATGGTTTTCACCAACTTCTTTTTTTTTTTGGGGTTCTTTTTACTTATAACCTTTCGGCTATGTTCACCATTTTTATCCATTTTTACTCACGATGCCTTTTCGGGTTTTCACCATACCCAGTTTTTGCTTTATTCACGGAACTGTTTTACTCATGGTTTCATGACCATGCCCGTTCATTATTTTTACTCATAGCGTTCCCTTGTCATGGTATACACCATGCCCATTATTTTTTTCATCATTTATTTAATTTTTTTTTGTGAAGGCCTGTTTAAGGTCATGCCTTCGGGACCTATGCGAAGCAGTTTAACGTCATGTGGCTGGATGTGCACTAGGGTTTAAGGTCATACAGCTGGACCATGGTGGTGATGAATAGAAGTCTATGGAGGCCGTGGAGTGAGTATGGTTGTGGTTTGACTCACTTAGGAAATTGGCATTAGGCTACCTATGAGAGATGGATGATGTATGAAATGTGAGTGGATGATGGTGAGCCACTAACTTACAACGAGTATGGGAGGCGGGATGGTTCGCCATTTTGTGAGCGCGGGTGAGACTCACTGGGGAATGAGAAATGGTGATGAAGTGAATGAACTCACTGGGAAGGTAATGAAGGTGGCGCAGGAACACTAGTAGGAACGTTAGGGAAGGCGTGCGTGAAAATGCACGTAAAGGAGTGTGCGCGTATGTGAGGGCAAGTTTATGGTCATGCCTCATGGACCTGTGCGAAGTAGTTTATCGTCATGGAAGCAAAACGTATACTAGGGTTTAAGGTCATACAACTGGACCTTGGTTATGCAGTTTAAAGTCATACAACTAGGACCGTGAAGTTTAAGGTTGTGCAACTAGACCTCCGCTACAGTTTAAGGTCATATAGTTTGGACCATGGTGCTGAGCCTTTTAATGTCATGCGGCTAGGACATGTACTATAATTTAAAGTCATGTAGCTTTGACCGTGGTTATGCAGTTTAGGGTCGTGCAACTAGATCTCTGTTACAGTTTAAGGTTGTATAGTTTGTACCATGGCTGTGCAGTTTAGGGTCATAGAGCACAGACTGTGAGGTTTAAGGTCGTGCAATTAGACCTCCACTATAGTTTAAGGTCATATCATTTGCACCGTGCAGCATAGGGTGGTGCATCTAGATTGAGGCTGTGCCGCCATTTAGGTGAAGCTCCATGGGGAATGGATTTGTGGATGGCAATCCGACTCCCTGGCGATGAAATGGTTAAGACCATTCACAAACTGAGGGCTCAGATGGAAATGATGGCCCGACGAAGGACAACCAACAAAAGCGGACTTCACTAAGGCTTAGTGGGGGGGTAAGCAGAGTGTCTAGGGTGAAATATGGCTTAGTGTGAAATAGACCCATGGCAAATTGAAGAGGTAAGAATGATCCTAACTTCACTAGGGACAATGAGCTGAGTATGGGTGTGACTCTAATGGGGATGTGGGATAACTCCTAACTACATTAGTGATGATAGGTCATAGTTTGGGTTCAACATCACTGGGGATGACAAGTCACAGCTTGGGTGCAACCCCACTAAGGATAAGTGGTAGGACGCACAAGACTTCAACCTGGAGTAGGTGACAATAGGTTGCTTAAAATACGGCCGATGCTAGGCGTAACGCTAGTGATTTCTTGCAAGTATTCAACTGTCACTAAGTTCTCAAAAACACAACCGGCGCTGGGTTGTTAAAAACACAGATGGTGCTGTGAACAACCCGTGATATTGTTTGAAGACAACAGATGCTATGGTTGTTTGGAAACACACAGGGCACCAAATCAACTGGGGCTAGGGTTGCTTGGAAACACGTCTGGCTCCATGTTAACTGGCGCTGGGGTTGTTTTGAAAACATGCTCGACACTAAGTCAATTGATGCTAGGGTTGTTTGAAATTAACTCGATGCTGAGGATGGATCGATGAGAGTTACCTCTTGCCTCGAGTCAACGCTCGACTGGGCTCATCATCACTTAGCTTCCCTTGAACGCGACGGGAATTCCTAGTTTGTGAGGGGCATTTGAAGGTAGTGTAGTCTATATAAGGGGGTAAAATCTCGTTTTCCCTTATTTTCACCAAGGGTAAAAAAAACTTAAACAAAGGTTTTCTTTAATCGTGAGGAGACGGTGCTCAGTTGAAGTTCCGGCAAGCAGTGGGACTTCAGCAAAAAGCTTTACAGGGACGGTTGTTTGCCAACAGTGGGATTTCAAGTGGGTCTTTTTACAAGGAAGGCCTTCGACGTGCAGACTTTGCCAAGAATATGGCGAAGTTGTAGGGAAAGGAGTAGGAAAGCAGAGTTCTCCGGGTAGTTTTTTGGGAAATAGAAGAGATTCTGACTACAGCAGTTTTTGGTAGAAGAGGTGGGAAGTGAAACTGTGAGCATTTTCGGGTGTCTTAGGAGTTTTTCAGGGATTCTTAAAAAGTTTCCCGGGGATTGTAGTAACTTTTTGACGTTGTTAGTGGTTTTTAAAGAGGTTCCCGGGGACTTTGGGGAAGTATGTAGAAGTTTTCGATGAAGTTCTGGTGCTGTCCAGATGAAAAACGTAGGCGAAAGGTTTTTCAGTGGGTTTTTTGACCGTGTAGAGGACCTTTTGGCGGGAGATGAACAGTCACTGGAGGTGGACCGTCATGGAGGGCGTACGGTTGCAGGAGGTGAACCATAGTGGAGGTGAACCATCGTGGAGGTGAACTGTCACAGGGGAGGTGTACGGTTACCTCCGAAAATCTTACGACCATTAAAGAGGTGCAAAAACTTAAGCTTTCAAAATGAGGAGTCTCGGCAAGTGAGCAGTCGCGAAGGGGCCGACGCGAACAGAAGTGCAGCTGTTGTTGGGGAAACCGATGCTAATGGTTTGGAGTGCTGACTCAATCAGCGCTGATTTTCAATAAAGGCGACCGGTGCTAAGGGTTAGGAGCACAACCGGCACTGACCTTTGGAGGACACAGCCGACGCTGGCTTCAATCGACAGTCGTCAGCACGTGTGGCTTATCATGATGTAGAGAGTGATACTCGCTTATGGTAGTAAGTTACGTGCAGGATTCGTGGCGCTCGACGTTGAGCTACACACGGCGATGTTCATGGGCAGGCAAAAAGTGGTGAATGATGATAGGGCATGGCTTGTGCTACCTGTTGGAAGCCATATCCTCTAGGATCACAATGAAGTCCATGTTGTTCTATTGAAGGGCACCCACAGTGAATAGGGTATGCTTTCCATCATAGGCCAGTTCCTTGTCAGGGCAGCTCACTTTGTATATTTAATATATATGTCGAATGAATCCTACGTCATATGTTTGATATACATATAAGATGAAATATCGTGCGTGTATGTATGACATACACGTCGAATGGACCAAGGCTAACTTCTTGGAGTGGCTCTGCTTTATCTTCTGGACAGTCTCAAATACAGCGATAAGAAAATCCCCAATCTGGATAAATGGGTTACAAAATCCGCAAGCCATAATAAAATGTGGAAAGATAATGAAAGCAAATAATAAAAGAAAAAATTGGCCAAATAAGAATGATCTGACTAAGGGGTAGTAAGTCCCCAGTGGAGTCGCCAAGCTGGTTAGGTGCCTTGATCTCGCCCTCTAGATCCTTTGGGGATTGGGCGGTGTGCGTCTCGGGTTTCGAGGGAAGAGCCAGGATATTTTTTAGATCGCCCACTCGGGTACCTTGTTCGAAAATGGGGTTAAGTGTTATCAACCAGTGAGCGAGGAATTTAAAGGTGGGTTTGGGACTTTCTCGGGCTGACTCGCGTGGGTTCCCTCTTGGATCACGAAGAAAGCCCCCCAATAATAAAACTGGTTCGGAATCACCTCCTTTGGCTTGTACCCTTCTTATTTTTTGGAATCACACACATAAAAGGCAAAGGTTACAAGACAAGTGGGTCAGACCTCACCCTTTTCCTCTTTCATGAACGTACACAATCATGCGCATTAAAAAAGATGAATAGAAGAATGACGAGGGAGAGAAGAATTCGACAAAGTAAGAGGATCGGAGTGGTGACTAGGCTAGTGGATAATTGGCCTGACGTGGTCACAAAACGGCCACAGTAACTAAGACCGACTCACAACATCACTACTAGACATCATTACGAATACCAATTAGCTAGGCAAGATGGACGGTCTGTCGTGGTAATAAAGTGGGCCAAGTAATCCTAGCACAACAACGTTACGGCTAGACGACAAGACTACCACGAGAGGCTAACCGCAATCACTCTTAGTTGAACGAAGGAATGACATAATTATGGTATGAGGAAAGAATTAGAAGAGAAGAAGAGAAAGAAGGAAGGAGGGAGAAGAAGGGAAGAGAAGAGTATGAAAGATGAAAAGATAAAGAAGAGAGAGGGAAGAAAGGCACAATCAAGGCTAAGCATTGTGAAATGTGTTAGAAGGAAGAGAAAGAAAATACAGTCGGCGCTAGTTTTCACCTACTGTGTTGTGCAGAGGAGAAGAGAGAGGATACCAGTCGGTGCTACACTTCACTGATATGACAAAAGAGGAGCGAGAAATCCAATCGACATTGGGTTTCATCGACTGATAAAAGAGGAGAGAGAAAACCAGTTCGTACTAAGTTTCATTGAATGACAGAAGAGGAGAGAGAGGAGAGAAAAAACAAGTTGGTGATGGGCAACACCGACTGATAAAGGAGAGAAAACCAATTGGTGTTGGGCTTTGTCGACTGATAGAAGAGGAGAGAGGAAGCCAGTTGGGGTTGAGCTTCACCGACTGATAGAGGGGAGAGAAAACCAATCGACACTGGGATTCACCTGTTGTGATAGAAGAAAGGGAACACCAACCGGTACTATGCCTCGCCGATTGTGAATGTAGAAAGAGACAACCAACTGGCGCTTGGCCTTGCTAGTTACATCATAAGAGGACGAATGGAGATAGAGATGAGAATAAGAGACAGAGAGATAGAGATATGAAGAAGAGAAAGAAAGAGACAGTGATGAGAAGAGAGGAGGAGAGAGAAAGAGATAGTAATGAGAAAAAGAGAGAGAAAGGGATAAAGACATGAAAAGAGAGATAGAGATAGGGATGGGAAGAAGAGAGAACGGGATAGAGATGAGAGGAGAGAGAAAGAGATAGAGATGGGAAGAAGATAGAGAAACGGATAGAGATGAGAAGAGAGGTGGAGAGAGAAAGAGATAGAGATGAGAAGAGGGAAGCAGAGAGAAAGATGAGAGGCTAGAGAAAGAGGGGAGGAGAGAGAAAGAGGGGAGGAGAGAGAAATAGAGGAGGAGAGAGAAAGTTACTTACCCGAAGGATACTGGCCCGTACTCACAGGCTCAAATAAGAATGGAAATTTTTATTGAATAAATCAAATAATGAACTCTCCTTTTATAATTTAGCTTTGCATGTTTATATAGAGTTGAGCTAAAACGTGACTTACACCCGAAAACTACCTAGAATTGAAGATAATTACAATTTAATTTAATGTAAAGAAATTCTAAAAACAGGTAAAAAAAGACTGTTTTGCCCTTGCCTAACATCGTGTGGAGTTCCAGAACAGTCCCTATTGCTGCCCGAGAACTTGCTTGATCTTCCATGTCTGACCCGAGTCATTTTGATGCCCATTTGATACCAACTTTGAGCCACGAATCATGTTTTTGAGCCATGATTATAATACTTGAATCTTGGATGAATCTTGAAAACTTTGGATCAATTGTGCGCTCGTTCCTTGATGTTGCTTCGTGATTTCTTTGCTGAATCACACTAAGCAAGCCGTCACAATCATGTTGCAACGAACATAACTTGATTTCATGTTCAGATGAAGATTTTGTCATCTTGAGTTTTTACCAGAATCTTGAAATCGATGGCTAGAATTTATAGCAGTTTCGACACCTTCGTGTGTAAAATTCAACCATTCATCGTATGCAACGTTCAGGCCAAATATAGCCTTAGGCCTCACACACATAATACAATTGGTTTCATGCCGATCGGGTATGTGAGCATCGTGATCTGGCTGTTCGAACAAGGCATTCTACTGCTGAATTTTCTGCAACTTCCTTAACAGATCTATGAATTTCATTTAGGTTTTCTCCTTGCTTGGGCGTCGTCACTGAGCATGCCACATGTCAAATTGCTTGCCTTGATGAGACGAACATGATCACCAAATTTGGTTGCTATCCAACTTGGAACGAGTGAGCTATAGGCCCTAAAAGTGACTGTCCATGACTGTAAAAACAATCATCTTTAATGGTATTTTGATGCAGAGTGGCCACATGAGAATAGTGTGCGAGCTACCCCTTTGCGGTACTTTTCTCATAACATTGTCTTAGAGTGCCCGACTAAGCTGAAACTTGACCCACAGGTTTTCGACCATGTTGGATCTAATGGCAGTGGTCCCATAATAGTTTGACTCACCAATAGTATAGCTATAGTGTGCTATAGAACGATTTCGCTGAAATTGTTTCTTTGTGTTCACTACCTTAAACATGTTTGATTACGATGAAACTTGGCAGGTGGTTTTTTGAAGTGTTGATGAAGATCTTTAGCAATTCTAGTGCCATTCTGAGACTGTTGGGGATTTCCACTGTTTTGTAGGCTTTATTGACCTGCTTTCTACCAAGGACCAAGGTGCTAAAAAATACGTTCAAATACCGTCATCAACTACACTACCAGAGTTGTGCTCTCTTCAAGGGCATCTGACATACATCCCCAGGTTCATCTCAAACCTCTCAAGTTGCTGTAAACCCTTTACGTACCTGTTAAGAAAGATACCCCATTCATCTAGGATGAAGCATGTCAAGCAGCCCTTGATGACATCAAACATTATTTACTCAATGCTCCAGTGCTCTTTACATCGGTAGTGGGAAGACCTCCTATCTTGTATGTGTCTAGACAAGTCATTCGCGGCATTGTTGGCACTAAATAATGATGAAAGAAAAGAAACTGCATTGTATTATCTCAGTCACAGGTGTTGGAAGATATCTTTCATCATCATCGGTCTGTGGTCAATAAAGCTTAACAAACAATGGAAATTCTGACAGTCACAGAATAGCCCCAAAACTGGTCAAGATCTTCTTGGGGACTCCTAAAAGTATCTTACAAAGTTTCGTCACATTTTGACATGTCTAAGATAGTGCAGACAAAGAAATGTTTTCAACAGAATCGACCTCTTACACCCTGAAATGGACCCTATAACTAGAACTATATTTTTCGTGCATCAAATTGCTATGGGACCACTGCCATTGGATCTATCACGGTTGAAAACCCTCAAAGGTCAAGTTTCAAGTTAAACGGACATTCGAGGAAGAAGTTATAGGCGAAAGAGAAAAATAGGAGGAGTCGCACGCTATTCCCATATGGCCACCCTGCAACTCAACTCCATTAAAGGAACAATAAAAAATATTGAATTTAACACTCATATCTCAGTCGTCTCGAGTTGGATAGCACTCAAATTTTGTGAGCGTGTTCGTCTCGTCAAGACGAGAGTTTTGATGTGTCACGCCTTGCGACGAAGCTTAAGTGAGAAGAAAAGGTAAAGAGAAGTTGCTGATTAATGAATAAAGTTGCAGGAAAATCAGCAGTGTCGCACCTAGCTCGAGCCGCAAAATCACGCCGCTCGCAAGCCCGATCGACGTGAAAATAGTTTCATTGTGTGCGCAAGGTCTAGGGCTATCTTTAGTCCAAACCCTGTATATGATAAATGGTCAGATTCTGAACACGAAGTCGATGAAGTGAATGCAAATTTTGGCACCAGAATTTCAGGTTCTGGACAGAACTCCAAAGTTCTAAAATCCTTGTTTGGAGATGAAATCGGGCTGTGTTTGTAGCCACGAGATCATAACGAGATGCTTAGCATGATTCAATGAAGAAATCACATAAAAACATCAAGGAACGAGCACACTATTGATCCGAAGTTTCAAAAATCATCCAAATTTCAAGACGCATGATCGTGCCCTAAAAACACGATCCATGGTTAAAAAATGGTATCAAATCGATCGTTATGGCGGGCCCTATGAGAAAACATTCATCTTTCGATCAAACAGGCATCAGAACAACATTCATGAAAAATCAGCCAAGTTCTAGGGGAACACAAATACCATTTTGGAATTTCACAAATTGTTAGGAAGGGGCAAATCAATCAATCGGCACCCCTAGGCTCATGGTAAATATTTCTCTCTTCTTTTCTATTATTTTCTTTTCCTCTTCTTTTTCTTCTTCTCTCTTGTTCTCTTTCTTCCTCGTCTTCTTCATCTGAGCCTCTCTTAGAGGCCATGCACGGTAGTGGCAGTGCCGTGCATGCCTCTTTCTTTTCTTTCTCTCCCTCCTACGGTTTCACAGTTCGCACATGGTGATGGCAGCACCATGCACGACCTTCTTTCCCCTTATGTTTGATCGTCGCGATCGCTCGACGAGGCTCGTAGATGGCACTGCTCATCATCATCCGTAGATGTGTCCTAGACGTCTCTGTGAGGAGCACAAACAGTGAAACTAATTGCCGGCCACAAAGGTATCCCCCTACTGTGCGCCTATCGAAGATGGTGATGCCAATCGCCGCCCGCGAGGGGTCTCGACAGCACCTATCGCCGTCCACGAGCTTCCTTCGCACTCTTAATACCTGTCTTCGTCCGAGAGCTTCCTTCGCAAGCTCGATACCTATTGCCTTCTGTGAGCTTCCTTCGTGGTCTTAGTGCTTATCGCCATCCGCGAGCTTCCTTCATGCGCTCGGTGTCGATCACCGTCCGCAAGCCCCTTTCGTGCACTCTGTACCCATCGTCGTTCGCAGGTTTTTCTTGCGCCTCATGCCTATCACCGTGTGCCTCAAAAAGTACTATCGCCACATTCTTTATAATTAGCTATTGATGCACGCTTCACGAGATGCTATAGCCACCCACACAAGGGTGTGTTTCCTTCTCGTGTTGCCAACGACGATGCCCAATGCCTCCTGTAGTTCACTGCTCAACCTCTAGCCGTGAGCAGTAGTGTCTAGCACCGTCCAAGGGTCTTGATACTGATACTCCATGGTTGTTGATGGCAACGCCTAGCATCATCAGAACCACATCTCTTCACCACCTCATGTCTTCTCTTCATCCTCCCCTCTTCTCACTTGACCGAGGGTTCACTCAATCTAACACCGCCTTAGTGGTATGGCTGTTGAGCAGTATTTTTGTCATGCTGGTCCTGAGTACCATGCCCATCTGTTTGCCAAACCAGATTAGGACTGACATATCAGCCTTGGTTTCAAGTAGTATTGTCGTCATGTTGGTCCTGAATACCATGGCCGTGTTGCTACCACTCCGAGTCAGTCACTATCCGGCTATCATGCTTGTTTTGTCCCTTCATCAAGTTCTCTTCTCTTTTCGACCTTTATTCGAACCTTCTAGTTCATCACCCTAACTTCCCACATTCTTGGCCACATGAATGTGCATTGCCTTAAGACAAGGGTGGGTCCTTCAGCCCACTTGTCTTTCAAATTAACCATAGTAAGGAGATTGCAGATCAAGGGAGGTGATTTCGAACCAGCTGAAGCAGTTAAGGGGCTTTTCGTCGTGATCTAAGAGGGCACCCATGCGAGTTAGCCCGAGTAAGTCATGAACCTAAGTGAGGTTGGTCCCCACCTCACATCCTAAATTCCTCCCATTAGTTGGCCACTTGCCCTTGCTATGTCAATGAGGTTCCTGAGAGAGCGATCTCAGATCTCGGGTCTTCCAAACTTGAGTCATGTGTCAATTGATCACCTGGATATGGGGAGGCTAGATCAAGGCACATAACCAGCTTGGTGACTCCACTGGGGACTTATTACCCCTTCGTTCATTCGATCTTGTTTGATCAGTATCACCTTTTAATTTTTGCATTACATTCTATGGTATCTGAGTTATTCAACCCGTTTGTCCGAGTTGGGGATTTTCTTATTCCCACACTTGTTACCATCCCAGGGAAGCCAACTTCTCAAGCTTTTTTCCCTACTCTCCTTCTGAGTCAGGACCACAGTCCAGCCCCCAGGTTCTTTCCTGGTTTGGTGCGAGAAGGGGCTTAAAGGTCCCTGACTCCCCGCTTCCTCGCACTGGTGGACCTTCACCAAGGACCCTTGAATTGGTAGCACATCTGCTACCGCAAACAGCATGCAACCTGCTACTGGCAAGTCCCTTGCCGGTCATATTGCAGGGTTATGCTGGAAGGCTGCCCTGACTGCTTTCGTAAGAGGCAAACAGGTTTCCATCGCTCTTGAGGGTCGTCGCAAGGCAGCTCCCCATACTCCTTCACTACTCTGAACCTCTATACCTAAAGGCTAGACACACCGAGGTCGAGACCCTACAGACTCCCCCTCTCTCACACACCTAAAGGTTAGTGGTCCAACCACATGAGCTACACCTCGGGGAAACTTTCATGCTGCCTTGAGCTCACGTCCAGGGCTAGGCCTTCTTAGGAAAAATCCCGCACGTGTCATATATCGATCAGATGGAACCGCAAGTTCCAGGGCTAGGCCTTCTTAGGAAAAATCTCTCTTCAAACTTTAGAACTTGAGCAGGTCTAAGAATATTGCTCGGTGATCACTGCCCAAAAGCTACGGTCCTAAGACCGTTAAGAACTAGTCCTCAGAAGGTCGACATACAAGGCTCGAGTCCAGTCGGGGCATGCTAAACCCCTGCAGACCAATTTGCCTTATATTACTTGCCAACCCCGGCAGTCCACTACTCAACCTGGCCCTGACCTTCCAGAAGAAATGGTTAGTGTCATGTTGATCAATGAGCTGGACGATGCCGAAGAAGAGCAGATGAACAGGTTCGAGGTAATGATGCAGTCCATCCTCAAAACAATGGAACACCTAGAAGCCTCTAGGCCCCCTTCTTCTCACCATGAGACCGATTCTCCGTCTGGTGAAGATATAGTTCCCAAGAAAACTCCCCCACCAGTCTCCCTGGACATCTCGGCTTCCCCCACAGTCTCGCAAGTTGATATCAATGCCATGATGACCCACAATCCGGGGCATGCAAGAGGCACCGCTCTACCAGAAGACATACCCTTCATATATCGATCAGATTCCATTTGCCCCAAACTACAAAAAATGGAAGCTCCCCCTGTTCAATGGTACTACGTCCCCTCGCAACTGACGAGTGACTCCTCCTCTGTTAGTTCGTCGAGAGTCTCGAACGGCCAGCCTTCCAGTGGTATGCTAGGTTGCCTCCAAAATCGATGCACAAGTGGCAAGAAATGGAGCAGTTGTTTTACCAACGCTTCTATGAAGTCTAGAGAAACGTTGAGACCATCGAGCTCCTCACTTTGACTCAAGACCTTGGTGAGTTGGATGACAACTTCATCGCGCGATGGAGAGAGTTGGCAACCTTTCATGCCCATCCCATGATCGAAAAAGAAACAATTCAGACCTGTATATGAAATATGTTGCTCGAGATCGCCCCGCATGTCGAGGCCTCCAATCCACCCTCTTGACAGAGCTCATTGGTTAGGTGCCTCGATCTCACCTTCCAGGTCTAGAAAATTTGGAGGCATGTATCTCGGGTCTTTAGTGAACCCCGGATTTGAGATCGCTCTCTTGGAACCTTGCTCAGGAGCAAGGGCATGTATACCAACTGATGAGAGATGAAGGTGAGTTCGGGACTTACTAGGGCTGACTCGCGTGGGCTCCCTCTTAAATCACGAAAAAGATCCCTTGGTTGTTTTAGCTAGTTCAAAATCACCTCCTTTGACCTGCAATCCTCTTGGTTTCTGCACAACACTTCTATGGTTTATTTGTAAGACAACTGAGTCAAAGGGACCCACCCTTGTCTTAGGGAAATGCATGTTCATATGAGATGAAGTGCAAAGTTCAATTAGAGATAGAAAAGAGAAGAGAACTTGATGGAGGGGCGAGACTAGCATGACGACTGAAAAGTTACCGACTCGGAGTGGTCGCAAGACGGGCATGGTTAACAAGACCAACATGGCAGCAATACCATTTAAAACTGAGGTCGATATGGTGGTGCTAGGCTAAGTCTACTATCAATCAAATGAGACGAGAAAAGAATGAAGAGAAGAGAGCGAGACAACAGAGGGAGGAAGAACCCAAATGGCAGAGAGCATCACCATTAGCAACGTGAGGAGGCTTTGAGGATGGCAATAACTTCTGATGTGGCACATGGTGATTACCTCGCATAGGTAGCGTGGCAGTTATCTCTCATGGGGCATACGACGATGGGCGTAGAGAGGCGTGAAGGAGCCTGCGCACAACGACGAGTATTGTCGCAACTCTTTGCGAACGGTGATGGTCATCGCTGCCTGCAATAGTCACACGACAGGGTGGAGTCGTCACGAATCACAATAGGCTTCTCTACTTGTGTTCCTCTCTAAGACACTGAGGATACGTCTACGGACGTCGATGCGTAGCACCGTCTGTGGGCCTTACTAGAGAGAGAGAGAATGAAAAGAGAAAGAGGCACGTGCATGGAGCTGTTATTGTCGTGCACGAACTGTGAGACTACCAGAGTGGAATGTACGGCATTGCCACTATCTTGCATGACCTCTGAGGAGAGCTCAGATGAGGAGGAAGAATAAGAAAGAGAAGAAGATAGAGAAGAAAAGAAAAAGAAGAGAGAGAAGATCAACCTTGAGCCTAAGGGTACCAGTCCAAAAGCTTCTCTCACCTTACTCTCTCCCTTCAAATGTGACCCAATGACGAGAAGAAAGAGAAACCATATTCAGTAAAAACTCTCTCTTTTGCAAGGAGTTGGATCTCTGTGTACAATGATAATATGTGGTGTATATAGAATTTACCCCAAACATGGTGGTTAGGTGCCTCGAGCTCGCCCTCCAAATCCTTTGAGGATGGGACGACACGTGTTCGGGGTTTCGTGGGAAGACCCGAGACATTTTTGAGATCACTCTCTCGGGAACCTCGTTAGAGATCAGGGGTAGGTGTTACCAACTGGTAAGAGAAGAATTTAAGGTGAGCTCAAGACTTACTCGGGCTGGCTCGCATGGGCTCCCTCTTAGATCACGAAGAAAGCCCCCCAATAATAAAACTGGTTCAGAATCACCTCCTTTGGCTTATATTCTTTGGTTTTATGCAATCACACACATATGGAAAAGGTTATATGATAAGTGAGTTAGACCTCACCCTTTTCCTTTTTGATGAACGTACACAAGCATGCACATTCAAAAAGAAGAAGAGAAAAATAAGAGAACAAAGACGAGGGAGAGAAGAATTCAACTGAGTGGGAGGATCAGAGCGATGACTAAGCTGGTGAATAATTGGCCGGATGTTGTAGCAAAACAGGCTCAGTAACTAAGACCAGCTCATAGGATTACTACTAGACGTCATTCCAAGTACCGACTAGTTAAGCACAATGGTTAGTCAGTTGTGGCAATAAAGCGGGCCAAGTAATCATGACACAATAACATTACGGCTAGATGAGAGGACTACCATGAGAGGTTAACCTCAGTCCCTCTTAGTCGAATGAAAGAATGACATAATGATGGTTATGAGGAAAGAGTAAGAAATGAAATAAGAGAGCAAAGGAACAAAAGGAAGGAGGGAGAAGAAAGGAAGGAGGTAGAAGAGTATGAAAGGCGAGAGAATGAAAGAGAGAGAGGGAAGGAAGACACAATCGACGCTAGGCATTGCCGACTGTGTTAGAAGGAAGAGAGAGTAAATGCAGTCGGTGCTAAGCTTCATCGACTGTGTTATACAGAGGAGAAGAGAGAGAAGATGCAGTCAATGCTAGGAATCACCGATTGTGCCAGAAGAAGAGAGGGAAAATATAGTCGGTGCTAGGCTTCACCGACTATGTCAGAAGAAGAGAGAGAAGATGTAGTCAATGTTAGGCTTCGCTAACTGTGCCAGAAGAGAAGAAATGCAGAGACCCAGCCGACGCTAAGCTTATGCCGATTGTGATGAAAGAGAAGCAAGGGAGAGAGATTGAGTCGGTCTTAGGCTTCACCGATTGTGACAGAGGAGAAGAAAGGGAGAAACCCAACTGGTGCTAGGCTTGCGTTGATTGTGATGGAAGAAAAGGAAGAGAGGAAAATCGAACTGACGCTAGGCTATGGTGACTACTACAAAAGGCAGAGAGATAAATCCAGCGGCACCAGTCTTCACCGACTACAATAGAAGAGAAGAAGAGAAAGAAATCTAGCCGACGCTGGGCTTCACCGACTGTAAAAGAAGAGAATGAGAGAAAGAAATCTAGCCAGTGCTAGCCTTCACCGACTGCAACAGACGAGGAGAGAGAGAAATCCAGCTGGCGCTAGGCTTCACCAACTGCAACAGAAGAGAAGGAGAGAGAGAAATCTAGCCAGTGATAGGCTTCACTGACTGCATTAGACGAAGAATGGAGGGAGATAGAGATGAGATGAAGATAGAGAAGAGAAGAAGAGAGAGAAAGAGAGGGACAAGAAAGAGGGGAGAGAAAGAGATAGAGTTGAGAAAGAGGGTAGGAGAGAGAAAGAGATAGAGATGAGAAGAAGAGAACTAGAGAAAGAGATGAGAAAGAGGGGAGGAGAGAGAAAGAGATTGTGACAAGAAGAAAAGAGAGAAAGAGATAGAGACGAGAAAGAGGGGAGGAGAGAGAGAGTTACCTGCCTGAAAGGTAACGACCCTTTTCTTCTCTCTCCTTTCCCTCTCTTTCCAAGACGTACCCACAAGCTTAAGCAAAATTCAAAATTTTATTGATTGATCCAAGAAGAATGAATCCGTCCTTTGGATAGTGAGGCGTTGCTTGTTTATATAGAATTGGGCTAAAATATGGGCGTACACCAAAAAACTACATGGAATTGAAGATAATTACAATTTAATTGAATTTAAAAAACTTTTAAAAATGGGTGCAAAATGATTGTTTTGCCCTACCTAACAATGTGTGAAATTCCAGAACAGTCCCTACTACTGCCCGAGAACTTGTGTGATATTCCGTGGATGACCCGAGGTAGTTCTGATGCTTGTTTGATTGAAAGATTATTGTTTTCTTATAGGGCTCGGTACGACGATCATTTTGATACCATCTTCGAGCCACGAATCATGTTTTTGAGCCACGATCATGAGACTTGAATTTTGGATGAGTCTTGAAAACTTCGGATCGATTGTGTGCTTATTCATTGATGTTTCTTCATTGAATCACATTGAGCATGCCGTCACGATCACGTTACAACAAATGTAGCTTTATTTCATGTTCAGATGAAGATTTTGTCAGCTTGCGTTTTTGGTCGGAATCCTGAAATCCGGGGACTGGAATTTACAGTAGGTTTGACGCCTACATGTGTGAAATCCAACCGTTCATTGGATGCAAATTTTGGAGCAGTGATAGCCTCAAATCTCATGCACATAATGCAATTAGTTTCATGCCGATCGGGTATGTGAGCGTTGTGATCTGGCTGCTCGAACGAGGCATTCTGCTGCTAAAGTTTTGGCAACTTCCTTCATGGGTCAGCGACTTTCATTTAGTTTTTCTCTCTACACGAGCGTCGTCACGGAGTGTACCAAATATTAAATTGCTCATCATGATGTGACGAACTTGCTCACCAAATTTGGGAGCGATCAGACTTGGAATGAGTGAGTTGTACGCCCCGAAAATGAATTCTTGTGACTTTGAAAACAACCACCTTTAATGGTGTATTGATGCAGTGAGACCACACAGGAATAGTGTGCGGCCTATTCCATTTCGGTATTTCACCCATAACTTTGTCTTGAAGGGCCCAATTAAGCCGAAACTTGACCCATAGTGGTTTTCAACCGTGTCAGATCTAATGGTGGTTGTCTCACAACTATTTGACGCACATTAAGTATGGATCTAGTTACAGGCTTCATTTCATGATGCTAGAGACCGATTTCGCTGAAATTGTTTATTTGTGTTCATTGCCTTAGACATGTCTGATCGTGATGAAACTTGGAAGGTGGTCTTTTGAAGTACTGATGAAGATCTTGACCAATTCTGGGGCCACTCTGAGAATGTCAAGAATTTCCGCTGTTTTGTAGGCTTTATTGACCTACTTCCTAACAGGGACCAAACTGCTGAAAAATACATTCAAATAGCTTACCCTGCCAAATGTTGTACTTCAAGAGAAGTGAGAAGGACAATCAAACAAAAAATTTCCTTTGGATTTTACTTTTTTTCTTCCTAGCCATAGAACGACGTGAACGATGAGGAGATTCATGTAACAGTGTAACTAGGATGCTCAGATGTAGTGATGCATTGTTCGAGGGTCCGTTCGTGGAGACTTTAGGGGGAGAAGAGTCTTTTTGAGGGATATTATTTAATTCCTCACCCTCATGCGTACTGTTTGTGATTCTGAAGCTGAGGACTTTGTACAGACCTCATCAATCAGAATCAGGCCCATCTGGCAATTGAGTGCCATGTCGAAGGGCATGGTTCCCATTTGGTCTGGGTTCATTTATTTGCCTTTCGTCGGTGCTGTTTGCTGCTACACCAGGTTTGCTTTTGACGATCAGAGTACCATTATAGGTCTCGTCTAATGGGTTAGGGCGCAGTTTTATTAGCTGATCCCAAAGGTCTGGGCCTACCAGCTAGGCGACCTGAAGTCTTTGGCAGGTTTTGCCTTGGCTTTGTCAGTTTCTTGCCTTTGTAGTGCTTTTTTCTAGAGTTTTTTTGTGACCTCATTGAAATAATGTTATTCTTCATGAGACTTGTCTTGTCGTCTTAGCGAGTCTTCTGTCTTTCGAGTCCTTTTGCAATTGGACTCAGGCTGTCGGAATATTTTCGTATTTTTGGATTCTTGACATAATGATCCTAGGGATTTTTTTTTTTTTTTGAGTGAGGGCTGAAGCTACCTGTTGAGGCGAGTGCTGCAGCAACCTGTTTATTGGTCCAAGCGTCCTTTGTGGAGTTTCTCTTGAACTTGGGAAGCGGTGTCGTAGAGAAGGTTTTCACTAACTTCTTTTTACTTTGGGGTTCTTTTACCCATGACCTTTCAGCCATGACCATGTTTTTCGTCGATTTTTACTCACGATGCCCTTTCAGGTTTTCATCATGCTCGATTTTTATTCACCGAACTCTTTTACTCATGGTTTCGTGACCATGCCTGTTTGTCATTTTTACTGATAGCTTTCCCTTGATAAGGTATGCACCATGACAGTTATTTCATCCTTTTTTTTTTTTTTTTTTTGTGAAGGCGTGTTTAAAGTCATGCCTCCGGGACCTGTGCAAAATACTTTAATGTCATGCGGCCAGGACGTGCACTATGGTTGAAGGTCCAACAGCTGGACCGTGATGGTGATAAATGACAGTTTGTGGAGGGCCATGGAGTGAGTATGGTGGTTGTTTGGGCCATGGAGTGAGTATGGTGGTTGTTTGACTCACTTGAGGAAATGACATTAAGCTACCTATGAAAGATGGATGATGTATGAAATATGAGACAATGGTGACCCACTAACTTACAATGACTATGGATGGCGGGATGGTTCGTCTATTTGTGAGCGCTGATGAGACTCACTAGGGAATGAGGTATAATGATGAGGTGAATAAACACACTGGGGAGCTATTGAAGGTGGCACGCGCACACTAACATGTAGGTTAGGGAAGGCATGCGTGAAAGTTTACGTAAAGGCATGTGCACATATGTGTGGGCAATTTTAAAGGTCATACCTCCGAGACTTGTGCAAACTAGTTTATCATCATGCAGCAAGAACGTGCACTATGGTTTAAAGTCATACAGCTGGACCATGGTTATGCAGTTTAAAGTCATACAACTAGGACCATGCAGTTTAAGGTCGTGCAAATAGACCTCTGCTATAGTTTAAGGTCATATAGTTTAGACCATGGTGCTAAGTCCATTAACGTCATGTGGCTAAGACATGTACTATGGTTTTAGGTCATACAGCTAGACCGTGGTTATGCAGTTTAAAGTCATTTAACTCGAACCGTGCAGTTTAAGGCCGGGCAACTAGATCTTTGCTATAGTTTAAGATCATATAGTTTGGACCATGCAGTTTTAGGGTTGTGCAACTAGACTAGGGCTGTGTAATTTTAAGGTCTTTCAGCACGGACCGAGGTTGTGCAGTTTAGGGTCATGCAGTACAAACTGAGGTTGTGTAGTTTAAAGTCGTGTAGAAGAGATCCATGGAGAATTGGCTTATGATAGGTAACCTAACTCCCTGGGGATAAGATTGCTTGGTGTGAAACAGACCCACCAGAAATTGAATGGGTAAGAATGACCCTAACTCCACTGGGGATAATTGGCTGCAATATGGGTGTGACTTCTATGGGGATGAGGGATAATGGCCTACTCCTGACTCCATTGGGGATGATAGGTCACGGCTTGGGTGCAACGGCCTGGGTACTACTCCACTGGGGATGACAGGACAGACAAGGCTTCAGCTAGAAACAGTCGACAATAGACTTCTTGAAATACAGCCGGCGCTAAGTGTAGCAATAATTGTTTCTTGTGAGTATTCAACCAATGATAAGTTCTCAAAAACACAACCGGCACTAGGTTGTTAAAACTTAGTTGACGCTGTGTACGAACCATGACATTGTTTGAACACACTCGTCATTAAGTAAACCGGCACTAAGGTCATTTCAAATTCACCTGGTGCCACGTTGACCAACGCTAGGGTTGTTTGGAATTCACCCGACGCCAAGTCAACTGGTGCTAGGGTTGTTTGAAATTCACGCAGCGTCAAGTCACTTCAACCAAGTAGCTGGTGCTGGGCATGGATTGATACTTGAGTCATGACTCGAGCCTAACCTATTTAGGGCCATTTGGAATTTTACAAGCAGCAATGAGTGTAGACTCAGGCCTCAGGTCAAAGATCATCCCAGCTCATTGTTGTTTGGCTTCTATTAGACGCGACTAGGATTGCCTATTTGTGAGGGGTGTATGAGGGGGGTAAGACCTGGTTTCCCTCGCTCTTCATCGAAGGTAGAAACATGAGAAAAATCTTAACAGTGAGTAAAGGGTGCCTGATAGATGTCCCGACAAGTGGCAACCGAGATTCCGGTATGAGGTCGAGTGTTTCATGAAACCATTCAGGGAAGGTTACAGTAAGCAAAGGTTTTTGCAGGAAAGGTTTTCTGGTCAGCAAGACTTTGTTGAGGATTCTCCGGAGTTTTACGGTTAGCATAAAAGACTTTCCGAGAAACAAAAGAACTTTGGCATGGGTATTTTGAAGGTGGAAGAGGCAGGAAGTGCAGTGGCAGGCATTTTCGCAAATCTTGGGAATTTTTTGAGGAGTTTTCAGGGGTTTCCTGAGGGTTTTAGTGATTTTTCAGAGGTTTTGGTGACTTCCCGACAAAAAATAGAGGCGAGGGAAGTCTTTCAATGGGTTTTTCCGGCCGTGTAGAAGAAGTTCCGGCATGAAACTGAAGGGACAAAATGGTTGTAGGGAAGGTGAATATTCATGGGAGGTAAATCGTCACAAAGAAGGCGTAAGGTTGCGAGAGACATAGTGACGATTGGCCTTTGCTCATGTGACAAGCAGTGCTGAAGAACATGGTGGCGATTGTCAGTCTGCACTGTTGAGTTCAAAGTGTGGCACGTGTGAGAGATCCAATCACAGCCGACGTTTGCCTTTGAAGGAAACAACTGGCATTGGGTCTTGGCAATCTCAACCGGCGCCGAGTGTTGACAGACTCAGCTGGCGCTAGCCATTGGCACGCAACAGGCGTTGAGTGTCATCAGACTTAGCCAGCACTAAACATTTGCACACAACCGGTGCTAAGAATCGATAAGCTCAACCGGTACTGAGGGTTAACAGATGCAATTGATGCTAGGTATTAGCGGACATAGACGACACTGATAGGTGTCTTAGCAACCTTTTGGGAGTACGTCACTAAGCCTTTTATAATTGATGGTTCTTCACAGACTTGTATCATATGGTAAGCTTCCTGAGAAAAGGAGCTTCACCCTTTTTATTCTCTCAGTCTCTGCTCAACGTCAGGCTTAGGGAGCCACTAGGGTTTCTTTGGCTTCGACTTCTTATGCCTCTTTGAAGAAGGTGGCTCTGCCTTGGCTTTAGCTGCTAGGGCTTCAACAACTGTTAGGAATCGTGCTGCCTGTACCAGAGTCTTTCTCAATAGTTTCCACTGCGTCCTGCTCATATTGATTCCTTCAAAATCTCAGTTGAGAGCCTCGAAGTCTGAGCATATCAAGGTTGTACCTGTAGGGGATGTAGAAGAGGGAGAATGAGAAACATGAGAGGGTTAGAAGGTGGGGGAATTTAAAGGTCGTTCCCCTCATCAGACCGATCTGGGCAGCTTTTTACGTCATCACCAGGGTTGGACGGGTGCTGGGGGTCTTTTAGGTCTTTCCCTTGCTTAGACCGTTCTGGAGTGCTTTTAACATCATCACCCTCATTAGACATAGCTGAGTGGATGATGGCACAAGAACATCTTCTTGACAGGATGAAAAAGGAAGAAGGATCATGCCATGGATGAAGTCCAATAAAGTTGGAGATTGAGTGAGGGGCCTGAGAAATTACTGCTCGACTATGGGTTGAGCGATCTTGTTTATTCAGCGAGTAGCCCTTGGTGCTCATCTCTTTCTGATTTTCTGAGGTGATGTTTGATTCGTCTCATTGGGCTTGCGAACAACCCTAGATTGACGAACTGCTTCTCGCCATAAGAACTTGAGTCTGCTTCGACCGTGGTAGACTATCCATGTCTGAGAAGTCGAGGATTCAGCGGAGTCCGACTCATTAATAGGAACGTCCAGGATTGTGAGATCTTCTTACCCCGATAGAGGAATAACATGGGGATCACTTACGGGGAGATTGTAAAACTCCTGACACTCCTACATCTTCTTTACTAATATATCCAGGAAACTTGTGCGTTCTGACAGGTAATGGCCTCTTATATGATAGTACGGGCACCAACAATCTTCAATCCCCTTAGCAAGGCAACGGGGTTGCCATGCCTGCTTCAGTGTGATTATGCCTTCCTGAAGCATTATAATGAAGAAGGAGTAAAGGATACCAGGCATTTCGTCTTCCTCTTGGATGGTTATGACATGGGAGGCCTCGGCTGCCCCAAAGGACATCTTTAAGTCTTCAAGCTTTATCTGACCCTTCTGAATCAGGGCCTCGATAATATCCTTCAAAGTGTAGCGGTCATCTGTAGGATGATTGATCCTCCGATGCTAGGCACAATAATTCCCCTGAGTGTCAAGGTCAGGTTGCTCGGGGAACTTGGCTTCTAGAAGCTGGATCATATTATGTTCCAATAATAACCAAAACAGCGCAAGGACCCAATGTTTTTAGAAGGGATAGACCTTGTCCCTATGCCTAGTGAAATAATAACCACGATCAAGGTTGGCTGATGGGAATACCCGATTATATGACTGTTGTTGGTTGCCAGCCTAGGGTGTTACTTTTGCCGTGCTTATACCTTTAAAGAGGTCCAAAGTTTGGGAGGGAGCCTTCTTTGAATCAGTGATCATGACGGCTGCACTGATTACCCCTTTTTGTTGGATGCCCCATGTGTTATTCCGAGAGCTACCGTTGCCCCAGTTGTTTGCTGAGCTTATAGATGGTTCTCGTGTCCCACCATGGTGGCATGACAAACTTTTTATGCGAACTGATTTACAGATCAACTCTAACATGGAGGTCGGATTAAAGGCCTCGACATGTATAGCGATCTCGGGTTGCATGTTCCGCACTCAAGTTTGGACTGCTTCCTTCTCATGCATAGGATTAGGATGGCGAGTAGCCAAATTTCTCCATCTTGATATGAATTAATCCACGGGCTCATCGGGGTCTTGAGTCAAGGTGAGAAGTTTAATGGTTTGAACCTCTCTCTCGACCTCAGAGAAGGGTAGATAGAACAATTTCTTCATCTCCTCCCATATATGCCTTGAGTTTGGAGGAATTCGAGCATACCATTGAAATGTTGTGCCATTGAGGGTCTCAATGAACTGTCGAAGAAGAAGTCCCCCGTCAGCCACTGTTTCTCGACATGCTGCTTGGAAGTGGGCAATATGTTGGTTTGGGTGTGGTTCCGTTGAATAAAGGAAACTTCCCTTTCGTATAATCTGAGGGAAATGACACCTGCTCAATATTGGAGGGGTATGGCCTTTGATAAGTCGTCGCAGCATGTATCCCTAAGATTTGTCAGTTCTTTAGGTTGTGGGTGACCATAGCGTCAATGTCTGTCTGAGAGATGGGATGAGGGACAGAATTGTCCTGTGAGGTAGAATGAGGGGGCTGCTGTGGAGGTGCACCATTAGAGTGATGGGAATTGACCACATGATTAGCCAACTGGCATGCGGCATCGATACGATCAATCTTTTCCATCATCACGCATACCATATCCTCAAACTTGTTCATGAGCTCTTCCTGCGCATCACCAAGCTCGCTTACAACCATTACACTAACTGTTTCTCTATGGAGGTGATCGTTAGTGGCAACTGAGGGCTTACGAACTTAACGGGTCGTACGTGGTAGGTCAGTCAGCTGTGGGCCAGCATGCCCTGACTAAAATCGACTCTTGTACGCTGATCGCGTTGGGATCGATTCTCAACGATCTTGGGACTGTGGCTACTGAGTGGCTGGGTTGTCTTCTACAACACTAACCACAACATAGGGCTCATGGATCTCTTCTTTAGGCTTCATCGTCTGAAGGGGTTGGATGAGAGTCAGGTGAAGAGGGTTGTCTGAATTGATTGTTTTGACTTCCTCAATCACCGCCCTAGTCAAAATTTGCAGACCTCTATCGCATTTAGCCTTGAGGTTGTGATGGACCTAGTGCCAAAACTGCGATCTAGGTCGTAGCTGGTCAGCTCTTCTTACATAAGAGAGAGTTGTCTCCTTCAGGTACGGCAATGGATGAGGGCCAGGAACTGGTGTCATCTTCGGCCGGAGAGGATGAAAGACTCTATCTTCTAGTAAGTCAATGCCCTAAGCTCTCTTATGAGCTTTAGAGACACAACCAAAGTGATCGGGCTGGTTCAGAATGGTACTCTTGGGGGAAACGTTCAAATGCCAAGGTTGAACGTGCTTGCTCGATGAAGGAGGAGTGGGCTAGAGAAGGATTGAGTAATGAGAAGGCCCGAGTCTAGGGCAAGGAGACATCTGTGATGGCGACGCATGTGCGCCCCTTGAAGAATGATTACAGGAGACCTGGGGGTCAGCCTGGGCTCGTGTAGGTGATCTGGCCTTAAGAGGCTAAGAACTATGAGTAAGTGACTTTAAGAGAACAAGTGTAGGCCTGCCCCTTACAGGGTGCTCTTGTGTGGGCTGAATAGGAAGATAATTAGGTCGTCTCATGTGTACTCGGGTTGCATAATGACGGCGTTGCCCCAAGCAGTGAGATTCATGTGATCAACTTGCGCAGGACCTGACCTTAGAAGGTCTGATCCTGAATGCTGACTCGGGGTGCCACATGGGTTGCCCCGAAATGTGGCTCGAGTGAGTGACCCACGATCCTTGTGGTATGTGTGAGCTGTGAAGACCCTGGGGTTTCCATCTTGATGTGTTGAGTCTCTAAGGATAGAGACCAAAGGTACAAAAATGTGGGGGTAGACTTATGGTGACACACTGAAGCAATGGAAACTTGTTTACCTTTTGTAGAAAGGGATTGGGTAGCCTTCCGGCATACCTCAGGAACACGACCGGCAAACAGGTGGTTGGGTACATGTTACGTCCCGCCTCATACCGATCCAAGTTAAGACCTGGGAGCTAGACAAGGTATCTTTGCTCAGAGAGGATGGTTGGGAACAAAGTCGAAGGAACTTATTCCTTAGGGACACTCTCAAATGTAGAGATAAGAAAATCTTCGATTTAGATAAATGGGTTACAGAACCCGTAAGCCATAAATAAAATGTGAAAAGATAATGAAAGCGGATAATAAGAGAAGAAACTAGCCAAACAATAACAATCCGACTAAGGGGTAGTAAGTCCCCAGTAGAGTCGCCAAGCTGGTTAAGTGCCTCGATCTCTCCCTCCAGATCCTTTGCGGATAGAGCGGCACACATTTCAAGTTTCGAGGGAAGACCCAAGACCTTTTTGAGATCAATTTCTTGGGAACCTTGTTCCAAAATATGAGTAGGTGTTACCAATCGGTGAGATAGGAATTTAAAGTGGGTTTGAGACTTACTCGGGCTGGCTCGCGTGAGCACCCTCTTGGATCATGAAGAAAGCCCCCTAGTAATACAACTGGTTCGAAATCATCTCCCTTGGCTTGTATTCTTCTATTTTCTGCAATCACACACAAATAGTAATGGTTATAAGACAGGTGCGTCAGACCTCACCTTTTCCTCTTTGAACGTATATTTGGAGGTTTCGTCTAGAGGGATTCAGTTGGGGGCTTCTGACCTTTCTCGAAAGTCTGGTCCCATGTATGTTAAGAGATTGGGCGAGGAATACCCTGAAGCCTGTGGCAGGTTAGACCTTGGCTTCATCAGTTTCTTGCCTTCCGTGATGGTCCTTAGCATCTCGGAGGGATCTTTTGGTCATTGTCCTAAACCTCAAGGACTCTTGTTGTTTGTTGATATTGAAACGTGGGAGATCTTATGCGGCACTTACTCCCAGATGAGCTAGCTTATGTTGTTAATGTTTGGGAGATCTTTGGGGCTCTCACTCCTTGGTGAGCCATTTGGTGTGATTATTGGATGCTAGCATTTTGAGGATTTTAAGAGACCTCAATAGCCAGGATTGTGAGTGTTTCGAAATTGCATGTCCGCCGAGGCTGTGATCGTGCGTCAACCAGTTCTGTCAGTCCAAACTCCCTTTTGCGGGTTTTCACTTGAACAAGAGAAGCGGTGCTGTAAAAACAAATTGCACAAATTTTTGTTATTTCTGGGCTCTTTTACCCATGACCGTATGATCATGTCGACCCTCTTCATCTGTTTTTTCCCATGGTGCCCTTTTGGTGTTTTCACCGTGCCTGGGTTTTGTTTTCCCCATAGATCTTTTACTCATGGTTTCATGATCATGCCCGTCCATCATTTTACTCATGGCTATTTGAATGTATTTTTCAGCATCTTGGTCCCTGGTAAGAAGCAGGTCAATAAAGCTTATAAAATAGTGGGAATTCTTGACAGCCTTAGAGTGGCCCCAGAATTGGTCAAGATCTTCGTTAGCACTTCAAAAGACCACCTGCTAAGTTTCATCGTGATCAGACATGTCGAAGGCAGTGAACAAAAAGAAACAAATTCCGCAAAATCGGTCTAACACCCTGAAATGGACCCTATAACTGGAACTATTTTTTTGGTATTTCAAATCACTATAGGACAATAGCCACTGGATCCGGCAGGCTCAAAAACCGCTATGGATCAAGTTTCGGCTTAATCAGACACTCCTGAGCAAAGTTATGAGTAAAACATTGAAACAGGAGGGGTCGCATACTATTCCTGTGTGGCCTCACTGCACCAAAACACCATTGAAGGTGGTTGTTTTTATAGTCATGGGTAGTCACTTTCAGGACCCATAACTCACTCGTTCCAAATCGGATCGCTCCCAAATTTGGGGAGCATATTTATCTCATCATGATAAACAATTAAATATATGGCACGCTCTGAGATGATGTTCAAGCTGGGAGAAAAGATAGAGTGAAGTTTCCGATCCATGAAGAAGTTGCAGAAAATTCAGCATCGACACACCTCGCTCGATGGACTAAATCAGGACGCTCGCGGAACGGATCAACGTGAAACCAATTCCATTATGTACGTAAGGTCTAGGAATATCATTGGTACAAAACCTGTACATGATGGACAATCAAATTTTATGCACTAAACAGACAGAGTGACTAAAATTTTGACCGCTGGATCCCAGATTCCAGTTAAAACTCAAAAATTGCGAATTCTTCGTTTGGGCTCAAAATTGCCTTCCGTTTGTTACCACACGATCGTGACGGCATGCTCAATGCACTACGACAAAAAAATCACAAAAAAACATTAGGGAACGACCGCACTATTGATTCCAAGTTTCCAAGATTCAAACAAATTTCAAGTCTCATGATCATGACTCAAAAACATGATTCATGATTCGAAATTGGTATCAAAACCATCGCCATGCCGAGCCCTACAAGAAAACAATAATCTTTTGATCAAATGGGCATCCGAACACCCTCGGGTCAGCCATGGAGGATCACGCAAGATCTCGGGCAGCAGCAAAGACTGTTCTAGAATTTCACACATAGTTAGGGAAGGGCGAAACTGTTTTTTGCACCCATTTTTGGAATTTCTTTTAATTCTTGAGGGTTTTAGTGATTTTTCAGAGCTTTTTTCTACTTCCCGACAAAAAATAGAGGCGAGGGAAGTCTTTCAATGGGTTTTTCCGGCCGTGTAGAAGAAGTTCCGGCATGAAATTGAAGGGACAAAATGGTTGTAGGGAAGGTGAATAGTCATGGGAGGTAACTCGTCACAAAGAAGGCGTAAGGTTGCGAGAGACGTGGTGACGATTGGCCTTTGCTCATGTGACAAGCAGTGGTGAAGAACATGGTGGCGATTGTCAGTCTGCACTGTTGAGTTCAAAGGATGGCACGTGTGAGAGATCCAATCACAGCCGACGTTTGCCTTTGAAGGACACAACTGGCATTGGGTCTTGGCAATCTCAACAGGCGCCGAGTGTTTATAGACTCAGCTAGCGCTAGCCATTGGCACGCAACCGGCGTTGAGTGTCATCAGACTTAGCCAGCAATAACCATTTGCACACAACCGGTGCTAAGAATCGATAAGCTCAACCGGTACTGAGGGTTAGCAGATGCAATTGAGGCTAGGTATTAACGGACATAGTCGACACTGATAGGTGTCTTAGCAACTTTTTGGGAGTACGCCACTAAGCCTTTTATAATTGATGGTTCTTCAAAGACTTGTATCATATGGTAAGCTTCCTGAGAAAAGGAGCTTCACCCTTTTTATTCTCTCAGTCTCTGCTCAACGTCAGGCTTAGGGAGCCACTAGGGTTTCTTTGGCTTCGACTTCTTATGCCTCTTTGAAGAAGGTGGCTCTGCCTTGGCTTTAGCTGCTAGGGCTGCAACAACTGTTAGGAATCCTGCTGCCTGTACCAGAGTCTTTCTCAATAGTTTCCACTGCATCCTGCTCATATTGATTCCTTCGAAATCTCAGTTGAGAGCCTTGAAGTCTGGGCATATCAAGGTTGTACCTGTAGGGGATGTAGAAGAGGGAGAATGAGAAACATGAGAAGGGTTAGAAGGTGGGGGAATTTAAAGGTCGTTCCCCTCATCAGACCGATCTAGGCAGCTTTTTACGTCATCACCAGGGTTGGACGGGTGCTGGGGGTCTTTTAGGTCTTTCCCTTGCTTAGATCGTTCGGGAGTGCTTTTAACATCATCACCCTCATTGGACATAGCTGAGTGGACGATGGCACAGGAACACCTTCTTGACAGGATGAAAAAGGAAGAAGGATCATGCCATGGATGAAGTCTAATAAAGTTGGAGATTGAGTGAGGGGCCTGAGAAATTACTACTCGACTGTGGGTTGAGCGATCTTGTTTATTCAGCGAGTAGCCCTTGGTGCCCATCTCTTTCTGGTTTTCTAAGGTGATGTTTGATTCGTCTCATTGGGCTTGCAAACAACCCTAGATTGACGAACTGCTTCTCGCCATGAGAACTTGAGTCTTCTTCGACCGTGGTAGACTATCCATGTCTGAGAAGTCGAGGATTCAGCGGAGTCCGACTCATTAATAGGAACGTCCAGGATTGTGAGATCTTCTTACCCCGATAGAGGAATAACATGGGGATCACTTACGAGGAGATTGTAAAACTCCTAACACTCCTACATCTTCTTTACTAATATATTCAGGAAACTTGTGCTTCTGACAGGTAATGGCCTCTTATATGATGGTACGGGCGCCAACAATCTTCAGTCCCCTTAGCAAGGCAACGGGGTTGCCTTGCCTGCTTCAGTGTGATTATTCCTTCCTGAAGCATTATAATGAAGAAGGAGTAAAGGATACCTGGCATTTTGTCTTCCACTTGAATGGTTATGACATGGGAGGCCTCGGCTGCCCCAAAGGACATCTTTAAGTCTTCAAGCTTTATCTGACCCTTCTGAATCAGGGCCTCGATAATATCCTTCAAAGTGTAACGGTCATCTATAGAATGATTGATCCTCCGATGCTAGGCACAATAATTCCCCTGGGTGTCAAGGCCAGGTTGCTCGGGGAACTTGGCTTCTAGAAGCTGGATCATATTTTGTTCCAATAATAATCAAAACAGCGCAAGGACCCAGTGTTTTTAGAGATAGACCTTGTTTCTATGCCTAGTGAAATAATAACCACGATCAAGGTTGGCTGATGGGGATACCCGATTATATGACTGTTGTTGGTTGCCAGCCTAGAGTGTTACTTTTGCCGTGCTTATACCTTTAAAGAGGTCCAAAGTTTGGGAGGGAGCCTTCTTTGAATCAGTGATCATGATGGCTGCACTGATTACCCCTTTTTGTTGGATGCCCCATGTGTTATTCCGAGAGCTACCGTTGCCCCAGTTGTTTGCTGAGCTTGTAGATGGTTGTCGTGTCCCACCATGGTGGCATGACAAACGTTTTATGCGAATTGCTTTACAGATCAACTCTGACATGGAGGTCCGATTAGAGGCCTCGACATGTATAGCGATCTCGGGTTGCATGTTCCGCACGCAAGTTTGGACTGCTTCCTTCTCAGGCATAGGATTAGGATGGCGAGTAGCCAAATTTCTCCATCTTGATATGAATTAATCCACGGGCTCATCGGGGTCTTGAGTCAAGGTGAGAAGTTTGATGGTTTGAACCTCTCTCTCGACCTCAGAGAAGGGTAGATAGAACAATTTCTCCATCTCCTCCCATGTATGCACTGAGTTTGGAGGAATTCGGGCATACCATTGAAATGTTGTGCCATTGAGGGTCTCAATGAACTGTCGAAGAAGAAGCCTCCTGTCAGCCACCGTTTCTCGACATGCTGCCTGGAAGTGGGCAATATGTTGGTTTGGGTGCGGTTCCGTTGAATAAAGGAAACTTCCCTTTCGTATAATCTTAGGGAAACGACACCTGATCATTATAGGAGGGGTATGGCCTTTGATAAGTTGTCACAACATGTATCCCCGAGATTTGTCTATTCTTTAGGTTGTGGGTGACCATAGCGTCAGTGTCTGTCTGAGAGATGGGATGAGGGACAGAATTGTCCTGTGAGGTAAAAGGAGGGGGCTGTTCTGGAGGTGCACCATTAGAGTGATGGGAATTGACCACATGATTAGCCAACTGGCATGCGGCATCGATACGATCAATCTTTTCCATCATCACGCATACCATATCCTCAAACTTGTTCATGAGCTCTTTCTGCGCATCACCAAGCTCGCTTACAACCATTACACTAACTGTTTCTCTATGGAGGTGAATGTTAGTGGCAACTGAGGGCTTACGAACTTAACGGGTCGTACGTGGTAGGTCAGTTAGCTGGGGGCCAGCATGCCCTGACTAATTTCGACTCTTGTACGCTGATCGCGTTGGGATCGATTCTCAACGATCTTGGGACCGTGGCTACTGAGTGGCTGGGTTGTCTTCTACAACACTAACCACAACATAGGGCTCATGGATCTCTTCTTCAGGCTTCATCGTCTGAAGGGGTTAGATGAGAGTCAGGTGAAGAGCGTTGTCTGAATTGATTGTTTTGACTTCCTCGATCACCTCCCTAGTCAAAATTTGTAGACCTCTATCGCATTTGGCCTTGAGGTTGTGATGGACCTCGTGTCAAAACTGCGATCTAGGTCGCAGCTGGTCAGCTTTTGTTACATACGAGAGAGTTGTCTCCATCAAGTACGGCAATGGATGAGGGCCAGGAACTGGTGTCATCTTCGGCCGGAGAGGATGAAAGACTCTATCTTCCAGTAAGTCAATGCCTTAAGCTCTCTTGTGAGCTTTAGAGACACGACCAAAGTGATCGGGCTGGTTCAGAATGGTACTCATGGGGAAAACGTTCAAATGTCAAGGTTGAACGTGCTTGCTCGATGAAGGAGGAGTGGGCTAGAGAAGGATTGAGTCATGAGAAGGCCTGAGTTTAGGGCAAGGGGACATCTGTGATGGCAACGCATGTGCGCCCCTTGAAGATTGATTACTGGAGACCTGGGGGTCAGCTTGGGCTCGTGTAGGTGATCTGGCCTTAAGAGGCTAAGAATTATGAGTAAGTGACTTTAAGAGAACAAGTGTAGGCCTGCCCCTTACAGGGTGCTCTTGTGTGGGCTGAATAGGAAGATAATTAGGTCGTCTCCTGTGTACTCGGGTTGCATAAAGACGGCGTTGCCCCAAGCAGTGAGATGCATGTGATCAACTTGCGCAGGACCTGACCTTAGAAGGTCTGATCCTGAATGCTGACTCGGGGTGCCACATGGGTTACCCCGAAATATGGCTCGAGTGAGTGACCCACGATCTTTGTGGTATGTGTGAGGTGTGAAGACCCTGGGGTTTCCACCTTGATGTGTTGAGCCTCTAAGGATAGAGACCAAAGGTACAAAAATGTGGGGGCTAGACTTATGGTGACACACTGAAGCAATGGAAACTTGTTTACCTTTTGTAGAAAGGGACTGGGCAGCCTTCCGACGTACCTCAGGAACACGACCGGCAAATAGGTGGCTGGGTACATGTTAAGTTCCGCCTCATACCGATCCAAGTTAAGACCTGGGAGCTAGACAAGGGATCTTTGCTCAAAAAGGATGGTTGGGAACAAAGTCGAAGGAACTTATTCCTTAGGGACACTCTCAAATGTAGAGATAAGAAAATCCCAGATTTAGATAAATGGGTTACAAAACCCGTAAGCCATAAATAAAATGTGAAAAGATAATGAAAGCGGATAATAAGAGAAGAAACTAGCCAAACAAGAACAATCCGACTAAGGGGTAGTAAGTCCCCAGTGGAGTCGCCAAGCTGGTTAAGTGCCTCGATCTCTCCCTCCAGATCCTTTGAAGATAGAGCAGCACACATTTCAAGTTTCGAGGGAAGATCTAAGACCTTTTTGAGATCGCTTTCTTGGGAACCTCGTTCCAGAATAGGAGTAGGTGTTACCAATCAGTGAGATAGGAATTTAAAGTGGGTTTGAGACTAACTCGGGCTGGCTCGCGTGAGCACCCTCTTGGATCATGAAGAAAGGCCCCTAGTAATACAACTGGTTCGGAATCGTCTCCCTTGGCTTGTATTCTTCTATTTTCTACAATCACACACATATGGTAATGGTTATAAGACAAGTGCGTCAGACCTCACCTTTTCCTCTTTGAACGTACACAAGCATGTGCATTCAAAAAGAAGAAGAGAAAAATAAGAGAAGAAAGACGGGGGAGAAAAGAATTTGACTGAGTGGGTGGATCAGAGCGGTGACTAAGCTGTTGAATAATTAGCCTGACGTGGTAGCAAAACGAGCTCGGCAACTATGACAGGCTCACAGGATTACTACTAGATGTCATTATCAGTACCGACTAGCTAGGCATAATTGTTAGTCTGTCGTTGCACTACAGAGGGCCAAGTAATCCTGACACAACAATATTACGGTTAGATAAGAGGACTACCATGAGAGGCTAACCTGAATCCCTCTTAGTCGTATGAAAGAATAACAGAATGATGGATATGAAATATGAGAGGAAAGGAATAGAAGGTAGGAGGGAGAAGAAAGGAAGAGAAGAGTATGAAAGGCGAGAGAATAAAAGAGAGAGAGGGAAGGAAGACACAGTCGGCTTTTGGCATTGTCGACTGTGTTAGAAGGAAGAGGGAGAAAACATAATCTACATTAGGATTCACCGACTGTTTTATATAGAGGAGAAGAGAGAGAAGATGTAGTAGGGGCTTAGCTTCACAGACTGTGCCCAAAGAAGAGAGAGAAAACACAGTTAGTGCTAGGCTTCACCGACTGTGTCAGAAGAAGAGAGAAAAGATACAGTCGGTGCTAAGCTTTGTCGACTGTGCCAGAAGAGAAGAAAGGGACAGACTCAGCTGGCGCTAAGCTTGCGTCGTTTGTGATGGAAGAGAAGTAATAGAGAGAGATCGAGTCGACGCTTGGCTTCACCGACTGTGACAAAAGTGAAGAAAGGGAGAAACCTAGCATGTGCTAAGCTTACGCGAGTTGTGATGGAAAAAAAGGAAGAGAGGAAAATCGAACTGGCGCTAGACTTTGCCGATTGTTACAGAAGAGAGAGAGACAAAAATCGAGCCAACACTAAGCTTTGCCGACTGTGACAGAAAAGGTGAGAGAGAAATCCAACTGGTGCTTAGCTTCACCGACTGCAACAAAAGAGAAGGAGAGAGAGAGATCCAGCTAGCGCTAGGCTTCATAGACTAAAACAAAAGAGAAGGAGAGAGAGAAATCTAGTCGACGTGCCGATCGCAACAGAAGTGAAGGAGATAGAGAAATCCAGACATGCTGAGCTTCACCGACTGCCACAGAAGTGAAGGAGATAGAGAAATCCAGACACGTTGGGCTTCACCGACTGCATTAGATGAAGAACTAATGGAGATAGAGATGAGAAGAAGAGAGAGAAAGAGATAGAGATGAGAAGACAAGAGAGAAAGAGATAGAGACGAGAAAGAGGGAAGAAAAAGAGATAAAGACGAGAAAGAGGGAAGGAGAGATAAAGAGGGGAGGAGAGATAAAGAGAAAAGAAGAAGAGAGATAAAGATAGAGATGAGAAAGACGGGAGGAGAGGGAAAGAGATAGAGATGAGAAGAAGAGAGAGATAGTAACAAAAATTAAGGGATGAGAGAGATTGAGATAAAGACATGAAGAAGGGAGAGAAAGAGATAGAGACGAGAAAGAGAGGAGGAAGGAGAAAGAGATGGAGAAGAGAAAGAGGGCAGGCGAGAGAGAGGGGAGGACAGAGAGTTACCTGCTCGAAGGGTACTGAACCATGTCTTCTCTCTTCTCTCTCTCTCTAAGACATAGCCACAAGCTTAAGAAAAATTCAAAATTTTATTGATTTGTCCAAGAAGAATGAATCCGTCCTTTATACACTGAGGCATTGCTTGTTTATATAGCGTTGGTCTAAAACGTAAGTGTACACCAAAAAACTACCTAGAATTGAAGATAATTACAATTTAATTGAATTTAAAGAAATTTTAAAAGGGGTGCAAAATGATTGTTTTGCCCCTACGTAACAATGTGTGGAATTCCAAAATAAGTCCCTTCTACTGCTTGAGAACTTGCGTGATCTTCTGTGGCTGATTCGAGGTCATTCTGATGCCCGTTTGATCGAAAGATTATTGTTTTCTTGTAGGGCTCGACATGACTATCATTTTGATACCAACTTCGAGTCATGAGTCATGTTTTTGAGCTATGATCATGAGACTTGAATTTTGGATGAATCTTGAAAACTTTGGATCGATTGTGTGCTCATTCCTTGATGTTTCTTCGTGAGTTCTTCATTGAATCACACTGAGCATGTCGTCACGATCACGTTGCAACAAAATTAGCTTGATTTCGTGTCCGGATGAAGATTTTATAGTCTTGCATTTTTTACTAGAATTTTAAAATCCGACAGTCGAAATTTATAGCGGCTTTGACACCTTCGTGTGTGAAATCTAACCGTTCATCTTATGCAAGGTTCAGACCAGAGATAGCCTCGGACCTCACACATATAATTCAATTGGTTTCATGCCGATCAGGTATGCTAGCGCCATGATCAGACTGCTCGAATGACATGTGCTGCTGCCAAATGTTTTGCAACTTCTTTCATAGATCAGCAATTGTTATTAAGTTTTTCTCTCTGCTCAAGCGTCGTCACGGGGCATACAATATATCAACTTGCTCGTCTTGATGAGACCAATAAGAGTACAAAATTTGGGAGTGTTCCGACTTTGAACGAGTGAGTTATATTCCCCGAAAGTGACTATTTGTGACTGGATAGTGTTTTTATGGCACCATCATTTGACTTGAATTTTGAATGGATCTTGAAGCTTTAGATCAATAGTGTTCTTTTTCCTTGATGTTTTTCTTCCACGAATTACATTAAGCATGCCGTTATAATCGCGATACAACAAATGCAGCTTGATTCCGTGCCCAAACAATGGCTTTACAACTTTGGAGTTTTGGCCGAAATCTGGAATTTTGAGGACATAATTTGTAGTCACTTCGTCAGCTTCGTGTGCAGAATCTGACTGTTCATCATATATGGGGTTCGGTTCAGAGATAGCCCGAGACCTTGCGCATGCGATGGAATTGATATCGCATCGATCGGACTCATGAGCGGCGTGATTCAACTTCTCGAGTGAGGCACAAAGCTGCTGAATTTCTTACAGTTTCCTCATGGATCAGTAACTTCTCTCTAGCTTTTATTCACGCTTGGGTATCGTCATGAGGTATGTCACATATCGAATCTCTCATCTTGATGCGACGAACATGCTCACCAAATTTGAGAGCTATTAGACTTGAGACAAGTGAGATATGAGTGTCGAAAGTCACTATTCGTGACTATCCTTTAATGGTGTGGAGTTGCAGGGTGGCCGCAGGATAATAACATGCGACTCTTCCTGTTTCACTCTTTCACCTATAACTTCTTCCTGGAGTGTCCGTTGAAGCTGAAATTTGACCCATGTGGGTTTTCAACCGTGCTGAATCCAATAGTAGTGGTCCCATAGTAATTTGAGACACTGACAATGTAGCTCTCGTTATAAGATCCATTTCAGGGTGCTAGAGGTTGATTCTTCCGAAACTGTTTCTCAGTCTGCACTACCTTAAACATGTCAGAACGTGACGAAACTTGGTAAGATACTTTTGAGAGACCTCATGCAGATCTTGGCCAGTTTTGGGTGTATTTTGAGACTATCGAAACTTCCACCATTTGCTAAACTTTTATTGAGCAGGGGCCCCAGGTTGATGAAAAATATCTTCCAACAGCATGCCGCACCGAATGTTGTGCTTCTAGAGAATTGAGAAGTGCAATCATCTAGGAATTTTGAGGGATCTTATCGAAGTCCTTACCCTCAAGGGACAATTTGTATTTCTGAAGTATGAGGCTTTTGTAGGGGCCTCCTTGAAGAGAATCGGCCTATGCAGAGGCCAAATGCTATGAATCTTTTGTTGACATTGTTCACTGCTGCACTAGGTTTTCTTTTGATGCTCAGGGTATATTTGTAGGTTCCGTCTAGCGGGATTCAGTTGGGGGCTTCTGACCTATCTCGAAAGTCTGGTCCCATGTATGTTAAGGGATTGGCGAGGAATACCCTGAAGCCTGTGGCAGGTTAGACCCTGGCTTCATCAGTTTCTTGCCTTCCGTGATGGTCCTTAGCATCTCGGAGGGATCTTTTGGTCATTGTCCTAACCCTCAAGGACTCTTGTTGTTTGTTGATATTGAAATGTGGGAGATCTTATGCGGCACTTACTCCCAGATGAGCTAGCTTATGTTGTTGATTTTTGGGAGATCTTTGGGGCTCTCACTCCTTAACGAGCCATTTGGTGTCATTATTGGATGCTAGCTTTTTGAGGATTTTAAGAGACCTCAATAGCCAGGATTGTGAGTGTTTTGAAATTGCATGTCCGCCGAGGCTGTGATCGTGTGTCAACCAGTTCTGTCAGTCAAAACTCCCTTTTGCGGGTTTTCACTTGAACAAGAGAAGCGGTGCGGTAAAGACAAATTGCACAAATTTTTGTTATTTTTGGGCTCTTTTACCCATGACCGTATGATCATGTCGACCCTCTTCATCTGTTTTTTCCCATGGTGCCCTTTTGGTGTTTTCACCGTGCCTGGGTTTTGTTTTCCCCATAGATCTTTTACTCATGGTTTCATGATCATGCCCGTCCATCATTTTACTCATGGCTATTTGAATGTATTTTTCAGCATCTTGGTCCCTGGTAGGAAGCAGGTTAATAAAGCTTATAAAATAGTGGGAATTCTTGACAGCCTTTGAGTGGCCCCATAATTGGTCAAGATCTTTGTTAGCACTTCAAAAGACCACTTGCCAAGTTTCATCGTGATCAGACATGTCTAAGGCAGTGAACAAAAAGAAACAAATTCCGCAAAATCGGTCAAACACCCTGAAATGGACCCTATAATTGGAACTATATTTTTGGTATTTCAAATCACTATAGGACAATAGCCACTGGATCCGGCAGGCTCAAAAACCGCTATGGATCAAGTTTCGGCTTAATTAGACACTCCAGAACAAAGTTATGAGTAAAACATTGAAACAGGAGGGGTCGCATACTATTCCTGTGTGGCCTCACTGCACCAAAACACCATTGAAGGTGGTTGTTTTTATAGTCATGGGTAGTCACTTTCAGGACCCATAACTCACTCGTTCCAAATCGGTTCGCTCCCAAATTTGGCGAGCATATTTGTCTCATCAAGATAAACAATTAAATATATGGCACGCTCTGAGATGATTTTCAAGCTGGGAGAAAAGATAGAGTGAAGTTTCCGATCCATGAAGAAGTTGCAGAAAATTCAGCATCGACACACCTCGCTCGATGGACCAAATCAAGACGCTCGCGGAACGGATCAACGTGAAACCAATTCCATTATGTGCGTAAGGTCTAGGAATATCATTGGTACAAAACCTGTACATGATAGACGATCAAGTTTTATGCACTAAAAAGACAAATTGACTAAAATTTCGACCGCTGGATTCCAGATTCCAGTCAAAATTCAAAAATTGCGAAATCTTCGTTTGGGCTCAAAATTGCTTTCCGTTTGTTACCACAGGATCGTGACGGCATGCTCAGTGCACTACGACAAAAAAATCACAAAAAAACATTAGGGAACGACCGCACTATTGATTTCAAGTTTCCAAGATTCAAACAAATTTCAAGTCTCATGATCATGACTCAAAAACATGATTCATGATTCGAAATTGGTATCAAAACCATCGCCATGCCGAGCCCTACAAGAAAACAATAATCTTTTGATCAAATGGGCATCCGAACTCCCTCGGGTCAGCCACAGAGGATCACGCAAGATCTCGGGCAGCAGCAAGGACTGTTCTAGAATTTCACACATTGTTAGGGAGGGGAAAAACAGTCTTTTTGTACCCATTTTTAGAATTTCTTTTAATTCAATTAAATATTAATTTTCAATAATTGGGTTTTATTTTGATCAATCCACCCATGTTTGGGCACAATTCTATATAAACGGGCACTTCCTCATTGTAAAAAAAAAAAACTGTCAATTCATTCTTGGAGGATTCAATAAAATTTCCATTATTGCTTGAACTTGTGAGTATGTCTTCGAGAGAGAGAGAGGAGAGAGAAAAAAGGGTCGATACCCCTCGAGCAGGCAACTTTCTCTCTCCTCCCCCCTTTTCTCACTTCTCTTTCTTTCTCTTCCCTCTCTCTTCTCTTTTTCTCTCTCTTATCTCTCTTTTCTTTTTCTCTCTCTTCTCTCTTTCTCTATCTTCTCTCTTTTTCTCTCACTCACTCTTCTCTCTCTTTTTTCTCTCTCTTTTCTCTTTCTCTCTCTTCTCTTCTCTCTCTCTTTCTCTCTCTTCATCTTTATCACTTTCTCTCTCCTTTTCCCATCTCTATCTCTTTCTTTCTAATGTTCTCTTCTCTTCTCTATCTTCTTCTGTCAACTGGCGAGACCTAGTACCAGTTGGTCTTCTCTCTCTTCTCCCATCAGTCGGCGAGGCCTAGCGCGGGTTTATCTTCTTTCTCTTCTTCTATCAGCTGACGAGACCTAGCGTCTGTTGGTCTTCCCTATCTTCTTCTGTCAATCGGTGAGACTTAGAGCCCGTTGGTCTTCTCTCTCTTCTTCTCTTAGTCGACGAGGCCTAGCACCGGTTGGTCTTTCATCTCTTCTTCTATCAACTCGGTGAGACCTACGTCAGTTCGTTTTCTCTTTCTTCTTCTATCAGTCGGTGAGACTTGACGTCTGCTGGTCTTCTCTCTCTTCTTCTGTTAGTCCGCGAGACTTAGCGTCGACTGCTTTTCCCTCTCTTCTTCCGTTAGCTGCTGAGACTTAGCGTCAGTTGATTGTCTTCCTCTCATCTCATCTGGCACAGTCGGTGAAGCCTAGTGCCGATTGCTTCCTCTCTCTCCCATCTCTTGAAACAGTCGGTAATGTCTAGCATTGACTGCATCTCCTCTTCCTTCTTCTCCCTCCTCTCTTCCTTCTTCTCTATGCTTTTGTCTATTCCCTTCTTCTCTTTAACCATTCCTCTGCTACTCTTTTATTTGACCAAGAGGACTTGAAGTTAGCATCTCATGGCAGTCATGTCGTCTAGCCGTAATGTTGTTGTGCTAAGCTCGCTTGGCCCGCTTTACTGCCACGACAAACCGACCATCGTGCTTAGCTAGACGATATTAACAATAACGTCTAGTAGCAATCCTGTGAACCGGTCTCAGTTATCGAGCCTGTTTCGTTACCACGTTATGCTAATTATCCACCAGCCTAGTCACTGCTCTTATCTTCTCACTTGGTCGAATTCTTCTCTCCCCTCGTTTTTCTTTCTTCTTTTTGAATATGCAACCTTACGTATGTTTATCAAAGAGGAAAAGGGTGTGGCCTTACCCCCCTATCCCATAACCTTTGCCATATATGTGTGTGAATGCAAGAAAGCAGAAAATAAGAAGAACACGAGCCAAGAGAGGTGATTCCGAACCAGTTTCATTACTCGGAGGCTTTCTTCGTGATCTAAGAGGACGCCCATGCGAGTTAGCCCGAGTAGGTTTCGAACCCACCTTTAAAATCCTCTCTCACTGGTTAATAATACGTCTCTCCATTTTCGAACAAGTTTCTCAAGAGAGTGAACTCACAAATGTCTCGATCTCTCTCGAAACCCGAGACACGTGCCGCTGAATCCTCTAAGGATTTGGAGGGCGAGATTGAGGCATCTAACCAGCTTGGCGACTCCACTAGGGACTTACTATCCTTTAGTTGGATCGTTCTTGTTTCGCTAGTTTCTCCTTTATCTACTTTCATTCTCTTTTCACATTCACTTATGACTGTTTGGCTCTGTAATCCATTTATCCAGATCGGGGATTTTTTTATCCCCTTATCTGAGAGTATCCTTAGGGATCAAGGTCCTTCAACTTCATTTCCAACCATCCTCTTGAGCAAAGACTACTTGTCTAGTTCCTAGGTCTTACCCTAGACTGATGTGAAAAGGGATTTGAAGATCCCTCACTCCCTATCTCTTCTCTCTGGTGGAAACTCCACCAAGGTGCCTTGCATGGGCAGCACTTATGTTACCCCACACAGCATGCACCCAGTCACCGACAAGTCACATGCCGGTCGTGTTTCTGAGGTAAGCCAAAAGGTTGCCCAATCCCTTTCTGCAAAAGGCAAGCAAGATGTTGTTGCTTCTGCGGGTTGTCATAAGGCTACCCCTCACATTCCTACACTGTAACTCTATATCCCTAGAGGCTCAACACATCGAGGCGGAAACCCCAAGGTCTTCACTCCTCACACACACCACAAGGCTTGTTGGTCACTCTCTCGAGTCACACCTCGGGGCAACCCTTCTATTACGTCGAGACCGTGTTCAACACCAAACCTTCGGCCAGATCCTGCGCAAACCACTCATGTGCATCTCACTGCTCAGGACAACACCATCATTGCGCCAACCTGAGTACACAGGAGACGACCTTCTCATCCTCCTCCTATGCACACACAAGCACACCCTGTAAGGGGCAGGCCTGCACCTGTTCTCTTACAGACACCTGCTCGTAGTTCTCAGCCTCTTAATGCCCGATCACCTGCATGACCTCAAGTGGACCCCAGGTCCCCTGTGATCCTTCTTCAAGGGGTGCACACTCATCGTCATTTCAGATATCCCCTCATCCTCGACTCAGGCCTCCTCATGAGTCGACCCTACTCCTGCCTACTTCTCTTACATCGAGCAAGCATCTTCACCATTAGTACTCGAAGGTTTTCTTCAAGAGTACCATCCTGAACCAGCCCCAACACTTTGGTCATGTCTCTGGAGCTCATAAGAGAGATTGGGGCATAGACCTCATGAAAGATCGAGTCCTTCATCCTCCCTGACCCAAGATGACTCTAGTCCTGATCGAGACAACTCTCTGCTCTGTAGGAAGAGTTGACCAGTCGCAACCTAAATCACAGGTTTGGCACGAGGTCCATCAAAAACTCGATGCTAAATGCAATAGAGGTCTGCGAATTTTGATTGAGGAGTTGACCAAGGTATTCAAAATAGCTAATTTTAACGACCCTCTTCAACTGAATCCCTTTTGCCCCCTTCAGATAATGAAGCCTAAAGAAGAGCTCAATGAGCTCTGTGTTGTGGTTACTGTCGTAGAAGAAGACCAAGCCACTCAACCGCCGTGGTCTCAAGATTGTCGTGAACCGGTTCCTTAGCCGCGGTCCCAAGACAGTTGAGAACCAGTCCAAACGTGATCTACGTAAAAAACTCGTGCTCAGGCCGGTCATGCTGACCCCTTACTGACTGACCTACCATGTACGACCCATCAAGCTCGCAAACCTGTTGTTGCTACAAACGTCGGCCCCCATAATGAAATGGTCAGCATAATGGTCATAAGCGAGCCCAGTGATGCGCAAGAGGATTGCATGAATAAGTTCGAGGATATGTTGCGCGCGATGACATAATAGATCAATCGTACTGATGTTGCACGCCTTTCGACTAACTATGAGGCCAATTCCTATCACTATGCTGGTGTACCTCCATGACCGCCTCCTCCATCTACCTCAAAAGATAATTATTTCCCTCATTCGGTTTTTCAGCCAGATATTGATGCTATGGTCACCCATAGCCTAAAGAACAGACAAATTTTGGGCATTCCGGGTGCGACGCCTTATCAAAGACCATATCCTTCCTATATTGATCAGGTCACGTTCCACTCAGACTATAAGAAAGGGAATTTTCCTCTATTCACTGGAACCACCTCCCCAAACCAGCAAATCGTCCACTTCCAGGCAGAATATTGGGGCAGCTGACAGGAGACTTCTTCTCTGCCAGTTTGTTGAGGACCTTGATGGCACAACATTCCAATGATATACCCTACTTTCTCCAAACTCGATGCACACATGGGAGGAGATGAATAAACTATTCTATCAACATTTTCATGAGGTCGAGAGAGAAGTTCCAACCATCGAGCTTCTCACCTTGATACAAGACCCTAATGAGCCCGTAGATCAATTCATAACAAGATGGAGAAACTTAGCTTCCCGCCATCCTAATCTTATGGTTGAGAAGGAAGCAGTTCAAACTGATGTGCGGAACATGCAACCTGAAATCGCTCTACATGTCGAGGCCTTTAATCCGACCTCCATGTCAGAGTTGATCTCTAAATCAGTTCACAAAGAAAGTTTGTCACCCCATCATGGTGAGGAAGACAACCATCTACAAGTTCAGTGAACAACAGGGGCAATGGTGGCTCTAGGAATAACACATGGGGCAGCCAATAGAAAGGGACAATTAGTGCGGCCGTTATGGTCACTAATTCAAAGAAGGTTCTCTTCCAAACTTTGGACCTCTCTAAAGAAGTAAGCACGGTGACTGTAACACCCCATGCTGGCAAGCAGCAACAGGCATACAATCGGGTACCTCCACCAGTCAACTATGAACGGAGTGATTATTTCCCTAGGCATAGGAATATTGCTTATCACTTCGAGAAGGAATGGGTCCCTGCGTTGTTCCAGTTATTATTGGAGCAGAATATGATCTAGCTTCCAGAAACCTGGTTCCCTAAGCATTCTGACCTTGACACTCAAACTAATTATTATGCATACCATCGAAGGATCAATCATCCAACAGATGATCGCTACACCCTGAAGGATATCATTGAGGCCCTGATTCTGAAAGGTCAGATAAATCTTAAAGATTTAAAGAAGGCCGTCGGGGCAGCTGAGGCCTCTTATTCTATAACCATTCAAGAGGAGGACGAAATGTCGGGTATCCACTACACCCTTTTCATTATAATGCTTCAAGAAGGCATAATCACACTAAATCTGGCAAGGCAACCCCTTTGCCTTGTTAAGGGTACTGAAGATCGTTGGTGTCCATACTATTAGATAACAGGTCATTACTTGTCAGAATGCACAACTTTCCTTGACATATTTGCAAAGAAGATGCGAGTTAGAATCTTACAACCTCCCCATAACTAGAATCTTACAACCTCCCCATAACTAATCCCCAAATCACTTACTTATCGTGGCAAGAAGATCTCACAAGGCATGACCTTCCGATCAATGACTCAGACTTTGCAAAACCCTCGACTTTCTAGCCATGGATGATCTACCATGGCCGACGCAGATTCAAGTCCTTGAGATGAGAAGTGGTTCACCAAGCTAGAGCGGTTTGCCACTCCAGCAAGACGAATCAGATAGCACCTCAAAATACCAGAAAAAGACAGTAACCAAGGGCTGCTCCCTGAAGAAACAAGACCACTCAACCCACAGTTGAGTCGAAATTTCTTAGGCCCCTTCCTCCGCTGCCAATTTTACTGGACTTCATCTCTGACACGATCCTTTTTCCTTCTTCATTGTGTCAAGAAGACGTCCACGTGCCATCTTCCACTCAGCAAATGTCCAATGAGGGTGACGACGTTAAAATCACTCCCCAAAGGTCTAAGAAAGAAAAAGACCTAAAAGACTCCCAGCAACCATCCATTCCTGAGGATGACGTAAAAAGCTACCCAGATCGGTCTGATGAGGGAAATGACCTTAAAAATCCTCCACTTTCTTACCCTTCTACACCTTCTTCTCTTGCTTCTCATTCTCTTTCTCCCATGTCTTCTTCAGGTACGACCTTGATATGTCAGGACATGGAGGCTCTCGACCAGAAATTCGAAGGAATCAATATAAGCGGACGCAGTGGAAGCGATTGAGAAAGACCCTGACACAGGCAGTAGGATTATTAACAGTTGCTGATGCCCTGGCAATTAAAGCTAAGGCAGAGCCACCTACCACAAAGAAGCGCAAGAAGTCAAAGCCAAAGAAGTCCCAGTGGCCCCTTGAGCGTGACTTCAAGTAGAGATTAAGAGAGTCGAGGGGGCAAAGCTTCTATTCTCAAGGAGCTTGCCACATGGTGCAAATTCCAGGAGCAATACCCACCATAAGGCTGATAAATCTCAGATCAGGGAGGACGCTATAGCCTACACCGTAAAAGTCGGGCACCTTGAACTTCCCCAGTCCGCCACTGCCCCTTAATCTAAAGATTAGTTTGCCTTTCCTACAGCTCCCTAAACTTCTTATTAAGCCCAATGCCTTAAACAATCCCCCTTCCACAATAGACCATGTTTTCGTCCTAGCTGCAACATATTATTTCTCTAAATGGCTGAAGCGGTCCCCCTCAAGCAAGTTCCTGGGACAGCGGTGGCCTATTTTATTAGAAATCATATCATATACCGCTTTCGAGTGCCAGACCGGATCATATCTGACAACGACCCTCAATTTGAAAGTCATCACATCGATCGCTTAGTTTACTAATTCGGTTTCAAATGGAGGTACTCAACTATGTACCGCCCTCGGGTGAATGGATTAGCTGATGCTTTCAATAAGACCTTGTGCAATGTCTTGAGATAGGAAGTATAAGAAACAAGGAAGAACTGGCATGAGAAGCTTCCCAAAGCACTGCGGGCTTATCATACCACTACACGATAATCTATTGATTCCACTCCTTATTTTCTGGTCTATGGGGGTGAAGTAGTTTTACCTCTTGAAATACAAATCCCTTCACTCCGAGTCTCTATTCATCGAGGAATAACGGAAGATGAGAGAGTCAAGCTCCGGTATCAAGAATTGGATTCACTCAACAGAAAGAGGCTAAAGGCTTAGTAGAACCTTGAACTCAACCAAGGGAGAATGAAGAGGGCTTTTGACAAGTCTGTCAATATCTTCTCATTCTCCCGTGGTGATCTAGTTTTAGTTGCCAAGGAGACTATTGTCATGCGTGGCTGGCGTAAAGGGAAGTTTGATCTTAAGTGCGAAAGTCATTTTACAGTAAAAAAGGTCTCGCCCAACGGAGCCTACATATTGACACATCCTGATGGAGAAGAGGCAATGCCTCCTATCAACGAGCAATACCTAAAGAAGTACTATCCATGTTGTGTGTTCTAAAGAAAGGGACTCAACGTGAAAACAAGCAATATAGTCCGAACAAAATGTTAACTCTTTTTATCTTTATTGCAGTAAAAATGAGTTACGAGTTACAAGAACCCATTACTAGGGAGGTTATAAGTCGCTTACATATGAGGATAAGAGGACGATTACAAACCAAACACTTATGCTCTTACTCTTACATCTCAGAGTAATAGGACAGTTACAGGCCAAAATAAATGCATGTCCCATTAGGAAGAAAAAAACTCATGAAAGGTTCCACCTCATCATGAAGAAGAAGCGCAATCACTCGGAGAGTTAGCTTTAATTCATCTGACGAGTAAGAGGATGGTTACAGGCCAGAAGACAAAACAAAGCCGCTCCAAGAAGATAGCCTCAGTCCATCCGACGTGTATGTCAAACATACAAGCCAGATACCTCATTTGGCATGCATATCAAACATACGACGTAGGATCCATTCGATGTGTGTATCAAACATACAAGATGGGCTCCTTTGGCAAGGAACCGGCCTATGATGGAAAGATCACCCTGTTCACAGTAAAGGCCCTTCCACGGAACGACATGGACCCCACTATCCTATTGTTGGATTTGGTTTCCAACAAGTACCACAGTACACGCCACAACCTTCATCACTTTGTCGGCTCATAAACATGGCCGCATGAAGCTCATTACCAAATGCCGTAAACCCTGAACATGACTTATCGACACATGCGAGCATCATTCTCCGCATCATGACATGCTGATCAGCTTCGTTTGAAGGCCGCACTGGCTTGGTCCTCTAGAGGTCAGCGTAGGTTGCATGCCAAACCCATAGCGCCGGCTGTTTTTCTTGAGGGTGGCGTCGAGTGTACTAGCACTCCAAGTCATAAGCGCCAGTTGCTTCTGTGCCAGTTGCATTTTTGTTAGCACCAGCCTTGTCGGGACTGTTCGCCTCTCGAGACTCCTTGTTTCTCAAAACTTAAGTTTTCGCACTTCCATAAAGGGCACACAATTTTGAAGAATGAAGGCCAACCGTCACCACGTCTTCAACAACCGTACGACTTCCCCACGATGTTTCACCTCCTACAGCTGTACGACCATTTTATCCCCAGGGAGTCAGATTGCCATCCACTGACACATTCCCCACTGAGATTCACAGACATGGCAATTCTCATGACAGTCTGTATTGCATGACTCTAAACTGCCTAGCCTCTGTGAGTACTGCATGATCCTAAACTGCTCAACCTCGGCCCATGCTGCATGACCCTAAACTTCTCAGCCTCGGTCAATACTGCATGACCCTAAACTGCTCAGCCTCAGTCCATACTGCACGACCCTAAAACTGCTCAGCCTCGGTACATACGGAAATACCCTAAATTGCTCAGCCTTGGTCCATACTACAGGACCCTAAACTGCTTAGCCTCGGTCCCTACTGCATGACCCTAAACTCCTTAGCTTTAGTCCCGGCTGCATGACCATAAACTGCTTAACATAGATCCATACAACATGACCCTAAACTGCTCAGCCTCGATCCATAGTGCATGACCCTCAACTGCTTAGCCTCGGTTCATAATGCATGACCCTAAACTGCTCAACCTCGGTCCATACTGTGTGACCCTAAAGTGCTCAGCCTCGGTCGGAACTGCATGACCCTATACACCTCCGCCTTGGTCCATATTGCATGACTCTAAACTGTTCAGCCTCGGTCCATACTGCATGACCCTAAACTGCTCAGTCTCGATCCATACTACATGACCCTTAACTGCTCAGCCGCGATCCATACTACAAGACCTTAAACTGCTCAAGCTCAGTCCATATTGCATGACCTTAAACTGCTAAACGTCGGTCCATACTGCAGGACCCAAAACTGCTCAGGCTAGGTCCATACTGCATGACCCTAAACTGCTAAGGCTCGGTTCATACGGCATGACCATAAAGTACTCAGCCTCGGTCCATACTGCATGACACAAAACTGCTCAGGCTCAGTCCATATTGCATGATCTAAACTGCTCAGCCCAGGTCCATACTACATGACCCTAAACTTCTCAGCCTCGGTCAATACTGCATGACCCGAAACAGTTTAGCCTTAGTCCGTACTACATAGCTATAAACTGCTCAACCTCGATCCATACTGCATGTGCGTAAAATGCTCAGCCTCAGTCCATAATGCATGACCCTAAGTGGCCTCGGTCCATACTGCATGACTTTAAGCTGCTCAACCTCCATCCACATTGCAAGATGCCAACCTGCACATCCTTGGTCCAAATTTCGTGACCCTAAATTACTCAGCCTTGGTCTATACTGTTGGACCCTAAGCAGCTTAGCCTCAATCCATACTACAGGACCCTAAACTGTTAAGGCTCGGTCGATACTGCATGACGCTAAACTGCTCAGCCTCGGTCCATACTGGATGACCCTAGAGTGCTCATCCTTGGTCCATACTAAATGACAATAAACAGCTCAGCCACGGTCCATACTGCATAACCGTAAGGTACATAGCCTCGGTCCATACTGCATGACTCTAAACTGCACAACCTCAGTCTAGACTGCATGACCCTAAATAGCTCAGCCTCTGTTCATACTGTAGGATTTTAAACTGCACAGTCTTGGTCAATACTACATGACCTGAAACTGCTCAGTCTAGGTCCATACTGCATGACCGTAAACTGCTCAACCTTGGCCAATACTACATGACCCTAAACTTTACAGCCTCGGTACACAATGCAAGAACCTAAACGGCGTAACGTCTGTTCACACTGCATGATCCTAAACTACTAAACAACGGTCCGTACATCATGACTCTAAACTGCTCAAGCTCGGTCCATCTGGATGGCCCTAAACTGCTCCGCCTCGGTCCATACTTCATGACCATAAAGTGCTCAGCTGCGGTCCATATTGCATGACCTTAAATAGTTCAGCCTAGCTCTATACAACATAACCATAGACGTCTTTTCCTAAGTTCAAACTGCATGACCCCAAACATCTCCGTCTTGGTCCATATTGCATGACACTAAACTACTCAACCTCGGTCAAAAATGCACGAATCTCGGTAAAAAATGCACGAACCTAAGTTGTGGAACCTCGGTCCACACTGCATGACCTTAAACTGCTCAGCCTCGATCGATCCTGCATGATCCTAAACAGCTCAGCCTCGATCCAAACCGTAGGACTCTATACTGCTCAACCTCGGTCCATACTGCATGACTCTAAACTGCTCAGCCTTGATCCATACTGCATGACCCTAAAGTGCTCAGCCTCAGTCAATACTGCATTACCCTAAACTGCTTAGCCTCAGTGCATACTGCCTGACCTTAAGCTGCACGGCCTCTGTCCATACAACATGACCCTAAAGTGCATAGAGTCGGTCAATACTGCATGAAAAAAAACAGGTTAACTTTGGTTCATACTTCATAACCATAAACTGCTCAGCCTCGGTCAAAACTGCAAGACCTAAAAGTGCTCAGCCTCTGTCCATATTGCATGACCCTAAACTGCTCATCCTCGGTCCATAGAGCATGACTCTATACTACTCAGCATCGGTCCATACTGCATGACCCTAAAATTTTCAGCCTCGGTCCATACTGCATGATCTTAATGCTCTCAGCCTTGGCTCATACTGCGCGACCCTAACCAGCTCAGCCTCGATCCATACTGCATAACCATAAACTCAGCGGCGGTCAATACAGTATGACCCTAAAGTGCTCAGCCTCGGTCTATAACGCATGACCATAAACAGCTCAGCCTCGAACCATACTGCATAACAATAAACATCTCAGCGTCGGTCAAAACTTCATGACCCCAAATTTTTCAGTCTCAGTTCATAATGCATGACCCTAAACTGCTCAGCCACGGTCCATACTGCATTAACGTAAATTGCTTAGGCTAGGTCGATACTGCTTGACCCTAAACTGCTCGGTCTCGGTCCATACTGCATGAGCCTATTTTTCTTAGTCTCGGTCCAAACTGCATGACGCTAAACAGCTCTCCCTCGGTCCATACCCCATAATCATAAATTGCTCAGCCTCGGTCCATACTGCATAACAATGAACTACTCAGCCACGGTCCATACCGCATGACATTAAACTGCTCAGCTTCCGTTCATACTGCATGACCTTAAACCTCTTAGTCTCTGTCCGTACTGCAAGACCTTGAGCTTCTCAACCTTGGTACATCTGCATGACCCTAAAATCGGTTCACACTGCGTGGCCCTAAACGGCTCAGCCTGGGTCTATACAGAATACCCATAAATGTCTCCTCCCCGATTCAAACTGCATCACCCCAGACTTCTCCATTTCGGTTCATACTGTATGACCCTAAACTGCTCAGCCTTGGCCCATAATGCAAGAACCTAATTGCAGAACCTCTATCAGCACTACGTGACCCTAAACAGCTCAGCCTCGATCCATACCATATGACTATATACTGCTCAGCCTCGGTCCATATAGCATAACTCTAAAGTGCTTAGCCTCGGTCCACATTGCAAGACCCTATAGTGCTCAGCCTCGGTCAATATAGCATGACCCTAAACTGCTCAGCCTCAGTCCATACCGCATGACCCTTAACTGCTAAGCCTCGATCCATACCTCATGACCACAAACTGCTCAGCCTCGGTCCATACTGCATGAACCGAAACTGGGCAACCTCAATCCACACTGCATGATGCTAAACTGCTCACCCTCGGTCCATACCGCATGACCCTAAACTGCTAAGCCTTGGTGCATACTGGAAGACCCTAAATTGCTCAGCCTCGTTTTATACTGCATGACCCTAAACTGCTCAGTCTCGATCCATACTGCATGACCCTAAACAACTCAGCCTCGGTCCATGCTACATGACCCCATATTGCTAGTCCATATGGCATGACCCTAAACTGCTCAGCATCGGTCAATACAGCATGACCCTAAACTGGTCAGCCTCGGTCCATACTCCATGACCATAAACAGCATATCCTCCGTCCATACTACATAACCATAAACATCTCAGCCTCGATCCAAATGGCATAATCATAAACAGCTCAGAATCGGTCCATACTGCATGATCGTAACTGCTCAGCCTCGTGCCATGCTGCATGACCGTAAACTTCTCAGCCTCGGTCCATACCGCATGACCCTAAACCGCTCAGCCTCAATCCATATTGCAGGACCCTGAAACTCTCAACCTCGGTCCATTCTACATGACCCTAAACTGATCAGGTTAGGTCCATATTGTATGACCCTAAACTGCATAGGATCGGTCCATACTTCACGACCCTAAAGTGTTCAGCCTCGTTCTATACTAGATTACCTTAAATAGCTCAACCTCAGTCCATACTGCATAACCATAAACTGTTGAGCCTCGGTCCATACTGCATGACCCTAAACTGCTCAGCCTCGATCCATTGTGCATGACCCTAAAAAACTCAGCCTTGGTCAATATTACAAGAGCCTAAACTTCTCAACCTCGGTCCATACTGCATGACCCTAAATAGCTCAGCCTCGGTCCATACTGCAGGACTCTAAACTTCTTAACCTCGGTCCATACTTGAAGAGCCTAAACAGCTCAGCCACGGTCTATACTGCAGGACCTCATATTTCTCAGTCTCACTCCATACTGCATGACTCTAAACTGCTCAGCCGCTGTCCATACTGCATGACCGTAAACTGCTTAGGCCATGTCCACATTGCTTGACCCTAAACCTCTCGACCTCGGTCCATATTGCCTGACCCTAAAGTGCTCAGCCTCGGTCCATACTGCATGACCCTAAACAGCTCACCCACGGTCATAAAAACATAACCATAAATTCCACAGCCTCGGCCCATTCTGCGTGACCCTCATGTGCTCAGCCTCAGTCCATACTGCATGACCCTAAACTTCTCAGTCTCAATCCACACAGCATGAGCCTAAACTGCTCAGCCTTGGTCCAAACTGCATGAGTCTAAACTGCACAGCCTCGATCCATTCTGCATGAACCTAAGCAGCTCAACCTCGGTATATATCGCAGGACCCTAAACTTTTAAACCTCAGTATGCTGCATGACCCTAAACTGCTTAGGCTCGGTCCATATTGCATGACATTAAACTGCTCTGCCGCAACCCATAATATATGACACTAAAGTGCTCGGCCTCGGTCCATACTGCATGAGCCTAAAGTGCTCAACCTCGACCTACACTGTGTGACCATAAACTACTCAGGCTCCGTCTACACTACATGACCCTAAACTGCTCAGCCTCGGTCCATATTGCATGACCCTCAAGTTCTCACCATCGGGTTATACTGCATGACCCAAAATTGGTCAGCCTCAGTCCATACTGCATGACCCTAAACACCTCCGCCTCGATACATACTGCAGGACCCTAAACAATTCAGCCTCGGTCTATACTGCATGACTCTAAACTGCTCAGGCTCGATCCATAATGCACGACTCTAAACAGCTCTACATCAGTCCATACTGCTTGAAACTAAAGTTCTCAGCCTCGGACCATACTGCATGACCCTAAATAGCTCAGCCTCGATCCATACTGCATAACTATAAGCTGCTCAGCCTCAGTCCAAACGTTTTACTCTCAGTGCATACTGCAAGACCCAAAACTGCTCAGCGTCAGTCCATACTGCATGACCCTAAACACCTCCACCTCGGTACATACTGCAGGACCATAAACTTCTCAGCCTTGGTTCATACTGCATGACTCTAAACTGCTCTGGCTCAGTCCATACTGCACGACTCTAAACTGCACTGCATCGGTCCATACTGCTTGAAACTAAAGTGCTCAACCTCGGACCATATTGCATGACCCTAAACAGCTCAGCGTCAATCCCTACTGCATAACCAGCAAATGCTTAGCCTCAGTCCAAACTGCGTGACCCCAAACGTCTCACTCTCGGTTCATACTGCATGACCCTAAACGGCTCAGCCACGGTCCATACTGCACGACCCTAAGTTGCTCAGGTCTGGCCCTAAACTGTTCAGCCTTGATCCATACCGCACGATTCTAAACTGCTCAGCCTCTTCTGAACAGCTCAGCCTCGATCGATACTGCATACCATAAACTGTTTTGCCACGTTCCATACTGCATGACCTGAAACTTCTCAGCCTCGGTTCGCTCTGCATAACCATAAACTGCGCAGCCTCGGTCCAAACTACATGACCCTAACCTTCTCTGCCACGGTCCATACTGGTTGACCCTAATCTTCTCTGCCTCGATCCATACTGCAAGACCCTAAACTGCTTAGCATCGGTCCATACTACACCACCCTAAACTACTCAACCTCGGCCCATACTGCATGACCCTAAACCGCTCAGCTACAGTCCATGCTGCATAACCAGAAACTGCTCAGCCTTGGACCGTACTGCATGACCCTATAGTGTTCAGCCACGGTCCATACTGTATCATCGAAAACTGTTCAGCCTCGGTCCATTCAGCATGACCCTAAAGTGCTCAGCCTCAATCCTCACAGCATGACTTTAAACTTCACAGATTAGGTCAATATTGCATCACCCTAAAATGCTCAACGTCGGTCCATACTGCATGAGCCTAAGCTGCTTAGGCTCGGCCTGTAAAGACTGACCCTAAACTACTCAGGCTCGGTCCATACTGCATGACCCAAAACTGCTCAGCCCCGATCCAAACTACATGACACTAAATTGTTCAGCCTAGATCAAGACTGCATGACCCCAAACATCTCCGCCTTGGTCCATACTGCATGACCCTAAACTTCTCAGCCTCGTTTCACACTGCATGACCCTAAACTCCACAGCCTCGGTCTAGACTTTATGACGTTAAACTGCTCAGCCTCGGTCCGTACTTTATATTCCTAAACTGCTCAAGCTCGGTCTATACTGCATGACCTTAAACTGCTCAGCCTCGGTCCATACTGCATGACCTTAAATAGCTCAGTTGCGGTCCAAACTGCATGACTCTGAACTTCTCAGGCTTTGGCCTCGATCCATACAGCATGACCCTAACGTGCGTAGCCTCGGTCCATACTGTAGGAACTTAAACAGGTCAGCCTCGGACCTTTTTGCATAACCCTAAACTCACCAGCCTCGGTCCAGCCTGTGTGACCCCAAAATTCTCAGTCTCGATTCATACTGCATGACCCTAACTTGCTCAGCCACGGTCCATACTGCACGACCCTAAATATCTCTGGCTAAGTACATACTGCCTGAATCTAAACTGCTCAGCTTCGGTCCATACTGCACGATCCCAATGTGCTTAGCCTCCTTCCTTACGTCTTGACACTAGACAGGATAGCCTCTGTCGATGCTGCAAACCATAAACTGTTTAGCCTCGGTCCATACGGCATGACCCTAAACTGCTGGACCTCGGTCCATAATGCATGACCTTAAACTACAAAGCCTCGGTCCACATACCTTGACCATATACTGCTCAGTATCAATTCATATTGCATGATCCTAAACTACTTCCGAACTGCATGACCCAAAACATTTCAGCCTCGTTCCACACTGCATGACCCTAAATCAAGACAACATGAACCTAACCCGCTTAGGCTTGGTCCATACTGCATGACCCTAAACCACTCAACGTCGATCTATACTGCATGACCCTAACTGCTTAGCTACGGTCCATACTGCATAACCATAAATTGCTCAGCCTCGAACCATACTGTATGACGCTAAATTTCTCTGCCATGGTCCACACTTTATGACCCTAAACTGCTCAGCCTCGCTCCATTCTGCATGACCCTAAAGTGCTCAACCGCAATCCACACAGCATGACTTTAAACTTGACAAATTAGGTCAATACCGCATCACCCTAAACTGGTCAGCCTCGGTCCATACTGTAAGACCCTAAACTGCTTAGGCTCGGTCCGTAAAAAATGACCCTAAACTGCTTAGGCTCGATCCTTACTGCATGACACTATACTCCTCAGCCTCAATCCATACTGCATGAGACTAAACTGTTCAGCCTCGGTGGAGACTGTATGACCCCAAACTACTCAGCTTCGGTCCATACTCCATGACCCTAAGCTTCTGAACGTCGGTCCATACCGCATGACCGTAAACTAGTCAGCCTCTGTCCATAATGCATGACCTTAAGCAACAAATCCTCGATCCACACTGCATGACCAAATACTGCTCAACCTCAGTTTATACTGCATGACACTAAACCACTCAACCTCGGTCCGAACTGCATGACCCGAAACATCTCAGCGTCGTTCCTCACTGCATGACCCTAAACCGCATAGCCTTGATCTAGACTGCATGACCCTAAACAGCTCAGCCTCGGTCCATACATCATGACCCGAAACTGTTCAAGCTTGGTCTACACTACATGACCCTAAACTGCTCAGCCACGGTCCGTACTGCATGACCCAAAAGTTCTCACCATCGGTCCACACTGCATGACCCAAAATTGCTCAGCCTCATTCCATACTGCATGAACCTCAACACCTCCACCTCGGTACCTACTGCAAGACCCTAAACTTCTCAGCCTAGTTCCATACTGTAGGACTCTAAACTGCTCAGGCTCGGTCCATACTGCACGACTCCAAACTGCTCTGCATCGGTCCATACTGCTTGAAACTTAAGTGCTCAGCCTCGGACCATACTGCATGACCCTAAACAGCTCGGCCTCGGTCCATACTGCATAACCTTAAACTTCTCAACCTTAGTTGAAACTGCATGACCCCAAGCGTCTCACTCTCGGTTCACACTGCACGACCCTAAATGACTCAACCACGGTCCATACTGCACGACTCTAAACTGCTCAGGTCTGACCCTAAACTGCTCAGCCTTGATTCATACTACACTATTCTAAACTGCTCAGCCTCCTCTAAACTGCTCAGCCTTGGTCGATACTGCATACCATAAACTGTTTAGCCTCGGTCCATACTGCATGACCCTAAACTTCTCAGCTTCGGTCCATACATCATAACCATAAACTGCTCAGCCTCGGTCCAAACTGCATGACCCTAAGCTTCTCTGCCTCGTTACATACTGCTTGACCGTAATCTTCTCTACCTCCGTCCATACTGCGAGACCCTAAAGTTCTTAGCATCGGCCCATACAGCACGACCCTAAACAACTCAACCTCTGTCCATACTGCATGACCCTAAACTTCTCAGCTACGGTCCATACTGCATAACCATAAACTACTCAGCCTTGGACCATATTGCATGACCCTAAATTGGTAAGCCATGGTCCATATTGTGTGATGGAAAACTGCTCAACCTCGGTCCATTTAGCATGACCCTAAAGTGCTCAGCCTCAATCCACACAGCATGACCCTAAACTTCAATGATTAGGTCAATATTGCATCACCTAAACTGCTCAGCATTGGTCAAAAAAGAATGACCCTAAATTGCTCAGGCTCGATCCATACTGCATGACGCTAAACTGCTCAGCCTCGGTCCATACTGCATGACACTAAACAGCTCAGCCTCAGTCAAGACCGCATGACCCCAAACTTCTCAGCCTAGGTCCGTACTGCATGACCTTATACTTCTCAGCCTCGTTCCACACTACATGACCCTAAACTGCACAGCCACGGTCTATACTTCATGACCCTAAACTGTTAAGCCTCGGTTCATACTTCATGACCCTAAACTGCTCAAGCTCGATCTATATTGCATGACCCTAAACTGCTCAGCCTCGGTCCATACTGCATGAGATTAAATAGCTCAGTCGCGGTCCATACTGCATGACTGTAAAATTTTAGGGCTCTGTCCATACTGCACGACTGTAAACTTCTCGGCCTCGGTCCATACAGCATGACCCTATCGTGTGCAGCCTCGGTGCATACTGCATGAACTTAAACAGTTCAGCCTCGGTCCATTTTGCATAACCATAAACTCGTCAACCTCAGTCCAAGCAACATGACCCCCAAAATTATCAGTCTTGTTTCATACTGCATGACCCTAACTTGATCAGCCACGGTCCATACTGCATGACCCCAAATATCTCTGGCTAAGTACGTACTGGCAGACCCTAAACTGCTCTGCTTCGGTCCATACTGCATGACCTCAATGTGCTCAGCCTCCGTCCATAATGCATGATCTTTAACTGTAAAGCCTCGGTCAACACAACTTGACCATATACTGCTCAACATCAGTCCTTACTGCATGATGTTAAACTACTCAACCTCGGTCCGAACTGCCTGACCGAAAGCATCTCAACCTCGTTCCACACTGCATGACCCTAGAGGTTGTGAAGACAGCATGACCCTTACCTGCTTAGCCTTAGTCCGTACTGCATGACCATAAACCGCTCAACCTCGATGTATACTGCATGACCCGAAACTGTTGAGCTACAGTCCATACTACATAATCATAAACTACTCAACCTTGAACCATACTGCATGACCCTAAATTGCTCTACCATGGTCCATACTGTATGACTCAAAACTGCTCAACCTTGTTCCTTTATGTATGACCCTAAAGTTCTCAGTCACAATCCACACAGTAGGACCCTACACTTCACAAATTAGGTCAATACCGGATCACCCTAAACTGCTCAGCCGCGGTCCATACTGCATGACCATAAACTGCTTAGGTCCGTACAGAATGACCCTAAACTGCTCAGGCTCAGTCCTTAATGCATGATCCTAAACTCCTCAGCCTCAGTCCATACTGCATGAGACTAAACTGTTCAGCCTCGGTCCAGACTGCATGACCCCAAACTACTCAGCCTCGATCCATACTTCATGCCCCTAAGTTTCTGAGCCTCGGTCCATACCGCATGATCGTAAACTAGTCAGCCTCAGTCCATAATGCATGACCTTAAGCTACAAATCCTCGGTCCACACTGCATGACCATATACTAAGCCTCAGTCCATACTGCAGGACCACTCAACCTCGGTCGGAACTGCATGGCCTGAAACATCTCAGCCTCGTTCCACACTGCATGACCCTAAACCGCATAGCCTCGATTAAGACTGCATGACCCAAAACAGCTCAGCCTCGGTCCTTACATCATGACCTTAATCTGCTCAAGCTTAGTCTATACTGCATGACTCTAAACTGCTCAACCTCGATCCATACTACGTGACCCTAAATAGCTCAACCGCTGTCCGTACTGCATGACTGTAAACTGCTCAGGCTCTGTCCATACTGCACGACTGTAAATGTTTCTGCCTCAATCCATACAACATGACCCTACAGTGCTCAGCCTCGGTCCATACTGCATGAACCTAAACAGTTCAGCCTCGGTCCACACTGCATAACCATAAACTCCTCAGCCTCGGTCCAAACTGCGTGACCCAAAACATCTCGGTCTCTGTTCATACTGCATGACCTAAATTGCTTTGCTACAGTCCATACTCCACGATCCTAAATATCTTAGGCAAGGTGCATACTGCCTGACCCTATACTGCTCAGCCTCGGTCCATACAGCACGATCCTAAAGTGCTCAGCCTAGGTTCTTACATCATCAACGTACACAGGTTAGTCTCTGTTGATATAAAATATTTAGCCACGCTCCATACAACCCTAAGCTACTCGGCCTCGGTCATTAATACATGACCTTAAACAACTAAGCCTCATTCCACACTCCATGACCATCTACTGCTCTGCATCGGTCTATACTGCATGATTCTAAACTGCTCAACCTCGGTCCAAACTGCATGACCCAAAACATCTCAGCCTCATTCCACACTGCATGACCCTAAACGGCACAGCCTCGGTCTAGAAAGCATGACCCTAACTTGCTTATGTTGCATGACCCTAAACTGCTCGGCCTCAGCTCATGCTGCATGACACATAACTGCTCAGCCTCGGTCCATACTGCAAGACTCCAAACTGCTCAACCACCGTGCACTTTGAATGACTCTATAATTCTTAACCCTGAGCTATATTGCAGGGCCCTAAACTACTCAGGCTCAGTTCATACTGCATGACCCATAACTCCTCTGCCTCAGTCCATACAACATGACCCTATACTGCTGATCCTCCTTCCGTACTGCATGACCTTATACTGCTCAAGCTAGGCCCATACTGCACGACCGTAGACTGCTCAGCCTCGGTCCACACTACATGACCCTAAAGTGCTAAGCCTCGGTCCATACTGCATGAACCTAAACTTCTCCATTTCGGTCTGTACTGCATGACCCTAAACTATTCAGCCTAGGTCCATAGTACTTGATCCTAAAGGGCTCAGCCTTGGTTCATACTGCATGACCCTTTACTGCTCTGCCTCATTCCATACAGCCTGACCCTATACTGGTCATCCTCGATCCGTATTGCATAACCCTAAACTGCTCAAGCTCGGTCCATACTGCATGACTAGAGACTGCTCAACCTCGGTCGAAACTGCATGACCCTAAAGTGCTCAGCCTTGGTCCGTACTGCATGACCCTAAACTGCTCATGCTCGGTTCATATTGCATGACCCTAGAGTGGTCAGCCTCGGTCCATACTACATGACCCTAAAGTTCTCAGCCTCGGTCCATACTGCATGAGCAAAAACAGCTCAGCCTTGGTCCATACTGCAAGACCCTAAACTTCTCATCCTCGGTCCATACGGCACGACAGTAAACATCTCAGCCTCGGTCTAAAGTGCATGACCTTAAACTGCACAGCCTCCATCCATACTGCATGACCCTAAACAGCACAGCCTCGATCCATACTGCATGACCCTAAACTGCTCAGGCTCGGTCCATATAGAATGACGCAAAACTGCTCAGCCTCGATCCATACTGCATGAGCTTGAAATGCTTAGCCTCGGTACATACCGCATGAGCCTAAACTTCTCAACCTCGGTCCACACTGCATGACTCAATACTTCTCATCCTCGGTTCACACTGCATGACCCTACACTGCTCAGCCTCAATCCGTACTGAAAGACCCTAAACTACGTAACCTCACTCCACACTGCATGACCCTAAACTGCGTAGCCTCAGTCCATACTACATGACCCAAGACTGCTCAGCCTCAGTCCATACCGTATGACCCTATAATGCTCTGCCTCGGTCCATGCGGCATGACTCTAAACTGCTCTGCCTCAGTATATATTGCATGACCCTAATCTGTTCAGCCTCGGTACATACTACATGACCCTAAATTATTCAGGCTCGGTCCATACTGCATGACACGAAACTACTCAAGATCGATTAATGCTGCATTACCCTTAACTGCTCAGCCTCGGTCTGTACTGTAAGACCCTGATATGCTCAGCCTCCGTCCATATTTCATGACCCTAAACTGCTTAACCTCGATCCCTACTGCATGACCTTAAGCTTCTCAGCCTCGATTGATACTCCACGACCCTAAACTGCTAAGCGTCGATCCATACTGCATGATCCTAAACTACTCAGGCCTGGTCCATACAGCATGACCGTAAACTGCTCAGCCTCGATCCATACTGTATGAGCCTAAAATTTTCGACCTCGGTCCATATTGCATGTCCCTAAACTTATCAGCCTCGGTCCACACTGCATGATCTAAAACTGCTCATCCTCGATTCACACTGCATGACCCTAATCTTCTCACCCTCAATCCACACAGATTAGGTCAATACTGCATCACCCTAAATTGCTCAGCCTCGGTCAATACTGCACGGCCCTAAACAGCTCTACCTTGATCAATACTGCATGATCCCATACTGCTCAGGCTCGGTCCATACTGCATGACCCTAAAGTGCTCAGCCTCGGCCCATACTGCATGACAATAAAGAGCTTAACCTCGGTCCATACTGCATAACCATAAACATCTCAGTCTCGGTCCAAACTGCATGATCCCAAATTTTTCAGACTCAGTCCATGTTACATGACCCTAAACTGGTCAGCCGCGGTCCATACTGCCTGACTTAGAACTGCTTAGGCTAGGTCCGTACTGCTTGACACTAAACTGCTCGGCCTCGATCCATATTGCATGACCCTAAGGTGCTCAGCCTCGATCCATACTGCATTACTGCGTAACAATAAACTGCTCAGAATCGGTTTATACTGCATGACCCGAAACTGCTCAGCCTCTGTCCATTTTGCATAACCATAAACTGCTCAGCCTTGGTCGAAACTGCAAGACCCTAAATTGGTCAGCCTCAGTCAAAACCGCATGACCCTAACCTACTCAAGCTCGGCCCACAATGCAGGACCCTGAAGTTCTCAATGTCGGTCCATATTGCATGACCCTAAACTGATCAGGCTCGGTCCATACGCCTCAGGCTCGGTTCATACTGCACAACTCTAAAGTGCTCAGCTTCGATCCATACTGGAAGACCCTAAACAGCTCAGGCTCGGTTCATACTGCATGGCCCTAAACTTCTCAACCTTGGTCCTTACTGCAAGACTCTAAACTACTCAGCCTCGGTCTGTACTACTCCACCCTAAACTGCTCGTCCTAGGTCCATACTGTATGACCCTTAAGGTCTAAGCATCGGTCCATATTGCATAACCCTAAACAGCTCAGCCTCGGTCGATATTGCACAATCATAAACTTCTCAGCCTCTGTCCAAACTGTGTGACCCCAAACTTCTCTGTCTGGGTCCATACCGTATGACCCAAAGCTGCTCAGCCATGTTCCATAGTGCATGACCCTAGACTACAAAGGCTAGGACCATACTGTATGACCCCATACTCCTCAGCCTCGGTCCATACTGCATGACCCTAAACTGCTCAGCATTCAGTACTGCACGACCCTAAAGTATTGAGCCTCAATCCATACTGCATGTTCATAAACTGCTCAGCCTTTGTCCATACTGCATAACCATAAACATCTCAGCCTTGGTCCAAACGATATGACCCAAAATTTCTCTATCTCTGTCCATAATGGATGACCTTAAACTGCTCAGCCACGGTCCATACTGCATGATCATAAACAACCTAGGCTAGGTCCATACTGCTTGACTTTAAACATCTCAGCCTCGATCGTTACTACATGACTCTAAACAGCTCACCCTCAATCCAAACCGCATAACCATAGACTGCTCAGCGTCGGCTCATTCTACATGACCCTAAACTGCTCAGCCTCGGTCCAAACTGCGTGACCCTAAACTGCACAGCCTCATTCCATACTGCATGACCGTATATTTCTCAGCTTCGTTCCGTACTGCATGACCCTAAATTGCTAAGCTTCGGTTCATATTGCATGACCATAAATTGCTCAGGCTCAGTCCATACTGTATGACCGTAAACTTTTCATCTTAAGCCCACACTGCATGACCCTATCCTGCTCAACATCGATCCGTACTGCAAAACCCAAAATAGCTCAGCCTCCTTCCATATTGTACAACCATAAATGTTCGGCCTCAGTCCATACTGCATGACCCTAAATTGCTCAGCCTAGGTCCATTCTGCGTGAACTTAAACAACTCAGCCTCGGTCCATACTGCATGACCCCAAACAGCTCAGCCTCGGTCCATATTGCATGACCCTAAACAGCTCAGCCTCGGTCCATACTGCATAACCAAAACCTGCTCTACCTCTTTCCATACTGCATGACCTTAAACAGCTCAGCTTCGGGCCATACTTCATGACCCTAAACAGCTCAGCCTCGGTCCATACTGCATGACCCTAAACTACTCAGTCTCGATCCATAGTGCATAACCCAAAACTGCTTAGCCACGGTCCATACTACACGACCCTAACGTGCTCAGCCTCGATCCACACTGCATGAACCGAAACTGCTCATCCTCTGTCCATACTGCATGACCCTAAATTGCTCAGCCTTGGTCCATAGTGCATGATCCAATACTGCTCAGCCTAGATCCAAATAGCATGACCCTAAACTACTCTGCCTCGGTTCACACTGCATGACCCATGACATCCTTGCCTTGGTTCATACCGCATGAGGCTATCTTGCTCATCCTCGGTCCATACTGCATGACCCTAAACTGTACAAGCTCGGTCTATACTGCATGACCCTAAACTGCTCAGCCTCAGTCCATACTGCATGACCCTAAAGTGCTCAGCCTTGGTCCATACTGCATGACACAAAACACCTCAACCTCGATCCTTACTGCATGACCATAAACTGCTCAGCCTCGGTCCATACGGCAAGACCGTAAACAGCACAGCGTCAGTCCAAGCTGCATGACCCTAAACTGCTCAGCCTCGATGCCTATTGCATTATCCTAGACTGCTCAGCCTCGATCCATATTGCATGGCCCTAAACTACTGAACCTTGGTTCATACCGCATGATCCTTAATTGCACTGCCTCGGTTCATACTGCATGACCCTATACTGCTAAACCTTGGTTCATACCGCCTGACCCGAAACTGCTCGAGCTCGGTCCATACTTGATGACCGTAAACTGCTCACCCTTGGTCCATACTGCATGATCCTTAAGAGCTCAGCCTCGGTCTATACTGCATGACCCTAAACTGCTCAAGCTCGGTCTATACTGCATAACCCTAGACTGCTAAGGCTTAGTCCATACTACATCACCCTAAAGTGCTTGGCTTCTGTCCATACTGCATGACCCAAAACATCTCAGCCTCGGTCCATACTGCATGACACTATACTACGCAGCCTCGGTCCATATTGCATGACACTATACTGCTCCCGCTCGGTCCATACGGCATGATCGTACATTGCTTAGCCTCGATCCAAACTGTAAGACCCTAAACTGGTCAGCCTCGATGCATACTACATGACCCTAAACTGCTCAGCCTTGATCCAAATTTGATGAGCTTAAATTTCTCATTCTCGGTCGCTAATGCATGAGCCTCAACCTTTCAATCTAGATCCACACTGCACGATAAAAAACTGCTCATCTATGTTTTACACTGCATGAGACCCTAAATTGCTCAGCCTCGGTCCATACTGGATGACCCTAAACCTGGCAACCTAAGTACACATTGCATGACCCTAAAGAGCGTAACCTCAGTCCACAATGTAAGACACTGTAGGACCACTCCACTGCTTTGGTCCATACTGCACGACCCTAAAATGCACTACCTCAGTTCGTACTGCATGACCCTAAACTACTCAGCCTTGGTACATACTGCATGACCCTAAACTTCTCAACATCTGTTCATGCTGCATGACGCTTAACAGCTCAGCCTCGGTCCACACTGCAAGACGCTAATCTGCTCGGCCTCGGTCCATATTACGTGACTCTAAGCTGCTCAGCCTCAATTTATACTCCGTGACCTTAAACTGCTCAACCTCGATCCATACTCCATGACCCTAAACAGCTCAGGCTCGGTTCATACTGCATGACCCTAAACAGCTCAGCCTCGGTCCGTAGTGCATGAGCCTAAAATGCTCAGCCTCGGTCCATACTGCATGAGCCCAAACTGCTCAGCCTCGGTCCACACTGCATGACCCAAAACAGCTTATCCGCTGTTCACAATGCATCAACCTAAACGTCTCGGCCTCGGTCCGTACTGAATGACCCCAAACACTGCAACCTCAGTCCACACAACATGACCCAAAACTACGCAACCTCAGTCCACACTGCATGGCCTTAAACTACTCAGCCTCAGTCCATACCGTATGACCATATACTGCTCTGCCTCATTCAATACTGCACGACCCTAAGCTGCACTGCCGCAGTACATACTGTATGACTCTAAATTGCGCACCCTTGGTACATACTGCATGACCCTAAACTGCTCAGGCTCGGTCCATACTGCATGAACTTGAACAGCTCAGCCTTGGTTCGTGCTGCATGACGCTTAACTGCTTAGGCTAGCTCCATACTGTAATACCGTAATTTGCTTAGCCTTAGTCTATACTTCATGATCCTAAACTGCTCAGCCTTGGTCCTTATTGCAAGACCCTAAACTGCTTTGCCTCGGTACATACTGCACGACCCTAAACTGCTCAGCCTCGGTCCTTACTCCATGACCCAAAACTACTCAGCCTCAATCCATACTGCTTGACCTTAAACTTTGCAGCCTCGATCCATTCTTAATGACCCTAAATTGAACAGCTTGGGTCCATACTGCTTGACGATAACTGCTCACCATCGATCCATAATGCATGACCCTAAACTACTAAGCCTCGGTCAGCAATGCATGACCATAAACTGCTCAGCCTCGGTCCATACTGCGCGACTCTAAACATCTGCGCCTCGGCCCACACTGCAATACCCTAAACGGCTAAGCCTCGGCTCATACTGCATGACCCATAATTGCTCAGCTTCAGTCCATACTGCAACACCCTTAACTGCTCAGCCTCGGTCCATAGTGCATGACCCTATACAGCTCAGCCTCGGTCCAAATTGCATGGCCCTAAACTACTTTGCTTCGTTTCATACTGCATGAACCTTAACATCTCTGCCTCTGTCCGTACTGCACGAGCTTATATTGCTCATGCTCGGTCCATACTGCATGACCCTAAACAGCTAAAGCTCGGTCCATACTACATGACTATAAACTACTCAGCCTCGGTCCATACTGCATGACCCTAAAGTGTTCATCCTCTGCCTATACTGCATGACCCTAAACTGCTCAAGCTCGATTTATATTGCATGATCCTACACTGCTAAACCTCGATCCATACTGCATGACCAACAACTGCACAGTCTCGTTCCATACTGCATGACCCTAAATTGCTCACCATCGGTCCTAACTGTATGACCCTAAACTGCTAAGCCTCGATCCAAACTGCATGACCATAAACTGCTCAGCCTCGATCTGAACTGCATCACCATAAACTACTTAGCCTCGGTCCATACTGCATGACCCTAACCATCTCAGTCTCGGTCCGCACTGCATGACCCTAAACTGCTCAGCATCGGTCTAGACAACATGACCCTAAACTACTCAGCCTTGATCGAAACTGAATGACCCCATACTACGCAGCCTTTGTCCATACCACATCATCATTAATTGCGCAACATCACACCGCACTGCATAACCCTGAACTGCTCAGCCTCGGCCCATACTGTGTCCCGTAAACTGCTCATCCTCGGTCCTTATTGCATGACCATAAACTGCTCAGCCTTGGTCCATACTGCGTGACTCTATAGTGCTCAGCCTCGGTCCATACTGCGTGACCCTAAATTGCTCAATCTCGGTCTATACTGCATGACCCTATACTGCTCAGTCTCGCTCCATACTGAATGACCCTAAACTACTCAGCCTCGGTCCATACTGCATAACCCTAAACTACTCAGCCTAGGTCCCTATTACAAGGCCCTAAACTTTTAAACCTCGGTCCACACTGCATGACCCTAAACTACTCAGCCTCGAATTATACACTATGAGGCTATACTCCTCAACCTCGGTCCATATTGCATGACCTTAATCGGTTCAACCTCGATCAACACTACCTAGCCCTAAACTACTCAGCTTCAGCCTCCGTCCATACTACTTGACCCTAAACTGCTCAATATTGCATGACCCAAAAATGTTCAGGTTCGATCAATACTGCATGACCCTAAATTGCTCAGCCTCAGTCTTTACTGCATGAACCTAAACTACTCACCCTCGTTTCATAATGCATGACCCTAAACTCCTAAACTGCTATGCCTCGGTCCATACTGCTCAGCCTAGGTCCATACTGTACGACCCTAAACTGCTCTGCCTCGGTCCACACTGCATGACCCTAAACATTTCAGCCTCGGTCCAGACTGCATGACCTTAAACTTCTCAGCCTCGACTCATGCTGCATGAACTATAACTGCCCAGCCTCGGTCCATACTACATGACCCAAAAGTGCTCATCCAAGGTCCATACTGCATGACCCTAAACTTCTCAAGCTCCGTCTATACTGCATTACCCTAATCTGCTTAGCCTCGATTTGTACTGCATCACCCTAAAGTGCTTAGCCTCGGTCCATACTGCATGACCCTAAACAGCTCAGCCTCCATCCATACTGCATGACCCTAAACTACTCAACCTCGATCTTTACGTCATGACTGTAAACTGCTCAGCCTCGGCCCAAACTGTATGACTCTAATTTTCTCAGCCTTGATCCATACTGTATGACCTCAAAAATCTCAGGCTCGGTCCATACAACATGATCAAAAACTGCTCAACCTCAGTCCACACTGTATGAGCCAAAAATGCACAGCCTCGGTCCATAATGCATGAGCGTAAACTGCTCAGTCTCGGCCAACACTGCATGACCCAAAACTGCTCAACCTCGGTTCACACTGCATGAAGCTAAACAACGCAACCTCATTATACACTACATGACCCTAAACTGCGCAACCTCAGTCCACACTGCATGACCCTGAACTGCTTAGCCTCGGTCCATGTCGTATTACCCTAAATTACTCTGCCTCGGTCCATACTGCACAACCCTAAACTACTATGTCTCAGTTCATACAGCATGATCTTGAACTACTCAGCCACGGTGCATACTGCATGACCCTAAACTGCTCAGGCTCGGTCTATATAACATGACCCTAAATTGCTTAACCTCGGTTCATGCTCCATGACCCTTAACTGTTCAGCCTCGGTTCCTACTTTAAGGCCCGTATTTGCTCAGTGTCGGTCCATACTTCATGACCCTAAACAGCTCAACCTAGTTTCTTATTTTAAGAAGGTAAACTGCTCAGCCTCGATTCATACTGCATGACCCTAAATTGCTCAGCCAAGATCCTTTTTGCATGACCCTAAACTACTCAGCTTCAGCTTATACTGCATAACCCTAAACTATACAGCCTCGATCCATACTGCATGACCCTTAACTGTACACCCAACTGCTCAACTTCTGTCGGTAATGCATGACCCTAAACTGTTAAGCCTTGGTCCACACAGCATAATCATAAATTGCTCAGCCTAGGTCAAAATTGCATGACCCAAAACTGGTCAGCCTCAATCAATACTGCATGACCCTTAACATCTCAGTTTCAGTCCACACTGGATGACCTTAAAATGCTCAGCCTCGGTCGAAGCCGCAAGACCCTAAGCTTCCCAGCCTCGGGCAAAACAGAATGACTCTGAACTTCTCAGCCTCAGTCCGTACTGCATCACCATTATTTGTGCAACATCACGCCACACTGCGTAACCCTAAACTGCTCGGCCTCGGTCCATGCTGTATGACCCTAAACTGCTCCACCTTGGTCTATACTCCATGACCTTAAACTCCTCTACCTCAGTCCACATTGCACGACCGTAAACTGCTCAGCCTCGATACATACTGCATAACCTTAAACTGCTCAGGCTCGGTCCATACTGCATGACCCTATACAGACTGCATGAACATATACTGCTCAGCTTAGGTCCATATTATGACATCCAAAACTTCTATGCCTCGGTTCACACTGCATGACCCTAAACTACTCAGCCTCGATTTATACATTGTGATCATAAACTGCTTCGCCTCGGTCAATACTGCATGACCCTAATCTTTTCAGCTTCTATCAACACTACTTGACCCTAAACTACTCAGCCGTAGCCTCGATCCATTCTACCTGACCCTAAAATGCTTAGCCTCTGTCCATATTGCATGACCCTAAAATGCTCAGGTTCGATCCATACTGCATGACCTTAAACAGCTTAGCCTCAGTCTATACTGCATGACCCTAAACATCTCAGCCTCGGTCCAAACCGCATGATCCTAAATTGCTCAGCCCGGTCCTTAGTTCCAGACCCAATACTGGTCAGCCTCGTTTCATACTGTAGGACCCAAAACTGCTTAGCCTCGGTCCATATTGCATGACCCTATATTGCGCAACCTCCGTCCACACTGCATGACCCTAAACTGCACAGCCTTGATCCATATTGCATAACCCCAAACTGCTCAGCCTCAGTCCAAACTGCACGACCCTAAACTGCTCGGCCTCAGTCTATTCTGCATGACCCTAAACTGCTCAGCCTCTATACATACTCCATGACCCTAAACTGCTCTTGTTGGATCCATGCGGCATGACCGTAAACTGCTCAACCTCAGTTCATGTTGCATGACCCTTAACTACTCAGCATCGGTCAGTACTGCAAGACCCTAATCTGCTCAGCCTAGGTCCATCCTTCAAGACCCTAAACTTCTTAGCCTAGGTCCTTACAGCATGACCCTAAATTGCACAGCCTCGGTACATACTACATGACCCTAAACTACTCAGCCTCGGTCCTTACTGCATGACCCTAAACTAAACAGCCCCGGTCCATACTGCATGGCCATAAACTGTGCTGCCTCGACCCATACAGCATGACCCTAATATGCACGGTCTCTGTCCATTCTGCATGACCCTAACCGCTCACCCTCGTTCCTTAAAGCATGACCCTAAATTGCTAGGCCTCGGTCCGTACTGCAAGACCATAACTGCTCAGCCTCGGTCCATACTGTATGACCGTAAATTGCACTTCCTCGGTCTATGCTGCATGACCCATAACTGCTCAGCCTCGGTCCATACTACATGACCTAAAAGCGCTAAGCATAGGTCCATACTGCATGACCCTAAAGTGCTCAGCCTTAGTCCATAGAGCAGGACCCTAAACAGCTCAGCCTAAGCCCATACTACATGACCCTAAACTACTTTGCCTCGATCCATACAGCATGACCGTAAACTGCTCTGCCTCAGACCAAACTGCATCACTCTAAATTGCTCAGCCTCGATCCATACTGCATGACCGTAAACTACTCAGGCTTGGTCCATACAACATGACCCTAAACTGCTCAGTCTCCGTTCATACTGCATGAGCCTAAAATGCTCAGCTTCGGTCCATACTGCTTGAGCCTAAACGGCTCAGCCTAAGCCCACACAGCATGACCAAAGACTTCTCATCCTCGGTTCACACCGCCTGACCCTAAACTGCTTAGCCTCGATCCATAATGAATGGAGCTAAATTGTGCAACCTGAGTCCACACTGCATGACCCTAAATTGCGCGACTTCAATCCACCTTGCATGAACCTAAACTTCTCAGCCTCAGTCCATACCGTATGACCCTGAACTGCTCTGCCTCGGTGCATAGTGCACGACCCTAAACTGCTCCGCCTCACTCCAAACTTCATGACCCTAAACTACTCAGCGTTGGTACATACCGCATGACCCTTAACTGCTCAGGCTCGATCCATACAACATGACCCAAAACTGCTCAGCTTCGGTTCATTCTACATGACCCATAACTACCCTAATCTGCTTTGCCGCTATTCATTCTTCATGACCCTAAACTGCTTAGCTTAGTTCCTTATTGTAAGACCGTAAGCTGCTTAGCCTCCAACCATACTGCATGACCCTAAGCTTCTAAGTCGTGATTTATACTCCTTGACCCTAAACTGCTCCTAGACTTCTCAACCTCGATCTATACTGCAAGACCCTCAATTGCTCGGGCTCGGTCCATACAACATGACCCTAAACTACTCAGCCTTGGTCTGTACTGCATGAGCCTAAAATGCTATGCCTCGGTCCCTACAGCATGAGCCTAAACTACTCTGCCTCGGTCCACACTGCATGCCCCAAAACTTCTCATACTCGGTTCACGCTGCATGACTCTAAACTTCTCAGCCTCGGTCCACACTGAACGACCCAAAACTACGCAACCTCAGTCCACACTGCTTGACCTAAAACAGCGCAACCTCATTCTACACTCCATGACCCTAAACTCCTCAGCCTCGGTGCATGCTGTATGACCCTAAACTACTCTTCCTCTGTCCATACTGCCCGACCATAAACTGCTCGGCCTAAGTCCATAATGCATGACCCTAGACTACTCAGCCTCGCTACATACTACATGATCCTAAACTGCGAAGGCTAGGTCCATAGTGCATGATCCTAAACTGCTCACCCTCGGTTCATGCTGCATGACCCTTAACTACTCAGCCTCGGTTCTTACAGCAAGACCCTAATCTTCTCAGCCTCGATCCATACTTCATGACATTAAACTGCTCAGTCTATGTCCTTATTGCAAGACCCAAAGCTGCTCAGTCTCGCTGCATACTGCATGACCCTAAACTGCTCAGCCTTGGTCCGTACTTCATGACCCTAAACTGCTCTGCCTAGATCCTTATTATAAGACCCTAAACTGCTCAGCCTCGGTACATACTGCATGACCCTAAACTCCGCAGCCTTGGTCCTTACTGTATGACCCTAAACTACTAATTCTCGGTCCATACTGCATGACCCTAAACTATGTAGCCTCCGTCCATACTCCATGACCCTAAACTTCACAGCCTCGGTCCATACTGCATGACCGTAAACTGCTCACCCTCGGTTACAATGCATGACCCTAAACTGCTAAGCTGCGGTCCAAATTGCATGACCATAAGTTGCTCAGCATCGGTCCATACTGCATGACCCTAAACCTCTTAACCTCGATTTATACTGCGTGACCCTTAACATCTCATCCTCGATCCACACTGCATGACCCTAAACTGCTCAGCCTCGATCTTGACAGTAAGACCCTAAAGTGCTGAGCCTAGGACCAAATTGAATGAATCTAAACTTCTCAGCCTCGGTCTAAATCGCATGACCCTATACTGCTTAGCCTCGGTCCTTACTGAAAGACCCTAAACTACTAAGAGTCGGTCCATACTGCATGACGTTAAACTACTTAGGCTCGCTGTATAATGCGAGACCTCAAACTGCTCAGCCAAGGTCCATACTGCATGACCTCAAACTGCTTAGCCTAGGTCGATATTACATGACAGTAAACTTCTTAGCCTCAGTCCACACCGCATGATCGTAAACTACTCAGCCTCGATTTATACTGCATGGCACTAAACTGCTCTGCCTCGGCTCATACGGTGTGACCCTAAAGTGCTCAGTCTCAATCAACTCTACCTGACCTTAACTCAGCCTCAACATCGGTCCATACTGCCTGACGCTAAACTGCTCAACCTCGATCCAAACAACTTGACCCTAAACTACTCAGCATCGGTCCCTACTACATGATCCTAAAATTCTCAACCTCCGTCCATACTGCATGAGCCCAAATGCTAAGCCTCGGACCCTAGTGCATGAGACAAAAATGCTCCACCTCGGTCCACACTACATGCCCCAAAACTGTTCATCCTCGGTTAACACTGCATGACCCTAAACTTCTCAGCCTCGGCCCATAATAAATGACCCTATACTGCGCAACCTTAGTCCACGCTACATGACCCAAAACAGCACAACCTCAGTCCACATTGCATGACCCTATACTGCTTAGCCTCGGTGCATGCCGTATGACCCAAAACTGCTCTTCCTCGATCCATACTGTACGACCCTAAACAGCTCGGCCTCAGTCCATAATGCATGACCCTAAATTGGTCAGCCTCGGTACATACTGCATGATCCTAAACTGCTCAAGCTAGGTCCATAGTGCTTGATCCTAATATGCTCAGCTTCGGTTCAAGCTGCATGGCCCTTAACTACTCAGCCTCGGTTCATACAACAGGACCCTAATCTTCTCAGCCTCGGTCCATACTTCATGACCCTAAACTGCTCAGTCTTTGTCCTTATTGCAAGGCACAAACCGTCTCAACGTCTTTACATACCGCATGACCCTAAACTGCTCAGCCTCGCTCCATACTTCATGACCCTAAACTGCCCTGACTACGTCCTTACTGCAAGACCCTAACTGCTCAACCTCGGTACCTACTGCATGACCCTAAACCCCTCAGCCTTGGTCCTTACTCCATGACCCTAAACTACTCAGCCTCGGTTCGTACCACATGACCCTAAACTATGAAGCCTCTTTCAATACTACATGACCCTAAATTTACAGCCTCGGTCCATAATGCATGACCTAAACTTCTAAGCCTCATTCCAAACTGCATGACCACAAACTGCTCAGCCTCGGTCTATACTGCATGACGCTAAACTACTCAGCCTCGGTCCATACTGCATGACCCTAATTTTCTCTGCCTCGATCCACACTGCATGACCCTAAACCTCTCAGCCTCAGTCTGGACAGCAAGACCTTAAACGGATCGGCCTCAGTCCATACTGCATCAGCATTAATTGTCCAACCTCATGTCACACTGCATGACCCTAAAGGTCGCTGCCTTGGTCAATACCGTATGACCGTAAACTGGTCAGCCTTGATCTGTACTGCATGACCCTAAACTGCTCTACCTCAGACTATACTGCACGACCCTAAAGTGCTCAGCCTCTGTACATATTGCATAATCTTAAACTGCTCGGGCTCGGTCCATATTGCATGACCCTATACTGCTCAGCCTTGCTCCGTACTGAATGATGCTAAACATCTCAGCGTTGGTCCATACTACATGACCCTAAACTACATAGGCTTGCTCCATAATGCGAGACCCTACACTTCTCAGCCTTTATTCATACTGCATGACCCTAAACTGCTTAGCCTACGTCCATATTACAAGACCCTAAACTTCAGTTCCTCGGTCCGCACTGCATGACCCTACACTACTTAGCCTCGATTTTTGCTGCATGACCCTAAACTGCTTAGCCTAGGTCCATACACCGTGACCGTAAACTGCTCAGCCTCAGTCCACACTGCATGTCTAAAAACTGCTCATCCTCGGTTCACACTGCGTGGCCATTAACATCTCAACCTCGATCCTTATTGAATGACGCTAAACTGCTCTACCTCGGTCCACTTTCCATGACCCTCAATATCACAACCTTATTCCACACTACATGACCCTAAACTGCTCGTCCTCGGTCCTTACCGTATGACCTTAAACTGCTCTGACTCAGTCCATACTGCATTTACCCTAAACTGCTCTGCCTCAGTCCATACTGCATGACCCTAAACTGCTCATCCTTGATACATACTGCATGACCCTAAACTGCTCAGGCCTGGTCCATACAACGTGACCTTAAACAGCTCAGCCTCTGTTCATGCTTTATGGCCCTTAACTTCTCAACCTTGGTCCATACTGTAAGACCCTAACTTGCTCAGCCTCGGTTCTCACTTCATGACCCTAAACTGCTCAGCCTAGGTCCTTACTGCAAGACCCTAACTGCTCAGCTTCGGTCCTTACTGCATGACCCTAAACTACACAGCCTCGATTAATACTCCATGACCCTAAACTGTGCACCCTCGGTCGATACTGCATTACCCTTAACTGCACAGTCTCGGCCTTTACGGCAAGACCCCAAACTGCTCACCCACAGCCCATAATGCATGACCCTAAACTACAAAGCCTCGGTCCACATTGCTTGACCATAAATTGCTCAGTCTCGATCTAAACTGCATGACCCTAAATTACTCAACCTCGGTCCGTACTGCATGACCCTAAACATCTCAAACTTGGTCCACACTGCATGACCGTAACAGCTCAGCCTCGGCCTAGACAGCAAGACCCTAAATAGCTCAGCCTCTGTCCAAACTGAATGACCCTAAACTGCTCAGCCTAGGTCCTTACTGCATGACCCTGAATAGTACTGCCTGCTCTTGCATGGTCCTTACTGCTTAACCCTAAACTAATCAGCCTCGAACCATACTTCATGACACTAAACTGTGCAGCCTCGGTCCATGCTGCATGACCCTAAAATGCACAGCCTCGGTCCATACTGCATGACCCTAAAAAGCTCACCCTCGTTCCATAACTACTAATCCTCGGTCAGCTCTGCATGGCTATAAACTGCTCAGCCTCAGTCCATACTGAATGACCCTAAACTGCTCAGCCTTGCTCCATACTTCATGACTTTAATTTTCTCAGCCTCGATCCACTTTGCATGACCCTAAGCTGCTTAGCCTCAGCTCATGCTGCATGACTCATAACTGCTCAGCGTCGGTCCATACTACCTGACCCAAACGTGTTCAATCTCGGTTCGTACTACATGACCCTATACTGCACAGGCTAGGTCCATACGACATGATCGTAAACTGCTCAGCCTCGATCCAAACTGCATGACTCTAAACTACAGAGCCTCGATCCAAACTGCTTGAACATAAACGGCTCATCCTTGGTCCATACAAAATGACCGTAAACTGCTCAACCTCAGTTTGTGCTACATGACCCTAAACTGCTAGGCCTCAATCCATAATGCATGACCCTAAACTGCTCAACCTTAGTACATACTGATAATCCTAAACTGCTCAGGCTAGGTCCATAGTGCATGATTCTAAGTTGGTCAGCCTCGGTTCAAGCTACATGGCCTTTAACTACTCAGCCTCGGTTCATAGAGCAAGACCCTAATCTTCTCAGCCTCGGTCCATACTTCATGACTCTAAACTGCTCAGTCTATGTCCTTATTGCAAGACACTAACCTTCTCTGCGTTGCTACATACTGTATGACCCTAAACTGCTCAGCCTCGCTCCATACTTCATGACCCTAAACTGCTCTGCCTATGTCCTTATTGCAAGATCGTAACTGCTCAGCCTCGAAACATATAAACTCCTCAACCTTAGTCCTTACTGCATGACCTTAAACTACTCCGCCTCGGTCCGTACCTCATTGCCCTAAACTATGAAGCCTCTTTCGATACTACATGACCTTAAATTTACAGCCTCAGTCCCTAACGCATGACCTAAACATCTAAGCCTTGTTCCAAACTGCAAGACCACAAGTTGCTCAACCTCAGTCCATACTGCATGACGCTAAACGTCTCAGCCTCGGTCCATACTTCATGACCCTAAACATCTCAGCCTCGATCCACACTGCATGACCCTAAACCTGTCAACCTCAGTCTGGACAACAAGGCCTTAAACGGCTCGGCCTTAGTCCATACTGCAACAACATTAATTGTCAAACCTCATGCCACACTGCATGAACCTAAACGTCGCAACCTTGGTCTATATCGTATGACCCTAAACTGGTCAGCCTTGATCTATACTGCATGACCCTAAACTGCTCTACCTCAGACTATACTGCACGACCCAAAACTGACGAGCCTCAGTACATACTGCATAATCATAAACTGCTCAGGGTCGATCCCTATTACATGACCATATACTGCTCACTCTTGGTCCGTACTGAATGATGCTAAACATCTCAGCGTCGGTCCATACTGCATGACCCTATACTACTTATGCTCGCTCTATAATGCGAGACCCTAAACTTCTCAGCCTTTATCTATACTGCATGACCCTAAACTGCTCTGCCTTGGTCCACATTACAAGACCCTAAACTTCTTATCCTCTGTCAAGACCCTAAACTACTTAGGCTCAATTTATGCTGCATGATCCTAAACTGCATAGCCTCAATCCATACGGCGTGACCCTAAACTGCTCAGCCTCAGTCCACACTGCATGACCAAAAACTGCTCATCCTCGGTTCACACTGTGTGACCATTAACATCTCAGCCTCGGTCCTTACTAAATGACGCTAAACTGCTCTACCTCGGTCCACATTCCATGACCCTTAACATCGCAACCTTATTCCACACTACAAGACCCTAAACTGCTCATCCTCGGTCCATACCATATGACCCTAAACTGCTCATCCTCGATCCATACTGCACGATACTAAACTGCTCTACCTTAGTCCATACTGCATGACCGTAAATTGCTCAGCCTCAATACTTACTGCATGACCCTAAACTGCTCAGGCACAGTCCATACTGCATGACCTTAAACTGCTCAGTCTCGGTTCATGCTGCATGATCCTTAACTTCTCAACCTCGGTCCATACTGTAAGACCTCTAATCTGCTCAGCCTCGGTTCTCACTTCATGACCCTAAACTACTCAGCCAAGGTCCTTACTATAAGACCCTAAACTGCTCAACCTCGGACCTTACTGCATGACCCTAAATTACACAGCCTCGGTTTATACTGTATGGCCCTAAACTATGCATCCTCAGTACGTACTGCATTACCCTTAACTGTACAGCCTCGGTCTATACGGCAAGAACCTAAACTGCTCACCCTCAGCCTATAATGCATGACCTTAAACTTCAAAGCCTCGATCCACATTGCCTTACCATAAATAGCTCAGTCTTGGTCTAAACTGCATGACCCTAAACTGCTCAACCTCGATCCGTACTGCATGACCCTAAACATCTCAGTCATGGTCCAAACTGCTTGACCGTAACCGCTCAGCCTCGGTCTAGACAGCAAGACCCTAAACAGCTTAGCCTCGGTCCAAATTGAATGACCTTAAACTGCTCAGCCTAGGTCCTTACAGCATGACCCTGAACAGCACAGCCTCGGTACATATTGCATAACCCTAAACTGCTCCTCCATGGTCCTTACTGCTTAACCCTAACCTACTCAGCCTCGGACCATATTGAATGACACTAAACTGTGCAGCCACGGTCCATACTGCATGACCATAAAATGCACAGCCTCGGTCCATACTGCGTGACCCTAAAAAGACCACTCGCGTTCCATAATGCATGACCCTAAACTACTAATCCTTGGTCCGCTCTGCATGGCTATAAACTGCTCAGCCTCGGTCCATACTGCATGACCCTAAACTGCTCAGCCTTGGTCCATACTGCATGACTTTAATCATCACAACCTCGATCCACTTTTCATGACCTTAAACTTCTTATCCTCGGCTCATGCTGCATGCGTCTAAACTTCTCATCCTCAGTCCATACTGCATGAGCCTAAACTACTCGGCCTCTGTCCACACTGCATGACTCAAAACAGTTCATCCTCGTTTTACACTGCATCACCCTAAACTGCTCAGCCTCGGTCCAGACCGAATGGCCATAAACTTTGCAACCTCAGTTCGCACTGCATGACCATAAACTGCTCAGCCTCGGTCCATACAGAATGACGTAAAATGTTCGACTTCAGTCCACTCTGCATGACCCTAAACTGCGCAACCTCAGTCCACATTGCATGAAACTGCTCAACCTCGGTCCATACAGCGTGAGCTTAAACTGCTCAGCCTCAGTCCACACTCCATGCCCCAAAAATGCGCATCCTCGGTTCACACTGCAGGACCCTAAACTGCTCAGACTCGGTCCACACTGAATGAACCTAAACCGTGCAACCTCAGTCCACATTGCATGACCCTAAACTACGCAACCTCAGTCCACACTACATGACCCTAAACTGCTTAGCCTCGCTGCATACAGTATAACCCTAGACTGCTCAGCCTCGGTCTTAACTGCACAACCCTAGACTGCTCTGCCTCAATCTAGACTGGATGACCTTAAACTGCTCAGCCTCAGTACATACTGCATGATCGTAAACTGCATAGGCTCGATCCATACTGCACGACCGTAAACTGCTCAGCCTAGATTCATGTTGCATAACCTTAACTACTCGGCCTCGGTCCATACAGCAAGAACCTTATCTGCTCAGCCTCGCTCCATACTTCATGACCCTAAAAATCTCAGCCTAGGTCCTTATTACAGAACTCTAAGCTGCTCAACCTCTGTACACACTGCATGACCCTAAACTGCTCAACCTCTGTACACACTGCATGACCCTAAACTGCTCAGCCATGGTCCTTACCGCATGACCCTAAACAACTCATTCTCGATCCGTATCGCATGACCCTGAACTATGCAGCCTCGGTCAATACAGCATGACCTTAAACATTACAGCCTCGGTCCATAATGCGTGACCCTAAACATCTAAGCGTCATTCCACACTGCATGCCCATAAACCGTTCAGCCTCAGTCTATACTGCATGACCCTAAATTTCTCAGCCTCGGTCCATACTGCATGACCCTAAACTTCTCAGCTTCGATCCACAGTGCAAAACGCTTAACCTCTCAGCCTCGATCTAGACATCAAGACCCTAAACGGCTCAGCCTCGGTCCCAACTAAATGACACTAAACAGCTCAGCCTCGTTTCATACTGCATCACCATTAACTGTGCCACCTCATGCCACACTGCATGACCCTAAACTTCTCAGCCTCGGTTTATACCGTATGACTCTTAACTGCTCGGCCTCGGTCTATACTGCACCACCCTAAACTGCTCTACCTCAGTCTATGCTGCACGACCCTAAACTACTCCGCCTCGGTTCTTACTTCATGACCATAAACTACTTAGCCTAGGTCCTTACTGCAAGACCCTAAACTGCTCAGCCTCAGTCCATACTGCATGAACCGAAGCTTCTCAGCCTCGATTTGTACTCAATGACCATATACTACTCTGCCAAGGTCCATACTACGTAGCCATGAACCGCTTGGTCTCGGTCCATGCCGGATGTGTACTTCTTAGCCTCGATCCACACTACATCGTCATGAACTACTCCGCCTCGGTCCGTACTGCAAGACCCTATACTGCTCAGCCTCAGTGCATGTCGCATGACCCCAAACTACTAGGACTAGATCCACAATGCAAGACCCTAAACTGCTCAGCCTCGATCCATACTGCATGACCCTAAACTACTCAGCCTCGATTTGTATTGCATGACCCTAAACTGTGCAGCCTCGGTCCATACTGCATGACCCTAAACTGTACAACCTCAATACATACTACATGACCCTAAACTGCTCAGCCTCCATCCATACTGCATGACCTTAAGTTTCTCTGTCTCGATCCATACAGCATGAACTTAAACTCCTTAGACTTGGTCCATATAGCATGACCCCAAACTGGTCAGCCTCGATCCATGCTACATAAGCCTAAAATCACCAGCCTCGATCCATACTGCATGAGCCTTTACTGCTTAGCCTCGGTCCACACTGCATGACCCAAACTGCTCATCCACGGTTCACATTGCATGACCCTAAACTGCTCAGCCTCGGTCAATATTGAATGACCCTAAACAGTGCAACCTCAGTCCAAACTGCATGACCCTAAACTACGCAACCTCAGTCCACACTGCATGACCCTATACTACTCAGGCTCGGTACCATATGACCCTAAACTGCTATTCCTCAGTCCTTACTGCACGAGCCTAAACTGCTCTGCCTCAGTCCATGCTGCATGACCTTAATTTGCTAAGCCTCGGTACATACTGCATGACCCTAAAATGCTCAAGCTCGGTTCGTACTGCATGACCCTAAACTACTTAGCTTTGTTTCACGGTCAGCCTCGGTCCCTACTGCAAGGCCCTTATCTGCTCAGCCTCAGTCCATACTTCATGAGCCTAAACTGCTTAGCCTAGGGCGTTATTTCAAGACCCTAAATTGTTCAGCCTCATTACATATTGCATGACCCTAAACTACTCACGCTCAGTCCTTACTGCATGACCCTAAACTCGTCCTCCATGGTTCATGCTGTATGACCCTAAACTGCTCAGCCTCGACCCATACTGCATGACTCTATACTGTTTAGCCTCGGTCGATAATGCATGGCCCTAAACTGCAAAGCCTCGGTCCATACTACATGACCCTAAACTGCTCAGCCTCGGTCTAAACTGCCTGACCCTAAACTACTCAGCCTCTGTTCATACCGGCATGACCCTAAACATCTCAGTCTCGGTCCACACAATGTGACCCCTAAACTGCTATGCCACGGTCTAAACAGCAAGACCCTAAACAACCCGGCCTCGGCCCAAACTGAATGCCCTACACTGCTCAGCCTCGGTACATACTGCATCACAACGTATTGTGCAACATAATGCCAGTGGATAAAACTAAACTGTTCAGCCTCGGTCCATACTGTATGGCCCTAAACTGCTCAGCCTCGGTCTATACTGCAAGACCCTAAACTGCTCCACCTCAATCCATGCTGCACGACCCTAAACCACTCATCCTCCGTACATATTGCATAACCCTAAGCTGCACAGGCTCGATCCACATTCCATGACCATATATTGCTTAGCCTCGGTCCATACTGAATGACCCTAAACTACTTAGGTTCGCTTCATAATGCGAGACCCTAATTTGTTCAGTCTCGGTCCATACTGCATGACCCTAAACTTCTCAGCCTTGGTCAACATTATAAGACCCTTAATGTCTAAGCCTCGGTCCACACTACATGACCCCAAACTACTCAGGCTCGATTTATACTGCATAACCTTAAACTGCTCAGCCTCGAACCATACCCCATGACCCTATATTATTGAGCCTCGATAGGCACAACTTAACCCTAAACTACTCAGCCTCTACCTCGGTTCATACTGCCTGACCCTAAACTGCTGAGCCTCCATCTGTTTTGCATGACTCTAAAATGCTCATGTTTGGTCCATGCTACATAACGCTAAACTTATCAGCCACGATCCATACTAAATGGACCTCAGCTGCTCAGCCCTGGTTCATACCGCATGACACTAAACTGCTCAACCCAAAACTGCTCAGCCTCGGTCCATACCGCATGACCTTATACTGCTCAGCCTCGAACATTACTACATGACCCAATATTGCTCAGCCTCGGTCGCCACTGCGTGACCCTAAACTGCTCAGCCTTGGTCCATACTACATAATCCTAAATTACTCAGCCTCGGTCCATACTACACGACCCTGAACGGCTTTGCCTCAATCTATACTGCATGACCTTAAACCCTCGGCCTCGAAACATACTGCATGACCCTAAACTGCTCAGGTTAGGTCCATGTTGCATGACCCAAAATAGCTCAGCCTCGGTTCATGCTGCATGACCCTTAACTGCTCAGCCTCAGTCTATACTTCTAAACCCTAATCTGCTCAGCCTCGGTCCTTACATCATTACCCTAAACGTCTTAGCCAGGGTCCCTATTGCAAGATCCTAAATTGCACTGCCTCGGTGAATACTGCAGGCCCTAAATTGCTCTGCCTAGGTCCTCACTGCATGACCCTAAACTACTACTGCATGACCCTAAACGGTGCAGCCTCGATCCATACTGCATGACCCTAAAATGCACGACTTCGGCCCATACTGCATGACCCTAAACTGCTCACCCTTATTCCATAATGGATGAACCTAAACTGCTAAACCTCGGTCTGCTCTGCATGACCGTAAACTGCTAAGCCTCGGTCCATACTGCATGACCCTAAACAGCTCAGCCTAGGTCCATACCGCATGACCCTAAACATCTCAGCCTCGATCCACACTGCATAACCCTAAACTGCTCAGCCTAGACTTAAGCTATATGACCCATAACAGCTCGGCCTCGGTTCATACCGCATGACCCAAAAGTGGTCAGCCTCGGCCCATACTACATGACCCTAAGCTGCTCAAGCTCAGTCTATAATAGATGACCCTAAACTGCTCAGCCTCGGTCCATACTGCCTTATCATAATGTGCTATGCCTCGGTCCTTACCCTAAAAAGCTCTGTCTCGATCCATACTGCATGACTCTAAACGGCTCAGCCTCGATCCATACGGCTAGATCGTAAACTGCGCAGCCTTAGGGCAAACTGCATGACTGTAAACAGCTCAGTCTCGATCCATACTGCATGACCCAAAACTGCTCAGCCTCGATCGATATGGCATGACCCATAACTGCCAAGCCGCGATCCATACTGAGTGACCGTAAACTGTGCAACCTCTGTCCACACAGTTTGACCCAAAACTGTGCAACCTTAGTCCACACTGCATGACCCTAAACTTCTCAACCTCGGTCCATGCCGTATGACCCTAAACTGCAGTTCCTCTGTCCATAGTGCATGAGCCTAAACTACTCTGCCTCAGTCCATACTGCATGACCCTATACTGTTCAACCTCAGTACATACAGCATGACCCTAAATTACTCTAGCTCGATCCATCCTGCATGACCCTAAACTGCTCAGCCTCGGTTCATTCTGCATGACTCGTTACTGCTCAACCTCTGTCCATAGTGCAAGACCCTAATCTGCTCAGCCTCAATCCATTCATCATGACCCTAACTTCCTCAACTTATGTCCTTATTTTAAGTCACTAGACTGCTCTGCCTCATTCCATACTGCATGACCTTAAGCTTCTCAGCCTCGATTTATACTCCATGACTCTAAACTGCTCAGCTCGATCCATACTGCATGACTCTAAACTCCTCAGACTCGGTCCATATAGCATGACTCTAAACTTCTCACCTCGGTCCATATTGCATGAGCCTAAAATGCTCATCCTCGTTCCAAAGTACATGAGCCTAAACTGCTCAACCTCGGTCCACACTGAATGCCCTAAAACTGCTCAACTTCGGTTCACATTGCATGACCCTAAACTTCTCAGCCTCGATCCATACTGATTGATCCAAAACACCGCAACCTTAGTCCACACTACATGACCCTAAACTGTGCAACCTCAGTCCACACTGCATCACCCTAAACTAGTCAGCCTCGGTTCATGTTGCATGGCCCTAAACTCCTCAGCTTGGGTCCTTATTTCAAGACCCTAAACTGTTCTGCCTCATTACATACTGCATGACCCTAAACCGATCAGCCTCGGTCCTTACTGCATGACCCTCAACTACTCAGCCACGATTCATGCTGTATGACCTTAAACTGCTCAGCCTCAACCCATACTACATGACCTTATACTGTTCAGCTCCGACCCATAATGCATGACCCTGAACTGGAAAGCCTCGGTCCATACTACATGATCATAAATTGCTCAGCCTCAGTCTAAATTGCATGACCCTAAACTACTCAGTTTCGGTTCATACTGCATGACCCTAAACATCTCATTCCTGGTCCACACTGTGTGGCCCTAAACTGCTAAGCCTCGGTCTAGACAGCAAGACCCTAAACTACGCAACCTCAGTCCACACTACACGACCCTAAACTGCTCAACCTCGGTGCATGCCGTGTGACCGTAAATTGCTGAGGCTCGGTCCGTACTGCATCATCCTAAATTGGTCAGCTTAGGCTCAAGCTGCATGACCCTTAACATCTCAGCCTCGGTTGATGCTGCATGACCCTTAATTACTCAGCCTTGTTTCATGCTGCATGACCCTAAACTGCTCTAACTAAGTCCATATTGCACTACCCTAATCTGCTCAGCCTCGATCCATATTGCCTAGCCTTAAACTGCTTAGGCTCGGTCCATACTGCATGACCCTACACTACTCAGCCTCCGTCCATACTGAATGACCTTAAACTGCTCGGCGTCGGTCCATAGTGCATGACCCTAAACTAGTTAGGCTCGCTTCATACTGTGAGACCGTAAATTGCTTAGCCTCTATCCATACTGCATGATCCTAAACTGCTCAGCCAACGTCCCTAAAGTTCTCAGCCTCGGTCAACACTGCATGATCCAAAACTACTCAGCCTCGATTTATAATGCATGACCCTAAACAGTTCAGCCTCGATCCACACTACGTGACCCTAAACTGCTCAGCCTCCGCCTCGGTCCATACTGCATGAGCCTAAAATGCTCTGCCTCGATCCATACTGCATGAGCCTAAACGGCTCAACCTCAGTCCACACAACATGACCCAAAACTTCTCATCCTCGGCTCTCACTGGATGACCCGAACTATTCAGCCTTGGTCCATACTTAATGACCCTAAACTGCTCATCCTTGTTCCACACTGCATGACCCTTAACAGCACAACCTTAGTTCTCACTCCATGACTCTAAACTGCTCTGCCTCGGTCCATACCGTATGACCCTAAACTTCTCGGCCTCTGTCCATACTGCATTTACCCTAAAATGCTCTGTCGCAATCCATACCGCATGACCCTAAACTGCTCAGCCTCCATACATACTGCATGACCCTAAACTGCTCAGGCCCGGTCCATACTGCATGACCTTAAACTGCTCAGCCTCAGTTCATGCTTCATGACCCTTAACTTCTCAACCTCGGTCCATACTGCAAGACCCTAATCTGCTCAGCCTCGTTCTTACCCTAAACTGCTCAGCCTAGGTTCGTACAGTAAGAACTTAACCTGCTTAGCCTTATTCCATACTGCATGACCCTAAGCTTCTCAGCCTTGATTTATCCTCAATAAACGTCTACTGCTCAGCATCGGTTCATAAAGTATGACCTTAAACTCTAGGCCTCGATCCACACTACATAGCCATGAACTGCTCGGCCTCGGTCCATACTGCAAGACGCTAAACTACTGCCTCGATTTATACTTCATGACCCAAAACGACTCACCCTCGGTCCATAATGCATGAACCTAAATTGCTAAGACGCGATCCACAATACATGGTCTTGAACTGCTCAGCCTCGGTCCAAACTGTAAGACCCGAAACTTCTCAGCCTCGATATATACTACACGACCCTAAACTGTTCAGCATCGGACCCTACGACATAACGCTAAACTATTGAGCCTCAGTCCAAACTGCATGACCCTAAACTATGCAACCTCAGTCCTTACTGCATGACCCTAAACTGCACAGCCTCAGTGCATACATCATGAGAGTAAACTGCTCACCCTCAACCATAATGCATGACCCTAAACTTCTAAGCCTCGATCCACACTGCATGACCACAAACTGCACAGCCTCGGTCCATACTCCATGGTCCTAAACTGTTTAGCCTAGGTCCATACTGCATGACCTTCAACATCTTAGCCTCAGTCCACACTACATGACACTAAACTGCTCAGCCACGATCTAAACAAGAAGACCCTAAACCGCTCAACCTCGGTCCATACTAAAGGACCCTAAACAGCTCAGCCTCGGTCCACACTGCATGACCAAAAACATCTCAGCCTCGGTCTAGACAGCAAGATTATTTACTGCTCAGCCTCAGTCCAAACTGAATGACCCTAAACTGTATAGCCTCGATCCATACTGCATCACCATTCACGGTGCAACCTCATGCCACACTGCATGACCCTAAACTTGTTAGCCACGGTCTATACCATATGACCCTAAACCAGTCAGCCTCGGTCTATATTGCATGACTCTAAACTGCTCTAACTCTGTCCATACTGCACAAGCCTAAACTGCTCAGCCTCGGTACTTACTACCTAGCCTTAAACTGCGCAGTCTCGGTCCATACTGCATGACCCTACACTACTCAGCCTCCGTCCATACTGAATGACCTTAAACTGCTCAGCGTCGGTCCGTAATGCATGACCCAAAACTAGATACGCTTGCTTCATACTATGAGACCACAAATTGCTTAGCCTAGATTTATACTGCATGATCCTAAACTGCTCAGCCTACATCCATATTACAAGACCCTAAACTTTTAAGCCCCTGTCAAAGCTGCATGACCCAAAACAACTCAGCCTCGATTTATTATGCATGACCCTAAAACGTTCTGCCTCGATCCACACTACGTGACCCTAAACTTTTCAGCCTCAGCCTTGGTCCATACTGCATGAGCATAAAGTGCTCTTCCTCGATCCATACTGCATGAGCCTAAACGGCTCAACCTCGGTCTACACAGCATGACCCAAAACTTCTCATCCTCGGTTCACACTAGATGACCCAGAACTATTCAACCTCGGTCCATACTGAATGGCCCTAAACTGCTCATCCTTGGTTCACACTACATGACCCTTAACCGCACAACCATAGTCCTCACTGCATGACTCTAAACTGCTCAGCCTCGGTCCATACCGTATGACCCTAAAATGCTCTGCCACGGTCCATACTGCATTTACCCTAAACTGCTCTACCTCAGTCCATGCTGCATGACCCTAAACTGCTCAGCCTCGATACATACTGCATGATCCTAAACTGCTCAGGCCCGGTCGATACTGCATGACCTTAAACTACTCAGCCTCTGCTCCTGCTTCATGACCCTTAACTTCTCAACCTCGGTCCACACTGCAAGACCCTAATCTGCTCAGCCTCGTTTTACCCTAAACTGCTCAGCCCAGGTCCTTACAGTAAGACCTTAACCTGCTTAGCCTTGTTCCATACTGCATGACCCTAAGCTTCTTAGCCTTGATTTATACTCAATAAGCATCTACTGCTCAGCATCGGTTCATAATGCATGACCTTAAACTGTTAAGCCTCGGTCCCCACTGCATAGCCATGAACCGCTCGGCCTCGGTCCATACTGCAAGATGCTAAACTACTCAGCCTCAGTCCCAACTGTAAGACCCAAAACTTTTCAGCCTCGATACATACTGCATGACCCTAAACTGCTCAGCATCAGACCCTACTGCATAACCCTAAACTATTGAGCCTCAGTCCAAACTGCATGACACTAAACTATGCAGCCTCAGTCCTTACAGACACACCCTAAGCTGCACAGCCTCAGTGCATACAGCATGAGAGTAAACTGCTCACCCTCAACCATAATGCATGACCCTAAACTACTAAGCCTCGATCCACACTGCATGACTAAAAACTGCATAGCCTTGGTCCATACTACATGGCTCGAAACTGTTCAGCCTAGGTTCGTACTGCATGACCCTCGACATCTTAGCCCCGGTCCACACTAGATGACACTAAACTGCTCAGCCACGATCTAAACAGCATGACCCAAAACCGCTCAACATCGGTCCATACTGAATGACCCTCAACTTCTCTGCCTCGGTCCACACTGCATGACCCAAAACTCAGCCTCGGTCAAGACAACAAGACTATATAGTGCTCAGCCTCGGTCAAGACAACAAGATAATATAGTGCTCAGCCTCGATCCAAACTGAATGAGCCTAATCTGTACAACCTTGATCCATATTGCATCACCATTCATGGTGCAACTTCATGCCACACTGCATGACCCTAAACTTCATAGCCTCGGTCCATACCATATGACCCTAAACGGCCCAGCCTCAGTTTATATTGCTTGACCCTAAACTGCTCTAACTCAGTCCATACTGCAGAACCCTAAACTGCTCAGCCTCGGTACATACTGCTTAGCCTTAAATTGCTCACGCTCAATCCATACTGCATGACCCTATACTACTCAGCCTCCGTCCATATTGAATGACCCTAAACTGCTCAGCATCGGTCCGTAGTGTGTGACCCTAAATTAGTTAGGCTCGCTTCATACTGTGAGACCGTAAATTGCTTAGCCTCGGTCCATACTGCATGATCCGAAATTGCTCAGCCTACGTCCATATTACATGACCCTAAACTTCTCAGCCTCGGTCGACACTGCATGACCCAATACTACTTCGCCTCGATTTATAATGCGTGACCCTAAATAGTTTAGCCTCGATCCACAATGCATGACCCTAAACTCCTCAGCCTCAGCCTTGGTCCATACTGCATGAGCCTAAAATGCTCTACCTCGATCCATACTGCATGAGCCTAAAGGGCTCAACCTCAGTCCACACAGCATGACCCAAATCTTCTCACCCTCGGTTCACACTGGATGACCCTGAACTATTCAGCCTCGGTCCGTACTGAATGACCCTAAACTGCTCATCCCTTGTCCACACCACATGACCCTTAACCGCACAACCTTAGTCCTCACTACATGACTCTAAATTGCTCAGCCTCGGTCCATACCGTATGACCCTAAACTCCCATACTGCATTTACCCTAAATTGCTCTGCCTCAGTCCATACTGCATGACCCTAAACTGCTTAGCCTCGATACATACTGCATGACCCTTAACTACTCAGGCCCGGTCCATACTGCATGACCTTAAACTGCTTAGCCTCGGTTCATGCTTCATGCCCCTTAACTTCTCAACCTCGGTCCATACTCTCCCAGACCCTATTCTGCTCAGCCTCGTTCTTACCTTAAATTGCTCAGCCTAGGTCCTTACAGTAAGACCTTAAGATGCTTAGCCTTGTTCCATACTGCATGACCCTAAGCTTTTCAGCCTTGATTTATACTCAATAAGCGTCTACTGCTTAGCATCGGTTCATAATGCATGACCTTAAACTGCTTAGCCTCGGTCCACACTGCATGACCACAAACTGCACAGCCTCGGTCCAGACTGCATTTCCCTAAACTATTCAGCCTAAGTCCATACTGCATGACCCTCAACATCTTAGCCTCGGTCCACAGTACATGACACTAAACTGCTCAGCCACGATCTAAACAGCAAGACCCTAAACAGCTCATCCTCGGTCCATAATGAATGACCCTAAACTGCTCCGCCGCGGTCCATACTCCATCACTAATAACTATGCAATCTCATGCCACATAGCATGATCGAAAATTGCTCAGCCTCGGTCCAAACCGTATGATACTTAGCTGCTCCGCCTCGGTCTATACTACATGACCCTAATATGCTCTGCCTCAGTCCATACTACACGACCCTAAACTTCTCTACCTCGGTACATACTGCATAACCTTAAGCTGTTCAAGCATGGTCCATACTGCATGACCCTATACTACTCAGCCACGATTCATACTGAATGGCCCTAAATTGCTCCGCCTGGGTCCATACTGCAAGACCCTAAACTACTTAGGCTCGCTCTATAGTGCAGGATCCTAAACTTTTTGCCCTTGGACATTACTGCATAAGCCAACAATGCTTAGCCTAAACTGCTCAGCCTCGGTCCACACTGCATGACCCAAAACTGCTCATCCTCCATTCGCACTGCAAAACCCCAAACAGCTCAGCCTTGGCCCATACATAATGACTCTAAACTGTGCAACCCATGTGCACACTGGACGACCCTAAACTGTGCAACCTCAATCAACACTGCATGACCCTAAACTGCTCAGCATCGGTCCATACCGTATGACCCTAAACTGCTCAACCACGGTATAAACTGCATGACCCTAAGCTGCTCTGCCTCAATCCATACTGCATGACACCAAACTACTCATCCTCGGTATGTACAGCATGACCCTAAACAGCTCAGGCTCGATCCATACTACATGACTCTAGACATCTCAGCCTCGGTTCATGCTATATGACACTTACGTGCTCAGCCTCGTTCCATACTTCAAGTCCCTAATTTGCTTAGCCTCGGTCCATACATCATGACCCTAAACAGCTTAGCCTTGCTCCTTATTGCAAGACCCAAAACTGCCCAGCGTCGGTACATACCGCATGACCCTAAGCTGCTCACCCTCAACCCTTACTGCATGACCCTAAACTACTCAGCCTCGGTCCGTACTGCATGACCCCAAACTTTGCATCCTCAATCTATATAAATTGCATAGCCTCAGTCCATACTGCATGACCATAACTGTTCTCCCTCGGTCCATAATGCATGACCCGAAACTGCTAGCCTTGGTCCGCACTACATCACAATAAATTGCTCAGCCTCGGTCCATACTACTTGACCCTAAACATCTCAACCTCGGTAAGCACAGCATGACCCTAAACTGCTCAGCCTTGACTCATACTGCATGATCCAAAACTGTTCAGATTCAGTCCATACTGCAAGACCCTAAACTGCTCAGCCTCGATCCACACTGCATGACCCTTTACTGCTCAGCCTCGGTCCATATTGCATGACCCTAAACTACTCTGCCTCGGTTCATACTGCATTACCCATAATAGCTCTGCCTTGATCCATACTGCATGACCTTATACTGCTCATCCTCGACCCTATACTGCTCATCCTTGGCCCATACTGCATGACCCTAAACTACTCAGCCTCGGTCCACGCCGCATGACCCAAAACTCTTCATCCTGGGTTCACACTTCATGACCCAAAACTTTTCAGCCTTGGTCTATACGTAATGACCCTAAACAGTGCAACCTCGGTATAATATACTGCGCATCCTCCGTCCATTCTGCACGACCCTAAACTGCTCTGCCTCGGTCCATTCTACACGACCCTATACTACTCTTCCTCAGTCCATACTGCATGACCTTAAACTGCTCAGCCTCGTTAAAGACTGCATGACCCTAAACTGCGTAGGCTTGGTCCATACTACATGACCCAAAACTGCTCAGCCTCGGTTCATGCTGCATGACACGTAACTGCTCAGTTTTGGGCCTTACAGCAAGGACCTTATCCGCTTCACCTCGGTCCATACTTCAACACCTTAAAATGCTCAGCCTCGGTCCTTACTGCATGACCCTAAGCTACTCAGCCTCGGTTTATACTGCATGCCGTTAAGCTGTGCAGCCTTTGTCCATACTGCATGACCCTTAACTATATAGCCTTGGTCCATATTGCATGACCCTCAACTGCTCACCCTCGGTCCATAACGCATGACCCTAAACTGCTAAGCCTCGATCCACACTGCATGACCATAAACTGCTCAACCTCAGTCTAAACTGCATGATCGTAAACTATTCAGCGTCGGACCATACTTCATGACCAAAAACATCTCCGTCTCGGTCCACACTATTGGACCTAAACTGCTTACTCTCGGTCTAGACAGCAAGACCCTAACTTGCTCATCCTTGGTCCAAACGGAATGACCCTAAAGTTCTCCGCCTCGGTCCAAACTGCATCACCTTTGACTGTGCAACATCACGCCACATTGCATCACCCTAAACTGCTCCTGCTCGATCCACACCGTATGACCTTAAACTACTCAGCCTCGTTCAATACTGCATGAAACTAAACTTTGCATCCTCTATCTATACTTAATGACCCTAAATTGCACAGCCTCAGTCCATATTGCATGACCATAACTGCTCTCCCTCGATCCATAATGCATGACCCTAAACTGCTGTGCCTCTGTCGCACTACGTGACCATAAATTGCTCAGCCTTAGTCCATACGGCATGACCCCAGACATCTCAACCTCGGTCCACACAGCATGACCCTACACTACTCAGCCTCGGCTCATACTGCATGACCTAAAACTGCTCAGATTTGGTCCGTACCGCAAGACCAAAAACTGCTCAGCCTCGATTTATACTCCATGACCCTAAGCTTCTCAGCTTCGATTTATACTCCATGACCCTAAACTGCTCAGCCTCGATCCATACTACAGGACATTAAACTACTCAAGCTCGGTCCATATAGCGTGACCCTGGACTTCTTAGCCTCGATCCATACTGCATGAGCCTAAAATGCTCAGCTTAGGTCCATACTGCATGAGCCTAAACTGCTCAGCCTCGGTCCACACTGCATGAACCAAACCTCTTCATCCTCGGTTCGCTTTTCATAACCCTAAACTGCTCTACCTCTTTCAATACTGAATGACCCTAAACAGTGCAACTTCAGTCAACACTGCATGACCCTAAACTGCACAACCTCAGTTCATACTGCAAGACCCTCAACTGCTTTGCCTCGATCCATACTGCACAACCCTAAAATGCTCTGCCTCAGTCCATACTGCGAGACCTTAAATTGCACAGTCTCGGTAAATACTGCATGCCCCTAAACTGCTCAAGCTCGGTCCATACTGCATGACCCTAAACTACTCAGCCTCAGTTCATGCTGCATGACCCTTAATTGCTCAGCCTCGGCCCCTACTGCATGGCCCTTATCTGCACAGCCTCGATCCACACTTCATGACCATAAACTACTACGCCTAGGTCCTTATTTTAAGACCCTAAATAGGTTAACCTCGGTACATAGTGCATGACCCTAAACTTTTCAGCCCCGGTCCTTACTGCATGACCCTAAACTACTCAGCCTCGGTTTATACTGCATGACCCTAAACTGTGTGGCCTTGGTCCATACTTCATGACCCTTAACTGCACAGTCTCGATTAGACTGAATGACCCTAAAATGCTCACCTTTGGTCCATAATGGATGACTCTAAACAGCTTAGCCTCGATCCACACTGCATGATCGTAAACTGCTCAGCCCCAGTCTAAACTGCATGACCTTAAACTGCTCAGCCTTGATCAATACTGCATGACCATAATCATCTCAGTCTCAATCAACAATGCATGACCCGAAACAGCTTAGCCTCGGTCTAGATAGCAAGACCCTAAATTGATCAGCCTCGGTCCAAACTGAATGACCCTAAACTGCTCAGCCTCGGTCCACACTGCATCACCATTAACTGTGCAACATCACGCTACATTCCATAACCTAAATTGCTCAGCCTTGGTCTAGATAGCAAGGCCCTAAATTGCTTAGCCTCGGTCTATACTGCATGACCCTAAATTGTTCTACCTAAATCCATACTGTCGGCCCCTAAAACGCTCAGCCTCAGTACATACTGCATAACCTTAAACTTCTCAAGCTCGGTCCATACCGCATGACCCTATACGGCTCAGCCTCAGTCCATATTGAATGACCCTAAACTACTTAGTTTCTCTCTATAATGCGAGACCCTAAACTACTTAGTCTCTCTCCATAATGCGAGACCCTAAACTGCTCGGCCTCGGTACATACTGCTTGACCCTAAACTGCTCAGCCTTTGACTATATTACAAGACCCTAAACTTTTAAGCCTTGATCCACACTGCATGACCCCAAACTACTCATCCTCGATTTGTACTTCATGACCCTAAACTGCTCAGCCTTGGACCATGTTGAATGACCCTTAACTATTCGGCCTCGATCAACACTACCGGACCCTATACTACTCAGTCTCAACCTCGGTCCAAACTGTTGGACTTTAAAATGCTCAGCCTGGGTCCATATTACATGACCCCAAATGCTCAAGTTCGGTCCATACTGCATGACCCTAAACTGCTCAGCCTTAGTCCATACCGCACGACTCTAAATATCTCAACGTCGGTCCATACTGCAGGACCCTAAACCCAGCAACCTCGGTCCTTACTGTAACACCCTAGACTGCCCTAAATTGCTCAGCCTCGATCCATACTGCATGAACCTATACCTCTCATCCTCGATCAATACTGCATGACCCTATACGGTTCAGCCTTGATCCAATCTGCATAACCCTAAACTGCTCAGCCTCGGTCCATACTGCATAACCCTAAACTGCTCAGCCTCGCTACATACCGTATGACTCTAAATTGCTCTGCCTCGGCCAATACTCCACGACCCTAACCTGCTCAGCCGCGGTCTTTACTTTTGGACCCTAGACTGCTTAGCCCTAAACTGCTCAGCCTCGATCCATACTGCATGAACCTATACCTCTCATCCTCGGTCAATACAGCATGACCCTATACGACTCAACCTCGATCCACTCTGCATAACCTTAAACTGCTCAGCCTCGATCCATACTGCATAACCCTAAATTGTTCTGCCTCAGTCCATACTGAATAACCCTTAACTACTCAGCCTCGGCCCATACTGCATGACCCTAAACTACTTAGGCTTGGTCCATTCTGCATTACCTTAAACTGCTCAGCCTCGGTCCTCACTGCATGGTCCTTAACTGCTCAGCCACGGTCCATATTGCAGGACCCTAATCTGCGGAGCCTCAGTCCATATTTCACGACCAAAAACTGCTCAGCTTAGGTCCTTATTTTAAGACCCTAAAGTGCTCAGCCTCGTTCCATAATTCATGACCGTAAGCTTCTCAGCCTCGATTTGTACTCCAAGACTGTAAACCGCTCAGCCTCGATCCATACTGCATGACCCAAAACTACTCAGGCTCGGTCCGTACAGCATGACCTTAAACTGCACAGCCTCGGTCCATACTGCATGAGCCTAAAATTTAAGCCTCGATCAATACTACATGAGCTTAAACTGCTTAGCCTCGGTCTACTTTGCAAGCCCCAGAAATTGCTCATCCTTGGTTCACACAGCATGACCCTAAACTGCACAGCCTCGGTCCATTATGAATGACCCTAAACTGCGCAACCTCAGTCCACACTATATGACCCTAAACTACGCAACCTTGGTCCGCACTGTGTGACCCTAAACTGCTCAGCCTCGGTGCATACAGTATGACCCTAACCTGCTCTACCTCGTTCCTTACTGCACGACTTTAAACTGCTCTGCCTCAGCCCATAATGCATGACCCTAGACTGCTCAAGTTCGGAACATACTACATGATCCTAAACTACTCAGGCGCGGTCCATACTGCACGACCGTAAACTGCTTTGCCTCAATTCATGCAGCATAATCCTTAACTGCTCAGCCTGGGTCCATATTGCAAGACCCTAATTTGCTCAGCCTCGGTCCATACTTCATGACACTAAACTGCTTAGCCTAGGTCCTTATTGTAAGATCCTAAACTTCTTGGCCTCGGTACATACTGCATGACCCTATACTGCTTAGCCTCGATCCTTACTGCATGAACTCTAAATTACTCTGCCTTGGTCCGTACAGCATGACCCTAAACTGTGTAGACTTGGTCGATACTGCATGACCCTAAACTTTACAGCCTCGGTCCATAATCCATGAATCTGAACATTTAAGCCTCGTTCCACACTTCATGACCATAAAATACTCAACCTCGGTCCATACTGCATGACACTAAACTTCTCAGCCTCGGTCCATACTGCATGACCCTAAACATCTCAGCCTCGGTCCACAATGCATGACCCTAAACCTCTCAGCCTCGGTATGGACAACAAGACCCTAAACGGTTCAGCCTCGGTCCATACTGCATCACCGTTAACTGTGCAACCTCACGCTACACTGCATGACCCTAAACATCTCAGCCTCGGTCTATACCATATGACCCCAAACTGCTAAGCCTCGATCTATAATGCTTGACCCTAAACTGCTCTTCCTTAGTTTATACTGCATGACCATAAACTACTCAGCCTTGGTACATACTGCATAATCATAAACTACACAGGTTTGGTCCATACTGCATGGCCTTATACAGCTCAGCCTTGGTCCATACTGAATGAGCCTAAACATCTCAGCGTCGATCCATACTGCATGACCCTAAACTACTTAGGTTTGCCTAGGTCCATATTACAAGACCCTAAACTTTTCCTCACTGCATGACCTTAAACTACTCAGCCTCGATTTATACAGCATGACCCAAAACTTCTCAGCCTCGGACCATACTGCGTGACCCTAAGCTGCTCAGCCTCGGTGCACCTTGCTGGACCTAAAACTGCTCATCCTCAATTCACACTACATGGCCCTAAACTGCTCAGCCTCGGTCCATACTGAATGACAGTCAACTGCTCAGCCTCGGTCCACATTTCATGACCCTTAACTGCGCAACCTTAGTCCACACAGCATGACCTAAACTGCTCAGCCTTGTCCATAACGTATGACCCTAAACTGCTCTGCCTAGGTCTATACTGCACGACTCAAAACTGCTCTACCATAGTCCATCTTGATTGACCCGAAACTGCTCAGCCTCGGTACTTTTTTGGATGACCCTAAACTACTCAACCTCGGTTCATACTGTAAGACCCCAATTTACTCAGCCTCGATTTGTTCTTCATGACCTTAAATTACTCAGCCTCGTTCCCAACTGCAAGACCCTAAACTGCTCAGCCTCGGTCCATACGACATGACCCCAAGCTTCTGAACGTTGATTTAAACTCACAGACCGTCGTCTACTGCTCTGCCAAGGTCCAGAATGCATGACCTTAAACTGCTAAACCTCGGTCCACACTACATAGCTATGAACCGCTCGGCCTCGGTCCATACTGCGTGACCGAATACTGCTCAGCCTCAGTCCATACTGCATGATCTTAAAATTCTCAGCCTAGGTCTATACTCCAAGACCCTAAACTGCTCAGCCGCGGTCCATATTGCATGACCCTAAACTACTCAGTCTCGATTTATACTGCAAGACCCTAAACATTTCACCCTCGATCCATAATGCATGAACTTAAACTTCTAAGACTCGATCCACACTACATGGCCTTGAACTACTCAGCCTCGGTTCATATTACAAGACCCTAAACTGCTCAGCCACGGGACATACCGCATGACCCTAAACTACTCAGCATCGAACGTTACTGCATAACCCAAAACTACTCAGCCTCGATCCATTCTGCATGACCCTAAATTGCGTAGCCTCGGTCCATACGGCAGCACACAAAACTGCGCAGCCTCAATTCTTACTGCATGAACATAAATTGCTCAACCTCGGTCCATACTGCATGACCCTAAGCTTCTCATCCACGATTTATACTCCATGACCCTAAACTGCTCAGCCTCGATCCATACTGCATGTCCCTAAACTCCTTAGCCTCGATCCATACTGCATGAGCCTAAAATGCTCAGCCTCAGTCCATATTGCATGCGCCTAAACTGCTCAGCCTCGGTCGACACTGCATGACCAAAACCTGCTCAACCTCGGTTCATACTGCATGACCCTAAACTACTCATCCTCGGTCAATACTGAATGACCCTGAACAGCGCAACCTCAGTCCACACTGCATGACCTAAACTACGCAACCTCAGTCCAAACTGTATGAGCCAAAATTGCTCAGCCTCGGTCCATACCATATGACTCTAAACTACTCTGCCTCAGTCCATACTGCATGACCCCAAACTGCTCTACCTCAGTCCATACTGCATGACCTTAAACTGCTTAGCCTCGGTACTTACCGCATGACCTTAAACTGCACGGGCTCGATCCGTACTGCATGTCCCTAAACTGCTCGGCCTTGGTACATGCTTCATGACCCTTAATTGCTCTGCCTCAGTCCCTACTGCAAGGCCCTTTTCTGCTCAGCATCGGTCTATATTTCATGACCCTAAACTGCCCAGCCTTGGTCGTTATGTCAAGACTCTAAAGTGCTAGCCACAGCACATACTCCATGACCCTAAACTGCCCAGCCTCTGTCCTTACCGCATGGCGCTAAATTAGTCAGCCTAGGTTTATATTGCATGACCCTAAACTGTGCAGACTCAATCTATACTGCAATACGCTAAACTGCCCAGCCTCAATCCATACCGCATGACCCTAAACAACTCACCCTTAGTCCATAATGCATGACCCTAAACTGGTTAGCCTCGATCCACACTGGATTACCATAAACTGCTAAGCCTCGATCAAAACTGTATGACCCTAACTGCTCAGCCTCGGTCCATACTGCATGTCCCTAAACATTTCACTCTCTATCCACACTGCATGGCCCTAAACTGCTCAGCCTCGATTCATACTTCATGACCTTAAACTCCTCATGCTCGATCCATATGGCATGACCTTAAACTGCTCCGCCTCGGTCCATACTATATGAGCCTAAAATACTCAGCCTCGGTCCATTCTGCATGAGCCTAAACTGGTCAGCCTCAATCCACCGTGCATGACCCAAAACTGCTCATTTTCGATTCACATTGCATGGCCCTAAACTACTCTTCCTCTGTCAATACTGAATGACCCTAAACAACGCAACTTCAGTCCACATTGCATGACCCTAAGCTATACAACCACCGTCCACACTACATGACCCTAAACTACTCAGCCTCGGTCCATACCGTATGACCCAAAACTTCTCTGCCTTGGTCCATGTTGCGCGACCCTAAACTGCTCTGCCTCTGTCCATACTGTAGGACCATAAACTACATAGCCTCGGTACATACTGCATGACCCTAAACTGCTCAACTTCTGTCCTTATTTTAAGTCTCTAGACTGCTCTGCCTCAGTCCATATTGCATGACCCTAAGCTTCTCAGCCTCGATTTATACTCCATGACCCTAAACTGTTCAGCTCGATCCATACTGCATGACCCTAAACTCCTCAGACTCGGTCCATACAACATGACTCTAAACTTCTCACCTCGGCCCATATTGCATGAGCCTAAAATGCTCATCCTCGTTCCATACTGCTTGAGCCTAAACTGCTCAACCTCGGTCCACACTGCATGCCCCAAAACTGCTCATCCTCGGTTCACACTGCATGACCCTAAACTTCTCAGCCTCGATCCATACTGATTGATCCTAAACAGCGCAACCTCAGTCCACACTACATGACCCTAAACTGTGCAACCTCAATCCACACTGCGTGACCCTAAACTGCTCAGCCTCGGTTCATGCTTCATGACCCTTAACTACTTCCCCTCGGTCCTTATTGCAAGGCACTTTTCTGCTCTGCCTTGATCTATACTTCATGACCCTCAACTACTTAGCCTAGGTCCTTATTTCAAGACCCTAAACTGCTCAGCCTCGATACATACTCCCTAAACTGCTCAGCCTTGGTCCTTACAGCATGACCTAAAACTACTCATCCTCGGTTTATGCTGCATGACCCTAAACTGTGCACCCTTGATCCATAATGCATTGCCCATGACTGCACAGCCACGGTCCATACTGCATGATCCTAAACTGCTCACCCTCAGCCCATAATGCATGACCCTAAACTGCAAAGCCTTGATCCACACAGCATGACCTTAAACTGCTTAGCCTCGGTCTAAACTGCATGACCCTAAATTACTCAACCTCGGTCCAAACTACATGACCCTAAAACTGTCAATCTCGGTCCACCTTGCCTCACGTTAAACTGCTCAGCCTAGGTCTAGACAGCAAGACCCTAAACAACATAGCCTCGGTCCAAACTGAATGACCCGAAACTGCTCCGCCTAGGTCCTTACTGCATGACCCTAAACTACACAGCCTGAATACGTACTACATGACCCTAAACTGCTCTGCTATGGGCCTTACTGCATTACTCTAAACTACTCAGCCTTACTCCATCCTGCATGATCCTAAACTGTGCAGCCTAGGTCCATACTACTTGACCCTAACATGAACAGCCTCGGTCCATACTGCATGACCCTAAACTGCTAAGCCTCGGTCCGCTCTGCATGACCATAAACTGCTCAGCCTCGGTCCATACTACATGACAATAAACTACTCAGCTGCGGTCCGTACTGCATGATCCTAAACATCTCAGCCTCGGTTCACTTTGCGTGGCCTATACCGCTCATCCTCGGCTCATGCTGGAGTCTCGATCCATACTGCATGACCCAAAAGTTCTTAGCCTCGGTCCATACTGCATGACCATATACTAATCAAGCTCAGTCTATACTGCGTGACTCGAAAGTACTCAGTCTCGATCCATGTTGCATGACCCTAAACAGCACATCCTCGGACCCAACTGCATGATCCTAAACTGCTCAGGCTCTGTCCATAGGGCATGACCGTAAACTGCTCAGCGTCGGCCCAAACAGCATGACTCTAAACTGCTCAGCCTCAATCCATACTCCATGACGCTAAACGGCTCATCCTCGGTCCATACGGCACGACCGTAAACTGCTCAGCCTCCGTTCATACTGCATGACTCTAAATTGCTCCTCCTTAGTCCGTATCGCATGAGCCTAAACTGCTCAGCCTCGGACCACACTGCATGACCCAAAAGTTCTCATCATCGGTTGACACTGCATGACCCTAAATTGCTCAGCCTCATTCCATACTGAAAGACCTTGAACTATGTAACCTCAGTTCACACTGCGTGACTGCAAACTACTCAGCCTTAGTCCATTATGAATGACTTTAAAATGTGCACCCTCAGTCCACATTGCATGACCCTAAACTGTGCAACCTCAGTCCACACTGCATGACCTTAATCTACTCAACCTTATGACCCTAAACTACTCTGCCTCAGTCCATAATGCAAAACACTAAACAACAATGCCTAGTCCATACTGCATGACCCTTAACTGCTCAGCCTCGATCCATACTACAAGACCCTAATCTGCTCAGCCTCAGTCCATACCTCATGGCCCAAAACTGCTCAACTTAGGTACTTATTATAGGACCCTAAACAGCTCAGCTTCATTCCATACTGCATGACTGTAAGCTTCTGAGCCACTATTTATACTCCATGACCCTAAACTGCTCAGCCTTGATCAATACTGCATGACCCTAAATTGCTCAGGCTGGGTCCATAGCGCATGACCCTAAACTTCACTGCCTCGGTCTATACTGCATGAGCCTAAAATGCCCAACCTCGATCCATACTACATGAGCTTAAACTGCTCAGCCTCGATCCACACCGCAAGCCCCAAAAATGCTCATCCTTGGTTCACACTGCATGACCCTGAACGTCTTAGCCTCGGTACATACTGCATGATCCTAAACTGCTCAGGCTCGGTCCATACTGCACGACCCTAAACGGCTCAGCCACAATTCATGTTGCATCACCCTTATCTGCTCGTCGTCTCTCCATAGAGTAAGACCCTAATCTGCTCAGCCTCGATCCATACTTCATGACCATAAACTGCCCAGCCTAAGTCCTTATTGCAAGACCCTAAACTGCTCAGCCCCGGTATATACTACATGACCCTAAACTGGTCTACCTTGGTCCTTATCGCATGACCTAAACTAGTCAGCCTCGGTCCGTAGCGCATGACCCTGAACTGTTCAGCCTCGGTGGATACTGCATGACCCTAAACTTTATAGCCTTGTTCCATAATGCATGACCCTAAACATTTAAGCCTCGTTCCACACTACATGACCATAAACTGCTCAACCTAGGTCCATACTGCATGTAAATGTCTCAGCCTCAGTCCATGCTGCATGACCCTAAACATCTCAGCCTCGGTCCACACTGCATGACCCTAAACATCTCGGCCTCGGTCCAAACAAAATGATCGTAAACTGCTCAGCCTCGGTCCATACTCCATCACCATTAACTACGTAAGCTCCCGCCACCCTGCATGACCTTAAACATCTCGGCCTTCTTTTATACCATATGACCCTAAACTGCTTAGCCTCAGTCTATACTGCATGACCCTAAGCTGCTGTACCTCAGTCTATACTGCATGACACTAAACTGCTCAGCCTCGGTTCTTACTTCATGACCCTAAACTGCTCAGCTTATGTCTTTTTTTCAAGACCCTAAACTGCTCAGCCTCGGTCCATACGGCATGACTCTATGCTTTTCAGCCTCGATTTATACGCAATGACCGTATACTACTCTGCCAAGGTCTATACTACATAGCCATGTACTGCTTCCCCCCTATACTGCTCAGCCTCGGTCAACACGACATAGCCATAAACCACACGGCCTCGGTCCGTAATGCATGACCCTAAACTGGAAAGCCTCGATCCACACTGGATGACCATAAACTGCTCTGCTTGGGTCTAAACTGCATGACCGTGAACTGCCCAGCCTCGGTCAATACTGCATGACCCTAAACATCTCACTCTCGATCCACACTGTATGACCCTAAACTGCTCAGCCTCGATCCATACTGCATGACCCTAAACGTGTCAGGCTCGGTCCATATAGCATGAGCCTAAACTTCTCAGCCTCGGTCCATGCTGCATGAGCCAAAAATGCTCAGCCTCGATCTCCACTGCATGAGCCTAAACTGCTCAGCCTCGGTCCACACTTCATGACCCAAAACCGCCCATCCTTGATTCACACTGCATGACACTAAACGGCGTAGCCTCGGTCAATACTGAAGGACCCTAAACAGCGCAACCTCAGTCCACACTGCATGACCCTAAACTACGCAACCTCAGTCCATATTGCATGACCCTAAACTGCTCAGCCTTGGTCCGTACCCTATGGCCCTAAACTACCTGCCTCGGTCCACACTGCACTAGCCTAAACTAATCTGCTTCAGTCCATACCGTAAGACCTTAACTTGCTTAGCCTCTTTACATACTGCATAACCCTAAACTGCTCAGGCTCGGTCCATACTGCATGACCCTAAACTGCTCAGCCTCGGTCCATGCTGCATGACCCTTAACTGCTCAGCCTCAGTCCCTACTGCAAGGCCCTTTTCTACTCAACCTCGGCCCATACTGTATGACCCTAAACTACTCAGCTTAGGTCCTGTTTTCAAGATCCTAAATTTCTCAGCCTCGATACATATTGCATGACCCTAAACTGCTCAGCCGCGGTCCTTACTGCATGACCCTAAAGTACTCAACCATGGTTTATACTGTATACCCCTAAACTGTGCAGCCTCGTTCCATACTACATTACCCTTTACTGTAGAGCCTCAGTTCATACGCGACTAAACTGCTCACCCTCAGTCCATAATGCATGACACTAAACTGCAAAGCCTTGGTCCACGCTGCATGACCATAAACTGCTCAGCCTCGGTCTAGACTGCATGACCCTAATGCTCCGCCTCGGTCAATACTGCATGCCCCTCAACATCTCAGTCTCGGTCCACACTGCATGACCCTAAACTGCTAAGCCTCGGTCTAGACAACAAGACCCTAAACAACTCGGCCTCGGCCCAAACTGAATGACCCTACACTGCTCAGCCTTGTTATATACTTCATCACCATTAACTGCACAACATCACGCCACATTGGAGAGAACTAAACTGCTCATCCTCGGTCCATATCGTATGACCTTAAACAGCTCAGCCTTGTTCCATACTGCATAACCCAAAACTACTTTACCTCAGCCCATACTGCTCAGCCTCGGTACGTACTGCATAGCCTTAAACTGCTCAGGGTCGTTTCATACGCCACGACCTTATACTGCTCAGCCTCGATCTGTACTGAATGACCCTAAACTTCTAAGCCTCGGTCCACATAGATGACCCTAAACTACTCAGCCTCGATTTATACTGCATGACCCTAAACTGCTAAGCCTCGGTCCATACTGCATGACCCTATACTATTCAGCCTCGATCGACATTACCTGAGCGTAAACTACTCAGCCTCAGCCTCGGTCCATACTGCCTGACCTAAACCGCTGAGCAGCGGTCCATATTGTATGACCCTAAAATGCTCAGCTTTGGTCCATGCTGCATAACCCTAAACTGCTTAGCCTTGATCCATACTACATGAACCTCAATTACTCAGCCTTGCTTCATACTGCATGACGCTGAACGGCTCAGCCCTAAACTGCTCAGTCTCGGTCAATCCTACATGATTTTATACTGCTCAGCCTCGGCCCCCACTGCATGACCCTAAACTGCTCAGCCTTGGTCCATACTACATACCCTAAACTGCTCAGCCTTGGTCCATACTGCACGACCTAAAATGGCTTTGCCTAAGTCTGTATGGCATGACCGCAAACTGCTCAGCCTCGATACATACTGCATGACTTTGAATAACTCAGGCTCGGTCCATGCTGCATGATCTTAAACTGCTCAGCCTCGGTTCGTGCAACATGACTCTTAACTGCTCAGCCTAGGTCCTTATTGATAACCCTAAACTGCACAGCCTCTATGCACACTGCATGCCTTAAATTGCCTTGCCTCGGTCCTTACTGCATGACACTAAACTACTCAGCCTCGGTCGATACAGTATGACCCTAAACTGCTCACCCTCGTTCCATAAAGCATGACCCTAAACTAGTAAGCTTTGGTCCGCTCCGCATGACCATAAACTGCTCAGCCTCGATCTGTATTACATGACCCTAAACTGCTCAGCCACGGTCCATACTGCATGACCCTGAACATCTCAGCCTCGGTCAACATTGCAGGACCCTAACCTGCTCAGCCTCGGCTGCATGACCCACAACTGCTTAGCCTCGATCCATACTGCTTGACCCAAAAGTGCTCAGCCTTGGCCCATACTACATGACCCTAAACTGGTCAAGCTTTGTCTATACCGTATGACCCAAAACTGCCCGGCCTCGGTCCATAGTGCATGACTCTAAACTACTCTGCTTCAGTCCATACTACATGACCGTAAACTGCTCAGCCTTAGTACATACTGCTTGAGCCTAAATTGCTCGGGCTCGGTCCATACTGCATGACCCCAAACGGCTCAGTATCGGTTCAGGCTGCATGTCCCGTAACTGCTTAGCCTCGGTATATAGTGCAAGACCCTAATCTGCTCAGCCCTTGTCCATACTTCATGACCCTAAACTGCTCAGCTTAGGTCTAGACAACATGACCATAAACTGCGCAGCCTCGGTCCACACTGGATGACCTTAAATCGCTCAGCCTCGATCCTTACTGCAGCACCATTCATGGTGCAACCTCATGCCACACTGCATGACCCTAAACTTCTCAGCCTCAGTCTATACCGTATGACCCTAAACTACTCAGCCTTGGTCTACACTGCAAGACCTTAAACTGCTCTACCTCAGTCCATACTGCATGACCCTAAACTGTTCAGGAATAGTACATACTGCCTAACCTATAACTGCTAAGGCTCGGTCCATACTGCGTGACCTTACACTACTCAACCTCGGTCCATACTGAATGACCCTAAACTGCTCAGCCTCGGTTCATGCTGCATGTCCCACAACTGCTCAGCCTCGGTCCATAGTGCAAGACCCCAATCTGCTCAGCCTCAGTCCACACTTCATGACCCTAAACTGCTCAACTTAGGACTAGACAACAAAACCATAAACTGCTCTGCCTAGGTCCAAACAGAATGACCTTAAACTGCTCAGCCTCGATCCATACTGCATCACCATTCATGGTGCAACCTCAAGCCACACTGCATGACCCTAAACTTCTCAGCCTCGGTCTATACGGTATGACCCTAAACTACTCAGCTTCGGTATATACCACATGACCCTAAGCTACTCTACCTCAATCCATACTGCGTGACCCTAAACTGCTCAGCCTTGGTACATACTGGCTAACCTTAAACTGCTAAGGCTGGGTCCATATTGCATGACCCTACACTACTCGACCTCGATCCATACTGAATGACCCCAAACTGCTCAGCGTCGGTCCATACAGCATGGCCCTAAACTACTTAGGCTCGCTCCTTAATGTCAGACCCTAAACTGCTCAGCCTCGGTCCATACTGCATGATCCTAAACTGCACAGCTTAGGTCAATATTGCAAGACCATAAACTTCTCAGCCTCATTCCACACTGCGTGATGCTAAACTACTAATCCTCGATTTATACAGCTTGACACAAAACTGCTCAGTCTCGATCCACGCTGCGTGACCCTAAACTGCTCAGCCTCGATCCACTCTACCTGACCTTAAACTACTAAGCCATATTGCTTGACCCTAAACTGCTCAGCTTCGATCCATACAACTTGACCCTAAACTGCTCAGCATTGATCCGTACTGCATGAGCCTAAAATGCTCAGCCTCGGTCCATACTGCATGAGCCAAAACGGCTCAGCCACGGTCCACACAGCATGACCCAAAACTTCTCATCCTCGATTCATACTTCATGACCCTAAACTTCTCAGCCTCGTTCCATACTAAATGACCCTAAACTGCTCGTCCTAGGTCCGCACTGCATGACCCTTAACTGCGCAACCCTAGTCCTCACAGCATGACCGTAAACTACTCAGCCTCGGTCCATACTGTTTGGCCTTAAACTGCTCTTCCTCGGTCCATACTGCAAGGCTCTAAACTCCTCTGCCTGAGTCCGTACTGCATGACACTAAACTTGTCAGCCTCGATGCATACTTTATGACCCTAAACTGCTCAGGCCCAGTCCATACTGCATGACCCTAAACAGCTCAGCCTCGGTTCATGCTGCATGACCCTTAACTTCTCAACCTCGGTCCATACTGCAAGACCCTAATTTGCTCAGCCTAGGTTCTTACTTCATGACTCTAAACTGCTCAGCTGAGGTCTTTATTACAAGACCTTAAACCGCTCAGCCTCGTTCCATACTGTGTGACCCTAAGCTTCCCAGCCTCAATTTATACTCAATAACCGTCTACTACTCAGCATTGGTCCATAATGCATGACCTTAACCTGCTAAGCCTCGACACACACTAAATAGCCATGAACTGCTCGGCCTCGGTTTATACTGCATGACCCTAAATTGCTAAGACTCGATCCACACTACGTGGCCTTGATATGCTCAGCCTCGATCCATACTGCAAGACCCAATACTTCTCAACTTCGATACATACTGCATGACCCTAAACCGCTCAGTATTGGTCCTTACTGCATAACCCCAAACTATTAAGCCTCGATCCATACTACATGACCCTAAACTGTGCAGCCTCGGTCTATATTGCATGACCCTAAACTACGCAGCTTCAGTCTATATTGCATGACCCTAAACTGTTCACCCTCGGTCCATAATGCATGATCCAATACTGCTAAGCCTCGATCACCATTGCATCATCACAAATTGCTCAGCCTCGGTCCACACTGCATGACCCTAAACTGCTCAGCCTCGGTCCATACTGCATGACCCTCAACATCTCAGCCTCGGTCCACATTGCATGACACTAAACTACTCAGCCTCGATCTAAACAGTAAGACCCTAAACCACACAGCATCGGTCCATACTGAATGACGCTAAACTGGTCAGCCCCAGTCCCTACTGCATCACCAATAACGATGCAACCTCATGCAGCACAACATGAACCAAAACTTCTCATCCTCGGTCCATACAGTATGACCCTTATCTGCTCAACCTCGGTCTATATTGGATGACCCTAATATGCTCCGCCTCAGTCCATACTGCATCACCCTAAACTGCTCTACCGCGGTAAATACTGCATAGCCTTTAACTACTCAGACTCCGTCCATACTGCATGACCCTATACTGCTCAGCCTCGATTCATACTGAATGACCCTAAACTGCTCAGCCTGCTGTCCATACTGCATGACCCTAAACTACTTACGCTCGCTCCATAATTCGGGACCCTAAACTGCTCTGCCTCGGTCGATACTACATGAGCCTACAATGCTCAGCCTCAAACCATAGTGCATGAGCCGAAACTGCTCGGCCTCGGTTCACACTGCATGACCCAAAACTGCTCATCCTCTGTTCACACCGCATAACCAAAAACAGCTCAGCCTCGGTCCATAATGTAAACCCATGTTCACACTGCTTGACCCTAAACTACGCAACCTCAATCCACACTACAAGATTCTAATTTACTAAGCACCGGTCCATACCGTATGACCCTAAACGGCTCTGCCTCGGTGAATCCTGCACGACCCTAAGCTACTCTACCTCAATCCATACTGCATGACTCTAAACTGCTCAGCCTCGGTACATACTTCATGACCTTAAACTACTCAGGCTTGATCCATTTTGCAGGACCCTAAACTGCTCAGCCTCGTTTCTTGCTGCATGCCGCTCTTCCTCAGTCCATACTACAAAAGTCTAATCCGCTTAGTTTCGATCCATACTTCATGACCGTAAACTGCTCAGCCTTGCTCATCATTGGAAGACCCTAAACTGGTCACCCTCTGTACGTACTTCATGACCCTAATTTTCTCAGCCTTGGTCCTACTGCATGACCCTAAACTACTCAGCCTCAGTCCATACTGCATGACCCTAAACTTTGCAGCCATAATCTATACTTAGTGTAAATTGCACAGCCTCGGTCCATACTACGTGACCATATTGTTCACTCTCGATCCATAATGCATGACCCTAAACTGCTACGTCTTGGTCCGCACTACATGACCATTAATTGCGGTCCATACTACATGACAAAAAACTGCTCAGCTTCGGTCCATAATGCCAGACCCTATACTGCTCAGCCTCGGTCCATACTGCATGACCTTATACTACTCAGGCTTGGTCCATATCGCATGGCCCTAAACTAGGCTGCCTCGGTTCATACTACATGACCCTTAACAGCTCGACCTTGGTTCATACTGCATGACCCTATGCTGCTCATCCTCAGTCCATAATGAATGACCCTAAACGGCGTAAGCTCGGTCCGAACTGCATGACCATAAACTACTCAGCCTCTGTCCATACTGCATGACCCTAAGTGCTCAGCCTCGGTCCATACTGCATGACCCTAAACTACTCTTGCCCGATCTATACTGCATGACCCTAAACTAGTCGGCCTTGGTCCAAATAGCTTGACCCTAAACTTTTCAGCCTCGGTCCATACTGCATGGCCTAAAATGCTCAGCCTCGGTCCATACTGCATGAGCCTAAACTGCTCAGCCTCGGCCCATACTGCAAAACCAAAAATTGCGCATCCTTAGTTCCCACTGCATGGCCTTAAACTACTTAGCCTCTATCCAGACTGAATGACCCTAAACTTCACAACCTCAGTCCGCACTGCGTGACCCTAAATGACGCAACCTCAATCCACACTGCATGACTCTAAACTACTCGATCCACACTGCACAGCCCTTGTCCTTATTGCATTACCCTAAAGTGCTCTGCCTCGGTCCGTACTGCATGACCCTAAAGTGCTCTGCCTCAGTCCATACTACATAACCCTAAAGTGTTCTAGCTCAGTCCACACTGCATGACCCTAAAGTGCTCTGCCTCGGTCCATACTACATGTCCCTAAACTGCTCTACCTCAGTCCATACAGCATGACCCTAAACTGCTAAGCCTAGGTACGTACTGCACGACCCTAAATTGTTGAGGCTCGGTCTACACTGCATGACCAAAAAATGTTCAGCCTTAGTTCATGATGCATGACCCTTAACTGCTCAGCCTCGATACATACTGTATGACTGTAATCTGCTCAGCCTCAGTCCATACTTCATGACCCTAAACTGCTCAACCTTGGTCTTTATTGCATGACATTAAAGTGCTCAGCCTTCGTCCATACTACATGACCTGAACTTCTCTGCCTCGATTTATGATCCATGACCCTAAACTGCTTAGCCTGGATTGCTACTGCATGACCCTAAACTTCTCAAGCTCAATCCATATAGCATGACCCTGAACTGCTCAACCTTGGTCCAAACTGCATGAGCCTGAAATGCTCAGCCTCGATTCATACTGCATGGTCCAAAACTCTTCATCCTCCGTTAACCTAGCAAGACCCTAAACTGCTCAGCCTCGGTCAATACTGATTGACCCTAAATAACGCAACCTCAGTGCACACTGCATGATCCAAAACTGCGCAACCTCAGTCCACACTACACGACCCTAAACTGCTCTGCCTCGGTCCATATTGCACTACCCTAAACTGCTCAGGCTCAGTCCATACTGTTAAGTACATGCTGCATGAACCTAAACTGCTCAAGCTCAGTCCCTAGTGCGTGACCCTAAACTGCGCAGCTTCGGTTCATGCTGCATAACCCTTAACTTCTCAGCCTCGGTCCCTACTGCAAGGCCCATAACTGCTCAGCCTCGGTCCATACTTCATGACCCTAAACTGCTCAGCCTCGGTCCTTACTGCATGACCCTCAACTACTCAACCTCAGTTTATACTGCATAACCCTAAACTGCGCAGCCTCAGTCCCTACTGCATGACCCTTAACTACACAGCCTCGGTGCATACTGCATAACCCAAAACTACTCACCCTCGGTCATAATGCATGACTCAAAACTGCTAAGCCTCGATCCACACTACATGACCATAAACTGCTCAACCTCAGTCTAAACTGCATGATCGTAAACTTCTCAACCTCGGTCCATACTACATGACCCTAAACATCTCAGTCTCGATCCACACTGCTCGACCCTAAACTGCTCAGCCTCGGTCAAGACAGCAAGCCCCTAAACTGCTCGGCCTCTATCAAAACTGAATGACCCTTAAGATCTTAGCCGCAGTCCATACTGAATCACGATTAACTACGCAACATCACGCCACATTACAAAACCCTAAAAATCTCAGCCTCGGTTCATAACGTAAACTGCTTAGCCTCGTTCTGTACTGCATGACCTTAAATTGCCCTGCCTCAGTCCATTCTGTAGGACCCTAAACTGCTCTGCGTCGATACATACTGCATATCCTTAAATTGCTCATGCTCGGTCTTTACTGCATGGCCTTATACTGCTCAGCCTAAGTCCTTAAAGAATGACCCTAAACTACTTAGGCTCTCTCCATAAGGCGAGACCCTAAACTGCTCAGCCTCGGTCCATACAGCATGACACGAAACTGCTCAGCCTAGGTCCATATTACAAGACCCTAAACTTCTAAGCCTCGGTCCACATTGCATTACCCTAAACTATTCAGCCTCGATTTATACTGCATGACCCAAAACTACTCAGCCTCGGTCAATACTGCATGACCCTAAACCTTTCAGCCTCGATCAACACTACCTAACCCAAAACTACACAGCCTCAGCCTCGGTCCATACTGCCTGACCCTAAACTGCTTAGCCTTTATCCATATTGCATGACCCTAAAATGCTCAGATTCGGTCCATCCAGCATGACCATAAACTGCTCAACCTAGGTCCATACTGCATGACCTCAAACATCTCAGCCCCGGTCCATACTGCATGACCCTAATTTCTTCAGCCTCAATCAATACCTCTGAACCCTAAACTTCTCAGCCTCGTTCCATAATGTAGGACCCTAAACTGCTCAGCCTCAATCTATACTGTGTAACCCTATACTGCTCCGCCTCGGTCAATTCTGCATGACCCTTTACTGCTCAGCCTTAGTCCACACTGCACGACCCTTACTGCTTAGCCTCTGTCCATACTGCATAACCCTAAACTACTCAGCCTCGGTCCATACCGTATGACCCTAAACCGCTCTTCCTCGATCCATACTGCATGACCCCAAACTGCTCTTCCTCAGTGTATACTGCACGACCTTAAACTGATATGCATCAGTCTATATTGCATGGACCTAAACTGCTCAGCGTCGATACATACTGCATGACCTGAAACTGCTCTGGCTCGGTCCATGGTGCATGACCCTAAACTACTTAGCCTCAATCCATACTGCATGACCCTAAACAGCTAAGACTCGGTCCGTACAGCATGACCCTAAACTGTTCAGCCTCGGTCCTAATTGCATGAACCTAAACTGCCCAGCCGCAGTCCATACTGCATGAGCCTAAAATGCTCAGCCTCGGTCCACACTGCATGACCCAAAACTGCTCATCCTCGGTTCACACTGCATGACCCTAAACTGGTCAACCTCGGTCCATACTGAATTACCCTAAAGTGTGCAACCTCAATTCACACTGCGTGACCCTAAACTGCTTAGCCTTGGTCCATATTGAATGACCCAAAGTTGTGTAACCTCATTCCACACTGCAAGGCTCCAAACTGTTCAATGTCGGTCCATACTGTATGACCGTAAACTGCTCTACCTCGGTCCGTAGTGCACGACCCTAAATTGCTCTGCCTCAGTCCGTACTGCATGACCCTTAACTGCTCAACCTCAGTCCTTATTGCAACACCCTAATCTGCTCAGTCTTAGTCCGTATTTCATGACCCTAAACTACACACTTTAGGTTCTTATTGTAAGACCCTAAACTGCTCAGCCTCGGTCCATACTGCATGACCGTAAGCTTCTCAGCCTCGATTTATACTCCATGGCCCTAAACTGCTCAGGCTCCATCCATACTTCATGAGCCTAAACTTCTCAGCCTCGATCCACACTGCATGCCCTAAAGCTGCTCATCCTAGGTTCACACTGCATGACCCTAAACTGCTCATCCTCGTTCCTTACTGAATGACACTAAACCGCGCAACCTCAGTCCACACTGCATGACCCCAAATTATGGACCCTCTGTCCACACTGCATGACACTAAACTGCTCAGCCTCGGTGCATACCGTATGATCCTAAACTACTCTGCCTCGGTCCATACAACACAACCCTAAACTGCTCTGCCCTTGTCCGTACTGAACGACCCAAAACTGCTCAGCCTCATTGCATATTGCATGATCCTAAACTGCTCTTGCTCGGTCCATACTACAAGACCCTAAATTGCTCAGTCTCGGGTCATGCTGCATGACCCATAACTGTGTTGCCTCGGTCCATATTGCATGACCGTAAACTGCTCTGCCTCGGTCCATATTGCATGGCTCTAAACTACTCAACCTCGATCCATCTCGCATGACCCTAAACTCCTCACACTCGGTGCATACCGCATGACCCTAAACAGCCTCAGTCCAAAATGCATGACCCTAAAATGCTAAGCCTCGGTCTACACTACATGGCCACTATTTACTCAGCCTCGGTCCATACGGCATGACCCTCAATTGCTCGGCCTCGGGTCAGACTGCATGAACCTAAACTCACAGCCTTGGTCCATAATGCATGACCCTAAATTGTTCAGCCTTGATTTATACTGCATGACCCAAAACTGCACAGCCTCGATTTATACTGCATGACCCAAAACTGCTCAGCCCCGGTCCAAAGTGCATGACACTAAACTGCTAAGACTCAATGCACACTACATGGCCATGAACTGCTCAGCCTCGGTGCATTCTGCAAGGCCCTAAATTACTTAGCCTCGGTCCATACTACATAACCCTAAACTGCTCAGCCTCGGTCCATATTGCATTACTCAAAACTACTCAGCCTCGATCCAGACTGCATGTCCCTAAACTGCACTGCCTCGATCTATACTCCTTGACCTTAAACTACTCCGCCTCGGTCCATACCACGAGATCCTAAATGGCTCAGCCTCAGTCCATCTTGCATGACCCTAAACTGCCCAGGTTCGGTTCTTACTGCATGACTCTGAAATGCTTAGCCTCGTGCCATATGGCATGACAGTAAACTACTCATTCTCGTACCGTTTTGCATAACCCTGAAGTGCTCATGCTTGGTCCATACTGCATGACCCTAAATTACTAAGCCTCGGTCCATACTGAATGACCCAAAACTGCTCAGCCTCGATCCATAATGCATGATCCTAAACTACTTAGGCTTGGTCCATACTGCAAGACCCTAAACTGCTCAGCCTTGGTCCTTATTGCATGACCTTAAACTACTCACCCTCGATCCATACTACATGACCCTAGAGTGCTCAGCCTCGTTCCACTAAGCCTGACCCTAAATTGCTCATGCTCGGTGCATACTGCATGACCCTAAACTTCTTAGCCTCGGCCTATACTGCATGACCCTAAACTCCTCAGCCTCTGCACGTACTACAAGTCCTAAAACTATTCAGCCATGATCGGTACTGCAGAACCTTAAACCATATGGCATGACTCTAAACTGCTCAGCCTCGGTCCGTACTGAATGACCCTGTACTTGCTCAGCCTCGATCCATAATGCATGACCCTTAAATGTGCAACCTTAGTCCACACTGCATGATCCTAAACTTCTCAACCGTGGTCCATAACGTATGACCTTAAACTGCTCAGCCTCCATCCATGCTGCAAGACTCTAAATTGCTCTTCCTCAGAACACGCAGCATGACTCTAAACTACTCAACCTCGGTACATTCTGCATGACCCTACTCTGCTTAGGCCCGGTCCTTACGGCATGACCAAGAGCTGCTCAGCCTCGGTCCATACTGCATGACCATAAATATCTCTGCCTCGGTTCATGCTGCATGACCCTTACCTAATCTCAATAAAGAAAGACCAAAAACGGTTCAGCCACGGTCAATACTGCATGACCCTCAACTGCTCAGACTAAGTCCATACTGTAATGCCAAAAACAGCTCAGCCTCAGTCGATATTGCATAACCGTAAACTGCTCAGCCTCTTTTTATACTTCATAACTCTATACTGCTCTGCCTCGGTCAATACTGTATGACCCTAAACTGCTCAACCTCGGTCCATACTACATGACCCTAAACTGCTAAGCGGAGGTTCATACAGCAATACTCTAAACTGCTCAGCCTCGGTACATACTGCATGACCCTAAGCTGCACACCCTCGATTTGTACTGCATGACTCTATACTTCTCAGCCTTGGTCCGTAATGCGTGACCCAAACTGCTAAGCCTCAATCCGCACTACATGGCCCTGAACTGCTCAGCCTTACTCCACTCTGCATTACCCTAAATTGCTCAGCCTCAATCCAAACTACATGAACCTAAACTGCTCAGCCTTGCTCTATACTGCATGACCCGAAACTGCTCAGCCTCTATTCATGCTGCATGACCCAAAACTACTCAGCTCGATCCATAGTGCTCGACCTTAAACTGCCAACACTTGATCCACACTACATGGCCATGAACTGCTCAGCCTCGATGCATTATGCAAGACCCTAAACTACTAAGCCTCGGTCCATACTACATGACATTATACTCCTCAGCCTCGGTCGTTACTGCATGACCCGAAACTACTCAGTGTCGGTCTAGACTGTATGTCCCTAAACTGCGCAGCCTCGGTCTATAATGCTTGACCCGTAACAACTCAGCCTCGGTCCATACGGAATGATGCTTAACAGCTTAGCCTCGATCCATCTTCCATGACCCTCAAATGCTCAGGCTCAACCCATACTGCATAACCCTAAACTGCTCAGTCTCGTACCGTATGACATGAACATAAACAGCTCATCCTCTATCCATTCTGCTTGACCTTAAATAGCTCAAGCTCGGTCCATATAGCAAGACCCTAAACCGCTTAGCGTCTGTCCATGCTACATGACCCTAAAGTGCTCAGCCTTATTCCACTAAGCATCACCTTGAACTGCTCATGCTTGGTCCATACTACATGACCATAAACTGCTAAGACTCTGTCCATACTGGATAACCCTAAGCTGCTCATCCTCGGTTCACACTACATGACCCTAAACTACTTTCTTACTGATTAACCCTAAACTACTCAGTTTCGGTCCATACTGCATGACCCTAAATTGCTCGGCCTAGGCTCCGACCGCATGAAGCTAAATTTCACAGCCTTGGTCCATATTGCAAGACCCTAAAACGCTCATCCTCGATTTATACTGCATGACACAAAACTGCAGCCTCGATTTATACTGCATGACCCAAAACTGCTCGGCCTCGATCCAAAGTGCACGACACTAAACTGCTAAGACTCAATGCACACTTTGTGGCCATGAACTGCTCAGCCTCAGTGCATTCTGCAAGGCCCTAAATTACTCAGCCTCGATCCATACTACATAACCCTAAACTGCTCAGTCTTGGTCCTTATTGCAATACCCAAAACTACTCAGCCTCGATCCAGACTGCATGTCCCCATACCGCACAGCCTCAGTCTATACTGCTTGACCCTAAACTACTCCACCTCGGTCCATTCTACGAGACCCAAAATTGCTCAGCCTCAGTCCATCTTGCGTGACCCTAAACTGCCCAGGCTCGGTCCATACTGCATGACTCTAAATTGCTTAACCTCGTGTCGTATGGCATGACCGTAAACTAGTCATCCTCGGTCCATTGTGCATGACCCTAAACTGCTCATGCTCAGTCAATACTGCATGCCCCTAAATTACTAAGCCTCGATCCATACTGAATGACCCTAAACTCCTCAGCCTCGATCCATAATGCATGATCTTAAACTACTTAGGCTTGGTCCATAATGCATGACCCTACATTGCTCAGCCTCCGTCTTTACTGCATGATGCTAAACTACTCAGCCTCGGTCCATGCTACATGACCCTAAAGTGCTTAGCCTTGTTCCACTAAGTATGGCCCTAAATTCCTCATGTTTAGTGCATACTGCATGACCCTAAACTACTCAGCCTCGGTCCATACTGCATGACCCTAAACTCCTCAGCGTCTGCCCATACTACATGTCCTAAAACCTTTCAACCTTGGTCGGTGCTGCAGGACCTCAAACCATATTTCATGACCCTAAACTGCTCAACCTTGGTCAATACTGAATGACCCTATACTTGCTCAGGTTCAATCCATAATGCATGACCCTTAACTGCGCAACCTCAGTCCACACTGCATGATCTTAAACTGCTCAGCCGTGGTCCATAACGTATGACCCTAAACAGCTCAGCCTCCATCTATGCTGCATGACTCTAAATTGCTCTTCCTCAGTCCACGCAGCATGACTCTAAACTACTCAACCTCGGTACATACGGCATGGTCCTAAACTGCTCACCCTCGATCCTTACGGCATGACCCTGAGATGCTAAGGCTCAGTCCATACTGCATGACCCTAAATAGCTCTGCCTCAGTTCGTGCTGCATGGCCCCTACCTAATCTCATTAAAGAAGGACCCTAAATTGTTAAGCCACAGTCAATATCACATGACCCTCAACTGCTCAGCCTAGGTCCATACTGCATTGCCCAAAATTGCTCAGCCTCGGTCCATACTGCATAGCCGTAAACTGTTCAGCCTCTCTTTATACTTCATAACCCTATACTGCTCAGCCTTCGTCCATACTGTACGACCTTAAACGGCTTAACCTCGGTCCATACAACATGACCCTAAATTGCTAAGCCGAGGTCCATACGGCAATACTCTAAACGGCTCGGCCTCGGTACATACAGCATGACCCTAAGCTGCAGACCCTCGATTTGCACTGCATGACCCTATACTGCTCAGCCTTGGTCCGTAATGCTTGACCCTAAACTGCTAAGCCTCAATGCACACTACATGGCCCTGAACTACTCTGCCTCGGTCCGTACTGCATAACCCTAAATTGCTCAGCCTCAGTCCAAACTTTATGAATCTAAACTGCTCAGCCTTCCTCTATACTGCATCACCCTAAACTGCTCGGCCTCGATTTATGCTGCATGACCCAAAACCGCTGAGCTCGGTTCATAATGCATGACCCTAAACTGCTAACACTTGATCCACACTACATGACCATGAACTGCTCAGCCTCGGTGCATTTTGCAAGACCCTAAACTACTTAGCCTCGGTCCATTCTACATGGCCTTAAACTGCTCAGCCTCGATTGTTACTGCATGACCCGAAACTACTCAGTGTCAGTCCAGACTGCATGTCCCTAAACTGTGCAGACTAAGTCAATAATGCTCTACCTGTAACTACTCAACCTTAGTCCATACGGTATGATGCTTAACGGTTTAGCCTCGGTCTGTCTTCCATGACCCTAAAATGCTCTGGCTCATGCCATACCGCATGACCCGAAACTGCTCGGTCTTCTACCGTATGGCATGAACATATACTGCTTATCCTCGGTCCATTCTGCATGACCCTAAATAGCTCAAGCTTGGTCCATGTAACAACACCCTAAACAGCTCAACGTCGGTCCATACTGCATGACCCTAAAGTTCTCAGCCTTGTTCTACTAAGCATCACCTTAAACTGCTCATGCTTGGTCCATATTGCATGACCGTAAACTGCTAGGACTCTGTCCATACTGGATGACCCTGAACTCCTCATCCTCGGTCCACACTGCATGACCCTAAACTACTTAGGCTCGATTCATACTGCATGACCCTAAACTGCTCAGCCTCGGTCCTTACTGCATGACTCAAAACTACTCAACCTTGGTCCATACGGTATGATGATTAACGACTTAGCCTCGGTCCGTCTTCCATGACCCTAAAATGCTCAGGCTCAGTCCATACCGCATGACCCTATACTGCTCAGTCTCCTACCGTATGGCATGAACTTATACTGCTTATCCTCGGTCCATTCTGCATGACCAAAAATAGCTCAAGCTCAATCCATTCAACAAGACCCTAAACAGCTCAGCGTCGGTCCATACTGCATGACTCTAAAGTGCTCAGCCTTGTTCTACTAGGCATCACCTTAAACTGCTCATGCTTGGTCCATACTGCATGACCGTAAACTGCTAAGACTCTGTCCATACTGGATGACCCTAAACTGCTCATCCTTGGTAAACTGCTCATCCTCGGTCCACACTGCATGACCCTAAACTACATAGGCTCGATTCATACTGCATGACTCTAAACTGCTCAGCCTCGGTCATTACTGCACAACCCAAAACTACTCAACCTCGGTCCGTACTGAATGACCTTACAGTGCTCAGCCGCATTCCATTAAGCATGACCCTAAACTTCTCAAGTTCGGTTCAGACTGCATGACCCTAAACTGCAAAGCCTCGGTCCTTACTAATTAACCCTAAACCACTTGCCTTCGTTCCATTCTGCATGACCCCTAAACTACTTAGGCTCGGTCCATGCTCCATGACCCTAAATTTCTCGGCCTCGGTCCACACTGCATGACCCTAAATTACTCAACCTCGGTCCATATTGCATGACCCTAGCAGACTCAGCCTCACTCCATACTGTATGACACTAAACTCCTCAGCCTCTCTCCATTTTGCATGAGCCAAATCTACTAAACCTCTATCCATACTGCATGACTTTAAACGGCTCAGCCTCGATTCATATGCACGACCTTAAACTACTCAGCCTATGTCCATATTGCAAGTCCCAAAACTTCTCAGCCTCAGTTCACATTGCATGACCATGAACTGCTACGCCTCGACCCCCCTACACGACCCTAAACTGCTCAGCCTCGGTCCATATTGCGTAATCCTAAAACGCTAAGGCTCGGTTCATACTGCAGGATATATACTGCTCAGCCTTGGTCTATACTGCATGACTCGAAACTGTTCAGCCTCGGTCCATACTACATGACCCTAAACTGTGCAGCTTCGGTCCATACTGTCGAACACTGAACTGCACAAGCTCGGTCCATACTGCATGACCCTAAATTGCTCAACCTCGGTCCACAATGCGTAACCCTAATCTTCTAAGACTCGATCCACACTACATAGCCATGAACTGCCCAGCCTAGACCAAAACTGCAAGACCGTCCATACTGCATTACACTAAACTTCTCAGCCTCAGTCCTTACCGCATGACTTTAAACTACTCAACCTTGGTCCATACTCTAAGACCGTCAACTGCACAACCTCTATCCATATTATGTGACCCTAAACTTCTCTGCCTCAGTCCATATTGTATGACGCTAAACTGCTCAGCCACGGTCCATCTCGCATAACCCTAAATTGCTCAGCCTCGATCGATACTGCATGACTCTAAACTTCTCAGCATTGTTCCATACGGCATGACCGTAAACCGCTCATCCTCAGTCTATACTACATGACCCTAAAGTGCTCAAGCTCGGTCCATACTGCATGACCATAAAGTGCTCAGCCTCAGCCCATATTGCATGACCATAAAGTGCTCAGCCTAGGATCAAACTGCATGACCTTAAACTGCTTAAGCTCAGTCCATACTGTACGACCCTAAACTGCTCAGCCTCTGTCCATACTGCTTGACGCTAAACTGCTCAGCCTCTATCCATACTAATGACCATATACTGCTCAGCCCCGATCCATACTGCATGACCCTAAACTGCGCAACCTCAGTCCACACTGGATGACCCAAAACTCCATACCGTACGACAAAAACCTGCCCAGCCTCGATCCATGCTGCATGACCCTGAACTGCTCTTTCGCAGTCTACATAACATGACTGTAAACTGCTCAACCTCGGTACATACTATAGGACCCTAAACTGCTCCGGCTTAGCCATACTGCATGATCCGAAACATCTCAGCTTCGTTCCATACTGCATGACCCTAAACAGCTCTGCCTCGGTTCATATTGTATGACCCTTAACTAAAATAAAGAAAGACCCTAAACTGCTCAACCATGGCCCATACTGCATGACCCTCAACTGCTCAGCCTAGGTCCATACTATAACGCCTACACCAGCTCAGCCTCAGTCCATACTGCACGACCCTAAACTTCTCAGCCTCGATTTATTCTTCACGACCCTATACTGCCCAGCCTCGGTCCATACTGTATGACCCTAAACTACTCAGCCTCAGTCCATAGTACATGACCCTAAATTGCTAAGCCGAGGTCCTTACTGCAATACTCTAAACCGTTCAGCCTCGATACATACTGCATGACCCTAAGCTGCACACCCTCAATTTATACTGCATGACCCTCTATTGCTCAGTCTTTGTCCATATTGCATGACCTTAAACTGTTAAGCCTCAGCAACCACTACATGGCCCTGAACTGCTCAGCCACGGTCCATACTGCATGACCCTAAATTTCTCAGCCTCGGTCCAAACTGCATGAACCTAAACTGATCAGCCTTGCTCCATACTACATGACCCCCAACTGCTTAGCCTCAATTTATACAGCATGACAGAAAACTGCTAAGCCTCGATACATAATGCATGACCCTAAACAACTAAGACTCGATCCACACTACATGGCCATGAATAGCTCAGCCTTGGTTCATTCTACAAGACCCTCAACTTCAGCCTCGGTCCATACTACATGACCTCAAACTGTTCAGGCTCGATCCTTTCTGCATGACCCGAAACTACTCAACCTCGGTCTAGACGGCAAATCCCTAAACGGTGCAACCTCGGTCTATATTGCTTGTCACTTAACTACTCAGCGTTGCTCCATATCGCATCACCCTTAACGGATCAGCCCTGGTCCGTCCTCCATGACCCTAAATCTGCTCATCCTCGGTACATTCTGCATGACCCTAAACAGCTCAAGCTCGGTCCATACAGCACGAACCTGAACTGCTCACCCTCGCTCCATACTGCATGACCTTAAAGTGCTCAGCCTCGTTCCACTAAGCATGACGCTATCCATACTGCAAGACTCTAAACTGCTAAGACTCCGACCATAATGAATGACCCTAAACTGCTCAGCCTCGGTCCATACTGCATGACCCTAAACTACTTAGGCTCTGTCCGTACTACATGACCCTAAACAACTCCGCCTCGATCCACACTACATGACCTTAAACTGCTCAGCCTTAACCATGCTCCATACAGCCTGTCCCTAAACTGCTCAGCCTCGGTCCATATTGCATGACCCTAGAATATTAAAGCTCGCTCCATACAGCATGACCCCATACTGCTCAGCCTTGGTCCATACTGCATGAGCCTAAACTATTCAGCCTCGGTCCATACTACGTGACCCTAAAATGTGCAGCCTCAGTCCATACTGTCAAACCCTCAACTGCTCAACCTCGGTTCATAATGCATGACCCTAAACTGCTCAACCTCGGTTCACAATGTGTAACCCTAAACTTCTAAGACTCGATCCACACTACATGGCCATGAACTGCCAAGCATCGATCAATATTGCAAGACCGTAAACTGCTCAAGGTCAGTCCATCCTGCATGACCCTAAACCGCTCAGCCTTGGTCCTTACCGCATGACCTCAAACTCTCAGCCTTGGTCCATACTGCAAGACCCGAAACTGTCCAGCCTCAGTCCATATTGGATGCCCCTAAACTGCTCAGCCTCTGTCCCCATTGCTTGACCCTAAACTTCTAATCATCGAGCCTTCTCGCATGACCCTAATGATTCAGGCTCTGTCCATATCACATAATGGTAAACTGCTCTGCCTCGTACCATACGGCATGACCGTAAACCGCTCATCCTCAGTGCGTACTGCATGACTCCAAAGTGCTCAAACTCGGTCCATACTGCGTGACGCTAAACGGCACAGCCTCTTAACGTATGGCATGATCGTAATCTGCTCATCCTCGGTACATTTTGCATGACCCTAATCAGCTCAAGCTCGGTCCATACAGCACGACCCTGAACTGCTCACCCTCCGTCCATACTGCATGACCCACAAGTGCTCAACCTCGTTCCACTAAGCAAGACGATATCCATACTGCATGACTCTAAATTGCTAAGACTCCGACCATAAGCAAGACGATATCCATACTGCATGACTCTAAATTGCTAAGACTCCGACCATAATGAATAACCCTAAACTGCTCAGCCTCAGTCCATACTGCATGTCCCTAAACTACTTAAGCTAGGTCCGTACAGCATGACCCTAAACTGCTCCGCCTCGATCCACACAACATGACCCTAAACTGCTCAGCCTTAACCATGCTCCATGCAGCCTGTCTCTAAACTGCTCAACCTCAGTCCATATTGCATGACCCTAAAATATTAAAGCTCGCTCCATACTGCATGACCGCATACTGCTCAGCCTTGGCCCTAAACTGTTCAGCCTTGGTCCATACTACATGACCCTAAAATGTGCTGCCTCAGTCCATGCTGTCGAATCCTCAACTGCTCAAGCTCGGTCCATAATGCATGACCCTAAACTGCTCAACCTCGGTCCACAATGTGTAACCCTAAACTTCTAAGACTCGATCCACACTACATGGCCCAGAACTGCCAAGCATCGATCAACATTGCAAGACCCTAAACTGCTCTGCCTCGGTCCATACTGCATGACCCTAAACCTCTCAGTCTTGGTCCTTACCGCATGACCTTAAACTACTCAGCCTTGGTCTATACTACAAGACCCGAAACTGTCTAGCCTCAGTCCATATTGCATGCCCCTAAACTGCTCAGCCTCGTTCCACATTGCTTGACCCTAAACTGCTCATCAACGAGCCTTCTCGCATGACCCTAAACGGCTCAGGCACTGTCCATACTGCATAATGGTAAACTGCTCAGCCTCGTATTATACGGCATGATCGTAAACCGCTCATCCTCGGTGCATACTGCATGCTCCCAAATCCATACTGCATGACCAAAAAGTGCTCAGCCTCGGTCCATACTGCATGACCATAAAGTGCTCAGTCTAGTAGCATACTGCATGACCTTAAACTGCTCATGCTCGGTCCATACTGCAAGACCCTAAGTGGCTAAGCCCCAATCCATACTGCGTGAACCTAAAGTGTTCAGTCTCGGTCCATATAGCGTGACCCTGAAAAACTAAGCCTCAGTCCATACTGAAAGACCCTAAACTGCTCAGCCTCAGTCCATACGGCATGACCATATACTGCTCTGCCTCGGACAAAACTGTATGACCCTAAACATCTGGTCCCCAGTCCATACTGCATCACCCTAAACTTCTCAGGCTCCGTGCATAATGCATGATGTTAAACTCCTCAACCTCGGTCGATACTGCTTGACTCTAAACTGTTCAACCTCGGTCTACAATGTATGACACTAAGTTGCTCATCCGCAGTGCATACTGCATGACCCGTAAAAGCAAAGACTCGATCCATAATTCATGACCCTAAACTGCTCATCCACGGTCCATAACGCATGACCCTAACAGTAAAGCCTCGGTCCACACTGCAAGACTATAAACTGCTCAGCCTCGATCAATACCGGATGACCCTTAGTTGCTCTGCCTCTGTCCATACTGCATGATGCTAAACATCTCAACCTTGGTACACACTGCATGAGCCAAAACTGCTCAGCCTCGGTCTAGACAGCATGACCCTAAACTCTCGAGCTTCGGTTCATACTGATTGACCCTATACATTGCATCCTCGATACATACTGCATGACCCAAAACTACTCAGGCTCAGACCATGCTGCGAGACCCTAAACTTCTCAGCCTCTGTCCATAGTGCGTGACCCTAAACTGCTCAGCCTCAGTCATACTTCATGAGCCTTAACTACTTAGTCTAGGTCCATACTGCATGGCCCTTGACGGATCAACCTCTCTCCAGACTGCATGACCCTAAATTTCGAGACCTCAGTCAATTATGCATGACCCTAAACGGCTCAGCCTCGGTCCATACTGCAAGACCCTAAACTGTTCAGCCTCGATCCCTACTGCACGGCCCTGAACTGCTCAGCCTCGATTTATATTGCATGACCCTTAGTTGTTTAGCGTCAGTTCATACTGCAAGACCCAAAATTGCTCAGCCTCAGTCCACACTGCATGTTCCTAAACCGCTCAACGGCAGCTTCTATCCAAAATTTCTGATCCTAAACTGCTCAGCATATTGCATGACCCTAAAATGCTTATGCTCGGTCCATACTGCATGATCCTAAAGTGCCCAGCTTCGGTTCATACTGCTTGTCCCTAAACCGCTCAGCCTTAGTCCATACTAAAAGACCTTCAACTGCTCAGCCTCGGTCCATATCGCATGACCATAAACTGGTCAGCCTTGGACGAAACCGCATGACCATAAACTGCTCAGTGCCAGTCCGTACTGCATGACCTTAATCTGCTCAGGCTCGGTCCAAACTACATAACCGTAAATTGCTCAACCTCGGTCCATACTACATGACCTTAAACCACTCAGGCTAAGTCCATACCGTAAGGCCCTAAACTGCTCTACCTCGGACCAAACAGTAAGGCCCTAAACTGCTCCGCTTCTGACCAAACAGTAAGGCCCTAAAGTGCCTAGCCAAGATCCATACTGCATGACCCTATACCGCTCAACCTCAATCCATTCTACATGACCCTACACTGCTTAACCTTTGTCCATACTGCTTGACCATAAACTATTCAGCCTCGGTCTAGACTACATTACCCTAAATTGCTTAGGCTTGGTCCATACCGCCTGACCCAAAATCTCTCTGCCTCGATCTGTATTGCATGACCCTAAAATGCTAACGCTCGGTCCATACTGCATGACCCTAAACTACGCCTCGGTCAATACTGCATGACTCTAGACTGCTCAACCTTAGCCCTTATTGCAAGACCCAAAACTGCTCAACCTCGTTCCATACTACGTGACTCAAGATCTCAGCCTCGTTCCATACTACATGATTCTGAAAATTTCTGCCTTGGTTCATACTGCATAACATAAAACTAATCGGCCTCGTTCCATACTGCATGAGCCTAAAATGCTCGGCCTCGGTCCACACTACATGACCCAAAACTGCTCAGCCTCGGTCCACACTCCATGATCCAAAACTTTTCGGCCTCTATCCATTCTGAATAACCCTAAATTGCACTGCCTCGATCCATACTGCATAACCCTATATTATGCAAAGAAATTCCAAATTGCATGAACCTAATCTGCCCAGCCTCGATCCGTACCGCATGACCTTAAACTCCTACGCCTCAATCCATACTGCATGAGCCAAAACTGGTCTGCCTCAGTCCATACTGCATGACCCTAAACTTCTCAGCCTCGACCCACACTGCACGACCCAGAACTGCTCAACCTCAGTTGATATTGCATAACCTCTAACTGCTCAGCCTCAGTCCATACTTCTTAACCCCTAACTGATAATCCTCAGTCCGTATTACATGAGCCTAAAATGTTCAGCCTCGGTCCAGATTGCATGACCCTAAACTGCTCAGCCTCGGTCCATATTGCATAAACCTAAACTGCTCAGCCTCATTCCACACTGCATGACGATAATATTCACAGCCTAGGTCCATACTGCATGACCCTAAACTGCACAGCCTAAGTCCATACGGCATGACCTTAAATTTTCTGCCTCGGTCCATACTACAAACTGCTCAAGCTCAGTCCATAAAGCAAGGCCCTAAACTCCTCAACCTTGGTCCATACTACATGACTAAATTGCTCAGCCTCAATCCATATTAACCAAAAAATTTGCAGCCTCGGTCCATACTACATGAGCTTAAAATGCTCAGCCTCGGTCCATACTGCATGACTCAAAACTGCTCAGCCTCGGTCCACACTTCATGACCCAAAACTTCTCAGCCTCGATCCATACTGAATGACCCTAAATTGATCATCCTCTGTCCGTAATGCATGACCCTAAACTGCGCAACCTCAATCCACACTACATGATCCTAAGCTGCTCAACCTCGGTCGAAACCGCATGACCCTAAACAACTCTGCCTCGGTCCGTACTGCATGACCTTGAACAACTCTGCCTCAGTCCCAACTCCATGACTCTAAACATCCCAACCTCGGCCAAACATTATGACCCAATATTTCTCAACCTCATTTTATACAACATAACCCTTAACTGCTCGGCGTCAATTCATATTGCATAATCAATAACTACTTTGCCTCGGTCCACACTACATTTCCCTAAACTGCTTAGCCTCAGTCCATGCCGCATGACACTAAACTGTTCAGCCTCGATCCATATTGCAAGGCCCTGAACTGCTCATCCACGGTCCTTACTGCTAGAGTCTAAATTGCTCAGCCTTAGTCCATACAACATTACCCTAAACTTCTAAGCCTCGGTCCATTCTGAATAACCGTAAACTACTCAGCGTCGGTCCATACTACATGACCCTAAACTGCTCAGTCTGGATCCATACTGCATGACCCTCAACTGCTCCACCTCAGTCCATACTCCATGACCCTCAACTGCTCAAGCGTGCTCCATATCGCATGACTCTAAATATCTCAGCCTCAATCCATACCGCATGACCCTAAACTTGTTCAGCCTCTGTCCGTACTGCATGACTCTAAACTGCTCAGCCTTGATCTATAATACATGCCGCTAAACTGCTCATCCTCAGTCCATAATGCACTATCCTCAACTGCTTAGCCTCGGTTCACACTACATGGCGTTGAACTGCTCAGCCTCGTTCCGTACTGCCTGACCATAATTTCCACAACCTCGATCCATACTACATGACCCTAAACTGCATAGCCTCGGTCCATACTGCACGACCCTAAACTACTCAGCCTCGCTTGATACTGCATGACCCTAAACTGCTCAGCCTCTTTCCACACTGCAAGTCCCGAAACTGCACAGCCTCGGTCAGAACTGCATGACCCTAAACTACTTAGCATTGGTACATATGGCATGACCCTAAACTATTGAGCCTCGATCCATAATGCATGTCCCTATACTGTTGTTCCACTTGTTCCATATTGCACGACCCTAAACGTGTCCGCCTTAGTCCAAACTACATGCTCATAAAGCCTCGGTCCATACTACATGATCCTAAACTGCTCAGCCTCGGAACATACTGCATGACTCATAATTGCTCATCCTTGTTCCACACTACATGACTCTAAACTGCTCAGCCTCGGTCCATACTGCATGATCCTTAACTTCTCAGCCTCAATCCATACTGCATAACCCAAAACTGCTCTGCCTCTGTTCATAGTGCATGACCCAAAATTACTCAGCGTCGATCCAAACAACAAGACCCAAAACTGCTCAGCCTCATTCCATACTCCATGACCCTAAACTGCTCCACCTCGGTCCATACTGCATGACCTAAATGGCTCAGTCTCAGTCCATACTACATGACCCTAAAGTGCTCAACCTCGTTCCACTAGGGATGACGCTATCTGTACTGCATGACCCTAAACTGCTAAGACTCCGACCATAATGAATGACCTTAAACTGCTCAACCTCGGCCCATACTGCATGACCTTAGACTTCTTAGGCTCGGTTCGTACTGCATGACCCGAAACTGCTCCGCCTCGATCCACACTACAAGACCCTAAACTGCTTAGTCTTAACCATGCTCCATACAGCCATTCCCAAACCTGCTCAGCCTCGGTCCGTATTGCATGACCCTAAATTATTAAATCTCGCTCCATAGTGCATGACCCCGTACTGCTCAGGCTTGGCCCATACTGCATGAACCTAAACTGTTCAGCCTCGGTCCATACTACATGACCCTAAAATGTGCAGCCTTAGTCCATACTGTCGAACCCTCAACTGCTCAAGCTCGGTCCATAATGCATGACCCTAAACTGCTCAACCTCGGTCCACAATGTGTAACCCTAAACTTCTAAGACTCGATCCACACTACATGGCCATGAACTGCCAAGCATCGATCAATATTGCAAGACTCTAAACTGCACAGCCTCGGTCCATACTGCATGACCCTAAACCTCTCAGCCTTGGTCCTTACCGCATGATCTTAAACTACTCAGCCTTGGTCCATACTGCAAGACCCGAAATTGTTCAGGCTCAGTCCATATTGCATGCCCCTTAACTGCTCAGCCTCGGTCCACAATGCTTGACCTTAAATAGCTCATCATTAGGCCTTCTCGCATGACCCTAAACGGCTCAGCCTCTGTCTATACTGCATAATGGAAAACTGCTCAGCCTCGTACCATACAGCATGACCGTAAACCGCTTATCCTCGGTGCATACTGCATGACCCCAAAGTGCTCAAACTCGGTCCATACTGCATGACCAAAAATTTCTCAGCCTTGGTCCATACTGCATGACCATAAAGTGCTCAGCTTAGTACCATACTGCGTGACCCTAAACTACTCAAGCTCGGTCCATTCTGCAAGACCCTAAACGGCTCATCCCGGTCCATACTGCGTGAACCTAAAGTGTTCTGCCTCCGTCCATATAGCGTGACCCTAAAAAACTAAGCCTCAGTCCATACTGAAGGACCCTAAACTGCTCAGCCTCGGTCCATACCGCATGACCACAAACTGCTCAGCCTCGAAAAAAACTGCATGACCCTAAACATCTCGTCCCCAATCCATACTGCATCACCCTAAACTTCTCAGGCTCGGTGCATAATGCATGATGTTAAATTGCTCAACCTCGGTCAATACCACATGACCTTAAACTGTTCAACCTCGGTCTAGACTGTATGACACTAACTTGCTCATCCTCAGTGCATACTGTATGACCAAAACTTCAAAGCCTCGGTCCATACTGCATGACCCTAAACTGCTCATCCACGGTCCATAACTCATGACCCTAAATAGCAAAGCCTCGGTCCACACTGCAAGACCGTAAACTGCTCAGCCTCGATCAATACTGCATGACCCTTAATTGCTTTGCCTTTGTCCATACTGCATGTTGCTAAACATCTCAACCTTGGTACACACTGCATGAGCCAAAACTGCTCAGCCACAGTCTACAAAGCATGACCCCAAACTCCTCAGCTTCGGTCCACAGTGATTGACCCTAAACAACTCATCCTCGATCCGTACTGCTTGACCCAAAACTACTCAGACTCCGACCATACTGAGAGGCCCTAAACTTCTCAGCCTTCGTCCATAGTGCATGACCCTAAACAGCTCAACCTCAGTCATACTTCATGACCTTAAACTACTTAGTCTCGGTCCATACTGCATGACCCTTGACGGATCAACCTCTCTCCAGACTGCATGACTCTAAATTTTGCAGCCTCGGTCAATTATGCATGACCCTAAACGGCTTAGCCTCGGTCCATACTGCAAGACCCTAAACTGCTCAGCCTCGGTCCTGACTGCACGGCCCTGAACTGCTCAGCCTCGATTTATATTGCATGACCCTAAACTGCTCAGCGTCAGTTCATACTGCATGACCCTAAATTTCTCAGCATCGGTCCACACTACATGATATTAAACCACCCAACTGCAGCCTCTATCCAAAATTTTTGATCCTAAACTGCTTTGCATATTACATGACCCTAAAATGCTCATGCTCGGTCCATACTGCATGATCCTAAAGTGCCCAGCCTCGGTCCATAGTGCATGTCCCTAAACATCTCAGCCATAGTCCATATTAAAAGACCTTAAACTGCTCAGCCTCGGTCCTTACGGCATGACCATAAACTGGTCAGCCTCGGACGAAACCGCCTAACCTAAACTGCTCAGTGCCAGTCCGTACTGCAAGACCTTAATATTTTCAGGCTCGGTCCATACTACATAACCGTAAATTGCTCAACCTCGGTCCATACTAGATGACCCTAAACCACTCAGCCTAAGTCCATCCCGTAAGGCCCTAAACTGCTACGCCTCGGACCAAACAGTAAGGCCCTGAACTGCTTCCCCTCGGACCAAACAGTAAGGCCCTAAAGTGCCTAGCCAGGATCCATACTGCATGACTCTATACCGCTCATCTTCGATCCATTCTACATGACCCTACACTGCTTAACCTTTGTCCATACTGCATGACCATAAACTATTCAGCCTCGGTCTAGACTGCATTACCCTAAACTGCTTAGGCTTGGTCCATACCGCCTGATCCTAAATCTCTCAACCTCGATCTGTATTGCATGACCCTAAAATGCTAAGGCTCGGTCCATACTGCATGACCCTAAACTACGCCTGGGTCCATACTGCATGACTCTAGACTGCTCAACCTCAGCCCTTATCACATGACCCAAAACTGCTCAACCTCGTTCCATACTACGTGACTCAAGATTTCAGCCTCGTTCCAAACTACATGATTCTTAAAAGTTCTGCCTTGGTTCATACTGCATACCATAAAACTGCTCGGCCTCGTTCCATACTGCTTGAGCCTAAAATGCTCGGCCTCGGTACACACTGCATGACCCAAAACTGCTCAGCTTCGATCCACACTCCACGGCCCAAAACTTTTCAGCCTTTATCCATTCTGAATAACCCTAAATTTCTCTGCCTCGGTCCGTACTGCATAACCCTATATTATGCAAACTAATTCCAAATTGCATGAACCTAAACTGCCCATCCTCGATCTGTATCGCATGACCCTAAACTCTTAAGCCTCGATCCATACTGCATGACCCAAAACTGGTCTGCCTCAGTCTATACTGCATGACCCTAAACTTCTCAGCCTCGACCCACACTGCAGACCCAGAACTGCACAACCTTAGTCTATATTGCATAACCTCTAACTGCTCAGCCTCATTCCATACTGCTTAACCCTTAACTGATCATCCTCAGTTAGTATTACATGAGCCTAAATGCTCGGCCTCGGTCGATACTGCATGACCCTAAACTGCTCAGCCTCGGTCCATATTGCATTACCCTAAACTGCTTTGCCTCATTCCACACTGCATGACCGTAAACGTCACAGCCTAGGTCCATACTGCATGACCCTGAACTGCCAGCCTAGGTCCATATGGCACGACCTTAAATTCTCGGCCTCGGTCCATACTACAAACTGCTCAAGCTCGGTCCATAAATCATGACCCTAAACTCCTCAACCTTGGTCCATACTACATGAAGAAATTGCTCAGTCTCGATCCATAATGCATGATTCTTAACACTTCATCCTCGGTCCATACTGCATAACCCAAAATTTCTCAGCCTCGATCCATACTACATGAGCCTAAAATGCTCAGCCTCGGTCCATACTGCATGACTCAAAACTTCTCAGCCTCGGTCCACACTTCATGACCCAAACCTTCTCACTCTCGATCCATACTGAATGACTCTAAATTGATCAGCCTCTGTCCATAATGCAAGACCCTAAACTGCGCAACCTCAATCCACACTACATGAACCTGAGCAGCTCAACCTTGGTCGAAACCGCATGACCCTAAACAGCTCAGCCTCGGTCCGTACTGCATGACCTTGAACAACTCTGCCTCAGTCCCTACTCCATGACTCTAAAGTTCTCAGCCGCGGCCCAAACTGTATGGCCCAATATTGCTCAACCTCATTTTATAGAACATGACCCCAAACTGCTTGGCGTCAATTCATACAGCATAATCCATAACTGTTCTGCCTCGGTCCACACTGCATTTCCCAAAACTGCTTAGCCTTAGTCCATGCCGCATAACCCCAAACTGCTCAGCCTCGATCCATACTGCAAGGCTTAAACTGCTCAGCCTTAGTCCATACAGCATTACCCTAAACTTCTAACCCTCGGTCCATACTGAATAACAGTAAACTACTTAGTGTCGGTCCATACTACATGACCCTAAACTGCTCAGTCAGTATCCATAATGCATGACCCTCAACTGCTCCACCTCAGTCCATACTGCATGACCCTAAACTGCTCATGCGTGCTCCGTACCGCATGACCCTAAACATCTTAGCCTCGATCCATACCGCATGACCCTAAACTTGTTCAGCCTCAGTCCATACTGCATGACCCTAAACTGCTCAGCCTTGATCTATACATGCCGTTAAATCGCTAATCCTCAATCCATACACGATCCACAACTTCTTAGCCTCGGTCCGCACTACATGGCGTTGAACTGCTCAGCCTCGTTCCGTACTGCCTGACCATAATTTGCACAGCCTCGATCCATATTCCATGACCCTAAACTTCTTAGCCTCGGTCAATACTGTAAGACCCTAAACTGCTCAGCCTCGCTCGATACTGCATGACCCTAAACTGCTCAGCCTCTTTCCACACTGCAAGTCCCGAAACTGCACAGCCTCGGTCATAACTGCATGACCTTAAACTACTTAGCCTTGGTCCATAGGCATGACTCTCAACTGCTGAGCCTCGATCCGTAATGCATGACCCTATACTGTTGTTCCACTTGTTCCATATGGCACGACCCTAAAAGTGTCCGCCTTAGTCCAAACTACTTGCTCATAAGCCTCGGTCCATACTGCATGATCTTAAACTGCTCAGCCTTCGAACATACTGCATGACCCATAATTTCTTATCCTTGTTCCACACTACATGACTTTAAACTGCTTAGCCCCGGTCCATACTGCACGAACCTTAACTTCTTCGCCTCAGTCCATACTGCATAACCCCAAACTGCTCTGCCTCTGTTCGTAGTGCATGACCCTAAATTACTCAGCCTCGATCCATACAACAAGACCCAAAACTGCTAAGCCTCGTTCCATACTGTATGACCCTAAACTGCTCCACCTCTGTCCATACTGCATGACCCTAAATGGATCAACCTCTGTCCATACTGCATGACCCTAAACTGCTCAGCCTCGGTTCATATTGCCTGACCATAAACTGCTCAAGCTCGGTCCGTACTACATGACCCTAAACTGCTCATCCTCGGTCCACATTACAAGACTAAATTTCTCAAACTCGGTCCATTCTACATGATTCTTAACCGTTCAACCTCGATCCATACTGTATAACCCTAAACAGCTCTGCCTCGATCCGTACTGCATGACCCTAAAATGCTCAGCCTCGGTCCATGCTGGATGACCCTAAACTGCTCAAGCTCGATCCATACTGCATGACCCTAAAGGGCTCAACCTCGGTCCATACTACATGACACTAAAGTGCTTAAGCTCGGTCCATATTGCATGACCCTCAATTGCTCAGCCTCGGTCCACACTACATGACCTTAACTTCTCAGCCTCGGTCCATACTGCATGACCCTAAACTGCTCAACCTAGGTCTAAACAACATGACTCAAGGTCTCAGCCTCATTCCATGCTACATGATTCTTAGAAGTTCAGCCTCGATCCATACTACATAGCACTAAACTGCTCGGCCTTGGCCCATACTTCATGAGTCTAAAATGCTCGGCCTCAGTCCATGCTACATGTCCCAAAACTGCTCAGCCTCGGTCAACACTGCATGGCCCTAAACTGTTATGCCTCTATGAATACTAAATGACCCTAAATTGCTCTGCATCAGTCCATACTTTATTAGCGTATAATGTGCAACCTCAATCCAAACTGCATGAACCTCAACTGCTCATCCTGGGTCCATACAGCATGACCCCAAACTCCTCCACCTCGATCCATACTGTAGGACCCTAAACTGGTTTGCCTCAGTCCATACTGCATGACCCTAAACTTCTTAGCCTCGGCCCACATTGGACGATCCCAAATTTCTCAACCCCAATCCATATTGCATAACCCCGAACTGCTCAGCCTCAGTCCATGCTGCATGACCTTAAACAACTCCGCCTCAGTCCATATTGCATGACCCTAAACTGCTCAGCCTCGGTCCATACTACCTAACCCAAAACTGGTCAAGCTCGGTCCATATTGCATGACCCTAAATTGCTCAGCCTCGGTCCACGTTACAAGACAAAATTTCTCCAACTCGGTCCACACTACATGAATCTTAACCATTCAACTTCGATCCATACTGCAAATCCCTAAACATCTCCGCCCTGATCCATACTGCATGACCCTAAAGTGCTCAGCCTCGCTCCCTACTGCATGACCCTAAACTGCTCAAGCTCAGTCCATATTGCATGACCCTAAACTACTCAACCTCGGTCCATACTGCATGACACTAATGTGCTCAAGCTCTGTCCATACCGCATGACCTTAAACAGCTCAGCTGCAGTCCATACTGTAGGACCCTAAACCTCTTAACCTCGGTCCATACGGCATGACCGTAAACCGCTTAGCCTTGGACATAACTGCAAGGCCCTAAAGTGCGCATCTTGGATCCATACTGCTTGACCCTAAACTGCTCATCCTCAATCCATCCTACGTGACCTACACTGCTCAACCTCGGTCCATACTGTACGACCATGAACTGTTTAGCCTTGGTCTAGACTGCATGACCCTCAATTGCTCAGTCTTGATGCATACTACCTGTCCCTAAATTGCTCAGCCTCAATCCATATTGCATGACCCTAAAATGCTCAGGCTCGATCCATACTGCATGACCCTAGACTGCTCAGCATCGATCCATACTGCATGACCCTAACCTGCTCAACCTCGGTCCAAACAACATGACTCAAGGTCTCAGCCTCGTTCCATACTACGTGTTTCTTAAAAGTTATGTCTCGAACCATACTACATAACACTAAATTGCTCGTCCTTGGCCCATATTGCATGAGCCTAAAATGGTCGGCGTCAGTACGCGCTGCATGACCCAAAACTGCTCAGCCTCTATTAACACTTCATGGCCCTAAACTGTTCAACCTCTATCAATTTTAAATGACCCTAAATTGCTCTGCATCGGTCCATACTTTATAACCTTAAACTATGCAACCTCAGTCCAAATTGCATGAACCTAAACCACTCATCCTCGGTCCATAGCGCATGACCCTAACTCCTAAGCCTCGATCCATACTGCACGACCCTAAACTGGTCTGCCTCAGTCCATAATACACGAACCTAAACTTCTCAGCCTCGGCCAACACTGTATGACCCAAAATTGCTCAACCTCAGTCCATTTTGCATAACCCCTAACTGCTCAGCCTCAGTCCAAACCGCATAACCCCTAACTCATCATCCTCAATCTGTACAGCATGAGCCAAAAATGCTCAGCCTCGGTCAATACTGCATGAACCTAAACTGCTCAGCCTCGATCCATATTGCATGACCCTAAACTGCTCAGCCTCATTCCACACTGCATGACCCTAAACTGCACAGCCTAGGTCCATACTGCATCACCCTAAACTGCTCAGCTTAGGACCATACGGCATGACCCTAACTGCTCGGCCTTGGTCCAAACTACCGGGCCCTAAACTGCTCAAGCTCGGTCCATAAAGCACGACCCTAAACTCCTCAACCTCTGTCCATACTACATGACTAAATTGCTCAGCCTCAGTCCATACTACATGATTCTTAGCAGTTCAACCTCGATCCATATTGCATAACCCTAATTTGCTCAGCCTCGGTCCATACTGCATGAGCATAAAATGCTCAACCTCGATCCATACTGGATGGGCCAAAACTGTTCATCCTCGGTACACACCGCATTACCCAAAACTGCTCAGCCTCGATCCATACTGAATGACCCTAAATTGCTCAGCCTTTGTCCATAATGCATGACTCTAAACTATGCAACCTCAGTCCACACTGCTCGGCATCGATCCATAATGCATAATCCATAACAGCTTAGCCTCGGCCCATACTGTAATACCCTAAACTACTCAGCCTCGGTCCATATTGCATGACCCTTAACTGTTTTGCCACGGTCCATACTGCAAGTCCCTGAACTGCTCATCCTTAGCCCTTACTGCTCGAGTCTATACTACTCAACTTCAGTCCACACAACATTCTCTTAAACGACTCAGCCTAGGTCCATTATGCATAACCCTAAACTACTCAGCCTCGTTCCATACTGCATGACCATAAACTTGTCTGCTTAGGTCCATATTACAAGACCATAAACTGCTCAGCCTTGCTCCATGCTGCATGACCTGCTCGTCCTCGATTAATGCTGCATGACCCTAAAATGCTCATCCTCGGTAAATAATGCATGATCCTAAACTATTTAGCGTTGGTCCACACTACAGGGCCATGAACTGCTCAGCCTTGTTCCATACGGAATGACCCTAAACTGCACAGCCTTTTTCCAAACTGCATGACCCTAAACTACTCAGCCTTGGTCCATAGGATTTGGCCCTAAACTTCTCAGCCTCGATCCATACTACATCACCTTATACTGCCGTGCCTCGTCCATAAGGTATGACTCCAAATGTCTTAGCGTCAGTCCAAACTACATGACCATAAAGCCTTAGTCCATACTGCATGATCCTAAATAGCACAGCCTCAGAACATATTGCATGTCCCTAAATTTTTCATCCTTGGTCCACACTATGTGACCCTAATCTACTCAGCCTCGGTCCATACCGCATGACTCTGAACTACTCAGCCTCGGTCCATACGGCATAACCGTAAACTGCTCAGCCTTGGTCATACTGCATGACCCTTAACTCGATACTACATGATTTTAAACTACTTAGCCTCGATTTATACTGCATGACCGTAAACGCCTCCACCTCGATTCATACTGTATGACCCTAAACTGGTCATGCTTCACCCATATCACATGACCCTAAACATCTCAGCCTCAGTCCATACTGCATGACCCTAAACCACTCAGGCTCAGTAAATACGGCAAGGCCCTAAACTTCTTAGCCTTGATCCATACCACAAGGCCCTAAACTGCTCAGCCTCGGTTCCTACTGCCTGGCCCTAAACTACTCCGCCTCGGTCCATACCGCGTGACCATAACGACTCATCCTCGATCCATACTACATGACCCTAAACTGCGTAGCCTCGGTCCATATTACATGATGCTAAACTGCTCAGCTTAGTTTCATATTGCAATACCCTTAACTGTTTAGCCTCGGTGCATAGTGCATGATCCTCAACTACTAGACCTCAATTTATACTGCATGACCGCAAACTGCTTATCCTCTGTTCATACTGCATGACCCTATATTGTCCACAGCGCATGACCCTAAACTACTTAGCCCCATCCTCGGTCCATCCTACCTGACCCTTAACTTCTCAGCCTCGATCACATTGCATGACCATCAAATGCACAGGCTCGATCCATACTGCATGACCCTAAACTACTCAGCCTCTGTCCGTACTGCATGACCCTAAGTTGCTCAACCTCGATCCATACGGCCGGACCCAAAACTGCTCAAGCTCGATCCATGCATGGCTCGACACGGCTCAGCCTCGGTCCATAGTACATAACCCTAGACTCCTCCACTACGATCCATACTGCATGACCCTAAACTACTCAGCCTTGGTCCATACTGCATGACCCTAAAGTGCTCAGCCTCGATTCATACTGCATGACCCGAAACTACTCAAGGTCAGTCCATATTGCATGACCCTAAACTGCTCATCCTCGGTCCACACTACATGACACTAAAGTGCTCAGCCTCGATCCATACCGCGTGACCCTAAACTGCTCCTTCTCGGTACATACTGCATGACCCTAAACTACTCAACCTCGATCAATTCTGCACGACCCTAAACTGCTCAGCCTTGGTCCATTCAGCATGACCCTAAACTGCTCAACCTCGGTCCATACTGCATGACCGTAAACTGTTCAACCTCGATACACACTGCAAGACCCTACATAGCTGGGTGACACTGCGTGAACTTAAAAAGATTAGCCTTAGTCCATACTGCATGACCCTAAATTTCTCAGCCTCGATTTATACTGTATGACCCTAAATAGCTCAGCCTCTTTCCATAGTACATGACCCTTAACTGTTCAGCCTCTGTCCATAATACATGGCCCTAAACTGCTCTGCCCTACTGCCTGACCCTAAACTGCTCCGCCTCAGTCCATACTGCACGACCCTAGACTGCTTAGCCTTGGTCCTTACTGCATGACACTAAACTGCTCAGCACCAGTCCACTGTCGGACCCAAAACTGCTCAAGCTCGGACCATTTTACATGACCCTAAACTGCTCAGCTTGGATCCACAGTACATGAAAAAATATCTCAACCTCGGTCTGTACTACATGATTCTTAACAGTTTAGCCTCGGTCCATACTGCATGAGCATAAAATGCTCGGCCTCGATCCACAATGCATGACCCAAAACTGCTCAGCGTCGATCCGCACTGCATGACCCTAAATTTTTCAGCCTCGATCCATAATGATTGATCCTAAACCGCTCTGCCTCAGTCCAAACTGCATAACCCGATACTGTGCAACCTCAATCCACACTGCATGAACCTAAATTTCTCAACCTCTGTCCATACCGCATGACCCTAAACTCCTAAGCCTCGGTCCATACTGCATGACCCTAAATTGCTCAACCTTAGTCCATACTGCATGACTCTAAACTACACAGCCTCAGCTCACACTACATGACCCTAAACTACTCCACGGGTCAATATCGCATAACACCAACTGCTCAGCTGGGCCCATACTGCATAACCCCTAACTGATCAGCCTTCTTCAGTACTGCATGAGCCTAAAAAGCTCATCCTCTATCTCCACTGCATGGCCCTAAACAGCTCAGCCTCGGTCCATACTCCATGACACTAAACTACTCACCCTCATTACACACTGCATGACCCTAGACTGCATAGCTTAGGTTCATACTGCATGACGCTAAACTGCTCAACCTAGGTCCATACGGCATGACCGTAACAGCACAGTGTCGGTCCATACTACCGGACCCTAAAATGCTCAAGCTCTGTCCATACTGTACGACTTTAACCTGCTCAGCCCCAGTTCATACTACATGACCAAATTGCTCGGCCTCGGTCCATACTACATGATTCTTAACAGTCCAACCCCGGACCATACTACATAACCCTAAATTGCTCAGCCTTGGTCCATACAGCATGATCCTAAAATGCTCAGCCTCGTTCCATACTACATGACCCAAAACTGCTCAGCCTCAGTTCACACCGCATGAACTTAAACTGCTCAGCCTCGGACCAAACCGCCTGACCCAAACTGTTCTGCCTCAGTCCATATTGCATCACTCTAAACTACTCAGCCTCTATCCATACTGCATGACCCTAAAGTGCTCAGCCTCGGTCCATACTGCATGACCCTAAACAGCTCAGCCTCGGTCCATACCACATGACCGTAAACTACACAGCCTTGGTCCATACATCTTGACCGTAAATTACTCAACTTCGAGCAAAATTGTATGACCCTAAACCCATCAGCCTTAGTCCATACTGCATGACCCTAAACTGCTCAAGCTCGGTCCACACTGCATGACCCTCAACTAATCAACCTCAATCCATACTGCATGACCCAAAACTGTTCAGCCTCGATCTGGACTGCAAGACCCTAAACTGCTTAACCTCGGTCCACACTGCATGACCCTAAACTTCATAGCCTCCGTCCATACTATATGACCCTAAACATCTCATCATCGGTCCATAGTGCATGACCCTAAACTATTAAGCCTTGCCCCACACTGCATGACCATAAACCCCTCAGCCTCGGTTCATACCGCATGACACTAAACTACTCAGCCTTGGTTTATATTGCATGACTATAAACTGTTCAGGCTCAAACAAGACTGCATGACCCTAAACTGCTCAGGCTCGGTCCATACTGCATGTCCCTAAACTTCACAGCCTACACTAAACTTCTCATCATCAGTCCACAGTGCATGATCCTAAACTACTAAACCTCGGCCCACATTGCATGACCATAAACTCCTCAGCCTCGATTCATACCGCATGACCTTAAACAGCTCAGCCATGGTTCATACTGCATGACCCTAAACGTCTTAGCCTCGATCCATACTGCTTGACCCAATACTGCAGAGCCTCGTTCTACACTACATGATGCTAAACTGCTCAGCCTTGATTTATATTGCATCACCCTAAACTACTCAGCTTTTGCCCATATTGCATGACCCTAAAGTGCTCAGCCTCGGTGCATACTGCATGATCCTAAATAGCTCAGCCGCGGTCCATACTGCGTGACCCTAAACAGCTCAGCCACGGACAAAACTGCATGACCCCTAAGTCCATACTACATGACCCCAAACTGCTCGAGCCTGATCTATACTACTTGACCATAAACTACTCAACATCATTCCATACTGCATGATCTTAAACTTTTCAGTGTCGGTCTAGACAGCACGACCCTAAACATCTCAGGCTCGGTCGATACAGCATGACCCTAAATTGCATAGCCTCGGTCCATACCGCATGACCATCAACAGCTCGTACTCGGTCCATCATTCCTGACCCTAAACTGTTACGCCTCATCCCACACTGCATGACCATAAACAACTCAGCCTCCGTCCATACCGCATGACCCAAAACTTCTCAGCCTCAGGCCATACTGCATGACCCTAAAAGGCTCAGCCTCGTTCCATACTGCATGATCCTAAACTGCTCCGCCTCGATCCATACTACATGATCCTAAACTGTCCAGCCTCAATCCATGCTGCTTGATCCTATACAATTTAGCCATGTCCCACACTGCATGACCCTAAACTACTCAGTCTCCCTCCATACTGCATGACCCTAAACTGCTCGGCCTCGATTTGTAGTGCATGACCCTAAAGTACTCTTTCTCTTTGCATATTGCACGACCCTAAAGTGCTGGGCCTCAGTCCGTACGGCATGACCCTAGAAAGCTCAGCCTCGGTCCATACTGTATGACCTTAAACTGCTCAGCCTCTGTCCATACGGCATGACCCTAAACTGCTCGGCCTCAGACAAAATTGCATGACCGTAAACTTGTCAGCCTTAGTCCATACTGCGTGAGCTTAAACTGCTCAGGCTCGGTCCATACTGCATGACTTTAAACTACTTAACCTCAATCCATATGGCATGACCCTAAACTGTTCAGCATCGATCTAGACTGCTTGACCCTAAAGTACGCAGCCTCGGTCCATACTACATGACCCTAAGCTGCACAGCCTCGATCAATATTGTATGACTCGAAACAGCTCATCCTCGGTCCATAGTACATGACCCTATATTCCCACACTGGTTGACTATAAACTGCCAAGCCTAAGTTTGTACCGCATGACCCTAAACTGCTCAGCCTTGGTCCATACTACATGACCTAAACATCTCAGCCTCAGTCCACACAGATTGACCTTAAACTTCCCAGTCTCGGATTTGACAGCATGAGCTTAAATTGCTTAGCATTGATTCATACTGAATGACCCTAAACTGCTCAACCTCAGTCCGTACCGCAAAACCCTAAACTATTAAAGCTTGGTCCTTAGTGCAAGACTATAAATAGCTCAGCCGTGGTCCATACTACAAAATCCTGTGCTTCTCCCACTCGGACCTAACGGCATGACCCGAAACTACTTAGCCTTGGCCCATACTGCACAACCTAAATTACTCAACCTCAGCCCATACTACATGACCCTAAACTGCCCAGCCTCGGTACATACTGCATGACTGTAAACATCTCATCCTCAGTCCACACTGCACGAACCTAACTGCACAGCCTCGGTCTAGACAACATGACCTCAAACTGCTGTGCCTCGGTCCATACTGAATGACCCAAACTGCACAGCCTCGGTCCATACTACATGAACCTAAACTTCTCAGTCTCGAATCCATAAAACTTGACCCTAAATTGCTCAAGCTCTGTCTATACTGCATAATTCTAAAGTGCTCAGCCTCGGTCCATACTGCATGACCCTAAAGTGCACAGCCTCGTTCCATAAGGCATGACCGTAAACTGCTCATCCTCGGACCAAACATCCTGACCCTAAACTACTCAACCTTGACCAATACTGCATGACCCTAAACTTCTCAGCCTCAGTCCAAACGGCTTGACCCAAAACTGCTTAACCTCGATTCATACCGCCTGACTCTATACAGCACAGCCTCGATGCATACTGCATGCCCATAAAAAATGCAGCCTCGGTCTACATTGCATGACCCTAAACATCTCATCCTCAGTCCACACTGTATGAACCTAAACTGCTCAGCCTCAGTCTAGACAACATGACCCTAAACTGCTTTGCCTCGGCTCGTACTGAATGTCCCAAAACTACTCCACCTCGGTCCATACTGCAGGACCCTAAACTGCTCAGCCTCTATCCATTAAACATGACCCTAAACTGCTCTAGCTCGGCCCATACTGCATGACCCTAATTTCAATGCTTCGGTCCATATTACATGACCCTATCGTGCTCAGCCTCGGTCCACAAGGAATGACACTAAACTGCTCAACCTCAGAACAAATAGCATGAGCCTAAACCGTTCAGCCTTGTTCCATATTGCATGACCCAAAACTGTTCTGCCTCGGTCCAAAGCGAATGACCCTAAATAGCTTAACATTGTCCATACTGCGTGACCTTAAAAAACTCATCCTCGGTACGTAATGCATGACCCTAAACTGCTTAGGCTCGGTCCATTTTGCATGACCCTAAAAATCTCAGCCTCGATCCACACTGCATGACCGTAAATTGCTCAGCCTCCAGCTACACTACTCAAGCTCGGTCCTTAGTGCAATACCCTAAACTGCTCAACCTCTTTCCATACCACATGACAATAAACTACTCAGCCTTGGTCTTTACTGCATGACCCTAAACTACTTAGCCTTGGTCTAGACAGCATGACCTTAAACTGCACTGCCTCGGACCATACTGAAGGACCCAAAACTGTTCATCCTCGATCCATACTGCATGACCCTAAACTCCACAGCCTCGGTCCATAAAACTTGACCCTAAATTGCTCAAGCAAGGTCCATACTGCATCACCCTAAACTGCTCAGCCTCGGTCCATACTGCATCACCCTAAAGTGCTCATCGGTCTATATGGCATGATCATAAACTCCTCAGGTTCGGACCCAACTGCATGACCCTAAACTACTCAGCCTGTGTCCATACTGCATGACCCTACACTGCTCAGCCTCGATCTATCGTGCATGGCCTTAAACAGCTTAGGCTGGGTCCATACTACAAGACCCTTAAACTCGTAAGCCATGTACCAGACTGCATGACCCTCAACTCCTTTGCCTCAGTCCATACTGCATGATCATAAATTTCTCAGCCTCGGTCCATACTGCATGACCATAACGTGCTCAACCTCAGTCCATACTGCATGACCATAAACTACTCAGCCTCGGTCCATATGGCATGACCATAAACTACTCAGTCTTGGACAAAACTGCATGACCCTAAACTGGTCAGCCTCAGTCCCTACTGCATGGCCGTAAACAACTCAGGCTCGGTCCATACTACATCACCGTAAACTTCTCCACCTCTATCCATACGGCATGAAGCTAAACTATTCAGCCTTGGTCTAGACTACATGACCCTACACTGCTCAACCTCTGTCCATCATGCATGACCTTAAACAGCTTAGGCTTGGTCCATATTACAAGACCCTTAAACTCCTCAGCCTCGTACCATATGCCATGACCGTCAACAGCTCATCCTTGGTCCATACTGCTTGACCCTAAACTGCTCAACCTTGATCTATACTGCATGACCCAAAACTGCTCAGCCTCGATCCATACTGCATGACCCTACACTGCTTAGCCTCGGTCCATCATGCATGACCCTAAACAGCTTAGGCTCGGTCCATACTACAACACCCTTAAACTTCTCAGCCTCGTACGATATGCCATGATCGTAAATTGCCCATCCTCAAACCATACTGGATAACCCTAAACTGCTCAGCCTCTGTCCAAACTGCATAACCCTAAACTACTCAGCCTCGGTCCATACTGCATGACCATAAAGGGCTCAGCCTCAATCCATACTGCATGACCCTTAACTGCTCAGCCTCGGTCCGTATGGCAAGACCATAGACTACATAGTCAAGGAAAAAATAGCATGACCCTAAATTCCTTAGCCTCGGTCCATACTGCATGACCCAAAACAACTCAGGCTCGGTCCCTACTACAGGAGTCTAAACTCCTCAACCTCGGTTCATAGTGCATCACCCTAAACTGCTCTGCCTCAGTCCAGACCGCATGACCTTAAACTGCTCGGCCTCGACTTAAACTGCATGACCATCAACTGCTCAGCCTCTTACAATACAGTATTATCGTAAACTGCTCAACCTTTGTCCATACCAGAGGACCCTATACTACTCAGCCTTCATGCATTTTGCATGACCATAAAGTGCTCAGCCTCGGTCCATACTGTGTGCCCCTAAACAGCTCAGCCTCGATCCATACTACATGACCCTAAACTGCTCAGTGTCGTTCTATACGACATGACAGTAAACTGCTCCACCTCGGACAAAACTGCATGACCCTAAACCAGTCAGCCTCAGTTCATACTGCATGACCCTAAACTGCTCAGGCTTGATCCATATGGCATGATCGTAAACTACTCTACCTCGGTCCATACTACATAACCATAAACTATTCAGCCTTAAACCAGACTGCCCTAAACTGCTCAGCGTCGATTTATACTGAATGTCCCTAAACTGCACATCCATAGTCCGTAATGCATGACCCTACACTGCTAAGCTTGGGTCCACATTACGTAGCCGTGAACAGCTCAGCTTCGTTCCATACTGCATGGCCCTAAACTGCTCAGCTTCGGCCCGTACTGTATGACTCTAAACTACTTAGCCTAAGTCCATACTGCAAGACCCTAAACTGCTAAGCCTCGATCCATACTGCATGACCCTAAACTACTCAGCCTCGAAGTATACTGCATGATCCTAGACTTCTCTGTCTAGGTCCGTAATGCATGATCCTAAGCTGCTAAGCCTTAGTCTAAACTACATAGTCATGAACTGCTCGGCCTCGGTCCATACTGCATAGTCATAAACTACATAGTCATAAACTACATAGTCATGAACTGACCCTAAACTACTCAGCCTCAGTGCATACAGCATGACCGTAAACTTCTCTTCCTCGGTCCATACTGCATGACCCTAAACCGCTTAGCGACAATCCATATTATATGACCCTAAATTACTCAGCCTCGATCCGTAATGCATGACCTTAAACAGCTCAAGCGCGGTCCATACTGCATGACCCAAAAGTTCTCAGCCTTGGCCGATACTGCATGACTTTAAACAACTCAACATCGGTCCATACGGCACGACCCTAAACTACTCATCCTCGGTTCATAATGCAAGACCCTATACTGCATGACCATAAACAGCTCAGCCAGAGTCCAAACGGCATGATCCTAAAGTGCTCAGCCTCGGTCCTTACTGAATGACCCTAAGCTACTCAAGCTTGGTCCATACTGCATGACCCTAAACTGCTCTACCTCGGAACATCCTGCATGACCCTAAAGATCTAAGACTCGGTCCATACTGCATGACCCTAAACAGCTGAGCCTCGGTCCACACTGCATGACCCTAATTTGGTCATCCTCGGTCCTTACGGCATGAACATAAACTGCTCAGCCTCGAACCAGACGACATGACTCAAAACTGCTCAGTCACGGTCCATACAGGATGACCCTAAACTATTTAGGCTCGATCCAAATAGCATGACCCTAAACATCTCAGCCTCGGTCCATACGCCATGACCCTAAAGGGTACAGCCTTGGTCCATACAGCATGACCCTAAACTGCTCATCCTCGGTCCATAGTGCATGACCCTAAATTGCTTAGCCTCGGCCCATACTGCAGTACACTAAACTGCTCAGCCTTAGTCCATATTGCATGCGCCTAAACATCTCAGCCTCGAACCACACTGCATGACCCTAAACTGCAAGGCCTTAGTCAAGAAAGCATGACCCTAAACTGCTCTGCCTCGGTCCATACTGAATGACCCAAAACTGCTCGGCCTTAGTCCGTATTGCATGACCCTAAACTACTCAAACTCGATCCTTATTGCAAGACTCAAAACTGTTCAGCCTCTGTCCGTAATGCATGACGCTAAACTACTCAGCCTCGATCCATACTGCATGACCCTAAACTACTCAACCTTTGTCAATACTACATTACCCTAAAGTGCTAAACCTCAGACCATACTGCTCAACCTCTGTCCATACTGCATGACCCCAAACTGCTCAGCCTCGGTCCATTCCACTTGACCCTAAACTACTCCGCCTCGATCCATCCTGCATGACCCTAAGCTACTCACCGTCGATCCATACTGCTTAACCCTATACTATTGAGCCTCCTTCTGCACTACGTGACCCTATACTACTCTGCCTCGGTCCATAATGCATGACCCTAATCTGCTCATCCTCGAGTTATACTGCATGACCCTAAACTAGTCCACCCCTGTCGTTACTGCATGACCCTAAATTGCTCAGCCTCGGTCAATACTGCATGACCCTAAACGGCTCAGCCTCAGTACATATTGCATGACCCTAAACTGCTCAGCCTCGGTCCATACGGGATGGCTGTAAATTGCTCAGCCTCAAACAAAACGGCATGATCCTAAATTGGTCAGCCTTGGTCCATACTGCATGACTCTAAACTGCTCAGGCTCGATCAGTATTGCATGACCCTAAACTGCTCAAGCTCAATTCATATTGTATGACCCTTAGTAGTTCAACCTCGGTCTAGACTCCATGACCCAACACTGCTTAGCCTCGGTCCGTACTGCATGACCCTAAACTGCACAACCTCGATACATACCATAAGACCCTATACAGGACATCCACGGTCCATAGGGTATGACCCTAAACTGCTCAGCCTCAGTCCATACTGCATGACCCTAAACTGCTAAGTCTCGGTCCATCAGGCATGACAATAAACAGCTTAGGCTCGAGCCATACGACAAGGCCTTAAACTCCTCAGCCTCGTACCAAATGCCATGACCATAAATTGCTCAAGCTCGATCCACACTACATGACTCTAAACCACTCATCCTTGGTTCATACTGCTTGACCGCAAACAGCTCAGCCTCGGTCTATAATGCATGACCACAAAGAGCTCAGCCTCAATCCATACTGCATGATCCTAAACTGCTCAGCCTCAATTGATACGGCATGACCATATACTGCTTAAGCTAGGACACAACTGCAAGACCCTAAACTTGTCAGCCTCGGTCCGTAATGCATGCCCTAAATAGCTCAGGCTCGGTCTGTACTACTTGACCCTGAACTGCTCAACCTCGGTCCATAATGCATGACCCTAAACTGTTCAGCGTCGGTCTAGACTGCATGACCTTAAACTGCTCAGCCGCGATTTATACTCCATGACCCTCAACTACTCAGCCTCGTACCATACGACATGACTGTAAACTTCTCATCCTCAGTTCATACCGCATGACCCTAAACTTCTTAGCCTCGGTCCATATTGCATGACCATAAAGTGCTCAGCCTCAGTCCATTCTGCATGACCTTAACTACTTAGCGTTAATCTATACAGCATGAATGTAAACTGCTCTGCCTCGGAAAAAACTGCATGACCTTAAACGGGTCAGGCTCGATCCATACTGCATGACCTTAAACTGCTCTACCTCGGTCCATACTGCATGACCATAAACTGTTTAGTCTCAATCCAGACCTTATGACCCTAAATTGCTTAGCCTCGATTTATATTGCATGATCCTAAACTGCACATCCTCGGTCCATAATGAATGACCCTAAACTGCTAAGCCTCGGTTCACATTACATGGTCATGAACAACTAAGCTTCTTTCCATAGTGCATGACCCTAAACTGCTCAACCTCAATCCATACTATATGACCCTAAACTACTCAGCCTAGGTCCATCCTGCAAGACCCGAAACTGCTCAGCCTCAGTCCATATAGTACGACACTAAACTGCTCAGCCTTGATGTATACTGCATGATCCTAAACTTCTCAGCCTAGGTCCGTAATGCATGACCCTAAGCTGCTAAGCCTCGGTCTAAACTGCATGGCCATGAACTGCTCAGCTTCGGTCCATACTGCAAGACCCCAAACTGTTCAGCATCGGTCCATGCTGCATGACCCTTCACAACTAAGCGTCGGTCCATACTACATGACCCTAAACTGCTCAGCGTCGATTCATACTGCATGTCCCTAAACTGCTCAGCCTCGGTCCATACTTCATGACCCCAAGATGCTTAGCCTTGGTCTCCTCACTGCATGACTTTAAATTGCTCAACCTCAACCTCTGTCCATACTGCCTGGCCATAGATTGCTCAGCCTCAGCCCATATTGTATCACCCTAAAATGCCCAGGCTCGATCAAAAGTACAAGCCCCCAAACTGCTTAGGCTTGGTCCAAATTGCATGACCCTAAACTACACAGGCTCGATCCATACTGCATGACCCTAAACTGCTCTACCTCGATCCATACTGCATGACCTTAAACTATTCAGCCTCGATCTAGACTTTATGACCTTAAACTGCTTATCAACGATTTATATTGCAAGACCCTAAACTGCTCATCCTCGGTCCATAATGCATGACTGTAAACTGCTAAGTCTCTGTCCACACTTCATGGTCATGAACAGCTCAGCCTAGTTCCATACTACATGACCCTAAACTGCTAAGCCTCGGCCCATACTGTATGACCCTAAACTACTCAGCCTAGGTCCATACTGCAGGACCCGAAACTACTCAGCCTCGGTCCATACAGCATGACCCTAAACTGCTCAGTCACAATTTATACTACACGATCCTAAACTGCTAAGCTTAGGTCCATAATGCGTGACCACAAACTACTATGCCTCGGTCAAAACTACATGCCCATGAACAATCACCCTCGATCCATCATGCAAGTCCCTTAACTGCTCAGCCTTTGTCCGTACTGCATGACTTTAAACTTCCCAGTCTCCGTCTTGATAGCATGACCCTAAACTGCTCAGCCTCGTTTCATACTGAATGACCCTCAGCCTCAATCCATATTGCATGACACTAAACAACTCAGGCTCAGTCCTTATCGTAAGACCCAAAACGACTCAGACTCGGTCTGTACTACATGACCCTAAATTTCTCAGCCTCTGCCCTTACTTCATGACCCTAAACGAATCAGCCTAGTCTCATACCACACGACCCTAAACAACTCAACCTCGGTCTATACTGCATGACCCTAAACTGCTCAGCCCCGGACCATACTGCATGACCATAAACTTCTCAGCATCGGTCCATCATTCATGACCCAAAACAGCTTAGGCTCGGTCCACACTACAAGACCCTTAAACGCCTCAACCTTGTACCATATGCCATGACCCCAAACTGCTCAGCCTCGGACTCTACAGTGCATGACTGGAAACTGCTCAACCTTAGCCTCGGTCCATACTGCCTGGCCTTAGATTGCTCAGTCTCTGTCCATCTTGCATGACCCTAAACTGCTCAGGCTGGGTCCATACTGCATGCCCCTAAACTGTTTAGGCTCGATCCATACTGCACGATCGAAAACTGCTCTACCTCGGTCCATACTGCATGACCTTAAACTGTTCAGCCTCGATCCAAATTTTAGGTACTTAGACTGCTCAACGTCAATTTATACTTCAACACCTTAAATTTCTCATCCTCGGCCCATAATGCATGACCCTAAACTGCTCATCCTTTGTTCATAATGCATGACCCTAAACTGCATAGCCTCGGTCCAAACTACATGGCCAGGAACTGCTCAGCCTCGTTCCGTACTGCATGCCTCTAACCTATTCAGCCTCGGTCCGTAATGTAGGACTCTAAATTACTCAGCCTAGGTCCATACTGCAGAACCCCAATTTGCTCCGCCTCGGTCCATACAGCATGACCCTAAACTGCTCAGCCTTGATTTATACTGCTTGATACCAAACTGCTCAGCCTAGGTCCATAATGCGTGACCGTTAAACAGTTATGCCTCAATCAAAACTACATGGCCATGAACTGCTCAGTCTCGGCCCATACTGCAAGACCCTAGACTGCTGAGCCTCGGTCTGTGCTGCATGACTTTAAACTGCCCAGTCTCAGTCTTGACAGCATGACCCTAAACTGCTCAGCCTTGTTCCATACTAAACAACCCTCATCCTCGATCCATACTACATGATCTTAAATTACTTAGGCTCGATCCTTATTGCAAGACCTAATAACGGCTCAGACTCGATCTATACTGCATGACCGTAAACTTCCCAGCCTCGGTCCTTACTTCATCACCCGAAACGACTATGTCTAGTCCCACACCACACGAACCTAAACTGCTCAACCTCGATCGATACTGCATGACCCTAAGCTGCTCAGCCTCTGTCCATACTGCATGACCATAAACTACTCAGCCTCGGTCCATCATTCATGACCTTAAACATCTTAGGCTCGATCCATACTACAAGACCCTTGAACTCCTACGCCTCTTACCATATGCCCTGACTGTAACTTGCTCATCCTCGATCCATAGTGCTTGACCCTAAACTGCTCAGCCTTAGTCCATATTGCAAGAGCCTAAAGTGCTCAGCCTCAGTCCATACTGCATGACCATAAAGTTCTCAGCCTCAGTCCGTGCTGCATGACCTTAATTTGCTCAGCCTCGGTCCATACGGCATGATCACAAACTGCTCAATCTCCGACAAATCTGCATGACACTAAACTGGTCAGCCGCGGTCCATACTGCATGACCCGAAACAGCTCAAGCTCGGTCCATATTACATGACCCCTAAACTACTCAACCTCGGTCCATATTACATGACCCTAAACTATTCAGCTGTTGTCAAGATTGCATGACCTTAAACTGCTCAGCCTAGATTTACACTGCATGACCCTCAACTACCCAGCCTCGTACCATATGGCATGACAGTAAACTGCTCATCCTTGGTCAAAACCGCCTGACCTTGTACTGTTCAGCCTTGGTCCATATTGCCTGATCACAAATTGCTCAGCCTCGGTCCATATTATGTGACCGTAAACAGCTCAACCTCGGTCCTTACTGCATCATCCTAAACTGCTCAGCTTCGGTCTATATGGCATGATCGTAAACTGCTCCGCCTCGAACAAAACTACATGACCCTTAGCCGGTCTGCCTCTTACCATACTACATGCCCTAAACTGCTTAGGCACGATCCATAGTGCATGACCCTAAACTGCTCTACCTCGAACCATACTGCATGACCTTAAACTGTTTCGCCTCGATCCTGACTACATGACCCTAAATTGTTCAGCATGGATTTATACTGTATAACCCTACACTGCTCATCCTCGGTCCATAATCCATGACCCTGAATTGCTAAGCCTGGGTCCACATTACATGACAATGAACAGCTCAACCTCGTTACATACTGCGTGATCCTAAACTGCTCAGCCTCGATCCATACTGTGTTACCCTAAACTACTCAGCCTAGGTTCATACTGTAAGATCCTAAACTGCTCAGCCTCGGTCCATAGAGCATGAGACTAAATTGCTCAGCCTCGATATATACCGCATGATCCTAAACTTCTTAGCCTAGGTCCATAATGCATGACCCTAAGCTGTTAAGCCTCGATCTAAGATATATGGCCATCAACTGCTCAGCCTCGGTCCATACCGCAAGACCTTAAACTGTTCAGTAATGGTCCATACTGCATGACCCTAAACTGTTAAGCCTCGGTTCATAATGCATGACTCTAAACTGCTCAGCCTCGGTCGATACTACATGACCCTAAACTTCTAAGCCTAGGTCTCTACTGCATGGTCCTAAACTGCTCAGTCGCGGTTCATACTGCAGGACCATAAGCTTCTAAGCCTCAACCTTATTGCATGACCCTTTATTGCTCAGCCTCAGTCCATCTTGCATGTCCCTAAACTGTTTAGGCTCGATCTTTGTTGCATAGCCCTAAATGGCTCAACGTCGTACCATACAGAATGATTGTAAAGTGTTGAGCCTCGGTCCACACTGTATGACCCTAAACTGCTCAAGCATGGTCCATAATGCATGACCCTAAACTGCTCAAGCTCGATCCATACTGCATGACCCTAAACTGCCTTGCCTAGGTCCATACTACATGATGCTAAACTTCTCAAACTCGACGGATACGACATGACCCTAAAAAGCTCAACATTGGTCCATACGGCATGACCATAAACTGCTCAGTCTCGGACCAAACTGGATGACCCTAAACGGCTCAGCCTCGGTCCGTACTAGTGACTCAAAACTGTTCAGCCTAGGTCCAAACTGCATGACCCTTAAATGCTCTGCCTCGGTCCGTACTGCATGACCCTAAGCTGCCTCGATTCGTACTGCATGACCCTAAACTGCTCATCTTAAGTCTATAATGCACGACCGTATACGGCATGACCCTAAACCGCTCAGCCACGGTCCATACGGCATGACCCTTAAGTGCTCAGCTACAGTCCTTACTGCATGACCCTAAACTGCTCAAGCTCGGTCCATACTACATGACCCTAAATTGCTCTACCTCGGAACATCCTGCACGACCCTAAAGTTCTCAAACTGGACACGTACTGCATGACCCTAAACAACTTAACCTCAGTCCGTACTACTTGACCCTAAACTGCTCACCCTTAGTCCTCACGGCATGAACATAAACTGCTCAGCCTCGGACCAAACTGCATCGACCTAAACTGCTCAGCCACAGTCCATACTGAATGACCCTAAACTGCTCAGCCTCGGTCCAAACTGCATGGCCCTAACTGCTCATCCTCAATCCATACTGCGTGACCCTAATAGGCATAGCCTCGATCCATACAGCAAGACACTCAACTGCTCAGCCTCGGTCCATATTGTATGAGCCTAAACATCTCAGCCTCGAACCATACTGCATGACTCTAAACTGTAAAGCGTTGGTCCAGACAGCATGCCCCAGAACTACTCTGCCTCGGTCCATACTGAATGACCCAAAACTACTCAGCCTCGATCCATACTACATGACCCTAAATTACTTTGGCTCGATCCTTACTATAAAACTCGAAACTTCTCAGCCTCGATCCGTACTGCATGGCCTTAAACTACTCAACCTCGATCCATACTTCATGACCCCAAACTCCTTAGCCTCGTTTCATAATGCATAACCCTAAACTGCTCGGCCTCGGTCCTTACGGCATGCTCAAAACTGGACAGCCTCGGTCCATACTTCATGACCATAAACTGCTCAGCCTAGGTCTATATTGCGAGACACTAAACGACCCAGCCTCGGTCCATACTGCATGACCCAAAACTACGCAGCCTCGATTTACACTACATGACCCTAAACTGGTCAGCCTCGATCCATACTTCATAACCCTAAACTGCTCAGCCTCATGACTCGGAACTGCTCAGCCTCAGCCTCGGCCCATACTCCCTGACCGAAGACTGCTCAGCTTCTGTTCATATTACGTGACGCTAAAGTGCTCAGGCTCGATCCAATGTGCATGACCCCAAACTACTCAGCCTCAGTCCATACTACATGATCCTAAACTGCTCAGCCTCGGTCCATGCTGCTTGACGCTAAACTGGTCAGCCTCGGTCCATACAACATGACCGTAAAATGCTAAGGCTCTATCCATACGGCATGACCCTAAACTCCTCTACCTCGGTCCATACTACATGATCTTAAATTGTTCAGCCTCGATCCAAACTTTATGACCCTAAACTGCTCTGTGTCGATTTATACTGCACGACCCTATACTCCTCATCCTCATTCCATAATGCATGACCCAAACCGCTAAGCCTCGGTCCACACTACAGGGCCATGAACAGCTTAGCTTCGTTCCGTATTGCATGACCCTAAATTAGTCCACCTCGGTCCATACTATATGGCCCTAAAGTACACAGCCTAGTCCATACCGCAAGACCTTAAACTACTCAGCCTCGGTCCATACAACATGACCCTATACTACTCAACCTTGATTTGTACTGCATGATTCTAAACTGCTCAGCTTAGGTACATAATGCCTGACACTAGAGTGCAAAGCCTTGGTCCAAACTACATGGCCATGAACTAGTCACCCTCCGTCCATACTGTAAGATCCTAAACTATTCAGCATCAGTCCATGCTGCATGACCAAAACTCTTAAGCCGTGGTCCATACTGCATACCCCAAAACTGCTCAGCCTCGATCCATACAGCATGCCCTAAACAGCATAGCCTCGATCCATATTATATGACCCTAAACTGCTCAGCCTATGTCTATATTGCGAGACCCTAAACTGCATAGCCTCGATCCATACTGCATGACCCTAAGCTACTCAGCCTCGATTTAAACTACCTGACCCTAAACTGCTGAGCCTCGTTCCATACTTCGTGACCCTAAATGCTCAACTTCCGTCAAAACTACATGACCCTAAATTGCCCAGCCTCGGCCTCGGTCAATACTGCCTGACCCTAGACTTCTCAGCCATAGTCCATAATGCATGACCCTAAACTGCTCTGCCTCAGTCTATGCAGCATGCCCTAAAGTACTCAGCCTCGATTTATATTGCATGATCGTAAACTGCTCAGCCAAGGTCCATAATGCATGACTCTAAACTGCTATGCCTCGTTCAAAACTACATGGCCATGAACTGCTCAGCCTCGGTCCATACTGCATGACCCTAAACTATTCAGCATCGGTCCATGCTACATGACCCTAAACTGCTAAGCCTCACTCCATACTGATGACCCTAAACTACTCAGCCTCAGTCTATACTCGACCCTAAACTTCACGGTCTCACCATAAACTACTCAGCCTCGGTCCATACTGCATGACCCATAACTGCTCAGCCTCAGTCCGTCTTACATGACCCTAAACTGTTTAGACTCGGTCCGTACTGCATGAGCCTAAACTGCATAGCCTCGTATCATACAACATGAACGCAAACTTCACATCCTCGCTTCATACAGCATGACCCTATACTAGATGACCCTTAAGAGCTCCATACTACATGACCCTAAAGTGCTTAGGCTCAGTTCATATTGCAGAATCGTAAACTGCTCAACCTCGATCCATCCTGCATGACCCTAAATTGCTACGCCTCGGTCCATACTGCATGACCCTAAAGTTCTCAGCCTCGGTCCGTATTGTATGATGCTAAACTGCTCAACCTAAGTCTATATTGCGAGACCCTAAACGGCTCAGCCTCGGTCCATACTGCCTGATACAAAGCTAATCAGCCTCGATTTATACTGCATGACCCAAAACTGCTCAGCCACGGTCCATACTTCATGACCCTAAACTGGTCAGCCTCGGTCCATGCTGCTTGACGCTAAACTGGTCAGCCTCGGTCCATACAGCATGACCCTAAAATGCTAAGGCTCGATTCATACTGCATGACCCTAAACTGCTCTACCACGGTCCATACTTCATGATCTTAAACTCTTTAGCCTCGATCCAGACTTTATGACCCTAAACTGCTCTGTGTTGATTTATACTGCATGACTCGATACTACTCATCCTCATTCCATAATGCATGACCCAAAAGTGCTAAGCCTCGGTCGAAACAACAGGGCCATGAACAGCTTAGCCTCGTTTTGTACTGCATGACCCTAAATTGGTCCACCTCGGTCCACACTGTATGACCCTAAAGTAATCAGCCTAGGTCCATACTGCAAGACCCTAACCTACTCAGCCTCGGTCCATACAGTATGACACTATACTGCTCAGCCTCGATTTATACTGCATGATTCTAATTTGCTCAGCCTAGGTCTACAATGCCTGACACTAGACTGCTAAGCCTTTGTCCAAACTACATGGCCATGAACTGCTCACCCTCCGTCAAAACTACAAGATCCTAAACTATTCAGCATCGTTCCATACTGCATGACCCTAAACTCTTAAGCCTTGGTCCATACTGCATAACCCTAAACTGCTCAGCCTCGGTCCATACAGCATGCCCTAAACTCCATAGCCTCGATCCACACTGTATGGCCCTAAACAGCTCAGCCTATGTCTATATCGTGAGACTATAAACAGCTCAGCCTCGGTCCATACTGCATGACCGTAAACTACTCAGCCTCGATTTATACTACCTGACCCTAAACTGTTGAGCCTCGATGCTTACTTCGTGACCCTGAACTACTCAGCCTTGATCCAAACTCCATGACACTAAATTTCTCAGGCTCAGCCTTGGTCAATACTGCCTGACCCTAGACTTCTCAGCCACGATCCATAATGCATGACCCTAAACTGCTCTGCCTCGGTCCATACAACATGCCTTAAGCTACTCAGACTCGATTTATATTGCATGATCTTAAACTGCTCAGACAAGGTCCATAATGCATGACCCTAAACTGCTATGCCTCGGTCTAAACTACATGGCCATGAATTGCTCAACCTCGATCCATACTGTAAGACCCTAAACTATTAGGCATCGGTCCATACTACATGACCCTAAACTGCTAAGCTTCGGTCAATACTGCATGACCGTAAACTACTCTGCCTTGGTCCATACTGCTTGACCCTAAACTTCACGGTCTCGGTCCTTACTAGATGACCATAAACTACTCAGCCTCGGTCCATACTGAATGACCCACAACTGCTCAGCCTCAGTCCATCTTACATGACCCTAAACTGCACAGCCTTGTATCATACAGCATGAATGTAAACTTCACATCCTCGGTCCATACAGCATGACCCTATACTGGATGACGCTTAAATGCTCAGTCATGGACCATACTACATGACCTTAAAGTGCTTAGGCTCAGTCCATATTGCATGACTGTAAACTGCTCAAGCTCGATCCATCCTACATGACCCTAAATTGCTATGGCTCGGTCCATATTGTATGACCCTAACCTGCTCACCCTAGGTCTATATTGCGAGACCCTAAACGGTCAGCCTCAACCCATATTGCCTGACCAAAAACTAATCGGTCTCGATTTATACTGCATGACCCCAAACTCCTCAGCCTCGGTCCATACTTCATGACCCTAAGCTGCTCAGCCTCGTTGCACACTGCATGACTCCAAGCTCCTCAGCTTCAGCCTCAATCCATTCTACCTGACCCTAGACTACTCAACCTCGGTCCATATTGCATAACCCAAAAATGCTCAGGCTAGATCCAACGTGCATGACCCAAAACTCCTCAGCTTTGGTCAATACTACATGACCCTAAAGCACTCTGCCTCGGTCCATGCTGCATGACCACAAACTGCTTTGCCTAGGCTCATATTGCATGACGCTAAAATGCTTAGGCTTCATCAAAGGTGCATGACCCCAAAGTGCTCAGCCTCGATCCATACTACATGACCCTAAACTGGTCAGCCTCGGTCCTTGCTGCTTGATGCTAAACTGGTCATCCTCGATCCATACAGCATGACCCTAAACCGCTAAGGCTCGATCCATACTGCATGACCCCAAACTCCTCCACCTCGGTTCATACTACATGACCTTAAACTATTCAGCCACGATCTAAACCTTATGACCCTAAACTGCTGAACCTCGATTTATACTGCCTGACCCAAAACTCCTAAGCCTCAATACACACTATAATGCCATGAACAGCTAAGCCTCTTTCCATACTGCATGGCCGTAAACTGCTCTACCTCAATCCCTACTGTATGACCCTAAAGTATCAACCTAGGTCCACACTGCAAGACCCTAAACTGCTCAGCCTCGGTCCTTACAGCATGACCCTGTACTGCTCAGCCTTGATTTATAGTACATGATCCTAAACTGCTCAGCTTATGTCCATAATACTTGGCACTAAATTGTTAAGCCTTGGTCCAAACTACATGGCCATGAACTGCTCAACCTCTGTCAATACTACAAGATCCTAAACTATTCAGCATCGGTCTGACCCTAAACTCCTAAGCCTCAGTCCATATTGCATAACACTAAACCGCTCAGCCTATGACCATATCGTGAGACCCTAAACGGCTCAACCTCGATCCATATTGCGTGACCCTAAATACTCAGCCTCGATTTATACTGCATGACCTTAAACTGCTGAGCCTCGGTCCATACTTCATGACCCCTAAACTGCTCAGCCTCGGTCCACACCGCATGAATCTAAACTGCTCAGCCTCAGCTTCAATCAATACTACCTGACCCCAGACTTCTCAGCCTCGATCCATATTGCATGACCCTAAACTGCTCAGCCTCGGTCCATAATGCACGAGCCTAAACTGTAAGCCTCGATCCACAATACAATGCCATGAACGGCTCAGCCTCGTTCCATACTACATGACACTAAACTTCTCAGCCTCAGTCCATGCTACATGACCCGAAACTACTCAGCCTCGGTACATATTGCAAAACCGTAAACTACTCAGCCTCGATCCATACTGCATGACCGTAAACTACATAACCTCGATCCATACTGCATGGCCCAAAACATCACATCCTCTATCCATAATGCGTGACCCTAAACTGGCAAGCCTCGACCCACACTGCATGACAATAAACTGCTCACCCTCAATCTTGACAGTCTGACCCTAAACATCTCAGCCTCGGTCCATACTGAGTGACCCTAAACTTCTCAGCCTTGGCCCATGCTGCATGACCCTAAATTACTCAGGCTTGGGCCATACATCAAGACCCTAACCTCCTCAGCCTCGGTCAATACTTCATGACCCTAAACACTCAGTCTCGGTTCATACATTATGATCCTAAACTACTCAGCCTTGTTCCATACTACAAGACCCTAAACTATCGAGCTTCGATCCATACTGCATGACCTTAAACTACTCAGCCTCGGTCCTTATTGCATGACCGTAAACTACTCAGCCTAGGTCCATACTGTAGGACTGTAAACTGCTCAGCCTTTGTTCATACTGCATGACCTAAACGCCTCAGCCTCAGTCCATACTGCATGACCCTAAACTGCACAGCATCAATCCATAATACATGGCCCTAAACTACTCAGCCTCGATTTATAATGCATGACCCTAAACTCCTCAGCCTCGGTCCATACTGCGTGACCTTAAACTGCTCTGCGTCGAATTATAATGCATGACCCTAAACTCCTAAAATTTGGTCCACACTACATTACCACAAACAGCTTAGCCTCGGTCCATACTGCACGACCCTAAACTGCTCAGCCTCGGTCCATACTACATCATCTTAAAGTGCTCAGCCGTTATCCATACTGCATGACCCTACACTGCTCAGCCTTGGTCTATTCTGCATGACCCTAAACTGCTCATCCTCGTCCCGTACTTCATGACCCTGAACTACTCTGCCTCGGTCCATACTGCATGACCCTAAACAACTCTTCCTCGATCCATATGGCATGACCCTATACTGCTGAGCCTCGTTCCACGCTGCATGGCCCTAAACTGCTCAACCTCGATCCATAGTGCGTGACCCTAAATTGCTCAGCCTCTATCTATACTGCATGACGCCAAACTGCTCAGCCTCGGTCCTTACTACATGACCCAAAACTACTCTGCCTTGGTCCATACTGCATGACCATAAGCTGCTCAGCCTCGGTCCTTACGGCATGAGCCTAACCAGCTTAGCCTTGATCCATACTGCATGAACCTAAACTTCTCAACATCGATCCATTCTGCATGACCCTATATCGCTCAACCTCGGTCCATACCGCATGACCCTAAACTGCTCTTCCTCGGTCCATACTGGATGACCCTAAAGTGCACAGCATCGGTCCATATTGCATGACCGTAAAGAGCTCAGCATCGGATTATACTGAATGACCCTAAACAGCTCAGCCTCGATCCATACTGCATGACCCTAAACTGCGTAACCTCAGTCCACACTGCATGACCCGAACTGCTCAGCCGCGGTTTGTACCATATGACCCTAAACCGCCCAGTCTTGCTCCATGCGGCATGGTGCTTAACTGCTCGTCCTCTGTCCATACCGCACTACCCTAATCTGCTTAGCCTTGGTACATACTGCATGACCCTAAACTGCTCAGGCTCGATCCATACTGCATGACTCTAAACTGCTCAGCCTCGATCCATACAACATGACCTTAAACAGCTCGGCCTCGGTTCATGGTGCATGACCCTTACATAAAGAACGACCTTAAACTGCTCTGCCACGGTCCATACTGCGTGACCCTCAACTGCTCAGCCTAGGTACATTTTCCAATGCCCAAAACGGCTCAGCCTCGGTCCAAAGAGCATTACCCAAAGCTGCTTAGCCTAGATTTATACTTCATGACCCTTTACTGCTCAGCCTCAGTCCATACTGTATGACCCTAAACTGCTCAGTCTCAGTCCACACTTCATGACCCTAAAATGCTAAGCCGAGGTTCATACTGCAATACTCTAAACTACTCAGCCTCAGCACATACTACACGACCCTAAGTTGCACACCCTCGATTTATATTGCATGACCCTATACTACACAGCCTCAGTTCGTAATACATGAACCAAAAATGCTAAGCCTCGATCCACACTACAAGGCCATGAACTACACAGCTTCGGTCCATACTATATGACCCTAAATTGCTCAGCCCCGTTCCAAACTACATGAACCTAAACAGCTCAGCCTTGGTCCATGCTGCATGACCCTAAACTGCTCAGCCTCGATTATACTGCATGACCCATAATTGCTCAGCCTCGATCCATAATGCATGACACTAAACTGCTAAGACTCGATCCACACTACATGGCCATGAACTGCTCAGCCTCAGTGCATTCTGCAAGACCATAAACCACTTAGCCTTGATCCGTACTACATGTTCCTACTGCATGACCCTAAAAGACTCAGCCTCGTACCGCATGGAATGATCATAAGCTGCTCATCCTCAGCCCATTGTGCATGACCATAAATAGCTCAAGCTCGGTCCATAAAGCACGACCCTAAACTGCTCAGCCTCGGTCCCTACTGCATGACCCAAAAGTGCTCAGCCTCGTTCCACTAAGCATGACGCTAAACTGCTCATGCTCGGTCCATGCTGCATGACCCTAAACTGCTAAGCCTCGACCCATACTGAATGATCCTAAACTGCACAGCCTCGGTCCATACTACATGACTCTAAACTACTTAGGCTCGGTCCATACTGCATGACCCTAAACTGGTCAGCCTCGGTCTTTACTGCATGACCCAAAACTACTCTGTCTCGGTCCATACTGCATGACCCTAAAGTTCTCAGCCTCGTTCTATTAACCATGACCCTAAACTGCTCATGCTCGGTCCATACTTCATGACTTTAAACTCAGCCTCTGTCCATACTGATGACTCGAAACTTCTCAGCCTCGATCCATACTGCATGACCCTAAACTTCTCAGCCTCTATCCATAGTACATGTCCCAAACCTGCTTAGTCTCGATCCATACTACAAGACCCTAAACTACTCACCCTCGGTCCATACTTCATGACCCTAATCTGCTCAGCCTCGGTCCATACTGAATGACCCTATACTGCTCAGCCTCGGTCCATACTGCATGACCCTAAACTACTTAGGCTCAATCCAAGCTGCATGTTCCTAAACTACTCAGCCTCGGTCCATACTGCATGACCCTAAACTACTCAGCCCCAGTCCATACTGCATGACGCTAAAGTGCTCAGCCTCGTTCTATTAACCATGACCCTAAACTGCTCATGCTCGATCCATACTTCATGACTTTAAACTGCCAAGCCTCGGTCCATATTGAATGACCATAAACTGCTCAGCCTTGGTCCATACTGCATGAACATAAACTATTAAGGCCCGGTCCATACTTCAGGACCTTAAACTGCTCAACCTCAATCCTTATTGCATGACCCTAAACTGCTAAGCCTCGGTCCACAGTACATAGCCCTGAACTACTCAACCTCGTTCCATACTGCATGACCTTATATTTCTCAACCTCAGTCAAAACTGCATGAACCTAAACTGCTCAGCCTTACTCCGTACTACATGACCTAAAACTGCTCAGCCTCATTCCACACTGTTTGAGCCTCAAGTGCAAAGCCGAGGTCCAAAATGCAATTCTCTAAACTACTCAGCCTCGGTACATACTGCATAACCCTAAGCTGCACACCCTGGATTTATACTGCATGACTCTATACTACTCAGTTTTGGTCCATAATGCACGACCCTAAACAGGTAAGCCTAGGTCCACACTACATGGCCCTGATCTGCTCATCCTCAGTCCATACTGCATGACCCAAAATTTCTCAGCCTTTGTCCAAACTACATGAACCTAAACTGCTCAGCCTTACTCCATACTGCATGACCCTAAACTGCTCAGCCTCGATTTATAGTGCATGACCCAAAATCTGCTCTGTCATGGTCCATACTGCATGACCCTTAACTGTTCAGCCTAGGTCCATACTACATTACCCTAACTGTGCATCCTCGGTCCATACTGTCGAACACTAAAGTGCTCAAGCTCGGTCCATACTGCATGACCCTAAACAGCTCAATCTCGGTCCACAATGCGTCACCCTAAAATTCTAAGACTTGATCCACACTACATGGCCGTGAACTATCAAGCCTCGATCAATATTGCAAGAGCCTAAACTGCTCAACCTCGGTCCATATTGCATGGACCTAAACTTCTAAGCCTCGGTCCGTAACGCAAGACCTTAAATTACTCACCCTTGGTCCATACCTCAAGACCCTAAGCTGTGCAGCCTCGGTCCATATTGCATGACGCTAAACTGTTCAGCATCGATCCATCTTGCATGACGGTAAACTGCTCAGGCTCGGTCCATACTGCATGACCGTAAACTTCTCAGCCTCATACCATACGGCGTAAGCGCAAACCACTCATCCTCGGTCCATACTGCATGACCCTAAAGTGCTCAAGCTTGGTCCGTACTACATTACCATAAAGTGCTCAGCCTCAGTCCATACTGCATGACCATAAATTGCTCAGCCTAGTACCATACTACATGACCCTAAACTGTTCAAGCTCGATTCATATTGTAAGACCCTAAGCTGCTCAGCCTCTATCCATACTGCATGAACCTAAAGTGCTCAGCCCCGATCCATATTGAATGACCCTAAACTGCTTAGCCTTGGTCCGTACTGAAAGTCCCTAAACTGCTAAGCCTCGATCTATACGGCAGACCGTAAACTAGTCTGCCTCGGACCAAACTGCATAACCCTAAACCTCTCATCTCCGGTCCATACTGCATGACTCAAAACTGTTCAGTCTCGATCCATACTGTATGATGTTAAACTGCTCAACCTCGGTCCATATTGAATGACCCTAAAATGTTCAACCTCAGTCTAGACTGGATGATTCTAAAATGCTCATTAGCGATTCATACTGCATGACCCAAAATTGCAGAGCTTCGATCCATACTGCATGACTCTAAACTGCTCATCCTCGGTCCATAACGCATGACCCTAAACTATTAAGCCTCGGTCCACACTGCAACACCATAACTGCTCAGCCTCGGTCAATACTGCATGACCCTTAATTGCTCTCCGTCGATCCATACTGCATGATGCTAAACATCTCAACATTGGTCAACACTACATGGGCCAAAACTGCTCAGTCTCATTCTAGACAGCATGACCCTAAACTACAAAGCTTCGATCCATACTTATTGACCCTATACTACTCATCCTCGGTCCGTACAACATGACCTAAAACTACTCAGACTCAGACTATACTGCGAGACCCTAAACTGCTCATCCTCTGTCCATAGTGCATGACCCTAAACTGCTCAGCCTCAGTCCATACCTCATGACACTAAACTACTTAGCCTTGGCCCATACTGCATGACCCTTAACGGCTCAGTCTCGGTCCATACAGCATGACCCTAAGTTTTGACGCCTCGGACCATACTACATGACTCTAAACGGCTCAGCCGAGGTTCATACTGCAAGACCTAAACTGCTTAGCCTCGGTGCCGACTACATGACCCTGAACTGCTCAACCTCGATTTATACTGAATAACTCTAAACTGCTCAGCCTCAATCCATACTACATGGCCGTAAACTGCTCAGCCTCAGTCCACACTGCATGATCCTAAACAGCTCAGCCGTAGCCTCTGTCCAAAATGCCTGATCCTAAACTGCTCAGCCTTGGTCCATATTGCATGACCTTAAAATGCTCGTGCTCGGTTCGTACTGCATGATCCTAAAGTGCCCCACCTTAGTCCAGATTGCATGACCCTAAGAAGCTCCGCCTGGTCCATACTGCATTACCCTAAACTGCTCAGCCTCGGTCCATACGGCAAGACCATAAACTGCTCAGCCTCGAATGAAACTGCATGACCCTAAACAGCTAAGCGCCAGTACATACTGCATGACCTTAAACTGCTCAGGCTCGGTCAATACTGCCTGACCCTTAACTGCTAAACCTCGGTCCATCTTGAATGACCCTATACTGTTCAGCCTCAGTCCAGACTGTATGGTCTTAAATTGCTCAGCCCAGTACCATAGGACATGACCTTTAACTGCTCATCCTCAGCCTATACTGCATGACCGTAAACTGCTCAAGCTCTGCATAGCTCGGTCCATACTGCATGACCCTAAACTGCTCATCCTGAGTCCATAACGCATGACCCTAATTTGCTAAGCCTCGATCCACACTGCATGGCCATGAACTTCTTAGCCTTAGTTCATACTGTATGACCCTAAACGTCTCAGCCACGGTCCATACTGCTTGACCCAAAAAATCTCTCCCCTAATCTACTCAGTCTTGGTCTAGACAGGATGATCCTAAACTGCTCAGCTTCGATCAATACTGAATGACCCCAAACTGCACAACCTCGGTACATACTACATGACCCTAATCTACTCAGTCTCGGTCCATACTACGCAACCTTAAATTGGTCGGCTTCAGTCCATAGTGCATGACCTTAAATTGTTCAGCCTCTGTCCATACTGCATGACCCTATACCACTTAGCGATAACGCATGACTGTAAACTGCTCAGCCTCGATCCAAACTGCATGACCTCAAAGTGCTCTGCCTCATTCCATACTGCATGACCGTACTGCTCAAGCTTAGTCTATACTACATGACCCTAAACCGCTCAGCCTAAGTCCATACTACTTGACCCAAAACTGTTCAGCCTTGCTTCACGACCTTAACTGCTCAGCCTAGGTCCATACTGCATGACCCTAAACTGCTCATCCCCGGTTCGTACTGCATGACCCCGAACTGCTCAGCCTCGGTCCATAATGCTTGAACCTAAGTTGCTAAGCCCGGTTCCACTCTCCATGACCATAAACCGCTCGGCCTTGGTCCATACTGCATGACCCTAAACTGCTTAGCTTCGGTGCATACTACATGACTCTAAACATCTCAGCCTCGGTCCACACTGCATGACCTTAATGTCAAGAGTGCACGACCTTAAGTTGCTCAGCCTCGGTCCATACTGAATAACCCTAAATTGCACAGCCTTAGTCCACACTGCACGACACATAACTCCTCAGCCTAGGTCCATATTGCAAAACCCTAAATTGCTCTGGCTTGATCCATACTGCATGACCCAAAACTGCTCAGCCTCCACTTATACTGCATGGTCTTAAACTGCTCAGCCTAAGTTCATATTGCATGACCCTCAACTGTTAAGCCTCGGTCCACACTGCATGACCCTAAATTGCTCAGCCTCTGTCTCAGTCCATACTGCCTGACCCTAAACATTTGGGCCTTGGTCCTTATTGCATGACCCTAAAATGCTCAGGCTCGGTCCATATAGCCTGACGCTATATGACTCAGCCCCAGTCCACACTGAATGACCTTCAACTGACTAGGCTCGCTCCATACTGCATGACCCTATGCTCAACCTTGGGACATATTGAATGACTCTAAACTGTTTAGCCCGGTCCATATTGCATGACCCTAAACTGATCAGCCTACTACCATATGGTATGACTGTAAACATCTCATCCTCTATCCGTACTGCATGACCCTAATATACTCAGGCTCGGTCCATATTGCGAGACCCTAAACTGCTCAGCTTCAGTCCATTGTGCATGACCCAAAATTGCCCAACTTCGGCCCGTATTGTATGCCCCTATACTACTTAGTAACGGTCCATAGGGAAAGACCGTAAACTGCTCTGCCTTGATTGAAACTGTACGACCCTAAAGCGCTTAGGCTCGGTCCATACTGCATGACCATAAACTGCTTAGACTCAGTCCATACTACAAGACTCTAAAAAGCTCAGCCTCAGTCCATATTACATGACTCCAAACTGTTTAGCCTCTGTCCAGACTGCATGACCCGAAACGGCTCAGCCTGTCCATACTGCATGACCTTAAACTACTCATCCTCAGTTCGAACTGCATGACGCTTAACTACTCAGCCTCGGTCCATAATGCTTGAACATAAGTTGCTAATCCTCGATCCTCTCTACATGACCATAAACTACTCAACCTTGGTCCATACTGCGTGACCCTAAACTGCTAGCCTCGGTGCATACTACATGACCCTAAACATCTAAGCCTTTGTCCACACTGCACGACCCTAAAATGCACAGCCTTGGTCTAGAGTGTGTGACCCTAAACTGCTCAGCCGCGGTCCATATTGAATGACCTTAAATTGCTCAGTCTCGGTCCATACTACATGACCATAAACTGCAAGGCCGAGGTACATATTGCAAAACCCTAAACCGCTTTGCCTCAGTCCATACTGAATGACCCTAAACTGCTCAGCCTCTATTTATTCTGGATGACCCCAAACTGCTCTGCCTCTGTTCGTAATGCATGACCCGAAACTGCTCAGCCTCGGTCCACACTGCATGACCCTAAACTGCTTTTCCTCAGCCTCGGTCCATACTGCCTGACTCTAAACTTCTAAGCCCCGATCCGTAGTGCATGACCTTAAAAAGCCCAGGCTCGATCCATAATGCATGACTCTAAACTGCTCAGCCTCTGTCCATACCGCATGACCCTAAACTGCTCAGCCTCGTTCCATACTGCATGACCCTAAACTGCTCTACCTCTGTACAAGTGACCAGACCCTAAACTGCTGGTCCACACTCAATTTCTTAGCCTCGATCCTAACTATTTGACTAAATTGTGAAGACTCAGTACATGCTGCATGACTCTTAACAGTTCAGCCTTGGTCCATACTGCATAGCCCTAACTGCTCAGCCTTGGTCCATACTGAATGAGCCAAAAATGCTCAGACTCGGTCCAAATTGCAAAACCCAAAATTGATCAGCGTCGGTCCACACAGCATGACCTTAAATGGCTTAGCCTCGGTCCATAACGATTGACTCTAAAAAACTCAACCTCAGTCCACAAAGCTTGACCCAACACTGCGCAACCTAAGTCCACGCTGCACGACCCTATACTGCTCAGCCACGGTCCATACTGCATGACCCTAAATTGCCTAGCGACGGTCCATACTACCTCACCCTAAACTACTCTGCCTCTGTCCATACTTCATGACCCTAAACTGCTCAGCCTCGGTACCTAGTGCAGAACACTAAACTGCTCAGGATCGGTCCATACTGCATGACCCTAAACTGCTCAGCCTCGGTTCATGCAGCATGACCCTTAACAGCTCAACCTCGGTCCATACTGCAGGACCCAAAACTGCTCAGCCTCTGTGCATGCTGCATTACTCTAATCTGCTTAGCCTCGGTCCATACAGCATGACCCTGAAGTGCTCAGGCGCAATCCATACTGCCTGACCATAAACTGCTCGAACTAGATTGTTACTGCATGATTATAAAGTGCTCAGCCTCGGTCCATACTGCATGACCTTAAACAGCTCAGCATCGGTCGATACCGCATGACCCTACAAAACTCAGCCTCGAACCATACGGCATGACTGTAAACTGCTCGGACACGGTCCATACTGCATGAGCCCAAACTGCTCAGCATGAGTCCATTCTTCATGATCCTAAACTGCTCAAGCTTGGTCCAAACTGCATGACCCTAATATGCTTAGCCTCGATCCATACTAAGGAGTTAAGCGTCGGTCTAGACTGCATGAACCGAAACTAATCGTCCTCTGTCCATACTGCATGACTTTATACTTCTCAGCCTCGGTCTATACTGCCGGACCCCAAATTGATCAAGCGCGATCCATACTGCATCACCCTCAATTTCTAAACCTCGGTCCATGTACTACATGGTTCATAACAGTTTAGCCTTGGTCAATATTGCGTAACCCTAAACCTCATAGCCTTGATCCATACTACAAGAGCCTAAAATGCTCATCCTCGATCCATACTGCATGATCCAAAACTACTCAGCCGCTGTCCACACAACATGATCCTAAACTGCTTAGCCTCGATCCTTACTGATTGACCCTAAACTGCCTAGCTTCGATCCATATAACTCGACACAAAATTGCACAGCCTCAATGTAGTCTACATGAGCTCAAACTACTCAAGGCTTCATTCCATATTGCATAACCCTAAACTGCTCAGCCTCGGTCCATACTGCATGACCCTAAACTGCTCATCCTCGGTCCATACTACATGACCCTAAACTGCTCAAGCAAGGTCCATACAGTATGACCCTAAACTGCTCAGCCTCAGACCTTACTGTATAACCCTAAAGTGCTCAACCTCAGTCCATATTGCATGATCCTAAGCTTCTCAAGCTCGGTTTATAATGCATGACCCTAAACTGCTTAGCCTCGGTCCATACTGCATGACCCAAAAGTGCTTAGCGTCGGTCCATACTGCATGACCTTAAAAAGCTCAGCATCAGGCGATACTGCATGACCCCAAAGTGCTCAGCCTCAGTCCATACTGCATGACCCTAAACTTCTCATGCTCGATCTACACTGCAAGACCCTAAACTCCCTAGCCTTGGTCCATACTACTAGACACTAAAGTGCTCAGCCTCGGTCCATACTAGATGACCCTAAATTGCTTAGCATCGGTCGATACTGCATGACCCTAACTTGCTCAGCCTCGTACCATTCGGCATGACCGTAAACTTCACATTCTCGATCCATACTGCATGACCCTAAACTTCTCAAGCTGAATCCATAGTGCATGACCCTAAACAGCTCAACCTCGATCCATACTGCATGACCTTAAAGTTCTCAGCCTCAGTCCATACTGCCTGACTCTAAACTGCTTAGCCTTATTCCATACGACATGGCCGTAAACTGCTCAACCTCGGACCAAAGTGCCTGACCCTACAGTGGTCAGCCTCAATCTACACTGCATGACCATAAACTAGCTCAAGCTCGTTCAAAACTGCACGACCCTAACCTGCTTAGCCTCGGTCCATACTGCATTACCCGAAACTGTTCAGCCTCGATCCGGACTGCATGCCCCTAAACATTTCGACCTCGGTCCATACTGAACTGCACAGCTTCGGTCGATAATGCATGACCTTAAACTGCTGAGCCTAAGTCCATAATGCATGAACCTTAACTTACGCGTAGTCGATCCACTTTGCATGACCCTAAACTGCTCAGCCTCGGTGTAGGCTGCATGACCCTAAACTGCTCAGCCTCGGTCCATACTGAATGACTCTAAACTGCTCAGGCTCGGATCATATGGCAAGACCCGAAAGTGCTCAGCCTAGGTCCATACTGCATGACCCTAAATTTCTCAGCCTCTGTTCATACAGCATAACACTAAACTACTAAGTCTCGATCCATACTGTAGAACCCAAATTTGCTAAGCCTCGGTCCATACTGCATGAGCCCAAAATGCTCAGCCTTGACCCAAAACTGCACCGGCTCCATCCATACTGAATAACCCTTAACTGCTCAGCCTCGGTCCATAATGCATGACCCTAAATTGTGCATCCTCATACCACACTGCATGAACTTAAATTGCTCAGCCTCGATCCAAACCGCATGACCCTATGCTGCTTAGCCTCGATCCATACTGCATGACCCTAAACCGCTCTGCCTCAGCCCATATTGCATGACCCTAAACTGCTCAACCACTGTCCATATTGCATAACCCCTAACTGCTCGGCCTTGGTCCATATTGCACAACCCTTAATTTCTCAGTCTCGGTCCATACTGCATTACCCTATACTGCTCAGCCTCAGCCCATACTACAGGACCCTAAAGTGCGCAGTCTCGGTGCATACTGCGCTAAGCTAAACTACTCAGGCTCGGTCCATACTGCATGACCATAAACTCCTCAGCCTTGGTTTATATTGCATGACCCTAAACTGCTCAACATCAGTCGATACTACATGACCCTAAACTGCTCAAGCTCGGTCCATACAGCATGACCTTAAACTGTTCAGCCTCGGTCCATACCACATGACTGAATTGCTCAGCCTCGTTCCATACTACATGACTAAATTGCTCAGGCTCAGTTCATACTACATGATTCTTAACAAATCAGCCTCGGCCCTAACTGCATCACCTAAAACTGCTCAGCCTCGGTCCATACCGCATGAGCCAAAAATGCGCAGTGTCTGTCCATACTGCATGACCCAAAATTGCTCAGCGTTGGTCCACACTCTAAACTACTCAGCCTTGATCCATACTGAATAACCCAAATCTACTCAGCCTCGGTCCATAATGCATGACCCTAAACTGTGCAACCAAAGTCCACACTGCATGAACCTAAACTGTTCAGCCTTGGTCCAAACCACATGACCCTAAACTGCTCAGCCTTGGTCCATACTGCATGACCCTAAACTTCTCTGCCTCAGTCCATATTGTATGAGCCAGAAATTCTAAGCCTCAGCCCATGCTACACGACTTTCAACTTCTCAACCTCAGTTCATACTGCATAACCCCTAACTGCTAAGCCTCGGTCCATACTTCATAACCACTAACTGCTCAGTCTCAATCGAAACTACATTACCCTAAACTGCTCAGCCTCGGTCCATACTGCATGACCCTAATGTGCTTAGCCTCAATCCATACTATAAGGCCCTTATCTGCTAAGCCTTGGCCCATACCGCATGACCCTAAACTGTTCATCCTTGGTCCATACTACATTACCCTAAACTACTCAGCCTCAGTCCGTACTACATGACCCTAAACTGCTCAACCTCAGTCCGTACTGCATGACCCTAAACATCTCAGCCTAGGTCCATACCGCAGGACCCTAAACTGGGCAGCCTCGGTCCATACTGCATGACACTAAACTGGTCAGCCTAGATTTGTACTGCATGACCCTAAACTGCTCAGGCTCGGTCCATAATGCATCACCCTAAACTACTAATCCTCGTTTGACACAACATGGCCATGAACTGCTCAGCGTCGCTCCATACTGCATGACCCTATACTTCTCAGCCTCAATCCATACTGCATGACCATCAGCATCGCAGCCTAGGTCCATATTGCAAGACCTTATACTGCTCAGCCTCGGTCCATACTGCATGATCGTAAACTTCTCAGCCTCAGTCCGTAATGCATGTCCCTAGAAAGCTAAGCCTTAGGCCACACTACAGGGTCATGAACATCTCAACCTCGGTCCATACTGTAAGACCCTAAAGTATTCAGCCTTGATCCATACTGCATGACCCTAAACTGCTCAGCCTCGATCTATACTGGATGACCTTAAGCTTCTCAGCCTCGGTCCATACAGCATGACCTTAAACTAGTCAACCTCCGTCCATCTTACATGACCCTAAACATCTCAGGCTGGGTTCAAACTACATGACCCTAAATTGGTCAGCCTCGTACCATTCGGCATTACCGAAAACTCCTCATCCTCGGTCCATACAACAAGACCCTAAACTGCTAGGGCTCGGTCCATACTGCATGATCCTAAACTCCTCAGCCACTGTCTATACTGCATGACCCTAAACTAATCAGCCTCAATTTCTGCTGCATGACCCTAAACTGTTCAGCCTCGGTCCATAATGCATGACCCGAAATCGCTACACCTTGGTCGACACTAAATGGCCATGAACAGCTCATCCTCTGTCCATACTGTAAGACCCTAAACTACTCAGCCTCGGTCCACACTACATGAACAAAAACTTGTCGGCCTCGATCCTTACTACAAGTCCCTAAACTATTCAGCCTTGATCCAAATCGCATAACCCTAATCTGCTTAGTATCGATTTATTTTGCATGACCCTAGACTGCTAATCCTCGGTAAACAATGTATGACCCTAAACTGCTAAGCCTCGATCCACACTAGATGTCCATGAGCTACTCAGCATCAGTCCATACTTCATGACCCGAAACTACTCACCCTAGGTCCATACTCCATGACCCTCAACTGTGAAGCCTTGATTTATACCGCATGACCCTAATTAACTGGGCCTCAGTCCATAAGGCACGACCCTAAACTGCTAAGCCGCGGTCCACACTATATGGCCATGAACTGTTTAGCCTCGATCCAAGCTATAAGACCGTAAACTGCCCATCCTCAGTCCATACTGCAAGACCCTAAAGAGCTCAGCCTCGTTCCATACTACATGGCAATGAACTACTCAGCCTCATTCTGAATAACCCTAAACTACTCAGCCTCATTTCATACTACATGACCCTAAACTGCTCAGCCTCATTCCATACTGCATGACCCAAAATTGCTTAGCCATGACCCATATTGCATGACCCTATCCATACTGCATGAATTTAAACTGCTCAGCCTCGGTCCATATAGCATGACCCTAAACTGCACAACCTCGGTCCATTTTACATGGCCCTAAATTGCTCAGGCTCGGTCCATACTGCATGACGCTATATTTCTCAACTCGTACCAATCGGCATGACTGTAAACTGCTCATCCTGGGTCCATACTGTAGTACCCTAAACTGTTCAAGCTATGTCCGTACTACATCACCCTAAATGGCTCAGCCTCAGTCCATACTGAATGACCCTAAACTGCTCAGCCTCGGTCCATACTGCATGACCCTAAACTGCTCAAGCTCGGTCCTTATGGCATGACCCTTAACTACTCTACCGCGGTCCATACTCCATGAGACTAAAGTTCTCTGCCTCGGCTTGTATTGCATGACCCTAAAATTTTCAGCAGCAGTCCATACTGCATGACCCTCAACTACTCAGCCTCGGCCCATACTACATGACCTTAAACTGCTCAGCCTCGGTCCATTCTGCATGACCCTAAACTACTCAACCTCAGTCCATACTGCATGACCCAAAACTGTTCAGCCTCGATCATGATTGCATGTCCCCAAACTGCCCAGCCTCAGTCTATACTGCATGACCCTAAACTGCATAACCTCGGTCCATAATGCATGTTCATACTGCATGACCTTAAACTACTCAGCCGTGTTCTGTTGTACATGACCCTAAACTGCTCAGCCTCGGACCATACTTGATGACCCTAAACTACTCAAACTCGGTCCATACGACAGGACCCTAAACGTCTCAGCCTAGGTCCATATATTAAGACCCTTAACTACTCAGCCTCGGACATCAATGCATAAACCTAAATTGCTCAGCCGCAGCCTCGGTCCATCCTCCCTTACCCTAAACTGCTGAGCCTCGATCAATATTGCTTGACCCTAAATGCTCAGCATCGGTCCATGCAGCATGAAACTAAACTGCTCAGACTCGGTGCAAACTGCATGACCCTAAACTGCTCAGCCTCGGTCCATACTGGATGAGCCGAAACTACTAAGCCTTTGTCCATACTGTCGAACCCTAAACTACTCAACCTCGGTCCATACTGGACGACCCTAAATTGCTCAACCTCTATCCATACTAAATGACTTAATTGCTCTGCCTCGATCCATTCTACATGATTCTTAACAATTCTGCCTCGGTCCATACTACATAACCTTTAACTGCTCAGCCTCGATGCATACTGAATGACCCAAAACTGCTGAGCCTCATTCCACATTGCATGATCCTTAGCTGCTCAGCTTTGTTCCACACAGAATGACCCTAAACTGCCCAGCATCGGTCCCTAATGCATGACCCTAAACTGCGCAACCTCAGTCCACACTGCATGAACCTAAACAGTTCGTCCTTGGTCAAAACCGCATGACCCAAAACTGCTCGGCCTCGGTCCATACTACATGAACCTAAACTGCTGTGCCTCAGTCCTGACTGAATGACCCTAAACTTCTCAGCCTCGGCCCATACTGCACGACCCTAAACTACTCCACCTCAGTCCACACTGCATAACCTCTAACTGCTAGACCTCGGTCCATACTGCATAACCCCTAACTGTCAAGCATCGGTCCATATTGCATTACCCTAAACTGCTCAATCTCGGTTCATATCGCATGACCCCGAACTGCTCAGCCTCGTTCCATACTGCATGACCCTAAATTGCACAGCCTCGATCCAGACTGCATGACTAAACTGTTCTGCCTAGGTCATACTACCAAACCCTAAACTACTCAGCCTCAATCCATACTACGTGACCTTAAAAAGATCACCCTCGATTTATACTGCTAGAGCCTAAACTGCTCATCCACATTCCATAATGAATGACTCTAAACTGTTATGCCTTGGTCCACAGTATCTGGCCATGAACTGCTCAACCTTGGTCCATACTATAAGACCGTAAACTGCTGAGCCTCGATCCATACTGCATGACCGAAATGTGCTCAGCCTCGGTCCATATTGCATGACCCTAAAGTACTCAGCCTCAGTCCATAGTACATGACCCTAAACTGCTCAGCCTCGGTCCATACTGCATGACCCTAAACTGCTCAGCCTCGGTCCACATTGTTTGACCCTAAACTACTCACTCTCTGTCCATACAGCATGACCTTAAATTTCTCAGCCTCGTACCATTCGACATGATAGTTAACTTCTCAAGCTCCGTCAATACTCCATGACCCAAAATTGCTCAGCCTTGGTCCATACTGCATGACACTAAAGCGCTCAGCCTTGGTCCATACTGCATGACCTTAAAATGCTCAACTGTGGTCCTTACTGCATGACCATAAATTATTTAGCCTAGGTCCATACAGCATTACCATAAATCATTCAGCCTTGGAACAAACTACAAGACCCTAAACGGTTCAGTCTCTGTTCATTCTACACGACCCTACACTACTCAACCTCGGTACATATTGCATGACCCTAAGCTGTTCAGCCTCGGTCAAGACTGCATGACCCTAAACTGCTTAGCCTCAGTCCATACTGCATGACCCTAACCTACACAGCCTCGGACAATAATGCATGACCCTAAACTGCGCAACCTCAGTCCACACTGCATGAACCTAAACAGTTCGTCCTTGGTCAAAACCGCATGACCAAAAACTGCTCGGCCTCGGTCCATACTACATGAACCTAAACTGCTGTGCCTCAGTCCTGACTGAATGACCCTAAACTTCTCAGCCTCGGCCCATACTGCACGACCCTAAACTACTCCACCTCAGTCCACACTGCATAACCTCTAACTGCTAGACCTCGGTCCATACTGCATAACCCCTAACTGTCAAGCATCGGTCCATATTGCATTACCCTAAACTGCTCAATCTCGGTTCATATCGCATGACCCCGAACTGCTCAGCCTCGTTCCATACTGCATGACCCTAAATTGCACAGCCTCGATCCAGACTGCATGACTAAACTGTTCTGCCTAGGTCATACTACCAAACCCTAAACTACTCAGCCTCAATCCATACTACGTGACCTTAAAAAGATCACCCTCGATTTATACTGCTAGAGCCTAAACTGCTCATCCACATTCCATAATGAATGACTCTAAACTGTTATGCCTTGGTCCACAGTATCTGGCCATGAACTGCTCAACCTTGGTCCATACTATAAGACCGTAAACTGCTGAGCCTCGATCCATACTGCATGACCGAAATGTGCTCAGCCTCGGTCCATATTGCATGACCCTAAAGTACTCAGCCTCAGTCCATAGTACATGACCCTAAACTGCTCAGCCTCGGTCCATACTGCATGACCCTAAACTGCTCAGCCTCGGTCCACATTGTTTGACCCTAAACTACTCACTCTCTGTCCATACAGCATGACCTTAAATTTCTCAGCCTCGTACCATTCGACATGATAGTTAACTTCTCAAGCTCCGTCAATACTCCATGACCCAAAATTGCTCAGCCTTGGTCCATACTGCATGACACTAAAGCGCTCAGCCTTGGTCCATACTGCATGACCTTAAAATGCTCAACTGTGGTCCTTACTGCATGACCATAAATTATTTAGCCTAGGTCCATACAGCATTACCATAAATCATTCAGCCTTGGAACAAACTACAAGACCCTAAACGGTTCAGTCTCTGTTCATTCTACACGACCCTACACTACTCAACCTCGGTACATATTGCATGACCCTAAGCTGTTCAGCCTCGGTCAAGACTGCATGACCCTAAACTGCTTAGCCTCAGTCCATACTGCATGACCCTAACCTACACAGCCTCGGACAATAATGCATGACCCTAAACTGCGCAACCTCAGTCCACACTGCATGAACCTAAACAGTTCGTCCTTGGTCAAAACCGCATGACCAAAAACTGCTCGGCCTCGGTCCATACTACATGAACCTAAACTGCTGTGCCTCAGTCCTGACTGAATGACCCTAAACTTCTCAGCCTCGGCCCATACTGCACGACCCTAAACTACTCCACCTCAGTCCACACTGCATAACCTCTAACTGCTAGACCTCGGTCCATACTGCATAACCCCTAACTGTCAAGCATCGGTCCATATTGCATTACCCTAAACTGCTCAATCTCGGTTCATATCGCATGACCCCGAACTGCTCAGCCTCGTTCCATACTGCATGACCCTAAATTGCACAGCCTCGATCCAGACTGCATGACTAAACTGTTCTGCCTAGGTCATACTACCAAACCCTAAACTACTCAGCCTCAATCCATACTACGTGACCTTAAAAAGATCACCCTCGATTTATACTGCTAGAGCCTAAACTGCTCATCCACATTCCATAATGAATGACTCTAAACTGTTATGCCTTGGTCCACAGTATCTGGCCATGAACTGCTCAACCTTGGTCCATACTATAAGACCGTAAACTGCTGAGCCTCGATCCATACTGCATGACCGAAATGTGCTCAGCCTCGGTCCATATTGCATGACCCTAAAGTACTCAGCCTCAGTCCATAGTACATGACCCTAAACTGCTCAGCCTCGGTCCATACTGTATGACCCTAAACTGCTCAGCCTCGGTCCACATTGTTTGACCCTAAACTACTCACTCTCTGTCCATACAGCATGACCTTAAATTTCTCAGCCTCGTACCATTCGACATGATAGTTAACTTCTCAAGCTCCGTCAATACTCCATGACCCAAAATTGCTCAGCCTTGGTCCATACTGCATGACACTAAAGCGCTCAGCCTTGGTCCATACTGCATGACCTTAAAATGCTCAACTGTGGTCCTTACTGCATGACCATAAATTATTTAGCCTAGGTCCATACAGCATTACCATAAATCATTCAGCCTTGGAACAAACTACAAGACCCTAAACGGTTCAGTCTCTGTTCATTCTACACGACCCTACACTACTCAACCTCGGTACATATTGCATGACCCTAAGCTGTTCAGCCTCGGTCAAGACTGCATGACCCTAAACTGCTTAGCCTCAGTCCATACTGCATGACCCTAACCTACACAGCCTCGGACAATAATGCATGACCCTAAACTGCGCAACCTCAGTCCACACTGCATGAACCTAAACAGTTCGTCCTTGGTCAAAACCGCATGACCCAAAACTGCTCGGCCTCGGTCCATACTACATGAACCTAAACTGCTGTGCCTCAGTCCTGACTGAATGACCCTAAACTTCTCAGCCTCGGCCCATACTGCACGACCCTAAACTACTCCACCTCAGTCCACACTGCATAACCTCTAACTGCTAGACCTCGGTCCATACTGCATAACCCCTAACTGTCAAGCATCGGTCCATATTGCATTACCCTAAACTGCTCAATCTCGGTTCATATCGCATGACCCCGAACTGCTCAGCCTCGTTCCATACTGCATGACCCTAAATTGCACAGCCTCGATCCAGACTGCATGACTAAACTGTTCTGCCTAGGTCATACTACCAAACCCTAAACTACTCAGCCTCAATCCATACTACGTGACCTTAAAAAGATCACCCTCGATTTATACTGCTAGAGCCTAAACTGCTCATCCACATTCCATAATGAATGACTCTAAACTGTTATGCCTTGGTCCACAGTATCTGGCCATGAACTGCTCAACCTTGGTCCATACTATAAGACCGTAAACTGCTGAGCCTCGATCCATACTGCATGACCGAAATGTGCTCAGCCTCGGTCCATATTGCATGACCCTAAAGTACTCAGCCTCAGTCCATAGTACATGACCCTAAACTGCTCAGCCTCGGTCCATACTGCATGACCCTAAACTGCTCAGCCTCGGTCCACATTGTTTGACCCTAAACTACTCACTCTCTGTCCATACAGCATGACCTTAAATTTCTCAGCCTCGTACCATTCGACATGATAGTTAACTTCTCAAGCTCCGTCAATACTCCATGACCCAAAATTGCTCAGCCTTGGTCCATACTGCATGACACTAAAGCGCTCAGCCTTGGTCCATACTGCATGACCTTAAAATGCTCAACTGTGGTCCTTACTGCATGACCATAAATTATTTAGCCTAGGTCCATACAGCATTACCATAAATCATTCAGCCTTGGAACAAACTACAAGACCCTAAACGGTTCAGTCTCTGTTCATTCTACACGACCCTACACTACTCAACCTCGGTACATATTGCATGACCCTAAGCTGTTCAGCCTCGGTCAAGACTGCATGACCCTAAACTGCTTAGCCTCAGTCCATACTGCATGACCCTAACCTACACAGCCTCGGACAATAATGCATGACCCTAAACTGCTCAGCCTCAGTCCATATTGAATTACCTTAAACTACTCAGCCTCGGTCCATACTGCATGACCTTAAACTTCTAAGCCTCGGTCCATACTGTATGATCCTATATTGCTCAGCCTCAATCCATATTGCATGACCGTTAACTACTCAGCCTAGGTCCATACTGTCACACCCTAAACTGCTGAGCCTCGATCCATATCGCACAACCCGAATTTGCTCGGCCTCGATTTATACTGCAAGAACCTAAACTGCTCAGCCTTTATCCTTACAGCTTGACCCTAAAGTGCTCTGCCTGGGTCCATGATGCATGACCCGAAACTACTCAACCTTGTAAATACTGCATGACCCTAAACTGCTCGACCTCGGTCCATAATGCATGAACCTAACTTGTTCAGCCTCGGTCCATACTGCATGACCCTAAACTTCTCAGGCTCAGTCCTTACAGCATGGCCCAAAATTACTCAGCCTCGTACCATTCGGCATGACCGTAAATTGCTTATTCTAGGTCCATACTGCATGACCCTAAACTGCTCAAGCTCGGTCCATACTGCATGACCCTAAACTGCTCAGCCTCGATCCAAACTGCATGACCCTATACCACTCGGGCTCAGTCCATACTACAAGTCCCTAAACTGCTCAGCCTCGATTCATACGACATGAACCTAAACAACCCGGCCTCTATCCATATTGTACGACTCTAAATGACTCAGCCTCGATCCATACTGTAGGGCCCTTATTTGTTCAGCCTCGGTCCATTCTACATGGCCCTAAACTGCTCAGTTTTTTTCCATATTTCAAGACCCTTTACTGCTTAGCCTCGGTCCGCACTACATGACCCTAAACTGCTCAGCCTTTGTTCATACTGCATGACCCTAAACTGGTCAGCCTCGGTCCATAATGCATGACCCTTAACTGCACGGCCCCGGCAAGGACCTCGCCCTGTCCTTCCTGACCCTGATCGACTCAACCTCGGTCCGTACTACATGCCACTAAAGTGCTTAGCCTCGGACCATACTGCATGACCCTTGATAGCTCAGTCGTGGTCCATGTTTGATGACCCTCACAAGCTTAGGCACGATCCATACTACATGACCTAAACTGCTCAACCTCGATCCATTCTTCATGACCCTTAACTGTTCAGCGGCGGTTCAGACTACATGAACCTAAATAGCTCAGCCTCAGTCCATACTGGATGAGCCTAAACAACATAGACTCGGTCCATAATGCATGACCCTTTACCGCTCATCCTGGGTTCATAATGCTTGACCCTAAACATCTAAGCCTCTGTGGAGATGGCATGACCCTAAACTGCTCACCCTGGTTCCATACTGCATGACCCTAAATTGCTCAAGCTCGGTCCATGCTGCATGACCCTAAACTGCTCAGCCTCGGTCCATAATGCATGACCCTAAACTGCTCAGCCTCAGTCCATAATGCATGAGACTATACTGTTAAGCTTGGTCCATATTGACTGACCATAAACAGCTCTGCCTCGGTCCATACGGCATGGCCTTCAACTGCTCAGTCTCGGTCAATGTTGCAGACCCAAAACTGCTCAGCCTCGGTCTTGACCGCACGACACTAAAGAGTTCAGCCTCTGTCCATATTGAATGATAATAAACTTCTCAACCTCGGTCCATACCCCCTGACCCAACCTCGGTCCATACCCTATAGACCGAGGCTGAGCAATTTTGGATCATGTTGTCTAGAGCAAGGTTGAGCGGTTTAAGGTCATCCAATGTGGGTGGAGGCTGAGATGTTTAGGGTCATGCAGTATGGACCGAGGCGGAGCTGCTTAATGACACGTAGTGCGAAACGAGGCTGAACAGTTTATGGTCATGGAGTGTGGACCGAGGCTTCACTTTTTAGGGTCACGCGTTATGGACCGAGGATGAGCAGTTTAAGGTCATATTACAGACCAAGGCTGTGCAGTTTAGGGTCATGTAGTATGAACATAAACTGAGCAGTTTAGGTTCATGCAATCTTGACTGTGGCTTTACAGTTTAGGGTCATGTAGTATGGACCGAGGCTAAGGAGTTTAAGGTCATACAGTATGGATCTAAGCTGAGCAGTTGAGGGTCATGAAGTTTAGTCCGAGGCTGAGAAGGTTACGGTGATGCCGTACGGACGAGGCTAAGCAGTATAGGATCATGCACTATGGACCTCGGCTTAGCTGTTAAGGGTCATGCAGTATGGACCGAGGCTGAGAACTTTAGTGCCATGCAGTATGGACTGCGGCTGAGAAATTTAGGGTCATGTTGTATGGAACGAGGACGAGCAGTTTACGATCATGCCGAATGGAACGAGACTGAGCAAATTAGGGTCATGCAATATTGAACGAGCCTGAGCAGTTTAGGGTCATGCAGTATGGACCGAGGCTGAGCACTTTTGGGTCATGCAGTATGGACTGCGGCTGAGCAGTTTAGAGACTTATAGTCTGGACCGAGGTTGAGAAGTTCATGGCCATGTAGTGTGGACCAAGTTTAAGCAGTTTAGGGTCTTGCAATACAAATCGAGGCTGATCAGTTTAGGGTCATGCCGTATGGATCGAGGCAGAGTAATTTAGGGTCTTACAGTATGGACCTAGGCTGAGCAGTTTTGGATCATGCAGTACAGATCGAGGTTGAGATTTTTAGGGTCATGCAGTACGGAATGAGGCTGAGTAGTTTAGGGTCATGCAATAGGGACCGAGGCTGAGCCATTTAGTGACCGAGGTTAAGCAGTTAGCGGTTATGCAGCATGGACAGAGGCCGAGCCGTTATGGGTTATGTAGTTTGGACTGAGGTTGAACAGTTTAGGGTCGTGCATTATGGGTCGAGGCTGAGAACTTTAGGGTCATGCAGTACGGACTGAGGGCAGAGCAGTTTAGGGTCATGTAGTATGGATTGAGGCTGAGCAGTTTAGGGTCATGCTGTTTGGACCGAGGCTGAGCAATTTAGGTTCATGCACTATGGACTGAGGTCTCGCAGTTTAGTATCGCCCATTATGCACCGAGGCTGAGCAGTTTAGCATTAAGTAAGGATCGAAGCTGAGCAGTTTAGGGTCATGTAGTATGGACTAAGGCTGAGCAGTTTTGGGCACTCAGTATGGATCGAGGCTGAGGGGTTTAGGGTTATGCAGTATGGACCGAGGCTGAACTGGTAAGAATCGTGTAGTATGTACCATGGCTGAACAATTCAGTCATGTAGGCTGAGCAGTTTAGGGTGGTGCAGTATGGACCGAGGTTGAGCAGTTTAGGGTCTGGCAGTATGGACCGAGGTTGAGCAGTTTAGGGTTTAGCAGTATGGACCGAAGCTTAGTAGTTTAGGCGGGTCATGCTATATGGACCGAGGCTGAGCAGTTTAGTGTCATACTGTATGGACCGAGGCTGAGCATTTTAGGGTCATGCAAAATTGACCGAGGCTGAGCAGTTTAGGGTCATGGAGTATAAATCGAGGCTAAGCAGGGCCATGGACCGAGGCTAAGCTGTTAAGCGTCTTACAATATGGACCTACAATGGTAAGAAAGAGAAACTTGTATTAAGTGAAAACTTTCTCTTGTGTGTGGACGTGTTTGCCTTCTCTCCTATTTTCTGCATACAATGGTGGTACATATATATAGAAATGTGCCCCAAACATGGGTGGATGATCAAAAGTAACCTTATTTGTTGGAAATTAAGATTAAATTGATTTAAAAGAAATTAGAAAATACGGTGCAAAATGATAGATTTGCCTCTGTCTAAGTTGTGAAATTTTAGAACAGTCCATGTGTTGCCCTAGGACCTGCGTGTTCTTGCATGGAAGATTTTGGGTCGTTTTGATGCCCGGTCGATCGTAAGATGATTGTTTTCTTGTAGGGCTCAGCATGGCGATCAATTTGATACCAACTTTGAGCCACAGATCATATTTTTGGTGCACAATCATGTGACTTGAATGTTGAGTAGATCTTGAAATTACGATTCGATAGTGTGTTGGCTGAATTCTTTGACGTTTTCCTGCGTGTTCTTCTTTGAATCACACTGAGCATGCCACTACGATCATGGGGTACCAAATTTAGCTCGATTCCGTGGCTGAACGAAGATTTTGTAAGTTTGGAATTTTGGCCTGGCGACGGAATTTGAAGTCTGTTCGTCAGCTTCATGTGCATAATTCGATCGTTCATCATATATAGGGTTTGGGTCAAAGATGGCCCGAGAACTTATGCCTGAAGTGGGATTGGTCTCGCATCGATGAGGCTCTTGAGAGGAGTAATTTGGCTGCTCGAGCTCACTCCGCTCATGAGCGAGGCACAACGCTGTTGAATTTTCTGCACTTTCTTCACGAATCAGCAACTTCTCTCTAGCTTTTCTTCGTGCTTGGCTATCGTCAAGGGGCTTGTCACATATCTAATCGCTCGTCTTGACTAGACGAACATGCTCACCAAATTTGAACATGATCCGACAAGGGGCGCCCGAGATATGAGCATCAAAATTCACTAGTAGTGACTGTCCCTTTAATGGTGTAGTGTTGTAGGGTGGCCTCATGGGAATAGCGTGCGGCTCCTCCTATTTCACTCTTTCACCTATAACTTCATCTTGGAGTGTCTTTTTGGGATAAAACTTGACCCCTGGGGGTTTTCAACCATGCCGGATCCAATGGTGGTGTTCCCACAGCAATTTAAGATGCTAGAAATGTAGCAGTTGGTCTGACATGGAAGCTAGACAGGCATGGTAACTGCATTTGCCCGCCAACTAGACTGCTCGGTGACTAGACTGGCATGGCTGCTAGTCTGGTGCAGCAGCTGGTCTGATGGGCAACTAGATGGGCACAGTAACGAGACCATCATGATGGCTAGACTGCTCGACGACAAGACTGACACGGCAGCACAAGGCTTAGCCTGCCCTTGGGTAAAACAAGCAAAGGAAAGAGAGGAGAAAGGACAAAGAGGTCGTGCTGGACATTATGCACTGCAGTGCAAGACCGAGAGTAAAGAGAGAGAAGGATGGGTCATGCCAGGCAGTGTGTGTTGCCGTACAGAACAGAAAGGGGGAGAGAAGAGAAGTAAGAGAGAGAAGAACACGCTCGACGGTGTTCACCGTCGTGCAAGTTAGAGAGAAGAGAAGGTCGTGCTTGGTAGTGTGCACTATCGTGCGGAAAATAAGAAAGAGAGAAGAAGGAAGAGAGAGGAGGTCATGCTTGGCAGTGTGCACTGCCATGCGGGACAACAGAAAGAAAGAAGAGGGAAGAGAGAGAAGGTCACGCTCAGTAGTGTGCACTGCTGTGGAACAGACTAAAGAGAAAAGAGGGAAGAGAGAGAAGGTTATGCTTGGAAGTGTGCACTGTCATGTGGGACAAAAGAACGAGGGAAGAGGGAAGAGAGAGAAGGCGATACTCGTTAGTGTGCAGTACCATGTAGAACAGAAGAAAGAAAGGACAGGGAACAGAGAGAAGATCATGCTCGACAGTGTGCACTGCCGTGCGGGACAGAAGAACAAAAGGAGAGAGAAAGGAAAAAAGAAGAAAGAGAAACGAAAGAAGAAGAGGGAGAAGGGAAAGATGAAGAGAGAATGTAAAGAAAGAGAGGAAAAGAAGAGAGGAGAGAGATAGTTACTTGTAAAGCTCAAGGGTACTCGCCTAGATCTTCTCTCTCCTCTCTCGCTCTCTAAACCATGACCCCATGACCCTAAAAAGCTCAGCCTCGGTCCATACTGCATGACCCTAAACTACTAAGCCTTGGTCCATATGGCATGACCGTAAACTGCTCAGCATTGGACCAAATTGTAGGACTCTAAACAGCGCAGTCTCGATCCATACAGCATGACCTTAAATTGCTCAAGCTCAGTGCATACAGCATCACCCTAAACTGGTCAGCCTCGATCCATGCTGAATGACCCTAAATTGCTCAGCCTGGGTCCACACTGCATGACCTTAAATTACTTAAGCTCGCTCCATAATGCGAGACCAAAAACTACTCAGCCTCTGTCTATACTGCATGAGTCTAAAATGCTCAGCGTCGGTCCATACTGCCTGAGCATAAACTGCTCAGCCTCGGTCGACACTGCATGACCCAACACTACTCATCCTCTGTCCCTACCGAATGACCCTAAACTGCACAACCTCAGTCCACACTGCATGACCCTAAACTGCGCAACCTCAGTCCACACTGCATAAACCTAAACTGTCCAGCCTCGATCCATACCGTTTGACCTTAAACTGCTTTGCCTCGGTCCATAGTGCACGACCCTAAGCTGCTCTACCTCAATCCATCCTACATGATTCTAAACTTGTCATCCTCGATACATATTGCATGACCCTAAATTGCTCAGGCTCGGTCCATACTGCATGACCCTAACCTTCTCAGCCTTGGTTCATGCTCCATGATGCTTAACTGCTCAGCCTCGGTCCATACTGCAAGACCCTAATCTGCTTACCGTCGGTGCATACTTCATCATCTTAAACTGTTCAGCCTTGGTCCCTACTGCCATACTGCATGACCCAAAACTCCTCAGCCTCGATCCGTAATGAGTGACCCTAATCTGCTCAGCCTCGATCCACACTGCATGACCATAAACTGCTAATCCTCGGTGGATACAACAAGACCCTATATTTTTTAGCCTTAGTCCATACTTCATAACCCTAAACTACGTAGCCTTGGTCAACACTCTAAGACAAAAACAACTCGGCCTCGGTCAAGACTGCTGACCCTAAATTGCTCAGTCTCGGTCCATATTGCATGACCCTAAACAGCTCAGCCTCAGTCTATACTACAAGACCCTAAACTGCTCAGCCTCGATGCATACTGCGTGACCCTAAACTGCTCAAGCTCGGTCCATACTGCATGACCCTAAACTACTCAGCCTCGGTCCATACTGCTTGACCCTAAACTGTTAAGACTCAGTTCAGACTGCATGACCTTAAACTTCTAACCTCGGTCCATACTGCATGACCCTATACTACTCATCCTCGGTCCATACTGCATGACCCTAAACTCCTCAACCTCGATCCATAATGTATGACCCTAACCTGCTCAACCTCGGTCCACACTGCATGACCATAAACTGCTAAGCCTCGGTCCATAAAACATGAGTCTGTACTACTCAGCCTCAGTCCATACTTCATAACCCTAAACAACACAGCCTCGGTCAACACTCCAAGTCCCAAAAATGCTCGGCCTCGGTCAAGACAGCTAACCCTAAACCGCTCAACCTCGGTCCATACTTCATGACCCTTAATTGCTCAGCCTCTGTCCATATTGTGTGACCCTAAACCGCTCAGCCTAGGTCCATACAGCATGACCCTAAACTACTTAGGCTTGGTCCATACTGCATGACCCTAAACTGCTCCGCCTCTATCCATACTACACGACGCTAAACTGCTTAGGCTCGGCCCATACTGCTTGAGCCTAAACTGCTCCCCCTTGGTCCATACTGCTCGACGTTAAACTGCTCAGCCTCGGTCAAGACTGCGTGATCCTAAACAGCTCAGCCTCAATCCATACTGTAGGACCCTAAACAGCTCAGCCTCGGTCCATACTACATTATCCTAAAGTGGTCAGCCTCGGTCCATACTGAATGATGCTAAACTTGTCAGCCTCGGTCCAAACTGCATTACAATAAACTACTCAGTCTCGGTTCTCACTGCATGACCCTAAACTTCTCGGCGTCGGTTTATACGGCATTTCCTTAAACTACTTAGGCTCGGTACATACTGCATGACCTTAAACTGCTCAGGCTCGGTCCATACTTCATGACCCTAAACTTCTTAGCCTCGATCCACACCGCCTGACCCAAAGCAGCTCTGCCTCGATCCATACTGCATGACCCTAATTTGCTTAGCCTGGTCTATAATGCATGATTCTAAACTACTCAGCCTCAGTCGATACTGCATAACCCTAAACTGCTCTGCCTCCAGCCTTATTACATGAACCGAAACAGCTCAACCTCTGTCCGTACCGCATGACCCCAAACGGCTCTATCTCGATCCATACTGCATGACTCAAATCCTCTTAGCCTCGATTGATACTGCCTGACGAAAAACTACTCAGCCTCGGTCCATACTGCAAGATCCTAAACTGCTCAGCCTCGTCCATAATCCATGACTCGAAACTCATAATGCACGACGCTGAATTGGTTAGCCTCGGTCCATACTCCATGTCTCCAAACTGCTCTGGCTCGGTCCATACTGCATGACACAAAACAACTTGGCCTCGATCCATACTGCCCGACCAAAAACTTCCCGGCCTCAGTCCATACTTCAAGACTTTAAAAAGCTCAGCCTCATCCATAATGCATGACTCTAAACTGCTTAGCCTCGGTCCATACTGCATGACCCTAAACTGCTCAGCCTCAGTCCTTATTGCATGACCCTAAACAGCTCACCCTCGGTCCATAATGCATGATCATAAACTGCTCAGCCTTGGTCCATACTGCATGACCCTAAACTGCTCAGGCTCGGTCCATACTAGCTTACCCTAAATTCCTCAACCTCGATCCATAGTGCCTGACCCAAAACTGCTCATCCAAGGCCCATACTGCAAGACCCTAAACTGCTCAGCCTCGTCCATAATGTATGATGTTAAACTGCTCAGCCTCGATCCATTATGCGTGACCCTAAACTGCTCAGGCTCGATCCATTTTGCTGGAACATAAATAGCTCAGCCTCGGCCCTTACTGCATAACCCTAAACAGCTCTGACTTGGTCCATACCGCATGACTGTAAACTGCTCAGCCTCGATCCACACTGTCGGACCCAATAGTGTTTAGCTTCGGTCCATACTGAACATCTTAGCCTCGGTCCGTACTACATGACCTAAAACGTGTCAGCCTCCGTCCATGCTACACGACCTTAAACTGCTCAGCCTCGATTCAAACTGCAAGACCCTATACGGCTCGGCCTCGGCCCACACTTTATGACCCTAAAAGGCTTAGCCTTGGTCCATACTGGAGGACCCTAAATAGCTCAGCCTTACTCCATACTACATGACCCAAAATTACTCAGCCTCGGTCTAGCTTGCCTGACCCTAAATAGCTTCGCTTCGGTCCACAGTGCATGACCTTAAACTACATAGCCTCAGTCCACACTCCATGACCCTATACTGATCAGCCTCAGTCCATACTTCATGACCCTAAACTGTTCAACCTCAGTCCATATTGCATGACCTTAAACAACTCAGCCTCAGTCCGTACTGCATCACCCCAAATAGATCAGCCTTGTGTCATACTACATTACCTTAAATTGCTTAGCCTCGGACAGACCGCAGCACCCCAAACTGCTCAGCCTTGGTCCATACTAATTGACCTTAAACTACTTACCCTCGGTCCATACGGCATGACCCACTCCTGCTTGACCTCGGTACATATTGCATGACCCAAAATTGATCAGCCTCGGTCCATAAAGCACGTGCGTAATGTCCTCAGCCTCGGTCCACAGTGCATGACCCTAAATAGCTTAGCCTCGATCCATATTGGATGACCCTGAACTGCGCGACCGCCATCCATACTGCATGACCCGAAATTGCTCAACGTTGGTCCATATTGGATGACCCTAAACTACTCGGCCGCCGTCCATATTGCATAACCCAAAACTGCTTAGCCTCGATCCATATAACATGATTCTAAACTCCTCAGCCTCGGTCCTTACTGTATGACATTAAACTGCTCAGCCTCGGTCCATACGGCCTTTAAACTGCTCAGGCTCAGTCTTGACAGTATGACCCTAAACTACTTAGCCTCGGTCCACGCTGCATGACCTCATAGTTCTCAGCCTCGGTCCATACTGCATCACCCTGAACTGGTCAACCTCAGTCCTAATTACATGACCCAAAAGTGCTCTACCTCAATCGACACTGTAGGACCCTAAACATCTTGCCCTCGGTCCATACTGCATGACCCTATACTGCTCAACCTCGGTCCTTACTGCATGACCGTAAATTGATCAGCCTTGGTCCATATTGCTTGATCCTAAATTGCTCTGCCGCGGTCCTTACTGCTGGACCCTAAATTTCTGTGCATCGGTCCATACTGCATGACCATAAACTGCTCAGCCTCGATCCAACTGCATGACCCTAAATTGGTCAGGATCAGTCCACACTGCTTGACCTTAAACTAGTCAGCCTTGGTCCATACTACTCAACCTCGGTTCACACTGCATGACCCTAAACCGGTCAGCCTCAGTCCATATTGCATGACCCTAAATAGCTTAATCTTGCTCCATAATACATGACCCTAAATTGCTCATCTTTAGTCTAGGCAGCAGGACCCCAAACTGCTCATCCGCGGTCCGTACAGCATGACCTTAAACTGCTTAGCCTAGGTCCATCCTGCATGACCCTAAACTACTCGAGCTCGATCCATATTGCATAACCCTAAATTGCTCAGCCTCGGTCCATACAAAATGACCTTAACATCCTCAGCCTCGGTCCATACCGCAAGACTATAAACTGCTCAGCCTTGGTCCATATTGCTTGACTCAAAACTACTCTAACTCGGTCCAAACTATAGGAACCTAAACTGCTCTGCATCGGTCGGTACTACATGACCCTAAACAGGTCAGCCTCGGTCCATACTGCATGACCCTAAACAACTCAGCATCGGTCCGTACTGCATGACACTAAACTGCTCATCCTCGGCCCGTACTGCAAGACCCAAATTGCTTAGCCTCGGTCTGCAATGCATTACCCTAAACTGCTCAGCCTCGGTCCGAACTGCATTACCCTAAACTGCTCAGCATTGGTCCATACCACATGACCCTAAACCGCTTAGCCTCGGTCCAACGCATGACCCTTTATTACTCAGTCTCGATCCATACTGTATGACCCTAAACTACTCAGCCTCAGTCCATATTGCATGATCGTAAACTGCTTTGCCTTGGTCCATACTGTAGGACGCTAAATAGCTCGGCCTCGGTCCATACTGTATGACCCAAAATTGCTCGGCCTCGGTCCCTATTGTATGACCCTACACCGCTCAGCCTCAGTCCATACTACATGACCATAAACTGCTCAGCCTTGGTCCATATTGCTTGACCCAAAACTGCTTTGCCTCGGTCCATACTGCTGGACTCTAGACTGCTCTGCATCGAACCAATTTGGATGACCCTAAACTGCTCATCCTCGGTCCAAACTACATGCTAAACTGCACAGCATCGGTCCATACTGCATAACACTAAACTGCTCATCCTCGGTCCAAACTGCATTACCCTAATTTTCTCAAAATCAGTCGGTACTGCATGACCACAAATTGCTCAGCCTCGGTCCATATTGTATTACCCTAAACGACTCAGCCTCGGTCCATACTCCATGACCATAGACTGCTTAGCCTCGGTCTATACTTCATGACCCTGAACTACTCAACCTCGGTCCATACTGCATGACACTAAACTGCTCAGGCTCTGTCCATACTGCATGACCCAAAACTGCTCATCCTCGATCCATACTGCATGACCCTAAACTGCTCAGTCTCGGTCCATACTGCGTGACCTTAAACTGCTCTACATCGGTCCATACTACATGACACTAAACTGGTCATCTTCATTCCATACTGCATGACCCTAAATTGCTCAGCCTCGGTCCGCACCGCATTACCCTAAACTACTCAGCCTTGGTCCGTACTGCATTACCTTAAACTGCTTAGCCTCGGTCCATACACCATTACCCTAAACTGCTTAGTTTTAGTCCATATTGTGTGCCCTTAAACAGCTCTGCCTCGGTCCATACTGTAGGACCCTAAATAGCTCGGCCTCTGTCCATACTGTACGATCCAAAATTCCTCAGCCTCGGTCCATACTACATGACCGTACACTGCTAAGCCTTAGTCCATATTACCTGACCCTAAACTGCTCAACCTTGGTCCATATTGCTTGACCCTAAATTGCTCTGCCTCGGTCCACACTACAGGACCCTAAACTGCTCTGCATCGGTTTGTTCTGCATGACACTAAACTGCTCAGCCTCGATCCTTATTGCATGATCTAAAAGGCTCTGCATTGGTCCATACAAAGGACTCACTACTGCTCAACCTCCTTCCATAACGCATGACCCTAAACCGCTCAGCCTCGATCCTTAGTTCATGACCCTATACTTCTCAGCCTCGGTCAAGACTGCTTGACTCTAAGCTGCACAGCCTTGGTCCATATTGCATGACCCAAAACTTCCTTGCCACGGTCCATACTGCAAGACCCTAAACTACTCAGCCTCGGTCTATACTATGTGACCCTAAACTGCTCTGCATCAGTCCATACTGTATGAACCTAAACTTCCCAGCCACCGTCTAGACTGCATGACCCTAAACTGCTCAGCCTCGGTCCATACTGCATGATGCAAATCTACTCAGTCTTGGTCCCCACTACATGACCCCAAACTGCGCAGCTTTGGTCCATACTGCATGACCGTATACTGCACAGCCTCGGTCCATACTGCATGACCCAAAATTACTCAACCTCAGTCCATACCGCATGACCCTAAAAAGCTCAGCTTCGGTTTACACTGCATGACCCAAAATAGCTCAGCCTCAGTCCATGCTAAATGACCCTAAACGGCTCAGCTTCGGTCTATAAAGCATGACTCTAAACTGGTCAGGCTCTGTCCGCCTTGCATGACCCTAAGACGCTTAGCCTCGGTCCATATGGCATGACCCTAAATAGCTCAGCCTTACTCCAGACCTCATGACCCTAAATTGCCCAGCCTCGGTTAAGACTGCATGACCCTAAACTCCTCAGCCTTTGTCCAGACTACTTGGCTCGAAGCTGCTCAGCCTCAGTCCATATTACATGACCCAAAACTGCTGAGCCTTGGTCCACACTCCATGACCCTAAACTGCTCATTGTTAGGTCATACTAGATGACCTTAAACTGCTCAGTCTCGGTCCATAATGCATGACCCTAAACTTGTTGGGCTCTATCCATACCGTAAGACCCTAAACTGCTCAACCTCAGTCCATACTGCATGACCCTATCTTGCTCAGTCTCGATCCATACTACATGACCCTATACTGCTCAGCCTCGATCCACACTGCATGACGCAAAACATCAAAGTCTCGGTTCGTAGTGTATGACCCTAAACTGATCAGCCTCTGTCCAAGCTACATGGCCCTAAACGGCTTAGCTTCGATCCATATTGCGTGACTCTAACTTGGTCAAGCTCTTTCCACCTTGCATGACCTTATATTGCTTAGTGTCGGTCCATACTACATGACCTATATTGCTCAGCCTCGATCCACACTGTATGACCTAAAACATCTAAGCCTCGGTCCATACTGCATGACCCTAAATTGATCAGCCTCAGTCCATGCTACATGGCTTTAAACAGTTCAGCTTTGGTCCATATTGCGTGACTCTAACTTGGTCAAGCTCTTTCCACCTTGCATGACCCTAAGAAGCTCAGCCTCGGTCCATACTGAAGGACCCTAAATAAGTCATCCTTACATCATACTACATGACCAAAAATTGTCGAGCCTCGGTCAAGACTGCAGGAGCTGAAACTGCTCAGCCTCGGTCCATACTACATGACCTTATACTCTTAAGCCTCGGTCCGTACTGCTTGACCCAAACCTGTTCGGCCTCGATCCGTATTGCAGAGCTTAAACTGCTCAGCCTCAGTTTGTACTGCATGACACTAAACTATTTAGCTTAGGTCCACACTACAAGACCCAATACTACTCAACGCCGGTCCATACTGCTTGAGCCTAAACTGCTCAGCCTCAGTCAGTACTGCATGACCCTAAACTTCTCTGCATCGGTCCATACTATAAAACCCTAAAATGCTCAGCCTCAATCCATACTACACGACCGTAAACTGCTCAACAATGGTCCATACTGCATGACCCTAAACTCCTTAGCCTCGGTCCATACTGCACGACCCCAAACTGCTTAGCCTAAGTCCATACTGCAAGACCCAAAACTGCTCTGCCTCGATCCAAACTCCATGACCCTAAACTGCTCAGCCTCAGCCCATGCTACATGACCCTTAACTGCTCAGCCACGGTCCATATTGCATCACCCTAAACTTGTCAGGCTCTTTCCATACTGCATGACCTTAAATTGCTCAGCCTCAATCCATACTCCATAACCTTAAACTGCTCAGCCTCGGTCTATAATGCATGACCCTAAACTAATGAGGCTTTGTTCATACTATTTGAGCGTAAACTGCACAACCTCGGCCAACACTGCATGACCCAAAACAGCTCAGCCTCGGTCATGATCGCACGGCCCTAAACTGCTCAGCCTCGATCCACACTGCACGACCTAAAGCGTAGCCTCGAACCATACTGCATGACCCTAAACTTCTCAGTCTTGGTCCCCATTGTATGACCCTAAATTTCTCATCCTCAGTCCATAAAGCATGACCCAAACGCCCTCAGCCTCGGTACATACTGCGTGACCCTAAATTGCTCAGCCTCAGTCCATATTGTGTGAACCTAAACTGCTCAGCCACCGTCCATACTGCATAACCCGAAACTGCTTAGCCTCGATCCATATTGCATGACCCTAAACTGCTTAGCCTCGATCCATACTGTATGACCCTAAACTCTTTAGCCTCGATCCGTACTGCATCACCTTGACTTGTTCAGCCTCAATCTGTACTGCATGATCCTAAACTACTTATCCTCGATCCACACTGCATGACCCTATACTGCTCAGCCTCAGTCCATTATGCACTAAACTACTCAGCCACTGTCCTTCTTGCATGACCGTAAACTGCACTGCCTTGGTCCATACTGTAAAACCCTAAGGTGCTCAACCTCGGTCCATAAAACATGACCCTAAACTGCTTAGCCTCGGTCTATATTACATAACTCTATACTGCTCAGTCTTGGTCCATACTACATGACCCTAAATTGCTCATCCTTTGTCCTTATTGCTTGACCCTAAACTGCTCTGCCTTGGTCCATACTGCATGACCTTAAACTGCTCTTCATCGGTCCTTACTGAATGACCCTAAACGGCTCAGCCTCAGTCCATACTGCATGACCTTAAATTTGTCAAGCTCTGTCCATACTGCTTGACCCTAAACTTATCAGCCTCTATCCATGCTGCATGACCCTATACTGCTCAGCCTCGGTCGACACTGCATGACCCTAAACAACTCATCCTCGGTCCATACTGCATGACCTTAAATAGCTCAACCTTGATCCATACTACAAGGCACTACATTGCTCATCCTCTGTCCTGACTGCAGGACCCTACACTGCTCATCCTCGGTCCGTACTGCATGACCTTAAATAGCATAGCCTCGATCCATACTGCATGACCCTAAACTACTCGACCTCTGTCCATATTGCATGACCCTAAATTGCTCAGCCTCGGTCCATACCATGGGATCCTAAACATCTCTGCCTCCTTCCATACTGCATGACCGTAATCCTTACTGCATGACCCTATGCTGCTCAGCCTCTGTCCATTCCGCAAGACCCTACACCGTGTAGCTCTGGTGAATATTGCACGACCCTATACTGCTCTGCCTCGGTCCTACTGCAGGACCTAAACTATTGAGCCTCAGTCCATACTGCATGACCCTAAACTCCTCAGCCTCGGTCCATACTGCATGACCTTAAACTGCTCAGCCTCGATCCATACTGCATGATCCAAAATTGCTTGGCCTCAAAACATACTCCATGACCCTAAACTGCTCAGCCGCAGTCCATGGTATATGACGATAAATTGCTCAGCCTCAGTCCATAATGCATGACCCTAAACTGACAGGCTCTGTCCATACTACATGACCCTGAACTGCTCAGCCTCGGTCCATACTGCATGACCCTAAACTGCTCTACCTCGATCCATATTGCGTGACCCAAAACTGCACAAGATCGTCCACACTACATAACTCAAAACTACTCCGTCTCGATCCATATTGCATGACCCTAAACAGCTCTGCCTCAGTCCATCCCGTTTGACCCTAAACTGCTCAACCTCGGTCAATACCGCTAGAGCCTAAACTGCTCAGCCATAGTCCGTACTTCATGACCCTAAACTACATAGCCTACGTTAACACTGCATGACCCTAGACTGCTCAACCTCCGTCCATACAGCATGACCATAAATTGTTCAGTCTCGGTCCCTATTGCATGACTCTAAACAGCTCTGCCTCGGTCCATACTGTAGAACCCTAAACTGCTCATCCTCGGTCAATTCAGCATGACCCTAAACTGCTCAGTGTCTGTCCATTTTGCATGATCCTAAACTGCTCCGCCTTTGCTGCTCCGTCTCCTTCCAAACTGCATGACCCTAAATTGCTCAACAGCGGTCCTTCGTGCATGACCCAATATTGCTCAGACTCGATCCATACTACATGACACTAAACTGCAATGCCTTGGTCCATATTGCATTAACTTAAACTGCTCAGCCTCGGTCCATACTATAGGACCCTAAACTGTTGTTCCTCGGTCTATACTCCATGACCTTAAATTGCTCAGCATCGGTCCATAATGCATGACCCAAAACTCCTCTGCCTCAGTCCATACTGCATGACCCCAAACCGCTCAGCCTCGGTCCATACAAAATGACCCAAAACTGCTCAGCCTCGATCCATACTCCATGACCTTAAATTGCTCAACCTCAGTCAATACTACATGACCCTTAACTCCTAAGCCTCGGTCCATATTGCATGACCCTAAACTGGTAAGCCTCGGTCCATAATGCGTGACCCTAAACTGGTCAGGCTCTTTCCATGGTACTTGACCCTAAAGGGCTTAGGCTCTATCCATACTGCATGACCCTAAACTGCACAGCCTCAGTCCACACGGCATGACTCTAAACCGCTCAACCTTGGTCCACACAGCAGGTCCCTACATAACCCTTACTTGCTTAGCCTCTCTCCATACCGCATGACCCTAAACTGCTCAGCCTCGATCGATATTGCATTACCCTATACTGTCCAACCTCGGTCCACACTTCATGACCCTAAACTGCTCAGCCTCAGTCCATACTGCATGACCCTATACTGCTCAGCCTCCGTCCTTACTACATGACTCTAAACTACTCAGCCTCGGTCCATAATGTGTGACCCTAAACTGGTCAAGCTCTTTCCATACTACTGACCCTAAACGGCTAAGCCGCGATCCATACTGCATGACCTTACACTGCTCAGCCTTGGTCCACATTGCGTGACCCTTAATAGCTCAGCAGTCAAGACTGCAGGGCCCTAAGCTGCTTAGCGGCAGCCCATAGTGCATGACCCTAAATTGTTCAGATGCATTCAATACAAAAGAACCCTAACGTCCTCAGCCTCGATCCATACTGCATGACCCTAAACCTCTCAGCCTCGGTTCATATTTGCGTGACCTTAAACTGCTCGGTCGTCGTCCATACTGCATAACTCGAAACTGCTCAGCCTTGGTCCATATTGCAAGACCCAAAACTGCTCAGCCTCAGTCGATACTGTATGACCCTACACAGCTCAGCCTCGGTCCATACTGCATGACCCTAAACTGTTCAGTCTCAGTTCGTAATGCATGACCCTAAACTACTTAGCCTCGGTCCACACTGCATGATTCTATGCTGCTCAGCCTCGGTCCATACTGCATGACTTCTCAGCCTTAGTCCTTATTGCATGACCCTAAACTGCTCTGCCTTGGTCCATACTTTAAAACCCTAAACTGCTCAGCCTCGATCCATAATGCATGACCCTAAACAACTCTGCCTTGGTCCATACAGTATGACCCAATACTGCATAGCCTCGGTCCATATTGCATGACTTTAAACTGCTCAGCCTTGGTCCATAATATTTGACCCTAAACTGCTCTACCTCGGGCCACATTGCAGGACCTTAAAATGCGCTACATCGGCTCATACTGCATGACCCAAACTGGCCAGGCCCTGTCCATACTACTTAACCCTAAACTGCTCAGCCTCGATCCATACTGCACGACCCTATACCGATCAGCCTTGGTCCACACTGCATGACCTAAACAACTCAGCCATGGTTCATACTGCATGTCCCTAAATATCTCAGCCTTGCTCCATACTACATGACCTTAAATTGTTCATCCTTGGTCCAGACTGCAGAACCCTAAACGGCTCATCCTCGGCCCGTATTGCATGACCTTAAACTGCTTAGCCTCGGTCCATACTGCATGACCCTTAAATGCTTGGCCTCGGTCCATATTGCATGACCCTAGATTGCTCAGCCTCGATCCAAACTATAGAAATCTAAACTGGTCAGCAACTTTTAATACTGGATGACCGTAGACTACTCAGCCTCGATCCTTACTGTAGGACCCTATGCTGCTCGACCTCGATCCATACTGCATGACTCTAGACTGCATAGCCTTAGTCCATGTTGCATGACCTTGAACTGCTCTGCCTCGGTCCGTACTGCGGGACCCTAAACTGCTAAGCCTTGGTCCATATTGCACGACCCTTAACTACTAAGCATCGGTCCATACTGCATGACCCTAAACTCCTCAGTGTCGGTCCATACCGCATGACCCTAAACTGCTCATCCTCGATCCACACTGCATGATCTAAAACTGCTAAGCCTCGGTCCATATTCCAAGACCGTAAGCTGTTAGGCCTCAGTCCATACTATATGACCCTAAACTGCTCAGCCTCGGTCCATAATGCATGACCCTAAACTAGGCAGGCTCTATCCATCTTGCATGGACCTAAACTTCTCAACCTCGGCTCATACTGCAAGACCATGTACTGCTCAGCCTCTGTCCACATTCCATGACCCTATACTGCTCAGCCTCAGTCCACACTGCATGACCCTAAATTCCTCAGCCTTGGTCCCTAAACTGCTCAGCATCGGTTCATACTGCATGACACTATACAGCTCATCCACGGTCCTTACTGCTTGACCCTAAATTGCTCAGCCTCGGTCCATACTACATGACCGTAAACTGCTAATCCTCGATCCATACTGCATTACCCTAAACTTCATAGCCGCAATCCCCATTCCAAGACCCAAAACAGCTTAGCCTCGGTCCATACTGCATGACCCAATACTACTCAGCCTCGGTCCATACTGCATGACCCTAAATTGCTCAGCCTCAGCCCATATTGTGTGACCCTAAACTGCTTGGCCTCGATCCATACTGTATGACCCTAAATTGCTCAGCCTCATTCCAAACTGCATGACCCTACACTTCACAGCCTCGGTCCATACTGCATGACCCTAAATTGCTTAGCGTTGGCTCATATTGCTTGACACTAAACTGCACTACCGCGGTCCACCCTGCGGGACCCTAAATTGCTCTACATGGGTCCATATTCATGACCTCAAACTTCTCTGGCTCGGTCCATACTGTATGACCCTAAACTGCTCAGCATCGGTCCATACTGCATGACACTAAACTGCTCGTCCTCGGTCTTTACTACATTATCCTAAATTACAAAACCTTGATCCATATTGCATGATCGTAAATTGCTTAGCCTTGGTCCATACTGCATTGTTCTAAACTGCTCAGCCTCGGTCCATACTCTGTGACCCTAAACTGCTTAGCCTCGGTCCACACTGCACGACCCTAAACCCCTCAGCCTCAGTCCATACGGCATGCCCTAAACTTCTCCAGCTCTATCCATACTGCTGACCCAAAACTGCTCAGCCTCGATCCATATTGCATGATCCTAAACAGCTCTGCCTCGATCCATACTATAGGACCCCAAACTGCTCAGCCTCCATCCATAGTGCATGACTCTAAACTGCTCAGCCTTAGTCCTTACTGCATGACCCTATACTGCTCAACCTCGATCCGTAATGCATGACCTTAAGCTGCACAGCCTTGGTCGATATTGCATGACCCCAAACTGCACTGCCACGGTCCGTACTAAGCTGCTCAACCTCGGTCCATATAGCATGACCCTAAATGTCTCAGCATCGGTCCATACTGCATGATCCTAGACTCAGCCTCTGTCCATAATGCATGACCCTAAATAGCTCAGCCTCGGTCCATACTGCATGACCCAAAACTACCCAGCCTTGGTCCCTACTCCATGACCCTAAACTTCTCAGCCTCAGTCAAACCTACATGACCCTAAATTGCTCAGCCTCAGTCCATAATGCTTGACCCTAAACTGGTCAGGCTTTGTCCATACAGCATGACCCCAAACTGCTTAGCCTCGGTCCATACTGCATGACCCTATACTGCTTAACCTCATTCCACACCGCATGATCCAAAACTGCTCAGCCTCAGTCCATACTGCATGACCCTAAATTGATCAGCCTCACTCCATACTACATGAGCTTAAACTGCTACCCTAAGCTGCTTAGCTTTGGTCCGTAATGCCTGAATCTAAACTGGTCAGGCTTTGTCCATACTACTTGACCCGCTCAGCCTTGGTCCAAACTGCATGACCCAATACTGCTCAGCCTCAATCCACATTGTATGACCCTAAACAGCCCAACTTCCATCCATATTGCATGACCCTAAATAGCTCAGCCATACTCCATACTACATGTCCCTAAACTGCTCAGCATTAGTCCAGACTGCATGACCCTAAACTGCTCAGTTTCGATCCATTTTGCATGACCTAAAACTACTTAGCCTCGATCCACACTTCAAGAACCTATACTGCTCATCCTCGGTCCATGCTTCATGGCCCTAAACTGCTCAGCCTCAGACCGTATTGCATGACCCCAAACTGCTCTGCCTCAGTCAATACTGTAAAACCCTAAACTGCTCGGCCTCGGCCCATACTGCAAGACCCTGAACTTCTCAGCCTCAGTCCATATTGCATGACCCTAAATATCTCAGCCTCGATCCATACAGCACGACCCGAAATTGCCCAACCTCAGTCTATAATGCATGACCTTAAACGGTTCAGCCTCGGTCCATACCGTCTGATCCTAAACTGCTCAGCCTCGGTTTGTATTGCATGACCCTTAGCTACTCAGCCTCAGTCCGTACAGCATGACCCTAAACTACTTAGCCTCGGTCCACACTGCATGACCCTTTACTGCCCCACCTTAGTCCATACTGCAAGACCCTAAACTACTCAGCCTGGGTCCATATTGCTTGACCCAAACTGCTCATCCTCGATCCATTCTGCCTGACCATAAAGTGCTCTGCATCGGTCCATACTATATGACCCTAAACTACTCAGCCTCGGTCCATACTGCATGACCCTAACAAGCTCAGTATCTATCCATACTACATGACACTAAACTGCTCATCCTCGGACCATACAGCATGACCCTAATTTGCTCCGCCTTGATCCATACTGCATGACCCTAAACTGCTCAGCCTTAGTCCATATTGCCCTACCCTAAACTGCTCAACCTCGGTCCATAATTCGTGATCCTAAAATGCTTAGCCTTGGTCGACACCGTGTGAGCCAATACTGCTCAGCCACGATCCATACTGTATGACCCTAAACTGCACAGCCTCGATCCATATTGCGTGACCCTCAACATCTCAGCCTCTATCCATATTGCACGACCCTAAACTACTCTACCTCCATTCATATTGTAGAACCCTAAACAGATCGACCTCGGACCATACTGTATGAACCTAAACTTCTCAACCTTAGCCCATACTGCATGATTTTACACGGCTCAGCCTCGGTCCATACTGCATGACCTTAAATCGCTCCGCCTTGGTCCATATTGCTTGACCATAAACTGCTTTGTGTCGGTCCATACTGCAGGACCCTAAACTGCACTGCATCGGTCCATTCTACGTGACCCTAAACTGCACAGCCTCAGTCCAATTTGCATGCCCCTAAACTGCTCAACATTGGTCCATACTGCATGACCTTAAATTTCTTATCCTCGGTCCATACTGCATTACCCTCATTTGCTCAATCTCGGTCCATACTACATGACCCTAAACTGCTCAGCCTCGGTCCATACTGCATTACACTAAACTGCTCAGCCTTGGTCCATACTCCATGACCCTAAACTGCTAAGCCTCAATATGTACTTCATGACCCTAAACTACTTAGCCTCGATCTCTACTGCATGACCCTAAACTACTCAGGCTCCATCCATACTTCATGACCCCAAACTGCTCAGCTTCGATCTATATTGCATGATCCTAAATTGGTTTGCCTCAGTCCGTACAATAGGACCCTCAACTGCTCAACCTCTTCCCATAATGCGTGACGCTAAACTGCTCAGCCTCGATCCTTACTGCATGACCCTACTTCTCAGCCTCGATTCGTACTGCATGACCCTACGCTATACAGCCTTGGTCCATATTGCATGACCCCAAACTGCTCTGCCTCAATCCATACTACATGACCCTAAACTGGTCAGGCTCTATCCATACTGCATGACCCTAAACTGCTCTGTCTCAGTCCATACAGCACGACTCTATACTGCTCAGCCTCGGTCCACACTGCATGACCCAATACTACTCAGCCTCAGTCCATACTACATGACCCTAAACTCATCAGCCTCAGTCAATGCTACATGACCCTAAACTGCTCAACTTCGGTCCATAATGCATGAATTTAAACTGGTCAGGCTCTGTCCACCTTGCATGACCCTAAGAAGCTCAGCCTCGGTCCATACTTCGTGACCCTAAAGAGCTTAGCCTTGCTCCATAGACATTACCCTTAAATGCCCAATCTCGATCAAGACTGTGAAACCCTAAACTGCTCAGCCGCGGTCCGTACTGCATGACCATAAACTACTTTTCCTCGGTCCATACTGCATGACCCTAAATTGCTCGACCTCGGTCCATGTTGCATGAGCCTAAACTGCTCAGCCCTAGTCTGTATTGCATGACCCTAAACTATTTAGCGTAGGTCCACACTGCACGACCCTATACTGCTTAGCCTCGGTACATACAGCATGAGCTTAAACTGCTCAGCCTTAGACCTTACTGCATGACCCTAAATTTCTTAGGCTAGGTCCACACTACATGACCCTATACTGCTCAGCCTCGTTCGATACTACATCACCTTATACTACTCAGCCTCGGTCCAAACTGCGCGACTCTAAACAGCTCAGCCTCGGTCACGACTGCAGGGCCCTAAACTGCTCAGCCTCTGTCCGTACCACATGAACTCAAACTGCTTAGCTTCGATCCACACTGCATGACCCTAAACTGCTCGGTCTCGATCCTTATTGCTTGACCCAAAATTTCTCGACCTCGGTCCATACAACAAGACCCAAACGCCCTCAGCCTCGGTCCATACTGTATGACTCTAAGCTGATCAGCCTCGGCCCATACTGCATAACCTGAAATTCTTTATCTCGGTCCATATTGCATGACCCTCAACGCCTCTGCCTTGGTCCATACTGTAAAACCCTAAACTGCTCTACCTTAGTCCATACATCATGGCCCTAAATTACTCAGCCTCGATCAATACTGCATGACCCTATACTGCTCAGTCTCGGTTCGTACTACATGACCCTAAACTACTCATCCTTGGTCCATATTGCTTGACCCTAAGCTGCTCTGCCTGTGTCGATACTGCAAGAGCGTAAACTGCTCTGCATCGGTCCATACTACATCACCTTATACTGTTCAGCCTCGGTCCATACTACTTGAACCGAAACTGGTCAAGCTCTATCCATATTGCATGACCCTAAACTGCTCAGCCTCGGTCCATACTGCATGACCTTAAACTGCTCAGCCTCCGTCCACACTACATGACCCTAAACAACTCATCTTCGGTCCATACTGCATGACCCTAAATAGCTCAGCCTTGCTCCATACTACATGACACTAAATTGCTCATCCTCGATCCAGACTGCAGCACCCTACACTGCTCAGCCTCGGTCCGTACTGCATGAGCTTCAACAGCATAACGTCGGTCTATACTGCATGACCCTAAACTCCTCGGCCACGGTCCATATTGCATGACCCTATATTGCTCAGCCTCAGTCCGTACTATAAGACCCTAAACTACGTAGCTTCCTCCGTACTGCATGACCGTAAACTGCTCAACCTTGGTCCTTACTGCATGACCCTATACTGCTCTGCCTTGGTCCATTCTACATTACCCTAAACCACATAGCCTTGGTGCACATTGCACGACCCTAAAGTGCTCTGCCTCGATTCAAACTGCTGGGCCCTAAACTGCTGAGCCTTGATCCATATTGCATGACCCTAAACTACTCAGCATAGGTCCAATATGGAGTTGTGCGTAAAAAAGGTCACGATTTTTGCATGAATTGCCCATGTTGAGTTGAGCATGGGTGGTGCACATGTGTACCAAACTTCCTATGGAGAGAAATTTGGTGGCAAGCACGTGTTTGGGGGATAGTGGGGCAAATAGTAGGGTGCACAACTCTGCACAAGCCATCACAATTGCAAGAAAAAATACGGCACGGTTTTCGCCTGAATCGCACACATTGATATGTGTACGCACGGTGCGCAGGTGCTCTAATCTTTGTACAGAAAGCAATTTGGTGGCACTTCTTACGCACTTGTTCGGGGGAATGTAGGGCAAATAGAAGGGGTGCACATATATGGGCAGCCACCACAATTGCATAGAAAAAAATGACACGGTTTTCGAGCGATTAGCACATGTTGAGTTGAGTGCACGCAATTCACATGTGCACTAAACTTCATACGGAGGGAAATTTAGTAGCACTACTTGCGCATGTGTTTGGGGGAACGTGGGGCATATAGTAGGGTTGTGCACAAGCCGCCATAGTTACATGCAAAAAAAAGACAATTTTTTAAGGAATCGCACACATTGAGTTAAGCATGCGCAGTTTGCAAGTGCACTAAACTTCCTAGAGAGGAAATTTGGTGGCAGTTCTTACGCATGTGTTTGGGAGGACGTGGGTTAAATAGTGGGGTGCACAAATGTGCACAAGCCGCCACAATTGCACCCAAGAAAACGACACGGTTTTCGCGCGAATCGCATGCGTTGAGTTAAAGCGTGCGACGCGCATGTGTACTAAAATTCATATGGAGGGCAATTCGGTGGAACTTCTTGCGCACGTGTTTGAGGAAACATGGAGCAAATAGTAAGGTGCAAAATTGTGCACAAGCCTCCACTATTGCGTGCAAAAATATGGCACAATTTTTGCGTGAATTGCATGCATTTAGTTGTGTGCACGTGATGTGCAAGGGCTCTAAACTTCGTACATAAAGCAAGTTGGTGGCACTTCTTGTGCACGTGTTTTGGGGAACATAGGGCAAATAATAGGGTGCACAATTATGCACAAGCCGCCACAAATTGCGGGCAAAAAAACAGCATGGGTTTCATGTGAATCGCTTGCGTTGAGTTGAACGCGCATGATTCGCATGTGCACTTAACTTCGTACGGAGGGAAATTTGGTATTACTACTTGCGCACGTGTTTGGGGGAACGTGGGGCAAATATTACAGTGCACAATTGTGCACTAGCTGCTACATTTGCATGAATAAAAAGGCACGGTTTTGATGCGAATCGTATGCGTTGAGTTGAGCATGCGTGTTGTGCGAGAACACTGAACATCGTATGGAGGAAAATTTGTAACAATTATTGCGTACGTGTTTGGGGGAATGTGGAGCAAATAGTAGGGTGCACAATTGTGCACAAGCCGCCACTATTGCACATAAAAAATGCACAGTTTTCTAAAGAATTGCTCGCGTTGAGTTGAGTGCGCATGGCAAGCATTTGCACTAAACTTCATACGGAGGGAAATTTAGTGGCACTTCCTGGGCACAAATTTGGGGAACGTGGGTCAAATAGTAGGATGCACAATTGCGCACAAGCAGCCACGATTGCACACAAAAAAACGCACAGTCATCGCACGAATCACATGCGTTGAGTTGAGCGCACGCGGTGTGCATGTGCACTAAACTTCCTACAGAGGTCAATTTGGAGGTACTTTTTGCGCACGTGTTTGGGGGAACGTGGGGCAAATTGTAGGGTGCACAATTGTGTACAAGTCACCACAATTGCGAGTAAAAAAAGGCACAGCTTTCTCGAGAATTGCACAAGTTAAGTTGAGCGCACGCGGTGCGCATGTGCACTAAACATCGTACGGAGGGAAATTTGGTGGCACTTATTGCGCAAGGGTTTGGGAGAATGTGGGGCAAATAGTAGGGTGCACAACTGTGCTCAAGCCGACATAATTGCTTGAAAAAAAATGGCACGGGTTTTGCACGAATCGAACGCATTGAGTTGAGCACATGTTGTGAGCATGTGCACTAAACTTTCTACAGAGCGAAATTTGGTGGTATTTCTCACACACGTGTTTGGGGGATAGTGGGGCAAATAGTTGGGTGCACAATTGTGCACAAGCCGCCACAATTGTGCACAAAAAAATGCCTCGATTTTCGCTCGAATAGCACGCGTTGATATGTGTGCTCGCAGAGCACAAGTGCTCTGAACTTCGTACAGAAAGCAATTTGGTGGCACTTCTTCCACCCGTGTTTGGGGGAACGTATGGAAAATAGAATGGTGTATAATTATGCACAAGCCGCCACAATTGCGGGTAAAAAAAAGGCACGGTTTTCGCACGACTTGCGCCCGTTGAGTTGAGCGCGCATAGTCTGCATGTGCACTAAACTTCATACGGAGGGAAATTTGGTAGCGTTACTTACGCATGTGTTTGGGGGAATGTGGGGCAAATAGTAGGGTGTATAATTGTGCACGAGCTACTACAATTGTGTAAAAAATGGCAAGGTTTTGGCACGAATCACACGCATTGAGTGGAGCTCGCACGCTGTGCAAGTGCACTAAACTTCATATGGAGGGCAATTTTGTGGCACTTATTTCACACATGTTTGGGGGAGCATGGGGCAAATATTAGGGTGCACAATTGTGCACTAATCGCCTCAAATGCGCCTAAAAAGACGGCACAATTTTTACGAGAATTGCATGCATTGAGTTGAGTGCGAGTGGCACGCATGTTCACTAAACTTCGTACGGAGGGAAATTTGGTGGCACTTCTTGAGCATGTGTTCGAGGGAATGTGGGGCAAATAGTAGCGTGCACAATTCTGCACAAGTCTTCACAATTGCAAGTAATAAAACGACACGATTTTTGCGTGAATAGCACGCGTTGAGTTGAGCGCGGGCGGTGCGTATGTGCACTAAACTTCCTATGGAGGGCAATTTGGGGGCACTTCTTGCGCACGTGTTTGGGTGAACGTGGGGCACATAGTAGGGCACACAATTGTGCACAAGCCGCCACAACTGCGCATAAAAGAAGGCACGATTTTCACGAGAATCGCACGAGTTGGGTTGTGCATGTGCACTAAACGTTGTACTAAGGGCAATTTGGTGCAAATTTTTGCTCAAAGGTTTGGGGGAAAGTTGGGCAAATATTAAGGTGTACAATTGTGCATAAGCCTCCACAATTGCGCTAAAAAAAACGACACGGTTTTCACATGCATCGCAAACGTTGAGTTTGGCACGTGCATGTGCACTAAACTTTGTACGGAGGGAAATTTTGTGGCTCTTCTTGTGCACATGTTTGGGGGAACATGGGGCAAATAGTAGGGTGCAAAATTGTGGACAAGCTGCCACAATTGTGCTAAAAACAACGGCAAAATTTTCACGCGAATCTCACACGATGTGTTGACCTCGCGACGTGCGCATGTGCACTAAACTTCGTACGAAGGGCAATTTGCTGGCACAATAAGCGCAATTGTACGGGGGAACATGGGGAAAATAGTAGGGTGCACTATTGTGCACAAGCCGCCACAATTGCGTGTTAAAAAAAGGCATGGTTTTAGCACGAATCGCTCATGTTGAGTTGAGCGAGCACGGTGCGCATGTGCTCTAAACTTCATACGGTGGGAAATTTTGTGATACTTCTTGTGCACGTGTTTGGGAGAACATGGGACAAATAGTTGGGAGCACAATTGTGCAGAAGCTGCCACTATTGCACGCAAAAAAACGGCACGGATTTCACTCGGTGCGCATGCGCACTAAACTTCGTACAGAGGGCAATTTGGTGGCACTTCTTGCGCACGTGTTTGGAGGAACGTGAGGGAAATAATAAGGTGCACAATTGTGCACAAGCTGACAAAATTGTGAGCCAAAAAATGACATGGTTTTCAAGTGAATTGTACACGTTGTGTTGAGCGCATGCAGTACGGATGTGCACTAAACTTCGTACGGAGGGTAATTTGGTGGAACTTCTAGCGAATGTGTTTGGGGGGCGAACCTGGGACAAATATTAAGGTGCATAATTGTGCACAATCCGCCGCAATTGCATGTAAAAAAAAGCACCGTTTTCCCCTGAATCGTACGCATTGAGTTGAGCACGCGCGGTGCGCATGTGCACTAAAATTTGTAAAGAGAAAAATTTGGTGGCACTTCTTGCGCATATGTTTGTGGGAACGTGGGGCAAATTGTAGGGTGTAAAATTGTGCACAAGCCGCCACAATTGCGGGCAAATAAACGGCACGGTTTTCAAGTGAATCACATGCATTGAGTTGAGTGAGTGCGGAACGCATGTGCACCAAACTTCATACGGAGGGCATTCTTGTGGCACTTCTTGCACACGTGTTTGCTGGAACGATGGGAAAATAGTAGAGTACACAATTGTGCACAAGTCACCACGATTGCACGTAAAAAAATGGCACAGTTTTCACTCAAATCGCACATGTTGTGTTGAGGTCGCGCGGTGCGCATGTACACTAAATTTCTTATGGAGGGTAATTTGGCAGGACTTCTTACGCACTTGTTTGGGGGAACATGGGGTAAATAGTAGAGTTCACAATAGTGCACATGCTGACGCGTAAAAAAACGACACGGTTTTCGTGTGAATCGTACGCGTTGAGTTGAGCACGCACGGTGCACATGTGCAGTAAACTTCGTACGGAGGGAAATTTGGTGGCACTTCTTGCGCACGTGTTTGGGGGACCATCGGGAATATAGTAGGGTGCATAATTCAGCCCAAGACATCACAATTGCACAAAAAAAAGGCACGATTTTTGCTCGAATCGTGCGCGTTGAGTTCAGCTTGTGCAGTTCACATGTGCACTAAAATTCTACGGAGGCAAATTTGGTGGCACTTCTTACGCATGTGTTTGGGGGAACTTGGGGCAAATAGTAGGATGCACAATTGTGCACAAGCTGCCACTATTGCGCACAAAAAAAAGGAACAGTTTTCAAGTCACTCGCACACGTTGAGTTTCGCACGTGCGGTACGGATGTGCACTAAACTTCGTACGGAGAGAATGCACTTCTGGCACACATGTTTGGGAGAACATGGGGCAAATAGGAGGGTACACAAGCCACCACATTGTTGCGTAAAAAAAAGGCACGGTTTTCACATGAATCGCATGTGTTGAGTTGAGCCCGCACGGTGCGCATGTGCACTAAACTTCGTACGGAGGGAAATTTGGTGGCACTTCGTGCGCACGTGTTTGGGGAAACGTGAGGGAAATAATAAGGTGCACAATTGTGCACAAGCCAACACAATTGCGCGCTAAAAAATGACACGGTTTTCGCGGGAATCACATGCATTGAGTTGAGCACATGTGGTACGCCTGTGCACTAAACTTCGTATGGAGGACAATTTGGTGGCACTTCTTGCGCATGTATTTGAGGGAACCTGGGGAAAATTGTCGGAACACAATTTTGCACTAGCCACCACAATTATGTGCAAATAAACGTCACGGTTTTCGCGTGAATCGCACGTCTTGAGTTGAGCGCAAGCTGTGCACATGTGCACTAAACTTCGTACGGAGGGCATTGTGGTGGCACTTCTTGCGCATGTGTTTGCAAGAACGTGGGGCAAATAGTGGAGTGCACAATTATGCACAAGTGACCACAATTGGGCGCAAACCTGTCATAGTTTACACTTGAATCGTACGCGTTGAGTTGAAGTCACGCAGTACACATGTGCACTAAACTTCCAATGGAGCGCAATATGGCGGTATTTCTTGCGCACTTGTTTGGAGAAACGTGGGGCAAATAGTAGGGTGCACAATTGTGCTTATGCCGCCACATATGCGAGGAAAAAACCGCACGCTTTTTGCGAGAATCGGACACGTTTAGTTGAGCGCGGGCTGTCTCCATGTGCACAAAATTCAACAGAGGGCAATTTGGTGGCACTTCTGGAGAAAGTGTTTGGGGGAACGTGGGGCAAATAGTAGGGCGTACAATGGTGCACTAGCCGCCACAATTGTGCTTAAAAAAAGCATGATTTTCACGGGAATCGAACGAGTTGAGTTGAGCACGCATGGTGCGCATGTGAACTAAACTTCTCAGCCTCGGTCTCCGATGCATGACCCTAAACTACTCTGCCTCGATCCATACTACATGACCCTAAATTTTTCCATACTGCAGAACCCTAAACTGCTAAACCTCGGTCCATACTGCATGACCTTAAACTGCTTAACCTCAGGACATATTGTATGATCCTAAACTGCTCAGCCACGGTCCATACTGCATGACCTTAAACTACTCAGCCATGATCTATAATGCGTGACCCTAAACAGCTCCACCTCGATCCATACTGGGCCCTATATTGCTCAGCCTCAGTCTATACTCCATGAGCCTAAACGTCTCAGCCTACTAGGTCCATACTGCATAACCCTAAACTACTCAGCCTCGGTTCATACTGCATGACCCTAAACGGCTCAACCTCGGTCCACACTACATTACCCTATACTAGTCAGCCTCGATCCACACTGCATGACCTAAACTGCACAAGCTCTGTCCGTACTGCATGACCCTAAACTACACAAGCTCTCCGCGTACTGCATGACCCTAAACTGCTCAGCCTTGGTCCATATTGCATGATGCTAAACTCTGCCTCGGTCCATATTGTAGGACCCTAAACTGCTCAGCCTCCTTCCATCATGGAAGACCCTAAACTACTTAGCCTTAGTCCTTACTACATGACCCTATACTGCTCAGCCTTGGTCCATACTGTATGACCGAAAACGGCACAGCCTTACTCCATATTGCATGACCCTAAACGGCTCTATCTCGGTCCATACTGCATGACCCTAAACTGCACAGCCTTGGTCCATATTGCATGACCCTAAACTGCTCATCCTCTATCCATACTGCATGACCCTAAACTGTTCAGCATCAGTCCATACTGCACGTCCCTAAACTACGCAGCCTCGGTCCATACTGCATGACCCTATACTGCACAGTCTCGGTCCATACTGCACGACCCAAACCTGCTCTGCCTCAGTCCGCACAACATAACGCTAAACTGCTCAACCTCACTACATACTACATGACCCTAAACTGCTCAGCGTATGGCCATAACCATGACCTTAAATTTCTCAAGCTCTGTCCATGCTGCATGACCCTAAACTGCTCAACCTTGGTCCATAATGCGTGATCCTATATTGCTCAGCCTCGGTCCACAATGTATCAAACTAAACTGCTTAGCTACGGTCCATACAGCGTGACCCTAAGCTGCTCAGCATCATTGCATACTACATGACTTGAAACTACTCAGCCTCCTTCCGTAATCCTTGACTCTAAACTAGTCAGGCACTGTCCATACTGCTTGACCCTAACCTGCTCAGCCTCGGTCCATACTGCACGTCCCGATACTGGTCAGCCTTGACCCAGATTGTGGGAACCTAAACTGCTCAGCCTAAGTCCTTATTGCATGACCCTAAATTGCTCAGCCTCGGTCCATACAGCACGACCCTAACGTCGTCAGCTTTGGTCTATACTGCATGACCCTAAATTGCTTAGTCTCGATCCATATTGGATGACCATAGACTGTTTAGCCACTGTCCAAACTGCATAACCCAGAACTGCTCAGCCTCGATCCATATTGCATACCCTAAACTGCTCAGCATCGGTCCATACCGTATGACCCTTAACTACTCAGCCTCGATCCATACTTCATGACCCTAAACTGCTCAGCCTTAGTTTGTACTGCATGAGCCTAAACTACTTAGCCTCGGTCCACACTGCATGACCCTATACTTCTCAGCCTCGGTCAATACTGTATGACCCTAAACTGCTCAGCCTCAATCCGTAGTGCATGACCCAAAACTGTTCTTCCTCGGTCCATACTTTAAGACCTTAAACAGCTCGACCTCGATCCATACTACATGGCTTTAACTGCTCAGCCTCAGTCCGTTCAGCATGACACTATACTGCTAAGCCTCGAACCAAACTGCATGACCCTAAACTGCTCAGCCTTGGTTCATATTGCTTGACCCTAAACTGCTATGCCTCGGTCCATACTACAAAACCCTAAACTGCTAAGCCTCCGTCCACACTGCATGACCCAATACTGCTCTGCCTCGGTTCACACTGCATGACCCTAAACAGCTCAGCCTCGATCCATACTGTATGAATCTAAATAGCTCAACCATGCTCAATACTACATAGCCCTAAATTGTTCAGCAACTGTAGGATGCTAAACCGCTCAGCCTTAGTCTATATTGCATGACCTTAAATTTCTTAGCCTCGGTCAATACTGCATGGCCCTAAACTGCTCGACCTCGGTCCATATTGCATGACCCTAAATTGCTAAGCCATGGTCCATACAGCACGGCCCTAACGTCCTCAACCTCGATCCACCCTAAACTGCTCGGCCACCGTCCATACTGCATAACCCGAAACTGCTCCGCCTCAGTCGATATTGCATGACTCTAAGCTGCTCAGCCTTAGTCCATACTATATCACCAAAAACTTCTCTTCCTCGGTCCATATTTCATGACCCTAAACTTCTCAGCCTCAGTTCGTACCGTATGACCTTAAATTGCTCTTCCTCGGTCCATACTACCTGACCCTAAATTGTTCGGCTTAAGTCCGTACTACATGACCCTAAACTACTTATCCCTCTTTCCACACTGCATGACCCATTACTTCTCAGCCTCGGTCCATACTGCGTGACTCTATACTGCTCAGCCTCTGTCCATACTGCATGACCTTAAACAGCTCAGCTTTGGTCCATATCGTTTAACCCTAAACTGCTCAGCCTCGGTCCATACTCCTTGACCTTAAACTGCTCAACCTCAATCCATACTGCATGACCCTATACTGCTCAGCCTCGGTCAATACTGCATGTCCCTACACTGCTCAGCCTCGGTCCATACGGCATGACCCTAAGTAGCTCAGCCTTACACCATACAACATGACCCAAAACTGCTCATCCTTGATCAAGACCGCACGACCCCAAATTCCTCATCCTTAGCGTCGGTCCGTACAGCATGAACCTAAACAACTCGGCATCGGCCTAGATTGCATGACCCTAAACTGGTCAGCCATGGTCCATTCCGCATAACCCGAAACTACTCCGCCTCGGTCCATATTGCATGACCCTAAACTGCTCGGCCTCAGTCCATACTGTATGATCCTAAACTGCTCAGCCTCGGTCCATACCGCATGACCCTAAACTGCTCAGCCTCAGTCTGTACAGCATGACCCTAAACTACGGAGCCTCGGTCCACTCTGCATGACCCTATACGTCTCTGCCTCGGTCCATACTGCATGACCCTAAACTAGTCAGCCTTGGTCCATATTGCTTGACCCAAAATTGCTCTACCTCGGTCCGTACTACAGGACCCTGAACTACTTTGTCTCGGTCCATACTACGTGACCCTAAACTGTTCAAAATCGGTCCATACTGCATGACACTAAATTGCTCATCCTCTATCCATACTGCATGACCCTAAATTGTTCTGCCTCAGTCCATTCTGCATGACCCTAAATTACTCAGACACGGTCCTTATTGCATTACCCTAAATTGCTCAGCCTCGATCTATACTACATGACCCTAATGTCTACAATAAGTGACCCTAAACTGCTCTGCCTCGGTCCATACTGCATGACCCTAAACCGCTCTGCATTGGTCCATACTATAAGACACTAAACAGCCCGGCCTCGATCCATACTACGTAACCCTACAATGCTTAGCATTGGTCCATGCTGCATGGCCTTAAATTGCTTAGCTATGGTCCATTCTGCTTGACCCTAAACTTCTCTGCCTCGATCCATACTGCAGGACCCTAAACTGCACTGCATCGATCAATACTGCATGAACCCTAAACTGCTCAGCCTCGGTCCACACTGCATGACCCTAAACTGCTCAGCATCGTTCCATACTGCATGACATTAAACTGCTCATCCTCAGTCCGTACTGCATTACCCTCAATCGCTCAACCTTGGCCCGTACCACATGAGCCTAAGCTTCTCAGCCTCAGTCAATACTGCATTACCCTAAACTGCTCAGCCTCGGTCCATATTCCATGACCCTAAACTGTTGAGCCTCGGTCCGTACTGCATGACCCCAAACTCCTCAGCCTCGGTCTGTACTACATGACCCTAAACTGCTCAAGCTTCGTCCATAATGCATGACCCCAAACTGCTCAGCCTCAGACCTTATTGCATGATCCTAAATTGCTCTGCCTCACTCCATACTACATGCCACTAAATTGCTCAACCTCCTTCCAAAATGCATGACCCTAAACTGCTCAGCCTCGGTCCTTACTGTATGACCTAATACTGCTAAGCCCCGGTCCGTACCGCATGACTCTATGCTGCATAGCCTCGGTCCATATTGCATGACCCCAAACTGTTCTTCCTCGAAAATGGTTAGCCTCGCTCCATACTGCATGACCCTAAACTGCTCAACATCGGTCCATACTGCATGACTCTAAACACCTCAGCCTCTGTCCTGACTGCATGACCCTAAACTGCTCAGCCTCGATCCATACTGCATGACAAAAAACTGCTCAGCTTTGGCCCCTACTCCATGACCCTAAACTACTCAGCCTTAGTTCATATTACATGACCCTAAACTTCTCAGCCTCAGTCCATAATGCATGACCCAAAACTGGTCAAGCTCTGACCAAATTGCATGACCCTAAACTGCTCGGCCTCGGTCCATACTGCATGACCCTATACGGCTCTGCTGCGGTCGACACTGCATGATCCAAACTTGCTCAGCCTTAAACTGCTCACCCTCGGTCCATACAGCATGACCCTAAACAACTTGGCCTCGGTCCATACTGCATGACCCTATACTGCTCAACCTCGATCCATACTACATGACTTTAAAGTGCTCAGCCTTGGTCCATATTACTTGACCCTAAACTGCTCTGCCTTGGTCAATACACCAGGACCCTAAACTGCTCTGCATCGGTCCATACTGCATGACTCTAAACAGCTCAACATAGGTCCATATTGCATGACACTACATACTGCATGACCCTAAACTTCTCAACATCGGTCCATACTGCATGACACTAAACTTCTCATCCTCTATCCATACTGCATGACCCTAAATTGCTGAGCCTCGATCTACACTGCATGACCCTATATAGCTCTGCCTCGGTCCTTACTACATTACCCTAAACTGCTCAGCCTCGGTACAGACTCCATGACCCTAAACTGCTTAGCATCAATCCTTACTACATGACCCTAAACTGCTCAGCCTCTGTCCATACTGCATGACCCTAAACTTCTCAGGCTCTGTCCATACTGCATGACTCTAAACTGTTAAGCCTTGGTTCTTATTGCTTGATCCTAAACTCCTTTGCCTTAGTCCATGCAATAGAACCCTAAACATCTCAGCCTCCTTCTATACTGCATCACAGTAAACTGCTCAGCCTCCGCACTTACTGCACGACCCTATAATGCTCATCCTTAGTCCATACTGCAGGACCCTAAACTGCACAGCCTCGGTCCATTTTGCATGACCTTAAAATGCTCTGCCTCAGTCCATGCAGCAAGACTCGAAACTGCTTAGCCTCAATTCAAACTGCATGACCCTGAACTTCTTGACCTCGGTCAACATTGCGTGACCCTAAATTGATCAGCCTCGATCCATACAGCACGACCCCAACTTCTTCAGCCTTAATCCATACCACATGACCATAAACTGCTCGGCCTCGGTCCATATTGCATGACTCTAAACTGCTCAGCCACCTTTCATATTGCATAACCCGAAACTGCTCTATCTCGGTCCATATTACATGACCCTATACTGCTCAGCCTCGATCCATATCGTATGATCCAAACCTGCCTAGCCTCGGTACATATTGCATGGCCCTAAATTGCTCAGCCTTGGTCCATATCGTATGATCCTAAACTGCCTAGCCTCGGTACATACTGCATGACCCTAAACTACTCAACCTCAATTCGTACCGTAAGACCATAAACTACTTAACTTCGGTCCACACTGCATGATCCTAAAGTGCTCAGCCTTGGTCCATACTGCATGACTCTAAACTGCTCAACATTGGTCGATACTGCATGACACTAAACTGCTCATCCTCGATCCATACTGCATGACCCTAAATTGCTCAGCCTTGGTCCATACAGCATGACCCTAAACAGCTCGGCCTTGGTCTTGATTCCATTACCCAAAACTGCTGAGCCTTGGTCCATACTCCATGACCCTAAACTTCTTAGCCTCGGTCCACATTGCATGATCCTATACAGCTCAGCATCAGTCCATACTGCATGACCCTAAACTGCTCAGCCTCAGTCCATATTGCTTGACCCTAAACATCTCTGCCTCGGTCCATAGCGTAGGACCTTAAGCTGCATTGCATCGATCCATACTGCATGACCCTAAACTGCTCAGCCTCAGTCCGCACTACATGACCCTAAACTGCTCAGCATTGTTCCATACTGAATGATACTAAACTTCTCATCCTCGGTCCATACTGCATTACCCTAAATTGCTCAACCTCGGTCCATACTGCATGATGCTAAACTTCTCAGCCTCGGTCAATACTGCATTACCCTAAACTGCTCAGCCTCGGTCCCTATTCCATGACCCTAAACTGCTTAGCCTCGGTCCATACTGCATGACCCTAAACTCCTCAGCCTCGGCCCATATTGCATGACCCTAAATTGCTCAAGCTCTGTCCATACTGCTCACCCTCGGTCCATATTGCATCCTGCTAAACTGCTCTGTCTCACTCCATACTACATGACCCTAAATTTCTCAGCCTCATCCCATAATGCGTGACCCTAAACTGCTCTGCCTCGGTCCATACTGCAAGACCCTTTACTGCTCAGCCTCGGTCCGTACTGCCTGAGTCTAAGTCGCACATCCTTGGTCCATAATGCATGACTCCAAAACTACTTAACCTCAGTTCGTACTGCATGACTCTGAACTGCTTGGCCTCGATCCATATATCGTAAACCTAAGTTGCTCTGTCTCGGACCATTCAGCACGACCCTAATTTCCTCATTCTTTGTCCATACGGCATGACCATAAACTTCTCAAGCTAAGTCCATATTGCATGACTTTAAACTTCACAGCCACCATCCATAATGCATTACCCAAAACTGCTTAAACATGGTCCATATTGCCTGACCCCAAACTGCTCAGCCTCAGTCCATATCATATGATCCTAAACTGCTCAACCTCGATACATAGTGCATGACTCTAAACTGCTCAGCCTCAATCCGTACTATATGCCCCTAAACTACTTGACCTTGGTCGACACTGCATGACTCTATACTGCTCAGCCTCGGTCCACACAACCTAATCCAAAACTGCTCAGCCTTGGTCCAAAATGTAAAACCCTAAACTGCTCAGCCTCGGTCCATACTGCATGACCCTAAACTACTCATCATCGGTCCATACTGCAAGACCCTAAACTCCTCAGCCTCTATCCAAACTACATGACCCTAAACTGCTCAGCATCGGTTCATACTGCATGACCCAAAACGTCTAAGCCTTGGTTTCAACTCCGTGACCCTAAACTGCTCTCCTCCGTTCATACAACACGACCCTAAACTGCTCAGTCTCGGTCCATAATGCATGACCCTAAATTGGACAGTCTCTTTCCGTACTGTATGACCCTAAACTGCAAAGCCTCGGTCCATACTGCATGACCCTATACTGCTCAGCGTCGAGCACCACTGCATGATCCAAAACGAATCAGCCTCGGTCCGTACTGCATGACCCTAAATGATCAGCCTCAGTCCATGCTACATGACCCTAAATTGCTCGACCTCGGTCGATACTGCGTGACCCGAAACTGCTCAGCCGAGGTCCATATTACTTAACCCTAAACTGCTTTGCCTCGGTCCATACAGCAGGAACCTAAACTGCTTTGCATCTGTCCATAATGATGACCCTAAACAGCTCAGCCTCGATCCATACTGCATGGCCCTAAGCTGGTCAGGAACTTTCCATACTGCTTGACCCTAAACTGCTCAGCATCGGTCCATACTTCATGACACTAAACATCGCGTCCTAGGTCCATACTACATGACCCTAAATTGCTCAGCCTCGGTCTATACTGCATGACCCTATACTGCTATGCCTCGATAAAAACTGCATTAACTTAAACTGCTCGGCCTCGATACATATGCCATCACCCTAAACTTCTTAGCCTCGGTCCATACTGCATGACCCTAAACTGCTCAGCCTCGGTCCATATTGCACGAACTTAAAACTGCTCAGCCTCTATGCATACTGCATGACCCTAAACTGCTCTGCCTCGGTCCATATTGCTAGGTCCTCAACTGCTCTACCTCGGTCAATACTATAGGACCCTAAATTGCTGAGCCTCCTTCCATACTACATGACTCTAAACTGCTCAGCCTCGGTCCTTACTGCACGACCCTATATTGCTCAGTCGCGCTCCATACTGCAGGACCCTAAACTGCACAGCCTCAATCCCTATTGCATGACCCTAAATTGGTCCACCACGATCTGTACTGCAGGACCCTTTATTGTTGAGCCTCGATCCATACTGCATGACCCCAAACTCCTCAGCCTCGGTCTATACTGCATGACCCAAAACTGCTGAGCCTCGATCCCTACTCCATGACCCTAAACTGCATGACACTGAATTGCTTGGCCTCGGTCCATACTGCATGACCCTGAACGGCTCGGCCTTTGTCCATATTGTATGACCCTAAATTGCTCAGCCAGGATCCATATAGCACGACCCTGAACTGCTCAGCCTCAGTCCATACTACATGACCATTAACTGCTCACCCTCGGTCGATAATGCACGACCTTAAACTGTTCACGCTCTGTCCATACTGCATGACCCTAAGCTACTCTTCCACGGTCCACATGGCATGATACTAAACTGCTCTGGTTCGTTCCATACAATAGGACCCTCAACTGCTCAACCTCCTTGCATAATGCATGACCCCAAACTACTCAACCTCGATCCTTACTGCATGACCCTATACTGCTCAGCCTCGATTCGTACTGCGTGACCCTAAATTACACAGCCTTGTTCCATATTGCATGACTCTAAACTACTCTGCCTCGGTCCATACTGCTTGACCCTAAATTGCTCAGCCTCAGTCCAAACTGCATGACCCTTTACTGCTCAGCCTCGATCCACACTGTGTGACACTAAACAGGTCAGCCCCGGTCCATACTACATTACCCTAAATAGCTCAGCCTTACTCCATATTACATGACCATAAATAGCTCAGCCTCGGTCCAGACTGCATGACCCTAAACTACTCAGCCTTGCTCCGTACTGCATGACCTTAAATTACTTAGCCTCAATCCACACTGCATGACCCTACACTGCTCAGCCTCGATCCATACTGCATGACACTAAACTACTCAACCTCAGTCCATATTGCACAACCCTAAACTGCTCTGCCTCCGTCAATACTGTAAAACTTTAAACTGCTCAGCCTCGATCCATACTGCATGATCGTAAACTGCTCAGCCTCAGTCCATACTGCATGACCCTAATCTCTTCCGCCTCAATCCTTATTACATGACCCTAAATTGCTCAGCCTGGGTCCATATTGCATGACCCTAAACTTGTCAGTCTCTATCCATATAGCTTGACCCTAAAATGCTCAGCCTCTTTCCATACTGCATGACCCTATACTTCTTAGCTCGGTCCACACAGCATGACCCTAAACAGCTCAGCCTCAGTCCATACTGCATGACCCTAAATAGATCAGCCTTACTCTGTAATACATGACCCTAAATTGCTCAGCCTCGGTCCAGATTGCAAGACCCCAAACTGCTCAGCCTCTGTCGATACTACATGACCTTAAACTGCTTAGCCTCGGTTCGTACTGCATGACCCCCAACTACTCAGCCTCGGTCTTTATTGTGTGACCCTAAATTGATCACCCTCGTTCCATACAGCATGACCCTAACGTACTCAGCATCGATCCATACTACATGACCCCAAACAGCTCTGCCTTGGTCCATATTGGTTGACCCTAAACTGCGCTGCTGCTGTCCATACTGCATAACACGAAACTACTCAACCGCAGTTCGTATTGCATGACCCTGAACTGCTCGACCTCGGTCCATACTGCATAATCCTGAACTGCTCAGCCTCAATCCATATTGTATGACCCTATATTGCTCAGCCTCGATCCATACAACACCACTCTAAACTCCTCAGCTTCAGTCCATACTACATGACCATTAATTGCTCATCCTCAGCCGATAATGCATGACCCTAAACTGTTCAGCCTCTGTCCATATTGCATGACCCTAAATTGCTCAGCCTCGGTCCGTATTGCATGATCTTAACCTTCTCTGCCTCGTTCAATACAATAGGACAACTGCTTAGCCTCCTTCCATAATGCATGACCCCAACTTCCACAACCTCGGTCCGTACTACATGACCCTAAACTGCACAGCCTTGGTCCATATTGCATAACCCTAAACTGTTCTACCTCAGTCCTTACTGCTTGGCCCTAAACTGCTCAACCTCGGGCCAAACTGCATGACCCTATTTTGTTCTGCCTCGGTCCATACTGTATGACCCTAAATAGCTCAGCCTCGATCCATACTGCATTACCCTAAATAGCTCAGCCTTACTGTAGACTACATGACAATAAATAGCTCAGCCTCGGTCCAGACTGCATGAACTTAAACTACTCTGCCTCGGTCCGTACTGCATGACCTTAAATTACTTAGACTCGGTCCACACAGCATGACCCTATACTGCTCAACCTTGGTCCATACTGCATGACCCTATACATCTCAACCTAAGTCCATATTGCATGACCGTAAACTGCTCAGCCTCGGTCAATACTGTAAAACCCTAAACTGCTCAGCCTCGGTCCCTACTGCATGATCGTAAACTCCTCAGCCTCGGTCCTTACTGCATGACCCTAAACTGCTCAGCATCGGTCCATTATGCATGACCCTAAACTTGTCAGGCACTGTTCATACGGCTTGACCCTAAAATGCACAGCCTCTTTCCATACTGCATGACCCTATACTGCTCAGCCTCGGTCCACACAGTATGACCCTAAACAGCTTAGCCTTGGTTCGTACTGCATGACCCTAAATAGATCAACCTTACTCCATACCACATGACCCTAAATTTCTCAACCTCGGTCTAGACTGTAGAACCCCAAACTACTCAGCCTCGGTCCATACAACATGACCTTAAACAGCATAGCCTTGGTTCGTACTGCCTGACCCCCAATTGGTAGGCCTCGGTCTATATTGCGTGATTCGAAATTGATCTGCCGCGTTCCATACAGTATGACCCTAACATACTCAGCTTCGGTTCATATTGCATGACCCTAAACAGCTCAGCCTCGGTCCATATTGGATGACTCTAAACTAAACGGTCGCCATCCATATTGTATTACCCGAAACTACTCAGCCTCAGTCCATATTGGTGGTCCCTAAACTGCACGACCTCTGTCCATACTGCATGACCCTGAACTTCTCGGCATAGGTCCATATTTCATGACCTTAAATTCCTCCGCCTCGATCCATACAGCACGATCCGAAATTGCTAAGCCTCAGTTCATAATGCATGACCATAAACGGCTCAGCCTCGGTCCATACTGTATGATCCTAAACTGCTCAGCCTCGATCCACACTGCATGACCCTTAACTGCTCTGCCTTAGTCCGTACTGCATGACCCTAAACTACTTAGCCTCGGTCCACACTGCGTAACTCCATACTGCTCCACCTTGGTCCATGCTGCATGACCCTAAACAGCTTCGCCCTGGTCCATAATGCTTGACTCTAAACAACTCTGCCTCGGTCCATACTGCAGGACCCTCAACTGCGCCGCATCGGTCTATTCTGCATGACCTTAAACTGCACAACCAAAATCTAAACTGCATGACCCTAAACTTCTTTGCATCGGTCCATACTGCATGACACTAAACTGCTCATCCTCGGTCCACACTGCATTACCCTTATTTGCTCAACCTCGGTCCATAAAGCATGACCCTAAACTGCTCAGCCTCGGTCCACACTTCAGCAATACCCTAAACTACTCAGCCTCAGTCCATACTCCAAGACCCCAAACTGCTCAGCCTCGGTCCATACTGCATGACCCTAAATGACATAGCCTCGATCCACACAGCATGACCCTATACTGCTCAGCCTCGGTCCATACTGAATGACCCTAAACTGCTCAACCTCAGTCCATATTTCATGACCCTAAACTGCTCTGCCTCGGTCAATACTGAAAAACCCTAAATTGCTCAGCCTCGGTCCGTACTGCACGATCGTAAACTGCTCAGCGTTTGTTCATACTGTAAGACCCTAATCTGTTCAACCTCAGTCCATACTACATGACCTTAAACTTCTCAGCCTCGATCCATAATGCATGACCTTAAACTTGTCAGGCTCTGTCCATACTGTTTGACCCTAAAATGCGCAGCCTCTTTCCATACTGCATGACCCTATACATCTCACCCTCGTTCCACACAGCATGACCCTAAACTGCTCAGCCTCGATCCGTATTGCATGACCCTAAATAGATCAGCCTTACTCCATACTACATGACCCTAAATTTCTCAGCCTTGGTCCAGTCTGCAGGACCACAAATTGCTCAGCCTTACTCCACACTACATGACCCTAAATTGCTCAGCCTCGGTTGGAACTGCATGACCCGCAACTGCTCTGCCTCGATTCATACTACATGACCCGCAACTGCTCGGCCTCGGTCTATATTGCATTACCCTAAATTGATCAACATCGTCGCATATAGCACGACCCTAACGTCCTCCACAACAGTCCATACTGCGTGACCCTAAACAGCTCAGCCTCGTTCCATATTGGATGACCCTTAGCTGTGCGACCGATGTCTATACTGCATAAATCAAAACCACGACACCTCGGCCCATATTGCAAGACTCTAAACTGCTCAGCCTCGGTCCATACTGTATAACCCTAAACTTCTCAACCTCGGTCAAAACTGCATGACCTTAAACTGCTCAGGCTCAATCTATACTGCATCACCCCAAACTACTTAGCCTCGGTTCACACTGCATGACCCTATACTTCTTAGCCTCGATCATTACTGCATGACCCTGAACTGCACATCCTCAATCCATACTATGGGACCCTAAACTGCTCGGCCTAGGTCCATAATACATGATCTTAAACAGCTCAGCCTCGGTTCATACCACATGACCCTATACTGCTCAGCCTCGATCAATACTACACGACCCTAAACTGCTCAGCCTTGGTCCATATTGCTTGGCCCTAAAATGATCTACCTCGGTCCACACTGTCAGACCCTAAACTACTCTGCATTGGTCCATACTGCATGACCCTAAACTCTCAGCCGGGGTCCATACTGCTGGACCCCAAACTGGTGAGGCTCGTCCATACTGCTTGACGTTAAACTGCTCAGCCTCGGTCCATATTGCATGACCCTATACTGCTCAGCCTCGGTCCACACAGCATGACCCTAAATCGGTCAGCCTCGGTCCATACTGCATGACTCTAAATAGCTTAGCCTTGCTCCATAATACATGACCCTAAATTGCTCATCCTTGGTCCAGACAGTAGAGACCCAAACAGCTCATCCTCAGTCCGTACTGCATGAACTTAAACTGCGTAGCCTCAATCCATATTGCATGACCCTGAACGGCTCGGCCTCGGCCCATATTGCTTGACCCTAAATTGCTCAGCCTCGTTCCGTACTACAGGACCATAAACTGCTCAACCTCAGTCCATATTTCATGACCCTAATCTGCTCAGCCACCGCCCATAACGGTTCATCCTTTGTCCATACCATATGATCCTAAACTGCTCAGCCTCGGAACATACTGCATGACCATTAGTTGCAAAGCCTTAGTCCATACAGTATGACCCCAAAACCACTTAGCCTCGGTCCACACTGCATAACCCAATACTACTCCACCTCGATCCATCTTGCATGACCCTAAACTGCTCAGCCTTGGTCCATATTGGTTGACCCAAAACTGCTCTACATCGGTCCGTACTGCATGATCCTAAACTACTCAACCTCGGTCCATACTGCATGACCCTAAACTGCTCAGCATCGACTCGTACTGCATGACCCTAAATTGCTCAGCCTCGGTCCGTACTGCATGACCTTAAACTGCTCAGCCTCGATCCATACTGCATTACCCTACACTGCTCAGCCTCGGTCCATACTCCATGACCCTAAACTGCTTTGCTTCGGTACACACCGCATGACTCCTATACTGCTCAGCCACGATCCGTACTGCATGACCCTAAACTGCTCAGCCTTAGTCCATATTGCACGACCCTAAACTGTGCTACCTCAGATCTTACTGTAGGACACTAAACAGCTCGGCCTCAGTCCATACTGTATAACCCAAAACTGCACAGCCTCGGTCCATACTGCAAGACCCCTGAGTCCATACTGCATGACTTTACACTCCTCAGCATCGGTCCATAGTGCATGACCCTAAATAGCTCAACCTTGATCCATATTGGTTGACTCTAAACAGCTCTGCCTCGGTCCATACTGCGTGGCCCTAAACTGCTCTACATTGGTCCATTCGCATGACCCTAAACGGATCAGCCTCCGTCCAAACTTCATGACCTTAAACTGCTCAGCATCAGTCCATACTGCATGACACAAAATTGCTCATCCTCGATCCATACTGCATTACCTTAATTTGCTCGACCTCGGTCCACTCAGCATGACCCTAAGCTGCTCAGCCTCGGTCCACACTGCATAACCCTATAATGCTCAACCTCGGTCCAAACTCCATGACCCTAAACTGCTTATCCTCGGTCCATACTTCATGACCTTAACCTACTCTTCCTCAGTCCATATTGCATGATGCCAAACTGCTCAGGCTCCATCCATACAGCAGGACCCCACACTGATTTGCGTCGGCCCATACTGTATGACCCTAAACTTCTCAGTCTCGGTCCAAACTGCATGACCTTAAACTGCTTAAGCTCAATCTATACTGCATGACCCTAAACTACTTAGCCTCCGTTCACACTGCATGACCCTATACTTTTTAGCCCCAGCCATTACTACATGACCCTGAACTGCTCAGCCTCAGTCCATATTGCATGACCCTAAACTGCTCTGCCTCGATCCATACTATAGGACCCTAAACTGCTCGGCCTTGGTCCGTAATACATGACCCTAAACAGCTCAGCCTCGGTTCATATTGCATGACCCTATACTGCTCAGCCTCGATCCATTCTGCACGACCCTAAACTGCTCAGCCTTGGTCCATATTGCTTGACCCTAAATTGCTCGACCCTAAATTGCTTTACCTCGATCCATACTGCCGGACCCTAAACTACTCTACATTGGTCCATACTGCATGACCCGAAACTCTTAGCCTCGGTCCGTACTACAGGACCTTAAATTGGTCAGGCTCTATCCATACTGCTTGACCTTAAACTGCTCAGCCTCGGTCCATACTGTATGACCCTATATTGCACAGCCTCGGTCTACACTGCAAGACCCAAAATCGGTCAGCCTCGGTCCATACTGCATGATATTAAATAGCTTAGCCTTGCTCCATAATACATGACCCTAAATTGCTCATCCTTGGTCCAGATAGTAGGGACCCAATCTGCTCATTCTTAGTCCGCATTGCATGAATATAAACTGCTAGCCTCGGTCCATACTGCATGACCCTAAACTGCGCGGCCTCAGCCCTTATTACCCTACCCTAAATTGCTCAGCCTCGTTCCAAACTACAGGACCATAAACTGCTCAACCTCAGTCCATATTTCATGACCCTAAACTCCTCAGCAGCCGTCCATACTGCATAATCCTAAACGGTTGAGCCTCTGTCCAAACCGTATGATCTTAATCTGCTCAGCCTCGGTACATACTGCATGACCTTTAGCTGCTAAGCCTTAGTCTGTACTGCATAACCCTAAACTACTTAGCCTCAGTCAACGCTGCATGACCCTATACTGCTCCACCTCGGTCCATCTTGCATGACCCTAAACTGCTCAGCCTTGGTCCATATTGCATGACCCAAAACTGCATCGCATCAGTCCGTACTGTAAGACCCTAAACTGCTCAGCTTCGGTCCATACTGCATGAACCTAAACTGCTTAGCATCTATCCATACTGCATGACCCTAAATTTCTCAGCCTCGGTCCATACTGCATTACCCTAAACTGCTCAGCCTCGGTCCATACTCCCTGACCCTAAACTGCTTAGCTTCATTCCACATCGCATGACCCTATATTGCTCAACTACGATCCATACTGCATGGCCCTAAACAGCTCAGCCTCAGTCCATATTACATGACGCTAAACTATGCTTCCTCAGATCTTACTGTAGGACCCTAAATAGCTCGGTTTTGGTCCATACTATATAACCCAAAACAGCTCAATCTCTGTCCATACTGCTTGACCCTACACTCCTCAGCATTGGTCCATACTGCTTGACCCTAAACTGCTCAACCTTTGTCCATATTGGTTGACCCTAAACAGCTCTGCCTCGGTCCATACTGCGTGACCCTAAACTCCTCTGCATCGGTCCATTATGCATGACCCTAAACTGATCAGCCTCGGTCCAAACTGCATGACCTTAAACTGCTCAGCATCGGTCCATACTGCATGACACAAAACTGCTCATCCTGGATCCATACTGCATTGCCCTATTTTGCTCGACCTCGGTCCATTCTGCATGTCCCTAAGCTGCTCAGCCTCGGTCCACACTGCATTATGCTCAGCCTTGGTCCATACTCTATGACCCTAGACTGCTTAGCCTTGGTCCATACTTCACGACCTTAAACTACACAACCTTGGTCCATACTGCATGATGCCAAACTGCTCGGGCTCCATCCACACTGCATGACCCCGTACTGCTCTGCCTCGATCCATATTTCATGTTCTTAAACTGCTCTGCCTCGATCCATATTATAGGACCCACAATTGCTCAGCCTTCTTCCATAAAGCATGACCCTAAACTGCTCCGCCTCGATCCATACTTCATGACCTTATTTTGCTCAACCTCGGTCCCTACTGCATGAACTTAAGATGCACAGCCTTAGTCCATATTGCATGACCCTAAGCTGCTCTGCCTTGGTCCATACTGCAGAACCTTAAACTGTTCAGCCTCGGTCCATATTGCATGACCCTAAACTGCTCAGCATCGGTCCAAACTGCATGAGCCTTAACTCCTTAGCCTCTGTCCAGAGTGCAAGACCCTAAACTGCTTAGCCTCGATCCATGCTGCGTGACGTAAACCTGCTCTACCTTGGTCCCTACTCCACGACCCTAAACTGCTCAGCCTCGGTCCATACTACACTACCCTATAGGGCTCGGCCTCGTTCCACACTGCATGACCAAAACTTTCTCAGCCTTGGTCCATACCGCATGACCCTAAACTGTTCAGCCTCCGTCCATGCTACAAGACTCTAAACTACTCAGCTTCGGTCCACATTGCATGACTCTAAACTTGTCAGGCTCTATCCACTTTGCATGACCTTAAGAAGCTCAGCCTTGGTCCATACTGGATGACCCTAAATAGCTCAACCTTACTCCATACTACATGACCCTAAAATGCCGAGCCTCGGTCATGACAGCAGGACAGTAAACGGCTTAGCCTCGGTCCACACTGCATGATCTTAAACTCCTTAGCCTCAGTCCATACTGCATGACCCTAAACTGTTCGGCCTTGGTCCATAGTGCATGTGCCTAAATTGCTCCGCCTCAGTCCGTACTGCAAGATCCTAAACTATTTAGCCGAGGTCCACATTGCATGACCCAATACTACTCAGCCTCGGTCCGTACTGCATGACACTAAACTACTCAACCTCAGTCCATATTGCACAACCCTAAACTGCTCTGCCTCCGTCAATATTGTAAAACTTTAAACTGCTCAGCCTCCGTCCATACTGCATGATCGTAAACTGCTCAGCCTCAGTCCATACTGCATGACCCTAATCTCTTCCGCCTCAGTCCTTATTACATGACCCTAAATTGCTCAGCCTGGGTCCATATTGCATGACCCTAAACTTGTCAGTCTCTATCCATATAGCTTGACCCTAAAATGCTCAGCCTCTTTCCATACTGCATGACCCTATACTTCTTAGCCTCGGTCCACACAGCATGACCCTAAACAGCTCAGCCTCAGTCCATACTGCATGACCCTAAATAGATCAGCCTTACTCTGTAATACATGACCCTAAATTGCTCAGCCTCGGTCCAGATTGCAAGACCCCAAACTGCTCAGCCTCTGTCGATACTACATGACCTTAAACTGCTTAGCCTCGGTTCGTACTGCATGACCCCCAACTACTCAGCCTTGGTCTTTATTGTGTGACCCTAAATTGATCACCCTCGTTCCATACAGCATGACTCTAACGTACTCAGCATCGATCCATACTACATGACCCCAAACAGCTCTGCCTTGGTCCATATTGGTTGACCCTAAACTGCGCTGCTGCTGTCCATACTGCATAACACGAAACTACTCAACCGCAGTTCGTATTGCATGACCCTGAACTATTCGACCTCAGTCCATACTGCATAATCCTGAACTGCTCAGCCTCAATCCATATTGTATGACCCTATATTGCTCAGCCTCGATCCATACAACACCACTCTAAACTCCTCAGCTTCAGTCCATACTACATGACCATTAATTGCTCATCCTCAGTCGATAATGCATGACCCTAAACTGTTCAGCCTCTGTCCATATTGCATGACCCTAAATTGCTCAGCCTCGGTCCGTATTGCATGATCCTAACCTTCTCTGCCTCGTTCAATACAATAGGACAACTGCTTAGCCTGCTTCCATAATGCATGACCCCAACTTCAACAACCTCGGTCCGTACTACATGACCTTAAACTGCACAGCCTTGGTCCATATTGCATAACCCTAAACTGCTCTACCTCAGTCCTTACTGCTTGGCCCCAAACTGCTCAACCTCGGGCCAAACTGCATGACCCTATTTTGTTCTGCCTCGGTCCATACTGTATGACCCTAAATAGCTCAGCCTCGATCCATACTGCATTACCCTAAATAGCTCAGCCTTACTGTAGACTACATGACAATAAATAGCTCAGCCTCGGTCCAGACTGCATCAACTTAAACTACTCAGCCACGGTCCGTACTGCATGACCTTAAATTACTTAGACTCGGTCCACACTGCATGACCCTATACTGCTCAACCTTGGTCCATACTGCATGACCCTATACATCTCAACCTCAGTCCATATTGCATGACCGTAAACTGCTCAGCCTTGGTCAATACTGTAAAACCCTAAACTGCTCAGCCTCGGTCCCTACTGCATGATCGTAAACTCCTCAGCCTCGGTCCTTACTGCATGACCCTAAACTGCTCAGCCTCGGTCCATTATGCATGACCCTAAACTTGTCAGGCACTGTTCATACGGCTTGACCCTAAAATGCACAGCCTCTTTCCATACTACATGACCCTATACTGCTCAGCCTCGGTCCACACAGTATGACCCTAAACACCTTAGCCTTGGTTCGTACTGCATGACCCTAAATAGATCAACCTTACTCCATACTACATGACCCTAAATTTCTCAACCTCGGTCTAGACTGTAGAACCCCAAACTACTCAGCCTCGGTCCATACAACATGACCTTAAACAGCATAGCCTCGGTTCGTACTGCCTGACCCCCAATTGGTAGGCCTCGGTCTATATTGCATGATCTGAAATTGATCTGCTGCGTTCCATACAGTATGACCCTAACATACTCAGCTTCGGTTCATATTGCATGACCCTAAACAGCTCAGCCTCGGTCCATATTGGATGACTGTAAACTAAACGGTCGCCATCCATATTGTATTACCCGAAACTACTCAGCCTCAGTCCATATTGGAGGTCCCTAAACTGCACGACCTCGGTCCATACTGCATGACCCTGAACTTCTCGGCATAGGTCCATATTTCATGACCCTAAATTCCTCAGCCTCGATCCATACAGCACGATCCGAAATTGCTAAGCCTCAGTTCATAATGCATGACCATAAACGGCTCAGCCTCGGCCCATACTGTATGATCCTAAACTGCTCAGCCTCGATCCACTCTGCATGACCCTTAACTGCTCTGCCTTAGTCTGTACTGCATGACCCTAAACTACTTAGCCTCGGTCCACACTGCGTAACTCCATACTGCTCCACCTTGGTCCATGCTGCATGACCCTAAACAGCTTCGCCCTGGTCCATAATGCTTGACTCTAAACAACTCTGCCTCGGTCCATACTGCAGGACCCTCAACTGCGCCGCATCGGTCTATTCTGCATGACCTTAAACTGCACAACCAAAATCTAAACTGCATGACCCTAAACTTCTTAGCATCGGTCCATACTGCATGACACTAAACTGCTCATCCTCGGTCCACACTGCATTACCCTTATTTGCTCAACCTCGGTCCATACTACGTAGCAGTGTTCCATACGGCATGACCCTAAACTCCTCAGCCTAGGTCCATACTGCATGACCCCAAGCTGCTCTGCCTCTGTCCATACTGCTTGACCTAAAACTGCTCAGCCTCGATCAATACTCCATGACCCTAAACTGCTCAGCCTCAGTCCATACTACATGACCCTTAACTGCTCATACTCGGTCCATAATGCATGACCCTAAACTAGTCAGGCTTTGTCCATACTGCCTGACCCTCAACTGCTCAGCCTAGGTCCATACTGCATGACCCTACACTGCACAGCATCGGTCCACATTGCATGACCCAAAACAGCTCAGCCTCGGTCCATACTGCATGACCCTAAATTGCTCAGCCTCAGTCCATACTACGTAGCCCTAAAGTGCCCAACCTCGTTCCATAATGCATGACCCTAAACTGGTCAAGCTCAATCCATACTACTTGACCCTAAACTGCTCAACCTCGGTCAAAATTGGATGACCCTAAACAGCTCAACCTTGGTGACTATTGCCGGGCCCAGAACTGCTCACCTTGGTCCATACTACACAATCTTAAACTGCTTAGCCTCAGTCAATACTTCATGACCCTAAACTGCTCGGCCTCCGTCCATATTTCATGACCCTAAATTTCTCAACCTCGGTCCATACAGTATGACCCAAATGCCCTTAGCCTCAGTCCATACTGCATGACCCAAAACTGCTCAGCCACCGTCCATACTGGATAACCCTAAACTGCTCAGCCTCAGTCCGTATTGCATGACCCTAAACTGCTCAGCCTCAGTCCATACTGTATGACCCCAAACTGCTTAGCCTCGGTCCATACTGCATCACCCTAAACTGTTCAGCCTCCATCCGTGCTGCATTAAACTACTTAGCATTGATCCACACTATAAGACCCTATACTTCTCAGCCTCGTTCCATACTCCATGACCCTAAACTTCTCAGCCTTGATCCATATTGCATGACTTTAAACTGCTCTGCCTCAATTCGTATTGCATGTCACTAAATAGCACAGCCTTGGCTCATACTGGAAGACCCTTAACTGCCCAATCTCGGTCCATACAGCAGGATGCTAAACTGTTGTTCCTCGGTCCATACTCCAAGACCCTAAACTGCTCGGCATTGGTCCGTACAGCATGACCGTAAACTCCCCAACCTCGGACCATACTGCATTACCGCAAACTGCTAAGCCACGGTCCATACCAAATGACCCCAAACTGCTCAGCCTCAATCCATACTCCATGACCCTAAACTACTCAACCTCAGTCCATACTATATGACCCCTAACCGCTCTGCCTCGGTCCATATTGCATGACCCTAAACTGCTTAGCCGTAACCCATAATGTGTGACCTTATACTAGTCAGGCTCTGTCCATACTATTTGACCCTAAACGGCTCAGCCTCGATCCATACTACATGACCCTATACTGTTAAGCAGCGGTCCACCCTGCATGACCCTAAACAGCGCAGCCTCGATCCAGACTGCAGGGCCCAACATAACCCTTAACTGCTCAGCCTTTGTCCATATTGCATGACCCTAAACCGCTCAGCCTCGGTCCATATTTCATGACCTACACTGCTCAGCCTCGCTCCACACTTCATGACCCTAAACTGCTCAGCCTTGGTCCATACTGCATGACCCTAAACCGCTCAGCCTCCAACCATAATGCGTGACCCTAAACTTGTCAGGTTTAATCCATACTACATCGCCCTAAATGGCTCAGCCTCGATCCAGACTGCATGACCCTATACTGCTCAGCCTCGGTCCACACTGCATGACCATTAACAGCTCAGCTTCGGTCGAGACTGCAGGACCTTAAACTGCTCAGCCTCGGTCCATACTGCATGACGTTAAACTGGATAGCCTCTGTCCATGTTGAATAACCTTAAATTGCTCGACCTCGATCCATATTGCATGACCCTAACTTACTCAGCGTCGGTTCATACAGAAGGACCCTAACATTCTCAGCCTCAGTCCATACTGCATGACTCTAAACTGCTCAGCCTCGGTCCATATTGCGTCACCCTAAACTGCTCAACCACCATCCGTATTGCATAACTCGAAACTGCTCAGCCTCGGTCGATATTGCATGACCCTAAACTGTTCAACCTTGATCCATACTGTATGACACTAATCTGCTCAGCCTCGGTCCATACGGCATGACCTTAAACTGTTCGGCCTCCGTTCGTACTGCATGACCGTAAACAACTTAGCCTCGATCCACACTACATGACCCTATACTGCTTAGCCTCGGTCCATACTACATGACCCAAAACTGCTTAGCCTCGGTCTATACTGTGAAACCCTAAACTGCACAGTCTCTGTCCGTACTGTATGACCCTAAATTGCTCAGCCTCGTTTCATACTGCATGACCCAATACTGCATAGCCTTGGTCTTTACTTCATGACCCTAAATTGCTCGGCCTTGGTCCATATTGCTTCACCGTAAACTGCTCTGCCTCAGTCCGTAGAGCAAAACCCTGAACTGCTCTACATCGGTCCATACTGCATGACCCTAAACTGCTTAGCCTCGGTCCATATTACATGGCCTTAAACTGGTCCGGCTCTGTCCATACTGCTTGACCCTAAACTGCTCAGCCTCAATCCATATTGTATGACCCTATACTGATCAGCCTTGGTCCGCACTGTATAGCCCTAAACCTCTTAGCCTCGGTCCATACTGCATGACCCTAAATAGCTCAGTCTTGCCCCATACTGCATGATCTTAAATTGCACATCCTCTGTCCAAGCTGCAAGACCCTAAACTGCTCATCCTCGGTCCGTACTACGTGACCTTAAACTGCGTAGCCGCGGTCCTTACTGCATGACCCTAAACTGCTCGGCCTCGCTCCATATTGCATGTCCCTTAATTGCTCAACCTCGGTCCGCACTATAGGACCCTAAACTGCTCAGCCTCTTTCATAATGTGTGATCAAAAACTGCTCAGCCTCGTTCCTTACTGCATGACCCTATGCTGCTCATCCTGAGTCCATATTGCATGACCCTAGACTGCACAACCTTGGTCCATTTTGCGTGACCTTAAACTGCTCTGCCTCTATCCATACTACCGGACACTAAACTGCTAAGCCTCGGCCCATATTGCACCATCCTAAACTGCTAAGTGTCGGTCCATACTGCATGACCCTAAACTCCTCAGCGTTGGTCCATACTGCACAACCCTAAACAGCTCAGCCTCGATCCATACTGCACGATAAAAAATTGCTCAACCTCAATCCACACTCCTTGACCCTAAACTGCTCAGCCTCAGTCCATACTATATGACCCTAAACTGCTCAGCCTCGGTCCATAATGCATGAACTTAAATTGGTCAGGCTCTGTCCTCCCTGCATGACTCTAAACTGCTTAGACTCGTCCCATATTGTAAGACTCTATACGGCTCGGCCTCGGTCCACATCGCATGACTCTATACTACTCAGCCTCGGTAAAAACTGCACAACCCTAAACTGCTCAGCCTTGGTCCATATTGCTTAACCCTAAACAGCTCAGCCTCAGTCCATACTGTAGGACCCTAAACTGCGCTGCATCAGTCCTTACAGCATGTCCCTAAACTGCTCAGCCATGGTTCATACAGCATGACCCTAAATAGCTCAGCATCGGTTCATACTACATGACACTAAATAGGTAATCCACAGTCCTTATTGCTTGAATTGCTCAGCTTCGGTCCATACTGCATGATCGTAAACTGCTCATCCTCGATCCATACTACATTACCCTAAACTGCATAGCCTCATTCCACACTCCATGACCATAAATTGCTTAGCGTCGGTCAACAATACATGACCCAATAATGCTTAGCCTCGGTCCATACTGCATGACCCTAAATTGCTCAACCTCAATTCATATTGCGTGACCCGAAACTACTCTGCCTCAGTCCATACTATAGGACCCTAAACAGCTCGACCTCTGTCAATACTTCATGATCATAAATTACTCAGCCTTGGTCCATACTGCATGACCCTACGCTGCTCAGCCTCGGTCCATACTGCATGGCCCCAAACTGTGCATCCTTGGTATATATTGCTTGACCCTAAACTGCTCTATCGCGGTCCATATTGCTGGACCCTAAACTGGTCTGCATCAGTACATACTTCATGGCCCTAAACGTCTCAGCCTCGGTCCCCAATGCATGACCCTAAACTGCTCAGCATCGCTCCATACTGCATGACACTAAATTGCTCATCCTCGGTCCATACTGCATTATCCTAAATTGCTCAGCCTCGGTCCATACTGCATGACCCTAAATTGCTTAGCCTCAATCCATACTGCATTACCCTAAACTGCTCAGCCTCTGTCCATACTCATTGCCCCTAAACTCTTAGCCTCGGTCCCGACTTCGTGACCCTAAACTACTTAACCTCGGTCCACATTGCATGACCCTAAACTGCTCGGTCTCGGTCCATACTAGAGGACCCTCAACTGCTAAGCATTCTTCAACAATGCATGACTCTAAACTGTTCAACCTCGATCTTTACTGCATGACCCTATACTGCTTAGCCTCGGTCTGTACTGCATGACCCTAAGCGGCACAGCCTTGGTCCATATTGCATGACCCCAAACTACTCTGCCTCGGTCCACACTGTATGACCCTAAACTGCTCATCCTCGGTCCATACTGCATGACCCTAAACTGCTCAGCATCGGTGCAGACTACATGACCCTAAACTCCTTTGCCTCTGTATAGACTGCATGACCCTAAACTGCTCAGCCTCGGTCCACAGTGCATGATGCAATACTGCTCTGCTTTGATCCCTACTCCACGACCCTAAACGGCTCCGCCTCGATCCATATTACACGACCCTATACTACTCAGCCTCGATCTACACTGTGTGACCCAAACTTGCTCTGCCTCGGTCCAAACTGCATGACCTTAAACTGATCAGCCTTAGTCCGTTCTACATTACCCTAAACTACTCAGCTTCGATCCATAATGCATGACTCTAAACTGGTCAGGCTCTGTCCACCTTGCATGACCCTTAGAAGCTCAGTCTCGGTCCATACTGCATGGCCCTAAATATCTTAGCCTTACTCCATACTACATGACCCAAAAAATCCAAGCCTCGGTCAAGACTGCAAAATCCTAAACTGCACAGCCTCGGTCAATACTGCATAAACTTGAACTCCTTAGCCTCAGTCCATACTGCATGACCCTAAACTGCTCGGCCTCGTTCCATATTGCATGAGCCTACACTGCTCAGCCACTGCCCGTACTGCATGACCCTAAACTATTTACCCTAGGTCCACATTGCATGACCCTATACTGCTCAGCCTCGATCCATACTGCATGAGACTAAACTGCTCAGCCTCAGTCTGTACTGCATGACCCTAAATGACTTAGCCTAGATCCACACTGCATGACCCTATACTTTTTAACCTTGGTCCATACTGCATGACCCTAAACTACTCAGCCTCAGTCCATATTGCATGATCCGAAACTGCTCTGCATCAATCCAAACTATAAAACCCTAAACTGCATAGCCTCGGTCCATACACATTGACCGTAAACTACTCAGCCTCGGACCATATGGCATGGTCTTAAACTGCACTGCTTCTTTCTATACTATAGGACCCTAAATTGCTCAGCCTCCTTCTATATTGCATGACCGTAAACTGCTCAGCCTTGGTGCTTACTGCACGACCCTATACTGCTCAGCCTCGGTACACACTACATGACCTTAAACAGCTCAGCCTCGGTCCTTACTGCATGACCCTAAACTGCTCAACCTCAGTCCATACTACATGACCCTAAACTTCTCAGCCTCGGTCCACACTGCATGACCAAAAACTCCTCAGCCTCAGTCCATACTGCATGACCCTAAACTGATTAGCCTCAATCCATACAACATCATCTTAAACTGCCACCCTAAACAGCTCAGCATCGGTCCATAATGCATGACACTAAACTGGTCAGGCTCTGTCTATTTTTCTCGACCCGTTCAGCCTCGGTCCAAACTGCATGACCCTATATTGCTCAGCCTCGATGCACGTTGTGTGACCCTAAACAGCCCAGCCTCGATCCACACTGCATGACCTTAAATAGCTCAAACTTACTCCATACTAAATGTCCCTAAATTGCTCAGCCTCGGTCCAGACAACATGGCCCTAAACTGCTCAGCCTCAGTCCATACTGCATGACCTTAAACTACTTAGCCTCGATCCACACCGCCTGACCCTATACTACTCAGCCTCGGTCCATACTGCATGACCCTAAACTGCTCAGCCTCAGTCCATATTGCATGATCCTAAACTGCTTTGCCTCAGTCAATACTGTAAAACCCAAAATTGCTCTGCCTCGGTCCATACTGCATGACCCTCAACTGCTCAGCCTCGGTCCACATTGCATGACCCTAGACTTCATAGCCACAGTTCGTACCACATAACTCTAAACTGCTCAGCCACGGTCCAAACTTCTTAACTCTAAACTACTTAGACACGATCCTCGCTGTACCTTATAGTGCTCAGCCTAGGTCCATTCTGCCTGACCCTAAACTTCTCAGCCTCAGTCCGTACTGCCTGACCCTATGCTGCTCAACCTCGCTCCATACTGCAAGACCCTAAACTGCTCAGCCTTCGTCCATAATGCTTTACCCAAAACTGCCCTTCCTCAGTCCATACTACAGAACCCTAAATTACTTTGCATCGGTCCATACTGCAGGACCCCAATCCATACTGCATGACCCTAAGCTGCCCAGCCTGGGCCCATACTACATGACTTAGAACTGCTCAGCCTCGGTCCATACTGCATGACCCTAAGCTACTCAGCCTCAGGCCATACTACGTGACCCGAACCTGCTCAGCCTCGGTTCGTAATGCATGACCCTCAACAGGTAAGGCTCTTTCCATACTACGTGACCCTAAACTGCTCAACCTCAGTCCATACTCTATGACCCTAAACTGCTCAGCCTCGGTTAGTACTGCATGACTTGAAACTGCTCAAACTCTGTCCATATTACATGACAAGAAACTGCTCAATTTCTGTCCATACAGCATGACCCTAAACTCCACAGCCACTGTCAAAACTCCATTACCCTAAACTACTTTGCCTCGGTCCATACTGCATGGCCCTAAATGCTTAGCCTCGGTCGAAACTACATGACACTAAATTGCTAGAGCTATGTCCATATTGCTTGACCCTAAACTACTCAGTCTCGGTCCTTAATTCAAGACCTTATACTGCTCAGCCTAAATTGATACTGCACAACCCTAAACGGCACAGTCTTGGTCCAAATTGCATGACCCTAATCTGCTCCTCCTTGGTTCGTACTGCATGACAGTAAACTGCTCAACCTCAGTCTATTCGACATGACTCTAAACTACTCAGCTTTCGTCCATACTGCACGGCACTAAACTGCTCATCCTCGATCCTTACTACGTGACCTTAAAATGCTTAGCCTCGGTCCATACTGCATGACCTTAAAATGCTTAGCCTCGGTCCATACTGCATTACCATAACTGCTCGGCCTCAATCCATAATACTTGACCCTCAATTGCTCAGCCTTGGTCCATAATGCATGACCCCAATGATCTCAGCCTCGGTCCATACTGCGCGACCCTAAACTGCTTAGCCTCGGTCCATATTGCATGACCCTAAACTGCTCAACCTCGGTCCATATTGCATGACCCTAAACTGCTCAACCTTCGCTCATACTGCATAACCCAAAACTGCTCATCCTTGATCCATATTGCATGACCCTAAACCTCTTAGCTTCGGTCCATATTGTATGACTCTAAACAACTCAGCCTTGGTGCATACTGCATGAGCCTAAACTCTTGAACCTCAATCCATACTTCATGACCCTATACTCCTTAGCCTCGATCCGCACTGCATGGCCCTAAACTGCTCCTCCTTGGTCCATACTACATCATCCTAAACTGCTTTACCTCGATCCATACTCCATGACTCTAAACTGCTTAACCTCGGTGCACACTGCATGACCCTAAAATGCTCAGCCTCGGTCTATCCTGTATGACTCAAAACTGCTCAGGCTCTGTCCATATTATAAGACCCTAAACTGCTCCACCTCGGTCCATTCCGCCTGACCCTAAACTGCTCTGCCTTGGTCCACACTGTGGGACCCTATGCTGCTCAGCCTCCTTCCATACTGCCTGACCCTAAGCGGCTCATCCTATGTCCTTACTGCTTGACTTTTTAGTGCTCAGCCTCGATTCATAAAGCATAACCCTAAATTTTCACAGCCTTGGTCCATATTGAATGAACCTAATATTCTCAGCATCGGTCCATACTGCAGGACCCTAAATTGCTCAGCCTTGATCCATACTGCATGACCCTAATCTGCTCAGCCTTGGTCCGTACTGCATGATCCTAAACTTCTCAGCATTGGTCCATACTGCATGACCCTAAACTGCTCAGCCTCGGTCCATACTGCATGACCCTAAACTGCTCAACTTGGGTCCATACTGCATGACCCAAAACTGCTTAGCCTCGGTCCATACTGCATGACCATAAATTGCTAAGCCTCGGTCCATACTCCATTATCCTAAGACTTAGCTACGGTTAATACTACATGACATGAAACTGCTCAAACACTGTCCTTACTGATTCGCCCTAAACTGCTCTGTCTCAGTTCATACTCCATTGCTCTAAACTGCTCAGCCTCGGTCCATACTCCATGACCCTAAACTGCTTAGCCACAGTCCATACTGCATCTGCGCAAGCTGCTCAGCCTTGGTCCATGCTGCATGACCCTAAACTGCTTAGGCTCTGTCCATACTGCATGACCTTAAACTACTCAGCCGCGATTGCATGATCCTAAACTGCACTGCCTCGGTCCATATTATAGGATCATAAACTGCTCAGCCTCAGTCCTTACTGCATCACTCTATACTGCTCAACCTCGATCCATACTGCATGACCGTAAACTGCACATCCTTGGTCCATTATGCATGACCCTAAACTGCTATACCTCAGTCCATACTGTACGACTTTAAACTGCTCAGCCTCGTTCCATACTGCATGAACCTAAATTGCTCAGCCTCGGTCCATACTGCATGACCCTAAACAGCTTAGCATCAGTCCATACGGCATGAGCCTAAACTGCTCAACCTCCATCTATACTCCATGACCCTAAACTGCTCAGCCTTGGCACATACTGCACGTCCCTAAATTGCTCAGCCTCAGTCCAAACTACATGACCCTAAACTGCTCAAGCTCCGTCCATACTGGATGACCCTAAACTGCTCAGCCTTGGTCCGTACTGCAGGACCCTAAACTGCTCATCCTCGTTCCATACTGCATGGCGTTAAACTTCTCAGCCTCGGTCCTTACTGCATGACCCTATACTGCTCAGCCTCAGTCTATACTGCATGACCCTAAACTACTCAGCATCGGTTCATGCTAGATGAACCTAAACTACTCAGGCTAGTTCCGTACTACATGACCCTAAACTGCTCAGCCTCGGTCCATACTGCATGCCCACAAACTGCTCAGCCTTGCTCCATACTACATGACCCTAAATTGTCTAGCCTCGGTCCAGACTGCAGGATCCTAAACTGCTCAGCCTTGGTCTTTACAGCATGACCTTAAACTCCTTAGCCTCGGTCCATACTGCATGACCCTAAACTATTTTGCCTCGGTCTTTACAGCACAACCTTAACGTCCTCTGTCTCGATCCATATTAAAGGACCTTAGAATGCTCCGCATCCGTCCATACTTCTTGACTCTAAAATGCTCTGCCTCTGTCCATACTTCATGACCCTAAATTGCTATGCCTCGATCCATTCTGCATGACCCTAAACTGCTGAACCTCGACCCATACTGTATGACCCTTAACTGCTCAGCCTCGATCCATACTGCATGACCCTAAACTTCTCAGCCTTAGTCCATACTGCATGACCGTAAACTACTTAGCCTCGGTCCACACTGCATGAGCCTATACTGCTCCGCCTCAGACCATACTGCATGACCCTAAACTGCTCAGCTCGGTCCATATTGCATGACCCTAAATTGCTCTGCCCCGTCCATACTTTAGGACTCTAAACTGCTCAGCCTCAGTCCATCCTTCCTGACCCAAAACTCGTCAGCCTCAGTCCATAATTCATGAACCACTAATGCTCAACTTCCATCCATATTGCATGACCCTCAACTTCTCATCCTTGGTTCATAATGCCTATCCTTAAACTACTCTGCCTCGGTCGATACTACAGAATCCTAAATGTCTCTACATCGTTCCATACTGCATGACTCTACACTGGTCAGCCTCAGTCCATAGTCCATGATCCTAAATTGCTCGGCCTCAGTGCATACTGTAGGAACTTAAACTGCTCAGCCTTGATCCTTACTTCATGACCCTAAACTACTTAGCGTCCACACTGCAAGACGCTTTACTGCTCAGCCTCGGTCCATACTGCATGACCCTAAAACTCTCGGCCTCTATCCATATTGCATGTCACTAAACAGCTCAGCCTCAGTCCATACTGCATGACCCTAATGTCCTCAGCCTCGGTCCATACTGCATGACCCCAAACTGCTCAGCCTCAGTCATTATTGCTTGACCCTAAACTGTTCAGCCTCGGTCAATACTACATTACCCTAAACTGGTCAACCTTGGTCCACACTGCGTGATTCTAAACTGCTCAGCCTCTGTTCATACTGCATGACCCTAAAAATCTCGGCCTCGGTCCATATTGCATGACGCTAAACTACTTAGCCTTGGTTCACACAGCAAGATCATATACTGCTCTGTCGCGGTCCAAATTGCATGACCCTTAACTACTCATCCTCGGTCCTTTTTGCAAAACCCCAAATTGCTCTCCCTCTACCCATAGTGTAAAACCCTAAACTGCTCAGCACCAATCTATACTACATGAGACTAAACCGCTCGGCCTTGGTCCACACTGCATGACCCTAAACTGGTCAGCCTATGTCCATACTGCATGACCGTAAACTGCTCAGCTCGGTCCATACTGCAGGACCCTAAACTGCTCAACCTCAGTCCATTCTACATGACCTTAAATTGCTTAGCCTCGTTCCACATTGCAATACCCTATACTGCTCAGCCTCGGTCCATACTGCAAGACCCTAAACATCTCGTCTTCAGTTTATATTGCTTGACACTAAACAGCTCAGCCTCAGTCCATACTGCATGGCCCTAACGTCCTCAGCCTCGGTCCACACTACATGACCCTAAACTGCTCAGCCTCGGTCATTATTGCTTTACCCAAAACCCTCTCAGCCTCCGTCAATACTGCATGACCCTAAACATCTCAGCCTTGCTCCATACTACATGACCCTTAAGTGCTTAGCCTCGGTCCTTACTGCATGACCTTAAACTGCTTAGCCTTAGTCCATACTGCATGACCCTAAACTGCTCGACCTCTATCCATATTGTATGAACCTAAATTACTCAACGTTCGTCCACACATCTTGACCCTAACGTCATCAGCCTCGGTCCATATTGATGACCCTAAACTGCACAGCCTCGGTCCATATTACATGACTCTAAATTGCTCAGCCTCGGTCCGTACTGTATGACCCTAAACTTCTCAGCCTCGATCCATACTGCATGACTCTAAACTATTCAGCCTCAGAGTATACTGCATGACCCTAAACTACTAAGCCTCGGTCGACATTGCATGCCTCTATACTGCTTAGCCTCGATCCATACTGCATTACCCCAAACACTCAGCTTCGATACATATTGTATGACCCTAAATTGCTCTGCCCGATCCATACTGTAGAACTCTAAACTGCTCAGCCTCAGCCCATACTTCATGACCCTAAACTATTCAGCCTCGGTCCATACTGCATGACCCTCTACTGGTCAGCCTCCTTCCATACTGCATGACCCTAAACTGATCAGCCTTGGTCCTTATTGCTTGTCCCTAAACTGTTTTTCCTTGGTCTATACTACATAACCCTAAACTGCTCTGCAACAGTCCACATAGCATGACTCTAAACTGGTCAGCCTCGATACATACTCCAAGACACTAAATTGCTCAACCTCGGCCCATACTGCAGGACCCTAAACTGCTCAGCCTCGGTCCATACTGCATGACCTTAATCTACTTAGCGTCGGTCAACTCTGCAAGACCATATACTTCTCAACTTGGGTCCATATTGCATGACCCTAAACATCTCCGCCTCGGTCTATATTACATGACACTGAACAACTCAGCCTCAGTACATACTACATGACCCTAACATCCTCAGCCTCGGACCATACTGCATGACCTAAACAGCTCAGCCTAGGTCAATATTTCTTGACCTTAAACAGCTCAGCCTCTGTCAATGCTGGATGACCCTAAACTTCTCAGCCTTCGTCCATACTACATTACCCTAAACTATACAGCCTCGGTCCATACTGGATGACCCTAAACTGCTCAGCCACGGTCCATACTGCTTGACCCAATATTACTTAACCTTGGTCCACACTGCAAGACGTTCAATTTCACTACCTGGTACATACTGTGGGACCCTAAACTGCTCAGCCTCGGTCCATACTTCATGAACCTAAACTGCTCAACCTCGATCCATACTGCAAGACCTTAAACTGCTCAGCCTTGGTCCATATTGCTTAACCCTAAATAGCTCCGCCTCAGTCCATACTATATGATCAAAAATTGCTATGCATCAATCCATATTGCATTACTCTAAAATGCTCAGCCGCGGTCTATACTACATGACTCTAAATTGCTCAACCTCGGCCCAGACTAAATGACCCTAAACTGCTCAACCTCGGTCCATGCTGCATGACGACAAACTGCTATGCTTCGGCCCATACTCCATAACCCTAAAGTACTTAGCCTGGGTCCATACCGCATGACCCTATACTGCTTAGCCTCGGTCCATATAGCATGACCCTAAACTTCTCTTCCTTGGTCCATACTGTAGGACACCAAACTGCTCAGCCTCGCTTCTTACTACATGACCCTATATTGCTCAGCCTTGGTCCATACTGCATGACCATAAACTGCTCAGCCTCGGTCCATACTGTGGGACCCTAAACTGCTCTGCCTCGGTCCACACTGCATGACCCTAAACTGCTCAGCCTCGATCCATACAGCATGACCTTAAACTGCTCAGCATCGGTGCTCGGTCAATACTGCATGACCTAAAATTGCTTAATTTCAGTCAATAGTGCATGACCCAAAACGGCTTAGCCTCCCTAAACTGCTCATCCTCGATCCATACTCCATGACCCTAACTGCTTAGCCTCGGTTTATACTGCGTGACTCGAAACTGCTGTCGCTCTGTCCATATTGCATGGCCCTAAACCGCTCAGTCTCTGTCCATACTGCATGACCCTAAACAACTTAGCCTCGGTCCATATTGCATGACCCCAAACTGCTCAGCCTCAGTTCATACTGCATGACACGAAACTACTCAGGCTCTATCCATACCGCATGGCCCTAAACTGGTTAGTCTTTGTCCATACTGCATGACCCTAAACTGCTCAGCCTCAATCCAAACTCCATGACCCTTAACTGCTTAGCCTCGGTCCATACTGCATAACCCAAAACTGCTCAACCTCCGTCCATACTGCAAGACAATAAACGACTCAGGTTCTTTCCATACTACATGACCCTAAACTGCTTTGCCTTGGTCCGTATTGCATGACCCTAAACTACATTGCCGCGGCCCATATAAACTGTTCCGCTTCCATTCATACTGCATGACATTAAACTACTCAGCCTCAGTCCTTACTGCATGACCTAATACTGCTCAGCCTCGGTTCATACTGCATGACCTTCAACTGCACAGCCTTGGCCCATATTGCACGACCCAAAACTGCTCTGCCTAGGTCCAAACTGCAGGACCCTAAACTGCTCTGCCTCAGTCCATACTGCATGACCCTAAATTTCCCAATATCGATCCATACTGCATGACCCTATACTGCTCAGCCTTGGTCCAGACATTATGACCCTAAATTACTCAACCTCAGTCCTTACTGCATGACCAAAAATTGTTCAGCCTCGGTCACCCAAAATTGCTCAGCCTCGGCCTATAATCCATTCCCTTAAGCTGCTCAGCCTCAGCCCATACTACATGGCCCTAAACTGGACAGCCTCTGTCCATACTACTTGACCATAAACTTCTATGCCTTGGCCCATACTCCATGACCCTAAACTACTTCACCTCGGTTCATACTGCATGACCCTATCCTGCTCAGCCTCGGTCCGATTTGCATGAACCTAAACTGCTCAGGCTATGTCCATATTACATGAACTTAAACTGCTCCGCCTCGGTTAAAATAGCATGACCCTCAACTGCTCTGCCTCGATCCATACTGTAGGATCCGAAACTGCTCAGCCTCCTTCCATACTCCCTGACCCTAAACTGCTCAGCCTCGGCCCTTCCTACATGACCCTATACTGCTCTGCCTTGGTCCAAACTGCATGACCCTAAACTGCACAGCCTTGGTCCATACTGCATGACCCTAAACTTCTCTGCCACGGTCCATATTGTGGGACCCAATACTGCTCTGCCTCGGTCCACTCTGCATGACCCTAAACTGCTCACCCTCGGTCCATACTGCCTGACCTTAGACGGCTCAGCATCTATCCATACTGCATGACGCTAAACTGCTCAGCCTCGATCCATACGGCATGACCCAAAACTACTCAACTTCGGTCCGTACTGCATGACACAAAATGGCTCAGCCTCGGTCCATACTGCACGACCCTAAATTGCTCATCCTCGATCGATACTCCATGACCCTAACTGCTCCGCCTCGGTCTATACTGCATGACTCGAAACTGCTCTCGCTCTATCCATATTGCGTGGCTCTAAACTACTCAGTCTTTGTCCGTACTGCTTGACCCTAAACTGCTCAGCCTCGGTCCATACTGCAAGACACTAAACTGCTCAAGCTCACTCCATATTATAGGGCACTATACTGCTCAGCCTCATCCCATACTGCATGACCCTAAACATTACAGTGTTGGTCCACATTGCTTGACCCTAAACTGCTTTGCGTCGATCCATATTGTGTGACCCTAAACTGCTCGGCCTCGATCCATATTGCATGACCCTAAACTGCTCAGCATCACTCCATACTAGATGACACTAAACTGCTCAACCTCGGTCCGTACTATATGACCCTTAACTGCTTAGCCTCGTTCTATACTGCATTACCCAAAACTTCTCTGCCTCAGTCCGTACTGCACAACCCTAAACGGCTCAGCCTCAGTCATTACTCCATGACCCCAGACTGCTCAGCCTCGGTTCATATTTCATGACCCGAACCTGCTTAGGCTCTGTCCATACTGCATGGCCCTAAACTGGTTAGTCTTTGTTCATACTACATGACCTTAAACTGGTCAGCCTCGGTCCTTACTCCATGACCCTTAACTTCTTAGCCTCAGTCCATACTGCATGACCCTAAACTGCTCAGCCTCAGTCCATACTACATGACGCTAAACGACTCAGGTTCATTCCATACTGCATGACCCTAAACTGCTCAGCCTCAGTCCATATTGCATGACCCTAAACTGCACTGCCACGGCCCATATTGTGGGACCCTAAACTATTCCTCCTCCTTCCATACTGCACGACATTAAGCTGCTCAGCCTCAGTCCTTACTGGATGACCTTAAACTGCTCAGCCTCGATCCACACCGCATGACCTTAAACTGCTCAGCCTTGGTCCATATTGCATGACCCTAAATAACTTAGCTTCAGTCCATACAGCACGACCCTAACATCCTAAACCTTGGTCCATACTGCATGACCCTAAACTGCTGAGCCTTGCTCCATATTGCATGACCCTAAACTGCCCTACCTCCGTTTGTACTGCATAACCCTAAACACCTCGGCCTCCGTCCATGTTGCATGTCCCTAAGCTTCTCAGCCTCGGTTCATACTTTAAGACCCTAAACTGGTTAGCCTTGATCTATACTGCATGACCCCAAACTTCTCAGCCTCAGTCCATATCATACTTAGCCTTGGTCCACACTACAAACCCTATACTGCTCAGCCTCAGTCCATACAGCATGACCTTAAACTTCTTAGCATCGTTCCATATTATATGACCCTAAACTGCTCTACCTCAGTCCATACTCTAGGACCCTAAATTGCTTAGCCTTAGTCCACACTGCATGACCCTAAACTTCTCAACCTCTGTCCATACTGCATGACCCTATGCAGCTCAGCCTAGTCCATACTACAGGACCCTAAACTTCTCTACATCGGTCCATACTTCATGACTCTAAACTGCTCAGCCTCGGCCCATACTGCATGACCCTAAATTGCTCGGGCTCTGTCCATACTGCATGACCCTAAACTGTTAAGCCTTGGTCCATATTACTTGACCCTAAACTACTCCGCCTCGGTCCATACAATTCGACCCTAAACTACTCCTCCTCCTTCTTTATTGCATGACCCTAAACTGCTTAGCCTCGGTCCTAAATGCATGACCCTATACTGCTCAACCTCGTCCTAGACGGCATGACCTTAAACTACACCGCTTTGGTACATATTACATGGCCCTAAATTCCTCTGCCTTGGTCCATACTGCAGGACTCTAAACTACTCAGCCTTGGTCCTTACTGCATGAACCTAAACTGCTCAGCATCGGACCATACTGCAAGATCTATACTGCTCAGCCTCGGTCCATACTGCATGATCCAAAACTGCTTAGCCTCGATCCATACTACATGACCCTAAACTACTCAGCCTCAGTGCATACTACATGACCCAAAACTGCTCAGCCTCGGTCCACAATCAATGACCCTAAACTGGTCAGGCTCTGTCCATACGACATGACCCTAAACTGCCCAGCCTCGTTTCAGAGTGCATGACCCTATACTGCTGAGCCTCGACCAATACTGCAAGACCCTAAACTACTCAGCCTCCGTCAATTCTGCATGACCCTATAAAGCTCAGCCTTGCTCCATACTACATGACCGTAAATTGCTCAGCCTCGGTCCAGACTACAGGACCCTAAACGGCTCCGCCTCGATCCATACTGCATGACCTTAAATTAAATAGCCTCGATCCATACTGCATGACTCTAAACTACTCGGCCTCAGTCCATATTGTATGACCCAAAATTCCTCAGCTTAGGTCCATACAGCACAACCCTAACTTCCTCAGTCTCGGTCTATACTGCATGACTGTAAACTGCTCAGCCTCAGTCCATATTGCATGACCCAAAATTGCTCAGCCTCTATCCATACTGCATGACCCTAAACAACTCAGCCTCGGTCCATATTGCATGATCCTAAACTGCTCCACCTCGGTCCATACTGTAAGACCCTAAATTGCTCAGCCTCGATCCATACTCCATGACCTATACTGCTCAACCTCGGTCAATTCTGCAGAACCCTAAACTTCTTTGCATCGATCCGTACTGGATGACTCTAAACTGCTCAACCTCGATCCATACTACCTGACCTTAAAATGCTCAGCATCGGTCCATACTACATGACACTAAACTGCACATCCTTAGTCAATACTGCATGACCCTAAATTGCCCAGCCTCGGTCCATACTACAAGACACTAAACTGCAAAGCCTCAGTCCATACTGCATTACCCTAAGATGCTCAACCTCAGTCCATACTCCATGACTCTAAACTGCTTAGCCTCGGTCCATTCTACTTGACCCTAAACTGCTTAACCTCCGTCCATACTGCATGACCCTAAACTGGCTAGGCTCGGTCCATACTACATGACCCTAAACTACTCACCTTGGGTCCATATTGCATGACCCTAAGCTGCTCTGCCTCTGTCCATACTGTAGGACCCAAAACAGCTCAGACTCCTTTCATATTGCATGACCCTAAACTACTTAGCCTCGATCCTTACTACATGACTCTATATTGCTCGTCCTCGATCCATACTGCATGACCCTCAACCGCACCGCCTTGGTCCATAACGCATGACCCAAAACTGCTCTTCCTCAATCCATACAGCAAGACCCTAAATTACTCAGCCTCAGTCCATACTGCATGACCTAAACTGTTCAATCGCGGTCCATACTGCATGACCCTATACTGCTCAGCCTCGGTCCTTACTGCATGACCCTATACTGCTCAGCCTCAATCCACACTACATGACCTTAAACTGCACTGCCCTTGTCCATAATGCATGACCCTAAACTGCTCTTCCTCGGTCCATACTGCTGGACCCTAAATTATATAGCCTCAGTCCGTACTGCATGACCCTAAACATCTCAGCCTCGGTCCACACTTTATGACCATAAACGGCTCAACATCGGTCCATACTGCATGACCCTGAAATACTCAGCCTTGGTCCATACTGCATGACCCTAAACTTCTCGGCTTCAGTCCACACTGCATGACCCAAAACTGTGCAGCCTCTGTCTATAGTGCATGACCCTAAATAACTTTCCCTTAGGCCACAGTGCATGACCACTGCTCAGTCTCAGTCCATACTGCATGACTCTAAACTGCTTAGACTCGCTTTATATTTCTCGACCCTGAACTACTCAGCCTCAGTTCATACTACATGACCCTAAATTGCTTAGTCTCGGTCCATACTGCGTGTCCCTATACTTCTCAGCCTCGATTCGTACTGCATGACCCTAAACTGCTCAGCCTTGGTCCATATTGCTTGACGTTAAACTGCTCTACCTCGGTTCATACTGCAGGACCCTAAACTGCACTGCTTTAATCCATACTGCATGACTCTAAACTGCTCAACCGCAGTTCATAATGCACGACCCTAAATTGCTCACTATCGGTCCATACTGCATGACACTAAACTACACATCCGCGGTTATTACTGCATGACCCTAAATTGCTTTGCCTCGGTCCATACTACATGACCCTAAACAACTCAGCCTGCATCCATACTGCCTGACCCTCAATTGCGTAGCCTCGGTCCAAACTGCCTAACCCTAAACTGCTCAGCCTCGGTCCTTACTGCATGACCCTAAACTGCTCAACCTAGGTCCATACTTTGGGACCCTATACTGGTGAACCTCAGTCCACACTGCACAACCCTAAACTACTCCACCTTGGTCGATACTACATGACCCTATACTTCTCAGCCACGGTCCATACTACATGAACCAAACTTGCTCAGACTCAGTTCATACTGCAGGACTCTAAAACTGCTCAGCCTCGGTCTATACTGCATGACCGTCATGTCCCCTGCCTCAGTTCATACTGCATGACCCTAAACTACTCAGCCTCAGTCCTTATTGCACGACCCTAAACTGCTCAACCTCGATCCATACTGCATTACCCTAAACTGCTCAGCCTTGGTCCATACTGCATGACCCTAAACTGTAAGGCCTCGTTCCATACTAGCTGACCTTAAGTTGCGAAGCCTCGAACCATACTGCATGACCCTAAATTACTTAACCTCGGTCCCTAGTGCAAGACCCTATACCGCATGGCCTCGGTCCATATTGCATGACCCTAAACTACTCAGCCTTGGTCCTTATTGTATGAACCTAAATTGCTCTCCTCTAGTCCATACTGTAGGACCCTAAACTGCTCAGCATCAGTAAAAATTGCATGACACAAAACAGCTCAGCCTTGGTCCATACTGCATGACCCTAAAATGGTCAGGCTCTATCTAGACTGCATGACTTTAAATTGCTCAACCTCAGTCCATACTGCATGACCCTATACTTCTCAGCCTCGATCGACTCTACATGACCCTAAACTGCTCAGCCTCGGTCCACACTGCAAGACCCCAAACTACTCAGCCTTGCTCCATACTACGTGACCTTAAATTGCCCAACCTCGGTACAGACTGGAAGCGTGTAAACTGCTCAACCTCGAACCATACTGCATGACGTTAAACTGCTTAACCATGATCCATACTGCATGACCCTAAACTGCTCAGCGTCGGTCCATATTGCATGACCCTAAATTGTTCTGCCTTAGTCTATATTGCATGATCCTAAACAGCTCAGCCTCAGTCCATATTGCATGACCCTAAATTGCTCTGCCTCAGTCGATACTTCATGACCCCAAACTGTTCAGCCTCGATCCATATTGCATGACCCTAAACTACTCAGCCTCGGCCTATATTGTATGACCCTTTACTATTGAGCCTCGGTCCATATTGGATGACCCTAAATTGCTCAGCCTCAGCCTATACTACATGACCCTAAACTATTAAGCCTCGGTCCACACTGCATGACCCGATACTGCTCAACCTCAGTCTATACTGTATGACCCTAAACTGCTTAGCCTCGGTCCATATTACGTGACCCTAAATTGATCAGCCTCGGTCCATACTACAGGACCCTAAATTGCATAGCCTCAGTCCATACGGCATGACCCTAAACAACTTAACCTCGGTCCACACGACAAGACCCTGTACTGGTCAGCCTCTGTGCATACAGCAAGACCCTAAACTGCTCAGCCTCGGTCCATACTGTATGACCTAAAACTACTCAGCCTCGGTCAATACTAGATGACTCTAAACTACTTAGCCTCAGCCCATACTCCATGACCCTTAACTAATCAGCCTCGTTGCATACTGCATGACTTGAAATTGCCCAGACTTTGGCCATGCTCCATGGCTCTAATCTACTCAGTCTCTATCCATAATGAATGACCCAAAACTGCTCAGCCTCGGTCCATACTCCATGACCCTATACTGGTCAGCCTCAGTCCACAGTGCAATACCCTAAACCGCTCTGCCTCGGTCCATACAGCATGACCCTAAATTTCTCAACCTTTGTCCATACTACATGAACCTAAATTGTTCAGCCTCGGTCCATACCTCAGGACCCTAAAATTCTCAGCCTCGGTCCCTACTGCATGACCCTAAACTGCGTAGCCTCGATCCATATCGCATGACCCTAAACTGCTCAACTTCGATCCATATTGCATGACACTAAACTGCTCAACCTCAGTCCAAACTGCATGACCCTAACGTCCTCAGTCCCGATCAATACCGCATGACCCTAAACTACTCAGCCTCATCCCTTATTGCCTTACCCAAAACTGTTCAGCCTCAATCCATACTGGTTGAAGTTAAACTCCTTAGCCTTGGTCCTTGCTGCATGACACTAAACTGCTCAGCCTCGATCCATACCGGATGACTCTAAACTGCTAAGCCTCTGTCCTTACTGCATGACCCTAAACTACTTAGCCTCGGTCCACACTACATGACCCTATACCGTAAAGCCTCGGTCCATACTGCATGACTCTAAACTACTCAGCGTCGGTCCACACTGGATGACCCTAAACTTCTCAGCCTCGGTCCTAACTGCATGACCTTAAATTGCTCAGCCTTGCTCTATACTACATGACCTTAAATTGCTCTGCCTCGATCCAGACTGTTGGACCCTAAACTGCTCAGCATCGCTCCATACTGCATGACCTTAGACTGCTTAGCCTCGGTCCAAACTACATAACCCTAAACTTCTCAGCCTTGGTCCATATTGCATGACCCTAAATTGCTCAGCCTTGGTCCACACCGCATGACCCTTACGTCTTAAGCCTCAATCCATACTGCATGACCCTAAACTGCTCAGCCTCAGTCTATATTTCATGACCCCAAACTGCTCAGCCTCCATCCATACTGCATGACCCTAAACTGCTCAGCCTCGGACCATATTACATGAGCCTAAGCTACTCAGCCTCGGCCCATACTATATGACCCTATACTGGTCAGCCAAGGTCCATACTAGATGACCCTAAACTACTCAGCTTCGATTTATTTTGCATGGCCCTAAACTACTTTGCCTCATTCCACACTGATTGACCCTATACTGCTCATCCTCGGTCCATACTACATGACCTTAAACTGCTCAGCTTCAGTCCATACTCCATGGCATTAAATTGCTCGGCCTCGGTCCATACTGTCGGACCGTAAACTACTCAGCCTCGGTCTATACTGCATGACCCTAAACTGCTTCGCCTCTATTCGTACTGCATGACCCTAAACTTCTCATCCTCAGTCCATATTGCAATACCCTAAAGTGCTCAGCCTCAGTGCATACTACATTACCCTAACCTCCTCAGCCTCCATCCATATTGTGTGACCCTAAACTGCTCCGCCTCAGTCCATTATACATAACCCTAAACTGCTCGGCCTTCATCCATAGTGCATGAATCTAAACTGCACAACCTCCATCCATACTAGATGACTCTAAGCAGGTCAACCTTGGTCCATACTGCCTGACCCAAAATTGCTCAGCCTCGGTCCATACTGGATGACCATAAACTTCTTAGCTTCGGTCCATACTACATGACCCTAAACTACTCAGCCTCGGTCCATACTGTATGACCCTAAACTATTTAGCCTTGGTCCATATTGCTTGACCCCAAACTGCTCTGCCTCGGTCCATACTGTAGGACCCCAAAGTGCTATGCATCAATCCATACTGCATGACTCTAAACTGCTTAGCCATGGTCCATAATACATGACCCTAAATTGGTCGGCATCGGTCCATACTGCATGACACTAAATTGCGCATTCACGGTCCATACTACATGACCCAAAATTGCCCAGCCTTGGTCCAACTAAATGACCCCAAACTACTCAGCCTTGATCATTAATACATGACCCTAAACTGGTCAGCCCCGGTCCATACTGCTTAACCTAAAACTGCTCAGCCTCGGTCCTTACTGCATGACCCTAAACTGCTCAGCCTCGGTCCATACTGCGTGACCCTATACTGGTTAGCCGCCTTCCACACTGCATGACCCAAAACTGCTCTACCTCGATTCATACTGCATGACTCAAAACTGCTCAATCATGGCCCATACTACATGAACCTAACCTCCTCAGACTAAGTCCATACTGCAAGACCCTTAAACTGCTCAACCTCGATCCATACTGCATGACCTTAAACTGCTAAGCCTCTGTCCAAATTGCATGAACCTTAACTGCTCGGACTCTGTCCATATTGCATGACACTAAACCGCTCAGCCTCAGTCCATACTGCGTGACCCTAACGTTTTCAGCCGCGGTCCATACTACATGACCCCAAACTTTTCAGCCTCGGTCCTTATCCCATGACCATAAATTGCTTAGCCTCGGTCCATACTGCATGACCCTAAACTGCTTAGCCTTGGTCCATACTGCATGACCCTAAATTGCTCAGCCTCAGTCCATACTGCATGACCCTAAACTAGTTAGTCTATGTCCACAGTGCAAGACCCTATACTCCACGGCCTCAGTCCTTACTGCATGACCCTAAACTACTCAGCCTCGGTCCTTTCTGCATGAACCTAAACTGCTCTCCCTAGGTCCATACTGTAGGACCTTAAACTGCTCAGCATCGGTCCATATTGCATGACACAAAACTGCTCAATCACGGTCCATACTGCATGACCCTAAACTGGTCAGGCTCTATCTATACTGCATGACCCAAAACTGCTCAACCTCAGTCCATACTACATGACCCTATACTGCTCAGCCTCGGTCCACACTACATGACCCTAAACTGCTCAGCCTCGGTCCATACTGTAGGACCCTGAACTACTCAGCCTCGATCCATACTGCATGACGTTTGACTACTTAGCCTCGGTCCATACTGCATGACCCTAAGCTGCTCAGCCTCGGTCCATATTGCATGACCCTAAATTGCTCATCCTCAGTCCATATTGCATGACCCTAACATCCTCAGCCTCGATCCATACTACATGACCCTAAACTTCTCAGCCTCGGTCCGTATTCATGACCCTAAAGTGCTAAGCCTTAATCCATATTGCATGACCCTAAACCTCTCAGCCAAGGCCCGTAATACATGACCCTAAACTGCTCAGCCTCGCCCCATACTTTATGACCCTATATTGCGAAGCCTCAGCTTGCTCAGCCTCGGTTCATACTGCATGACCCTAAACTACTTCGTCTCGATCCACACTGCATGACCCAATACTGCTCAGCCTTGGTCCATACTGCATGACCCTAAACTACTCAGCCTCGGTCCATACTCCGTGACCCGAAATTGCTCAACCTCGGTCCATACTGCAGGAATCTAAACTGCTTAACCTCGGTTCATACGGCATGACCCTAAACTACTTAGCCTCGGTCCACACTGCAAGACCCTGTACTGCTCAGCCTCAGTCCATACTGCATGACCCTAAACTGCTCAACCTCGATCCATACTGTATGACCTAAAACTACTCAGTCTCATTCCATACTAGATGACCATAAACTGCGTAGCTTTGATCCATAGTCCATGACCCTAAACTGATCAGCCTCGATACAAACTGCATGACCCGAAATTGCTCAGGCTTTGTCCATGCAGCATGGGCCTAAACTGCTCAGTCTCTGTCCATAATGAACGACCCTATACTGGTCAGCCTTAGTTCACAGTACAGTACCCAAAACTGCACTGCCATAGTCCATACTGCATGACTCGAAATTGATCAACCTTTGTCCATACAACAAGAACCTAAATTGCTCAGCCTCGATCCATACTCCGGGACCCTAAACTTCTCATTCGCGGTCTATAATGCATGACCTTAAACGGCTTAGCGTCGGTCCATATTGCATGACCCTAAGCTGCTCAGCTTAGGTCCATACTGAATAATACTAAACTGCTCAACCTCAGTCCATACTTCATGACCCTAACGTCCTCATCCTTGGTCAATATTGTAAGACCCTAAACTGCTCAGCCTTGTCCCTTATTGCCCGACCTTAAACTGCTCAGCCTCCATCCATAGTACATGACCCTAAACTACTTAGCCTTGCTCCATGCTGCATGACACTAAACTGCTCAGCCTTGGTCCATACTGGATGACCCTAAACTGCTCAGCCTCGGTCCATACTGCATGATCCTAAACTGCTCAGCCTCAGTCCACACTACATGACCTTATACCGTACAGCCTCGGTCGATACTGCATGACCCTAGATTACTCAGCATCGGTCCACACTGCATGATCCTAAATTTCTCAGCCTCAGTCCCTACTGCATGACCTTAAACTGCTCAGCCTTGCTTCATACTACATGACCTTAAATTGCTCAGCCTCGGTCCAGACTGCAGGACCCTAAATTGCTCAGCCTCGGTCCATATTGCATGACCTTATACAGCTTAGTCTCGGTCCAAACTGCATGACCATAAACTTCTCTGCCTCGGTCCATATTGCATGACCTTAAATTGCTCACGCTCGATCCATACTGCATGACCCTAACGTCTTAAGCCTCAGTCCATACTGAATGACCCTAATCTGCTTAGCCTTAGTCCATATTTCATGACCCTAAACTGCTCAGCCTCCATCCATACTAAATGACCCTAAACTGCTTAGCCTCAGACCATATTGCATGAGCTTAAACTGCTGAACCTCTGCCCATACTGTATGACCAGATACTAATCAGCCTCAGTCCATACAGGATGACCCTAAATTGCTCAGCCTCGGTCTATTTTGCATGACCCTAAACTACATAGGCTCGTTCCACACTGATTGACCCTATACTGCTCATCCTCGATCCATACTGCATGACCTTAAATTGCTCAGCCTCGGTCTATACTCCATGACACTAAACTGCTCGACCTCGGTCCATACTGCCAGACCTTAAACTACTCTGCCTCGATCCATACTGCATGACGCTAAACTGCTTTGCCTCTATACATACTGCATGACCTTAAACTGCTCATCCTTGGTCCATATTGCAATACCCTAAACTGCTCAGCCTCAGTCCATACTGCATTACCCTAACCTCCTCAGCCTCGGTCCTTACTACGAGACCCTAAACTTGCTCTGCCTCTGTCAATATTGCATGACCCTAAACTGCTCAGCCTCGGTCCATAGTGCATGACCCTAAACTTCTCAGCCTCCATCCATACTGGATGACCCTAAGCTGCTTAGTCTCGGTTCATAATGCCTGCCTCTGTCCATACTGCATGACCATAAACTGCTTAGCCTCGATCAATGCTACATGAGCTTAAATTACTCAACCTCGGTCGATATTGCGTGAACCTGAACTTCTAGCACCGACTGTGTCCATCTCTCTCTTTTTTTTTCAACCCAACAGGTGATGCCCAACGTCGACTATGTCTTCTCTCTCCTATTTTCTTAAAAACAATTGATGAAGCCTAGCACCGACTGTGTCTGTCTCTCTCTTCTTCTTCCAACCCAACTGGTGACGACTAGCGCCGACTATCCCTTTCCTTCTCTTCCTCTTCAAACCCAACCGATGATGCCTAGTGCGGATTGTGTCTCTCAAATTCTTCTCATTCATTCTCTCTTCTCTCACATTTGTCTCCTTCTTTCTTTTTCTTCCTCTCTTTCTATTCTCTTCTCTTTCTTATTCTCTTACTTCTTACTCTCTTTTTATGACTTAAATTTATGTTACCCTTTCATTTGATCAAGAAGGGTTGAGATTAGCCTCTTAGTATAGTCATGTCATCTAGCTGTAATGTTGTTGTGCCAAAATTATTATGCTCACTTTATTTCCACAACAGACTAACCATCGTGCCTAGCTAGTCAGTATCGGTGTTGACGTCTAATTGTAATCCTGTGAGCAGGTCTGAGTTACCAAACCCATTTTACTAGCACGTCAGGCCACCTATTCACCAGCTTAGTCACTGTGTTGATCTCCCCGCCTGATCAAATTCTTCTTCCCCCATCCTTCTACTCTTATTCTTCTTCCCCCATCCTTCTACTCTTATTCTTCTCTTCTTATTTTTAACGTACGTGCTTGTGTACATTCACCAAAGAGGAAAAGGGTGAGGTATGTTGACCCACCTTTCTTATAATATTTTCCATATGTGTGTGATTACAGAAAACAAGAGAATACAAGCCAAGGGAGGAAATTCTGAACCAATTTTGCTTGGGGCTTTCTTCATGATCTAAGAGGGCGCCCACACGAGCCAGCCAGAGTAAATCCCAAACCCACCTAAAATTCTTCTCTCACCGGTTGGTAATACCTATCTTGGTTCTCAAACGAGGTTCCTGAGAGAGTGATCTCAAAAGTTTGATGTCTCCCCTGAAACCCGAGACGCGTGTTGACCGATCCTCAAAGATCTGGAGGGCGAGATCGAGGCACCTAACTAGCTTGGAAACTCTATGAGGGACACACTACCCCTTAGTTTGATCGTTCTTGTTTGGCTAGTTTCTTCTTTTATTATTTACTTTCATTAGCTCTTCACATTTCATGGCTTGCAGGTTCTGTAACCCATTCATCTGAATCGGGGATTTTCTTATCCCTGCATTCGAGAGTGTCCTTAGGGAACAAGTTCCTCCAACTTCATCCCCAACCATCCTTTTGAGCAAAGACCTCTTCTCTAGCTCTCAGGTCTTAACTTAGACCGGTGTGAGGTGGGACTTAAAGGTCCCTCACTGGTGGAAACTCCACCAAGGCACCCTGCATCGGTAGCACTTCTATTGCCACACACAACATGCACCTCGCCATCGGCAAGTCACTTGCCGGTCATATTCCTGAGGTACGCCAGAAGGCTGCCCAGTCCCTTTCTGCGAAAGGAGAGCAAGTTGTCATTTCTTCTGTGGGTCACCACAAGGATACCCCCCACATTCCTGCACCACCAGTCTCTATCCCTTGAGGCTCAACACATCGAGGCGAAAGCCCTTCGTTCTCCACCCCTCACACATACCACAAGACTCGTGGGTCACCCACTCTAGCCACACCTCGTGGCAATCCTTGTGCTACCTCAAGTCAGCACCCAGGATCAGAGCTTCTAAGGTCAAGTCCTGCACACGCTAATCACATGTATCTCACTGCTCGGGGCAATATCGTCACTATGCCAACCCGAGTACACATGAGACGACCTCCTCGTCTTCCTACTCAGCACACACAAGTGCACCCTGTAAGGGGCAGGCCTCCACCTGTTCCCTTACAAACACCTGCTTGTAGTTCTCGGCCTCCAAAGGCCAGACCACTAGCTTGAGCCCGGGCTGACCCCCAAGTCACTCGTGATCCTTCTTCAAGGGGCACACATGCGTCGCCGTCACATACACCCCCTCGCTCTCTACTTATGCCTCCTCATTAGTCAACCCTGCTCCTGCCTACTCCTCCTTCGAGCAAGCACCTTCTACCTTGGCACTCAAAGGTTTTCCCCAAGAGTACCATCCTGAACCAGCCTCGTCACTTTGGTAGTGTCTCTGCAGCCCACAAGAGAGCTCGGGGCAATGACCTGATGGAAGATCGAGCAAATAATCCTCCCCGACTCAAGATGACTCCAATACGTGGCCCTCATCCTTTATCGCACCTGACCTCATCCTTTATCGCACCTGATGGAGATAGCTCTCTCTTGTGCTGGAAGAGCTGACCAGCCGCAACCTATATCGTAGTTTTAGCATGAGGTCCATCAAAACCTCAAGGCTAAATGTGTTAGAGGTCTATGAATTCTGACCAAAGAGATAACCAAGGCGATCAGGGCAACCCGCTTTGAGGACCCTCTTCGCTGAAATCCCTTCTACCGTCTTCGGACAATGAAGCTTGAAGAAGAGCTCTATGAGCCCTGCACTGTGGTTAGTGTCGTAGAAGATGACCTAGCCACTCAGTAGCCACGGTCTCAAGACCATCGAGAACCAGTCCCAACGAGATCAGCATACAAGAGTCGAGTTCAGTCAGGGCATGCTGGTCCCCCTATTGACTAACCTACCATGCACAACCCATCAAGTTCACAAGCCCTCAGTTGCGACTAACGTTGACCTCCATAGTGAAACAGTTAGCATAATGGTCGTAAGTGACCCTGGTGACTCGCAGGAAGAGCGCATAAACAAGTTTGAGGATATGGTGCCCGCAATGATGAAAAGATCGATCGTATCGACGTCACATGTCAATCAGCTTACCATGAGGTCAATTCCCATCATTTTGATGGTGCACCTCCAAGGTAATCCCCTCCTTTTACCTCACAAGACAATTTTATCCCTCACCCCGTCTCTCAAGCAGACATTGCTGCTGTGGTGACTCATAGAGAACAGACAAATCCCGGGGATACAGGGTGTGACGCCTTATCAAAGGTCGTACCCCTCATATATTGACCAGGTCCCATTTCCCTCTGATTACAAGAAAGGGAAGCTTCCTTTATTCAATGGAACCACGTCGTCGAACCAACATATTGCCCACTTTCAGGTAGCATGTCGAGAAACAGTGGCTGACGAGAGACTTCTTCTCAGTCAGTTTGTTGAAACCCTTGATGGCCCAGCTTTCTAGTGGTATGCTCGACTTCTTCCAAACTCAGTGCATACGTGGGAAGAAATGGAGAAATTGTTCTATCAATGCCTCTATGAGGTCAAGAGAGAGGTTCAAACTATTGAACTTCTCACCCTGACTCAAGATCTTGATGAGTCGGTGGACTACTTCATATCAAGATGGAGAAATTGGGCTTCTCGCCATCCTATCCTATGCTCGAGAAGGAAGCAGTCCAAACTTGCATGCAGAACATGCAACACGAGATCGTCCTACATGTTGAGGCCCCTAATTCGACCTCCATGTCAGAGCTGATCTCTACATCAATCTACATGGAAACTCTATCACGCCACCACGGCGGGTCACAACAATCGTCTGCAAGCTTAGCAAACAACCGAGGCAATGGTAACTCTCGAACTAACACATGGGGCAGCCAACCGACAGGAGTAATCAATGTAGCCATCACGGTCACTGATTCAAAGAAGGCTCCCTCCCAAACTTTGGTCCTCTCGAAAGGGGTGAGAACAACAAAAATAATGTCCCAGGCAGGCAAGCAACCACAGTCATACAATCGAGTACCCCCACCGGCGAACCTTGATTGGGGTGATTATTTCATGAGGCATAGGAACAAGGTATACCCCTTTGAGAATGAATGGGTCCCTACACTGTTTCGGTTATTATTAGAATAGAATATGATCCAGCTTCCAGAAGCCAAATTCCCCGAGCAAGCTGGCCTTGATACTCAGGCGAATTATTGTGCCCATCATCGGAGGATCAATCATCCCATAGATGACTTCTACACACTGAAAGATATTATCCAGGCCCTGATTCAGAAGGGGCAGTTAAAGCTTGAAGACTTAAAGAAGGCCTTCAGAGCAGCCGAGACTTCCCTTGCAGTAACCATCCAAGAGGAAGACGAAATGCCTGGTATCCTCTACGCCTTCTTCATTATAATGCTTCATGAAGGCATAATCACACTCAAGCAGACAAGGCAACCCCGTCGCCTTGCTAAGGGAACTGAAGACCGTTGGTGCCCATATCACTAGATGAGTGGCCATTACCTGTCGAAATGCACCAGTTTTCATGATGTATTCAGAAAGAAAATACGAGAATATTAGGAATTTTACAACATCCTAGTAAGTGATCTCCGAGTCACTGCTCCATCGTTACAAGAGGATCTCCCAAAGGAGGACCTTCTATCGATAACTCAGACTCTACGGAACCCTCGACTTCCCAGCCATGGATAGTCCACCATGGCTGAAGCAGACGAGAAGTAGTTCGCCAAGCTAGGGTTGTTCACAAGCCTAGCGAAACGAATCAATCACCACCTCAGAAACCCAGAAGGAGGCAGGCACCAAGGGCTGCTCAAGAAGAAAACAATACTGCTCAACCCCTAGTTGAGCGGGAATTTCTCAGGCCCCTTCCTCCACCGCCAACTTTACTGGACTTTATCCCTGGCACGGTCCTTTGTCCTTCTTCATCCTGTCAAGAAGATGTTCCCGTACCATCTTCTACTCGGAGCACGTCCGATGAGGGTGACAATGTTAAAAGCACTCCTCGACGGTCTAAGCATGGGAAAGACCTAAAAGACCCCCTGCACTCTGTTGGAAGGTATTTTTCATCAACATGAGGCCCCCGCTCAATAAAGGTCAAGCAAGAAGTGGAAATTTTGACAGTCTCATGAACAGCCCCATAATTGGCCAGGATCTTCATGAGGTATCTCAAAAGTCTCCTACCATGTTTCGTCATATTTTGACATGTCAAAGGCAATGCAGATTGAGAAACATTTCAGGTAGAGTCGGCATCTAACACCCTGAAATGGACTCCTATAACTAGAGCTACATTTTCAGCATCTCAAATTGCTATTGAACCACCACCATTACATCCGGCACCGTTGAAAACCCTTAAGGGTTAGGTTTCAGCCCAAACAGACACCTCAGGAAGAAGTTAAAGGTGAAGAGTGAAACAGGAGGAGCCTCATGCTATTTTCGTGCGGCCACCTTGCAACACAACACCATTAAAGGGACGGTCATGACAAGTGACTTTCGATAATCATATCTCGATCGTCCTACGTTGGATCATGCTCAAATTTGGTGAGCATGTTCGTCTCGTCAAGACGAGCGATTTGAAAAGTTGCACTCCCTGTGACAATACCCAAGCACGAAGAAAAGCCAGAGAGACGTTGCTAATCTGCGAACAAAGTCCAAGAAATTCAATAGCGTCGTGCCTCGCTCGAGCAGCCAAATCACGCTGCTCCGGAGTCCGATCGAAGCGAGACTAATTTCATTGCAAGCGTAACGTCTCGGGCCATCTCTGACCTGAACCTCGTACATGATGAACGGTTGGATTCTGCACACAAAACCAATGAACAAACTGCAAATTTCGTAGCCAGAATCCTTGATTCTAACCAAAATTCCAAACTTGCAAAGTCTTCATTCGGCTATGGAATCGAGCTGCTTTTGTGCCCCATGATACATGATCGATTAAAAGTTTCAAGATTTACTCAAAATTCAAGTCACATGATCGTGCACCAAAAACATGATCCTTGGCTTGAAGTTGGAATCAAATTGATCGTCATGCAGAGCCCTACAAGAAAACAATCATCCTACGATCAATCGGGCATTAGAATGACCCCTAGGGGTTTTCAATAATCTTACGATCAACCGGGCATCAGAACGAGCCCTAAGGACCCCTAGCGGCTCCTCCTATTTCGCTCTTTCACCTATAACTTCTTCTTGAGATGTCCGTTTAAGCTAAAATTTGACCCCTAGGGGTTTTCAATTATGTCGGATCCAATGATGGTGGTTCCACAGCAAATTGAGATACCTAAAATATAGCTCTAGTTATAAGTTCTATTTCAGGGTGCTAGAGGCTGATTCTGCTAGAACTGTTTCTAGTCTAAACTGCTTTAGACATGTCGCAATGCGACAAAACTTGGCATGAGACTTTTGAGAGTATTTATGAAGATCTTGGCCATTTATGGGGCTATTCTAAGACTGTCAGAATTTCCACTGTTAGGCTTTATTAACCGAGGACCCATGATGATGAAAAATGTCTTCCAACAGCATGCCCTAGTGAATATTATGCTTCGAGAGAAATGTGAAGTACAATCATTCAGAAAATTTCCCTTGGCTAGCCACAGGACTATGTGAATGTCGAGGAGATTCACGCATTGCTGTAACTATGATGCTCAGACGTTTGGACGCAATGTACGGGTCCATCCGTGGAGACTTCAAGGGGAGAAGAAAATTTTTGAGGGATCCAGTCGAAGTTCTCACCCTCGATGGACTATTTGCGATTCTAACAGCTTGAGGATTTTGTAGGAACCTCATTGGTCAGAATTAGGCCTATCTAGAGGTCAAATGCTATGAGCCTTTGATCGGCATTGCCCGTTGTTGCACCAGGTTTGCTTTTGATGATCAGGGTATCTTTGTAGGTCCCTTCTAGCGAGGTCCAGTCGGGGGCTTCTAACCTAACCCAAAAGTTTGGGCCTGTCGACTAGAGGGAATTTTGGCGAGGCTGCCTAGTAGGCCCCATCCGGTCTGGTCCAACCGAAAATTTGGGCCTGTCGGCTGAGGAAGGTTTTAGGCGAGGCGATCTCATGGTGAGACATTACCCTGAAGTCTCTGACAAGTTACACCTTGGCTTCGTTAGTTTCTTGCCTTCGTGGGGATCTTTAGCATTTTGGAGGGATCTTTTGGTCATCGTCCTCACCCTCAAGAACTCTTATCATTTTTGGAGGTAAAGTGTGGGAGATCTTATGTGGCTCTCACTCCCAACTGAGCCATTTTGTGTTGTGATTTGATGCTGGCAGTTGAGGATTTTAGGTAGACCTCGTTAGCCAAGATAATGACTGTTTGGCAATTGTGTATCGGCTGAGGCTATGGTGCTGCATCAACTTGCTTTATAGGTCCAAGCGCCCTTTTGCAGGTTTTCACTCGAATAGGAGCAGTGGAACTATGATGACGATTTTTACCAACTTCATTTGTTTTTCGGGCTCTTTTACCCATGACCTTGAGGCCATGTTCACCATTTTCATCCGTTTTTTCTCAAGATGCCCTCTGGGGTTTCTCCGTGGCTGGGTTTTTGTTTTCACGGAACTCTTTTACTCATGGTTTTGTTACCATGCCGGTCCGTCATTTTTACTCACAAAATTCCCCTGTCAAGGTGTAAACCATGCCCTTTTTTTTGTGAAGGCGTGCTTAGGGTCATGCCTTCGAGACCTGTGCGAAGCCTTTTATCGTCATGTGGCTAGGACGTGCACTATACTTTAGGGTCATACAGTTGGACAAGAGTGGTGAAGCATGGCAATCTTTGGAGGCCATAGAGTGAGTATGGTGAGGGTCTTGACTCACTTTGGGGAGATGGCAAGAGACTACCTATGAAAGATGGAAGGTGTATGAATAGTGGGTGAAAAATGGTGATGACGAGTATCGATGGTGAGATGGTTCGCCATTTATTGAACATGGTAAGACTCACTAGGGAATGATGAATAGTGGTAGTGAAGTGAACGGGTTCACTGGAGAAGCAATGAAGGTAGTGCGCGCACACAAATGGGCCGGTTAGGGAAACTGTGCGTGAAAATGCACATAAAGGGGGTGTGCACGTATGTGTGGGGGCGTCTTTAAGGTCATACCTCCTGGACCTAGGCAAAGAAGTTTAACATCATGCGGTCAGGATGTGCACTATGGTTTAAGGTTATATAGCTTGCACCGTGGTTACGCAGTTTAAAGTCATCAAACTGGGACTAGGCAACTTAAGGTCTTGCAATTATACCTCTACTACACTTTAAGGTCATATAGTTTGGACCATGATGCTGAGCCTTTTAATGTCATGTAGCTAGGGCGTAGACTGGTTTATGGTCATATAGTTTGGACCTTGGCTATGTTGTTTAATTTCATGCAGCTAGGACTAGGCAGTTTAAGGTCGTGCAACTAGACCTCCGCTACAGTTTAAGGTCATATAGTTTCCACCATGGCTATGCACTTTAAAGTCATGTAGCGTGGACCACGGCTGTGTCGTTAAAGTCATGCAGCATGGACCATGGTTGTGCAGTTTAGGGTCATACAGCGCGGACCACGGCTGTACAGTTTAGGGTCAAGCAGCGCGGACCACGGCTGTACAGTTTTGGGTCATGCGGCACGGACCATGGCTGTGCAATTTAAGGTCATGTGTCTAGGACCAAGGCTGTGTAGTTTAGAGTCTTGCAGCATGGACTAGGGTTGTGCAGCTTATGGTCATGCGGCTAGGACCAAGGCTGTGCAGTTTAAGGTCATGCAACATGGACCAAGGCTATGCAGTTTAGGGTAATGTAGCATGGACCACGGCTGTGCAGTTTAGGGTCATGCAGCACAGACCAGGACTGTGTAGTTTAGGGTCATGCAGCACGAACCATTGTGTGGGTCACCATGTGGAGGTTAGGTTTGTGAATAGCAATCTGACTCCCTAGGGAAAAAAATAGCTAAGGCTATACACAAGCAGGGAGCTTTAGATGAAGATGGTGGCCCGACAAGGATTGGCAAGCAGAAGTGAACTTCGCTGGGGATTAAGAGGGTGAGTGTGACTCCTTACGGATAATGGGTAATGACACGCATGTAACTCTGCTGAGAATAATAGGCCTGAGTACAGATGAAACATACTGAAGGTTGAAGGATAAGAATGACCCTAATTCTTGGGGATAGTGGGTCGTAATAGGAGGTGACTTCTACTGGGGATGTTAGTGCGAAACAATCCCATTGGGGATTGAAAGGGTAGGCATGACTCCCTTTTTCTTTTGCATACACCTAACTCCGCTGGGGATGTCGATGGAATACACTTGGCGAAGGGGTGCGTCCATTTCACAGTTTTAACTCATGCGTGTGGACTATTTGTCGCGTTGTTTATTGTTTTACTATAGAGACATGCGTTACAGTTTTAAGGTCATGTAGCTCAGACCATGGCTACGCAGTTTAAAGTCATGCGGCTATGACCATGCAATTTAAGGTCGTGCAACTAGACCTTCACTATAGTTTAAGGTTGTATAATTTGGACCATGTAGTTTAGGGTCGTGCATCTAGATTGTGGTGGTGTAGTTTAAGTCATGCAGCAAGGACCACAGCTATGTAGTTTAAAGTCATGCAGCTAGGACCATGCAGTTTAAGCTCATGCAACTAGACCTCCACTACAATTTTAGGTCGTATAGTTTGGACCATGCAGTTTAGGGTCGTGCATCTAGACTATGGCTGTGAAGTTTAAGGTCATGCAGCATGGACCATTGCGTGGGGAGAATGTGACTCCAGATAGAATAGAGTCGTAATTGGGGACTCGACCCCCAGAGGAGTGAGACTGGGGTGCAGGGAATGAACTTCCTGGGGATGTAGGACGAAGGTCCTGATGGGAGTGTCGTGACGTGCGCCCGGTGCTAAGTTCTGGATGGCGCTCGTGGCATTAGGCTTTTGATGAAGGGCACACGACATTAGCCACTTGGTGAGGTGCACAGCGTTAGCCACTTGGTGAGGCACGCGATGTTAACTTCTGATGGGCGCATGTCGTTAACTACTGACGGGGGTGCGGCGATAGCCCTTGACGAAGAGCATGGCGATGGCCTTTACGAAACACACGCCAATGGCCTTTGACGAAGGAGCGTGCCGATAACCAATTCGGGCCTCGAGCTTGACCCGCTCTAGCCTAGTCTTATTGCTGTCAGAAGGTGGGGACTAGAGCATCATTTTGAATTTGTGAGGGGCAGTTTGTGGCACTGTTGAGTATAAAAGGGGGAAAACCCCATTTCACTGTTTTACCGAAAGGTGAAACAGTTGAAGAGAATTTTTATAGAGAGAGAGAGAGAGTTGGAGCTTCTGGCAGGAGACTTCCAGCGAGAATTTCCCAATCGAAGTTTATAGTAGATAGGTCTTTAGGAGCTTTTTGGTGAGCTTCAGCAGGTCACGAGTCCTTGCGACGTGATTGCGAACATCTTCGAAGAGTGCCAAGGCTCTCCTGAGCAGGGAAGAGGGGCTTCTCAGGGCCCCATCGAGACCTTTCCGGTAAAACTATGGGAGATGCAGTGGTGTTTTTCCATGTGGTGCTTTCCCAATAGTCGCAAGGCTGAAGGGGAGGTTGCAAAGAAGTCAGGGGAGCTGACGGTCTTCCGGCCATTGGAAAAGAAGGAGGAGCAACAGCGGGCTCACTAGAAACTCAATGGAATTTCTGTGAACTTGTGGGGTGCTACTAAAGTGCAGAAATAGGGAAATTCACAAGGTCACAAGGAAACTCTGTGAGGATTCCAGTGGTTTTTTCGCCAACTCTGGTAATGAGTAGAAGGTAGGGGAAGGGTTTTCCAGTGAACAGGAATGATTTCCCGATGAGGAGAGGAAGCATCGGTGAGAACCAAGGCATCATAAGCTAGCGACGATCAGGAGACGAAGGGTTGTGAGACAGTGAACGGTCGCCTTCTGCACTCGTGGTGACAGGCTACGTCATGATTATCAGGCGGTGTACCCAAATTTCAAGGGATGCATGTGTGACGCATGCGAATAGCTGGAGCTCAGGCTGCATCAAGTGTTTCACTTCAGCAAATGGCGATAGCGCCTTGGTCACGAGATGGTGATACCCCCTTAATCATGAAGCGGCGATAGTTTTGCCTTCTGCACCCAACAATACCATCTCGTTGGGCAGACGGCGATAATCTGGCCTTCTAATTTTTGTTTGTGCATAGCCAGTGGTCAGGTAGAAGCCTCTCAGTCATATGTCTTTCCAGCAGTCGGCCAAGGCTTCAAAAGTTCTCAGAATGCAGATCTCTTCAAAAAAGGACCTCATCATTATTGGGGATGAGGAGCCTCCCATTTCTGGGAACGAACCACATCCTTCATCTCAACCTGTTGTTTCTAGGGGTGACGATGAGCCTGCTCCTTTTCAAGACCTGATAGTAATGAGCAACAGGGCGATTTCTGTTGCAACCTTGAGAGAGGGACTTATGTTTCCCATTCGAAGGGAACTTATCATAGGTGCAGCGTTTTGTAGTCACCTCTTTCTCGGGGCAAGTTGTTCATCCTCTAATTTGGCGCACTCACGGTGTCTTTGTCATATCAAAGGCCAAGATGCCTTTCCCTATACAGGTTACTAGGCTCAATCATTGTAATGTCTCCAAGGACAATGGGCGTGACCTTCTCAGAGCCGCTTATCAACTTTTCAGCCAAGTTTCTTTCTTCAAGTTGATCGCATTCTCGCTTTTGATGAAGAGGCTGATGAACAACCTCATAGACTTCGACATCCCTTGTGCAGACTTGTTCAAAAAGAAGGAGCTTGGAGACACGTATATTATGAATACAATGTTGTTGCGTTGACCACGTTGCTGCCTCGTCTCTCTCTTTTTGGATGCAGCCAGACAACTCTCCTTCTATAGAAGGCCTTTTCCTATAAATAGCCTTAGGAAACCCTAAGGAAATCAAAGAAAATACCAGGGATAAAAATTTCAAACTGAAAAACCCCTAAAGTTAAGTTGCATGGCTAGAAAATCCAACTTGAGTTTCAAGCTTGTGTAACTCATCGACAATGCTGAAAACCCTAGAAGGAAAAATGCCCTAAGTGGGTGAGTTTGGTGAGCACAATGACTTGGAGGGATAGTTGGTGTGCCCTTTGACCACGTGACGTCAGGACGACATTTAAAATGTCTGCTTTATCTTTGACGTTCACCTGCCCCTCAAATGATAGGGAACGCCAGAGTCTACTTCTTTGCCACTCACCTGTCCCTCGAAGGACTAGGAGTGCCAAAGAGGGGCAACTATAGATACCCCATTTTAAAACTGGCAAATTCTATGATTTCTTGGACTCTTAGGATCACACTTAACCTATTAAACCCAAATCCGTAGTTGACCCGGAACTGGTCTGATTGCCCGAAACCTTGCAAAAACCATGTTTTGGTCTAGATTTCGGTAAACGCCCTGTTTTACAAAAATAATCATTAAAAATAGTAAATAAATCCATTTTGATCCAAATTTTCCCTGAAAAACTTCATAAGAGGCTAAGGAAAACACCCAAAGTAAAAAGAGGAAATTTGGACAAGTTTTGAGTTGGGTGACACTAGCCGTGTCGCCCAGCCTCGACTGGGAGACACTAGCAGTGTCGCCCAAGTAATTTCAATAATGTCCTGTTTACTAAAAAATCCATTAAAAATAGTAAAAAAATCCATTTTGACCCAAAGTTTCTCTGAGAGATTCATAGGAGGCTAAGAAAACACCCAAAGTAAAAAACAGAAAAGGAAATTTGGAAACATTTTTAGTTGAGCGACACTTGCCGTGTCACTGGCAGTGTCGCCCAAGTAATTCAAATAAATGTCATGTTTTACCAAAAAATTCATTAAAAATAGTAAAAAAATCTATTTTGACCCAAATGTTTTCTAATAGGTTCACAAGAGGATGGGGAATGCACTCAAAGTTAAAAAAAAGAACTTTGACCGAGTTTGACTTGGGGACACGAGCAGCATCACCCAGCCCAGATTTGGGTGACACTACCAGTGTCGCCTAGACCATTTTCTCCAAATCTTTTGTTTTTTAAATTTTGTGATCATTTTTACTTTTTTGTGGGCACTACTAGGCGTGTCATCGGGGCGACACGGCCCTTGCTGCCCAAATCCATGACTCTCAAAATTAGACCTTTTGACCAGGGATTTCCTTGTTACGCATGCTTATCATTATAAACAATTTTGGGCTCCCCATTTTAGCATATTTTCGGGACTATTTAGGGGGAGGACGGAGAGAGAAAGGGGGGATTTTTTGAGATAGGAACCCTAGAAGAGGAGAGAGAGAGAGAGAAAAACCCTAGGAGATAGAGAGAGAAAAAGATAGAAACCCTAAGAGAAAGAGAAAATCTGAGATAGAGATGAAAAACCTGAGGGATTTACAAGAGATAAAACCCCTAGAAATTGCGTCAGGAAGTCTTAGACTCTTGAGAGAAACCCCATAACTACCCTTAAGATTGAACCCTAAATCAAAGCCTTAACACCGAAGTGATTTGCTGATAAACATTCAACTCAGAGAGACAAAAGAGGACCGGTTCTGATACGGGTGAGCCCCAGAAAGCTCGAGAGTCCCGGGCCATCCTGCCCGATTTGGTATCATTTCTTTCTTTTTATTCTTATTTTAATATTTTAATTTTATTTTGATCAGTTTTGTTAATTTTATTTAAAATCACATTTTGGACTCTCTGGATTATGCTGGCTCTGCCATAGATCTGATAACAGATCTGCTCGTTTCCGGGCAGCTCTGGCCTCAGATCTGAATTCGATTTGTCTCTCTTTCTTTACCGTTTATTTCTTGCATTTTCATTTAGTTTAAGGTGTTAAAATCGAGAGTTCTTCATCGGAAGATCTGTCTGATTTTCATCATTAACACCAGTAAGCTAACATAATCCAATAGTTAAAAATAGTAATCTGACAGCTAATAGGAAAAAAAAATTAAAAAATAAAATAAAAAAGCTAACCATACAAGATGAAGAGATAGAGCAGAAGGAAGAAAGATAAATAGAGAGATAAGAGAGGGAAACATATAAATCTATAACTCATGGATGAAGTAGGGGCACATCCACTGCAATTTCATGGAACCCAAAAAAGGTCACTACCAGTATCAAGTAATATAAGAAATGTCACGTTTATTGTCCCAAGCGTCACAAATGAATAATGCAAGCTGCCATGCGAAATAGACAATAAAATAAAACAATTTCGAACCAATAAGAGACAAAGCAGAGAAAAAAAGAAAAGGAAATTCCCATTTCAAAGAAATATAATTATCAAAAATAATGGTGGGGAATGTATGATGTCCTTCGTCCAAAGCCACAAATTAGCAAAAACTAAGCATTATTATTAAATTTGAATGAAAAAACTTTCCATTGAGCAACGATTTCTTTCCACACAGGTTGCTAATATAGAGGTACAACATGTATAATCCCTTGATGCGGGAACAAGATCCCTTGATTGCAGGGATGATGGTCAACAATCCATCCCTTGATAGTAGGGATGTAAGTTACAAAGCTATTTGATGGTCAACAATAAATCCCTTGATAGTAGGAATGTAGTTGCCAATTGTGAGAATCGTAATACTCCCCTCAAGTTGGTGTGTGTAGATGGATAACACCCAACTTGGATTGTAGGTTCGTGAACTACTCTCTTCCAAGCGGTTTGGTGAATATATCGGCTCTCTGATTATCAGTACGGAGGTACTGAGTGCAAATAATCCTAGCTTGCAACTTTTCACGAATAACATGACAATCCAATTTGATATGCTTGGTGTGCTCGTGGAAGACGGGATTTGATGCTATGTGTAACGCAACCTGATTATCGTAGTATAGTAGCATGGGTTGAGAGTGAGTAATGCCCAAGTCATGAAGAAGGCATTTAAGCCAAACTAGCTCACAGGTGGTTGTTGCCATGGCTCGATATTCTGCCTCGGCAGATGAACAAGAAATGATGGACTACTTGTTGTTCGCCAAGATATGGGGTTGTTGCCAAAAAATGTACAGTATCTTGTGACAGAGCGCCGGGTAGCAAGACAGCTACCCCAACCGGAGTCGAAGTAGCGAGAGAGCTACAACATATTGGAGGAAGGCATCAAGATTCATTTTCCTAGACTGGACTTAAGGTACCGAAGGATACGCATGGCTGCATCCATGTGGGCTGGTGAGGTATTTCATGAATTGACTCAGCATATTGACTGAAAAAGTAATCTCCAATCTAACGGTGGTTAGGTACATAAGGCGACCAACAAGTCGTCGATAAAGGCTAAGATCATAGAGTAGAGTTCCATCTTCAGCTCTCAGTTTGAGGTTTTGTTCCATGGAAATGAGATGGGTTTGGTGCCAAGTAACCCAGTTTCTTCCAAAATGTCCAGTGTGTATTTTCGTTGAGAGATGAAGATGCCTTTGTTTGAGCGAGCAACTTCGATTCCCAATAAATATTTAAGTAAACCAAGATGTTTGAGTTTGAATTGGCAATGTAAGAATTGCTTGATGGAAGTAATGGTAGAAGAATCATTCCCGATGAGAATTATGTCGTCAACATAGATGAGAATGACAATAATTCGATCTTTGTTCTTAAGTGTGAACATGAAGTAATCGACCTTAGACTGTTTGAATCCGGCTTGAAGAAGGGAAGAAGATAACTTAGAGAACCAGTTGTGGGACGCTTGCGTGAGTCCATACAAGTACTTTTTTAAGCGACTAACAAGATGTTCTCCATGTTATCCCTTTCGAGGAAAGCCGGGGGGAAGCAGCATATATACTTCTTCAGCTAAATCTCCATGGAGAAAAGTATTATTGACGTCCAACTGAAAAAGGGGCATTCCTTTGTGGCAGCGATGTCAAGTAAGCATCGAACTGTGATGAGCTTAGCTATAGGGGCAAAGGTCTCATTGTCATCGATGCTTTCAGCATGAGTGTACTCTTTAGCTACAAGCCGCGCTTTGTAGCATTCTACACTTCCATCAGCATGGTACTTAATTTTGTAGACCCACTTGCACCATATAGCATGCTTTCTGGGTGGCAAGGGAGCAACAATCCAAGTATGATTTGCCTCTAGTGCTTTGATCTCATCAGTCATGGCATTTTTCCAACAAACATCTTTAATGGCAGTAGAAAAACTTTTAGGTTCATGATTAAAGGATATGGAAGCAAGGAAGGCTCGAAGAGTAGGGGAAAAATTGTCCTAGGAAACATAGTGAACCAGTGGATATTTGGTAATTGTGTCAGACCCAGCAGATGAAATGCGATGGTCCGTAGGTGAGGAGGCAACATGAGAGCACATGTAACCAGCAAGCCATCCCGCAGGGCGGTGGACACGTGCAGATTTACGTGAGGATAGTGGCGGTGGTGTGTGGATGGTGAGAACGGAATTCATAGCAGTTGTTCTAATGGTGATTAATGGTAGTTCTGTGATGGTAGGAGATGACAGAGGCTTAGTGTGTGCATGATTAGGGTACAAGAGGTGTGTCTTGGATTGTTGTAACATCCTCGATGATGGGAACAGGAATAGATGAACTTGGAATTATTTGAAGATATTTTTCAGCACCATGGGTCCCCGATGCGGAATAAAAAAAAGAGAGAAGCCGGTCAATAAAGCTTGACAAATAATGGAAATTTCGTCGGCTTAAAATGGCTCCAGAATAAGTCAAGAGCTTCATAAGGACTCTCAAAATTCTCCTATCAAGTTTCGTCACAATCCGACATGTCTAAGACAGTGCAGATTGATAAACAGTTTCAGTAGAATCAGCCTCTAGCACCCTGAAATGGACCCCTATAACTGGAACCCTACTTTAGGAGAGTCAAACGGTCGTTGGACCACAGCCATTGGATCCGGCACGATTGGAAACCCCCAGGGATCAAATTTCAACTTAAATAGATACTCTAGGAATAAATTATAGACAAAAGAGTGAAATAGGAACAGCCACAAACTATTCCCATGCCGCCACCCTGTAAGTAAACTCCATTAAAGGAACAGTCATGAACAGTGACTTGCGATGCTCATATCACACTCGTCCCGAGTCGGATTGTCCTCAAATTTTGTGAGCATGTTTATCTCGTCAAGACGAGCGTTTCGATATGTGGCACACCTTGTGACGACACTCGAGCGGGGAGAAAATTTAGAGAGAAGTTGTTGATATGTGAAGAAAGTTGCAGAAAAATCAGCAGCGACATGCCTCGCTCGAGCGGCCAAATCACAGCACTTGCACATAGGATTGACATGAGAATAATTCCACCATGTGCTTAAGGGCTAGAGCTACCATTGGTCCGATCCCCGTACATGATGAACAGTCAGATTTTGCACACGATGCCATTAAATTGACTGTAAATTTTGGGGCTGGAATTTCAGATTCCAGCCAAAACCCAAAAGTTGCGAAATCTTCGTCTAGGCACGAAATTAACCTGTATTTGTTGCCACACGATCATGAAGGCATGCTCAGTGTAATCCAGTAAAGAAATCATGGAAAACCATCGAGGAACGAGCATACCATCGATCCGAAGTTTTCAAGATTCATCCAAATTTCAAGTCTCATGATCGTGGCTTAAAAACACAATCCATGGCTCAAAGTTGGTATCAAATCGATCGCCATGCCGAGCCTTACAAGAAAACAATCATCTTTCGATCAAACAGGCACCAGAGAAACCCCGGATCATCCATGAAAGATCATGCACGTTCTAGGGCAGCAGCAGAGACTATTTTGGAATTTACCCAATTATTAGAAAGGGGCAAATCTATTATTTTGCACCCATTTTTACAATTTCTTTTAATTTAATTAAATCTTAATTTTCAGCAATTAGGTTTAATTTTGATCAATCCAACCATGTTTGGGCAAAGGACTATATATATCACGTACTATCATTATACGAAGGGGAACTTTGCTTAACAAAATTTTCATCTTTCTCTTATTGTTGGGTCACGTTTTGAGAGAGAGAGGAAGGAGAGAGAAATTTTTGGGTTAGTACCCCTAGGCTTAAGGTAAATCTCTTTCTCTCTCTTCTTTTCTTTTCTCCCTTCTTTTCTCTCTCTTCTTTTCTTTTCTCTCTTCTTTTCTCTCTTCTTCTCTCTCTTCTTTTCTTTCTTCTTCGTTTGAGTCTTTCTCAGAGGCCATGTACGGCAGTGGCAGTGCTGTGCATGCCTCTTTCTCTCTTTTCCCTCTTGTGGTTTCACAGGTCATGCATGGCGATGGTAGCATCATGTGCGAGCATCTTTCCCTCTTCTCATGGGTCGCAGACGGCACTGCTCATCGCCATCTGCAGACATGTCTTTGGCGTCCTGCACAAGCACGGACGGTGATAATCATCGCCATCCGTGAACACGCTTTCTGTGTCCCGCACCTATTATAGACGGTGACGCCTATTGCCGCCTACGAAAGGTCACAATGATGCTTATCGCCGTCCGCGAGCGTCTCTTGCGCCTTATGTCTATCGCAGACAACGATGCCTATCGCCGCCCGCGAAGGGTCGCAGAGATGCTTATCGCCGTCCGTGGGCCTCTCTTGCTCCTTGTGCCTATCACAGACGATGATGCTTATTGCTGCCGGTGAAGCGTCGCGACAATGTCTATCGCCGCCCGTAAGGGTCGCGGTGATGCCTATCGCTGTCTGTAGGCTTCTCTTGCGCCCTATCATAGACGGCTATGCCTATCACAGATAGCAATGCTTATCGCCGCCCGCGAAGGATCGTAGCAATGTCTATCGCCTCCCATGAAGTGTCATGCTGCCTTCTTGTGTTGCCGACGACAATGGCTAAAGCAGTTTGCAGTTCACTACTTGCCCTTCCGTCGTGATCAGCAGTGTCTGGTGCCATCCAGGGGTCGCAACACTGTTGCTCTACGGCTGTGGGTGGCAATGCCTAACGCCGCTGGGACCTTCCTCCTTCGTCGTCTCACATGTTCCCTTCGTTCTCTTTTCATCTCTTCTCGCTTGACTAAAGGATAGACTCAATCTAGCTCTTTCATAACGGTATGGCTGTCGAGCAGTATTGCCGTCATGCTGGTCCGAAGTACCATGCCTGTCTTGCTGCCACACCAGATTAGGATAGTCATATCGGCATTGGTTTCGAGTAGTATTGTCGTCGCATCGGTCTAATTTACCGTGACCGTCTTGCTACCACTCCAAGTCAGTCACTGTACTGGTCCAGCTATCATGCTAGTCTCGTCCCCTTCTCTTTTCTCCCCTTATTTAAACCCTCTTTTTCATCACCCTAACTTCTCATCATCTTAGCCACATGAGTGTGCATTTCCTTAAGACAAGGGTGGGTCCCTTAAACCACTTGTCTTGAAAATTAACCATGATAGTGCTGTACAGAAAACAAGGAGATTGCAGGTCAAGGAATGTGATTCCGCACCAGCTAAAGCAGCTGGGGGGCTTTCCATCTTGATCTAAGAGGGTGCCCATGCGAGTCAGCCCAAGTAAGTCATAGACCCAAGTGAGGTTGGTCCCCACCTCACGAATCAAATTCCTCTCTCTCTAGTTGTGCACCTGCCCTTGTTCTGCGAGCAAGGTTCCGGAGAAAGCGGTCTCAGGTTCCGAGTCTTTCAAACCCAAGACACGTGTCACCCTATCACATAGATCCGGGGAGGTGAGATCGAGGCACCTAACCAGCTTGGTGACTCCACTGGGGACTTCTACCCCTCTATCAGTTCACTCTTGCTTGATCGACATCATCTTTTATTTTCTGCACTGCATGCTCTAGCATCTAGGTTATTCAAACCGTTCATCCGAGTTAGGGATTATCTCATCGCCGCACTCGTGACCGTCCTAGGGAAGCAAGCTTCTCAGGCCTCGTTTCCTACACTCCTTTTATGTCAAGACTCATAGTCTGGCTCCCAGGTTGTTTGCTGGATTGGTGTGAGAAGGGACTTTAAGGTCCCTAACTCCCCACTCTATAGTCTTGGTGGACCCTTCACCAAGGCCCTTTTGCATGAGTAGCACGTTTGCTACTGCCGATAGCACGCACCTTGCTTCGGGTAAATCTCTTACCAGTCACATTGTTAAGGTACGCCGGAAGGCTGCCCTGTCCGCTTTCGCGAAAGGCAAGCAGGTTGCTATCGCTCTTGAGGGTCACCGCAAGGCCACCCCCTATACTCCTTCGCCACTCCGAACCTCTATGCCTAGTGGCTCGACACACAGAGGTGGGGATCTTGTGCCCTCCACCTCTCGCACACACTTAAAGGCTCATGGTCTGTCCACTCGAGCCATACCTCGGGGCAATTTTCATACTGCCTTGAGCTCGCATCCAAGGCTAGTCCTTCTCGAGCCAAACCTTACACATGTCATGTATCTGCATCCCACAGCTCGAGGTAACATCAGTTCTGCGCTAGCCGGAGCACACAGGAGTTAACCACTTGGACCTCCCTCTTAGCATACACAGCTTCACCTTGTGAGAGATCAGCTCTTATCATGTCCCTCACGAACATGAGGTCGTACGTCTTGGCCTCCTAAGGTCGAACCAGCTGACTGAGCCTTGACTAACCTCCAAGTCACCCGGACGGCTACCTCTAAAGGTGCACACACACCAGCTTCACAAGTTCATCCCCAATCCCGACTCAAGTGGAGTCGCAAGCTAGTTCCTTTTTCTATCACCCTTCCTTTGTCTGGAAAACACCTCGAGACCTGGTACTCAAAGGTTTTCCTTAAGGGGACCACCTCTAGTTAGCCACCTCAAGTCAGCCATGCACCCGGACCCCACAAGGGAATTTGGAGTAATGGCCTGATGTCAGACAGAAGTCTAAAGGCAGCAGCCCAGGTTGCCCTCTATCCTTGGATCTCACTCTCTGCTCCAGCTGATTGACACAGCCCGCACATGCTCAAGAAAGACAAGGGCAGTCCAAATCTCAGGCTCGATTTTAGAGTGAAGTCGATTACAGCTTCAAGATCAAGCAGAGGAGAGGCCCGTAGCTCCTGACTAGAGAGGCCCCCAAGGCAGTTGAGGTTACCACTCTAGATGACCACCTGCGTCACAATCCTTTCTTCCCTCTTAGGATCCTAGAACCTGAAGAAGTCTAAGAACATTGCTCGGTGGTTACCGCCACAAGAAAAGACCGAGGTTCTAAGAAATCATGGTTCAAGGCCGTCAAGAACCTCTCCTCACACGTCAACATACAAGACTCGAGTCCAGTGGGGGCATGTTGAGCCCCTACAGACCGACTTGCCACATACGACTCGTTAATCCCGACAGTCCACTACTCCACCTGGCTCTGACCCTCTAGAAGAAATGGTCAATGTCATGATGATCAATGAGCCGAGTGATGTCCAAGAAGATCAGATGAACAGCTTCGACGTGATCATGCAGTCCATTCTCAAAAGGATGGATTGCCTAGACGCCTCCATGTCCCCTTCTTTTCACCATGAGGCCAATTCCTAGCTCGTGAGAACAAAGCTCCCAGGCAAACTCCCCCACCGGTCTCCCAAGATAGCTCTACTCCCCAGACAGTTTCGCAAGCCGATATAGATGCCATGGTGACCCACAATCTCAAGAACAGGGGTCCCGGGCATGCAACAGGCACCGTTTTACCAAAAGTCGTACCCTTCGTATATCGACCAGGTGTCGCTTCCCTCAAACTCTCAAAAAGGGAAGCTCCTCCTGTTCAATGGTACTACATCCTCAGACCAGCATACTCCTCACTTCCAAGCTGCTTGTCGAGATGGCAACTGACGGGTGACTCCTCCTCTGTCAGTTTGTTGAGACTCTCGAAGGGCCAGCCTTCTAGTAGTATACTCGACTACCTCCAAGTTCAGTACACACATGGCAGGAAATGGGCGAGTTATTTTACCAGCGCTTCTATGAAGTCCAGAGAAATGTGGAAACTATTGAGCTCCTCACTCTAACTCAAGATCCTGGTGAGCCAGTTGATAAGTTCATCACCCGATGAAGAGAGTTGGCAATCTCTCATGCCACTCCCATGACTGAAAAATAAGCAGTTCTGATCTGCATACGAAATATGCTTTCTGAGATCACCCTGCATGTTCAGGCTTCCAATCTGTCCTCCATGTCAGAGCGCATCTCTAAAGCAGTTCGTATAGAAGGTATGTTCAAGCACCATGGTGGATCTCATCAGCAACCCTCTAACTCAAATTCTCGCTCCAACAATCGGGGCAACTAGCAAAAAGTGGTGATTAGTGCGGCTGTCACCGTGACTGATACTAAGAAAGATGCCCCTCAAACCTTGAACCTCTCTAAGACACAAACACCTCAAGCTGGAGGTAAGCAGCAGCAGTCCTACAACAAGGTCCTACCCCCTAACAATATAAATCGAAGTGACTATTGGATCTAACACCAGAACAAGGTGTACCCCTTCGAAAAGGAGTGAGTCCATGTGCTGCTTCGGTTACTGTTAGAGCAAAACATGATCCAACTGCCAAAGGTCAAACCCCCGGAGTAGGCTGTACATGAGACTCATGAGAGATACTACGCCTATCACATGAGAGTAAGCCACCCCACTCAAGAGTGCTATACACTCAAAAACATTATCTAAGCCATTATTAACAAGGGTCAGATAAAGCTCGAAAAGCTAAAGAAAGCATTCGGGGTAACTGAGGCTTCCCACCTAGTGACAATCCAAGAGGATGACGACGCACCCGCTGTCCTCCGTGCACTATTCTCCATGATGCTCGAAGAAGCTCTCATCACGTCGAAGCCGACAAGGTAGCCCAAGTTCTTGCCTCTAGGAACTGAAAACCTCTGGTGTTTGTATCATTTGATACGAGGCCATGACCTGAGAGAATGCACTGGCTTCCATGAGATCTTGACAAAGAAATTGCAACAGCACCAAGAAGTTCATGGTAAACTAAAGGACACCTCAAGTCCCTGCTCCACCAGTGCAAGAAGACCTCCTGACACAAGCTCAAAGAAGTGCTGAGATAGACCCTCTATAGGCCCTCTTCGAGGCGATGCTCCAACAGGGTTTCGTCACTTCCAAACCCGTCAAGCAGCTTAGGCATCTTGCCAGAGTGCAAAAAATCTCTAATTCCCATATCACCAGGTATGGGGCCATGAGTTGAGGGAATGCTCTGGATTTGAAGCTATTGTCATGGAGAAAGTACAAAAAGGCCACATTGTTTGCGTCGTTTTGCCAGAACGCTTCCAAGCCATCACTCCTTTCCTGGAGAAAATTCCACTACAAGTCCCCTATGAGCCTATATTAAACCCTTCAGAGCCTTCAACTTCTCAGCCTTGGGAAGTCTACCGTGGACGAAGTAGGCTTAAGTCTCTGAAGCGTGAGGTCGTTCACGAAGCTAAGGCTACTCATCAGCCCGATAGGATGGACTAAACACCTCCTCAAGGATCCAGAAAGAGATGAGCACCCAGGTTAGCCCGCCGATGGAACCACGTTCCTCAGCCACCAGTCGAGGAAGAATTTCTCAGGCCACTTCCTTCACTGCTGACCTTACAGGACTTCATCACAGACGCAACTCGTCTTATCCCTTCATCTAATCAGGTGGACGTCCCTGAGTCATCAACTACTAGGGACTCGTCCAATACGAGTGACGATGTTAAATGCATCTCCCAATGGTCAGAGCCGGGGTAAGGCCTAAAATACCCCCTACACACATTCAATTCTGGTGACGATGTAAAAAGCTGCCCAGAACATTCTAACTCTGCATCTTCTTCTTCTCCTCCCTCTTCTTCCACCTCTTTTACAGGTGCAGCTCGATAGTACCCAAATTTTGACGCTCTAAATAGAGAAATCAAAGGCACCAACATCAACAGGTCGCACCGAAAGCGCTTAAGAAAGATGCTGACCCGAGCGTCTAGATTCTTAACTGTCGCCGATACCCTGGCAGCCCAAGCCAAGTCCAAGCCATCTTCGAACTCCTATTCCCATGAGGCCTGTCACATGGTTCAAGTTCATGAAGCGCCACCCAGCTCGGGGCAAGCATTGAGTGACCTCAGTCATGATGCCATGGACGCCACGTTCGATGTTGACCCTTTCATTCCCTGGTCCAGTCAGGAGCCGAAAATCGTCTCCCACACTTGGACCCTCCTAGAGGTCGAAATGTCAGGATCATGGGTCTCTGCATTCGATATTGATAAGAAGCATCCTGAATCCCCAGACGAAGAGTTGCAAGAAGCTCTGGAAGAGTGGGAAGAAGGTAGTCAGGCCACGACTGACGAGCTTGAAGAGATAAACTTAAGGGACGAAGCTGACTTAAGGCCAACTTTCATCTCTGCAAAAAATGTCCCCAGAAGAGAAAGAAAGTTATATTTCCCTCCTTTGAGGAAACCGCGACGTCTTCGCCTGGCATTATCATGAGATGCCCGGTTTAGACCCTCAAATCACTGTCCATCGTCTCGGTATTGACCTATCCATTGAAGAAGAAATCAAGAAGGTTTAGACCTGACCTCGAGATGTAGATCGCTGCTGAGGTGAACAAGCTCAGGCAGGCTAGATTCATACGTGAGGTCAAATACCCATGATGGCTGGCAAATGTTGTCCTAGTAAAAAATAATAATGGCCAAATTAGGGTTTGTATTGACTTTCACAACCTGAACACTACCTGCCCCAAGGACAACTTCCCCCTACCATTCACAGAGATGCTTGTTAAGTCCACGGCTCATTGCCAGATCTTCTCCTTCATAGGTGGATATTTTGATTATCAGGATGGCACTATAGGACAAAGAGGCCACTGCATTATTGACCCCAAAAGGTGTCTTTTACTACACTATCTTCATCAGGGCCCAAGCCTATCTGGGTAATAGAATGGAGACATGTTGACTTGAGAACCGAAGTTGATGCAAATGATGAGAGAGATGTTTTCTCTAAATGCCCGGCTTATCCATTAGGAGCACTTCTTGTAGCCAAGGATGTCATTAAGGTAGAACAAGAAATGTCCTGAAGTAAAGAATCCAAGGCAGAGAAGTAGGAGCTGGAATTCTTCAACCCGATATGTGCAAAGGTTGAATAAGTGGAAGACTGGAGGGAGCCTATCATGAACTTCATAAAGCATGGAAGGATGCTTGAGGATCAAGCAGAACGCAACAGTATACGATGGATGTCTACCAAGTACACCCTTCTCGATGGGGATGTTCTCTTTCGCCGATCATTTGACGAAATTCTCCTCAGATGTGTCGATGCACAAGAGGCAAGTAAAGTACTAGAAGAAGTGCATTCAGGTATTTGTGGGCTGCATCGATCCTGCCCTATGCTCTATAAGCGCATATGCAGACTCGGGTATTATTACCCTTCAATGGTGGCTGATGCCCAAAACTATGCTAAACGATGCCAGGTGTGCCAAATGCATTCAAGCCTCATTCATCAGCCCCCAGAGCCTCTCCATCCTACAGTGACATCATGGCCCTTTTCCTAGCGGGGTATGGACATTGTAGGACCCATCGACCTCCCTTCTGCCTTGGGTCATGCCTTCATGCTAGTAGTGATAGATTACTTTTCCAAGTGGGCTGAAGTGGTCCCTCTCAAGCAAGTTCCAAGGACCACTATGGCCAACTTCATGCGTCACCACATCATATATCGGTTCGGGGTTCCGGACCGTAATCTCTGGTAATGGTCCCCAATTCAGAAGCCATCACATTGATCACCTAGTTAACCAGTTCGGTTTCGAGTGGAGGTACTCGACCATGTACCACCCTCAAGCCAATGGTTTAGTTGAGGCGTTCAATAAAACCCTGTGCAGAGCACTCCGGAAGTTCGTCTCAAAGTCAAAGAAGAATTGGCATGAGAAATTGCTTAAAGCTATATGGGCCTATCGCACCACCACTCGGAATGCTACAAACTCTACTTCTTATTCCTTGATTTATGGAGGTGAGGTAGTTTTACCCCTCGAGGTTCAAATACCCTCACTCTGTGTCATTATACATCAAGGACTAATTGAAAATGAGAGGGTTAAGTTCCGTTATCAGGAGTTGGATGCTCTTGATGAAAAGATGTTAAAGGCCTAGAAAAACCTTGAACTCAATCAGGGGAGAATGAAGAGAGCCTTTGACAAGTATTTCAAGGTTTGTTCGCTCATGGAGATCTAGTCTTAACAGTCAAGAGGCCGATTGTCATGCATGGACGCTGTAAAAGAAAGTTCGAACCCAAGTGGGTCCCTTCATAGTAAAAAAGGTCACACCGTACGAGGCCTATATACTAGCCAACTCTGATGGGGAAGAGGCAATGCCTCCTATCAATGGGCGATATTTAAAGAAGTATTATCCCTTATGTGCTCTTAAAATGTAGTGCATGCAGTAAAAAGAAAGAAATGGAAAAGAAAAAAAAATAGCAACCGAAATCAAAAGAAATTCATTTCTTTTATTGCAAAAGCCTATTATCAGGGAGGTTATAAATATAGTATCAACAATTGCTCTTGATTCAGAGGAAAAGAAGATGTTCACATTGAAGTATTGCTCTTGCTTCTGGGAAAGACCAACAATTTTAGAGTCAGCTTCAATTCATCTGACGAAATATGGCTGGTTTCCAAGAGAGGGAAGAAGTACTCTTATAGAGTCTATCAGACATACAAAGCAGACTTCCTTGGCAAGGGGCTGGCCTATGATGGATGCCCTTCCTAAAGACAACATGGACTTCACTGTTGTGCTGGAGGACTTGGCTTCCAACAGACCACAGTGATCGAGCCTTCTTATTTACCATCACTCTTGACCTCCACAAGGCATCGCCATCCATGGTCATCATCGCATGCAACTCAATGCTGCGTGATCATTGTCGTGCATGGCTCAACGCCGTGGATGACCACTATCGTGAGCAGCTCTGCGTTGCGTGCTACCATCACCACGGACCGGCCAACGCCGCACGCGACCATCGCCGCTACCGGCATACTACTAAGCTTGGCTGTCACCGTGTGCATCTTAGCGCGACACGCAGGCAGCAGCACTGCATGCGATTTAATGCAGCGCATGCCCTTGTGGTGCTCCGGTTCCCACCATCCCCAATCCCAGGGGGCATTTAACTCTTCGTGCATCTTCGAATTCACCAACCATTGCCTCACAGTGATGGTCCAGCTTCCTATGACTTTCCCAATACCGACATTTCCTCTTCTCATCGGAAACACTTCTCCGTCCATAGGGGACCCCCTTCTGACCCTATTCTTTCCCTTTACTGACGGTCAAGAATACTGGAAAACCACCGAAATCTCGATAAAAGCTCCCCTGTGACCCTACAGATTTCCTTCTCCCTTCTTCGCACTCCTCTGCTCGCCAGAAAATCACTAAGCTTCTGGCAGAACCACTGTTCGACCTCTGTTCTGCCTGACAGCAATCGCAAAGACGTCCCGACGTCACCAGATAGCCCATTGCAAGTGTCAACAGTCCCTGTTTTCCTCCTTGGTGTACCCGAGGCTTCTGCAACCTGTCGATAACCATGGAAAAATCACTAAAGGCTCCTGGAAGTAGCTGGCAAACTCTGGTTTGTCCTCTTCTACCCCCATAAAAAGTGTTGGAACTCTGGCAGGGTACCACTGTGACTCTCACAGTTCCGCCAGAGTCTCGGTGAATCTCTGTGAAGCCCCTATTACCTGCTTGAGAAAGCCTTGACACCCTCGAAAACTTCCACAAGCACTCCGCGAAGGCTCACAACTTGCTAAAGTTCGCCAGAAAGCTCCTAAATGCTTGTACACTACAAGTTTTAGCCGGAAACTCTTGTCGAGAGTCTCTCAACGGAAGCTCTGGCTTGCTCTAAACTCTCTTCACTGTTTTACCTAAGGTAAAACAGTAAAATGGGGCCCCCCACAAGTTTGAAATGACGCTCCAGACGTCATCTTCAGATGGCGATAAGTCCAGGCCGGGGTAGTTCAAGCCCGAGGCCCGAATACGAATCACTTCCATGTTGTGCTTCGCAAACCTGCTGCCATCTATTGCTATCACTATGCCTTAACGTCATGCGTCCTTGGGATGCTATCGCCATGTACTTCACTGAGTGTTATCGTCGCATGCTTCACCAAGTGCTATCGCTGCGTGCTTCACCAAGTGCTATCGCGACGTGCTTCACCAAGTGTTATCGTCGTGTGCTTTACCAAATGTTATCGTCGTGTGCTTCACCAAGTGCTAACGTCTTGTGCTTCACTAAGTGTTATCACCGTGCGCTTCATGTAGTGGTATTGCCAGAAGCTATCGTCATGCGCTTCATAAGAAGCTAACGCCGTGTGCCTCATCAGAAGCTAACGTTGCGTGTACTCAATCAAGGGTCTAACGTCGCGTGCGTCATTCAAAACCTAGCGTTGTGCGCATGCTATGGCACTTCCATCTGGACCATTGTTCTGTGTCCGCAGGGAGTTCGTTCTCTACACCACAGCCATCATCAAGTCTTCAGTCTTGTCTCTGTTCCACATGGAGTCACATCCCCTTACTTAAATGGTCTAGATGCATGACTCTAAACTGCATGGTCCAAACTATATGACCATAACCTGTAGCAGAGGTCTAGTTGCACGACCTTAAACTGCATGGTCCTAGTCGCATGACTTTAAACTGCATAGCCATGGTCTGAGCTACAAGACCTTCAACTGTAACATACATCCTGTAGCAAGATGTTAAATGGCGCGACAAATAGTCCATACACATGACTTTAAACTGTGAAATGGATGCACCTCTCCACCGGGTGTATTCTACCACTATCCCCAGTGGGGTGACACTTGTGCTTCGGACTGTCATTCCCAGTGGAGCTACGTGCAAGCCACTGTCCCTCATCCCCAATAGCAGTCACATCGATATTGCATCCCAATATCCCCAGTGGAGTTAGGGTCATTCTTGTCTCTTCAATCCCTAGTGGGGTTACATTTGTGCTCTAGTCTGTCGTTTTCAGCAAAGTTACATGCATACCATTGCTCATTATCCCCATGGAATCATATTTATCCAATTAGTTCCCAGTGGCCTCGCTTCTCATCGAACCATTGTCTTTATCCCCCCTACAGAGCTCCACTTACATGACGACTCACCTAAATGGTCTAGGTGCACGACCTTAAACTGCACGGTCCAAACTATATGACCCTAAACTGTAGCAGAGGTCTAGTTGCACGACCTTAAATTGCATGGGCCTAGTTGCATGACTTTAAATTTCATAGCCACGGTCCAAGCTATATTATCTTAAACCATAGTGCACGTTATGGCTGCATGACGTTAAAAGGCTTAGCACCATGGACCAAACTATATGACCTTAAACTATAGTAATGGTCCAAGCTATATGACTTTAAACTATAGTGCACATCATGACTGCATGACGTTAAACTGCTTTACACAGGTCCAGGAGGCATAACCCTTAAAATTACCCCCACACACGTGCATACGCCCTTTACGTACATCTTCACGCATGCCTTCCCTAACCGACCCGTTCGTGCACTCACCACCTTCATTACTTTCCCAGTGAATCCATTCACTTCATTACCATGATCCATCATTCCCCAGTAACTTTCACTCATGCTCATACTCAGCAAATGAGTCACCACTTTTCACCCACCATTCATACATCATCCATCTTTCATACATAGCCTTGTGCCATCTTCCCAAAGTGAGTCAAACCACCACCATACTCATTGTATGGCCTCCACATACTGTCATTCATCACCACCCCGATCCAACTGAATGACCTTAAACTATAGTGCACGTCCTAGCTACATGACGTTAAAAGGCTTCGTACAAGTCCTGAAGGCATGACCCTAAACATGTCTTCAAAAAAAAAAAAAAAGAAGAAGAAGAAGAAGAAGAAGAGAAAATAACGGGGATGTTGTATACCTGGATAAGGGAACGCCATGAGTAAAAATGTTGTACAAAGGAGAACTTTGCTTAATAAAATTTCCATCTTTCTTTTATTGTTGGGTCACATTTTGTGAGAGAGGAAGGAGAGAGAAACTTTTAAGTCGGTACCCCTAGGCTTAAGGTAAATCTCTTTCTCTCTCTTCTTTTCTTTTCTCTGTTCTTTTATTTTCTCTCTTCTTTTCCCTCTTCTTCTCTTTCTTCTTCTTCGTCTGAGCCTTTCTTAAAGGTCATGTACGGCAGTGGTAGTGTCGTGCATTCCTCTTTCTCTCTTTTCCCTTGTATGGTTTCACTGGTCGTGGCGATGACAACACCATGCACATCCCTCTTCTCATGGGTCACAAAGGGCGTTGCTCATCGCCGTTTACAAGCATGTCTTTGACGTCCTGCACAAGCGCAGACATCGATAGTCATCGTCATTTGCGAACACGCTTTATGTGTCCCACACCTACGACGATTCCTATCGCCGCCATGAAGGGTCGCAGCGATGCCTATCGCCGTCCGCGGGCCTCTCTTGCTCCCTATGCCTATCGTAGACGACGATGCCTATCGCCACCCGTGAAGGGTCGCGGCGATGCCTATTGTCGTTTGCGGGCCTCTCTTGTGCCCTATGCCTATCGCAAATGGTGATGCTTATCGCCGCCCGCGAAAGATCGCGACATTGTCTATCGCTGCCCATGAAGGGTCGTGGTGATGCCTATCACCATTTGCAGGCTTCACTTGTGCCCTATCGCAGACGGAGATGCCTATCATCGCCCGCGAAGGGTCGCGATACTGTCTATTGCACCCTCTGAAGGGTCGTGCTACCTTCTTATGTTGCCGACAGCGATAGCTAATGTCGTTTGCAGTTCACTACTCGCCCTTTCGCCATGAGTAACAGTGTCCAACTCCCTCTAGGGGCCACGACACTATTACTCCACGGCTGTGGGTGGCGATGCCTAACGCCACCGGGACCTTCCTCCTTCGTTGTCTAGTGTTTTCTTATCGTTCTCTTTTCTCCTCTTCTCGCTTGACTAAAGGATAGACTTAGTCTAGCTCCATCATAGCGTTCTGGCTGTTGAGCAGTATTGTCGTCATGCTGGTCCAGAGTACCATGTTCGTCTTGCTGCCATGCCAAATTAGTACAATCATATCTACCTTGGTTTCAAGTAGTATTGCTGCCGCGTCTGTCTGAGTTACAGTGCCTGTCTTACTACCACTCCGAGTCAATCACTTTATTAGTCCAGCTATCATGCTAGTCTCATCCCCTTGTCGAGTCCCCTTCTCTTTTCTCCCCTTATTTAAACCCTCTTTTTCATCACCCTAACTTCTCATCTTCTTTGCTAGTCCAGCTATCATGCTAGTCTCGTCTCCTTCTCTTTTCTCCCCTTATTTAATCCCTCTTTTTCATCACCCTAACTTCTCATCTTCTTTTCCACATGAGTGTGCATTGCCCTAAGACAAGGGTGGGTCCCTGACCCACTTGTCTTGCAAATTAACCATGATAGTGTTGTGCAGAAAACATGATAGTGTTGTGCAGAAAACAAGAAGATTGCAGGTCAAGGGTGGTGATTCCGAACCAACTGAAGCAGCTTGGGGGCTTTTCATCGTGATCTAAGAAGGCGCCCGCGCGAGTCAGCACGAGTAAGTCACGAACCCAGGTGAGGTTGGTCCTCACCTCATGAATCAAATTCCTCTCTCACCAGTTGGGCACTTGCCCTTGTTCTGTGAACAAGTTTCCTGAGAGAGTGGTCTCAGGTCTCGGGTTCTAGATCTTTCGATCCTGAGACACGTGTGACCCGATCACCTAGATCCGGGGAGGCGAGATCGGGGCACCTAACCAAGAATATCAATATTTGTAGTATTTGGACTGGATAGGAAAGGAAATTGGTCCTCATAGAAGGAGACATCCCTGTTGACAAAGAATTTTTGTACGTCAAGGTCAATGACTTTGTATCCTTGCTGTCCATATGGATAACCAGTACACACACATTTGCGTGCATGAGGGGGAAACTTGTCATGTGATTTGGTGTGGGCACAACACAGACATCCAAACACGTGTAGGCGTTAGCAGGTTGGTTTGACATTGAACAAGGTTTCATGAGGTATTTTTTTTTGTAGAACAAAGAATTCACCTTCCTTTCCCTCCTGGAGTCATTGTAACATAATGGTTCTCTCATGGATTTGGAACACGATTTGCAAAGAACTCTCGAACAACATCATTTACTTCAACACAGCGAGTGAAGCATGGGAGGATCTACAGGAGTGCTTTTCACAAGGTAATGCAGCCCAAATCTATCGCATTACTCGTATCCACTTTTTGTCAACATGATTGTGATACAATATTGTTCCTATGGACCACCTCTTTTCCTTGTCTTCCAATATGGTTCCTATGGACCACCTCTGAACCACCTCTTTTTTCAGGTATAGTTAACAAAAGGCTGGTAAGAAGTCCGTTGAGAAGAAACTAGTAGAGAAAACCCAAACTGAGAAGAAGCCAAGGATCAAGAAAACCCCAAAGAAGGTGACGCAGAGAAGAAAACGAAGAGGTTTAAGAAAGTTACAACGACCTACAAGGTGGCGCAAGGGAGAGGAAGAAGGTGGCACCATTGAATTGCTGCTGCTACTGCTGTTGCGCAATCACCATTTAGATTTCCACTATCTATGCTTAAAAACTCATGAAAATGAGGCCTTCACGAAATCCAGCACACCAGCCATGGTTCATATGAAGAGGGACCGACCCTTTCTCTCTTTAGAAATACGGATTGAGTTTTAAGTTTGTCGTGACGACGCGTGCTGCACAACCAACAATGTAGAGATAGAAAGAGAGACTCTGGGGGGCAGATGGAACCCTCACCTCAGCGATGTAATTGCAAGATGCATTAGTGGTTAAAAAAAAACTGGCTGACACTGTGAGGGCTTTGCATCATATCTTGGGTGGCATTTTGAATCCGAATGCTGCATATATGATCATTCACGGCATGAAGACACTGCATCTTCATGTACAACAACATAATTCAACAGCAATGAGGATGGCCCGACTTTTAGAGGTGCATCCCAAGATTTCTCGTGTCTATTACCCATGCTTGCAAGTCATCCAGCGCATCACATAACTAATAGACAAATGACGGGCTTTGGGGTGTTGTCAGTTTTGAGGTGGACGGAGACTTCAGTGTCCCATTCTTTTGTGTTGGAATGCCAAATAAAACAAGTTTTCTATGGAACACGAGCTATGTATAGAGAGAGATTTTTATATCATTTCTATTAAGGTGGAGTGTGAGGAAATAGGTGGATATGATAAAGACGGAAACTTGAAAATACGGAAGAGGTGATTCAATGCCTATGTTATATACTATGGTGATAAGGAAGATGCTACGTAGAGATGATAAATATGGAAGATTGTATGCAAGCAAGAAGCTAGAAAAATATGGAAGACTGAAAATACTCAAGATGATAGAAGACTGAAAATAGAGACAGACTATTGTTGGGAGAGAAATGGCCTCAAGGTGGAGGGTTAAGAGGATTGATACGCTCTGATACCATACTGAATTTAAAAGAGAAAAACTTTTTATTGAGCAACGATTTCATTCCACACAGGTTGTTAACATAGAGATACAACATGTATAATCCCTTGATGTGGGGATATATCCCTTGATTGCAGAGATGATGGTCAACAATCCAGCCCTTGATAGTAGGGATGTAAGTTACAAAGATATTTGATGGTCAACAATAAATCCCTTGGTAGTAGGGATGTAGTTGCCAAGTGTGAGAATCGTAATAATTATAGACCAATCCCCAACAATTTCTTTGGATCGTGTTGGTTTTGCAAAGGACATTATTGGAAAAATATGGGAAGAGGCTAGCTTACAAGCTTACACATGAACTTGCAAACTAACAAATCTTGTTCACCATAGGAGCCACAACACATAAAGTAGGTTTAGATGAATTAGAATATGCAACACGATCATCTCCATTTCCCTATCACCTCTAATTATTTTCTATTGTTATAATGTGTATGCATTATCTGGTAAGCCAGAGGCAAAGCAATTCGCTAGCAAAGACACATGGCATTGTGAGATGTCATGGGTTAAATTAAAAGAGGAGGAATCATATTCACCTGGATATTGTCGCACCACCTTATTCTTTTAAGGGAAAATTTTGTACAGAAACCTAATTCCCCTTCTTACAAGATGAACCCAGTGAACAGATCTAAAATCTACAAAAGATTTCAATAATCAAAGAAAGAGAGATGCATGAGAGAGTAAAGAGAGATAGATGCGTGAGAAAGAAGAGAGAAAGAGAGAAACTTACAGCGAGAGGGTGAGAGGTGAGCATACTTTGTCACTGTGGTGAATGGAGAGAGAGAGCCCTTGCCATAGTCAAGAGAGAGATTACCACAATCAGAATGGAAACAAGGGAAAGGAAACGAGAGAGATGGGGTTGAAAAAGTACAAAATAGGGTTAAAAAGGCTTTTGGATTGAGATGGAATAAAATAATTTGTTGGGCTAGTGTTGTAGTCAAAAGTGAATAAACGTGAGAGAGAAGAGATGAGGGGGTACGGTGAAATACTCGAGGTTTTTTTATGCCACTTGAAAGAAAAATGGAAGGAGGGTCTACCGTGAAATAAGATGGGGAATTAAGGGTCCGTACAAAAGTTTTCCTAAAAAAAAAAATAATAATAAAAAATAAATAATGGGATGCGGTTTGCATCAAAAAGCCATTGGAACATAGAGGCATCCTTAGGAACTTGTGAAAGTGTTTCTAAGATGCCATTTGCTAATGGAATTGATTTCACAAATGTAGAGAGAGAAAGTAGCTCGAAAATGAGGGAGAAATTTAGTGGAGAGAGAGAGATTTTGGGCAGCCATCAAGCCCTTTTTTTAGAGAAAGCGGGTTATGGCACAATTATAGAAAGAGCTAAGATAGAAAATGCTACCATGTGCGAGGGACTCTAAGAACTTCCTACATAAGACAATCAAACAAGTAAAAAAAATACATATAACGATAATATATAATTCATATATGCCAATGTCTTTATTCAGATTTTGAATATTTACAACTGATTTTTAATTTCTATCGTGCTGCAATACTGACCACATATCCTCCTCAGTGGTCATGAGGATTACAATACCCTCCAGTAAGTAGACTAGGGAAAAACCCTAAGTCACTCAGTTGTCCAATGTACAATGATAAGGCACACCTAGTAAATCAAAATATGATCACATAGTGGCTCAATATCACCGTAAATTAGATGGCATTGACACGATTTCTCATAGTCCCTTTAAGTGAAGGCTTTCTATGTGACCCCACCCACATGTATAGTATATGTGACCCCTAATTTCAGCTATCAGATCTAAGTAGATGGTTAGGATGGCTTAGGTCACAATGTCACAAATTGGTTTTTAACAGTCAGATCTTGATCAGACGGCTCAGAGTTTTTAATTTTAAAATTTAAATTTATAAATTGTTTTGAGGCAAAATTTGGGGAATGCATAGATTTGACAGGAGCGCACATGATAAAAATAATAATAAAATATTTTCGATTATGAACAATTATCAGAATACCCTTGAAATTTGCAAGAGTATTTTGGTTATTTACTTTTATAAGTAAATTTTATTTTCATTTTTTCCAAATTCATGCTCATTTTATGATGGGACGTCCAAAATTTCATCCAAAAATATTTTGTAAAAAATTAATGAAAATTAAAACAATGTTTGGCATTACATTAGCGTATGAACCATCGTAGCCGTTTGATTCAGATCACATGGTTAAGAAATAGGGTCACAACTTATATGTTATTAGGGCCACATAAACATTTCCCTTCCTTCATTGGCGTGTACAATATGATACATTTGGACACTATAGTTGGATTTTATCACCTCCATCAATAGTGTAGAGATGGCAATGGGTAAGTGGCATGGCCCAACAGACCCTAACAAACTAAGGCCTTGGCCACAAAATGTGGCATGAGGGCTAGGCAACCACAACATAAGCCCTGCCCATTTCAACCCATGGCATGAGGGCTAGGCAACCACAACATAAGGCTTGCCCATTTCAACCTAGTAGGGCCGGGGCGGCTTGGGCTAGCCCTACAGGGACTAAGGCCAAGCTAGACTCAGGTTGGCCTAGCCCCGGGCCGGCCCATTGCCAGCCCTATGACAATGGGTTAAATGGCGATTGTGGGGTGATGGTCTCATCGCACACATTCACAAATGATTGTACGATTCCTAATTTCTCTCGCTTATCGTGTATTGAGTGAGTTGGACGGTGATAAATCGCATGATCTTGGTTGCTAGTTGCGGCCGATCATAAGCCACACACAGCATCTTCCACTACGCCCAAAACTAAATTAAAAAAAAAAAAAAAAAATCGCATCCCTTATAAGCTTGGAGTTAGGGTTGGCAGTAGCAATTGAGCCCCATCCGCTCTAGGGTTTGGAGTTTTGTCGTAGACGAGCTCTTCCATTCACTTTCTCAATACCTTCCAATATGGTAAGTCTCCATCTCTAAATTTTGATCTCCGAAGGTTTCTTATTTCTGCATTTGAGCATATATTCAGATATTTGAAGCAAACCAAGAAACAAGCATAAACACCATCTTCGTTAGTGGAGGTCTTGGGCACAGTAGATGATCACTCTATGCCCTCTTTTGTTTGGCATTTTAGAAAGAGAATAGTTTCTTTATGATATATCTGGCTGCTGCCTGTTTGAGATACTCCTAAGGTAGAAGATGTATATTAAAATTACTGAGTTTTATAATCGCTGATTCCGATTAGATTTCGAACAGAGAAGAAAAATATATTTAAACTGATATAAGAATTCTACTCGAAAAGCCATCTATTCTATCGAGAACGTGGTAAAAGTCTACTTTTTGTGAGGACAATCTCATGGCTTCAGGCGCTGCAAAGTCCAATGAGATTGTAGCTTTTAAATTCTACTGATTCGGGCAGAAAAAGAGTTATAAGTTTAACTTGCTACAAGTAGAACATAGCAGAAGAATGCACACATTAGAGATTATGTTGACCTGGGAAAAACGATGACCTAAGACCTGGTTTTCGTTGGAGAGAAACCTTTTTTCATCGTTTGCATGGTTTTCTTAAAGAAAAGGAAATGAGTTTGGACTGTGGTATAACTTTTTCATGTGCCACTATGTTGTGGGTGAATGATGAAATATACATTTGGGAGAGCATCCTATGTTAAATTCTGAAGCTATGTAATCTAAATGGGTTTTTTCAGCCTTGTGCTAGCTGTGATTTTGGGTGTTTGTGGGGTTAGAGATAAAAAACTAATGCCTTGGATGTAAAATATGCTTTAGAGCCTAGGCACCTCAATATATGAGGTGTTTCAGAGAACTACTTGGAAGCCACAGGTATATTAAAGGGGTTGAGAGATTATACCCTCTCCTTATGTTTGCAAGGGAGTCCACCCTAACATCTTTTCACAAGATCAAACTCTTTTTTTGTTCTCCAATTCACCATCTCTACAAAGAAGGAATATCTTCACTTTAAATACAAATTAAAAGGAATAATAAATAAAAATAAAATAGGAATGGAAAACTAAACTCTCGCTCCCTTATCCTTAAAAACAAGTTTAACACATCTTAACCAACCCAACCATGTTAATCCTATCCATATCCATCTTTTTTAAAAAAACTAAATTTCTAATTCTACCCCTTAAATCTCTACAACTTGAAAAAGACAAGAAAATAACCTTAAAGAAAACTAAAAATCCAAATAACATATTTCCTAAGTCCTAGAAAATATAAAAATAAAAAAAAGTTAAAAATCAATTTTTTATTTGCATCATTCTCTAGGGGTTGGGAGAAGCTTGACCTCGAGCTTGTTGAATTTAAATATTTTAAAGTCCTCAAAAGTTGGTGATGCAGTCGTCTTCAATAAACCAATTCGTCAAATACTTTGTGTGCAACTTTGAAATTACAGTTCACGAGAAACTGGTCCAACCATTTCTCACATATCATAGTTTGGTGCTCATTTTAACTCAAGCCTAAATGAAATTTATCTTGTTATTCTTTTCCTTTTCTTTTTCTTTTCCTTTTATTTATGATTGATATGTTTATCTTGCTAAGTGAAAGTATGATGATTTATAAATTGATCTACATGATTATGTACTCTGAAAATGTTGCAATTGGTTTAATGATATGTTTTTCTCTTATTTATTGCATACCCAATTATATGGACGCTTGCATTTTAAATATGAGCTTTTGCTGTTCATAGTGTTGATTTGATTATCACATGTTTGCAAGTGATAAGAGCATGTATGATATATGTCAAAACCCATTTGGATAAAAGGATTAAGGAGTGTCCATGTACTAAAGGATTTTATCACAGGGAATTAGGAAATAATCTGGGTATTGTAGACATGTGGTTACGGATAGATGTCAGTTTTTGCACCATGATAGCATGTTCTAGAACTTGAGAGTTGATTCATTTTATTGGAAAGAAAAACTTTTCTTTGATGGGAAGCTACTTGCTCTATACTATGAGATTACTTTCAAAGTTTATTTACATATCACAGAGCCAATGAAGCCTGGTGCTTTGTGTGGGAAATTAGTATCAGTGAAGTACCTTGATCATTACTGATGACAATTTGCATGCTTATGAGATGAAATCATGACATGACAACTTAGAAGATATCATTTGCAACTCTATGTGTTCATGACACAATTACATATGGATGTCATTTGTTGCATTGTGCTAGCATGGTCTAGAACTTGGGAGTTGTTTAGTATGTAATTGGAAAAAAATAATAAAAATAAAAGTTAAGCCTTTCTATTGGGAAGCTGTGTTGCTTCGAATTTTGAGATTACATTCAGACTTTCCAACGTATCATAGTCAATGAAGCTTGAGGTTTTACGAGCGAACAATTTTCTCCAACTCTCCAGCCTACAAAATAAGCTTTCACACAGCCACCAAACAAGCTCATTAAGAATAGAACACACATAAAAAGCTGTAAAGCTTCACACATAGACCTCTTTCCATCCTCACCATGCACTAAGAACCTCATCATTAGATGTTCAGTACCGGAAACCTAGCTCCACATTTGGCACATCCCTCACCTCGATCCAAACACCCCCTTCGATTGTGATAAGAAACATGACCAAAAACATGGCAAAACGAGCAAGATAGAAGATCGAAAATTTCAAGATTATGGGTTTGGTCGGATTTTGGGTTCGACATCAAAAAGTTTGATTCAAGCCTCAAAATGCATATCAAATCGATTGTCTCTGGAAGGCCGACACTTCTACGGTATTAGTTTGCTCGGAATATTGCCAGAAGCTCAAAAAATGGCCCCGAACCATAAAGAATGCAACATGCCCATTTTGAGGATGGTCTTGTCATTTTCACAAAAGTATGGAGGGGCAAAACGGTTATTTTCCCACAAAAATGAAAATCACTTTTTAATTCATTTTATTGTATTATTTAGCAATTAGGCATAGTTTTTAGCATCCACCCTTATTTGGTGATGACTCTATATAAGCTCTTTTATTCATTTTGTAACCCTAAGTTGAAAAGTGGGCAAAATCTTTTTTTTTTGATAAAGGTTGACATTGTATCTCTGATAGAGAATGTTACAACATAGCAAAAACCTAAACGGGTAGACAAATTTCACCGAGGGAGGTGACGGCTAAAAGAAACAACTAAAAGTAAACAACAATATAAGATAAAACAGAAAACCGAAGGGAAAACCACAAAAAAACCCAATCAATACAACAAAGGTCTCGTAGAAAAAATGATGCGCTAGTGTAAGGCGGGCCTTGTCACTCCATCGTTGCTCTGTGTTTAGCTAATGCGTCCGCTGTTCGGTTTGCCACCCTCTAGATATGTCTTCAAGCGACCTGTGTACGCCTGCGTAGAATGTAAATCTGATCAAAGATTTTCCATAATCTCCAAGGGGGGCAAGCCGAGTGGGATGCCCACAAAATAACATTCTTGCAGTCCCCTTCTATAATGAGTGATGGGCCCCAGGATGGATCAAAGCATCTTAGGCCTTCTAAGAGAGCAGGTGCCTCTGCCTCCGTGGATTCTGAAATCCCAATGGAGGATGCAAAGGCAAGGAGGGTGATGCTCGTGTGGTCAGGGAAGATCCCCCCTATTCTAGCCAGACCTGGTTTGCCTAGGGAGGAGCCGTCGAAAATGAGCTTGATGTGCCATAATCTCCAAGGGGGGCATGCCGAGTGGCAAAATTGAGATTGAGATCAAGCTTTTTCTTGTGTTGTACCTTCATTTTTCACTTCAAGAGAGAGGAGAGAGAATATTTTACATTGAGTTACCCCTTTGGATCACCAACCTTCAACCCTAGACCATAGTCCCTACCCAACCCAACCATACTCCATAGACCACTAAGCACACAATCCTAGACCATAGTCCCTACCCAAACTTACCATATTCCATAGACCACCTAGCTTAACTCATAAAGACCATGGACTTATCTCAACTCATACACCCCTTTGGCCTAAACTCCCTACACCTTAGCCTCCTAAACTCATACCTACCTAACCCACTTGCCCTAACCCTCTCCACCAAGACCCTAGTCACTCTCAAGAAGGGCTTAAAGCATACTAGCACTGCACCTAGCATCCGGGTTCGAGCCATTGGCTCATGACTAGGTACCCTATCGTTTTCTCTCTCCTCTTTCTCTCTCTTTCCCTTTCTCATCTCTCTTTCTCTTTCTCTCTCTTTCCCTTTCTTTCTCATTCCCTCACTTTCTCTTTCCTTCTCCCTCCTCTCTCTCTCTCCCTCTCTCTCTCTCTCGATTTTCTCCCTCTCTCTCTCTCTCTTGGTTTTCTCCCTCTCTCTCTCTCTCCCGCTCTTTCTCCCTTTGATTCGATATGCATTTTGAGGCTTGAATCAGACTTTTGATGACGAACACAAAATCTGACTAAACCCATAATCTTGTAATATTCGATCTTGCTCGTTTCGCCATGTTTTTTGTCATGTTTTTTATCACAAATCATAGGGGAGGAATTGTTGTGATCGTTTTGCACGAAAACCCCTCGATTTGGAGTCCGTTTGATCACTTTTATAATTTTGAAGATCGTCAAAAAATGGGATTTCGGCGACTGGAAAATGTGCCTTCTTGTGCGCTCAAATCGCGTGCCTTCCGGACCTCAATCTTGTGCAAATCAGACCTCAAATTGAAGCCCTTCGAGTCACGATCGCAACAGACTTGCTCGTGGACCTATATCCAATGTTGGGGCTTCGAGAAATGACCATGGGAGTGAAGGGATATCACATCTTAAAATTCTGCACTTTTCATGTTTTCGAGCAACTTCTCTCTAAGATTTCTTCCTATCCGGGAGCCCCCACCATGCATATTGTATGTCGAAACGTACGTCTTGATGAGACGCACGACATACTAAAATTGGGCTCGATTAGGTTCAAGATGAAGAAGTTATGCCACTTGGAATATAAAACTAAAACTTCAATTATGCCACTCGGAAGAAATCCTGTTTTGGAAAAACACAGTTTTTATGCCATTGGCTCGTCCTTTATTCACATTGGAGTTACAAGTGCGTCAAAAATACTCTACAACAACCGCTTCCACAACATACTCAAACCCTACCCTCCAGCTCTAAAATTGTTGATTTCCACCTGCTCCTCTCATTATAACCATTCCTTCACCATGTGAGTGGGGGAAGGCATTTTCTTAGATATTGACACTTTTAAGGCCCTTGCTTTTAGACGTTTCGAAATATTCGATCTTGCTCGTTTCGCCATGTTTTTTGTCATGTTTTTTATCACAAATCTAAGGGGAGGAATTGTTGTGATCATTTTGCACGAAAACCCCTCGATTTGGAGTCCGTTTGATCACTTTTATAATTTTGAAGATCGTCGAAAAATGGGATTTCGGAGGCCGGAAAATGTGCTTTCTTGTGCTCTCAAATCGCGTGCCTTCCCGACCTCAATCTTGTGCAAATCAGACCTCAAATTGAAGCCCTTCGAGTCACGATCGCAACAGACTTGCTCGTGGACCTATATCCAATGTTGGGGCTTCGAGAAATGACCATGGGAGTGAAGGGATATCACACCTTAAAATTTTGCACTTTTCATGTTTTCGAACAATTTCTCTCTAGGATTTCTTCCTATCCGGGAGCCCCCACCATGCATGTTGTATGTCGAAACGTACGTCTTGATGAGACGCACGACATACTAAAATTTGGGCTCGATTAGGTTCAAGATGAAGAAGTTATGCCACTTGGAATATAAAACTAAAAATTCAATTATGCCACTTGGAAGAAATCCCGTTTTGGAAAAACACAGTTTTTATGCCATTGGCTCGCCCTTTATTCACATTGGAGTTACAAGTGCGTCAAAATACTCTACAACAACCGCTTCCATAACATACTCAAACCCTACCCTCCAGCTCTAAAATTGTTGATTTCCACCTGCTCCTCTCATTATAACGAGTCCATCACCATGTGAGTGGGGGAAGGCATTTTCTTAGAGATTGACACTTTTAAGGCCCTTGCTTTTAAACGCTTCGAAGCCTCCAAGAGAAGATATTTAAGGGGGATCATAGTGTGGGAAAACCACCTTTGGAGCTCTTAACCAAGTCGTATGTTCTCATGGAGAGCAAAAATGCAATATTCTCCGTCTCACAAGACAAAGTACAAATGGCCATTAAGTCAATTGGAGCAAATATCAGAAGGGCTAACCTCAACTGTAAACCTTGGGCTGCCATGTTTGGAGCTCAAAGATGTCTAACTATTATGGATCAAAGCCATCGGCTTACCTCTGCATGATTGGCAACACCTATCTTCCAAGAGATCAAAGAAACACACCCACTTGAGGTTAACTGGAATTCCTTTGTGGTTGGGTTTCCCTCTGGGTGTCATCCAAATCCTGACTAGAGGGTTAGATCCAACCACCCTGCCAAAGGTCCTTAACTTAACCATATATACCCACATTTTCTTCATCCTTATCAAGCTAGAGAATCCAGCCCCTTCCCCACAGAGAACAAACCTGGGGCCTGGTTCAATGCCCCCTAGGACCATCACTCTAGCCTCAATGCGTTACAGGTGACAAGGACCTCAAAAACTGGGTAATTGTGATTTGCCTTAAGAACCGATAGAAGGTGAAGATGAGATGGTGTGATCTTAACAGATTTTGAACAGTTAGCAAATAGGGAAGGGCAACATCACCATCAAATATCTATTAACCTCTCCCTCCCCCCCCCCGCATTAAAAAAAAATTTAGGTTTTTTGACATCAACCAACCAAATTCCACATGCCTCCTCTTCCTTCTTTCACCCCCTACAGAATAAGTTCTTCTTGCTTTGACCCTCCCCCATTTATGCTTCAAGAAATCATAAACCATCACCTTTTACAACTCTCTCACTCACAAAATCATCATTACTTAAGAAGCTGCTTCAACAGTTGGCCCCGAACTCCTTGTTGAAAACTCCAAATTATCCAATAAAAGCAGAGAACAATGCTCAGAGTGTCCCAAGCACTCAAAGCACACCCCCAAAACTTGGGCTCTGTGCTCCTGCATGATGATCCCGACTATTATAGACATGGAAACTAGATACAACATATTGAAACACCTTTAGCCACCACCCTCTCCCCTTCCCCTTTCCTTCCCCCCTTTCCTCTCTTTTAGGAAAAAAGGAAGACATCTTCAATAAGAAGGAAACCTCAAAACTGATTGAAACTCGTAGATCATAATTCCCAAATCACACCTTCCTGCTGATAAACTCCAATAGGTCATTCGATTCTCCGCTAGATATGGCACATTGCTCCAACCTCCCTGCCCCCAATCCACCTACCCACACAGACGCGTAACAAAACATCTTCAATGAGAAGAAAAATGTCAAAAACAGATTGAAACCTATAGATTAAATACGACCACGCTTCCCTCCTCCCAACCTCCATGGGTGTCCTTAGATTCTTTTGCACTGCTTGCACAAAGAAAGGTTCCTTAATACGTTCTTCCCTCCACCCATCATTCCCAAGAAGTTGATTGTACCTAATCACAATCTTGAAGATCCAAAACATCAATCACAAACCGATTCAAATTGCATAGCCCTTGTTATCTTTTCTTCCTCTTTGCCTCCCTATCATATCCCTACCTTCTAGAACAACTCAACCCCACTACCCTAAACTCCCTTGCCCAAATGGTCTGTGAAACTTGTTTAGATTCAAATTCTTCCTTTTTAGTGGACTTAGAGGGAGAGGGTTGATAGAGCAGAAGGTGACAAATCAAATGCTAAAGGTGATGGTCGATGGGTCAGGTGACATAGATCAAATGCTAAAAATGATGGGTCTTACAACGATCCAATAGGGGATGTCAACTACAAATTCAATAGCAACTCATTTAGAGAAGCTAGGCCAGATGGATGACGATGTAGAGTAGAGAAACTTCACATGCCACATCAACTATCAGAGAACCGAGAACTCAACTCCTAGCCCTATGGACCCAAGTTCAAGTTTACAATCCTTGCCTCCATACCCACTAACACCCAGTCTACAAGATGCTCTGTAAGGTGTCAACTACCCCCTTTACCTCCCTCAAATGAAAGCATTTGCTTGGAATATCTCAGTGTACCAGTGACTTGCAGAAACGAAGTTTGTCCATCCTGGTATCCTTACCCTAACTAAAACTAAATTAGATGCCCAGCCGTACACCTCCTCCACACCATTTGGGGGAATAAGACCAAGGGCAGTCACAAATTTGTATCCATTTTTCATGATATTATGCATGGATCAGCATGGTCAATTCCTCAGAAAAAATTGTAGGCGATTCTTCCACAATGGAATCTGATAAGTGAGATTTCGAGTAAATGATTTCAGAATCTTCTTCTGTCCGAAGAAATGATTCATCGAAATAATGAGTCTCCCGTTCCATTAATATGGACACATCTGAGATCACCATGGGAGGTTCTACCTTCCACTGGTGCCTTACATGCCACTTGCATCAACTAGGATCCTACTATCCTACCCGAACTGTCTGTGCACTTTAGCCAATCCTATTTATATCCTTCTCTTTTTTTAATGATTTTGGATGGCTCTTCACTGTGGTTAATGGGCAATACAGGCCAAACCTCTGAGAAAAATTTTGGGCTAAACTGAACTGAGTCCACCACCTAAACCACCTCTCTTGGTGTTTGGGAAGTGACTTCAATGTCATAAGATGGCCATTTGAAAAGAATAGAGGGGGTTGCATCACCACTACTGTGGCTAGATTCTTGGACTTCATTTCCAGCAAATAACTCCTCTACATCCCTCTTAATGGTGCTTCATTCATGTGGTCAAATCACTTGGAAAACCCAATGCTCTCCAAGTTTTGATCAGTTCACCAGACTGGGCCAACAAGTTCTCCGGTGTCCTTTCTAGAACCCTCCCAAAACCTTAACTTAGACCGTGTTCTCATCCTCCTGTGCTTGGAAGTGGTAATTGATGGTTATTTTCTTTTGAGCTCATGTGGCTCAAGGAGAAGGACCTCCATCGACTTACCACCTAATGGTGGTTTGTGTATAAAGTCCATGGCTGGGTTGGACTCAAACTGTTCTGGAAGTTTAAACAGTGGAGTTGTCCCAATTTGGCCTCTTGTTGGGGAAGGAGGAAGCCCTCCTTTCTAATATTGCTAAACTGGACTTGATTGAAGAAGGTAACCTCACACAAGAAGAACGAGGAGAACAAAAGCATAGAGCGGGGGATCATGAAAGGCTAGAAGATCCTTGTGTTTGAGAGCGTCGTTTGTACAATGCATTTTTAGATACTGAGATCCCTTAGTACAAAGGATAGAGATCCATTCTCTGAGGATCCCAAACTCGACTTTTTGGAATCTCGATCCCAACATTTTGGGGGAATTGCTCCTCAATCTTAAAGAGTATATATATAGTCTTTTTTTTTAAACTAAAAAGAGTATATTTAGTCCCGGACTATATATACTTTTTAAAATAGATATTTCATCTTTTATAGCCAGCAAAAAATACAACTATATTGAAAGTATAGTTGCATTTTTAGTTGGCTATAAATAAAGAAAATCATCAGTTTGGTCATTGTCTTGGTCTTTAAGGGGGGAAGTTGATATCCCTAACAGTGGGATCAAGATCTCATAATGTAAGAATCATCCCTTTCTTGGAGCATGAAGTGAGATTTCGAAGTGGGATTGCCACCTTGGTTGGGAGATCCCAGCGACTATGTAGAGTTTTAAAGCTAGGGGAAGTTTACCCCAAGATCAAGTGGCCCAAAGCAGACCGGAACACTGCTCTCTCCCACAAACAAGGTGCAGTAGAAGAGGCCATCCATCCTATCAAAAATGATTAACGGCTTATCAAATATCCAGTGGGCATACGAGAAACCCATTACTATCCTCTACGAAAGATTGTTTATTGCTGACTACCTGGGATGCATGATGTAAATTTCAAAAGCTAGAATATATATAATATTATATATATATATATATATAATATTATATATAATATTATATATAATATTATATATATAGATAGATATACATGTATGTATGCATGTATGTATGTATGTAGATATGTGTGTGTGCATGCGTGCATTGTGTGTACATGCACGTGCGTGCGTGTGCGTATGTGTAAAAGTATATATATATGTACGTATGTAAATGTGTGTGTATGTATCTGTATGTATGTAACCACCCTATAGTATACATGTGCGAGTGTGTGTGAAAGTATGTATGTATGTATGTATTTAAGTAAATGTATGTATGTAACTACCCTACATTATACATGTGCTTGACACCACATGTTAAGGAACATCTATATATAGGTGCACCATGGTTGATGCATTGAGTGATCCATAGTTAGAACTTTGTCCATTACTACCAGCCATGCAAAGGCCCCTTCAGTCACGATCCCACTCCCTGGCCCCTACCGTTCTCGTCGAAGGGTGGCATGTATGGGTTCGTGATTCAGAGGTAGCGAACGCTACTCAAGACAGAGTGGCGCGTTGCTTTGATAAAGCGGTAACTCAAGCAAACCAAGAAAGTAAAGAAACTCTATAAAAAAATGCACAAGATCTAGGTAGAATAAAATTGAAACTTATACTATTACATAAACAACTTGGAGTAATATAATTGTTCAAGACACTGAAGGCTTGGGTACACAACATGTGACTTCAATATAGACAAAATATGGCCCACGACCGTTAGAAACATACAATTAAAAGATCTCCTCAACAGGTACGAGCCTTCGTCAATCAGATCGATCACTCTACCGGTTGTTCTTGACCTTCAGCTTCTATTCTACAGGGATGGAAAAAGAGGAATGAGCTATAAAGCTCAGTAAGAGGATCTAGTTGCTATGCATCTGAATAATTCTTTTGACTATAAGCAATCATAGTGGAAAAAGTATTCAATTTAGCAATCTTATCAATATAATCATCACGGATGGCATATCGAACATCATGGCTATCATATAATCAATATAACTATCATCATTCACATTCACAGATCCAATCATTAACCACTCACTCCTTGGATTCATCTATTCCTGAAATAGAAGCCCTATTCATCAAGCCAAGCCAAATCCCATTGTTTAGGATTTCTACCATCACTCGAGAGAGAGGGCAATGACAATGAGTGTCCTATTCGGTAATGCCCTTATACTTACACACACAGTCCCCAGCGTGCATTTGGTCATTGAACAATTCGATACAGAAACACCCACAATTCATGGAAATTTCATTTCCCAATTTTACTACCTACTAAAGCATAAATAATGTCGTTCAAGCCAAAGTCTAATATTCAGTCAAAACCTTCTTCGACTTAACTAAATTCACAGGAGGATTTTACAAACATTTTCACTATTAACATAGGCTAAACAAGAATGGATTCTAACACTTAATTTCCAAGATTTCAGGCTTACCCTTGCACATCCATACACATGTTCCTACATTCTACTCTTCTACACTTGATGCTTGAATAAAATTAGTAATACATAGCTTCTAAATCCACCTACCTGATGAGAAATACTTCTCCCAACTCTTTGCGCCGTCTCCTCAAGCTTCTACAATGAGCTCTAATGGAGTAGTGGGTAGAGAACTTAAGAGTTTGTCCTAGAGAGAGAGTTTTTGAGAGAGATTACACCTAACACCTCATAAAAGAGGTGTCAAATTTAAATGAAATGAGCTTGATTAGATGCCACGTCACTTAATGAGAGGTAAAAGTAAGAGAAAAAGAAATAGATGGTGGACCGAATATCCATTTTATAAAGATAAATCTTCAATTATTATGCAATGATATATTAACAAGGGTGAGACCATTTTTTAGGACTAACTTATTTAACAATAATATCACATCATTTATTGGTAATCAATATTTATATTAATAATATAAAATTATTAATATAATTCTAGGAACACTCAGTCACCAACCTAGTCAAAACAATTCTAGAGACACTTCTGTAACCTCTAAGCCAAGGATCCTATCTTGGCTGCTTAGCCAAAACAATTCTAGAGACACTTCTACAACCCTCTAAGCCAAGGATCCTATCTTGGCTGCACTGATACCATAACTCAAATTTTTATATTATTAATATAAATATTGATTAACAATAAATAATGTGATATTATTGTTAAATAAGTTAGCCCTAAAACATGATCGCACCCTTGCTAATATATCATTGCATAATAATTGAGGGTTTATCTTTATAAAATGGACATTCGGTCCACCATCTTTTTCTTACTTTTACCTCTCATTAAGTGGCGTGGCGACTAAGCAAGTCCATTTCATTTAAATTTGACACCTCCTTTATGAGGTGTTAGGTGTACTCTCTCTCTCTCTCTCTCTCTAGGGCAAACTCTTAAGTTTTCTACCCACTGCTCCATTAGAGCTCACTGTGGAAGCTTGAGGAGATGATGTAAGGAGTTGGGAGCACTGTTTCTCATCAGATAGGTGGATTTAAAAGCTATGTATTACTAATTTTATTCAAGCATGAGGTTAGAAGAGTTGAATGTAGGATCATGTGTATGGATGTGCAAAGTAAGCCTGAAATCTTGGAAATTAAGTGTTAGAATCCATGCTTGGTTAGCTTATGTTAATTGTGAAAATGTTTGTAAAATCTTCGGGTAAATTTAGTTAAGTTGAAGAGGGTTTTGACTGAATATTAGACTTTGGCTTGAAAGACATTATTTATGCTTTAGTAGGTAGTAAAATTGGGGAATGAAATTTTCATGAATTGTGGGTGCTTTTGTATCGAATTGTTCAGTGACCAGATGGTGGCCAAATGGATCCAAATCAGTTTTGAATGAAAGATATGCTTGTCTAATATAATTTTACTTCTTGTACTATCTTGAAATTCTTCATATTTTAGGATTTACAGTCCATAATATGTCACTGTTGACAGACAACAAAAATTCCAGCCACTGTCACCTACTTTTTACCAAACTTTTGGCCAACCAATAAGTGTCCAAATACCTCCAAATCACTGCCATTTGAACCGTACATGTGTCTACTATAATATTCATGTTAAAACCATGTTAAAATTCTTCATGAATGAGAAGCTATACACTTAATTGTGTAAATAGGTCACTGTGGACAGCTTTAATAAAGTGCAGAATTGATGTTCCTGTGGTCATGCATTTTAAACGACCAAATGATGCCGTTTTCTTCTAAACCATAGTCATTTTAAAGAGTTATGAGTAAGCTTGAAATCACATGTTAAGCACTTTTTGAAATTCTTCTTAATTTGAGAGTTACATGATTAAATGTGAAGACATGTCACTGTGGGTAGCTATTATGGAAACTTAGAACTGATGTCACTGTTGCCACCAATTTTGACTGACCAAAAGAGATCTTTTTTTTCCAAATCACCACCATTAGAGAGGTTTATGGGAACACTCAAAATTACATGTAAAAACTTTCGTGAAAACCCCCCTAGATTGAAAGCTACGCCCATTTTATGAGGATTAGGTCACTATTGATAGAACTTTTCAAAAATTGTACATGCTCAAGTATGAATGCTATTTAGTGAATGTTATATGATATTCACTTAGTGAATGTGAATGCCATGCAGTGAATGAAATGCTATTTAATAAATGTTATGTGGTATTTAATTGGTGAATATGAATGCTATCCAGTAAATACCATGAAAGGGATGTGAATGCTATTTAGTGAATGTTATGTGATATCTAAATAGTGAATGTGCATACTATGTAGAGAGTATCATGACATGAGTGTGAATGTTAATTAGTGAGTGCCATGTAATATTCATGTGCTGAAGTGCCATATAATGAATGCTATGCAATGAAATTCTATGTGCTGGCAATGTGAAAGGTCTGAGTGCCAAAGAATGAATGCTAAGTGAAGAGTGCTCTGAAGGCATGCTCCAAGCATGACCCTCTTTTGTGATTGATAATAGTGCAGTGATTTAGTGGCGCCACTCACGGTTTACCCGTGGTGGTATGATGTGACTTGATAAGAGTGTAGGGCAGGAGGAAAATTAGGTGGAAAGTGTAATGGGTGGGTCGCGTCCCTCGAAATTTAGTGTATTATAAGAAGTAAATAGTAAATCGTTCCTTACAAGGAAAGTGTCTATCAAAGCCCTAAAGCATGTTGGAGACTATGTGTGTAATTGTTAGGGCATTACCGAATAGAACACTCATTGTCATTGCCCTCTCTCCCGAGTGATGGTAGAAGTCCTAAACAATGGGATTTGGCTTGGCTTGATGAATAACGCTTCTATTTCGGGAATAGATGAATCTAAGGAGTGAGTGGTTAATGATTGGATGTGTGAATGTGAATGATGATAGTTATATTGGTTATATGATAGCCATGATATTGGATATGCCATCCGTGATGATTATATTGATAAGATTGCTAAATTGAATGCTTTTTTCACTGTGATTGCTTATAGTCAAAAGAATTATTCATGATGCCTGAATGGGTATATCACTGAGCATAGCAACTAGATCCTCTTACTGGGCTTTATAGCTCATTCCTCTTTTTCCATCCCTGTAGAATAGAAGCTACAGGTCAAGAACAATCGGTAGGGTGATCGATCTGGTTGACGAAGGCTCGTACCTGTCGAGGAGATCTTTTGCTTTTATGTGTCTAGCGGCCGCGGGCCATGTTTTTGTATATATTGAAGTTAGATACTATGTACCCAGGCCTTCGGTGTCTTGAACAATTATATTACTCCACATTGTTTATGTAATAATATAAGTTTCAATTTTATTTTACCGAGATCTGGTGCATTGTTTTATGGAGTTTCTTTACTTTCTTGGTTTGCTTGAGTAACCGCTTCATCAAAGCAATGCGCCACTCTGTCTTGAGTAACGTTCGCTACTTCTGAATCACGAACCCGTACCCTGCTACCCTCCGACGAGAACGGTAGGAGCCAGGGAGTGGGGTCGTGACACCTTCACTCTTCAGGTTGCAGGAACAGACCACACTCAAGCTACCAACTGAGTTCTCCTCCTCAATCGAGGTTATGGTTTGGTACAGACTTCAGGGTAAGGTCATCATTGCTTTTTGATTCCCACACTAGGCTGTCTTTGTTAGGTGGTGATAAAAAGAACCCTTGAAGTTCATGCAACATCTTTCATTGCCTTTTTGTTCACGTCTGAGGTGTGAGGACTGAGTAGCCCACTGTCCAAATTGTCACACTGTTCGGCCACGGTGAATCAGGCCTTATGGCTAATGCAAGCAGACCATGATATGCTTCCCTAAGAGATTGTTTAGAATGGCCAATGATTGGATCTTCTGAACAGTGTGTGTTTTTTTGCGCCGTGGGAAGGATTTGCCTTTTTATTTCCTCATTGCCCAATGATTAAGCTTTTTAATTATTTTTTATGGTTTGCATTGTTTTCCCTTATTTATGTTTAGTAAATGTGTTATTTTTACATTTTGTTTTATAGGAACTCGGGATTACTGCTCTTCATATCAAGCTCCGTGCAACTGGGGGAAACAAAACGAAGACCCCTGGGCTTGGGGCGCAATCTGCACTTCGAGCCCTTGCTAGATCTGGAATGAGGATTGGTCGCATAGGTATTGGCATTTTATTGTTCTAGAAATTCTTATCCCCACCCTTATATTGTTGATTTTCATGATTCTATTGCATCCAAGTCATTAAAAAAATAAGATCTAGCTAATGTGGGAAATATACAAAATCCCTAAAGAAATTCTTATGCTCCCTTATATTACTGGTTTTCATGGTTCCATAACAAGTCAGTACTGTGGTTTTGATAAACCATTAAAAAAACAAAATCTTGCCAATAGCCTTAATAGGAGATGAATGTGGGAATTTTATGAAATCCATTAAAAATGTAGGAACATTTTGTCCCCATATTTTTGGTGACAGACTTGTACCTATTCTTGTTGAATAATGTGTTTCTCCCAAAGCATAATAATCTGATTGAGTATTTTCTTGACAAAGTATCTGGTTATTTATTCTCGAGTTCTAATACACTTAAGATCTATACTAGACATCATGCATTTTGTCATCTGTAAATGGTAATTGTGGTTTTGTTTAATTATGATATAGTTTTCTTTATATATATATATATATATATATATATAGGGTTATGTTAGGGTGTTCACATTATAGAGCATTTTATAATTGTATTTAACAAATTTTGGACATTTATATACGTTTGTTTTGTACATGGAGTATTTTTTTAGTAAGAGTATTTTGGGTCATTAGGAGGGCTGTGATATTATCCACATGGGTTGGGGTGGGGTGGGGTGGGGTGGAGTGTGACATTATCTATATGGAGTACATTAGTGGCATTTAATGCTCCATGCAGGTGATGTCACATCTCATGTGGATAATGTTACACCTCTCTTAATGATAAAAAATACTCTTACTAAAAAATATCGTACTACAAAATAAAGGTATGTAAGTGTCAAATTTGTCGAGCACAATTATAAAATGCTCTATAGTGTGAGCGCACCCACCCTATATATATAGGGTATGGTTTGTATAGAGCTTAGGCTGTAAACTATCAAATTAGAGCATACCTTCAAATAGTGTTGAAAAATGTGGTTTTAATATTGGAAATCTTTGTGATGGCTTAAAAATATATTTTCATATTTATTTATAAAGTTTAAAGCTTCAAAAATAGTGTCGATCGACATATCTATGAAATCTTGAAAATTGAAGGTTCAAAAATGCGTTACAAAATACACTATTTCCAAAACTTGCAATCCGTTTTTTTCTCTTGTCCAATCTTGATGTTGAGATGATCAATTTGAAGTATTTTGGCATCAAAACAACTTGTCCTAGTGAAATTTTTGAGGTAGGCTCAAATTTGATTGTTTAGAGCCTCGGCTCTATATAAACTTTTCCCATATATAGATATATATGAAAAAAGATAAGGTCAACCCACTAACTAATGGAATAGTATAAGCTCAACGGCTTAGATTAAATTTTGGTCGATTTGATGGTCACGATTGCATTTCGTAATATAATTTTTTTACATAAATCCACCTGCAATTTTTTTTTTTATATAAATCCAAATAACATGAAATTTGGGGTGTTCACTCTTTTCATCATGGCTCATCTAATAAAAATATTAGAAAGATAATTTGTAAAAAATAAATTGATCAAAATACCCTTGAATTTTTTTAGGATTATTTTGGTTAATTTAATTTTTACAAATTATTTTTTTGATATTTTATTAGATTCGAATCTATATAAAAAATAGATGCTCTAAATTTCAAGTGATTTGGATTTATAGAAAAAAATTAAAATTATAAGATGAATTACAATCGTAATTATTGAATTGGCCCAAATTCAATCTAGTTGGTTCAAATTCAATCTGGGCCATTGGGCTAATACTATTATAATTTAAATTTTACAACCCTTCAAATTAAAAAGGTTAAAGATAAAAAGAGTTGTGAAGTGTGGATTTATTAATTTTGTAGTTTATTTTTATTATTTAAAAATTAATTTTTGTGATATTTTCATGATTAAGTAAATGGGCAATTTTATAAATATTACTACAATACATGGGGTACTTTTGTCAACTCCATAAAATGTATAGTTGAAATTTCTATTAAAAGAGAATGACAATCTATAAATAAAATTTTAGAATCCTAACTTTCAAAATGCCATTGTATTTTTGTGAAAATTTCAAATTTACTTTCGCTCAATGGTAAAGCTACTTATTAAAATAATTTTTTAATTAAAAAATAATGATCATTTAACTTTATATTTTGTATTTTGAGTATATTTTGTATTCTGAGATGTTAACTCTAGACAAACCTTATATATATATCAACCCCTCAAAATATAAAGGAAGGGGTTGTGACGGGTGTATTTAACAAAAAGATCATTACTTTTTGTTTAAAAAATTATTTTAATATGTAATTTTACCACTAAATAAAAACAATTTGAAATTTCTACAGAAGTATAATGACATTTTGGAAGTTAGTGCTCTAAAACTTTATTTGTAGAAAGCTCGTCTTTTAGTAAAATGTTTAGTTTTATCCCTAGTAGAGATGACAAAAGTACCCATTGTCTTTATAGTGATATTTACAAAATTAGCCTTACTTAAAATTGATATTTCAAAAAGTATTTTTTTATTGTAAAATGAACCATAAAATTAGTAAATTCACTCTTCACAACTCATTAGATCATTAACTTTTGTAATATGAAGGGTTATCAAAAAGTATTTTTTATTGTAAAATGAATCACAAAGTTAGTAAATTCACTCTTCACAATTCATTATATCATTAACTTTTGTAATTTGAAGGGTTGTGAACTTTAGATTATCCCATATGCCTAATGACTCAGATTGAATATGGGTTGATCCAATAGTTATGATTGCATTGTATTTGAATTTTGGTTTTATATTTTATTTTTATAAATCTAATTTACTTGAAATTTTGAGTGTCTAATGTTGAAAAATAGGAATCTAATAAAAATATTAAAAAACAATTTACAAAAAATAAATTGACTAAAATACCTCTGAAAGTTATTAGGGTATTTTGGTCAATTTATTTTTTGTAAAAAAGCTTTTAATATTTTTATTAAGTGTGCCCTAATGAGAAGAGTGGATGTTCAAAATTTTAAGCTATTTGGATTTGTAAAAAAAAAAATTAAAATTCAACTACAAAATACTGACCATCAGATCAGCGGATATGTATATGGAAAAAATTAACAATAGCTTGGCAGCTATAATGAATAGTAATATAAAGTAGAATGGGAGGGGTTAGTTTTCATCATATGGTTCAGTATGCATATCACTTATGAATTTTAATATTTTTTTAGAAATCTATTCATGATGAAATTTTAGATTTGTATTAAAAAATAGGGTGCACAATTAAAAATATATAAAAAATATTTTTCAAAATATAAAATGATCAAACTATTCCTGAAAAATGATGGGGGTAATTTGTTCATTTTAAATTATTGAAAATAAATTTTTTATATTTGTATATGGTACGCAATATTGTTAGGTATATACACTCAAATTTTTATCTTAATCAGATTTATAGAAAAAAAAATTTAAAATTTATATGATATGCATTTTGGACCACATGAAAATCGAATGGTTGAGATTTCACTTATATTACTATTCATTATAGTTATTCAGCTATTGTAAGGTGTTGTTTAGCATTGGTTGCGGAGGATGGAACACCAATTCCTACGGATAGCACTCGAAGAAAGGGCGGACGAAGAGGGAGCAGGCTTTGATTTCTGCTTTCCTTTTTATCCTTCTATGCTCGCCACCCAAATTAAGTTTTCGAACTTTTTGCTGTGGACCTTAGATGGTGATGCATGTCATATTACTTGCTGTGCTTCCTTCAAATCGTATTCATATCAACAAGCAATTCATGCGATTATGATTTTGTTAAACTTGCACCCAAGCTTGTGAAAACTTACACGTCAGCCGTGAGTGAGTGTGTATCATATTATTCAGGGTGCTCTACTCTCCACTATTTTTGTGGCAAAAATGCTAAATGCTAACACAAAGCATGCTGTGGTTTAGGTGGGGTTGCTTTGGCTCGATTCAATTTCATTCCGTTAGACATGTGTCCTAGTGAAAGCACAAATTTGCACTTAAAATTTTAGTAAAAGTACTTGGGGCCGTTGGGATAGGAGGAAATTAGGAATTTTGGATATTTGAAATTTAAAAAAATTTATGGATTTTCAATATCAATGATTCTTGTAATGTAAATCTCTTGCTTGGTCATACAATGCAAAGTTCATTGATTGTTTATAGTCATTTCCATATAATTTGTTTGGTAGCAAAATTTGATGTAGTTTCTTTCTAAAATTGTAATATATTTTCTATTGGTAAAACTCAAAATTTGGGATGGCTTTTAAATTTTTTGAGATATTTTTTTTTAGAATTTTGATTCTCTCTCTATAAAATTTTAATATGCCTTTTCTTTTTAAAACTTAAATTTTGAAATAATTTTTCTCAAAATTTTGGGATAGTTTATCGTTTCTAAAATTTAAAAATACTTGCTCTCAAAAATTTAATTTTTGAGAGTTTCACCCTCTAAAAATTTTGAGATGGTTCTCTCTAAAAGTTTTGAAATTGTTTGAGGCACTTTAACGATCTAAAATTTTAGAGTGAATTATGTACAAACTGTAGGGAAATGTTTCTATGCTTTCCCTACAGCATAGAAGTTCTATCCTTTTTTTTATCCAATCGTTCATTTTGAATGGATGGCTAACATTACTCCAATCACAATGTCATGTCTTTATACTCTTTTATTTTTAATTTTTTTTCTATAAACTGTTTTGATACCAAATTTTGGACGTCCATTCTTTTAGTAAACTCGCACTCGTAAAAAATATTAAAATTATTTTTTCAATAAAATAAAATGATCAAAATACCCTTGAAAGTTTCAAGGGGTATTTTGGTCACTCTATTTTATCGAAAAATTATTTTTAATATATTTTATAAGTGTGCCCCAATGAGAAGATGATACGTACTAAATTTCATATTCATATAATTTGTATAAAAAAAAACTAAAAATAAAATACTTTGAGATGTCGGATCTAAGATCAAACGGTGGGTGGCTCTCTTGATCAAAATTGGACGGCTGGACGGTAGGGGGAGGATAGAACTTCTATGCTGTAGGGGGAGCATAGAAAGCTTGCCTCGGACTATATTGGTGGGGAGGGGAGGGGGTATATTACCATTTGTTGTCCAATATGCACAATGTTCATTCTTTTTTCTTTTTAATATATAAGTTGCCTTTCTGTCCGGCGATGCAAATACCGGACATGTGGTTATTATTTCTATTCTTAATTATTTGTTGTTCGGTGTTTAAAATACCGAACAATTACCTTTTTTTTTTGTTCGCAAGATACTTGGCCTCTCTCGCTACCCAGCCCCTCTATCTCTAGCTGCCCTCTCGCTCTCTTTCTCTCTCTCAACTTCACACGCTTCTCTTTTTCATTCCTCTATGTTTTCTGGCCGTTTTCATAGCTTTTTGTTATTACTCTCTCTCCACCCATTCTACTGGTCGTGAATTTAATCCAAAGCTCTAAGCTCCATTTAAAATTGCCTCCCTCTTTATACTCTCTCTCCACAGTCCGCACATCCTATCTCTAACTCCCATGGATTTCACCAGTTCCTTTTCTGTCCCCTTTCATCCTTACAAGCCCACTCGAAAACCCAATTTTTCTCTCAAACCCATCATCTCTCACCTATCCACTTTTTCTCACGGACCCATCATCTCTCACCAATCCACTTTCTCTCACAAACCCATCTTTGTTTATGAGCCAATTACCTTCTTTAAAGAACCCATTTCCCCCTTGTCTTTTTTTTGTTTTTCTCTGTCTTTTCCTTTCTTCTCTTGTAACTTCATTACCTTAACGAATATCACTCTTTCTAAAAAGACCCATTTCGTTCTCTCAAAAACCAATGGGCCCCTCTCACAGTCCTATTTTGTCACAAAACTTTCCCTCGCAGCTCAATGCCTTCTATCAAAATCCCATTTTCTCTCTCAAACCCATCTCTCTTAAACCCATCCCTATCTCATTGAGACCTTCAATGGCAAAAGGCATCGATGGCAAATTCTACCCTGACCCAGCTGAGGATGAACCCCCTGAAGATTTTGCTCATGCAGTCTCTAAGTTCCAACAAGTGGGTCGACCAGCTGGTAAGGCTTGAGAGTGACAATAACAAATACAAAGATGAGCAATCCATCTTTCTGGCTGCTATCGCTCAAGAACACGACCCACCGGAACCATCTTCTGAAGCTCCCAATTCACTTGATGATGGTGATGACCTTTTTGGAGAGAGAGACAAAGCCATACCTCTCAAGCACAAGGGATTCGTGGACTAGGGCCTTCTCTCTCCAAACCCACCTAAAAAGAAAGGGGTTAATCCAGGTGTATGAACAGGTTTATAAAAAAGTGAGAGGGTGGGTAGAGAGAGAAAGAGAGAGAGGGGGTAGAGAGAGAAGCCGGGTATCTTGCCAACAAAGAAAAGATGTAGTCGCCTGGTATTTCAAACACTAGATAATAAAAAACTAAAAATAGAAAGAAAGGAAAAATTTATATACGGTTGCATCCTTACATCAAAGCTAAGAATGCAGCCTTATAAATTGCCCAATATTTTGAATGGTCCAAATTTCTCATTTGAACGTCATACGCCAATACTTCCAACAAGAAACATCCAATTACCCTTCTGGTTGTGCGTCTCTCTCTCCACCCTATGCCATTATCTCTCTCTCTCTCTCTCATTAAAACCTTGGCAGTTTTGCGGTGCATGATTCTCTCGTATGGATCTTGATCATTGATATAAATTGAGAAAAGTGGCAACTTTTTAAGGTGAAAGCTCCTTAGTGGTTTTTAAATGCGGTTTTTAGTGTTATCAATGGTGGTTTCTTAGGCTTCCTTTTTCTCTGATTCTAGGCACCTTGTCTGAAGAAAACCACCTTACCTTTTCTGCTCTCTTTGTAAAGTCCATGGCGTTTTCGCATAAGCCCCAATTGTATAAAAATAAAACATATAAAAAAAAAAAAACCCAACTTTTTGTGGTTTCTGGTTTGAGCTCTGGGTCCCTATTTTTGTTCTCTCTCTGTACCTCTTCCTAACCCATATTTCTCACTCCCTTTTCCCAATGCTATAATTCTCTCCCTACTTTGCTTCCCTTAAATATCTCCCCAAAATCAAATCTCTCTTTCTTTAAATCTCTACCCCCATATTTATCTCTCTTATTTTCTCTATCGCTCCCTATTAATAAATATGGAAGGTGAAGATCATATTTTAAAGGAAGAGTAAATTTAAGTGGTGCATACTTAGGAGATGTGTAAAACATTTGAAAGGTGACAAAATAATAATTCCTTTCCCTCTTTTGCTTTTGATAGAATTGGTGTGTGGATAGAGAATGAGAGAGTTGAGAGATACGAAGAGATAAATGAAAGGGTAGAATTTTAGAACGAGCCTATTTAGGAAACGTAAAATTACATAGAGAGCATGAGAGAATGAAATCTAAACTTCCTAAATTAGTGCGTGGATTGAGAAGTAGAGCGTTGAGAGAAAGAGAGAGAATTGATAGAAAGAGAGAGAAATTAATAAAAATATAAAACTTTAAAATGAACGTATTGAGGAAACGTACTCTTTCTCTCTCGCACTCCAACGAACTCTCTCTATCATCCTCTTAAATTTCTCTCTTCTCTCTATACGATGAGTTTAGAGCAATGGAAGAGGCATATTCAATGAACTCTCTCAATCTTCTCTCTCTTTATCATCCTCTTAAGTTTCTCTCTTTGCTCTCTCTTTAAACGATGAAATTGGATCATTGGAATAGGTTAATTCCCTCTTACATTATTTGAATTTGGTGTTATTTTTTTCAATAATGATAAACTATAATAGTCGCCTCTCTCTCCCACTTCCCAATGTTATACCTCTCTCTCACTCTTCGTTCTCTCTCTCTGTCTCTTCCCAACAATTATTTCTCTCTCCTTCTTTGTAATGCCATATTTCTCTCCGTCTTTTTTTTCTTTAAATCTCTCCTCCAAAATCAATCTCTCTTTCCTTAAATGTTTCCCCCAATATTTATCTCTCTCATATTCTGCTCTCCCTCTCTTTCTCTCTTTCCATCTCAAATGATATCGAGGTGAAAACTATATTTCGAAATGAGATTAAATTTAGATGAGATGTGATTAGGATATGTACAAAAAATTTAGGTGACAAAATAATTATGCCTCTATCTCTTTCCCGCTTTCACTCTTGGTTGAATTGGTGTGTGGATCGAGGAGTTCATTGAGAGAAAAAGAGAGATATATGAAAGGGTAGAATTTTAGAACGAGCCTATTTAAGAAACATGATATTACTTATAGAGCATGAGAGAATGAAAACTAAAGTTCCTAAGTTGGTGCGTGAAATGAGAAGTAGCGCGTTGAGAGATTGAGAGAGAGCATTGATAGAAAGAGAGAGAGATATAAATAGAAAGATAGAAATTTAGAATGAACTTATCTAGAAAATACTCCTCTCTCTCTCTCTCTCTCCAATGGACACTCTATATCATCCTCTGAAATTCTCTCTTCTCTCTTTATACGATGAATTTAAAGCATTCGAACATGCATCTTCAACGAAAACTTTCTATCATCCTCTTAACTCTATCTCTTCTCTCCTTTTATCCATTGAAATCTCTATATCATCCTCTAAAATTTCTCTCTTTTCTCTCTCTCTATGATGAATTTAGAGCATTGGAAAATACATATCCAACAAACACTCTCTATCGTCCTCTTAAATTTCTCTCTTCTTTCCCTATACAATAAACTCTTTATCATCCTCTTAAGTTTCTCTCATTTTTCAATCTCTATAAGATGAATTTTGATGATTGGAACATGTTATTTTCTCGTACTTATTTTGAATATGGTGTTTTTTATTTTTCAATGATGGTGAACTATTATTTCTCTCTTTCTCTCTCCATTCTCTCTCTCTCCTTTTTCCCAATGCCATAACTCCTTCATTCTCTTTCTCTCTCTTTTCTTTTTTGAAAACTCTCCTCCAAAATCAAATATCTTTTTTCTTAAATCTCACCCCCCATATGTATCTTTCTCATATTCTCTCCCTCTCCCTCTCTTTCTCTCGTTCCCTCTCAATAGATGCTGAAGGTGAAGATTAGATTTTAAAAGAAGATCAAATTTTAAAAGGACATGATTAGGAGATGTGCTAAACATTTTGAAGGTGACAAAATAATTATGCCTCCCTCTCTTTCCCTCTTTTGCTCTTGAAAGAATTAGTGCATGGATAGAGAAGGAGAACGTTGAGAGAAAGAGAGAGACAAATGAAAAGCTAGAATTTCGAACGAGCTTATTTAGAAAACATGATATTACTTAGAAAGCATGAGAGAGTGAAATCTAAAGTTCCTAAATTGATGTATGGATTAAGAAGTAGAGCATTGAGAGAAAGTGAGAGAGCAATGATTGTAAGAGAGAGATACATAATAAAAAGATAGAGTTTTAGAATGAGCTTATCTAGGAAACACGCTCTTTCTCTTTCCGTCTCCAACGAACACTTCTATCATCCTCTTAAATTTCTCTCTCCTCGCTCTCTATATACAATGAGTTTAGAGTATTGGAACATGCATCTCTAATGTACTCGCTCTATACAATGAATTCTCTCAATCGTCTACTTAAGTTTCTCTTTTCTCTCTCTCTATACACAATGAATTTGGATCTTTGGAACATGTTATTTTCCTCTTACTATGTTTCAATTTGGAATTTTTTATTTTTCAATGAAAATAAACTATAATTACCCCCTCTCTCTCTCTCCATTCTCTCTCTAACTCTTCTCAATGTCATACCTCTCTTTCTCTTTCTCTTCGTTCTCTCTGTCTTCCTCTTCCTAATGTCATATTTCTCTCCCTCTTTCCTTTACTTAAATCTCTCTGCCAAAATCAAATCTTTTTCCTTAAATCTCTCCCTCGCATTTATCTGTCTCATATTTTATCTCTCTCCTTCTCTTTCTCTCTTTTCCTTTCAATATATATGGAAGGTGAAGATTATATTTTAAAAGAACATTAAATTTAGATGGTGCGTGATTAGGAGTTGAGCAAAACATTGGAATGTGACAAAGTAATCATGCCTCTCTCTCTTTCTCTCTTTCGCTTTGATAAAATTGGTGCATGGATAGAGAAGTAGAGCATTCTGAGAAAGAGAGATAAATGGAAAGGTAGAATTTTAGAGTGCATGAGAGAATAAAATCTAAAATTCATAATTTGTTGCATGTATTGAGAAGTAGAGAAAGAGAGAGAGCATTGAAAGAAAGAGAGCGAGATATAAATAAAAAGATAGAATTTTTAATTAGCTTATCTAGGAATATGATCTTTATCTCTAACTCTCCAACGAACTCACTCTGTCATCCTCTTAATTTTGTCTCTTCTTGCTCTCTCAAAATGATGAATTTAGAGAACTGGAACATGCATGTCCAACAAACTCTCTATATCATCCTCTTAAATTTGTCTCTTTTCTTTCCTAATACAACGAACTCTCTCCATCATCTTCTTAAGTTTCTCTCCTTGCTCTTTCTCAGTATGATGAAATTTGATAATTGGAACAGGTTTTTTCCCCTTTACTTTATTTGAATTTGGTGTTTCTATTTACAATGATGATGCATTGTAATTGCCCTCTCTCTTCATTGTCTTTCCCTCTTCCCAACACCATACCTCTCTCTCTCTATGTTCTCTTTGTCTCATGATCTCTTGCCAACTAAAATTTATTTTCCCCTCTTCTTAATGCCATATTTTTCTCCTTGTTTTCTTTCCTTAAATCTCTCCCCCCAGATTTATCTATCTCTGATTCTCCCTCTCTCCCTCTCATTATCTCTTTCCCTGTCAATTGATAAGAAAGGTGAAAATTATTATTTGAAAAGAGATTAAATTGATGGGACACGATTAGGAGATGTGCAAAAAATTTGGAAGGTGACAAAATAATTATGCCTCCATCTCTTTCCCTGTGTCACTCTTGGTAGAATTAGTGTGTGGATAGAGACGGAGAGCGTTGAAAAAAAAAGAGAGATAAATGAAAAGGTAGAATTTTAGAAAGAACCAATCTAGAAACATGATATTACTTAGAGAGCATCAGAGAATGAAATCTAAAGTTCCTAAATTGGTTTGTCGTTTGAGAAGTAGAGTATTGAGAGAAAGAGAGAGAGCATTGATAGAAAGAGAGAGATATAAATAGAAAGATAGAACATTAGAATGAACTTATCTAGGAAACATGCTCTTTCTATCTCCCTCTCAAACAAACTCTCTTTATCACGCTCTTAAGTTTCTTTCTTCTTTCTCCCTCTCTCTCTCTCTCTCTCTCTCTATATATATATATATATATATATATATATATATATATATATATCTGTGGCGGAGCTAGCGAGATCTGAAGCATTTCAAAAAAATACTTTCAATAAAAAAAATCAAAATAAGATCAAAAAAATAAAATAAAAAAATAAAGAAGAAATGAAGGGAGAATGAGTACCTGACTGGGCCAGATGGCGCAGGCCTCCTGAGCCCTTGAGGGCTCGCCGTATCAGAACCAGTTCCTCTTTGCCTTTCTAATTCCAGTGTCGATGATCAGCAAGTCTCTGTAGTATTGAAGTGGCTGGACCCTAATTTCGAATCTTGGGTGAGTTTAGATTTGAGATGCAGAGAAGGGTAAAGGTTCTCTCTTTATCTCTCAAGTTTATCTTTCCATCCTAAAGTTTCTAAAGTCTCTCAGGTTTCTGAAAGTCTTCCAGGGTCTTTGTTCCTACTTCCTCAAATGACCACGAGATGGTTTTTTTAGAATGAGGGATTTGTTGGGGCATTGTTATCCCCGCAACCAACAAATCTTCGGTCAACACCATTCAGATATAAAAAAAACGAATTTTGGGAGGTACATATAGCTTTCCCCGAGCCCCACACCTAAGATAAATGACCTACAAAGTCCGGCAAATGCGTGAGAATGCATTTAAATGAAAACGCATCTGGTCGACACGAGTAGTGTCGCTCAGACCTAGGTGACACAGCCTGCGTCGCCCATGTCAAAACACCTATGATTTGAGATTTTCTTTTTCACATGTGTTCTTGAGTCTATTGTGAAGGTTCCAGAAAATGTTTGGGTCAAAACGGATTTGCTTACTATTTTTAATGATTTTTTTGTAAAACAATGTATTTTTAGGGTTTTGGGTCAAAGCAAGGTGTAACAGGGTATTTGGGCTGACAGAATGGTTCTGGGTCCAAGGTTAAGTTGTGTGACCTATGGATTTTGGGTTCACTAAGTCAATGTGATCCTAAGGGCCCAAGAAAACCATAGAACTTGCCAGATTTATGGGGTGTTTACAGTTGCCCCACTTTGGCTCTCCCTATCCTTCAAGGTACAGGAAAGTGGCAAAGGAGTAGACACGCAGTAGCTCCTTGCCCTACGAGGGGCAGGCGAACATGCACTCCCTATCCTTGGAGGGCCAGGTGAGTAGAAACAGTAGACTCTCTGACGCTCCCTATCCTTTTAAAGACAGGAGATGTCAAAGATGAATGTCATCCCGACGTCACCTGGGTAGATGGCATACCAACTATCCCTCCAAGCCATTGCACTCCCATGCTCACCCTCTTAGAGAATTTTTATCCTAGGGTTTTTGGCGTGGGGTGTCAGCGAGTTACGTAGACTTGAAACTCAAGGTGGATTTTATAGCCATGCCACTTGACCTTAGGGTTTTCTCAGTTTAAAATTTTAACCCTCGCAATTTCTTTGATTTCCTTAGGGGTTTCCTAAGGCTGTCTATAAGAAAAGGCTTTCTATAGAACGAGACTTTTCTGATCAATTCCAAATAGAGAGGCGAGACAAGAACACGATAATCGCAGCAACGCGATAATCACTGCAAAGCGGTGTTCATCATATACGGGTGCCCAAGCTCCTTCGTTTTTACAAGTCTTTGTAGAAAATTTTGTATGTAGAAAGGGATTTGAAACAGAACCCGGAGCAGGGACAGGCTACAATTTTAATAAAGAAATTAAAGTTTTTTAAAGAACAAAACATATAGTGAAAATTTTGAAAAGAGAGATATTTTGAAAAACAATGTTGGTTAGCAGCTTTAGCTCCTGCAACCATAGAGCCCTCTAAGCAGTTTAGCGTCATGCAATGATAAAGGGTGTAGTCACAATTATACTCATACGACTGTAGAGTTTCTATTATTCTCATTATATATATATATATATATATATATATGTATATATATATATATATATATATATATATATATATATATATATATATATATACATATATATATATATATATATATATATATATATATATATACTTTTTTATTTATTTATTTTGCCCCTGTTGGGGAGTGGTTTCCTTTAATGTAGGTCTGACAGTTTAACCGATTGTGATCGCTTTGGTGGACCTTATGTGAGTGTATCGGGTCCTTACTTGAATCTTCTGGACAAGGAATCATCAAGTATTTCTTTGTCTTCCAACCTCAATTCCTGTATTGCAATTCAAAGGAGAGTTCTCTAGAGTTTCGAGTGAAACAGAGTCCTGAAAATACAGTATACCGTCTTTGGGCATTCTGAATCTCTTTGGATTTCCAATTTCGGTCCTCCACCACTCACCTTTTAAAGTTTGAGAAGATCTAGGTCCTTAACAATGATCGTTAGGCTAATACTTATTTATTTCTTTTTAACACCACTTTGACTCAAAGGAAGGAAGAGAAGAGGTTTAGAGATAAAAGACTTTGGAAAGTAGAAGGAGAGAACTTCTTTATTTTATCTCATCATCCTAGGGTTCCTTTTGAATTTTCAGCCCGGTGACATTTTTTCAACCACTAGGGAGTCCATTTGGATTTTGGCCCTGCGGATGAGATTTTTTATTTATTTTCTCATTGCTTAGGGTTCCTTTCGGATTTTCAGATCTGTGATATTTTTTCCATCACTTGGAAATCCTTTCAGATTTTAGCCCAGCGGATGAGATTTTCATTTCTTTTTTTTTCCTCTGTTTTTCTTTCTTTTTTCGAAGAAGAAAAGAATGACGAAGGAAGAGGAGGGGAAAGAAGAGTCAAATGTGCCTCTTTTTTTCTTTTCGGCAATTCGCCTTAAGATCATGTAAGAATTCGATCATCTTTCCCTCCTCCAAGTGGCAGAGAGGTTCTAATATTGGTCTTCCTCTGATTTCCCTTGACCCAAGTGTGCATCCAAAATCTCTTTGACAATGGTTGTTGAATTTTTGTTGATGTTTTCCTTTAAACTGGTCTACTTGAACCTTGATTTTGGGACTAAAAATCACTCTTAGTTTCCAAATCCCTTTGCCCTCTGTATGGACGGATAGGCTCATCAAGGTTTTCCCATTAATGGAGTACTTTATGTTACACATTAGGCATTAATGCCTTCGGGAGCTTGAGGCATGAATGCCTCATTTGGTTATTAGCAAGGGGTGAGTGATTACCCAATTCCTTTTCGGTAATCTTTTTCACTGTAAATTTCGAATTGTTTCTCGGGGGTTACTCCGTAGTAGACTTCTTTTCAGTGTTCGAGCTTAGATGAGACTCTTGCACAAGAGGAGTGGTTGAGTTGGTACTAGATGGCCTTGTGACAAGTTGGGATTCAACAAAGAAGGGTTCAATCTCATTAGTTGAGTTGTATTAAACGGCCTTATGACGTGTTGGGAATCAACAAACAAGGGTTCAATCTCATTAGTTGTTCCTATTGTATCCTCTTCATGAGAGGAGTTTGCCCCTGTTGAATATTTTGATGGGGTTGCCACTGTAGGGCTTTCCGTTCCATTGGGAACTTGCTCTTAGCTGGATGCATTCTCTTAACATGGTGGTGCTCCAATTATCGAAGTTGTGCTTATGTTGTTAATGAGTTTTAGAGACCTTGCCTCTTGAGGAGGTAGTATAATCGGTGGATCACTCAAGAAATCTTGCGAAGGTGGCCCAGGTGGGTCCCTTAGAATTTTCAAAGGTTTGACTTCTTTTGACATTTGAGGTGTTGGCCCCTTATTGGACGCGTAGTGGGAGGCTTCGGGGTGTTGGCCCCTCGTTTGGAAGATGATCCCCCCTCATTAACTCTGACCATGTCAACATCTAGGGTATCATCATCGTCATACCGGTGCCACTTAGGAGGGTCATTAGAGCTCGAGGACGAAGAATTTCCTCTAAGAAGACTTAAAAGATCTTCTTCAGCCTCTTGGAGGTGATGATCGTCAGCGAATATGAATTGACTATGATCATCCGCTTCGTCTCCGTTCTTAATTATATGAATGATAAAATCCTCCTTTGAGTTAGGAGAGGGTTTGTGAAGATACTCATCTTTTGATTAGATTCTTCAACAGGTTGATTACTAAGTCCGACAGTGATGTCGCCCTTATTGACCCTCTTCAAATAGAAACAATTTTGGGTATCATGAGCATGGTTTCTATGCCACATGCACCATCTGTTCTTATCCTTAACCTCAAATGGTGGTTCAGATTGTGGTAGGAGTTGAACCATGTTTTTCTTCAAGAGTAACTCCAACACTTTTTCTAACGGGTCTTTGAGAGGAGTGAAGTTGTCCTCTCTTCATTGATTGTTATTTTGAGCATTAGCTCTAGGGTGACCCCTTCAATTTTGATTCCTATTGTTATGCTGGGTGGCTGAACCTGGAGCCGGTCCATTAATGACAACCTCATCAACCTGATTGGAAACATTCGGCTTACCATTGCTTTTGCTCTTATTCTAGGAAGTCGTGATGGGTTTGTTATAAGGCCTAGTGCTGTGGGGTGTCCCTCTTGCCCTTTCAAGTCATGCCACCCGCTTGATTATAGAGTCAAAAGAGTGGGGGACAATACCTTCGTTGAAGAAAGTCCTGTATTAGGGAGCGGCATTTTCTAAGGCCATGGAGATTTTAGCTGGGTCTGTAAGTGGACATTCGATGATCGCATCTCCGCCTCGCAGAATTGACCAATGAAATCCTCGAATGATTCTCCGATGTTTTTTTTGTGGCACTGATCTCACCCAGGGAGAGAGATCTTCGTGTCGACCCACAGTAATGAGAGACCAACTGGTTGAATATTTTGTCTGAACCAAGCATAGACTAATGAGTCGAGACTAGTGTAGATGTTGGCCCTCTTGTGCTTGACATTGATGACCCGCGGTCACCGGGGCGGTTTGACACATTTGTGCCTGAGAGGCGTACTGACCCATAGGGATCGCCACCAGTTGCGAAAACTGCAATGTTCGTTGGACCGGATTTATCAGAGGGACCAATTGAAGAATTGGCTGACTTGGCTGTGCTAGGGGTTGACCTATGCTATAAGGCTGGTTTAGGATCAACCCATGAACTAGGGCCTGAACAGTGTAACCTAAATCAACTAGACTCTTAAGGGAGGCCTGGACGTCCATCTCACTTAAGGGTTGGCCTAGATTGGCACCTCTGCTGCGTACCGTATTCCGGACGTCATGGGCTGTACTATGGTGACTCAAGGTTGGGTTAGAACTCCTAGACCTAAATGGTTCTTGGTTTTGAGACCGTTGAGCCTCAAGGTTATCTGGGTGCGACTTCTGGAGGGTATTAGATACTGTATGGACCTCTCCCCTCGCACGACTCCTACTTTGGTTGCCTAAGGTTACAGGGCTCCTACTGTGGCTATGTAAGGTTCCCTATATTTTCTGAGCAGATCCCACATTTCGGACCATACACACCTCGGGATTGGGAGTAGATCCTTGGGACTCTTCCTCTAGTTGGAGACCGGGGCGTCGGATTATGGACTGGGCTGAGTTCTGACCATAATCCCGAGGGATTGTAGCATAGTGGTCCCTAGGTTTGGGAAGGTTGGGCTTTGAGTTGGCCGTAGAACAATCATCATAGTCTCCTTGGGTGATTGACATGGTGATTGCTCTTACCAGGGTCCTAGGATCTAGACTTGATGAACTAGGGTGGACCTAGCCTGACTCTAGGGGTAAACCTTAAATAAGACCTAGGCTAAGACTAGACTAGAATCTAGACTCACTGGGTTTTGGTTCAGACCCTAAGCTAGGGTGAGCCTAATCTATCCTAGAGCTAATTCTAAACTTAGACCTATACTAGAACCTAGACTAAGATCTAGATTAGATCTTAGTCTTGGCTCGGACCAAGTGTGGGTCTAGGTTAGGACAGTGGCGTGAGCCTGGTTCAGACCTAGACTAAGATGGGTGGAAGCTTGGGCTTGAACCTAGAGGGTTTTGAAACTAAGATCGGATGTGGACCCGGACTGGATCAAGATTGAACTTGGAACGAGCCTTTGGCTCAGACCAATAGGGGCCTTGGTTCGAACCTGAGTGTGAACCTGGTTCGGACTTGGGCTAAGATGGGTATAAGCCTAGACTTGGACCCAGAGAGTTTTAATGATCAGACCATGTGTGGACCTGGAATGGATAAAGATGAGCATTGAATGAGATTTCAGCTTGGACCAAGAGGGGGCCTAGGTTCGAACCTGGGTGTGAACTTGATTCGGACCTGGGCTAGGCTGGGTACAAGTCTGAACTTAGACCCAGAGAGTTTTAATGATCAGACCAGGCGTGGACCTGGATTGGAACAAAGATGAGCTAGGAACGAGCCTTCGGCTCAGACCAAGAAGGGGCCTAGTTTCGGACCAAGGCGAAACCGGGTTCGGACCTAGGCTAGGCTGGGTGTAAGCTTGAACTTTGACCCAGAAGCTTCAGCTCGGACCAAAAGCGGGTTCGGACTGGAATCTAAGATTAACCGATCAGAAATAAGCAAGCAAGCACATGAAAACATTTGACCTAGTCAGATTATGAGTAAGCTTGGCTTGAGAGTGGGTTCCTAACTATTTAAATGCGGCTAGGCTGATATGGGCCCCCACATAGGTCTCGTCCTCCTGTTTTAGGATGTTCACCAGTTCCTTCCACACGGAATTTCTTTGAGGCAAAGTATTACGGAGGAGAGCTCACAGTTAAAGTTACACGAATCCCAACCGCCTCGGCTCACAATGCTAGGTTCCCACCAAGCCGTTAACGCGGATTTTGGGGGTTTCAAAAACTTTGTTTTCTGGTTTTTCGAGATTCCCGGTTGGTGTGTGCTAGAGTGTGTAAAGAAGGATGCAAATGAAAATAAAGTCAAGCACTCAGGCACACAATAAGAAAGAAATCAATTGAGCGCTCGATGCTGATCGTGCCTAGCGATGTGCACTTCAAGGCGAAACTTGTTCGAGGCACAAAATAGATGGAGGAGTGAACAACTCCTAAGAATGTATGGTCAAAGTAGTGAAACCAAGCATAGTCCGTGCTAATTCGAGCATGAAACGAGTCTAGGATGACTCGAACAGGACACGGTTCAGGGAGACTGCAAGCAACCCTCAACAATATATATATATATATATTATTTTAAAATTGATGAGAAATAATTAAACTAAGCATGATAAAATCAGGAAAAAAAGGAATTCAAGCCAAATTAACTAACTAGAATGAAATCAGAAAGTCAAGAATAGAGCAGACCTACCTGAAATAAAACATTTTTTGGTATTTTTAAAATTTTTATTTTAAGTTTAAATTTTGTGATAATGTAGATAAGATTCTAAAGAAAATACCTACAAAGTTTCAAAACAATATGATACTTTCTAGTTTGGACGACACAGGGCGTGTCACCCGAGCGACATAGGTAGTGTCGCCCATGTAAGTTTCGCGATACCAGGTGTGTCGCCAAAACAAAAAAATTTATTTTATATTTTTTAATGATGGATTTTGATGCAATGAAACTAATTTAAACTATCAGAAACATTAAAAACAATTTTTTCTCAAATAAATTAAAATAACTGGAAAACAGGGAAGTTTAGATAGGACATACCTATATAGAGTAAAATAATTTTTTGGTATTTTTAAAAATTTTATTTTGATCAAACCATTTTTCAACAGAATCAATAGAGGTCATAGAATATATTTATATATATTTGTTTCTTGTATATATTGATAAAATAATCTTACTGTAAAATTTTAGAAACAACAAATAAAATAGTTTTTGATGAAAATAAATTAAAATAAAGCGACAGGAGGGAACTACATATCTAACAAAAAACTATGCTTTTTGTATTTTTAAATATTTTATTTTTACTTAAAAAATTGGGAGCAATCTCAAAATGGTACTTAGAACATTTCTGCAAAGTTTCAAAAGATTATGAGATTTTCGAAATTTTGATGCTCGGATCACGCTCGATATGCCCCACGGTGGGCGCCAAACTATTTACAGCGCATAATTGAGCAATCTAACGATGTAAATCACCCTAATCTGACACTTAAAACTAATAAAAATGAAAAGGAAAATATATGTTAGAGAAAGTGGGAACTATCGAATTCAGATCTGAGATCAGATCTGCCCGCAAATGAGGAGCCTGCTCTCAGATCTGTGGCGGAGCCAACGTGATCCGAAGCATTTCAAAACAAGATTTTCAATAAAAAAATAAAATTCATATATTAAATAAATAAATAAAATAAAATAAAGAAGAAATGAAGGGCGAATGAGTACCTAACCGGGCCAGATGGCCCGGGACTCCCAAGCCCCTGAGGGATCTCCCCTATCAGAACCGGTTCCTCTTTGCCCTTCTGATTCAGGTGTTGATGATCAGTAAGTCTCGATAGTATTGGTGTGGTTGTACCCTTATTTTGGATCTAGGTTGAGTTTAGATTTGAGTTGCAGAGCAGGGTGAAGGCTCTCTCTGTATCTCTCAAGTTTATCTTTCCAGCCTAAAGTTTCTAAAGTCTCTTAGGTTTTTAAAAGTCTCCCAGAGTCTTTGTTCCCACTCCCTCGAATGACCACCGAGATGGTTTTTGTTTTTAACAAGGGATTTGTTGGGCAGTGTTACCCCCGCAACCAACAAATCCTCGGTCAACATCAATCAAATTTAAAAAAAAAAAATTTTGGGAGGTACAAATAGCTTTCCCCGAGCCCCACGCCCAAGATAAATGACTTAGAAAGTAGGGGAAACACGTGAGAATGCGTAAAAACATGTTTTAGTGAAAATGCAGCAGTGTTGCCTTGGTGACACAGGTTGTATCGTCCAGAGTGTCGTCTAGGTCAAAACACCTCTGATTTAGAAAACTAATTTTCACACATGTAGTTGAACCTTTGTGAAGCTTCCAGAAAACATTTGGGTTGAAATGGAGTTTTTTACCATTTTTAATGGTTTTTTTTTGTAAAACAGCGCATTTTCAAAACAGGAGATTTTCTAGGTTGGTAGAATGGTTATGGTCTAAGGGTAAGTTGTGTGACCTATGGATTTTGGTTTCACTAAGTCAATGTGATCCTAAGGGTCCAAGAAAACCACATAACTTTCTAGATTTAAAGTGGGGTGTCTACAAGAAGGAAGAAGGATCGTGTAAGGGATGAAGTCCAGTAAAGTTGGCAGTGGAGGAAGGGGCCTAAGAAATTCCTGCTCGACTGTGGCTTGAGCAGTCTTATTTCTTTGGCAAGTAGCCCTTGGTGCCTGTCTCTTTTTGGTTTTCTAAGGTGATGTTTGATTCGTCTCGCTGGGCTTGCAAACAACTCTAGCTTGGCAAACTGCTTCTTGCCTTAAGGACTTGCGTCTGCTTCGGCCATGGTAGACTATCCATGGCTGGGAAGTCGAGGATTTGGTGGAGTCCGAGTCATTGATATGAAGGTCTTGCTTTGTTAGATCTTCTTGCCTTGATAGAGGAATGACTTGGGGATCACTTACAGGTAGATTGTAAAACTCTTAACACTCACGCATCTTCTATGCGAATATATCGAGGAAATTTGTGCATTCTGACAAGTAATGGCCTCTTATCTGATGGTTCAAGCATCAACGATCTTTAGTCCCCTTAGCAAGGTGACGGGGTTGCGTTGCCTGCTTCAGTGTGATTATGCCTTCCTGTAGCATTATAATGAAGAAGGCGTAAAGGATATCAATCATTTTGTCTTCCTCTTGGATGATTATGGCATGGGAAGCCTCAGCTGCCCCAAGGGCCTTCTTTAAGTCTTCAAGCTTTATCCGACCCTTATGAATCAGGGCCTCGATAATATCCCTCAGTGTGTAGCAGTCATCTGTAGGATGATTGATCCTCCGAAGGTAGGCACAATAATTCGTCTGAGTGTCAGGGCCAGGTTGCTCGGGGAACTTGGCTTTTGGAAGCTGGATCATATTTTATTCCAATAATAGCCGAAACAGCGCGGGGACCATTCCTTCTCAAAGGAATAGACCTTGCTCTTATGTCTGGTGAAATAATCACCCCGATTAAGGTTGGCTAGTGGGGGTACCCAATTGTATGACTGTTGTTGCTTACCAGCCTAGGGTGTTTACCTTTGCCATGCTTACCCCTTTAGGGAGGTCCAAGTTTGGGAGGGAGCCTTCTATGAATCAATGACCATGACGGCTGCACTGATTACCCCTTTCTGTTGGCTGTCCCGTGTGTTATTCCGAGAGCTACCATTGCCCCGGTTGTTTGCTGAGCTTGTAGATGGTTGTTGTGTCCCACCATGGTGGCATGATAACCTTTCTATGCAAACTGATTTAGAGATCAACTCTGACATGGAGGTCCGATTAAAGGTCTCGACATGTAGAGCGATCTTGGGTCGGATGTTCCGCACGTAAGTTTGGATTGCTTCCTTCTCAAGCATTGGATTAGAATGGCGGGAAGCCAAATTTCTCCATCTTGATATAAACTGATCCATAGGCTTCTCGGCGTCTTGAGTTAGGGTGAGAAGTTCGATGGTTTGAACTCTCTCTCGACCTCATAGAAGCATTGATAGAACAGTTTCTCCATCTCCTCCTGTGTATGCACTGAGTTTGGAGGAAGTCGGGCATACCATTGAAATGTTGAACCATCAAGGGTCTCAACGAACTGTTGAAGAAGAAGTCTCCCGTCAGCCGTTGTTTCTCGACATGCTGCCTAGAAGTGGGTAATATGCTGCTTTGGGGACGTGGTTCTGTTGAATAAAGGAAACTTCCCTTTCTTATATTCTGAGGGAAACTGGACCTGATCAATATACGAGGGGTATAGCCTTTGATAAGGAGTCGCACCTTGTATCCCCAACATTTGTGTGTTCTTTAGGCTATGGGTGACCATAGCGTCAATATCTGTCTAAGAGACGGGATGAGGGACATAATTGTTCTGTGAGGTAGAAGGAGGGGGCTTCTGTGGAGGTGCACCATCAGAGTGATGGGAATTGACCTTATGGTTAGCCGACTGTAGTGCGGCGTCGATACGATCGATCTTTTCCGTCATCGCACACACCATATCCTCAAACTTGTTCATGCGCTCTTCCTACGCATCACTAGGATTGCTTACAACCATTACACTGACAGTTTCTCTAAGGAGGCCAATGTTAGTGGCAACTGAGGGCCTGCGAACATGACGGGTTGTACGTGGTAGGCCAGTCAGCAGGGGTCAGCATGCCCTGACTGAACTCTACTCTTGTATGCAAATCGCATTTGCATCGGTTCTCGACGGTCTTGGGACAGTAGCTGCAAAGTGGCTGGGTCTTCTTCTACGACAATAACCACAGCACAGGGCTCATGAAGCTCCGCTTCTGGCTTCATCGTCTGAAGGGGGTAAAAGGGATTCAGGTGAAGAGGGTTATCAGAATTGGTTGTTTTGACTGCCTTGGTCACCTCCCTAGTCAAAATTTGCAAACCTCCATCGCGTTTAGCTTTGAAATTTTGATGGACCTCACTCCAAAACTGCGATCTAGGTTGCGGTTGGTTAGCTCTTCTTGCATAGGAGAGAGCTATCTCCATCAGGTGCGGCAAGGTGAGGGCCAAGAACTGGAGTCATCTTAGGCTGGGGAGGATGAAGGACTCGATCTTTCATCAGGTCAATTCCTTGAGCTCTCTTATGAGCTCTAGGGACATGACAAACGTGACGGGGCTCATTCAGGACTCTTGGGGAAAACCTTCAAGTGCCAAGGCTGAAGGTGCTTGCTCGATGAAGGAGTGATTCAGAGCAAGATTGAGTCATGAGAAGGCCCGAGTCTAGGGCGAGGGGATGTCTGTGATGGCGACGCGTGTGCGCTCCTTGAAGAAGGATTACGGGAGACCTGAGGGTCAGCCCGGGCTCGTGCAAGTGAGTTTGCCTTAGGAGGCCGAGAACTACGAGCAACTGTCTGTAAGAGAACAGGCGTAGGCCTGCCCCTTACAGAGTGCACTTGTGTGGGCTGAATACGAAGATGCGGAGGTCATCTCATGTGTACTGGAGTTGGCATAACGACAGTGTTGCCCAGAGCAGTGAGATGCACGTGATCAGCGTGCACAGGATATGACCTTAGAATGTCAGATCTTGGATGCTGACTCAGGGTAGCACAAGGGTTGCCCTGAAATGTGGCTCGAGTGGGTGACCCACGAGCCATGTGGTGTCCGTGAGGGGTGGAGATCGTGGGGTTTCAGCCTCTACGTGTTGAGCCTCTAGGGATAGAGACTAATGGTGCAGAAATGTGGGGGGTAGCCTTATAGCGACCCATAGAAGCCTTTTGCAGAAAGGGACTGGGCAGCCTTTCAACGTACCTCAGGAACACGACCGGCAAGTGACTTGCTGGTGGCTGGGTGCATGCTGTGTGAAGAAACTGAAGTGTTGTCGATGTAGGGCGCCTTGGTGGAGTTTCCACCAGTGTGAGAAGATGGGCAGTAAGGGACTTTTAAGTCTCTCCTCACATCGGTCCAAGTTAAGACCTGAGAGCTAGACAAGGGGCCTTTGCTCAAGAAGATGGTTGGGAACGAAGTCGAAGGGACTTGTTCCCTTGGGACACTCTCGAATGTGGGGATAAGAGAGTCCTTACAGAACCTGCAAGCCTTAAATAAAATGTGAAAAGATAATGAAAGCAAATAATAAAACAAGAAACTAGCCGAACAAGAACGATCCAACTAAGGGGTAGTAAGTCCCCAATGGAGTCACCAAGCTGGTTAGGTGCCTTGATCTCGTTTTGAGGATCAGCGGCATGTATCTCGGGCTTCAAGGGACGACCCGGGATGTTTTTGAGATTGTTCTCTAGGGAATCACTTTCAAGAACGAGGACAGGTGTTACCAGCCGGTGAGAGAAGAATTTAAGGTGGGTTTACTTGGGCTGCCTCGCGTGGGGGCCCTCATACATCACGAAGAAAGCCCTCAGTAATAAAACTTGTTCGGAATCGCCTCCCTTAGCGTGTATTCTTCTGTTTTCTGCAATCACACACATATGGTAAAGGTTATAAGACAGGTGGGTCAGACCTCACCCTTTTCCTCTTTGATGAACGTACAGAAGCATACACACTCAAAAAGAAGGAGAGAAAAATAAGAGAAGAAAGACAGGGAAGAGAAGAATTCGGCTGAGCAGGAGGATCAGAGCAGTGACTAAGCTGATGGATAATTGGTCTGACGTGGTAGATAAACAGGCTTGGTAACTAAGACCGACTCGTAGGATTATTACTAGACGTCATTACCAGTACCGACTAGCTAGACACGATGGTTAGTCTCTCGTGGCAATAAAGCGAGCTAAGTAATCTTGGCACAACAATATTACGAGTAGATGACAGGATTACCCTGAGAGGCTAACCTCAATCCCTCTTAGTCGAATGAAAGAATAACAAAATGATGGTTATGAGGAAAGAATAAGAAATGAAATAAGAGAAGAAGGGAATAAAAGGAAGGAGGGAGGAGAAAGGAAGAGAAGAGTATGAAAGGAGAGAGAATAAAAGAGAGACATGGTAGGAAGACACACTTGGCGCTAGGCATTGCTGACTGTGTTAAAAGGAAGAGAGAAAAAACACAGTCGATGCTAAGCTTCACCAATTGTGCTATACAGAGGATAAGAGAGAGAAGACACAGTAGGTGCTAGGCTTCATAGACTGTGCCAGAAGAAGAGAGATAAAACATAGTCGACGCTAGACTTTACCGACGATGTCAGAAGAAAAGAGAGAAGGTGTAGTTAGCACTAGGCTTCACCAACTGTGACAAAAGAGAAGAAAGCGAGCAACACAGCCGGTGCTAGGCTTGCGTCGATTGAGATGGAAGAGAAGCAAGAGAGAGAGAGATCGAGCCAGCATTAGGCTTCTCCAACTGTGAAAGAAGAAAAAAGAGAAGGTGTAGTCGGCACTAGGCTTCGCCGACTGTGACAGAAGAGAAGAAAGAGAGCAACCCAGCCGGCACTAGGCTTGCGCCAATTGTGATGGAAGAAAAGGAAGAGAGGAAAATCGAACTGGCATTAGGATTCACCAATGGTTCCGAAGAGAGAGAGAGAAAAATCATGCCATTGCTAAGCTTCATCGACTGTGACAGAAAAGGAGAGAGAGAGATCCAGCCGGCATTAGACTTCGCCGACTGCAATACAAGAGGAGAGAGAGAGAGAACTCAATCCGGTGTTAGGCTTCACCGACTGCAATAGAAGAGAAGGATAGAGAAATTTAGTCGACGTTAGGCTTTATCGAGTGCAACATAAGAGAAGAAGAGAGAGAAATCCAACTAGTGCTACGCTTCGCCGACTGTAACAAAAGAAAAGGAGAGAGGGAAATTGAGATGAGAAGAAGAGGGAGAAAGAGATAGAGATGAGAAGAAGAGAGAGAAAGAGATAAAGATGAGAAAGGGGGAGGAGAGAGAAAGAGATAGAGATGAGAAAGAAGGCAGGAGAGAAAGAGACGAGAAGAAGAGAGAGAAAGAGATAGAGATGAGAAGAAGAGAAAAAAGAGATAGAGATAGGAAAAAAAGGGAGAAAGAGATAGAGACGAGAAAGAGAGGAGGAGAGAGAAAGAGGGGAGGAGAGAAAGTTACATACCTGAAGGGTACCGACCCCTTTCTTCTTTCTCCTCTCTCTATCTCCCTCCAAGATGTACCCACAAGCTTTAGCAAAATTCAGAATTTTATTGACTGATCCAAGAGGAATGAATCCGTTCTTTGTACAGTGAGGCATTGCCTGTTTATATAGAGCTGGCCTAAAACGTGGGTGTACGCCCAAAAACTACCTAGAATTGAAGATAATAACAACTTAATTGAATTTAAAGAAATTCTAAAAATGGGTACAAAAGGTCTGTTTTGCCCCGACCTAATAATGTGTGGAATTCCAGAACAGTCCCTACTGTTGCTTGAGAACTTGCGTGATCTTCCATGGCTGACCCGGGGTCGTTCTGATGCCCATTTGATAGAAGGATTCTTGTTTTCTTGTAGGGCTCGGCATGGTGATCATTTTGATACCAACTTCAAGCCATGAATCATGTTTTTGAGCCATGATCATGAGACTTGAATTTTGGATGAATGTTGAAAGCTTCAGATAGATTGAGCACTCGTTCCTTGATGTTTCTTCGTGACTTCTTCATTGAATCATATTGAGCATGTCGTCAAGATCATATTGCAAAAAATGTAGCTTGATTTTGTGTCCGGATGAAGATTTTGTTGTCTTGAGTTTTGGACTGGAATCTTGAAATCCGGTGACTGAAATTAATAGCAATTTTGACACCTTCATGTGTGAAATCCAACAGTTCATCATACGCGAGGTTCGGACCAGAGATAACCTCAAACCTCACGCACATAATACAATTAGTTTCATTTCGATCGATATGCTAGCATCATGATCTGGCTGCTCAAACTAGGTGTGCTGTTTGTTGAATTTTCTGCAACTTCTTTCATGGATCAGTGACTTTCATTTAGTTTTTCTCTCTGTTCGAGCATCCTCACAGGGCGTACCACATATCAAATTGCTCGTTTTGATGAGACGAACATACTCACCAAATTTGAGAGTGATCCGACTTCGAACGAGTGTGATATAGGCTCCAAAATTGACTGGTTGTGATTGTAAAAACAACCACCTTTAATGATTTTTTTGATGCAGTGAAGCAACACGGGAATAGTGTGCGACCTACCCCTTTTCAGCATTTCACACAAAACTTTTTCTTGGAGTGCCTGATTAAGCTGAAATTGACCCATAAGGGCTTTCGATCGTGCCGAATCCAATGGCGGTGGTCCCACAGTTGTTTGACGCACCAAAAGTATGACTCTAGTTGCAGGGTCCATTTCAGGGCACTAGAGATTGATTTCGCTGAAATTGTTTATTTGTGTTCACTGCCTTAAACATGTCTGATCGTGATGAAACTTGGCAGGTGGTATTTTGAAGTGCTGATGAAGATCTTGACCAATTTTGGGGCCATTGTGAGACTGCCAGGAGTTTCCACTGTTTTGCAGGATTTATTGACCTGCTTCCTATCAATGACCAAGGTGCTGAAAGATACGTTCAAACACTGATCTCTAAGTAAGTTCGCATAGAGAGTCTGTCACACCACCATGGTGGGTCACGACAATAGTCCTCAAGCTCAGGAAACAACCAGGGTAATGGTAGTTCTCGGGCCAACGCCCTGGGAAACCAACAAAAAGGGGTAATCAGTGCAACTGTTATTGTTAGTGATCCAAAGAAGACTGCCTCTCAGACTTTGGACCTCTCCAAAGGGGTAAGCACAACAAAGATAGCACCTCAGACCGGAAAATAGCAACCGTCATACAACTGGGTACCCCCACCAACATACCTTAACCGAAATGACTGTTGGAGTAGACATCAGAGCAAGGTTTATCCTTTTGAAAAGATATGGGTTCCTGCGTTGCTCCGACTGTTGCTGGAACAAAATATGATTGAGCTGCCGGAGATCAAGTTTCACGATCAAGCTAGTCTCGATACGCATGCAAGATACTGTGCTTATCATCGAATGGTAAACCACTTCATGGAAGAATGCTGAACACTTAAAGATCACATTGAGGCTCTGATCCAAAAGGGTTAGATCAAGCTCGAAGAACTCAAAAAAGCAATCAAGGCAGAAGAAGCGTCCCACGCAGTGACAGTTCTGGATGAAGATGCGGCACCTAACATCCTTCATGCCTTATCTGCTAGGATGCTTCAAGAAGGCCTCATCACACCAAAACCAACAAGACAACCAAAGCACTGGACTCGAGGAGCCGAGGGTCTCTGGTGCCCATATCATCAGATATCGGGGCATGACCTAAGCAATTGCTCTAACTTTCACAAGTTATTAGCAAAGAAAATGTAGAGAGGCCAAGAAGTTGGTGACATTCCAGACAGAGATCCCCAAGTCTCTCCTCCACTCGACCCAAGACCAAGGAAATGGTAATTCGAACCCCCTTCTAGCCTTGTTTAAGGAGATACTTGAGCAAGGACTTGTCACTCTTAAGCCTGCGAGGCAACCTAAGCACCTTGCTTAAGGGACCAAGAATCACTGGTGCCCATACCATCAAATTTGGGGCCATGAGCTGGATGAATGTTATGGGTTCGAAGCTGTGGTTACTGAAAAAGTCCGGGCAGGTCACATTGCTTATGCTGAACACCCACAAGTTGATACTTCCACTCAAAAGAGTGTCACAATACAAGACCCCCATGATGAAGCCTTTGATCTCGTTGAACCCTCAACTTCACAACCATGGAAAGTCCATCACGGGCGGAGCACGCTCAAGTCTTTAAAGTGAGAAACGATTCGCCAAGCTAGGGCTATTCACAAACCTAGCAAGACGAACCAAGCACCTCCAAAGGCGACTAGAAAAAGACGAGTACCAAGGGCTGCTCGACGGAAGAACAAAGTTCCTGAGTAACTGGTCGTGCCATAATTTCTACGCCTCTTCCTCCCTTATCGACTTTAAAAGACTTTATCCCGATCGTCAATGACCTCATTCCTTCATCTCATCAATTGGATACGCCTGAGTCATCTCTTACTCGAGGCATGTTCAATGAGGGTGACAATGTTAAAAGCACTCCCCAATGGTCTAAGCAAGGGAACGACCCGAAAGACCCTCTGCACACGTCCAACTCTAGTGATGACGTAAAACGCTAGCCAGATGGGTCAAATGAGGGGAACGACCTTAAAAGTCCCTCACCTACTAACCCTTCTCCTTCTTCTTATTCTTGAAATGCATAAACTTTGAGGCTATTGACAGAGCGCTCAAAGGAAATATAAGTACGACGCACCAGAGACGTTTGAAGAAGATGTTAGCCTAGGTGGCTAAATTCTTAATAGTTGCTAATGCCTTGGCGGCTCGAGATAAGTCAGAGCCATCCTCTTCTACCGGGAAGCACAAGAAGTCAAAGTCAAAGAAACCCCAATGGCCTCCTGAGTCTAACTTTGAGCAAAGACTGAGAGAATCAAGAGGGCAGAGCTTCTATTCTCAGAAAGCTTGCCACATGGTACATGTCTATGAAGTATCAGTTAGCACGGGGAAAACATCGCAAACACGTGTGCAAAGACCAAGCGATTAATATGAGGGTGCCTCTGGCCCCACCATCACTGAATCTCAACTTCGTAGTAAATTTCAACTCAAACTCCTGCAGCTTGATATGCCATCCATAGTTGAGGTCGACCCTTTTGTGCCCCAGTTTGAGCAAGGTGCAGAAATCATGACCTAAGCTAGAGTTCTATTGGAAGCAGAGATGTTAGGATCAAGGGTCTATACACTTGAGGTTAATGAGAAAAGCTCTGAAGCCAATGGTGATGAGTTGCAAGAGGTCCCAGAAGAATGAGAAGAAAGCAGTCAAGCCATAGCTGATGAGCTAGAGGAGATAAATCTAGGAGACAAAGCCGATCCCAGGCTCACTTTCATCTTGACAAACATGTCTTCAAAGGAGAAAGAGAATTTTACTGCTTTCTTGTGAGCAAATCAAGACGTCTTTGCTTGGCATTACCATGACATGCCCAATTTACATCCTCAAGTCACGGTTCACCATCTCGGCATCGATCCCTTTGTCAAGCCCATCAAGCAGAAATCAAGGAGGTTCAGGCCTGATCTTGAAATGCCGATAGATGTTGAGGTAACCAAACTCAAGCAAATAGGCTTCATCTGTGAAGTCAAGTACCCAAAGTGGTTGACAAATGTTGTACTAGTTAAGAAGAAAAATGGTCAAATTAGGGTTTGCATTGACTTTCATGACTTGAATACCGCTTGCCCAAAGGATGACTTTCCGTTGTCATCCATGGAGATGCTCATTGATTCTACGGCTCATTGTTAGATCTTCTCCTTCATGGATGGATACTCCAGGTATAATCAAATATGGAAGAAGCCACCGCATTCTTGACTCTAAAAGGGGTCTTTTGCTACACAATGATGCCTTTTGGATTGAAGAATACTGGTGCTACATATTAGAGAGCGATGACAACCATCTTCAAGGATATGATGCACAAGGAGGTTGAATGTTATCTAGATGACCTCGTGGTAAAATTTGAAGAGAAAGACACTCATATGAGAGACCTTGAAAAGGTGTTCGAGCGATTACGATTTCATTAGCTTAAAATGAACTAGCTGAAATGCACTTTTGGCATGCATTCAAGAAAGTTCTTGGGGTTCATTGTTAGACATTGAGGGCTGGAAGTTGAGCTAGTCAAGGTCAAGGCAATCCAAGAAATGCATTCAACAACCGCACTGCGAGAGCTATGCTCTTTTCAAGGGCAGCTGGCGTACATCCGCAGGTTCATCTCAAACCTCTCAAGTTGCTGTGAACCCTTTACGCACCTGTTAAAGAAAGATACCCCATTCATCTGGGATGAAGCATGTCAGGCAGCCCTTGATGACATCAAGCAGTATTTACTCAATCCTCCAGTGCTATCTACACCGATACTAGGAAGCCCTCTCATCCTGTATGTGACCACTCTGGACGAGTCGCTCAGGGCAATGTTGGTGCAAAACAATGACGAAGGGGCCGAGAAGAATTATCCCCTATAAAGAAGACGTGCTTGGGCCTAATCTTCACGATACAAAAGCTCCAACACTACTTGCTCGGTCATGAAGTAAAACTTATATCAAAGCTCCATCACTACTTGCTCGATCATGAAGTAAAACTTATATCAAAGGCAGATCCTGTAAAGTTTCTCATGACACGCCCACGCCTATCAAGACATATTGCTAAGTGGGCATTATTGCTGATGGAATTTGACATCACATATGTCCCACAAAAGGTGATTAAGGGCCACGCTTTGGCTGATTTTCTCGTAGCACACCCCATACCGGTAGAATCCCCTTTATGAAGTGACCTTCCTGATGAAGAAGTATTTTGTGCAAAATCTTAAGCACAATCAAGGGATAATGAAGAGAGCCTTTGACAAGTCAGTCAAGGTTCGCTCATTCACCTGTGGAGATATGGTTTTAGTGGTCAAAAGGCCAATTGTTATGCATGGACGACGTAAAGGGAAGTTTGAACTCAAGTGGGAAGGTCCCTTTATAGTAAACAAGGTCTCACCAAATAGAGCATACATACTGGCACATCCTGATGAAAAGGAGGCAATGCCCCTTATCAATAGGTGATACCTAAAGAAATACTACCCATGATGCATACTAAAAAAGACTCAATGTACAAACAGAAAAGAGTTAAAAAGGATGGTAAAAAGAAGACAAGCGAGACAGTTCAAACAAGGTTTAACTCTTTTTATTGCATTAGAAGGAGGTACAACCTAAAAGAGGCCACTATTAGGGACGTTACAAATCTATCCTGCTGTATTGCTCTCACAAAGAAAATAGTTGTGGCGGAATGTCGCTCTAGCATTTGAGGAAAAGAGAACGGTTGCCCCCAGCGTTGCTCTTGCATCTGAGGAGAGGATGGTTACAGGCCAAAAATTGCTCTCATATCCGAAGCGTTGCTCTTGCATCTGAGAAGAGGACGGTTACAGGCCAAAAAATTTCTCTCACCATCAAAAGCGTCACTCGTGCATTTAAGAAAAAGAGGACGGTTACAGGCCAAAAGTGGCTCTCACAATAGGAGAAGGTGGAAGCGCTTGATGGGGTATACCAGACATACGAAGCAGACTTCTTTGGCAAGGAATTGGTCAATGATGGAGAGCCTACCCTATTCACAATGAGGGCCCTTCCACAGAACAACATGGACTTCACTGTTGTGCAGGAGGACTTAGCTTTCAACAGGCATCATAAGCCCGACCTTACCATTGGCCATCACCCTTTGCCTACCCAAGTCATTGTTGTGTGTGACAATTGCCACGCGCGACTCTTCGCTTAGCATAATCACAGTCGAAAGGAAATTACTGCCGTTCATGAAGGATTGTCAAGTGACCAGCCACTGCCGCACTTGATCAACGTCATATGAGTCATGTCGCTAGCCATGCCTGACTGAGGCACTGATAAGCGCCGCTTGTGTCTCTAAAGCTCAGCACCGGTTGCGTTACATGAGAACTAACGTCGGTTGTGACTTAGAGGGGTAATGTCGATTGTGTTGGATAAAGGGGGTAACGCCAGCTGTGTTCACTGTCGCCACGTGTTCGTTCGTGACAGTGACCTTTCACCTTCCTGTGACCCTTTGTCTCCCTGGAGATTATGCATTTTTTCGAGACTCCTTGCTTTCCTGCGATGACTCGAATCCTCGGCAACCTTTCATCTCCCCGCGACTGCCCAACTACCTGTGGATGTTCATTTTCCCAGTGACCTTTGGTTGCCCACTAGGAAACCGTCTCCCTGCTCATTGAAAACCAATTGTGACGCCTTTTTCACTTTTTCTTGACGTCGAAAAAACCTTTTGCTCACCGCTGCTACTCTCCCACTACTCCCGGTGATCGAAAACCATCGGGAACCACTTGAAGTTCACGAAACTGTCCAACGACCCTCGCTTGCCTCTTTTCCCACCACTCTGGTGACGAAGAACCTCTACCGGAATACCTTTGCAACCTACCAGTGTCCTCCCTTCTTCACCTGAAACTTCTATTCCACAGTGGAAACCTCGGTGCTCCCCGAAAAACTCCTGTGGATACCCTGCTAAAGCCGTTAGCTGTGCCGGAATACCTTTCCCTTGCAGGAGTTCTTATAGAGGTTTCTTCTCTCTCTCTCTCTCTCTCACTATTTTACCTTCGATAAAACAATAAAAACGGGTCTTCCCCCCTTATTTAGAAGACGGTTCCCCAAGGTACACCTCACAAAGCTAGAATACTAGACAGGTCCCTGAAGGTCAAGAGGTAATGGGTCGGACCAAGTCGGGCTCAGACCCGAAGCCCAAAACAGAGGCTTACCGCCGACCGTGCAAATCGAGCACCAACCTTCAAATGGGCTGGACCGGGTCTTTCTCAGACCCTAGGCCCGAATAGAGGCTTATCGCCACTCGTCACTAACGCCGCGTGCATCCAATGTTGAACATAGGCTAACGCTGGCTGTATCGCTGTGCATGACTAACGCCGTGTGCAACTAATGCTGCATATACTAGCCCCATGCGTACCAGTATTACTGTCACCTATGACCATTCCCCATGCATACTTGCACCGCTTATGCTAGTGTCATGTGTGCCAATGCATGTGCTAGCACCTACCACTATCCCTAGTGGAGTTGTACCAAAGCCGTAACGTCCGTCATCCCCAATGGAGTTGCATCCAAGCCATTCCACCTAGGCCATGACTGGTCATCCCCAATGGAGTCAGGAGCAGGTCACTGTCCCTCATCCCCAGTAGGAATTACACCCGTATTGCAACCCATTGATCCCCACCGGAGTTAAAGTCGTGCTTAACCCTTCAATCCCTTGTTGGTCAGTCTCGCACCAAGCTCTCTTATCCCCAAAAGTCGAGTTACCTTTCATGAGCCTATACCCCATGGAGTTCCATATGTCACATTAAGGAGACATACTTGTACCCTAATCCCCAGTGAAGTTTGCTTCTCATCTAAAACCCCTGTTATCATTTTAACTCAAGGGAGTCAAATCACTATCCACAGACCTATCCCCTATAAAGCTTCACCTGCTAGGCGACCCACACAATGGTTCGTGCTGCATGACCTTATACTGCACAGCCATGGTCCATGTTGCATGACCTTAAACTGCATAGCCATGGTCCGTATTGCATGACCTTAAACTTCAGAGCCATGTCCATGTTGTGCATATCCTTGGTCTGTGCTGCATGACCTTAAACTTCACAACCTTGATCCGTGCTGCATGACCTTAAACTGCACAGCCATGGCTCTTGCTGCATGACCTTAAACTACATAGCCTTGGTCTGTGCTGCATGACCTTAAACTGCACAGCCTTGGTCCGTGTTGTATGACCTTATTCTGCACAGCCTTGGTTCGTACTGGATGACTTTAAACTGCACAGCCTCGATCTAGTTGTATGACCCTAAACTGTTTGGTCCAAACTATATGACCTTAAACTATAGTGGAGGTCTAATTGCACGACCTTAAACTGCATGATCCTAGTTGTATGACTTTAAAATTGCATAGCCATGGTCGAAGATATATGACCTTAAACCATAGTGCATGTCTTGGTCGCATGACATTAAAAGGCTTAGAACCATGGTCCAAACTATATGATCTTAAACTGTAGCGGAGGTCTAGTTGCACGACCTTAAACTGCATGGTCCTAGTCGCATGACTCTGAACTGCATAACCACGGTCCAAGCTATATGACCTTAAACTATAGTGCACATCCTGACCGCATGATGATAAACGACTTTGCACAGGTCTCAAAGGCATGACCTTAAAAACACCCTCACACACACGCATAGGCCCTTTACATGCATTTTCACACACGTCTTCGATAAGCAACCCATTTATGTGTGCTCATCACCTTTAGCACCTCAAGTGAGTCCATTCCTTCATTACTATTCATCATTCCCCAATAAGTCTCACCCACACTCAAAAAATGGCAAGCCATCCCGCCATCCATACACATCGTCAGCTAGTAAGTCACCACTTTTTACCTTCCATTCATACATCATCCGTCCTTCATAGGTAGCCTTGTGCCATCTCCTCAAATTGAGTCAAAACCACCACAATACTCACTCCATGGCCTCAATAGACTGCCATCCATCTCCACTATGGTCTAGCTGTATGACCTTAAACTGTAATGCACATGCTAGCCGCATGATGTTAAAAGGCTTCGCACAGGTCTTGAAGGCATGACCTTAAATACACCTTTAAAAAAAAAGAATAATGGGCATGGTGTATACCTAGACAAGGGAGCGTCATGAGAAAAAACGACGGATGGGCATGGTCATGAAATGATGAGTAAAAGAGTTCATTGAAAATAAAAACTCAGGCACGGTGAAAACCGTGAAAGGGCATCGTAAGTAAAAATGGAAAAATAAGGGTGGACATAGCCAAAAGGTCATGGGTAAAAGAGCTCCAAATAAAGGAAGTTAGTGAAAATCGTCTCTACGGCGTCGCTTCCCAGTCCAAGTGAAAATCTGCAAAGGACACTTGGACCCATAAACAGGTTGATGAAACACTCGCCACAACAAAAGGCTTTAGCCCACATTCAAGGGAAAAATCCTTGGTGTCACAATACTAGGACCCAAAAATACGAGCATCAAGAAAGATTTCGGCAGCTTGAGTCCATTTACAAAAAGGACTAGAAAAGACAAAAGATTCGCCAAGAAGGCAAGACAAGTCTCATGAGGAAGAGAATTATTCTCACGAGGTCAACAAACACACTGCAAAATGCTGAAGACGCCCCAAGAAGGCCAAAGTCATCCAGAACTTGGACCTATTATGTAACGACACTGCTAACAGGGGGCAGGGGTTATACCCACAGCTGGTCACCTCGATAAACTGAGGTACCTTGCCCACCGAGTATAATCTGGTTTACCATGAGGACAAACACCAACCAAAGACCCTTCAGCATACCATCCACAACAAACAACAAAAAACAAACACACTCCAAAATGCTAAATGCTCTAAGAACGCCAAAGTCAACCAGAACTTGGACCTGTTATGCAAACAAAAATGTTAGCAAGGGGCAGGGGTTATACCCATGGTGTACCCGCCCAACTGAGTACAAACCTGGTGCACTTTGCAGACGGTCGCCAACTAAAGGCCCTTCAGCAGACTACCAACAAGAAAAAAAGTAATCTCAGACCAAAGTGGGAAAAATGCACTTCAGCATGGTACTCGACCGCCAGACGGGCCCGATTCTGACCAATGAGGTTGATACAAAATCCTCAGCTGTCAGAATCACAATTAGTCCCTTGAGGGTGAGGACTTCGATAAGATACTTAAAAAAATTTACTTCTCCCCCTAAAGTCTCCTCAGATGGACCTGTACATTGCATCCAAACATTTGAGCATGTTAGTTACAACATTGCGTGGATCTCGTCGACGTTCACGTAGTCCTGTTGCTAGGAAGAAAAATGTAATAAAGCTGAAGGAAATTTTTTGAATGTTGTTCTTCTCTCTTTTCTCGAAGCACAACATTCGGTGGGAAAGCTGTTTGGACACATTTTTCATCACCTTGGTCCCCTATGCGGAATAAAAAGAGAAACCGATCAATAAAGCCTGAGTTACATCAACAGTCTCAGAATTACCCCAAAATAATTAAGAACATTTACCTATCAAGTTTCATTGTAATCTGACATGTCTAAGGCAGTGCAAACAAAGAAACAATTTCAAAAAAATCAGTCTCTCACACCTTGAAACGGATCCTGTAACTAGAGCTCCATTTTCAGTGCGTCAAATTGCTATGAGACCACCACTATTGGATCCGGCACAGTAAAAAACCCTTGTAGGTCAAGTTTCGGCTTAATCGGGCACTCCAGTACAAAGTTATAGGTAAAAGACCAAAAAGGGATAGGCCACACACTATTGTCGTGCACCCTCCCTACACCAAATCACCATTAAAGGTGGTTGTTTTTACAGTCTTGAGCAATGACTTTTGGGGGTCATATCTCACTCGTCCCAAGTCGGATCATGCTCAAATTTTGTGAGCGTGTTCGTCTTGCAAGACGAGTGTTTTGAGATGTGGCACACCCCGTGACGATGCCCAAATAAGGAGAAAATCTAGAGAGAAATTTCCAATCCGTGAAGAAAGATGGAGGAAAATCAGCAACGATTCACCTCACTCTAGCCTCCAAATCATGGTGCTCATGCATCAGATTGATGCGAGACCAGTTCTATCGTATGCGTAAGGTCTATGGCTATCTTTGGTCCGCACCCCGTACATGATGAACTGATAGATTTCTCACATGAAGCCAATAAAGTGACTACAAATTCCGGCATCGAAATTCTAGATTTCGGCCAAAACTCCAAAGTTGCAAAATCTTCGTTTGAGCAACAAATCGAGTTGCGTTTGTTGCTACGTAATCGTGACGACATGCTTAGTGTGATCCAGCGAAGAAATCACAAAAAAATCAAGAAACAGGCACACTATCAATCTGAAGGTTTCAAGATTCATTCAAATTTCAAGTCGCATGATCATGGCTTAAAAACATGATCCATGGCTCGAAGTTGGTATCAAATCAATCACCATGCTGAGCCCTATAAGAAAATAATCATCTTTCAGACAAATGGGCACTAAAGAAACCCCGGATCATCCCCGGAAGATCACACACTTTCAGGGCACCAGCAAGGACTGTTTTGAAATTCCATGAATTATTAGGCAGGGGTAAAATAGTCATTTACACCCATTTTTAAAAATTATTTTAATTCAATTAAATTGTAATTATCATCAATAGAGATAGTTTTTAGGCATCCACCCATGTTTGGGCCCAATTCTATAAATACATGTTAAACCTAATTGTAAAGGGCTTGGCCTAATTCCCCCTCAGACTTTAAATTGATCAATAAAAGTTTGTGTTTCTTCTTTGAGTTCATGGGTGCATCATGGAGAGAGAGAGAGAGGAGAGAGAGAGAGGAGAGAGAAGAATATGGCTGGTACCCTTTGGCAAGGTAATTTTCTCTCTCCTCCTCTCATCTCTATCTCTTTTTTTCTCTTCCTCTTGTCTCTATCTTCCTCTCTTTCTTTTTTTCTTCTCTCTCTTGCTTTCTCTCTTTTTTCTTTCTTCTTCTTTTCTCTGCTTTTCTCTCTTCTTCTCTATGCACACGCACGGCTGCGGCAGAGCCAAGTGTCATGTCAGAATCATTTTTTGATGCTCATCTTTTTGGGTCCTAGTAATGTGAAACCAGGGATTTTTCTCTTTAAAATGTGGCTGATGCCACCTGTAGAGGCATGTGCTTTATTAACCTACTTATTGATCCAAGTGTTCTCTACGAATTTTCACTTGGACTTGGGAAGTGGCGCTATAGAAATGGTTTTCACCAACCTCCTTTTATTTGGGGCTCTTTTACTCATGACCTTTTGACCATGTTCACCCTTTTCTTCCGTTTTTACTCACGATGCCCTTTAGGGTTTTTACCGTGCCCGGGTTTTTCTTTTAACGGAACTCTCTTACTCATGGTTTCGTGACCATGTCCATCCGTCATTTTTACTCATAGTGTTCCCTTGTTCAGGTATACACCATGCCCGTTATTACCATTTTTTTTTTTTTTGTGGAGGCATGTTTAGGGTCATGCCTTTTAATGTCATGCGGCTAGGATGTGCATTATAGTTTAGGGTCATATATCTTGGACTGTAGAGGAGATTGATGACAGTTTGTGGAGGCCATGGAGTGAGGTTGGAGGTGGTTTGACTCACTTTGGGGAGATAGCGTGACGCTGCATATGAAAGATGGATTGTGTATGGATGAAATATGAAAAGTGGTGACCCATTAGCTGACGGCTAGTATGGATAGTAGGATGGCTCGTCATTTGTGAGTGCGGGTGAGACTCACTAGGGAATGATGAATGGTAATGAAGAAAGATGGATTTACTGGGGAGTTGATGAAGATGGTGCATACACAGACGGGTCGATTAGGGAAGGCATGCATGAAGACGCACATAACGCGCATGTGCACTTGTGTGGGGGCATGTTTAAGGTCATGCCTTCAGGACCTGGGCAAAGCAGTTTAACGTCATGTGGGCAGGACGTGCACTTTAATTTAAGGTCATATAGCTTAGACCATGGCTGTGCAGCTTAAAGTCATACGGCTAAGACCATGCAGTTTAAGGTCATGCAACTAGACCTCCGCAACAGTTTAAGGTTATATAGTTTAGACCATGGCTGTGCAGTTTAGAGTCATGTAGCTAGGACTGTATTGTCTAAGGTTGAGCAACTAGACCTCCGCTACAGTTTGAGGTCGTATAGTTTGGAGCACACAGTTTAAGGTCATGCATCTAGACCAAGGCTGTGCAGCATAAGGTCACGCAGCACGAACAATTGTGTGGGTCGCCATGAAGTTCCATGGGGGCTAGGTTTCTAAAAGGTAACCGACTCCCTGCGGGTGAAGTGGTTAAGGCTATAGAGAGCTTAGATGGAGATGATGGCCCAACGAGGGATGGCGAATAGAAGCGGACCTCACTGGGGGGTAAGTGTGATTTTTTGGGGTGAAAGATGAGACTCCATAGGAAAATAGGTTTATGAAAGGTAATCCAACTCCTTGGGGATAAGATAGCTTGATGTGAAACAAACCCACTGAGGATTGAAGAGGTAGACATGACCTTTTTGGCATACCCTAACTCCACTGGGGATGAAGAGTTGTGGCATAGGTGTCACTCCTACTGGGGTAGCAGTAGAACACTCGCGGTAGTGACTAGGCTCAAACATGTGCGACGTTAGCATGGGTGACCATAACATGCACAGTAGTAACACTGATGCAAATGATGGTAGCACGGGCGGTAGTAGCATTAAAACACACGACGCTAGCAATCACTAGTGACATGTGCAGCGTTGGTCGCAAAAGGCGTTGGTCACGCACGGCGTTGATCATAAGCGGCGATAGTCTTGAATACATGGTCGATGTTAACCTTCGAAAACACAGGTGACGTTGGTTTTTGAGAGCGTAGCCAGCGTTAGCCCTTGGGAAATGCAGCCGGCACTGAGCCTTGATAGACACAGCAGGCATTAGTCAGTGGCTTTTACGTGCAGCGTTAGTGTTATAATCCTAAAATTTCAAAAAAAAAAAAGAGAGAAAAGAAACTTTTATTAAGTAATGGTCCCTATGAGTATGATGGTCCTTAGGGACCATCGCTATTTTCAAAAGCTTTTGCTTTAAGCTTTTCCTCGCCTTTGCCACGTCCTTCAGTGGACGTGGGCTTTAAGCGTATACGAAGTAATATAACTGTTACACATCATGTGTGAGGTGCAACTTAACAAAGAATATTATAAGCTGTCGTAAGAACTTAAATAGAAGAAGTGAGGACTCCCACCCTAGAAAATTTTGAGATCTCTCTCTAGTCGAAATGCATTGAGCTCTTTCTCTCTCTAGTAGAATTTTTATCGGAAGCTCCCTCTCAAATATTATGTAAGTTTTGAAAATAGTGATGGTCCTTAAGGACCATCATACTCATATGGACCATTACTTATTAAAAGTTTCTTTTCTCTCTTTTTTTTTTTTTTTTTTTTGAAATTTTAGGATTACTACAGTTAGTCCAGAGCTATGTTGGTCCGAGTTCAGGCCTCGGGCTTTAGCTGGGACCGGCCCTGGTCCATTACCATTTGATGCTCAATGCTATATGGGCAGCAGTAAACCTCTGTCAGAGCCTGACTCAGTTCAGTCCATCGTCGTTTGGCCTTCGAGGACCTGGTTGGCATTTTTAGTTTGTGAGGGGTACTTCATGGAAGTTCCTATTATATAAGGGGGTAAAGCCCCTTTTTTCACCATTTCATCGAAGGTTAAAATGGCCAAGGATAGAGAGAGAGACTTCTAGTGAGAACTCCAGTGAGAGCGCAGGGCTTTTGAATGAGTGTTACATAAAGTTCAACATGCAGTGATAAACTCCGACTACGAAGAGAGAGGACTGGAGGGAACACCTAAGCAGTCGTGAGGGGTTGCAAGAATTTGTTGGTGAGGGTTGCTACTAGGGTGAGCAACTCAGGGATCGTTTCAGGGTCTGTAGAGATTCCGGCTATAGTTTGAGAGTAACAGGAAAGGGAAAATGGGTGTAGGTTGTAGCAGGGTACTGTCGGTGGACTTTTGTCAGGTTTCTAGTGACGTTTTAGTGCTGCAGAAGAATGGGAAACGTCCACCAGCGGGTTTCCGGTGAGTGGCGAGTGGTTTCTCAATGGGAAATTGAAGGGTTCAGGGAATGTGAACAACCGCGAGTAGCGAAAGGTCACTGGTGGTAACGACTGAGACCCCACATGTTAGAACAAACGTCAGACCACGTCGTGGCTGGCAGTCATGAGGCGACGCACCCAGGGCTAGAGGCGACATGTACACACCCTGTGGCACATGCAAGAGGTATGAACACGAGCGGCAATAGCCTTGAAAAACACGGTTGGTGCTAGCCTTCAAGAACACATCCTATGTTAGTCCACAGTCAGCGCTGGGCTTTGAGAACCCAACCGGAGCTAGGCTTTGAGAACACAGCTGGCATTGGGCCCCTGAGAACACAACCGGCGCTAGCCTTGACTGGCCCAGCCTTTGTTGGGTAGTGCCAGTGCTAGCTTTTGATAACACTGTCGGCGTTGGTTGGGCCTTGAAAAACACAGCCAGTGCTAGCCTGTGCCTTAGTGATTCACACACAGCAGTGAGTCCTTAAACTTTATATAATGGTCTGATATCCTCATAGAATTCTTGAAGTGAAGAGCGTTCCATGGGTAGAAGAGCTTGGCACTGATGATTTTACTAGTGAAAGTATAGTGAGGGACGAGCCCATTTTAATCATTGAAGCGCTGTGCAAGCCAGATTGGCCTCTTAGCATCACCTTTATTACCGACCCTGTTTGCTTCAAGGTCAGGAAGGATGACGACGGGAATGTCAGAATCGAACAAGGGGTGGCCCTTCTTCACTGCATGTAAAGGAATGTGGCCTCTGGAGAGAACTTGCCCACCCTAGGAAAGAGGATGGTGAAGAAAAAAGGGTTGATATGGTCTTCTGCAGGCCTTAAGTATAGAGGGAGCACCAATATTTAAAAGGGTACTCTTCCTGGACCATCAAGGTGCTAGGGTAACATTGATGGATTCTCATGACCCCGCCCTTGACTACTGTACCTTATGCGACAGCGAGCGATCGAGCGTGGGTTCATGATCCATCGTAACGTTTGTCACTCAAGAAGGAGTGGACTCAACGCTTTTATTTTCGGTAATTGAGCAAACCATGGAAACAGAACTAAACAATAACTCAACTAGTGGGTGAACATCGACCATCCCAAACAACAAAAATCCGTTGTATCTATAAATCTCTTCCAAAATGTTACATTTAGGTCAGGGCGTCTAGGCCCAATATTACATATATCAACAATGAACAAAACCCCACAGTCAAACAACCCAAACATAAACAAGATCTAAGCACATTCTTTGCGGAATCTAACTTCAACTTCCCGCTGCAAAACACGAGCTCCAAGCCTTGAACCTATCTCTTTCAATCTACAAGGAGAGGAGAAATAATGGAATGACTTATACATCCCAATAAGTAGATCTAGTGTTATGCATCTATAGTGATTCTATCTGTGTGTGATAACATTTCGATCCATCGATATAAAATCATAGTTTAGCACCTATGAATATTAAATCAAGACAGCGAGGATGAACAATACATTTACACGACAGTTATCATTAAATTAGTGCGATCATGAGCGTTCAATCAGTGAAATCATGAATATTCAATCAGTGCAATCCTAAACATTTCTTATTCAAAATTTTGATCATTACCCACTCACTCCCTAAATCACCTACTCCCACAGTACATGCCCTATCCATCAGGCTAAGCCAATCCCATTGCTTAAGACCTTTACCATCCTACATGAGGGAGGGTAATGATAAGTGGGGTAATCCACTTTGTAATACCCTCAACACTCTCACACAATCCCCAACACGCATTGGGAATTCAATAGGCCCTTACCTTGCAAGGCATCTATCATTTCATTTCATTTCATGAATTTAGGGTGTGACCCTCTATCCATTCCCTTAACCCGTTCCTATCATTATGTAGGTTTGAGGATATATCAGCATCACTTTCCTTACTATTAATGAGTGTCCCATCGCATAGCAGGTGATATCATAACAGCATCCACTATCGATGAGTGTCCCATAGCATAATGGTCAATATCAATATAAGTGTTTGAACACATTTTTCAACACCTTGGTCTCTGATGCAGAATAAAGAGGAAGCAGGTCAATAAAGCCTACAAAATAGTGGAAATTTCAACAATCTCAGAATGGCTCCAGAACTAGTCAAGATCTTTAAAGCACTCCAAAAGGCCCAGGACCCCTGCCATGTTTCAGTGCAATCATATATATCTAAAGCAGTGAACACAAATGAATAATTTCGACAAAATCGGCCTCTAACACTCTGAAATGGACCTTGTAATTAGAGCTATATTTTTGGTGCATCAAACAACTGTGGGACCATCGCCAATGGATTCGACACTATTGAAAACCCATACGGGTTAAGTTTTTGCTTAATCGGGCACTCCGAGACAAAGTTATGGTTAAAATACTAAAAAGGGGCAGTTCACACACTATTCCCTGGTGGCCAGCCTGCACCAAAACACCATTAAAAGTAGTTGTTTTCACAGTAATAAGCAATCACTTTCAGGGCCCATATCTCACTCGTTCCAAGTCGGATCGCGCTCAAATTTTGTGAACATGTTTGTCTCATCAAGACGAGTGTTTCTCTATGTGGTACGTCCAGTGACAATGCCCGAGCAGGGAGATAAACTAGAGAGAAGACTCTGATCCGTGAAGAAAATTACAGAAAAATCAACAGCAGCACGCCTCGTTTGAGAAGCCAAATCACGATGCTCGCGTACCTGCTCGACAGGAAACCAATTTCATTATGTGCGTAAGGTCCGAGGCTATCTCTGGTCCGAACCTCAGATTTCAATGGTTGGATTTCACACACAAAAGCAATGAAGCTGTTGTAAATTTTGGTCGCCAGATTTCAAGATTCCAACAAAAAATCCACGACGAAATCTTTATCCAAACATGAAATCAAGCTGCATTTGTTATAATGTGATGGTGATGGAATTCTCAGTTTCATTCAACGAACAAAAAAAAAAAAAAACAACAAGGAACGAGCGCACTATAGATCCAAAATTTTCAAGATTCATCCAAATTTCAAGTCTCATGGTCATAGCTTAAAAACATGATTCATGGCTCGAAGTTGGTGTCAAATTGATCTCCATGCCAAGCCCTACAAGAAAACAATCATCTTTCAATCAAATGGCCATCAGACCAAAACCGGATCAGTCATGGAAGATCACACAAGTTCTCGGGCAGCAGTAGGGATGGTTTTGAAATTCCACACATTGTTAGGCAAGGAAAAAAAAAAAAATTTTGCACCCATTTTTAGAATTTCTTTTAATTCAATGAAATTATAATTATCTTCAATTTTAGGTAGTGTTTGGGCATCCACCTATGTTTGAGCCTAATTCTATAAACATGCAAAGCCAAATTGTAAAAAAAACAACATAGGACCTTCGGTTCAACTTCGATTCATTCAATAAAGATTCATTTTTTGCTTGAGTTTGTGGGTATGTCTTGGAGAGAGAGAGAGAGGAAAGAGAAAAAAAGGGTCGGTACCCTTTGGTACGGTAACTTTTTCTCTCTTCCTCGTTTCTCTCTCACGTTTTCTCATCTATATCTCTTTCTCTCTCTTCTTTTCTCATCTAACTCTCTTTCTCGCTCCTATTTTCTCATCTTTATCTCTTTCACTCTATTCCTCCTTTAGCCTATCATGTCCCTCTTTCCTTGCTTCTCTTTCTCCATTCACGCATGACGGGCCTATCGTCTTGTGTGATGCCTTCTTGTTCATTAGACATGAATAGTGAGCTGGGCCTTAACCTGGATGGCAGGCCGGGCCTCTGTCAAAGTTCTCCCTCTTTCTTCTCGTCTGTCAGAGACAACACTAACCTATTACCACCTGTGTTCTCTCTCTTTCTTCTCATCTATCACAGACAGTGCTAACCTATCACCGCCTGTGTTCCCTCTCTTTCTTCTCGTCTATCACATATGGCACTAACCTATTGCCACCTGTGTTTCTCTCTCTTTTTTCTCATCTGTCACAGATGATGCTAGCTTATCACACTTGTGTTCTCTCTCTTTCTTCTTTTCTGTCACAGACAGTGTTAGCCTATCGCCGCCTATATTTCTCTCTCTTTCTTCTTTTCCATCACCACCGATGCAACCCTAGCGCCACCCGTGTTTTCATCCTTATTCTTCAATCACAGATGCTGAAGGCCTATCACGTCCTGTGTTCTTCCCCTCTCCTCTTTCTTTTGACAAAGCGGATGTAAGCCTATTGCCGCCTGTGTCCCCTTTCTCTCTCACTTATGCCACAGTTGGTGTGAGCTCATTGCTGCATGCATGTTTTCTCTCTCTTTTCTCTTTATTTCACAGCCAATGGAAGCCATCACTGGCTGATTTTACCCTTCCTTCTCCCATTACCGTCTTGTTTGTCTTTACCATTTGTTTTCCCTTTATCCTCTCTCACGCTCTTCTTCTCCCCTCATTATCTTTTTCCTCGTCATTCTATTCTCTTCTGCTTCTTCTCTTCTCTCTCTTTCTGTTCTTTTTCTTTCTTTCTCTTACTCTTTCATTTGATTGAGAAGGGTCGAGACTAGCCTTCCATGGTAGTCCTGTCGTCTAGCCTGTCGTTGTGCCGATCAGAGTTACTACGCCCTCTTTATAGCCACGACAGACTAGCTAATGTGTCTAGCTAGTCGGTATTGATACTGTCATCTAGTAATAATTTTGTTGAGTCAGTCTGAATTAACGAGCCCATTTTACTGTCACGTCGGGTCAATTGCCTGCTAGTTTAGTCATTGTGTCAACCTCACCATCTAGTCAAATTCATTTAACCCCAATCTTTCTTCTCTCATTCTTCTTTTCCTCTTTTTGAATGTGCATGCCGGTGTACATTGCCCAAATGCATGGTGGGGACCCTCAACCCACTTATCTTATATATTTGCCATATGTGTGCGATTGCAGAAACATGAGAACACAAGACAAGGGAGGCGATTCTGAACCAGATTTACGACTGGGGGCTTTCTTCATGATCTAAGAGGGCACCCACGCGAGCCAGCCCGAGTAAGTCTTGAACCCACCTTAAATTCTTCTCTCATCGATTGGTCCACCTACTCTTGCTCTTTAGCAAGGTTCCTAAGAAAGCGATCTCAAAGTCTCGGGTTCTCTTGAAACCCGAGACACATGTCGCTCGATCATCCAGATCCAGAGGGCAAGGTCGAGGCACCTAACCAGCTTGGCGACTCCACTAGGGACTTACTACCCCTTAGTCAGATAGTACTTGTTTGGCTAGTTTCTCCTTTTTGTTTTTCTATTTTCACACATCCCTTATGGCTTCTAGGATTTGTAACCTATTCATCCGGATCATGAATTTTCTTACCCTCGCATTTGCGAGTGTCCCCAGGGAACAAGTTCCTCCAACTCCATTCCCAACCCTTGTTTTGAGCAAAGGCCCCGGGTCTAGCTCCCAGGTCTTAACCCGGATTTTGGTGTGAGGAGGGACTTAAAGCCCCCTCACTCCCCATCTCTTAGCTATGGTGGAACTTTCGCTATGGCCCCTTGCATGGGCAGCACATCTGTTACCCCAACTAGTATGCACCCTGCCACCGGTAAGTAACTTGTCGGTCTTATTGCCGAGGTACGTCGGAAGGTTGCCCAGTCCCCCTCTGCAAAAGGCAAGCAAGTTGTCATTGCTTCTGCGGGTCATCGCAAGGATAACTCCCACATTCCTGCACCACCACAAGTCTCTATCCCTAGAGGCTCGACACCACCTCTCGCACACACCATAAAGCTCGTGGGTCATCCACTCGAGCCACACCTCGGGGCAACCCTTATATTACCTTGAGTCAGCATCTAGGATCAAACCTCCTAAGGCCGAGTTCTGCATACGTTGTTCATATGCATCCCACTGCTTGGGGCAACGCCGTCATTGCACCAACCCGAGTACATGGAAGACAACCTTCTTGTCCTCCTACTCAGCACACACATGGGCACCCTGTAAGGGGTAGGCCTCCACCTGTTCTCTTACTGAAACTTTCTCACAGTTCTCGCCCTCTTAAGGCCAGATCACTTGCTCGTGCCTGGGTCGACCCTCACGTCCCCCTTGATCCTTCTTTAAGGGGCGCACATGCGTTGCCGTTACAGACAACCCCTCGCCCTTGACTCGGGCATCCTCACAAGTGAACCCTGCTCTTGCCTACTTCTCCTTCTCTATGCAAGCACCTCCAGCCTTGATACTCGAAGACCTTCCCCAAGAGTACCATCCTAAACCAACCCCGTCATTTAGGTCGTGTCTCTGGAGCCCATAAGAGAGCTCGTGGCAAAGACCTGATCGAAGATTGAGTCCTTTTTCTTCCCCGGTCCAGGTTAACTCTAGTCTCTAGCCCTCATCCTTTGCCGCACTTGATGGAGATAGCTCAACCGCAGTCCCGATTACAGTTTTGGCACGAGGTCGATCAAAACCTCAAAGCTAAAAGCGATAGGGGTCTGCGACTTCTGACCAAGGAAGTGACCAAGGCAGTCGAGGCAACCAGCTCTGATGACCCTCTTCGCCTAATCCCTTCTATCTTCCTCAGATGATGAAGCCTAAAGAAGAAGTCCATGAGCCCTACACTGTGGTTAGTGTCATAGAAGACGACTCAGCAAATCAGCAACCACGGTCCAATGACCATCAAGAACCGGTCCTCACGCGATCGGTATACAAAGATGAGTCCAGTTGGGGCATGCAGACCCCCTGCTGACCGATCTGCCGCGTGCGACCCGTCAAGTTCGCAATCCCTTAACTACAACTAAGGCTGATCTCCCTGGAGAAACAATCAACGTAATGGTCATAAATGAACCTGACTCACAGGAAGACCGTCAAAGATATGGTGCACGCAATGATGGAGAAGATAGATTATATAGATGCCGCATGACAATGAGCTAACCATGAGGTCAGTTCCCACCACTCAGATAGTGCACCTCCAAGGCATTCCCTTCCCTCTGCCTCATAGTTCAAGTCTATTCCTATAAGGACCACGATTTTTCCTCAGAAAGGTACAACGCCGGGTGCGTGAAGAAAGGCGTAGCACCAGGTGAGTGAAGAAGGCACAACACTGGTTGAGAAAAGGGAGAAGCAGCTTTAGTGCCGATTGAGAGAAGGAAGACCTAGAGACAGCACTGGTTGAGAAAGGGAAAAAGCAGCACCAGCGCCAGTTGAGAGAAGGGAGAAGCAGAGCCAGTGCCGATTGAGAGAAGGGAGAAGCAGCGCCAGCGCCGGGTGAGCAAAGGAGGAAGCAGCACCCGTGTGTGTTTTGATTAACCACACAGCTGTCACCTGACAGCGTCGCCCCGTACGTGTCAGAGGCATGAGTGGTTACGTCAACCACAGTGAATCCAATTAACCTTGAGTACTTAAGCCCTTTGAAAAACAAGATTTCATCATTTCACACTCTCTCTTCCTCTAAGGAGTTCAGTGCCACCCTTTGAAGAAAGCCCACTGGTGGATCCAAGGATAGCCCGTGAAAGCCGTGAGCTAGGAGCTGAGGCACCGTGAGAATTAAGGTAAGTGTGTCTAGGTTTTATGCACCCATGACTGTTTAAAACATGATGAAAATTGGTTGGATGATAATGAAACATGTGAAGTATGAATGGGTTGGCACAAGATGGAAAATTTGAGAGTGTGCTCCTAAATTCCATGACCATGTTAAATATGTATGTATGATATTGTTATCCATGGAAACTCATGGAATGCTCATAGTGAGACTTGTTGGCATGAATAAAGTTTCATGCCCAAAATGCACCTTGACCATGAGATATTAAGTGTCCTTTAAAAGCATAAAAAAAATTGCCAAATTTTTTACTATTTTTGGCATTAAAATGATCATGGGCCAAATGGTGTCCAAATGGGACCAAATCCATCCCAAATAGAAGACATGTATATTTACTCTAAGTTCACTTTTTATGACTTGATAAAATTGTGCATTATTGAAAGAGATATGGCCTAAGATATTGAGACACGAAACTACCCACAGTCACTGTTAATTCCAGCAATTGTGGCCCTCTTCGGGCAATGTTTTGACCCAGCAAACGGTGTCCAAAATGTTAAAATATCAACCATTGGAGAGGTTTGTGAATGTACTAAAAGTTGCCTTTTTTGAGATTTTTGAAATTTCTCACGAATTTTGAATTGTGATCCGAAATGCGCAAAGACGTCACCGCGCACTATTGCAGGAAAATTTCCAGCTACTAAGGTTCACTTTTTACTAAGCTGTCGACCCACTAAACGGTGCCCAAACTCTTTCAAATTTATGTCATTGTAAATATTTATGTGCAAGCTCCAGGTTTTATGTTGAAGGCATTCTGAAACTCCCCCTAAATTGGGAGCTACGCTCTCGTAAAGAAAAGCAAGTCATTGCTACTTGTCACTGCACCAATTGTATATCCATGCGACACTAAATTGTTTAGATATATGGTAAATGTGATTGCTATATGACTAATTTCATGTGAATGCGATGAAGATATGGGAACAATGCCATATGATGAATTTCACGCAAATGCCTTAAAAATATGTGAACCATGTCAAATGAATGCTTTTTGTGTGGAAAGGGTCCACAAGTGCTGTAGTGATGAAATAATTTCATAATGAGTACCACATGCCACTGTGAAGGTCTATGTGTGAATGCCTTGTGAAAGCTTATGCAATAAATGTCTCTTGTAAATGTTATAGCACTATGATGAAAAATGAAACATCTGCATGAGACATACTGTGATAAATGGCCATTGTTTATTTTGATATTGGCCACTACGCGGTGGGACACTCACCGGTAGTGGACATTATTATGGCACTGTGATGAATGATTATTGTTTATTTTCAAGTTGACCACTAAGCGGTGGGATACTCACTGGTAGTGGACGCTGCTATGATAATTCTTGCTACGCACTGGAACTCGAGCTCAATGGTAGTGGATGTTACATTGCTATATGGATGAGATGGTTGACTTCTATGCATTGGGACACGAGCCCTTTGATGCTGGATACTAGACTTGATGAGAACATTGGCTGTTACGTGATGGGACTAGAGCCCATAGGTAGCAAGAGTTAGGTTCACCAAAACATTGATGAGAATATTGGCCACTACGTGGTGGGGCACTCACCGGTAGTGGGTATTGTTGTGATATCGCTTGCTACATGATGGGACACTCATCGACATTAAGGAATGTAATGTCGACATACTCCCTGGCCTGCACAATGATAGGAATGGGTTAGGGAAAAAAAAATAAGGGTTGCTCCCTAAGATTTATGTGACAAGATATGAGATCTGATTGGATGCCTTGCACGGTGACAGCCTGTCGGACCCCCAATGCGTGCTAAGGACTATGTGCGTGTGTTGAGGGTATTACAAAGTGGACTACCCCACTTGTCATTACTCTCCCTCCTGTGTGATGGTAGAGGCCTTAAGCAATGAAATTGGCTTAGCCTAATAGATAAGGCCTCTACTATGGGAGTAGATGATCTAGGGAGTGCGTGTTTAATAATTGAAGTTCTGTGTATGGTATGTTGGAATTGGAATGATTGAATGATTAATGATTTAACTAATAGAATTTTTATGATCATACTAATTCAATGGTGACTGTTGCTTGGAAGAATGTTCTTACTCGTCACCTTGACTTGATATTCATATATGCTAAACTATGATTGTATATTGATGAACTGAACTGTTATCACACATGGACAGAATCACTATAGATGCATAACACTGGACTTGCTTACTGGGCTTTATAGCTCATCCCATTATTTTTCTCCTCTCCTTGTAGATTGATAGTGGTAGGGTCAAGGCTTGGGGCTCGGATTTTGCTGTGGAAGGCCAAAGTGGGACTTCTCGAAGAAGGTGTTTAGACTTGTTTATGTCTTGGCTGTTTGGCTCTAGGTTTTGTTCATTGTTGTGTTGTTGATGTGTAATATTGGGCCTTAATGCCCCGAACTAAATCTAATATTTGGGAAGGATTTAATGTAATAGATTTTTGGTATTTGGGATTTCTTTATGTTTTCTCCTCATTGTGCTGTTGCTTTAGTTCTTTTCTTTGGTTTTCCTTATCACCGATAATAAAAGCATCAAGTCTACTCCCTCTTGAGTGACAAATGTTACATTAGATCACGGACCTGCAATGGACGATAAGGAACGATAGTCGTGGACGGGGTCGTGACAGATATGGTATCAAAGCAGCCAGGATAGGATTCTTGGCTTAGGGGGTTAGGCTAGTCCTTTAGTTTATTTTGGGGTGGATAAGTGACTGGGTGTTCTTGTGACTAGGTTAAAAGATGGCAAGAGCCCGTACCCATAGCAAGAGTTCTAGTGATGACAATAGTAGGGCACTCGGCGCATTTTATAGTACTCTGGGGGTTATGACCCAAATGATGAAGGAATCTATGCCAACCTAGTCTACTCCTACGCCCGAGTAGAATGACAATAGCCTCATGGAGAGGTTTAGAAGAATAAGACCCCCAACCTTTTTGGGGCGTGGCAGAGTGAAGAAGGTTGAGAGGTGGAAAAAGCAAATAGAGAAGATCTTAATGAGCAAAACATTACGCTAGGAGCCTTTATGCTGGAAGGGGAAGCATAATACTGGTGGGACTCGGTGAAGAACACTTGGAGGGAGACAGGGACCGAGAACACCTGGAAAAACTTCTTGGTGGCTTTCGATGGGAAGTACTTCCCTGATTCAGTCAAGGAAAGGAAGGAAGTAGAATTCATTAAACTTCAGCAAAGAGGGTATGACGGATGAACAATATGTCGCCCAATTTACAGAGCTGTCTAGGTATACGCCCCACATCATAAATATCGAGGCATGAAAGGCAACTAAATTTGAAAGGGGGCTTACGACCAGCTATCAAGAGTAGGGTGATGTCGGCCAATATTAAGGTGTACACCCTGATGGTAGACCATGCTCTGAAGATGGAAAAAGATTGCGAGGATCGCAGGTTAAGGAAGGAAAGAAAAAGGGAACTTGTGCCGTCAGGAAAGTTTGGGAAGAAAGCCTGGCAATCTTCTAGGATAAACGTCAGAGGGAGACCGTACCCACCTAACCCAAGGATCCCGAAGAGTCTTCCGGGCAATATGGACAATGACCGACACCCGATTTGTACTTATTGTGGGAGAAGCAACCACACTACTGTGGAATGCTATCTGAAGAAGAATATATATCTGAATTGCGGTAAGCCTGGCCACTGGGAGAAGGACTGCCCGATGATGAAGACCGAAGATCGCCCGAAGACCCAAGGATAAATGTTCTAGCTCAATGAATAAGAGGATAAGGCATCCACCTCAGTGATTAGAGGTATGCTCTCAATTTGTGATAGTAATGCTAAAGTCATAATTGACCCTAGATCCTCTCATTCATTTGTTGCACCCTATTTTTCCTATTACATGAATGTCGCACCTGCATGTCTCAATTATACTTTAATAGTATGCACACCTGTGGGAGGCTCTATAGAGACTGATAGAATATATAGACAGTGTAAGCTCATGATTGATGGGTGCGACCTACTTGTGGATCTAATCTGCCTAGATATTCAAGAATTTGATGTAATTCTAGGCATGGATTGGTTGTTTATACACCATGCCACCATTGATTGCCATGAAAAGACAGTAACCTTTAAATGTCCTGATCAAGCAGAAATACACTTCAAGGGCATTAGGGACAATTCCCCAGTGCACATCATCTCTGCCTTCTGAGCCTCTCGCCTTCTAGCTAAAAAGTGTGAAGGATACCTAGCTAAGTGGTGGAGAATCAGGATGTTCATACTCAGTTAGAAGGGATACCAGTAGTAAAAGAATACCCTGAGGTATTTCCAGAGGAGTTTCCATCTCTACCTCCAGAAAGGGAAATCAAATTTGAGATAGAAGTAGTACCTGAAATTGCTCCCATTTCTAATGCCCCATATAGAATGGCTCCAGCAGAACTGAAAAAGTCAAAAGAGCAATTGCAAGAATTATTGGATAAAGGATTCGTCCGACCTAGTGTGTCACCCTGGGGTGCACCGGTCTTGTTTGTGAAGAAAAAGGATGGGTCCTCAAGATTATGTATTAACTATAGGCAGTTGAACCAAGTGACGGTGAAAGATAAGTACCCACTACCTAGGATTGACGACCTCTTTGACCAACTCCAAGGAGCTCAAAGTGTTTTCGACGATTGACCTTAGATCGGGTTATCATCACTTGTGGGTCAAGGAGGAAAACATTGCAAAGACCGCCTTCAAAACTCAATACAGTCACTATGAGATGCCGTTCGAATTAACCAATGCCCCCGCTGTGTTCATGGATTTGATGAATAGGGTGTTCAGACCCTTCCTATATGACTTTGTAACAGTTTTCATCTATGATATATTGGTATATTCTAAGAGTTGGGAATTGTATGAACAACATCTAAAGATGGTCTTGCAAACTTTGAAGTCGGAAAATTGTATGCTAAGTTGCGCAAGAGAGAGTTTTGGCTCCCGAGTGTAGCCTTCCTTGGACACATTATTTCTAAGGATGGGATCACGGCCAACCCCTCTATAATCGAAGCTGTACTTAAGTGGGAAAGTCCAACAAATGTGACCGAGGTCCGTAGCTTCCTAGGACTGTCAGGGTACTATAGGCGCTTTGTAGAAGGATTCTCAAAGATAGCCCTTCCCCTTACTCGACTGACCTAGAAGAATGCAAAATTTATATGGTCATAAGAGTGTGAGTGGAGTTTCCAGGAATTTAAGAAGAGACTAGTCACAACCCCAATACTGGCCTTGCTAGAGGGGAATGAAGACTTTGTGGTTTACATCGATGCATCCCATAAAGGGCTCGGATGTTTACTTATGCAGAGAGGTAGAGTTATTGCTTATGCCTCAAGGCAGGTAAAGCCGCATGAGCAAAACTATTCCACTCACGATTTGGAACTCACGGCAATAGTGTCCGCGTTAAAAATCTGGAGGCACTATCTTTATGGGCCCAGTTTAAGGTGTTTACGGACCACAAGAGCCTCAAGAACCTCTTTTCCCAGAAAGGACTGAACATGAGGCAAAGAAGATGGATGGACTTCTTGAATGATTATGACTGTACAATTGATTACCAACCAGGCAAGATTGTAGCCGACGCCTTAAGTTGAAAAGTTGTGGTCTCCGTGGCACATTTGATGGTTCGAGAAATGAAGCTGTTAGAAGATGTGGTGGAGTGGCACCCATCTCAGCCCCGTAGAGAAGGGGAAGGAATGTTGTCATGTTTAATGAACCTCGACTCCTTCTCCAAATCCGAGCGGCCAAAAAAGGAGATCCCTTGATGGTAAAAATGCTTGAAGAAATGAAAATGGAAGGAAAAGAAGATTTCTTTATGAGGATCAATGATTTGTTAAGGTTTAGAGGCCGAGTGTTTGTTCTTAATGACAAGAAGATAAAAAGGGTTGTCCTAGAGGAAGCACACCACTCCCGCTACACGGTACACTTAGGGAGTACAATGATGTACCAGGATTTGAAAAAGACCTTCTGGTGGAACAACATGAAGCGAGATGTGGCACAGTTTGTCGCTAAGTATTTGACGTGTCAGCAAGTGAAGGCAGAGCATCAAAAACCTACTGGACTGCTACGGCCCTTGCTCATACCAGAGTGGAAATGGAAACACATCACGATGGACTTTATTTCTGGATTACCAAGATCAAGTGCAGGGCATGATAGTATCTGGGTCGTGGTGGTTCACGCGACCTATACCCTGGATAACCTAGCCCAGTTGTACATCAGAGAAATTGTGAGATTGCATGGAGTGCCCATCAGCATTGTGTCAGACAGGGACACTAGATTCACCACCATATTTTGGGCAAGTCTGTAGTTAGCCTTAGAAAACCAGACTTACATTTAGCACTGCCTTTCATCCCCAAACAGATGAACAATCAGAGAGAACCATCCAGACCATAGAGGACATATTAAGGGCATGTGTCACTGAATTTAAGGGAAGCTGGGAAGACCATATACCTCTGATAGAAATTTCCTACAACAACAGTTTCCAAGCCAGTATTCAGATGGCACCTTATGAGGTACTATATGCGAGAAAGTGTAGGCCGCCCATCTATTGGAACGAGGTGGGCGAAAGAAGATTATTAGAGCCCCAAATGGTTCAGATGACTTTTGAGAAAATTCCTTAATTAGAAAGTGGCTCAACAAAAGAGTTATGCCGATAATCGCTAGAGAAACCTCGAGTTTGAAGTGGCAGATCGTGTCTTCTTGAAAGTATCACCAACCAAGGGTGTTACGAGATTTAGTAAAAAGGGAAAATTGGGCCCATGATTCATTGGACCTTTTAAAGTCCTGGAAAGAATTGGAAGCACGTCTTACCAACTTGCTCTGCCACGTGAACTGGCCAACGTCCACAATGTCTTCCATATATCACTGCAGAGGAAATCCCAACCTGACCCGTTCCATGTCTTGGAGTACGAACCAATCCTACTCAGGGAAGATTTGAATTATATTGAACAACCAATTGGGATATTAGACAAGAGAGTACAAGTATTGCGCAATAAAGAGATTCCCTTGGTGCGAGTGCAATGGCAGTATCACTCAAAGGAAATATTGACATGGGAACGGGAAGATGAAATTAGAGAGAAATACCCCCACCTGTTTAATTAAATTTAATATGATTTTGAGGACAAAATCCTTTTTAAAGGGGGGAATGATGTAAGGACCGCGATTTTTCCACAGAAAGGCACAGCACCTGGTGAGTGAAGAAAGGCACAACGCTGGGTGAGTGAAGAAGGCACAGCGCCGGTTGAGAAAAGGGAGAAGCAGCGCCAGCGTCGGTTGAGATAAGGAAGACGCAGCGCCAGCGCCGATTGAGAAAAGGGAGAAGCAGTGCCAGCACCGATTGAGAGAAGGGAGAAGCAGTGCCAGTGCCGGGTGAGCGAAGGAGGAAGCAACACCGGTGTGTGTTTTGGTCAACCACACAACTGTCACCTGACAGCGCCGCCCCGTACATGTCAGAGGCATGAGTGGTTACATCAGCCACAATGAATCCCAGCAACCATGAGTACTTAAGCCATTGGACAAACAAGATTTCCTCATTTCACACTCTCTTTCCCTAAGGAGTTCAAGCCTACTGGTGGATCTAAGGAAAGCCCGTGAAGGCCGTGAGCTGGGAGCTGTGGCACTGTTAGAATTAAGGTAAGTGGGTCTAGCTTTTATGCACCCATGACTATTGAAAACATGCGAATATGGGTTGGACTCCCGACCATGGATCTATGAAATTAAACGTTCTATTGCCACTTTGCAACAAGAACGATTGTCAATTGCTGCATATTTCTCTTCTCTCAAACTATTGTGGGATGAACTGGGCTCATATTCCAAGATACCCACATATACTTGCAGTTCTTTCAAGCAACTACAAGAATATCAACAAACTGAGAGAGTCTATCAATTTCTCATGGGGTTGAATGAGTTCTTTGGGACCATTAGAACACAAATCCTCACCATGGAGCCTTTACCCAATGTTGGGAAGGTATACTCACTTGTACTTCAAGAAGAGAAGCATAAAGGGTTGCAATTCAATCAACCGACATCGACTAATGTTGCGGCTCTAGCTGCCAACAAGTATGATAGTGGACAAAACCAATGGTTCTCTCATCCAAGAGGACGGCCCTACTGTACTCACTGCAAAAAACATGGACATACCCGATAAACTTGTTACGATCTGCATGGCTACCTTGAAGGTCATCCCAAATGGAATTCCAATGGACGATTCAACAGTTAGAAAGGAGGCAGACGTGCCAATAATGTCACTTATGTAGCTGGTTCATCTGTTAATGCATTATAACAAGGAGAAATGTCATCTCTGTCACCTCTCACTACAAGTCAATACCAGCAACTTCTCTCTCTGTTGAACACCGATCCTCAACTTTCCAATGTCAACTTTGTAGGTATAAAAAGTTGTTTTTAGTCTCTCAACCATCCAAAAGTTCATAGGTGATAGATTAGGGAGCTACACATTATTTTACACCCCATCTATCACCTTTCAAGACATCCATTAGCAAGAATCAAAATAAACCAGTTTGTTTACTTGATGGTAGTACTACAATTGTCGCACACATTAGTAAAGATTTCTTATCTCCTTCTGTTTCATCCATTACCAAGAATAAAAATAAATCAGTTTTCTTACCTGATGGTAGTATTACAATTGTCGCACACATTGGTAACAATTTCTTATCTCTTTCTGTATCCCGTGAAGATGTTCTTTGATTGCCAAAATTTCTTTTAACTTACAATCTGTGAGTAAAATCACAAGTTCTCTTAACTGGGGGTTCCACATCAGCCGATGAAGATATGGCTGATGAAGACCCAACTTCCTAACCATGTATATCTATCGCTACTGTAAACCATGTGGATAATCAGCTATGTATTGTTAGAAAAATCCCTACAATCACGGGATTAGCCGTTCACCCATATTGTTACAATTTGTATTAAACACCACTTTCTCTCAATAAAAAGTATCGAAGCTTTCCAATATCGTCTATCTTAATAGGGACAAAAAGATGAGATAGAAAAGTTAAGAGAGAGAGAGAGAGAGGAAGAGGAAAAGAGAAAAGATGGGATGAAAAAAGAAAAAAGTATGAACTAGAAAATTTCAGTTTATTGAACGTTGTGCTCACTTGTTTACCGCCTCACCCGATAAAATTTTTATTGAGTTGAGAGCCGATCGAAATCCAACGGCCAATGAAGGGGGTCTCACGCCACCGAGTGGGAGGGTCTAAGATGATCATTTCTCAATTCAAAATTATAATAATAAAACATTTGCCCTATTCTAAATATCGAGTGGGCAGCTCCACAAGCTTCGTTTTAATTAAAAAAATTTAAAAAATTTAAATGAACAAAAGAGGAACTAGTTTAGTTATTTGGTTATTTAAAGAACTGGTCGGTTCTCTGAGAGTCGGCCAATTTTATGAAAGAACCAGACGGGTCTTCCTAGAATTGGCCAATTCTAGATATATTACAAAAACTGAGATGGTTCCACCAATTTGGATCGAGAAATTCCGATCCGAATCAGTGTTTTCTAAAACCCCGCTTAAAACTATTTGTTTTGTTAAACAAGGGCCATAATCACATTTACGTGAATCTGGCATCTACTAGGGTACAAAGTGTAAAAAGTATTTACTCAAGACCATAGTTAGCAAGTCGGGGATTATCAATAAATTTACTCACCATGAAATCGGAAACTAATCGTTTTTATTTTATAAAGTGAAATAAAAAAATCGGGTAAAAAAATATGGATCGGCAAAAATTCTTCAGGTAAAGAGATTGAGAATATATAGGATTAGACTCAAAAGATCAGAGTAAAAAATTTGGATATATTTAAAATATTAGAAAATTTGAAACTCTATATATATATATATATATACATATATATATATATATATAATTACAGATGCATCTCAAAAATCTATCGAAAATGTTGTTTTAATGTTGAAAACCCTCTAATTGATCATCGAGATGTATGTATATGAAAAGAACAATTTTTTGAGTCCCAAAAATAGTGCATCTTGCAACACATTATCTAGACCTTCCATTTTCAAGAATTTCATATGTTTATAGATCTACTTGATTTTAATCATTTTTGGAGTTCAAAATTTTCTAATTAGCTATGAAAATAGATTTTAAGATAATCCTAAGATTTTTTTACAACAAAAGTACATGTTACAATAAAATTTGGAGGTACGCCTTAATTTGATTGTTTAAGGTTGCAACCTTATAGAAACCGCACCCATATATATATATATATATATATATATATCACTCAATATAGAAAAAATTAATAGTAGTGAGGAGTAATGCTTTCACTCTATATATATCAATTAGTATAAAAATGACCTCCCTATAAATATAAATTTTAAATATTCAACGTGATATATCTCTAAATTATAAGATGGTCATCTATTCTACTCCTCAAGAAAAGTATTGGGTAGGTGAATTCAATTTTCATTTTTCTAGAAAGAAATAATCTACCCCATACTTGCTAACTATGGTCTACCCATAACCACCTAAAAAAATACGCACCATATCCATATCAGCGAACCAGAGAAAGTTTCAAGAGAATAGAAATAAAAATAGAAATAGAAATTTCATAAAACGGGAAAAAGATATTGAATTTTCTAAAAAAGAAAAGAGAGTCTATTAATAGAAAAGTTTTTTTGAAATGATTTTTTTTCAAATTTTGAAAAGTCGCATTTTAAACTTCTTCCTGAAAAGATCGTATATTTTTACCGATCTATGGAAAAAATTGCAAATTAAATCGTTTTTTAAAAAAGCACCAGTTTTTTGAAAAAGTCGCGATTAAATCGGCGACTTGCTAACTATGCTCAAGACCAATTGCTTTGAGCTATTAGTTGTGAATCTAGCATCTAAGGGCACAAAAAGAGAGACTTCGAGGCACGACTTAGGCTACACTTCCTGCCGCTTAACTATACATCTAACGACTAGAAGTGATTGTGAACTTACTATATAAATTTTATATTTTTAGGGCAAGCTTTCTATGCTTCCCCTACAGCATAGAAGTTCTATCCTCCCCTTTATCCAACCGTCTATTCTGAATGGAGGGCTAAGATTGCCCCAATCACAATGTCACTTCTCTATACTATTTTATTTTTAATTTTTTTCTATAAACTATTTTAACACCAAAATTTGGACGTACATTCTTCTGTTAAACTCGCACTAGTGAAAAATATGAAAAAAATATTTTTAATAAAATAAAATAACCAAAATACCCCTGAAAGATTCAAAGGGTATTTTGGTCATTATATTTTATCAGAAAATTATTTTTAATATTTTTTATAGGTGTACCCTAATGAGAATATGGCACCTACAAAATTTTATAATCATACAATTTGTATAAAAAAAAACTAAAAATAAAATACTTTAAGACATCGGATCTAAGATCAAACGGTGAGTGGGTCTCTTGATAAAAATTGGACGGCTGAATGGTAGGGGGAGGATAGAACTTTTATGCCGTAGAAAAAGCATAGAAACTTTTATCTATATTTTTCCTCGACATAATTTCACATCTAACGACTAAAAACGCTTGTGATAAAGAAAGAAAGACAATTCCCTATATTTTTCCTCGGCATTATTTCACTTCTAACGGCTAAAAACGATTGTGATCAAGAAAGAAGACAATTCCTTATCTGCTATTGGGGGTCACATGCTCCATGCTCCTATTTCTCTATTCAAGAAATGGATAAGGTGAGGAAGTCAATATACAAGGCAAACAATAGAGACAGAGTTCCTATGCTTACTTTTACGAAGTAGCTGAAGAGAAGTGGAGGAGTTGTTAACCTCTGGGCACGTGGCAGCGACACTTGTCATTCTTAAAGGATACTAATGGATGTAAAGCTTTAGAAGGAATAGAATGATTTGTACTTTTGGAAACCGTATTTAATTGAGAAAAAACTAAAACGATGATAATGATGGTGAGGTAGATTGGAATAAGATTGATAGTTGCGTCAAAATTGGAGTCTCGTTTATTTCTTAAATTCTAACCCTTAACTCATGGAATCCTTGGTGCCCTAAATTTTTAATATTTTAAAGGAAATTTATGAAAGTATTTATTAGAGAAGAAGTATTTAATAGTTTATTTGATTGGACTTATTTCAAGTTTTCAACTCAAGACTATGCCTTGGGTATTTTTAAATTAAACAAAGAAAAGGAGCAAAATGTTAAATTGTTCACGTCATAAATAGATTGATAAATTTCCCATACATTAATGGCCTAGAACATGCTTGCACTAACTATGGGTACACGTATCCATTTCCTCAATGCATTGTTTTTTGGGGGCGTTGAGTACACTTGCTACTAGGGCACTGTTTATTTACTTCCTCGATCAAGAAAGTTGTACAGGAAATTTTATACGAAATTTTGAGATCCATTTTAAAATTACTAGATGGGTATTTTCAAATAGACAAATTGAATTTTGAGTTCTTGAACACTTAAATTTGACTATTGAACTTGGACCTTATATAATTTAAAAAAAATAAATAAAAAATATAAAATGATAATGCATCATCATCATCAAAACTTTATCCTAATTAGTTAGGGTCGGCTGCATGAGCCATTCTTTTTTTTATCAAAGGGCGGACCCTCAATAAGACCAAACGTCATCATATATTTTCTCACTACTTCTACTTCTCTTGTCCTTTTAAAGTCGTTCATTTGAACCAAATGGTACCTGCTAACTAGTGTTATTTTAGGTCTACGTTGCATATGTCTAACTTACTTAAGTCTACTTTCCCCATCTTATCACCTATTGAAGCTACATCTAAGTTCCTTGGTATGTATTCATTTTAAAATCTATCATTTATTTTCTTGCTGCTCATCCATTTCAACATCTTCATCTTAACTATGCTCATCTTATGAATATATTGTTTCTTGATCGCCAAACATTCCATCCCATAAAAATAAGAAAATAAATAAAACCAAAAAATTGATATTATTGGACAAATTAAAATGATCGATGGAATCAATCCAGGTTGAACTGATTCTTGATTATGTCAAAGTATCACTTGGTTATGTTAGAGAATTGGGCCATCCATAGTCAGATCCAGTCAACTCTCAATACTCTGCAGGACCCAGTCCTATCACTTGGTAAGTTAGATCTTCTTGATCCGAGTAAGTAGTCTTTTAAATTACCATTTTGTATATAACTAATTCATATGAAGAAAAGGGCAAATCAACTTCTGTTTGGGTTTAATGGGGTATTTATGTATGAGACAATTATGGTAGATGAGCTTATTCATGTATGAGCTTTATGGAATTTGTTTTCAAGTAATAAAATTTTGTAATATTTGTAGAGAAAGACGGATGCCACAATTTCATAACTATCCGCTTTTCAATTAGTGTGACAATGCCACACTAGCCTAACACTCACAAGCAAATAGAAAGAAAAAGAAGAACCAAGATGAAGTGGAAGAAAAACTTCATTAAAGAAAAATACGGGGTATAAAAAGGAATTATAATCTCAACACACAAGATTAACCTTAACACATGTAACCCAATGTTCTCACCACAAACCTCTCTTTTAAATAGAGGTTTTTTTACAACCATATTTCCTAAAATAACTACCCACTTACAACTATAACTACTAACCTACAACAGTAACTACTAACCATCAAGTACTTCATAAGTTCTTATTACACAATCTTACAAGTACAACTTTACTACATTACTCGTAATAAAATAACATAAAAACTAATATGGTTTTTAAAAAGAGTAATTATCCAATGAGACCCTCCCACACCCATGTGTGTAGAACCATAAATGATCACCATTAAATTTAGCACAAATCTTTAGAACAGTCAAATCCCACACCCATGTGATAACTTTTCTAGAGATTTGTGTCAAATTTAATGGTGATCATTTGGGAACATACACACATAGTATGTGGGAGGTTCTCATAGGTTCATTACTCTTTTAAAAAATACACTTTAACAAATTTAACAATATTCTCAAAAAAAAAAAAAAAAAAGTCCATTTGATTGGAAATAGAGTAACGATACTATAAGACCCTCCCACACCCATATGAGTAGAATCCTAAAGGATCAGCATTAAATTTTGATAGATCTTTAGAAAACTCATTTATCCAAATCCCACACCCATATCATAATTGTTTTTATTATTACTATTATTATTTTTATTTATTTTAAAGAAGGTATTATAATGTCATTTATTTCTGTTAGAATAATTTGTCCCTTGCCCTCGCTGGTTCTTCCTAGAAGTCAGGGTAGGCTAACAACGTAACAAAGATTCCTCACGTTAGTGTGACGTGTCCTCCCCCTTCGATTGGACGGCTGAGATTTTTCTCCATCTACTGCATCCATCTTTTTAGGGTGATTGCTCATCCATCAAAATCACTTTGTACAACTCGTGTCATAAATGTACCATACGCAACTGTAGCATTCAATCTCAACGGTCCAATTTATAAAATGATTTCAAGCCACAATAAACCAAATTTATGTATTTTGCAAGCATATTATTTGAGTGAAAATTTTGGCTATAAATACCCATCTAGCTTCCATTCAAGCCTCCATGTGAGCCTTCCAAGAAACCAAGCCTCTTTCCTATTTTTTAGAGGAATTGGCCACTGATTTATAAGCTTGTTCATTAAGCAATACATTTTTATTATATTTTTTTTGTTATTTTTTTACAAAATGGGATGGGGTTTGAAATGTGAATGTGGTCTTTTGATATATGTTTAGGTGGTTATGGGGACGGAGATTGTTAATGGAGAAAGGGTTTGTGTTGAGGGATTCCCTAGTGGATTGTGGCACCAACAATTACATAAATAGTTCCAAGGAGCATAGGGAAAATTATTTTCCTTATGGTCTAAATGCCTTTTTTTCCCACCCTACTGATCGCTTCTCAGATGGGAAGGTCACACCAGATTTTATAGGTACGCCATGATTTCCTTTTTTTTTGTTTTTTTAGTTTTATTGATGAAATATAAAATAAGATTATTTATTTTGATTATAGAGAGGTCATATTCATTTTTAGTTGTCAGATGTGAAATTAGATGGCTCGATGTACACTATTGACTATATTTGAAGTGAAAGAAAATGATTAGCCGACTTTGCACAAAAAAAAGATACACCATGTGGTCAAATTTTACATATGAGGACTTGCATATTTGTGACCAATGTATGCGTACTTTATTTATTTATTTTTTTAAAAAATAGCTCGATATAGGTTCCACCCATGTGTTGATATAAAAGAAATCTTACACAATTCACAAGAAAAAGCTCAACTTGGGAAATAAATGAAAGGAAATTACAACAAAGCTTTTTCTCTACTCTAGGCTTTCAGGAAAATGAAATAGAAAGTTTATTTGTTTCACTATAAAGTCGAGTGCATTCAAATCCTTAAAGAAAAACCACAACAAAAAAAATCTAGTAATCCATTATTTTCATCTTTTTTTTGTTCTTATCTTCTTGACCCTTGAACCTAGTTTACTAAAAGAATGGAAAAGAAAAGAAAACGTTCATGTGTGGGGACTCGTATCTCTTGATTGGTGGTTTGGATACACATGCTTTTTTTCTAATGTAGATGACAAGACATCTCGACCATCGTATTTCTTTAACTTAGCACATTTTAAATATGGAAAATAGATATACATGCGCACAATCACCCTTTACTATTAGATTTAAAATCTAGTAAATGTAGATGGCTGTATATATACCATCTCTCTGTCTCATTCTTAGATTTGTGTAAACTTTAGCCGAACTCGCGAACTTGGCTCTTATCCCGCCATACTTGCAATCGAATGCTGACCATTCTTATGGAGCCAACTTCGCTTCAAGAGGAGCCGGAGTTTTATAAGAAACAAACAAAGGGGAGGTAATATTTAGTATTTTTGTGCTTTAAATTCATAGAAAGCTTTCAATACTTCCTTTACTGTATATAAGCTACATATCTCTCCCTATTCAGCAGTTCGATCTGAATGAACAGCAGATATGGCCCCAATCACAATGTCATGCTTACACATTATTTTATTTTTTAATTTTTCCATATAGAACATTTTGACACTAAATTTTGGTTGTCCACTACTCTCTCGAAATCACACCTGGAAAAATATTAAAAAATATCTTCAAATAAATAAAATGACCAAAATGCCACTAAAACTTTCAGCCGTATTTTAGTCTTTTTATTTTTTCAAAAATATTTTTTAAATATTTTTTTATTGCGCTCCATTGAGATGGTGGCACATACCAAATTTATATTCATATAATTTGTAGAAACAAATTAAAAATAAAAATATTCTTAGGAGTTAGATCTAGATCAAATAGTGGCTCACTTGATCTAAATTGGACGGGAGCTTTTCCTTGCATTTGTCTACAAATATTTAGGCTCAAACCATGTTTAGCACCGTTTTTCTTTTCGCAATAATTCAAAACTTGGGTCGGTGGGGTACATCGTACACCCAACAAATCCATATTGAATTACCGAATCACTGATCCAGATCAGTTCAAAGATCACAAAAATATTAAAAATAATAACATATAAAAAATTGAAATAGGAGCTTATGGGGGCGATTTAGAGGTACTTAAAAAAGTATTAAATAAGCTCAAAAAAGAAAAGTATGATAGGGTTTTAGGGGGAATTAGGGGCGGGACTGATGGTCCGACTCTCCAGGTTTTAAAGCACTGGGTTGTTGACACAAATGTCTTCTTAGCGCATGCAGCGTTCTTCCACAGAGTGCATCCTATATCCTTCGAGGCCTATTTACAAGTACTTTATCGATCTAAGATTTTGGGATTTACTTTAGAGTTACCCGATGAATATTTTCAAAAATAAAAGGACAAGCTTTTTATGTTTTTCCTACAGTATAGAAGTTCTATCCTCTCCCTTATCCAACCATCCATTCTGAATGGAGGGCTCAGATTGCCCCAATCCCAATGTCACGTCTCTACACTATTTTAGTTTTAAGTTTTTTTTTATAAACTATTTTGACACCAAATTTTGGACGTCCATTCCTCTATTAAACTCGCACTAACGAAAAATATAAAAACAATATTTTCAATAAAATAAAATGATCAAAATACCCCTGAAAGATTTAAGGGGTATTTTGTTCATTATATTTTATCGAAAAAATATTTTTAATATTATTTATAGGTGCGCCTCAATGAGAAGATGACACGTACAAATTTCATATTCATACAATTTTTATTAAAAGAGCTAAAAATAAAATAATTTAAGACGTCGGATCTAAGATAAAACGGTGAGTGGCTCTCTTGATCAAAATTGGACGGCTGGATGGTAGGAGGAGGATAGAACTTCTATGTTGTAGGGGAAGCATATAAACATTTTCCAAAATAAAATTGATCAAACTACCCATAAGAGACAAGCTATTTAATGTTTTATCTTTTTGCAACTATTCCATTTCACGATCATGTGGTTTTTATGGGTACTTTGAATTTAAATCCAAGGAAATTGACATATAAATTATGTTCTAATTTTGATTTTTATAAATAGTGTCTTATATTAATTTACGATCAAGTTCCTTTCTTGATAACATAAAGCATATTTTAATTTTATCGCTTTCTATGTATCAGATTAGGCCCAAATTTAGTTGGTATATACATGTCACCAACATATACCGAACAAAGAATATTAAAAATAAATTAAAATCATTAAAGTATCAAGCTACCCTATATAATTCATGAGTAGTTTGATAATTTTATATATTTTAAATTATTTTTTAAATATGCAGTCAGTGCTAGGCTTCACCGACTGTGTTAGACAAAAGAGAGAGATGATGCAGTTGGTGCTAGGCTTCACCTACTATGTTAGATTAAAGAGGGAGAAGACGCAGTAGGTGCTAGGCTTCACCGACTGTGTTAGACAGAAGAGAGAGAAGATGCAATAGGTGCTAGGCTTCACCGACTGTGTTAGACAGAAGAGAGAGAAGATGCAGTTGGTGCTAAGCTTCGTCGGCTGTATCAAAAGAAGAGAGAGAAGATCTAGTCAGTGCTAGGCTTTGCCGACTGTGTCAAAAGAAGAGGAGAGGGAAGATGCAGTCGGTGCTAGCTTCACCGATTGTGTCAGAAGAAGAAGAGAGAGAAGGCCCAGTTAGTACTAGGCTTCATCAACTGTGTCAAAGGAAGAGAAGAGAGAAAAAGAGTCAAGGATAAGAAGAAGAGAGAGAAAGAGAGATAGAGATGAGAAGATAGAGAGAAATAGATAAAAATGAGAAAAAGAAGGTTGGAGAGAGAAAAAGAAAAGGAGAGAGAAAGATAAGAGGAGAAAAAGAATGGAGGAGAGAGAAAGTTACCTTACTGAAGGGTACCAACCAATTTCTTCTCTCTCCTCTCTCTCTCTCCAAGACGTACCCACGAGCTCAAGAAAAATTCAGAACTTTATTGAATGATCCAAGAAAAATGAATCGACCCTCTTTTTATAATGAGGCATTGCCTGTTTATATAGAATTGAGCTAAAACATGGGTTTAATTGAATTAAAAGAAATTCTAAAAATGGGTGCAAAAGGATTGTTTTGCCCTTGCCTAACAATGTGTGGAATTTCAGAACAATCCCTACTGCTGCTCGAGAACTTGTGTGATCTTCCATGACTGATCCAGGGTTGTTCTGATGTCCATTTGATCGAAAGATAATTGTTTTATTGTGAGGCTCGGCATGGCGATCGATGTGATACCAACTTCGAGTCATGAATCATGTTTTTAAATGGTGATCATGAGACTTGAATTTTGGATGAATCTTGTCAACTTTGGATCGATTGTGTTCTCGTTTCTTGATGTTTCTTAATGTTTTCTTCACTGAATCACACTGAGCCTGCCGTCACAATCACATTGCAGCAAACACAGCTTTATTCCGTGTTTGGATGAAGATTCAGTTGTCTTGAGTTTTTGATCGAAATCTTGAAATCCAACGACTGAAATTTACAGCATCTTTGACTCCTCCGTGTGTGAAATTCAACTGTTCATCGTACATAAGGTCCGGACTAAAAATGGCCACAAACCTTATGCATATAATGCAATTGGTTTCGTGTCGATCGGATATGCGAGCGTTGTGATTTGGCTACCAGAGTGAGGCATGCTACTACTGAATTTTCTGCAACTTTCTTCATGGATCAGCAGCTTCCTTCTAGTTTTTCTCCCTACTCGAGCATCGTCACGAGGCATACCACATATTGAATCGCTCGTCTTGACGAGACGAACATGCTCACCAAATTTGAGCACGATCCGACGTGGAACGAGTGAGATACAGGCCTTGAAAGTGACTGCCTATGGTTGTAAAAGCATCCACTTTTAATGGTGTTTAGGTGTAAGGTGGCCATACGGGAATAGTGTGCGACCTACCCCTTTCAGTATTTTCCTCATAACTTTGTCTCGAAGCACTCGATTAAGCCGAAACTTGACCCATAATGGTTTTAGACCATTCTAAATCCAATGGTGGTGGTCCCATTGCTATTTGATCTGCCAAAAATATAACTCTAGTTACAGGGTCCATTTCAGGGTGCTAGAGGTCGATTTTGTCGAAATTGTTTCTTTATGTTCACTACCTTGGACATGTTTGATCGCGATGAAACTTGGCAGGTAGTCTCTCGAATTGCTAAAGAATGATCTTGACCAGTTTTGGGGTAATTTTGAGATTGTTGGAATTTCCACTTATTTTGTAAGCTTTATTGACCTGCTTCCGATTTATTCAGCATCAGGGACCAAGGTGCTGAAAAATGCGTTCAAACAGCTTGCCCCACCCAGTGTTGTGTTTCGAGAGAAGCGAGAAGGACAACATTCAGAAAATTTCCTCTCGGCTTTTACATTTTTTCTTCCTAGCCACAGGACCACGTGAATGTCAAGACGTACGGATGGTGCAACTAGGTTGCTCAGATGTACGGATGCATTTTTCGCAGGTCCGTCCGTGGAGACTTTAGGGGGAGAAGATAAGTTTTTGAGGGATCTTATCAAATTCCACACCCTCGTGTGTACTGTTTGTGACTCTTAAGATGAGGATTTTGTACGAACCTCGTCAATCAGAATCAGGCCCGTCAGACACTTGAGTGTCATGTGGAAGGGCATTGTTCTCATTTAGTCTGGGTTTCCTTGTCTTGGATAGACAAAAAAAGAGCCTTTGGTTGGCGTTCGTCTGCGTCTTGCACCAATTGTTCCATGAAGGGTAGGGTACCTCAGTTTATCGAGGCGACCAGCTTTGGGTACAACCACCCTTACCCACTGTCGTGTAGTTTTTTACATAGCAGGTCCAAAGACATGGCTAACTTAGCCTTCTTGAGGCGTCTTTTGGTTTGTCGAAATAATTTCCTTATTTGTTTTCTAGAGAACCTTTGGCTGGTGCTGTTCGCTGCTACACCAGATTTGCTTTGGTCTGTTAGAATATTGATGTAAGTCTTGTCTATCGGGTCTAGTTGAGGGAAGTTTTGTTAGCCGGTCCCGAAGGTCTGGGCCTATCTGCGAGGCGAGCTGAAGTCTCTGGCAGGTTTGCTCAGGCTTCGTCAGCTTCATGCCTTCGTAGTGGTCTTTAGCATTTTTAGAGTGTGTTTGTTACCTTGTGGGAATAGTGTTCTTCCTCATGAGTCTTGTCTTGCCGTCTTGGCGAATCTTTTGTCCTTCGAGTCCTTTTTGCGAATGGACTCAAGCTGTCAGAATATTTTCCTTAGAGCTCATATTTTTGGAGCCCTGACATTGTGACACCAATGATTTTCTTCTTTTAAGTGAGGGCTGAAGCCGCCTGTAGAGATGAGTGCTGCATCAACCTGTTTTATTGGTCTAAGCGTCCTTTGTGGATTTTCACTTGGACCTGGGAACCGGCACCATAGAGACTGTTTTCACCAACTTCTTTTTATTTGGGGATATTTTACCCACGACCTTATAGCCATGTACACCATTATTTTCTATTTTTACTCACTATCCCCTTTTGGGTTTCCACTGTGCCTGATTTTCTATTTTCACGTAACTTCTTTACTCATGGTTTCATGACCATGCCTGTCCCTCATTTTTACTCATGGCATTCCCTTACTAAGGTATACATCATGCTTGTTATTTCATTGTGAAGGTATGTTTAAGGTCAAGCCTCCGGGACCTGTGCAAAGCCTTTTAAAATCATGCGGCCAAGACATGCATTCTAGTTTAAGGTCGTACAGCTGGACCATGATGGTGATGAATGGCAGTCTATAGAGGCCATGGAGTGAGTATGGTAATGATTTTAACTCACTTTTGGGGAGATTACATGAGGCTACCTATGACAGATGGATGACATATGTGAGGTGAGTGGAAAACGGTGACCCACTAACTTACGATGAGTATAGGTGCCGGGATGGTTCGCCGTTTTGTGAGCATGGGCGAGACTCACTGGGGAATGATATAGAATGATGATGGGAAAGAACTCATTGGGGAGATAGTGAAGGGGGTGCACGAACATGATCGGATTGGTTAGGGAAGATGTGCGTGTAGATGCACGTAGAAGGTATGTGCACGTATGTTGAGGCGAGTTTTAAGGTCATGCCTCCAGGACCTGTGCAAAGCAGTTTAACGTCATGCGTCCAGGACGTGTATTATGGTTTAAGGTCGTACAGCTAGACCTTGGTTATGCAGTTTACAGTCATACAACTAGGACCATATAGTTTAAGGTCGTGCAATTAGACCTCTGCTACAGTCTAAGGTCATATAGTTTGGATCATAATGCAGAGCCTTTTAACGTCATGCAACCATGACATGTTCTGTGTGGTTTAAGGTCATATAGCTTAGACCGTGCAGTTTAAGGTCATGCAGGTAGACCTTCGCTACAGTTTATGTCGTATAGTTTGGACCATGGAGTTTTTAAGTTTGTGCAACTAGACCAGGGCCATGTAGTTTACGATCATGCAGGACGGACCACGCAGTTTAAGGTCGTGCAACTAGACTATGGTTATGTAGTTTAACGTCATGCAACACGGACCATGCAGTTTTAGGGCGTGCAACTAGATCATGGCTGTGCAGTTTAAGGTCATACAGGGTGGACCATGTAGTTTAAGGTCCTGAAACTAGACTAAGGCCATGCAGTTTAAGGTCATGTAGCATGGACCATGCAGTTTAAGGTCGTGCAACTAGGCCAAGGTTGTGTAATTCAAGGTCATGCAGGGTGGACCATGCAGTTTAAGGTCATGCAGCATGGACCATGCAGTTTAAGGTCGTACAACTAGACCAAGGTCGTGCAGTTTAAGGTCATGCAGGGTAGACCATGCAGTTTAAGGTCGTGCAGTTTAAGGTCATGCAGTGGGACCATGGAGTTTAGGGTCGCCATGTAAGTGAGACTTCATGGGGAATAGGTCGGTGGGTAGAAGTCTGATTCCCTGAGAATAAGATAGGTAGGACTAATGAGGGGTCCAGATAGGAAAGCTGACTTTATTGGGGAAGAGGTGACAAATATGGGTCAGAATAAATAAGCATGAGGTAAACCACTGGGAGTTCCAGCAGTAAGAATGACCTTAAGTCTACTGGGGATAATAGTACAGGCATGGTTTTTTTACTGGGGATGAGAAGTCATGGCCAGAGTTTAGTTGACCTGGGTTCCACTTTGCTGGGGGCAATAGGTCGGGGTCAAGGTGCAAACTCATTGGGGATAGTGATAGGACACTCACAGCTTCGCCCTAGGCGGCTTAAAATACTGTCAGAGCCAAGTGCAACAACCATTGTTTCTTGAGAGTGCTCAGCTGCTGATGAGTCTTTGCAACCGACACTAACGATGGCCACCGCTGCTTTTTAACCAGTTAGCCAGCACTGGATTAAAAATGCGACTGACGCCTAGTTGCTAAACACACAGCCGGCGCTGTGCTATCACTTGGAGGCCGCTGATGATGAGTTATCGAGCACCCAGGTGGCATTGTGGTTGGTGAAATACACAGCCAGCACTATGAACGACCCGTGATATCGTTTGAACATAGTCGGCACTAAGTCAACCATGCTGAGGTTGTTGAAACTCAGTCGGCAATGAGTCTTCACAAATGTAACTGGTTCTAAAGACGGTCAGCATTACTTTCTGACTAGTTAACCGACACTGAGGATGGTACATGATGGAGCACAACTAGTGCTGCGTTGTTTAAGAATGCAATCGGCATTGAGTTGCCGAACACACAGCCGACGCTGAGTTCTTGAGACACAGCCGGTGCTGGGTGTGTATCGACATTCAAGCCATGACCTACGCCTAACCCAATCTAGCTCGCTTGTTGAAATTTTTCAGGCAGTGATGAGAGTTGCTTCGGGCCTCGAGTCAAAGCTCGACTTGGCCCATAGTCGTTTGGCTTTCAGGGACACTACTGGGATTCCCAGTTTGTGAGGGGCGTTTGAGCGTAGTGCTGGCTATATAAGGGGGTAAAACCCCATTTTCTTTCACTTTTCAACAAAGGTAAAAACTTAAACAACATTTTAGTAGTGAGTAGAGGGTGCTCGATAGAAGTTCCAGCAAGCAACTAAGGATTCTGAAAATGTTTTTTTTTACAAGGAAGGTTTCGGCAAGCAAAAATTTGTTGGGGATTGGTGAAGTTGAAGAAAAGGGTAGCAGGAAAAGGGAGTTCTTCGGGGAATTTTTTTGGGAGGACAAGGAGTTTTTGGGTTTAGGTTTTGCATGTTGGAGCAGCAGTGGGTATTCCCGCTTGCTGTGGCATTTCTCTGGTGGTTTTGCGGAGGTTTCTTGGCATCGGTGGCTTTGTAGAGGTTCTCCAAGCATGATGGAGTTGCAGAGATTTTTCGGTGGATTAGCGGATGTTTTCGAGGATTCTAAGTGGTTTCTCGATGACTTAGGGTAAGTTGCAGAGGTTTTCTGAGAATGGCAGAGTTGTTTCGACGGAAATTGAAGGATCCAAGGAAACAAACAATTATTGAAGGTGGACCGTTGCAGGGTAGATGTACAGTTACCTTGTTTGTGTGACCGTTAAGGGGTTGTAGAAGCTTAGGCCTCGAAAATGAGGAGTCTCGAGAAGAGAACAGTCGTGACAGAGCTAGCGCTAACAGAAGCACAGTCGGTGCTGAGACAGCCGGCACTATTGGTTAGAAGTGTAACTGGTGTTGACACAACTGACGCTGAACCTCAAGAAAGGCAATCGGTGTTAAGGGTTAGGAGCACAAACGACACTGGCCTTTGGAGGACACAGCCATCGCTGGCTCCAGTCGGCGCTTCTCGATGCGTGTGGCCTATCATGATGTGCACATTGATGCTCGCATGTGGTAGTAAGTTATATGCGAACTTGCGGTGCTCGACGATGAGCTACGTAGGGCGATGTTCATGGGTCGGCAAAGGGTGGTGAATGATGACAATGCATGGCTAGTGATACCTGTTGAAAGCCATGTCCTCCAGCACAACAGTGAAGTCCATGTTATTATGTGGAAGGGCATCCACTGTGAGCATGGTATGCTCTCCATCATAGGCCAGTTCCTTGCCAGAGCAACCTGCTTTGTATGTTTGATACACACGTCGAATGAATCCTACATTGTATGTTTGATGTGCACGTCAGATGTGATATCTAGCTTGTATGTTTGATATACACATCGGATAAACTGAAGCTAACTTCTTCGAGTGGTTTCACTTCATCTTCTAGCTTGTAACTGTCCTCTTATTCGGCAGATGAATTGAAACTTATAACTTCTCCAAGTGGTTTGGCTTCTTCTTCATGGGTAGGCATTTGCTTTTTACCTATAACCGTCCACTTATCCTCAGATGCAAGAGTAATACTATAGGTTTTGGTTTGTAGCCGTCCTCTTATCCTCAAATGCAAGAGCAACACTTTTGGTGTCAGACGTTCTCTTTTTTTCAGATGCAAGAGACTTGTAATCTCCCTAATATGGGCTTTTCCCTTGTAATTTGTAATTCGTTTTCACTGCATTAAAAAGAATCAAAATTTGTTTGGACTATCTTGCACACTTTTTTCATTGAGCATCTTTCCTTTAAATATGCATTAAGGATAATACTTCTTTAGGTATTGCCCACTAATAAGGGGAATTGCCCCCTACTCCTTAAGATGTGCTAGTATGTAGGCTCCATTTGGCAAGACCTTTTTGAATATAAAGGGACCTTCCCACTTAGGTTCAAACATCCCTTTACGCTGGCCATGCATGATAATAGGCCTTTTGACAGGTAAAACTAGATCACCACAGGTGAATGAGCAGACCTTGACGGACTTGTCAAATGCTCTCTTCATTCTTCCATGGTTGAGTTCAAGGTTCTGCTGAGCCTCTAGCCCCTTTTCATCAAGTGCATCCAATTCTTGATACCGAAGTCTACTCTCTCATCTTCGGTTAGTCCTAGATGTATAGCGACACGTAATGAAGGAATCTAAATTTCGAGAGGTAAAACTGCTTTACCCCCATAGACCAGGGAATAGGGAGTGGAATCAGTAGCATTGTGTAGTAGTACGATAAGCCCATAGTGTTTCAAGAAGCTTCTCATGCAAGTTCTTCTTTGTCTTTGATATTGACTTTCTTAAAACATTGCACAAAATCTTATTGAAGGCCTCAACCAAGCCATTCGCTTGAGGGAGGTACATAGCCGAGTACCTCCATTCGAAACCGAAGTGGTTAACCAAGCGATTAATGTGATGACTCCTAAATTGAGGATGGTTATCAAATATAAGCCAGTAGTGCACTCCGAACAGATATAAGATGTGGTGTCGAAGGATGTGGGCTACCATTATCTCAGGAACTTTCTTAAGGGGTACTGTTGTAGCCCACTTAGAGAAATAATCTGTTGCAGCTAGAATAAAAACATGGCCCATTACCGAAGGAGGGTCAATAGGCCCTACGATGTCCATACCCCATTTTGAGAAGGGCCATGATGCAACTATAGGGTGTAAGGCCTTTGGAGGCTGGTGAACAAGGCTCGAGTGTATTTGGCACACTTGGCACTTTATAACATAACTTAAGGAATCAACGATCATGGAAGGCCAATAGTATCCCAACCTACGTATTCATTAATAGAGCTTAGGATCGGACTGGTGTAGTCCATAGATGCTCGAGTGGACTTCCTCTAACACCATATTTTTTTCTTGGATGTCCACACATCTAAGAAGAATATCGTCGAATGACCACCTAAAGAGAGCATCTCCTTCAAGGAGGGTATACTTGATAGATATTTGACGTACGTTGTTGTGTTAGACACGATCTTCTGAGAGCCTGCCATGTTTTAAGAAACTAGTGATGGGCTCTCTCCAATCTTCTACCTGTTTAATTTTTGTACATATTGAATCAAAGAATTCTGGTTCTAGGTTTCGACTCCAAATGGATAAGGAGGAACTCCAGGAAGATATTTCTCTTGTTATCGGCATTGACGTCAATTCTTAGTTCAATGTGTCTCCATTCTTCCACCCAAACAAGCGTGGGTCCAGATGTGGACAACTGAATTGTAGCGTCGAGTTTCGCAAGTGCGTCAGCCTGTGAGTTTAGCCTTCTGGGGATGTGCCTCAAGGATACATCCTCAAACTGGGCCATATACGATTTTGCAGTATCATGAAAGGGCTTGAGAGTGTCTTTTCTCACGTCATAGATCCCTTTGTGCTGCTGGATAACCAATTCAGAGTTGCCATAGATCTTGAGATGCTTCAAGTCTAGATCAAAGGCTCTCTCCAACCCGATTATAAGGGTTGATACTCTACCTCGTTATGAGAACTGGCTTCAATGAGAGAGAAAGAAAGTGGTAGTATTCCTCCTTTTGGAGTCAGGAATACACTTCGGGTCCTCCTCGATCAGATTGAAAGGCTCCGTCAAAGTACATTTCGCACACTTGGAGAAGCGCAGCACAAAACACTTCTCCATCAGGGAGGTCGCTTGATAGAGGAGATTCTGAGGTACCGGGTGAGCTTCAAGAAAAACAGCTTAGGCTTGGCCCTCGATGGCCTTTTGTAGGACATACGTGATGTTGAATTCCATCAGCAATAATGCCCACTTAGCAAGACGTCTTGACAAGCATGGATGCATCATGAGAAACTTTACAGGATTAGCTTTTGATATAAGTTTCACTTTATGACCAAGTAAGTAATGGTAGTGTTTTTATACTGCAAAGATCAGAGCCAAGCACATCTTTTCTATAGGGGGATAATTCTTCTCAGCCCCCTGCATCCTACGGTTGAGAAAATACAGTGTTGTTTCTTTTCCCTCGTTATTGTTTTGTGCCAGCAATGCCCTGAGTGACTCGTCAAGAGTGGTCACGTATAGGATAAGTGGTCTTCCCAACACTGATGTAGAGAGCACTAGAGGGTTGAGAAAATAATGCTTGATGTCATCAAGGGAATGGGGTATCTTTCTTTAGCAGGTGTGTAAAGGGTATATAGTGACCTGAGAGGTTCGAGATGAACCTGCAGATGTATGCCAGCTGCCCTTGAAGGGAGCGCAGTTCTCAAAGTGTAGTCGGTGATGGCATTTCTTGGATCACCTTGATCTTGACTGCCTCGATGTCTGAGGATGAACCGCAAGAATTTTTTGAAATGCACGCCAAAGCACATTTTAGCAGGTTCATTTTAAGTTGATGAAGGTGAAACTACTGGAATACCTTTTCAAAATCTCTCATGTGAGCATCCTTCTCTTCATATTTTACCACCAAGTCATCTACATAACACTCCATCTCTTTGTGCCTCATGCCTTTACAGATGGTCGTCATCGCTCTCTGGTATGTGGCACCAGCAGTCTTTAATCCAAAAGGCATCATTGTGTAACAGAAGACCCCTTTCGGAGTTAAGAATGCAGTGGCCTCCTCATCTTCTGATGCCATCCTTACTTGACTATACCCAACGTATCCATCCATAAAGGAAAATATTTTACAGTGAGTGGTAGAGTCGATGATCATCTCAGTGAATGGCAACGGGAAGTCATCCTTGGGACAAGCGGTATTCAAGTCACGAAAGTCAATGCACACCCTGATTTGTCCATCCTTCTTCTTGACTGGAACTACATTTGCTAGTCATTTTGGGTACTTGAATTCACGAATGAAGCCTGCTTATCTGAGTTTGGTAATCTCGGGGTCTATCTGCATCTTTCGAGGTCAAGCCTAAACCTTCTCAATTTCTGTTTGATGGGCTTGACAGTCGGATCAATGCCGAGACGGTGAATAGTCATGGTAATTCCAAGTGAAGACGTCTCGATTTGCTCTCAAGAAAGTCGTGAAATTTTTTTTTTCTTTTGGAGACATATTTGCTGAGATAAAATTAGGCCTAGGGTCGGCCTCATCTCCTAGATTTATTTCTTCTAGCTCTTTAGCAGCAGCTTGACCACCTTCTTCCCAATCTTTTGGGGCTTCTTGAAACTCTTCCTCATTATTTTTCGAGGTATTTTCATCAACTTCAAGTGTAGAGACCCATGATCCTGACATCTCTGCTTCCAATAAGGCTTCGGAGTATGTCATGATTTTTGTGCCTTTCTCGAACTGAGGGACAACAAGGTCAATCTCAAACGTGGAAAGCCTATAGGGCTGCAAGAGCTTGTCTTGAAAATTACAAGGAAATTGAGGTTCGGCAATGGTGATGTAAAAAGCATCCTCGTATGAATCACATGGTATTTGCATGGATGCCTGCAATGTTTTCCCCGCACTAGCTGATGCTTGATAGACTTGTATCATGTGGCAAGCTTCTTGAGAATAGAAACTTTTCCCTTTTGACTCTCTCAGTCTCTGCTCAAAGTCAAGCTCAGGGGGCCACTGGGGTTTCTTTGGCTTCGAATTTTTGTTCTTATTTGAAGAGGGTGGCTATGCTTTGGCTCGAGCTGACAAGGCATCAGCAACTGTCAAGAATCCTACTTTCTGTGCCAGTGTCTTTTTTAACCGCTTCCGTTGCATCCTGCTTATGTTGGATCCTTCAAGTTCCTTGTCGAGAGCCTAGAAATCTGGAAATTTCAAAGTTGTACCTGCAGGAGACATTGGAGAAGAAGGATGAGAAGCAAAAGAAGAAGATAAAGGAGAAGGGTTATAAAGTGCGGGACTTTTAAGGTCATTCCCCTCAATAGACCGATCTGGGCAGCTTTTTACGTCGTCACCAAGGTTGGATGTGTGTAGGGGGTCTTTTAGCTCTTTCCCATGCTTAGACCATTGAGGAGTACTTTTAACACCGTCACCCTCATTGGATGTGTGCATGGGGTCTTATAGATCTTTCCCTTGCTCAGACCGTTCGGTAGTGCTTTTAACGTCATCACCCACATTGAATGTACGCAGGTGGTCTTTTAGGCCTTTCCCTTGCTCAGACCGTTGGGGAGTGCTTTTAATATTGTCACCCACACTGGACGTGTGTAAGGGATCTTTTAGGTCTTTCCCTTGCTCAGACCTTTGGGAAATGCTCTTGACGTCATCACCCACATTGGATGTGTGTCGGGGGTCTTTTAGGTCTTTCCCTTGCTCAGACCATTGGGGAGAGCATTTAACGACCTCACCCACATTGGATGTACGCATGGGGTCTTTTAGGTCTTTCCCTTACTCAGACCGTTAGGGAGTGCTTTTAACGTTGTCATCCATATTGGACGTGTGCAGGGGATCTTTTAGGTCTTTCCCTTGCGTAGACCATTGGGGAGTGCTTTTAACATCATCACCCACATTGGACGTGCTCTGAGTGGAAGATGGTACGAGAACGTCTTCTTGGCAGGATGAAGAAGGAAGAAGGATCGTGTTAGGGATAAACTCCAGTAAAGTTGGCAGTGGAGGAAGGGATATGAGAAATACCAGCTCAACTGGTGGTTGAGCGATATTGTTTCTCCGGCGAGCAGCCCTTGCCGCAAGTCTCCTTCTGGTTTTCTGAGGTGGTGCTTGATTCGTATCACTAGGCTTATAAACAACCCTAGCTTGGCAAACTGCTTCTCATTTTAAGGACTTAAGTCTACTGCGCCTGTGGTGGACTATCCATGGCTGGGAAGTCGAGGATTTCGTAGAGTCTTGAGTTATTAATAGGAAAGTCTTGCTTTGGGAGATCCTCTTGCAATGATGGAGCAATGACTTGGGGACCACTTACTGGGAAGTTGTAAAATTCTTGACATTCCCGCATTTTCTTTGTGAATATATCATAGAAACTTGTGCATTCTCAAAGGTAATGGCCCCTTATTTGGTGATACAGGCGCCAACAATCTTCAGTCTCCTTAGCAAGGCCACGGGGTTGCCTTGCCTGCTTCAGGGTGATCACGCCTTTGTGAAGAATTATAATGAAGAAGACATAAAGGATATTGGGCATTTCATCTTCCTCTTGGATGGTTACTACATGGGAGGCCTCGACTGCCCCGAAAGACATACTTAAGTCTTCAAGCTTTATCTGAACCTTACGAATCATGGCCTTGATAATATCTTTCAGTGTGTAGCAGTCATCTGTTGTTCCGAGAGCTAGCATTACTCTGGTTGTTGGTTGAGCCAGCAGATGATTGTCGTGACCCGTCATGGTGGCGTGATAGACTTTCTATGCAGACTGATTTAGAGATTAATTCTGACATGGAGGTCGGATTAGAGGCCTCTACATTTAGGATGATCTCGATTCGCATATTCCGCATGCAAGTTTGGACTACTTCCTTCTCGGGCATAGGATTGGGATGGCGAGAAGCTTAATTTCTCCATCTTGATATGAACTGGTCCACGGGCTCATCGGGGCCTTCAGGTAAAGTGAGAAGTTTGAAGGTTTGAGCCTCTCTCTCGACATCATAGAAGGGCTGATAGAATAATTTCTCCATTTCCTCCCACGTAGGATACCTTTGAAAAGTTGGGCCATCAAGGGTCTTAATGAACTGACGAAGAAGTCTCCTGTCAGCCGCTGTTTCTAGATATGCTGCCTGCAAGTGGACAATATGCTGGTTCGAGGACGTGGTTCTGTTCAATAAAGGGAACTTCCCTTTCTTGTAATCTACGGGAAACGGGACCTGGTCAATGTATGAACGGTAAGGCCTTTGATAAGGAATTACACCCTGTATCCCCAGAATTTGTCTGTTCTTTAGGCTTTGGGTCACCATATAGCATCAATGTCTGCCTGAGAGACAAGATGAGGGGGTGAATTATCTTATGAGGAAGAGGGAGGGGGCTGTCTTGGAGGTGTACCATCAGAGTGATGAGAATTGATCTCATGGTTAACTGACTGGTGTACGACATCTATACGATCAATGTTTTCCATCATCGCGCGCACCATCTCCTCAAATTTGTTCATGCTCTTCCTGCGCGTCACCAGACTCGCTTACAACCATCACAATCACGGTCTCTATGGAGGTCCGTGTTAGTAGCAACTGCGGGCTTGCAAACTTGACGAGTCATGCATAGTAAATCAGTCATCAGGGGTCCAGCTTGCCCTGACTGGACCTGGCTCTTGTATGCCTATCGCTTGAGGACAGATTCTTGACAGTCTTAAGACTATAGCTAACAGATGAATGGGTCATCTTCCATGACACTAACCACAGTGCAGGGCTCATGGCCTTCTTCATCAGGTTTCGTCATCTAACGAGGGTAGAAAGGGTCAGGTGAAGAGGGTCCTCAAAGCAGGTTGCTCTGACCGCCTTGGTCATTTTTTTAGTCATAATTCATATACCTCTATCACGTTTAGCCTTGAGGTCTTGATGGACCTCACGCCAAAACTGCGATTTGGGTTCCAGCTCTTCTTGCACAAGAGAGAGCTGTCTTTCTTAGGTGCAACAATGGATGAGGGCCAGGGACTGGAGTCATCTTGGGCCAAGGAGGATGAAGGACGCGATCTTCCATTAGGTCATTGCCCCGAGCTCTCTTGTAGGCTCTAGAGACACGACCAAAGTGACGAGGCTGGTTTAGGATGGTACTCTTGGGGAAAACCTTCGAGTATCAAGGCTAAAGGTGCTTGCTCGAAGAAGGAGGAGCAGGCAAGAGCAGGTTTGACTCATGAGGCCTGAGTTGAGGGTGAGGGGACGTCTGTGATGGTGACGTATGTGCCCCCCTTGAAGAGGGATCACAGTTGACCTGGGGGTCGACCCTAGCTCTAGCAAGTGGTCTGGCCTTAGGAGGTGGAGACTGCGAGCAAGTGTCTGTAAGAGAATAGGTGGATACCTGCCCCTTACAAGGTGCGCATGTATGTGCAGAGTAGGAGGACGAGAAGATCGTCTCCTGCGTACTCGGGTTGGCGTAACAACGGCGCTGCCCCAAGCAATGAGATGCATGTGATCAGCGTGCGCACGACCTAACCTTAAAAGGTCTGATCTTGAATGCTGACTCGAGGTAGCACAAGAGCTGCCTCGAGGTGTGGCTCGAGTGGGTAACCCATGAGCCTTGTGGTGTGTGGGAGGGGTGGAGACCGTAGGGCTTCCGCCCAGACGTGTTGAGCCTCTAGGGATAGAGATTGGTGGTGCAAGAATGTTGGGGGTAGCCTCGCAGTTATCCACAGAAGCAATGACAACTTTCTTATCATTTGCAGAAAGGGACTGGGCAGCCTTTCGACGTACCTTGGGAATACTACTGACAAGTGACTTGCCAGTGGTTGGGTGTATGTTGCTAGCGGTGGTGTGTGCACCACCTATGCAAGGTGTCATGGTGGATGTTCCACCAGAGTGAGGAGTTGGGGAGTGAGGGACCTTTAAGTCCCGCCTCACACCGGTCTAGGTTAAGACCTGGGAGTTAGACAAGGGGTCTTTGCTCAAAAGGATGGTTCAGGATGAAGTTGGAGAAACTAGTTCCCTGGGGACAGTCGCGAATGCGGGGATAAGAAAATCCCCAATTCGAATCAATGAGTTAGAGAACCCGCAAGACATAAAGTGTGAAGAGATAATGAAAGCAGATAGTAAAAGAAGAAACTAGCCAAACAAGAACAATTTGACTAAGAGGTAGTTTCTCCCCAGTGGAGTCACGAAGCTGGTTAGGTGCCTCAATCTCACCCTCCAGATGTTTTGAGGATCAGGCAGAACGCGTCTCGGGGAGACCCAGAACTTTGTGAGATCGCTCTCTCGGGAACCTCGTTTGAGACGAGGGCAGGTGTTACTAACCAGTGAGAGAGGAATTTAAGGTGGTCTCGAGACTTACTCGGGCTGTCTCGCATGGGCGCCCTCTTAGATCATGAAGAAAGTCCCCTTAGTAACAAAATTGGTTTGGAATCGCCTTCCTTGGCATGTATTCTCTTGTTTTCTGCAATCACACACATATGGAAAAGTTTATAAGACAGGTGGGTTAGACCTAACCTTTTCCTCTTTAGTGAACCTAGACAAGCATGCGCATTCAAAAGCAGAAGAGAAGAATAAGAGAAGAAAGATGGGGGAGAGAAGAATTCGACTAAGCGGGGAGATCAGCGCAGTGACTAAGCTGGTGAATAATTGACATGACGTAGTAATAAAACAAGCTCGGTAACTCAGACCGGCTCACATGATTACTACTTGACGTCAATACTGACACTGACTAGCTAGGCATAATGGTTAGTTTGTCATGGCAATAAAGCAGGCACAGTAATTCTGGCACAACAACATTACGGCTAAACAGTAGGACTACCATAAGAGGCTAATCTCAACCCTTCTTAATCAAACGAAAGGATAATAAAAAGAATGAAAGTCATAAAGAGAGAGTAAGAAGCAAGAGAATAAAAAAGAGAAGAGAAAGAAAGGGAGGAAGAGAGAAAGAAGGACAAGAGTGTGACAAAAAAGAGAAGGAAGGAGAAAAGAGGGTGAAAGACACAGTCGATGCTAGGCATCGCCGGCTGGGTTGGAAAGGGGAGAGAAATAGATACAGTCGGTGCTAGGCTTCGTCGATTATGCCTAAGAAGTGCGGAGAGAGAAGACGTAATCGGTGCTGGGCATTATCGGCTGGGTTAGAAGGAGAAGAGAGAGAAAAGATGCAGTCGGTGCTAAGCTTTGCCAACTATATTAGACATGAGAAGAGAGAGAGGATGAATTCGGTGCTAGGTTTCACTGACTGTATTGGATAGAGAAGAGAGAGATGATGCAGTCAGCGCTAGGCTGCACCGACTGTATTAGAAGGAAAAGAGAGAGAAGACACAATTGATGCTAGGCTTCACCAACTGTGTTAGACAGAAGAGAGAGAAGACACAATCAGTGCTAGACTTTTTTGGCTGTGTTAGACAGAAGAGAGAGAAGATGCAGTCATCACTAGGCTTCACTGACTGTGATAGACAGACGAGAGAGAAGACAAAGTCGACGTTAGGCTTCACCGATTATGTTAGATAGAAGAGAGAGAAGATGTAGGCGGTGATAGGCTTCACCGACTGCGTTAGACAGAAGAGGGAGAAGATGTAGTCGACGCTAGGCTTCACCAACTATGTTAAATAGAAGAGAGAGAAGACACAGTCTATGCTAGGCTTCACTGACTTTGTTATACTAAAGAGAGAAAAGACATAGTCCACACTAAGCTTCACCAATTGTGTCAGAAGAAGAGAGAGAAGATGCAGTCAATGCTAGGCTTCATCGATTGTGTCAAAAGAAGAGAGAGAAGATACAGTCAGTGCTAGGCTTCACCAACTGTGTCAGAAGAAGAGGAGATGGAAGACACAGTCGGTGCTAAGCTTCGTCGACTGCGTCAAAAGAAGAGGAGAGAGAAGATGCAGTCAGTGCTAGGCTTTCCCGATTGTGTCAGAAGAAGAGAAGAGAGAGAGAAAGAAATAAGGATGACAAGAAGAGAGAGAAAGATAGACAGAGATAAGAGAGAGAAATAAATAAAGATGAGAGAAAGAATGAAGGAGAGAGAAAGAGAGGAGGAGAGAGAAAGATAGGAGGAGAGAAAGAGGGGAGGAGAGAGAAAGTTACCTTATCGAATGGTACCGGCCCTTTTTTCACTCTCATCTCTCTCTCCATGACATACCCACGAGCTTAAACAAAATTCATAACATTATTGATTGATCCAAGAAAAATGAATTGGCCCTCTTTTTACAATGAGGTATTGCCTGTTTATATAAAATTGGGCTAAAACATGGGTGTTTGCCCAAAACTACTTAGAATTGATGATAATTACGATTTAATTGAATTAAAATAAATTCAAAAAATGGGGGCAAAAGGACTGTTGTGCCCCTGGCTAACAATGAGTGGAATTTCAGAACAGTCTCTGCTACTGCCCGAGGACTTGTGTGATCTGATCAGAGGTTGTTTTGATGGCCATTTGACCGAAATACAATTTTTTTCTTATGGGGCTCAGCATGGCGATCAATTTGATACCAACTTTATGCCATGAATCATGTTTTTAAACCAAGATCATGAGACTTGAATTTTGAATGAATATTGAAAATTTCAGATCGATTGTGTGCTCGTTCCCTGATGTTTCTTCATGGTCTCTTTGTTGAATCACACTGAGCCTACCGTCACGATCACATTGCAACAAGCACAGCTTGATTACGTGTCTAGATGAAGATTTTGTGGCCAGAATGTTGAAATCCAACTGACGAAATTTATAGCAACTTCGATGCCTCGATGAATGAAATCCAAGTGTTCATTATACATGAAGTTTGGGCTAGAAATGGCCACATGCCTTACGCACATAATGCAATTGGTTTTGTGGCGATCACGTATGCGAGTGTCGTGATTTGGCCACTGGAGTTTCTACAATTTTCTTCACGGATCAACAACTTCTCTCTAGTTTTCTCCTTGCCGGGGCATCATCATGGGGTGTACGACATATCTAATCTCTCATCTTGATGAGACGAATATGCTTATCAAATTTGAGCACGATCCGACTTGAAACAAGTGAGATATAGGCCCCGAAAGTGATTGCCTGTGATGGTAAAAACAACCACTTTTAATGATTTGTTGGTGTAAGGTGGCCACACGGGAATAGTGTGTGGCCTACCCCTTTTGAGTGTTTTCCCATAAATTTGTCTCAGAGCCCCCAATTAAGCCGAAACTTGAATCATAAGGGTTTTGGACCGTGCCAGATCCAATGGCGATGTTCCCATAGCTGTTTGACGCCCCAAAATATAGGGTCCATTTTAGGGTGCTAGAGGTTGATTTTGCCAAAATTGTTTCTTTGTGTTCACTACCTTGGACATGCCTGATCGTGATGAAACTTCGCAGGTGGTCTCTCGAAGTGTACATGAAGATCTTAACCAGGTCTGGGGAAATTTTGAGATTGTTAAAATTTCCACTTATTTTGTAGGCTTTATTGACGTGCTTCATATTTATTCCGCATCAGGGACTAAGGTGCTAAAAAATGCATTCAAACACCCACAAAAGAATTTCACCCATTTGGTGAAGGTTACTCGACTTGCTAAATCGACCATGAAGCAATTGGTAAACCTTGAAAATATTTTTAAGACTAGCAACTGGCCCCTCTTCTCCCAAGCTAGCACCACAAAAAATGATTGAATTCTGAGGCACAAATGCATCGTACATGGCCCCGATCAGCGGAAGACCCCCAATAAAATGAAGATCTAGAAAAGAGATTCCTGCTTCCCTATGCCCAAGAAGCCAAGTGTTGCTAACATGGCTCCATGTCTCCAGCAGTACCTTGACCGTATTGGAACATCGACCATAGTAGTTGGCCAAGCACTGAACCGCTGCCAACAGGGAAACACGTTCAAGAATATTGTTCTGCGACACCAAAACCCTAGCAATCCAGGAAGAGTATCCTTTTAAATATTGGTGCTGCCCCTGTATTTGAAGGGCTTTCCTGACCATATTATTTCCTTTTTCTGCACCATATGCTTTCCTAAAGTGGGTAAGTTCTCCCTAGAAGCTATATTCAAGTGCATACAATAAAGGAGTGCCACCCCTTCTTGAATACTGACATTGCCGTCATTATCCTCTCGAGCTTCAACACGAACTGGGTCAGTGATTAAAGTGACATTGAGAGGCCACTATGTTTGTATATTGGCTTTGTAATCCAAATAGGCTCGCCCCTTACTAAATCCTCACCGATAAATTAATGGGTACCGACCTCTCCTCCACTTGGAAGTCTCTTTACGTCAAGAATTAGGGAAGGAGACTAAGCCATTATGAAAAGAGATTCAAGGATTTGCAGCCGAATGAAAATTACTAAATCACCTGTCAAGCATCGGCTACATCTTCAGAGGACCAGTGCCGGTTGCATTTATGGAATCTTAGCACCAGCTATGTCTCCAAAGGACCAGCGCTGGCTGTGTATCCTCAGTTGGTGCAGATTGCGTTTTCAGAGGCATATTGCTGGCTGTATCTTAAGGACCCTAACGCCGGATGAAATTAAGGAAGCCTAGTGCCAGCTAAGTTTAAGGACACTTAGCGTCAGCTGTATCTCCAAGGGTCCAATGCCTTCAGTATCTCCAAGAGGTCCAGCATCGGCTATGCACTCAATGCTTAGTGCCAACCTTGTATCCTAATGCAACGCCGACTATGTTCTCAAAAGATAATTGCTGGTCAGGTTCAAATCTCCCACATGTCCTACAGATTTTGTAGGCGTCACCTCGAACTCTGTCACGCCACCTGACAACTGCCACGTCCTGCCCTGGCACCAGTCTTCACACATGCGGATTGGCAATCGTTCTCTTTCCCTCAACAGTCCAGCTTTAGCGACGACCCGTTTCCCTACATATCTGGAAAACTCCCCTTCACATCCGGAAACCCTCTACGACCCTTCCCCAAGTCGCTGGGAAACCACCTATGCTCACCAAAAAAATCACCAAGATCAGTGGAAAGCCCTGAGCAGCCCACTACTGTCACTTTCACCCCTTCTTCCCTTCGCTGGAATCCTCAAAACCATGGCTGGAGTTTCCTGTTTCTCCGAAAAACCCTAAGTGTTGGTTGTGAAACTCCTGCAACTTCAACTGATCCTGCCTCATATCGCGTAGGGGTCTCCTTGCTCGATCAACACCTCCCTTGCTGGATGGCAAGCTCCCGCTAACCCTTGCCGGAGTACTCTAAGTTAGTAGAAGCTCCTTCTCACAATTAAAACCAAGTTTTCACCCCAAGTATTTTTACCCTTCGGTAAAAAATAGTGAAAATGGGGTTTACCCCCTTTTATAGCCGATGATTTTAAAAAATGCCCCTCGCAAATTGGGAATGCGAGCTACATCCAAGAAGGCCAAATGCCAATAGGCTAGACCGGGTAGAGCTCGGATCAAGGCCCGAACACTAACCCACAATCAGTGCCAACTATGTTATCGAAACTACCCAGCGTCGGCTGTGTTTTCAATAACCCTAGTGCCGACCGTGTTTTCAGTAACCCCAGTGTCGGCCCGTGTTTAAGAGCTAGCACGACCACCCTTAACGCCGCCTACATTTTTAAACCTCAGCGTCGTTCGGGTATTCAAGAGATAGTGGTTGGTTGTTCTCAGTGCCGACTGCGTTTTCAAAAGGTTCAGCACCGGCTGAGTGTTCAAGAAGCAATGTTGGTCGTTCTCAGTGCCGACTATGTTCTAAACAATCCTTGGCCACACTCTTCATGCTCAAGCTGTACGTATCTTACTATTGTTATCCCTAGTGAAGTTATACCTTGACTGTGACCTATCAATCCTAGTGGAGTTGTAGCTAGGTCATTCCAACCAGGTTATCACTCCTCATCCCCAGTGGGAGTCATAGCCATGTTATACCATCTCAGCCCTAGTAGGAGTCATACTCATACTGCAATATCCCTAGTAGAGTTAGGGTCATTTACCACTGCAACCACTAGTGAGTCTGCCTCACACGTAGTTATCCTATCCCCAATGAAGTCGGACTTCCCATGTGAAACCCTTTACTGGCTTTAACCATTTTATCCCCAGGGAGTCAGATTTCCATCTACAGACTTATTCCCCATGGAGCTTCACCTACATGGTGACCCACTCCATGGTCTGCGCTCAATGACCTTAACCTATGTGGCTATGGTCCGTGTTGCATGACCTTAAACTTTGTGGTTATGGTCCGTGTTACATGACCTTAAACTTCATGGCTATGGTCCATGTTGCATGACCTTAAACTGCATGGCTATGGTCTGCGCTGCATGACCTTCAACTGCATGGCTATGGTCCTCGCTGCATGACCATGGTCTTCGCTACATGACCTTTAACTGCATGGCATGGCTATGGTCCGCGCTGCATGACCTTAAAATTTCATGGCTATGGTCCGTGCTGCATGACCTTAAACTGCACAACCTTGATCTAGGTGAATGACCCTAAATTGCATGGTCCAAACTATATGACCTTAAACTATAACAGAGGTCTAGCTGCACGACCTTAAACTACACAGTCCAAACTATATGACTCTAAATTATAGTATACATCCTAGCTGTATGACGTTAAAAGGCTTAGCGTCATGGTTTCTCTCACCTCACACTCTCTCTCAAGCATAACACCACAATGGTAAGAAAGAGAAACTTGTATTAAGTGAAAACTCACTCTTGTGTGTTTACGTGTTTCCCTTCTCTCCTATTTTCTGCATACAATGGTGGTACGTATATATAAAAGTGTGCCCCAAACATGGGTCGATGATCAAAAGTAACCCAAATTGCTGAAAATTAAGACTAAATTGATTTAAAAGAAATTAAAAAATAAGGTGCAAAATGATAGATTTGCCCCTTCCTAACAAGTTGTGAAATTCCATAACAGTCCCTGTGTTGCCCTAGGACCTGCGTGTTCTTGCATGGTTGATTTTGGGTCATTGTGATGCCCAGTTGATCATAAGATGATTGTTTTCTTGTAGAGCTTGACATGGCAATCAATTTGATACCAACTTCGAGCCATGGATCATATTTTTGGCGCACGATCATGTGACTTGAATTTTGAGTAGATCTTGAAACTTCGACTCGATAGTGTGTTTGCTGAATTCCTAGAAATTTTCCTGTGTTTTTTTCTCTGAATCACACTAAGCATGCCACTATGATCATGGGGCACCAAACGTTGCACAATTCCGTGGCTGAACGAAGATTTTGCAAGTTTGGAATTTTGGCCGGAATCAAGGATTCTGGCGAAGGAATTTGAAGTCTGTTCTTTGGCTTCGTGTGCATAATCCGATCATTCATCATATACAGAGTTCGGGTCAAAGATGGCCCGAGAACTTACGCCTGTAGTGGGATTGGTCTCGCGTCGATCAGGCCCTTGAGCGAAGTGATTTGGCTGCTGGAGCTCGCTATGCTCATGAGCAAGGCACAATGCTGCTGAATTTCTTGCACTTTCTTTATGGATCAGCAACTTCTCTCTAGCTTTTCTTTGTGCTTGGCTATCGTCACGGGGCTTGTCACATATCGAATCGCTCGTCTTGACTAGACGAACATGCTCACCAAATTTGAGCACCATCAGAAGAGGGACAGCCGAGATATGAGCATCAAAATTCACTGGCAGTGACTGTCCCTTTAATGGTGTATTGTTGTCGGGTGGCCGCACGTGAATAGCTTGCGGCTCCTCCTGTTTCACTCTTTCACCTATAACTTCATCTTGGAGTGTCTGTTTGGGATATAACTTGACCCCTGGGGGTTTTCAACCATGACAGATCCAAGGGTAGTGTTCCCATGGAAATTTTAGATGCTAAACATGTAGCTCTAGTTATAGAGGTCTATTTCAGGGTGCTAGAGGCCGATTCTACCAGAACTATTTCTCAATCTGCACTGCCTTAGAAACGTCAGAATGCGATGTAACTTGGTACTAAACTTTTGAGAGACCTCATGAAGATTTTTGCCAATTCTGAGGCTATTTTGATACTGTCAAAGTTTCCAGAACTTGCTAGGCCTTTATTGAGTGGGGGCCTCATGTTGAAGAAAAATACCTTCCAACAGCGGTAGCCTGACGGACTACCTCGCATCTCAAGGACTTGAGCATACTTCACCCATGGTAGAATTCCCAGGGCCACGAGGTTGAATGCCCTGAGGAGCCCAATGCATACTTATGAGGGGCTGGCAACATGGCCTCTCCTTGAATAGGAGCGAGGGCTTGGACGTGTTCCGAAAGAATCGCATAGTAGATGCAACCTTGCTTGAATTTCTCCACAACTATGGCTTCAAAACCAGTGCACTCATTAAGATCATGGCGCCACACTTAGTGAAAGGGGAAACAGAGTTTTTCAGTGCCCCGGGCAAGTTGCTTAGACTATTTGGTAGACCTATGAGTGTCGAGACCCTGGTGGAGCATTGCTTCAAAGAGGGCTTGGAGAGGGTCTTGCTAGGCACTTCCCTAGGATTGTTTCGGGAAGTCTTCTTGAGCAGGCGGGAGAGGGACCTGAGGGTGTCCTACTGGGTCGCCTTTAACTTCCTAGCACTGGTGCATCTTTTATGCCAAGAGTTTATGGAAACCAGTGCATTCGCTAACTTTGTGGCCTCGTATCTGATGGTATGTGCACTAAAGGTTCTCGATCCCAAGCTGCAGGAACTTGAGCTGTCTTGTGGGCTTTGGGGAGGCGATCCCTTCTTTGAGCATTATAGAGAAACATGCATGAAGGAGAGCGAGTGCCTCGTCGTCCTCTTAGATCGTGACTATGTAAGATGCCTTAGCTACCACAAATGCCTTTTTCAACTCTTCGAGCTTTATTTGACCCTTGTTGATAAGGGCTTCGATAGCTTCGTTGCGCTTATAGCTATCGTGAGTGGGGTGGGGCACTCTCTTGTGATAGAAACAATACTTCTCATTATTCTCCTGCCCCGGCAGTTCTACAGTGGTGACCTCTGGTTTTGTGCTAATAGTAGTTGGAGCAGTGCAGGGCTCCACTCCTTGTCAAAGGGGTAAATCTTTTTCTGGTGTTGGGTCCAGTAGTCATTTTTCTTACTATTTTTAGGAGGCGTGACCGCATTGTAGGACTAATGCTTACCCCCGGCCTGAGGAATCTGTTTCTTAGAGAGATCATGAGTATGAGGAGCCAAGCCTTTGGTGTCAGTCAAGGGGTCGGTAGCATTGATCACTGCCTTTTGGTTGCCCCGACTGCTGGAGAGAGAGGAGGGCTGTTGTCAAGGGATGCCACAGTGCTTAAACAATCCCTCAATACGAACTGCCTTAGAGATGCGCTCTGACATGAAGGGTGGATTAGATGACTTGACATGTAGGGTGATCTCATGAGGCATGTTCCGTATGCAAGTCTAGACTGCTTCCTTCTCAATTATGGGAGTGGCGTGAAAGGTTGCCAACTCTCCCCATCAGGTGATGAATTTGTCAATCGGCTCACCAGGGTCTTCCATCAAGGTGAGGAGCTCGATGGTCTCCACATTCCTTTGGACTTCGTAAAAGCGTTGGTAGAACACTTGCTCCATTTCTTGCCAAGTGTTCAACGAGTTCGGCAGCAACCATGCATACCACTGAAAGCCTAGTCGTTCGAAAGTTTCGATGAACTAGCAGAGGAGAAGACGCCCATTAGTTGCCGTCTGCTGGCAGGCCACTTAGAACTGGGCCGTATGCTGGTGAGGAGATGTGGTACCAATGAACAGGGGGAGTTTCCCTTTTTGGTAGTTCGTGGGGAAACGACACCTGGTCAATATACGAAGGATATGGATTTTGGTGGAGTGGTGTTTCCTGCATGCCTGAGACCTTGCTCTTGAGGCTATGGGCCACCATAGCATCTATGTCGGTTTGGGAGACCCTGCAAGAAGAGGAGCTGTCTTGGGAAACTGGCTGGGGAGTCTGCTTAGTAGCTGTGTCCTCACTGGTCGGGGAGTCAGGTGTAGAAGGGGCCCTGGAGGCCTCTAGGCGCTCCATCTTTCTTAGGATGGCTTGCATAATTTCCTCAAACTTGTTCATCTGCTCCTCCTGAGCATTGTTCAGGGCATTGATCACCATGACACTGACCATTTCTTCTGGGAGGTTAGAGTCAGGTGATGTAGCGAACTGCCGAGGCTGGCGAGTCATGCACAGAAAGTCAGTCTGGAGGGGCTCACCATGCCCAGACTGGACTCGAGCTTTGTATGCCGATCTTATGAGGACCAGTTCTTGACGTTCTTAGGACCGTGGCTTCTAGGTGGTGATCACCGAACAATAATCCTGGACTTGCTCAGGATCTAGAGTTTGAAGAGGGAAAAAAGGATTACAAGGCAGGAGGTCCTCAGGGGGTGACTTCAACTGCCTTGGAGGCATCCCTGGTCAGGATCTGTACGCCTCTCTTCTGCCTGATTCTGAGGCGGATGTGAACTTCAGTCCAGAACTGAGCATGAGACCTGGACTGTCCCTGTTTTCTTTGAACAGCCGAGGGCCATGTCTATGAGCTGGAGCAGGGAGTGGGGCCCAAGGATGGAGCACAGGTAAGGCTCTTGTTTTGGAGGCTAGAGGCCTCTGTCTGACATCAAGCCGTTGCCCTGAATTCCTTTGTGAGGCCAGGGTGTTCGGATGACCCAGAGCTGGCTCAAGATTGTACCCTTAGGGAAGACCTTTGAGTACCAAGACTCGAGGTACTTGCTTGGCATTGGGAGAGCAGCAAAGGAAAGAGGGGTCAGCTCGTGACTCCGCTTGAGTCTCGATCTCGAAGGGACCTACGAAGATGGTGCGTGTGCACCTTTAGAGTTAGTCGTCCAACCTAAGCGTCAGCCCGGTCAATGGGATCGACTTGAGGAGGTCGGGACCCACGAGCTCGTGTTTGTGAGGGATGAGGCGGGTAGCTTGTCTCTCATAAGGTGAAACTCTTTGTGCCAAGAGGGAAGACAGAGTGGTTGACCCTCCTGTGCTTGAGGTGCCATAGAGCTAGCACTGCCCTGAGCTGTGGAAAGCGAATGTATGGCGCATGTAGGGTTTGGCCCGAGAAGGCCTAGTCCTGGATGCGAGCTCAAGGAAACATAAGGGCCCCGAGGTGTGGCTCGAGTGGATAGACCACGAGCCTTTGAGTGTGTGCGAGGGGTGAAGACCTCAGGACCTTCGCCTCTATGTACCGATCTCTAGGTGTGGAGGCTCGGAGTAGTGAAGGAGCACAGGGGTTTGCTTTCCAGCGTACCTCAGGAGCGACGACAATTTGCTTGCCTTTCATAAGGATGGATGGGGCAGCCTTCTGGTGTACCGTAGACGTATGACTGTCTAGGGTATGCGGCAGCAGAAGTGCTGCACATGCAAGGGCCCTTGGTGGACAGTCCACTAGGGCGAAAAAGCGGGGAGGCAGGGACCTTTAAATCCCCTCTCGCACCAACCCAGGTGAGAACATGGGAGCCGAACCATGAGTCTCAACTCAGAAGGAGAGTAAGGAAGGAGGCTTGAGCCATTTGCTTCCTTGGGACAGCTATGAGTGCAGGGATAAGGAAGTCCCTAACTCCGATGAATAGGTTGAACAACCCAAGTGCCATAAAAATCGGTGTAGAAAGTAAAGAAGGAAATTGGTCAAACAAGAGCGAACTGACTAAGGGGTAGTAAGTCCCCAGTGTTATCGCCAAGCGGGTTAGGTGCCTCGATCTCATCCTCTGGATTTAGATGATCTGGTGGCACATGTCTCGGGTCTCTGGTGGACCTAAGATTTGAGGTCGCTCTCTCAACACCTTGCTCCAGGGCAAGGGCAGGTATACCAACCTATGAGAGAGGAATTTTAAGTGGGTTCAAGACTTACTTGGGCTGACTCATGTGGGCGCCCTCTTAGATCACGAAGAAAGCCCCCCAGTTGCTTGAGCAAGTTCGAAAACACCTCCCATAACCTATAACCCTTGTAGACCCAAGGTTTGAGATCACTCTCTTGGAACCTTGCTCGAGGGAAAGGGAAGGTATACTAACTAATGAGAGAGGAATTCTCGGTGGGTTCGAGACTTACTCGGGCTGGCTCCCGTGGGCACCCTCATAGATCATAAAGAAAGCCCCCCAGCTGCTTGAGCTGGTTCGAAATCGCCTCCCTTGACGTGTAATTCTCTTGTTTTTCTGCACAACACTTCTATGCTTAATTGTAAGACAAGTGGGTCGAAGGGACCCACCATTGTCTTAGGGTAATGCACATTCATGGGAGAAGGCGATGAAGTGCAAGGTTAGACTAAAGATCGAAAGGAGAAGAGAACTTGACAGATAGCATGACGGCCAGAAGTTGCCGACTCGGAGTGATAGTAAGACCGACATGGTTCACTGGACCAACATGGTGGAAATATTACTCGAAATTGAGGTCGGCATGGTGGTGCTAATCTAAGCCTACTCTCAGCCATGTGAGAAGAGAAAGGGGTGAAGAGAAGAGGGTGAGGTGGCAAAGAGGGTGCAAGTCTAGACGTCAATAAGCATCACATTTTACAATGTGAGGAGGCGACACATCATTTGTGGATGACGCTATCTCCTAACAAGGTGCACGGTGATGGTTTCTCTTAAGTCGAAACACAAGGAGAATGGCTATAGGCACCGAACGCACAGAGGAAGCTAGCAGACAGAAATGGGTGTTGCCAGGGCCGCTAGCGGGCTGCGAGAGGTATCGCCATCTACGTTAGATGCACAACAGAGGAAGACTCTTGCAGGTGGCAACACACTTTGCCGTCTAGGTACTTCACCGAGATGCTAAAGCTATGTCTGTGGACAGCGATGGGCAGTGCCGTCTACAGACTACATTGAGAGAAAGAGACAAATGAGAATGTGGGGAAGAATACTCGTGCATAGTGCTACTATCGGCATGCACGGCCTGTGGGACAAAGGTAGAGGCATGCACGACACTACCACTACTGTGCATGACCTCCGCGAAGACTAAGACGACAAAGAGGGAGAAGAAAGGGGAGAAGAAAGAGAGAAGAAGAAAAGAAAATGAAGAGAGAGAAGATTTACCTCAACCCTAGGGGTACCGGTGGAATGTTTCTCTCACCTTACCATCTCTCTCGAGAATAACACCATAATCATAAGAAAGAGAAACTTGTATTAAGTGAAAACTCTCTCTTGTGTGTGTATGTGTCTGCCTCTTCTTTTTTTTTTTACATACAATGATGGTACGTATATCTAAAAGTGTGCCCCAAACATGGGTGGATGATAAAAAATAACCCTAATTCCTTCAAATTAAGATTAGATTGAATTAAAAGAATTTAGAAAATAGGGTGCAAAATGGTAGATTTGCCCCTTCCTACCAAGTTGTGGAATTCTAGAATAGTCTCAATGTCGCCCTAGGACTTGCGAGTTCATGCATGGCTGATCCAGGGTCGTTCGGATGCCCGATTGATCGTAAGATGATTGTTTTCTTGTAGGGCTTAGCATGACGATCGATTTGATACCAACTTTGAGCATGGATCGCGTTTTTGGCGCACGATCATGTGACTTGAAATTTGAATAGATCTTGAAATTTTGGATCGATAATGTGTTCAATCCTTGATGTTTTTTGTGTTTTCTTCACTTAATCACACTGAGCATACCGCTACGATCACGAGGCACCAAACGCAGCTCGATTCTGTGCCCGAACAAAGATTTTGTAAGTCTGGAATTTTGGCAAGAATCAAGGATTCTGACAACGAAATTTGCAGTCTGTTCGTCAGCTTTGTGTGCAGAATCCGACCATTCATCATTACATGGATCGGGTCAGAGATGGCCCGAGACGTTACGCCAGTAATGGAATTGGTCTCGCGTCGATCGAGCTTGCTAGCGGTGTGATTTGGCCGCTCGAGCGAGGCACGACGCTGCTGAATTTCCTTTACTTTCTTTATGGATCAGTAACTTCTCTCAAGCTTTTCTTCGCGCTCGCATATCGTCACGGGGCGTGCCACTTATCGAATCGTTCGACTTGACTAGATGAACATGCTCTTAAAATTTGAGCATGATCTGACATGGGATGGTAGAGATATAAGCATTGAAAGTAACTAGTTGTAATTGTCCCTTTAATGGTGTAGTGTTGCAGGGTGGCCGCTCGAGAATAGTGTGCGGCTGCTCCTATTTCACTCTTTCACCTCTAACTTCTTCCTGGAGTCTTCGTTTGGGCTGAAACTTGACCCCTGGGGGTTTTCAACCACGTTGGATCCAATGGTGGTGGTCTCAAAGTAATTTGATATGTTGAAAATATAGATCTAGTTGTCCATTTGAGGGTGCTAAGGGCCAATTCTGCCAGAACTGTTTCTCACTCGGGATTACCTTAGACATGTTGGAATGTGACAAAGCATGGCAGGAGACTTCTGAGAGACCTCATGAAGATCCTACCCAGTTTTGGGGTTGTTCGAAGACTATCAAAATTTCAATTACTTGCTAGGTCTACCCCATGTTGATGAAAAATACCTTTCAACAAAGTGCTCACCAAAAAAATCCTCGTCAGAAAGTTTTGGCTCTCTCTCGCTATCTAAAATATCTACTGTTTTACCCTTCTATAAAATAGTAAAGTGGGGTTTATCCCCTTTTTGTACCCCGTAGTACCGAAGACTGCTTCTGACGAACTCAGAATGACACGTTAGTCCCCAGCTCTTGATGGTGATAAGACCAAGCTAGGGCGGGCCAAGCTTGAGACCCGAAACATCATCATCATCCGCCTCATCAAGACTTTTACCAAGCTCCTCAACCATAGACTATCGCCGCGTGTCTCGCCTATGTGTCATTACCGTGCATCTCGTCCACAGATCACCGCCGCACATAACGTCAAGGGCTAATCCCGCGTGCTTCACCAAGGGACTTAACGCATCAACTAAGCTTACTGATGAATGGGACACTCCACACTTAGTGACGTGCACATGCCTTGGCACTCCCCTTTAGTCCAGCGTCCCACATCCTCAGGAAGTTCATTCCCTATACCACAATCTTGTTCCTTAACGAGCTCAGTCTCTAGTAATGACTCTATTCCCCATGGAGTCGCTTCCCTCATTGCGTCACGGTCTACGCTGCATGATCTTAAACTGTACCGCCACGGTCCGTGCTACATGACCTTAAACTGTAAAGCCATAGTCCTTGTCTCACGACTTAAAACTGTATGACCACGGTCCACATTGTATGACCTTAAACTACACAACCATAGTCCTTGTCTCATGACTCAAATCTATACGACCACGATCCATGCTGCATGATGTTAAACTACATCACCACAGTCCGTGCTGCATGACCTTAAACTGTGCAACATAGTCCTTGTCTCACAACTCAAAACTGCACGACCACGGTTTGAACTATATGACCTTAAACTATAGCGAAGGTCTAGTCGCACAACCTTAAACGAAAAATTCCTTGTCACATGACTTTAAACTTACGACCATGGTCCAGGTGTGTGACCTTAAACCATAGTGCACGTCCAGGTCGCATGAAGTTAAAAGGCTTAGCACCATGGTCCAAACTATACGACCCTAAACTGTAGTGGAGGTCTAGGTGCATGACCACAAACTGCATGGTCCTAACTGTATGACCTTAAACTACATAGCCATGGTTCGAGCTATAAGACCCTAAAACTGCAATGCGCAGTGTGACAAATGGTTCATACGCATGACTCCAACTAGACCCCCAGCGAAGTTAAATGTATGCAAGGGTCGTACTCACCCCATCATTCTTAGAGAGTTAAGGCCATTCTTATCCCTTCAACCCACAGTGGGGTACATCTGTGCTCCCGCCTGTTAGAGTTCCATGTACACCGATGTTCATTGTCCCTGTGGAGTCACACTGGCCCACCTAATCCCTAGTGAAGCCTCTCCTGTTTACTACTCCTTGTAGGGTCACCACCTTCATCTACACCTCTTCATATGTGTATAGCCTTAATTATCTTTATCTGCAAGGAGTCAGATTGCTATCCACATATCTACCCCCCATGCAGCCCTACTGACATGGTGACTCGTACTCGGTCCATGTTGCATGACCCTAAACTGCATAGCCACAGTCCAAACTATATGGCCATAAATTATAGTGGTGGTCTAGTTGCATGACCCGAAACTACATAGCCACGGTCAAAACTATATGACCGTAAACTTCTTTTCTCAGGTCTAGGAGGCACGACCTTAAAACATGCCCTGTCTAGGTGCACACCCCTTTCACGTGCATCTTCACGTACGCCTTCCCTAACCGACCCGTTGGTTTGCACGTACCCTCTCCTTCTTCTCCTCAATGAACCTACCTAGGCGCACACACCCTTTACGTGCATCTCCACGCACGTCTTCCCTAGCTGGCCCATTAATGTGCACAGGCCACCTACATCATTTCCATTGTCTCCCAAGTGAGTTTACATACGTGCACACACCATCTACGTACATCGCCACGCACGTCTTCCCTAGCCGGCCTATTCGTGCGCATAGGCCACCTTCACCATCTTTCATCTTCCCCAAGTAAGTCTTACCCATGCTCACCAAACTGCAAGCCATCTCAGCACCCATATTCTCCATTAGCTCGTGGGTCACCATTGTTCACCCAACATTCATATACTGCAAACTCTTATCAGGCAACTTCATGTCATCTTCCCAAGTGGGTCAAAGTCATCACCAACCTCACTCTATGGCCTCTACGGACTGTAATTCAATACCACAACGGTCTAGCTGTATGATCCTAAACTACAACACACATCTCAGCCATAAGATGTTAAAAGGCTTCACATAAGTCTCAAAGGCACGACCCCAAAAATGAATTTTTTTAAAAAAAGGGCATGGTGTACACCTGGAAAAGGGAATGTCATGTGTAAAAATGATGGACGGGCATGGTCATGAAACTATGAGTAAGAGAGTTCCGTGGAAAAGGAAACCTAGGCACTGTGAAAACCTCGAAAGGGCACCGTGGGCAAAAATGGATAAAAAGGGTGGACATGACCACAAGGTCATGGGTAAAAAAGCCTAGAAATAACAGAAGTTGGCGAAAACCGTCTTCATAGTGCCACTTCCCCTTTCCAAGTGAAAACCCATGAAAGGGCGCTGGGACCAAAGGTAGGTTGATACACTTCCATGCCTCAGCTGACACTCCAATTTCAATGGCTCATCAGGGAGTGAGAGTCGCATAAGATCTCCCCGATTTCAGGGCTTATCTGGGAGTGAGAGCCTTATATGATCTCCCAGTTTCATGGCTCATTAGGGAGTGAGAGCCTCATAAGATCTCCTCAGTTTCATGGCTCATCAGGGAGTGAGAGCCGCATAAGATCTCCCCAGTTCAACAAAAACAAGAGTCCTTGAGCGTGAGGATGATGACCAAAAGATCCCTCTAGAAATGCTAAGAACCATCGCGAAGGCAAGGAACTGATGAAGCCAGGGTCTAACCTTCCATAGGCTTCAGGGTAGTCTTCACCAAACCCTTAGCCTACATGGGACTAGACCTTTGAGTTGGGTCAGAAGCCCCCGACTGGACCCCACTAGACGGGACTTACAGGTGATACCTTGAGCATCAAAAGCAAACCTAGTGTAGCAAAAAACAACACCGATCGAAGGTTTGTAGCATTTAGCCTTCCAAAAAGGCCTGGTTGTGTACGAGGTCCTGACAAAGGCCTCATGCTTCAGAACCGCGGATAGTCCCTTTAGGGTGAGGACTTTGACTAGATCCCTCAAACTTCTTGAATGATTGCACTTCTCAATTCTTTCAAAGCACAACAGTCGGTGGGGCATGAAGTTGGAAGGTATTTTTCATCAACATGGGGGCCCTGCTCAATAAAGGCCTAGCAAGTAGTGGAAATTTGATAGTATCAGAACAGCCCCAAAAATTGGTCAAGATCTTCATGAGGTCTCTCAAAAGTCTCCTACCAAGTTTTGTCACATTTCAACATGTCTAAGGCAGTGCACATTGAGAAACAGTTTCTGTATAATCGGCCTCTAGCACCCTGAAACGGACCCCTATAACTAGAGTTACATTTTTAGTTTGTCAAATTGCTAAGGGGACCATCTCCATTGGATCCAGCATGGATGAAAACCCCCAAGGGTCAAATTTTAGCTCAGATGGACATTCAAAGAAGAAGTTGTAGTTGAAAGATTGAAACAGAGGGAGCAGCACGCTAATCCCGTGTGGCCATCCTGCAACACTACAACATTGAAGGGACAGTCATGACCAGTGACTTTTGATGCTCATATATAGAAAATACCATATCAGATCGTACTCAAATTTGGTGAACATGTTCGTTTAATCAAAACGAGCGATTCGATATGCGGCACGCCCCATGACGATACCCGAGTGTGAAGAAAAGCTTGAGAGAAGTTGCTAATATGTGAAGAAAGTGCAGGAAATTTAGCAGCGTTGTGCCTCGCTCGAGTGGCCAAATCACATTGCTCACGAGTTGGATCGACACGAGACCTGTTTCATTGCGGGCATAGGGTCTCGGCCACCTCTGACCCGAACCCCGTACATGATGAACAGTTGGATTTTGCACACGAAGCCGACAATCAGACTGCAAATTTAGTCGTTGGAATCCTTGATTCCAACCAAAATTCCAAACTTGCAAAATCTACGTTCTGTCATGGAATCGAGCTGTGTTTGGTATCCCATGATCGTAGCGGTATGCTCAGTGTGATTCAACGATGAAAACATAAAACAAATCAAGTAATGAACACACTATCTATTCAAAGTTTCAAGATCTACTCATAATTCAAGTCGCATGATTGTGCACCAAAAACACGATCCATCGCTCGAAGTTGGTATCAAATCAATATTCATGTTAAGCCCTAGAAGAAAACAGCTATCTTACGATCAACTGAGCATCAGAACGACCCTGGATCAGCCATGCAAGATCACGCAAGTCCTAAAGAAACACAGGGACTGTTCTGAAATTCCACAACTTGTTAGGAAGCGACAAATCTGTCATTTTACACCCTATTTTCTAAATTCTTTTAATTCAATTTAATCTTAATTTACAACAAATAAAGATACTTTTGATCATCCACCCATGTTTGGGGCGCACGTTTATATGTACATACCATCATTTTACGTAGAAAAGGAAGAGAGGACAGATACATACACACACACAAGAGAGAGTTTTCACTTGATACAAGTTTCTCTTTCTTACCATTGTGGTGTCACACTTGAGAGAGAGACTGAGAGAGAGAAACTTTTGACTGGTACCCTTGGGGTTGAGGTAAACCTTCTTTCTTTTCTCTTTTCTCTTTTCTCTTTTTCTTTTCTTCTTCTCTCTTCTCCCCTCTCTTCACCCTCTTCGTCGTCTGAGTTTCTTGCAAAGGCCGTGCACGGCAGTGGCAGTGTCGTGCATGCCTCTCCCTCGATCTCACAGGGTGTGCATGGCGATGGCAGTGTCATGTGTGAGTCTCCTTCCCCTTCTACTTGTCTGTTTCTTCCGTCAAGTGAGGTCTGTAGATGACGCTGCCCATCACTGCCCACAAACATAACTTTGACGTCTAAGTGAATATCCTAAACGGTAAGGTTTGTTACCACCCACAGGGGTCTCTCCCTGTCACGTGTCTAGTGTAGATGGCGATGCCTATCACCGCTTGCTAGGGGTTTTTGGCAACACCTATCGCTATTCGCTAGCCTCCTCCGTGTGCCCGATGCTCGTCGTTGTTCTCCTTGTGTCCCACGTCTATTGTCGTACGACCTGGGAGAATCTATCGCCATGTGCCTCCACAGGAGCTGGAGCCGTCCACAAGGGATGTGCTGTCTCCTTGAATTGCCCACCGCGATGCCTACTGATGTCTGAATCTCCCGTTCTCTTTGTTGTCTTGTTCTTTCCTCTTCCCCTCTTTCTCTTCTCACGTGACTGAGGGTAGATCTAGCCTGTCACTGACGCATCGACCTCAATTTCGATTAGTATTGCCGCTGTGCTGGTCCTGTGAATCATGCTCGTCTTGCTACCACTCCGAATCGCTGGCTTCAGGTTGTCATGCTAGTCTCGCCTCTCTGTCAATCTCTCTTCTCCTTTCTATCTTTCATCTTCATTGCCTTCTCATGTGAACGTGCATCGCCTTAAGACAAGGGTGGGTCCCTTCAATCCACTTGTCTTACAAATTAACCATAGAAGTGTTGTGCAGAAAAACAAGAGAATTACACGTCAAGGGAGGCGATTTCGAAACAGCTCAAGCAGCTGGGGGGCTTTCTTTGTCATCTAAGAGGGTGCCCATGGGAGCCAGCCCGAGTAAGTCCCGAACCCACCTAGAATTCCTTTGTCATTGGTTAGTATACTTGCCCTTGCCCTCGAGCAAGGTTCCACGAGAGTGATCTCAAATCTTGGGTCCACCAGAAACCCGAGACGTGCCACCAGATCATCTAGATCTGTAGGAAGAGATCGAGGAACCTAATCAGCATGAAACAACGCCGCAAAGTATACTACATAACAACAATATGCCCAAAGCATACTACATAACATCAGGCTCATTAGCTCAAAAGACATCTTTTGATTATTTTTCTTAGTTTTCGCAATGAAAACAGTTCACTTATAAAGGCATATCAAGAGATAAAATTATCATTTGGACCTGAGACCACTTTTATAACATACTATGCTCATGAAAACACAAATTTGGTGAAGGGGGTAACCCCAAATTTTGGGTTGAAGTTTGCCAAAATATTTGATGTTCTTGAACAAAATTCCTTTTTTCAAAGCAGAAAATCCAGGATGACATACTTAGAGGAAAATGAGCTTAACTTTCAAATCACAAGGAATTCAGTTGTAGTTTCCAACACCATTTTTAGAATATACTCATGTATGTTTCATTTAAAAGTGATTTTCACTCATTTTGATATGTTTTGGTTAGTGAACAATTCGACATAAGAACACTTAAAATTCATGGAATTTTATTTCACAAATCTGACATGTTTCAGAAAATGGTGAATAACTTTTAAACAAAAAGGGGTATTAACATGAGGTATTTTCCATGATAAAATAAACTCAATAAGCTATGCTTTCACAAAATTTCATGGTCTAAGGAGATATATAGAATACTCAAACAATTTCTCAAACTGGAGTCACAATTCTGGCACACTCTAGCAGAATTTTAGTAACATGCACTCGCACCCATTTTCGCACCCATACTCATACTTAAATCACATATTTTGATAAGCTACGCAAACATGCATCAATATAAAGCATAAAAATATGAAAACTAGATCCACTTATAGCACTAAACGAAACTCCAAAGTGCTCTACACAGATTTCACTTCAAATGCCCAACTCGAAAGGATGGGCCAAAGGCTGTTTAAGATCTCAAAGCTCAAAGTCTTAAGGAACGAGGGGTAGAACGTGGGTGAGAGAGTGTAGTGAGTAGAAAGAGAGCAAACTAAAAGGATGTGTGAGAAGGGGGTATAAGTAAGCTTGGGTGTAGTAGCATGCTATTGGCACAAGGCATTCAAGAGGTCATGTATGAGGAGAGAGAGAAGGGCAAGCATGGGAGCCATCACCATGAGATGGAAGCATGTAATGACAAATGGCATATCAGTAGGCATGCATGAGGAGAGAGAGGGAGCAAGCATGAGAGACATCTTCATTATGGGCTGGAGCATGCTTGTGCCACCTGGCACTGTTTGAATGTATTTTCAACACCTTGGTTCTTGATGTGAAATAAAGAAGAAAGCAAATCAATAAAGCCTACATAATAAGTGCATGTTCGACAGTCCCAAAATTGCTCCATAATTGATCAAGATCTTCATAAACACTTCAAAAGACCACCTACGAAGTTTTATTGCGATCAGACATGTTTATGGCAATGAACGAAAAGAAACAATTTCGGAAAAATTGGCCTCTACCACCCCGAAATGGACCCCATAACTATAGCTGTATTTTTGGTGCATCAAACAGTTGTGGGACCACCACCATTGGATCCGACATAGTCGAAAACCCTTATGGATCAAGTTTCAGCTTAATTGGGCACTCCAGGATAAAGTTATGGGTAAAACACTGAAAAGGGGTGGGCTGCACACTATTCCCATGTGGCCACCCCGCACCAAAACACCATTAAATTTGGTTGTTTTCACAATCACGAGCAGTCACTTTCGGGGCATATATCTCACTTGTTCTAAGTCGAATCGCTCCCAAATTGGGTGAGCTAGTTCATGTCATCAAATCGAGCGATTCGATAGATGGTATGTCCCGTAATGATGCCTGAGTAGGGAGAAAAACTAGAAAGAAGTTGTTGATCCATGAAGAAAGTTACAGAAAATTCAGCAGCAGCACCCCTCACTCAAGCGGCCAAATCATGAAGCTCACATACCCGATCAGCATGCAACCAATTGCATTATGTGCATGACATCTGTGGCTATCTATGGTCTCAACCTCATGTACGATGAAAGATTGGATTTCACACACGAAGTCATAGAAGTTTCTGTAAATTTCGACTGTCGAATTTTAAGATTCTGGTAAAAAACGCAAGGCGACAAAATCTTCATTCGGACACGAAATCAAGCTGCATTTGTTGCAACATGATCGTGACGGCATACTCAGTGCAATTCAGCAAAGAAACTAAAAAAAACATTGAGGAACGAGAACACAATCTATCCAAAGTTTTCAAGATTCATCCAAAATTCAAGTCTCATGATCATGGCTCAAAAACATGATTCATAGCTCGAAGTTGGTGTCAAAACGATCGTCATGCTAAGCCATACAAGATAATAATAATATTTCGATCAAAAGGGCATCTGAATAACCTTGGGTCAGCTGTAGAAGATCACGCAAGTTCTCGGGCAGCAGCAAGAACTGTTTTTAAATTCGACACATTGTTATGCAGGGGCAAAATAGTCATTTTGCACCCATCTTTAGAATTTCTTTTAATTCAATAAAATTGTAATTATCTTTAATTTTAGGTAGTATTTTAGTGTACACCCATGTTTTAGCCCAATTCTATATAAACATGCAAGGCTTCATTGTAAAGCACCCCTTGGGTTCATTCTTCAATATTGAATAAATACTTCAATTTTTGCTTGAGTTTGTGGGTACATCTTGGAGAGAGAGAGAGGAGAGAGAAGAAAAGGACTAGTATCACTCGAGAAGGTAACTTTCTCTCTCCTCCCCTTTTTCTCTCTCCTTCTCTCTTTCTCTCTCCTTCCCTCTTTCTCTCTCCTACTCTCTTTCTCTCTCCTTCTCATCTCTCTCTTTCTCTCTCTTCTCCTTGTTTTTATCTCTCTCTTCTTCTCATCCTTATCCTTCTCTTTCTCTCTCTTCTTCTCATCTCTATCTCTCTAACTCTCTTCTGCTCGTCTCTATCTCTCTCTTCTTTCCATCTCTATCTCTCTTTCTCTCTGTTCTGCCCGCATCTTCTCTATCTTCTTCTTATCTATATATCTCTCTTCTCTATCTAATACAGTCAATGAAGCCTAGCGTCGACTGCATCTTTTCTCTCTTCTCTCTCCTCTTTTCTTAAACACAGTCAATGAAGCGTAGCACCGACTGTATTCATCTCTCTCTTATTTTTTGAACCCAATCGACGATGCCCAGCACTAACTATGCTTCTCTCTCCTCTTTTCTTAAAAGCAATCGATGAAGCCTAGCGTTGACTATGTCTGTCTCTCTCTTCTTCTTCTAACTCAACCGACGATGCCTATCGCCGACTGTCCCTTTCCTTCTCTTCATCTTCGAACCCAACTAGTGATGCCTAGCGCCGATTGTGTCTCTCAAATTCTTCTCATTCATTCTCTCTTCTCTCACACTCTTCTCCTTCTTTCTTTCTCTTCCTCTCTTTCTATTCTCTTCTCTTTCTTATTCTCTTACTTTTTACTCTCTCTTTATGATTTAAATTTTTGTTATCCTTTCTTTAGATCAAGAAGGGTTGAGATTAGCCTCTTATGATAGTCCTGTCATCTAGACGTAATGTTGTTGTGCCAAAATTACTGTGCTCACTTTAATGCCATGACAGACTAACCATCATGTCTAACTAGTCAGTATCGGTGTTGACGTCAAGTAGTAATCTTATGAGCCGATCTGAGTTATCGAGCCTATTTTACTACCACGTCAGGCTAACTATTCACCAGCTTAGTCACTGTGTTGATCTCCCCGCTTGATCAAATTCTTCTTTCCCCCATCCTTCTTCTCTTATTCTTCTCTTCTTCTTTTGAATGCACATGCTTGTGTACATTCACCAAAGAGGAAAAGAGTGAGGTCTATCGACCCACCTGTGTTATAATATTTGCCATATGTGTGTGATTGCAGAAAACAAGCGAATACAAGCCAAGGGAGGAAATTTCGAACCAATTTTTACACGGGGGCTTTCTTCATGATCTAAGTGGGTGCCCACACGAGCCAGCCCGAGTAAATTCTGACCCACCTTATATTCATCACCGGTTGGTAATACTTGCCCTCGTTTTAGAAACAAGGTTCCTGAGAGAGTGATCACAAAAGTCTGAGGTCCCCCCTATAACTCGAGATGCGTGCTGCCCGATCCTCAAAGATCTGGAGGGCGAGATCCAGGCACCTAATTAGCTTGGAGACTCCATTGGGGACATACTACCCCTTAGTCTGATCGTTCTTGTTTGGCTAGTTTCTTGTTTTATTATCTGCTTTCATTAGCCCTTCACATTTCATGGCTTGCAGGTTCTGTAACCCATCCATCTAAATCGAGGATTTTCTTATCCTCGCATTCGAGAGTGTCCCTAGAGAACAAGTTCCTCCAACTTCATTCCCAACCATCCTTTTGAGCAAAGACCTCTTATCTAGCTCCCAGGTCTTAACCTGGATCTGTGTGAGGCGGGACTTAAAGGTCCCTCACTCCCCATCTCCTCGCTCTGGTGGAAACTCCACCAAGGCACCTTGCATCGACAGCACTTTTGGTGCCACACACAACATGTACGTAGCCACTAGCAAGTCACTTGCCGGTCATATTCTTGAGGTATGCCAGAAGGCTGCCCAGTCCATTTCTGTAAAAGGCAAGCAAGTTTTTATTGCTTCTGTGGATCACCACATGACTACCCCCCATATTCCTACACCATCAGTCTCTATCCCTAGAGGCTCAACACATCGAGGCGAAAGCCCTACGGTCTCCACCCCTCACACATACTACAAGGCTCTGAGTCACCCACTCGAGCCACACCTTGCGGCAATCCTTGTGCAACCTCGAGTTAGCACCCAGAATCATCCTTTTAAGGCCAGGTCTTGCCCATGCTGATCACATGCATCTCACTGCTTGGAGCAATGTCGTCATTACGCCAACCCGAGTACACAGGAGACGACCTCCTCCTCTTCCTACTTAACACACACAAGTGCACCCTGTAAGGGGCAAGCCTTTACCTGCTCCCTAATCGACACTTGCTCGTAGTTCTCGACCTCCAAAGGCCAAATCACTAGCTCGAGCCCTGGCTGACCCCCAGGTCACCCGTGATCCTTCTTCAAGGGGATGCACACGTGTCGCCATCACATATGTCCCCTCGCCCTCTACTTATGCCTCCTCATGAGTCAACGCTGCTCCTGCCTACTCATCCTTCGAGAAAGCACCTTCAGCCTTGGCACTCAAAGGTTTTCCCTAAGAGTAGCATCCTGAACCAGTGACAACAAGTGGACAACATTGGACCTACATGTGTGTGAACGATCCATAGAGGTGTTCAAAGTGGCTTGAGAGCCAACCTGTGGTGAAGTAAGTGGTCTGGCATTTGGGATGTTAACCTTTGCAGTTGCAACGGTCATAGGACCACTTTGGTTCTCATGCATGCGCATATTTATTTGTGACCTTTCACCGAGTTGTAAGTCGTGTGCTTTCCTATGTGCAATATTTGGACTGCCCCGAGCTGGGTGAATATTATGCAATGCAGTATGAGTGGCTTGAGAACCACTTTTAGTCTGGGTCCCAAGAGACCCAAAGCAAGTGAGGTGGTTGGAGGTAGCTTTTACCTGCCCCGATTCATCACAGTGATGGCTGAGCCATTTGCCATGACATATGTAAGTGTGTAATGGATGGCTTTGGAGCCATTCGAATTAGATGGTCTGGCGAGGGATCGGCTAGCATGATGTGTGTGGGGCAATATACTAGTATGAGTAGTGCTCATGTGGAGTAGAGACAGGTTGCCCTTGTGGTTACCCACTGAAGCAATGGTCTTAGAAGAACCAGTTGCGAGAGAAAAGGGAATGGTCTTAGAACCACTCTCGAGCCTATGACTGGTGGAGAGTCCATCAGTAGCAGTGTGAACATGAAGGGCAGCGGTTTTAGAACTGCTCATGCAATTGACATCAATGGACTTGCCTTTAATGCAAGTAGAGAGGGAGTATGTACCTGAGCCTAAGATCAAATGGTACGGTTAGAGAGACCACTCAAAAGAAACATGGGAGTAGTAGATTGAAGAATCTTACTTCCGTCGTTACATTCACAAATGTGGGAATAATGAAATCCCCAATTTGGATGAGAGAGGAGTAATTAGACTCCATTCCATTTTTTAAGAAGAGTGAGATGAGATACCGGTTTGAGAGTGGACGAACCAACAAAAGGGTGGCCTATCCTCGATGGAGTTGTCAGTTGGTTGGGACTGGATCTACCGTGCTCGGGCTCCCTTAGGGCCCCGGGTTCGATTGACCCCCTCTCAAACCACCATTAGCCTTCATGAGCACATGTCTGGCTCTTGCATCACATACGGATAGGTATGTTCAACTATGGTAGGATTTTAAAGCGATGAAGTTATGGACTCGAGAACCTACCTCACTGTGGTTTGAGTTCATGGGATAAGCCCAGGTTATTTCCCTCTTAGATTAATGAACGAAAGCCCTCCAGCTGTCCAGTAGCTCGGTTTGATTTCGGGCACCTTTTTTAAACTCGATATCTCACATGGACTCTCACTTGAAAACTGCTAATGAAAACCAAATATAGTATACTCCTCTTTGATGGGATTTATGAATTAATGGTTCTAATTTTAGGGGTAAAGTAGTTAAATAAATAATAAAGAGAGGGAAGAAAGAATAAAATAAGAATGAGTGAATGAGAACTTACTGTTTGAATAAAGATTTCAGCATGTTGGGTCCCCGATGCGGAATAAAAGAGAAGCCGGTCAATAAGGCCTTGACATATAATGTAATTTTTTACAGTCTCAAAATTGCCTCAAAACGGGTTAGAATCTTCCTAAGGACTTAAAAAAGGCCACCTACGAAAGAAACAATTTCGGTAAAATCCGCCTTTAGCACCATAAAACAGACCCCATAATTAGAACCTTATTTTTGGTGTATCAAACAGTTATGGGACCACCACCCTTAGATCCAGTACGGTAGAAAACCCCCAGGGGTCATGTTTCATCTTAAACAGATGCCCCAAGACAACGTTAAGGGTGAAACATTAAAAAGGGGTAGGCTGCACACTATTCTCGTGCAGCCGCCCTGCATCAATCTCCATTAAAGGAGACTGGTTTGTTTAGTCACGAGCAGCAACTTCAGAGACTTATATATCAATCATTTTGATTCGGATCACTCCCAAACCCTTTTTAGTGTGTTCATCTCATCAAAACAAGTGTTTTGATATGTGGTATGCCCTGTGATGATGCCCGAGCAGGAAGAAAAACTAGCGAGAAGTTCACGATTCGTGAAGACACTTGCAGAAAATCAGCAGTAGCATGACCCACTTGAACGGCCGCATCATGACGCTCACGTACCAGATCGATGCGAAACCAGTTTTGTCATGTACATAAGGTATGAGGCTATATTTGGGTCAAACCTCGCACATGATGAACTGTCGGATATCACACACATAGCCGACAAAGTTTCGAAAAATTCTTATAGTATTTTATTTATCTATTAGTTCTATGAAATTATTTAAATATATTAATTATGTAATCTTATTTGTGCTGTAAATTCCGACCTCTAGAATTCTAATTTCAGCCAAAAACCCAAGAGGGCAAAATCTTCGTTCGGGCACGAAATCAAGCTATGTTTGTTGCAACACGATCGTGATGGCATGATCAGTACAATTCAGTAAAGAAATCAAATAAATACATCAACAAATGAGTACACTATCGATCGAAAGTTTTCAAGATTCATCCAAAATTCGAGTCCTATGATCGTGGCCTAAAAATGCATTCCATGGATAGAAGTTGGTACCAAATCGATCATTATACCAAGCCCAACGAGAAATCAATCATCCTTGTGCTAAACAGGTGCCGGAGCAATCTCGAATCATCAATGGGAGATCACGCATGTTCTAGGGCAGCAGCAGGGACTGTTTTGAATTTTTGTGTATTATTGGGCAAGGGTAAGAACACCATTTTACCCCAATATTTATATTTTCTTTGATTCAAATAAATTGTAATTATCATCAATTAAGGTAGATTTTGAGCATCCACCCATGTTTCGGGCCCAATTCTATAAATATGTGCTAAACCTAATGATAAAGGGCTTCCCTCAGTCTTCAATTTCATGAATAAATTTTGAGAGTTTTAGTATTGAGATTGTGGCACATCTTAGAGAGAGAGGAGAGAGAAGAAAAACTTTGATACCCCTCGATAAAGGTAAGTTTCTCTCTCCTCCTCTCTTCTCTCTCCTCCTCTCTTTCTCTCTCCTCCTCTCTTCTTTCTTCTCTCTCCTCCTCTCTTCTCTCTCTTATCATCTCTCTTTCTCTCTCCTCTCCTCTCATCTATATCTCATCTCTCTCCTCTTATCTTTATCTCTCTTTCTCTCTCCTCCCTCAGTTTCTCTCCTCTTCTCCTTCCCTGTCTCTCTGCGGGCCATGACCATGTGTGTCATTCATCCCCTTCTTCTTCTTGTCTGTTCTTTCTTTAATCATCCCCCTTTCCTTCCTAATCTTTCCTCTCTTTCCTGATCTTCTTTCTTCACTTTCCTTCTCTCTCTTCTTTCCTTCCTTTCTTTTGCCTCTCTTTCTTAATCCCTCTTCTTTCTTTCTCCTTGTTCCTCTCTTTCTCTCTCTTCTCTATTCATACACGGTGGAACGTATCGCGGGGCATGATGTCCTCCACCTCTTGGAACATACATAGTGAGTCAGGCTTTAACCCGAGTGGCGAGCTGGGTCTTTGTCCAAATTTCCTTGTCTCCTTATCATGCACAACGATGCTTATCACCGCGCATGTCTTATGCTTTCTCTCTCTTATCTCTTTCCTTCTGTCATGGACTGCGGAACCCCATTATCGTCCATGTTCCCTTTCCCCCTTCCTTTCTTGTCATGGACAGCAGAACCCTATCGCCATCCATGTATTCTTTCTCTCTCTTTTCTCTATCATGGATGGAAAAACCTCATCGTCGTTCATGTTCTCCTTTCTTCTTCTCTCTCCTCAATTATGAGCGATGAGATCTCATTGTCGTTCATGATTTCTTCTCTTTTCTCTCTCCTCTGTCATGGACATCAAAACTCCATCGCCGCATGTTTTCTCTCTCACTCCCCCTTTACCAATCATGGACGGCTGAAGCCTATCACCGTCCATGTTTCTTTCTTTTTCTCTCTCCTCAGTCATGGATGGCGGAAGCCCATCACCGTCCATGTTTCCTTCTTTTTCTCTATTCTCAGTCATGAATGGCGGAAGCCTATTGCCGTCCATGTTTCTTTCTTCTTCTCTCTCCTTACTCATGGACGGTAGATGCCTATTGCAGTCCATGTTTCTTTTTTTCTCTCTCTCCTCAGTCATGGATGGTGGAAGCCTATCACTGTCCATGTTTCTTTCTTTTTTCTCTTTCCTCAGTCATGGATGGTGGAAGCTCACTGTCGTCCATGCTTCTTTCTCTTCTCTCTCTTCAGTCATGGACGGTGAAAGCCCATCGCCATCCATGTTTCTTCTCTTTGTTCCTTCTTTCTCTATCTTCCTTCAACTCTCTTCTTCCCTTCTCTTTCTTCTTTCTTCTCTTTTCTCTACCTTCCCTCTCTCTCCTTCACTCTCCTTTCTCTTTCATCCTTTTTTCCTCTTTGTTTTTCTACATTTATGATCTTCTCCTTCCTTCTTTTCTTCTTTCCTCTCTCCTTTCTTCTCTTCTCTTCCCTTCTTCTTCTCCTCTCTTCTCCTCTCTTTTATTCTCTTCTTCTTCTCTCTTTTTAATCTCTCATCTTTCTCTCTCTTCTTCTTTTTTTCTTTTCTCTCTCTTTCTTTTTTCTCTCTTATCTCTGTTTCTTTTCTCTTCTCTTTCCTCCTTCTCTGTTCCCCTCTTATTGGACCAAGGGAGGCTAAGTCTAGCACTGCCATGGTAGTCTTATTGTTGAGAAGTATTGCCGTCGTGCCGGCCTGGGTTACCGTGCCTGTCTTGCTGCCACGTCAGGTAAGCCATTGTGTCAGGCTGGTTGGTGTTGATTCTGTCATCGAGTAGTATTGTCGTCGTGCCAGTTGAGTTATATTGCCCATCTTGCTATCACATCAGGTCAATTATCATGACAGTCTAGCCAATGTGTCAGGCTAGCCACCCGGTCAAATGCCTCGTTCTTCTCTTCCCTTTTCTTTACCCCAACTTTCATATCATCATCTCTTCCCTCTCTCTTTTGAATGCGCACAGCTGTGTGCATTCGCTCAAAGACAAGGTGGGGTCCCTTAGCCTACTTGTCTTGTAAATTAACCATGTGTGTGTTATCACAGAAACAGGAGAGTGCAAGTCAAAGGAGGCGATTTCAAACCAGTTGAAGGACTGAGGGGCTTTTAGTCATGATCTAAGAGAGCACCCACGCGAGTTAGCCCGAGTGAGTCACGGATCCAGGTGAGGTGTGTCCCGCCTCACATTAAATTCCTCTCTCATCAAATTGTATACCTTCCCTTATTCCTTAGCAAGGTTCCCAAGAGAGCAGGCTCAAGTCCAAGATTCTTCTTGAAACCCAAGATATGTGCCACCAGATCATCTAGATCCGGTGGGTGAAATTGAGGAACCTAACCACTTAATTTAGAAGAGAAAAGAAGAAGTGAATGAAGAGAAAATAAGTGAAAAGCCGACCAAAAGAAAATCAGGCAACCTCCCAGCGTAACCTCTCCTAAGAGGTATTACCAAAGACGACGAAAAGTACCTGTCACGAAGCCTTGATACCCCTAAAAGTGGAGTTCCAGGACTGAGCATATAACTATGTGATACCCCAAAAATTGATACCCCTAAAAGGGATACCCCTAAAAGTGATACCCCTAAAAGTGGAGTTACAGAACCGAGCATATAACTATGTGACTAAACTAAAGATCCCCCTAAAAGTGATCAAGTGAGAGAAAGAGATGAAAGTCTCTCACAACCCAAATACTATGTGACTTGGTGGTTAGAGTAGTGAAAGGGTCAGAGCTCTAATGAAAGATAACTCAGGATGACCCCAACTAGAGTGACTAAGTGTAAAAGAATCAGTGTCTCGTATGACCTGACTTCACTGTACAAGCTGATGGTTAGAGTAGCAATATGAGAGTTAGAACCCTAGGGCACTATCTCAGGACGACCCTTAGTCGAGTGCTCAAGAAGTAAAGGAAGCAACAAGAAAAATGAGAGCTAAAAGAATTACGAAGTAAAAATAAAGTAAAGTGAATTAAAAGTTAAGATATGATTTAGAGAGAGAAGTAAGCATTTAAAGTGAGAGAAAATGAGAAGAATGGGGCCCAAGGAATGATGGACCCGCTTGTGGAGCGGGTCTAGACTCACAAGGGGTGGATAGAGTTTATAGGTGAAAGAGGTGCAGATAGAGTTTATAGGTAAGAGAGAGGTAGATTAACGTATAGGGCGGATAAGATGAGTAGGGCGGATAGGGCGTGAAGGGAAGATAGGCCGAATAAGGTGAGTAGGCCGAATAGGGTGAGTAGGGCGGGTAACGTGGATAGGGTGAGTAGGGCTTATAAGGTGAGTAGGGCGAATACGGTGGACTGGACGAGTAGGGTGGATAAGGAGAATAGGGAGAGTAGGGCGGATAGGGTGGATAGGACGAGTAGGGAAGATAGAGCGGATAGAGCTATAAGCTGAGTAGGAAGAGTAAGGTGAATAGCACGTATAGGGTGAGTAGGGTGGATTGGGCGAATAGGGGTGAGAGAGATGAGGGTGCAAGAAGAGAGGAAGAGAGTGGGAGAGGGGCAGACCCGCCTATGACGCGGGTCAGTGTCCTAAGTGAGAGGGAGAGAGGGAGTAAGGGAGAGAGGAGAGAAGAGAGGGAAGGGAGTGTTGGGCCCACCCTAAGTGCGGGTCTAGGTCTGGACGACAGAGAGAGAGAGAGAGAGAGAGAGAGAGAGGGAGGGGGAGGGCTCGGACCCACCCTGCATTCGAGCAAGGAGAGTGAGAAAGAAAGAAGGAAAGAAGGAAGAGAGAGAAATAGAGAAAGAAGGGATAGAAGAAAGAAGAAGAGAGAGAAAGGGATAAAGAAGAGAGAGAAACAGAGAACGGAGAGCGAAGAGAGAGGAGAGAGTGGACCTAGAATGAGATTGGGCCTAGGTAAACCTTTGTCGGTCCCTTTGTATGCACATGAGATAGAGAGTTTTTGACTTGGTGGGTCAAGACTAGGGTCTAGCGGTCTAGGAACCCGGTTTAGATGGGTTGGGTTAAGGTATGGTGCACTATGGTGTGTGGTGTACGGTAGGGTGTATGCTAACAAAGGTAGGGTGTAGGGTTATTGGAGTAGGATTGGAAGCTTGGGGTTCTAAGGTATATGGAAGTTAGGATTTCTAGGGAGTATGGGATTGAGAGTTGGGAGTGCTAAGAGAGTTGGAACTTTGGGGTTTTAGGGAGTGTAGGATTCTAGGGGTATTTTCTCTCTCTAGGAAATGTTTCTTTATCCTCTTATCTTGAGTCTTGAACTTGAAAGCATAAGTAAAAGAACAAGCAAGAATTAAGAATTCAAGAATTTCACTCCAAATGTTCAAATGTCTAAAAGTCTCTATTACAAATGACTTGGGTTCCTTGTATAGAGCAACCACAAAACAAGGGTGGAATGCTCAAAAACACCCAAAATTTTCAAAAAATACACATTTTATGAATTAAAAGACTAATCTTGTTTTTGAACTAAATGACCAAAATACCCCTAGGCATGTTTCAACAAATGACAAAACCATCGCTCCATGAGGGGCCTCTTGCCATTAGTAGAGCTTAAGAGCTTTTTTCATACGCTTACGATGGTAATTCGGGTGATCAATAGTCGTAGAATCAATGCTTGAACGATTGCGCACATTTTGATACCCATTGATCGTCTTGAAATGGATTTTTAAGGAAGAACCCAAAATCCGGCTATGTCCATAAACTTTGTGATTCTTCGATCACCAATCCGAGATGATCTATGATATTTTAAACCTTCATATTGATCACATATTGAAGAGGATACTATCACGATCATTTTGCAATAAATTTCATCAAATTTGGTCTCTGTTTGAGTATGTTCTAATTTTGGGAAGTCGCCGAAATGTGGGATTCTGGAGACTATAAAAGTATGCCATTTTTTACCATAAAATTCATGTCATCCGGCCTCCGATCATTCACAAAAACCTATATCAAAATACAGCTCTTCGAAACACGGTCACAACAAACTCATAGATGTGACGATCCGACATCGGGATCTTGAGCTATAGCCTCTCAAAGAATTGGATGTTCTTCTTTATAAATATAAATTTTCATGTTCCGATCCCATCTTCTCTCTAGAAATTCTCTCACTTCGGGTCACACCATGATGCATGCCATATGTCAAACGATCATCGAGATCTATCTTCTGTCTGAATTTGAGCTTATTTGGACTCAAAATGAGCAAGTTATGAGCATTTGAAAATTATCTTGAAATGAGAAAGCACAGTTTCCATTTATAGGAACTGGTTCACTGAGGCGACACTGCAATAGTGTAAAACTCACCCTTTTATGGTAGATTAGGCTCATAATGGTCTTGGAGGGTTCGATTGAGCCAAAATTTGATACATAAGGGCTTTTTGACATTTCGGATCCAATGGAGGTAGTCTGATGTTGTTTTGAAACCCAAAAAATAGGGCTATATTTATGGGGTCCATTTTCAGCATGACAGGAATTGGATTTGAAAACCAAGTTTCGACTTGAACATATCAAAACTAGTCAAAACACGACGAAAATTTACAGGTGTCCTTAGGGTATCTGAAAATACCATATCATGAAATTTGAGGCCATCTAACACTTCTTCAGAGGTCACCCAATTTTATGCTTATTGCTACAGTGTTATTGTTGTCTGATGGACTGCTACATAGTTATGCTCTATCTTGCTTGATTTTAATCGGATCTCTCTCATTCTTTTTGCAAAATGTTGTGGGTTGAATTTATTGTTGATTATGTACCATATGAAGTGTTTTTAAAGGTGTATAGGCTTCTCAAACTTGATAGGCACCCTAGAGATACATAAACCACTTGTGCACTCATCTTTGAGATAAAATTAAGCCCTCAAAAGCCCCGATTGTGGGTCGGGCATAAGGGGTTCGAACCATGGAATCCTCCATGATTGTTTGCATGTTAATTTGATATATTTACTGTTATTGGGTAACTAATGAATGATAGAATTGAGTATATTATGTGAATATTGAAACTGCTCTTATAATCTTGTAGTATGAGCTTCATGTTACATTTTATTATTTATGTGGATTGAGATCTCGTTGTATTATTATGATCAGATATATGATGTGTATAAGCTAATATGGCATATGACAAGGACGAAGATTGAAGAAGAGATCATTATGTAATTTTTATAGAATGATAAATTTGAGCATAAGTCTTGTAATATGTTGTAGAGATTTGAGAAAGGGATATGTAAGGGACCTATTAGAATTAAAATTTTATTTATTAAGGTAGGTATAAACCAAGTTTGAAGGCTGGAATTTATGTATTATGGTTTTGTATTTCCTTCATGTATTTAAAGCCTTATGTTTTAATAGAATGGAAAAATTTTAAAGTTATTAATTGGGCCTCTGGGTCTTATACCACGAACAGCTTATTCTAAAATTCTATCTTTCTCTCTTTCTATCAATGATCTCTCTCTTTCTATCAATGCTCTCTCTCTTTCTCTCAACACTCTACTTCTCAATCCACGCACCAATTTAGGAACTTTTGATTTCATTCTCTCATGCCCTCTAAGTAATATCATGTTTCCCAAATAGGCGCATTCTAAAATTCTATCTTTCCATTTATCAATCTCTTTCTCTCAATGCTCTCCTTTACCCACGCATCAGTTCTATCATGAGCCAAAGAGAGAAAGAGAGTGAGTCATAATTATTTTGTCACCTTCCAAATTTTTGGCACATCTCCTAATCATGTCCCATGTAAATTTAATCTTCTTTTAAAATATAATCTTCAACTTCCATATCTATTAAGTGAGAAAGAGAGGGAGCGAGAGCAAGAGAGAATAGGAGAATGATAAATATGAGGGGAGAGATTTAAGGAAAGAGATATTTGACTTTGGGGGAGAGATTTCAGGAAAGAAAAGAGGGAACAAATATGGTGTTGGGAAGAGGGAGAGAGAAATATGGGTTGGGAAGCGGGAAAGAGAAAACAAAGCGCAAGAGTTATGACCGTGAGAAGAAGAAAAGAGAGAATGGAGAGAGAAAGAGCGAAATTATAGTTTATCATCATTGAAAGAAAAAAAACACCAAATTCAAACAAAGTAAAAGGAAAATAACATGTTCCAATTATCCAAATTCATCATATAGAGTGAGAGAAGGGAGAAACTTAAGAGGATGATAGAGAGAGTTCGTTGTATAGTGGGAGAGAATAGAGAAATTTTAGAGGATGATAGAGAGTTCCTTTGAGATGTTTGTTCCATTGCGCTAAATTCATCGTATAGAGAGAGGGAAAAGTGAAAGCTTAAGAGGTGTTTACGATGAAAATCAGACAGATCTTCCGACAAAGATCTCTTAGAGTTTGACACCTTAAACTTATAAAAATAATGTGGTAGAGAAAGTGGGACAAATCAAATTCAGATATGAGGCCAGATCTACCAAAAAACATGCAAATTCGCTCTCAGATCTGTGGCAGAGCCAGCATGATCCAAAACATTAAAACATGAGTTCAAAGTAGCAAACTAACAAAAATTAATCAAAATGAAATCAAAATAGTAAGAAGAAGAAGAAAGAAGGGGTAAGAGAACAATACTAAACCAGGCAGAATGGCTTGAGACCCCTGAGCCTTCGAGGGGCGCCCATATCAGATCCGGAATCCTCTTTACCTCTCTGATTCAAAAGCTGACCAGAAGATCTCAGATTTTAAAGGGTTGTTGTGCCCTAGAGATGACTGAAGATGGTCAGGGTGTTTGGCCCTATCCTTTCATGACTTAAGGTTTCTCAAGCTTTGGGTTAGGGTTTTTAGGTTAGGGTTTTAGGCTTAACTTTTTCTGAGCAAAGGGGCTAGGGTTTCAGTATTCCTCTCCTCCTCCTCAATGGCCATGAAAAACACTGTTTATAAGGGCCAAGGATCTATTGAGAAGGGCATCTTTACATAACCAACAGATCTTCTAATCAAAGGTACCATTTTGGGGATATGGGTTTGGACGACACCAGTGGTGTTGCTCGGGCGACACGTAGGCATGTCGCCCAAACAAACATGGTAAAAACTACACAAAAAGGAAAGAAATCGACGCGAAAAATAAATTTCTAATTAGGGTGGGAACAGGGCTGAGCGACACCAGTGGTGTCGCCCTAGTCAGTTGGGCGGCACCACTCATGTCGCCTAGTCTAGGCTGAGCGACTGCTTAGTGTCGCCCAAACCAAAGTGGTCCAAACTAAATTTTACCACTTCAGGTGTTTTCCTCAGTCTCTTTTGAAGGTCTCAGAGAAATTTTGGGTCCAAAAGGAGTCTTTTACTATTTTTAATGATATTTTTGATAAAACAGAGCGATTGTAGGACTCTGGATGAAAACAAGGTGTCTGCAGGGTACTGGGTAGGCAAAATGGTTCTTGGCCATAGGGTTGGTTGTGTGGGCTATAGATTTGGGTTTACTAGGATAATGCGACCCTAATAGTTCAGAAAAACACATAATTTGGCAGATTTAAAATGGGGGTATCTACAGTTGCCCCTCTTGGGCACTACATGTCCTTCGAGGGACAAGTGAGTGGCAAAGAAGTAGGCACTTTGGTGTTCCCTGTCCTTCGAGGGGCAGGTGAATGTCAAAGATAATGTAGACATTTTAAATTTTTTCCTGACATCATGTGGTCAGAGAGCACAGAAACTAATCCCCCCAAGTCATTACGCTCACCGAGCTCACCTACCTAGAGCATTTTCATCCAAGGGTTTTCGGCATGAGATGTCGATGAGTTATACAAGCTTAAACCTCGAGTTGGATTTTCTGGTCAAGCCACTTAACTTCACGGGTTTCACAACTTGAAATTCTTTAACCCTGAGATCTTCTTTGATTTCCTTAGGGTTTCTTAATGCCTTCTATAGGAAAAGGCTTTCTGTAGGAAGAAACTTGTCCGACTGATTCCAAAGAGAGAGACGAGGTAGCAACGCAGTAATCGTGGCAATGCGGTAATTGCGACAACATGGTAATCATATACGGGTGTCCAAGCTCCTTCATTTTTTAAAGTCTTTTTTTTAGAAATTTTGAAAACAAGGGGGAATTTTAAAATAGAACCCAGAGCTTGGACAGGTCACTATTTTAACAATGAAATTAAAGTTTTTGAAAACACAAGACATAGAGTGAAAATCTTTTAAAAACATAAAGATATTTCGAAAAACAAGGTTGGTTAGCAATTTTAACTCCTACAACCATAGAGCCCTCTAAGCAGTTTAGCGTCATGCAGCGATGGACCATACACCTGATCCTTTTACGTCATTCGGGGCTAGACGGAATACACTCGACCCTTTTACATCATACGGGGCTAGACGAAATACACCCGACCATTTTACATCACATGGGGCTGACGTTACCTATCTCGGCTCTTTTATGTCATACAAGTTTGATGTTAAACTAGATACACCCGACCTTTTACGTCGTACGGGCCTAAACAGAATACACCCGTTTACATCATACGAGGCTAGGCGGAATACACTCTACCTTTTACGTCATACGGGGCTATACGTTGAATTGAATACACCGGACCTTTAATATCATATAGGGCTAAACATTTTCTGAATACACCCAACCTTTTACGTCATATGGCGCTAGACGCTTTCTGAGTACACTTGACCTTTTACGTCATACGAGGCTAGACTTTTCCTATCTCAGCTCTTTTACATTGCACAAGTTTGATGTTTTTCTTGTCTCGACTCTTTTACATTGCACGATTTTGACATTTTCCTGTCTCGACTCTTTTACGTTGCACGAGTTTGACGTTTTCCTGTCTTGGATTTTGGTTTGCAGATTAGGCTTGTGCCACAAAGGAGTATTTTCTTTTTGAATTTTTTCCTTTTTTTTTTTGAAATTGGTCGACAGTTTAGGCTCATGCCACCAAGGAGCGAGTTAAAATTTTGGAAATTAACTAAGATGTTTGAAAACATTCATTTTTTTGTTTGAAACAAAAATACATGATAAACCAAACTTGTTCCCCTTAGTTTCAAAATTATCTGATGCATTTTTTACAAAAGTTTTTTGGGAGACACAAGTTTTGTCGCCCGGGCAGCATTGGTGGTGTCGCCCACACAATCTGAGCGACACAGCTGGTGTCACCCATAAATAAATATATGTAATATATATATATATATATATATATATATATATATATATATATATATATATATATATATATATATATATATATATATATATTATTTTGGCTATGAATGCCTCATAAATTGAGCAGGGGACTTTTGCAAAGAAAAGTTTGGGTGACACCAATAGTGTTGCCCGAGCCACACTAGTGGTGTCGTTTAGACTGGTGTATGGATTTGGGTGACACCAATAGAGTCGCCCAAAGCATCGACCTCCAAATTTTTAAATTCTTGTTTTGTAAAGTCTTGGGGTTGCTTAAACCTTCTGTTGGCCAAAAGGGAAACCTGCAGGACGAGTTTTGGGCGAGATTTCCTATTTTCCATAAAATCCCCCTCCTTCCCATTCTCATTTTATCCTTCAATCACTTCTTTCTTCTTCCCATCTTCATCTTCTTCCTTCTTCATCATCTTCCCTCTGATCTTACTGGTTTTTCTCGTTCTCACTCTTAGGCTTTCATGGCTCCTAGGAAGGACAATGTTATTTTCAAGGGCAAAGGGAAGGTTTCTGAGTGGGCTGATAATGGAGGAAAGGAGGAGGTTCTTCCTTTATTTTATATGGTTAGGCGCTTCCCTGAAGGTCTGCCCTCCCATATCTCGCAGGGCCTTCGATCGAGTGAAGTTCCTCGGCGTGTCAATGGCTTCCTTTTCATCGGGCCCTGGTTCAAGGATTGGTTTCTTTTCGCTCGGTAGTGGCCCGAGCTCATGGCCTTTTTGGCTTCAGTTTCAATGATAGGTATCTTGAACATGGCCTCTTGCCATGTGAACTTTCCGCTCCTCAAGGCTCTTGCTAAGAGGTTCAACTATCAAACAAACATGTTCTTCTTTCCTACGTGCGAGACAACGCAACTTTGGAGGAAATTTTGAGGGTTTCTGGCTTGAGCTTTGCCGTGATTGCATATCAACCTTCTACTCCCACCAATGATCATTCCATCATGGGTGCGTGGAAGTTGGGGGCTGCCTACTCTTCACACGGTCAATGTGTTGAAATGGAGTTGCTGGTCCAGAATCGAGAGCGGTCTCGAGCCACCGAACAGATATGTATTCTCCTTTTTGTGTTATTGGGATCCGTTGTTTTTTCGAGCGGTCGTAAGACGGTTCGTAGTTCTCTTGTTCCTTTAGCCCGTATCTTCTGGGAGAGGGTTACACCATTGTTCCGGCTGTGATGGTGGGCATTTACCGAGGTCTTCACGACCGGGTCACACGAGGCGACCGATTCATCGAGGGCAGTATCTTGATTTTGCAGGTATATTGTCAAATTCAATTTTATTTTATTTTTGCCCCTGCAACTCAGTTTTTCTTCTATTTTTGGTCCCTGGATCCCATATTTTTTCCATAAAAAGTCACTGAAAAAGTCCCAAATCGATCCGGCAGGGTCTAAGTTGGGTGACACTAGTGGTGTCGCCCGCACAAGCACGCCGGTTGGGAGACACCAGGCATGTCGCCCGGATCATTTTGCCTCGGGCGGTTTCTGAGTTTTTGGGTGCTTCTAGAGTTCAATTTTTCTTCCTTTGTTACCTCTAGAACCCAACGTTTGTCATAAAGTCCATTGGAACCAGCCCGAACTGATACGGGAGTCTTTGGTGTGGCCGACATTGGTGGTGTCGCCCACACATGTTGGGCGACACCAGTCGTGTCGCCCAAGTCATTCTACCCTGGATGATTCTAAGGTTCTGGATTGTTGTCTTGACCTGTTGGGTTCCTTTTAGCTCTTATTTATCTGCAGATTTGGGCCTACAAACATGTTGCCATTGTTTGTCCTCCTCGATCAACGATGATTGTATCTACTGCTCTGGGACTGGCGTATGTCAATGAGTCCACCCGACCTCGAGATGTCAATTATTATCGGCGCGTTTTGGATGAGTTGTCATCCTTTGATTGGGTGATCAAGGGTCTTGAGAATGTGCCCATGTTTCTGCCTACCATGGGGTATTCATGTCTTAATCTGGCAGGGCAGTACTTCACAGAGGGGTATTTCCCTTAGAGGGTGCTTCGTAAGTTTTGTCATACTCATAATTATACTTCTGCAGGAGAGGCGATCGATCACCACCTATTTTTCCTCTTTGACGGCACTCTTCCACCCTTCTTGTCAAGGTAGGTTTGTCGTGGATGGGGAAGAAGTTTTCTTCTAGTGAGAGGTTGGTCAAGCAAGGCAAGCCCACGACCACCTCCAACTACAATTCTTGGTGGGACCATGCTTCCCCTCTTCCATTGTGCCAAAAGTTCTCTAGACTCCATGATGAACATTCTACCCCTACTCGGGATCTCGTGTCTTTTGGAGAAAACGATGCCTCTTCTTCAAATAAGTGGCTTAAATCGGATGTTTCTGACATCAGTTTAGAGGATGCTGAAGTTGGATTGGCTCGATGGGAAGCCTTCGTGGCGGAACTCAAGGAGAAGGATGTTGATCCGAAGCCGAAGACTGAATAGCTAAAATATTGTTTTTCTTTTTTTTGGCATGAATAAGTCGATCTTATGGTCACCATTATTTTTCAAAAGGTTTATTTTCATTGAAGTCTATTAGGACAGTAAAAATTTTGGTGTCGAGACCCGAGTAAGTGCATGTAATAAGCCCATTTTCAATGGATGAATAAATTAAGAATTTTGAGACATCTAAAATTTTATTTCCCATTTTGATTGATCCCTTAGGATTATGGAATCCCCTCTATATATTTTTTTTCAAATTTTTTTCTTTTTTTTTTTGGCTGCCCCCATTATGGGATATTTGATCATTTATACGTGTTCAATTGATTTGTTAAAGTAGAGTGGGACACTTTCTTTGCACACACTTTTCAAACTGAATTTTTACAAACTCAGCCCCCCTAGTTGTAGGGTTGTCATCCCAAAATTTCGGTTATTGGAATATCATGCACACACGAGGGGATGAGCTTGCCTCATTTTGCCTCAGGGATCTAGCAGAGAGAGAGAATGCTCCCAAACTAGCCAATGTAGTCATCGGTAAGGTTCACCCATCTCCGATATGTGGTAGTTGGCAGTTATACTCATACAATCATGGAGTGCCTGGCTAGTTTCAAGCCTCCATAACAAGCATAGGAAGTTGGCTTCGAGAGCGAGACAAGATCGACTAACAGTATAGCCTCTTATAGTGATGGAGGAAGTTCTTTCTAAAAGCGTTTTGGAAAATTTTTGAAAATGGATGATTTTAACAGTTAATTTGAAAAGCAATTTCAAAAGGGACGAGCCTTATAGATTTTGCCACCTGTGACCCTTTGGTGGTCATTTTCTTTATTATGTTTTACGCGAATATGATGAAAGGATTTCCTTGTGGGGTCGTGAGAACTCAAAAGTCTCAAAGTTGTCCTTTTACCTTTGGAGCTTTCATCCTGTGCTTCGCGGGTCCATGAAGAGTTCTATGGATTCTTGTCAGGCTTCCATCTTGGAGAAGTCTCGACGTTTTTTCAAGGTTTGTCAAAGTCACTTCGGTTTTCCATTCATGTCACTCTCCTACATCCTTTTGAGTTGGTTATGTTGGGAGCCTACAGGGTTTAGGAAGAGTCTTCGTCCTCAGGGTCTGCTTGTGCAGTATTGTTGGAACTTGCAAGTATGTATTTGTACTTGAGTGTTTTGCTTGTGCAATTCTATTGTAACTCACAAGTACTTGTTTGTACTTGAGTTTTGAATCGGAGATTTTTTATTTATTTATTTTCTTTACCCATGATGCCTTTTAGGTTTTCACCATGTCCACTTTTTATTTTGTTGTTCTTTATGAAATGGGCAACATGTTGTCCTTCAATTTTGAAAAATGATGCGGCCTCTACCCATTTTGTGAAGTACTCTGTAGCCGTTAATATAAAACAGTGGTTGATTGAGGCTTTTGGTGAGATTATTCTAATGATATCAAGACCCCACATGGAAAAGGGCCATATGGGTGGCGTTGAGTTGAGTGGTACGGACGGTGCATGGATGAGGTCTCCTTAAAGTTTACATTTGGGACACCTCTTAACGAACATCCAACAATCTTCGGTCGTGTGGTTTAGCGTGTGCAGCATAGTCATAGGACCTGCACAACATATGTTTAGGGCTGTTTATGTGTTCATAAACTATAAACTATGAGTGCATAAACATAAACTGCATAGTGTGTTTTGTGCTCAAACACAACTATGTTGATTGAGTGCTCAAAACATAGTTGTTTGAGTCCTCAAAACATGTTTTCAGTTTATGTTATCTATGAGTCTTATGTTTTGAGCAGTTTTGAGTGCTCTATGTTTTGATTACTCAAACATAAGCTCTATGTTTTGAGTACTCATATATGTATATATATATATATATATATATATATATATATATATATATATATATATATATATATATATATATATATATATATGTATATATATACTATGTATGTATACATAGTACATATGTATACATGTACTATGTACTCATATGTAAACATATGAGTACATAAAAAATATACATATGCATACAAACTAATATGTATATATATACATATATAGTATATATATACATTTATATACATATGAATACATAATTATGTATGTACTCATATATATATATATATATATATATATATATATATATATACATATATGTATATATATGTATACATATGTATACATGTATATGTACATATATGTACATATGAGTTTCGTAGATATATACCTATATATATGTAATCAAATATATGTATATACGTACAAAACTTGAAGCTGGTTTTCCAGCTCTGAGTACATATATATGTATATATATATACATATATATATACATA